>NC_059374.1:37742724-39010224 GCF_019703515.2 Myxocyprinus asiaticus | reverse complement strand
TTTGGACATGGCTTAAATATGAGAAATGTCTCATATAGAACATTATTTAAAGGAATACTATTAATAAAGTTCTATCAGGAAGACTTGCAGACTTGAGTGAAATTCAATATGACATTTATTTGATGAATATAAAACAGAAATGTAATGTCTCTCTGGCGTAAGACCCGTCTGATGGTCCGAAGAAGTCTGTACTCTGAACCGTCATATCCTGCCGGAGATAAGAGGCAGGGGCGAGAAGCCTACCCCTGTGCATGACGGGACTCGACTGGTGGTGGTGGGGTGGTGGAGGTTGCCATGTTAGCACAACTGAAACAGCAATATGATAGATTGTGAGCAGACTTGTAAAGCGATGGCTGACGTGTGATTGGCTAGGAGTTACCTAGCTAATGGTGCAATGATGTACAGCTGCTAGTCTTCCCGCTAGAACTACGCTGCGCTTACATTTCCTGCAAATGTTTGTTTAACTTTGTTTACTGTATGTGAACAACTTAACATTCTAGTTCTTAAAAGATTAAAGCAATAAGACATGAGAGGCCTTGCATTGAAGTGATTTTAATGCTTTCGTAAAATGTCCGTAACAGCAATATGATTAAAGACACCACTGTTCAAATAAGTAGTTATTATTATTTAATGGAATATAATCAAGGTCATATTAAACATCAATCAACACACACAGAATATAATATTAAATACAGAAATGTATTAAATATTAAAACTAGAGTGACAGCTAAAGACTTGAAGGAATGATTGGAAATGGTTAATATTTCTGTGCATGAGTCTACTATATAGAAAAAAATTAAACAGGCATGGTGTTCATGGCAGGACACCATGAAGGATGCTGCTACTTTCCAACAAAAACTAACAGCATCACAAGGACGTTCCATCAACATTATTTTAAGAACATTTGTTCCAAACATTTAAACAACCTTCACATGACGTTAGCAAAAGTTTTCACCAACACACACACACACACACACACACACACGTTGGTGCGGCTATCCTTATGAGGACTCTCCATAGACATAATGATTTTTATTCTGTACGAACTATAGATTCTGTCCCCTAAACCTAACCCTACCCCTAAACCTAACCCTCACAAAAAACTTTCTGCATTTTTGCATTTTCAAAAAATAAAAACATTGTTTAGTAAGATTTTTAAGTGATTTGAATTATGGGGACACTAGAAATGTCCTCATAAACCACATTTATGGCATAATACCCTTGTAATTACCAGTTTGTAACCTAAAAAAAAGTCCTCGTAAACCACCAAAACCCACCCACCCACCCACCCACACACACACACACACACACACACACACACACACACTAATCAACCATACTGTGAATCATGCTTTGTGAAATTTTTTTCAGAAACATTAATGAACACTGTGCCTGTTTAACAAAAATATAAGTGACAAATGCAAACCTACATAGAAAAGGTTACGTTTCGCTTTTGCTTTCCTGAAGGAAATTGTGTAAGAGTGTGTTTATCAGTTGATATGTTGTTATCTGTAAACTGCATTATAATCCACTCACTGACAGTTCTGCATTTAAGAAAAGCTGCAGCGCTCCACTGCATCTGAATGTGTATGTGTTACGTGACATCCAATTCAATATTGCGAGAGACACAGGGAGGAAGTGATGCAGAACAAAGCACATATCCATAACAGACGGAATTCTAAATAATGTGTGTGTATGAGTTTGTATCTATGTAAGTGTGCATATGTGTGTATATTTGGGCTGGATGATATAGCTAAAACAACTATTAATCTTAATAATTTAAACATAACATAAACACCTAAATATTTATGTATTTGCTCTTTTTTTTTTTTTTCAATCAAAGAAAATGTCATTTCAACCAATCATTGTAGCGAAGTATTTTCGAAATGTTTAAAAGCAAGAACTGCAACCTGAGTCACCAATATTTTTGGTCGATTTGAGTGATTCTTGCAAAACCTGTTAAGAATATGTCCAGGTCCTATTTTACTCAAAAACGTAATAAACTTTACCAATTTCTTCTCATAAGTCTGTACATTATTCCAAATTTTTGTCCGCCAGTGTGTATGTGTGTGTGTGTGTGTGTGTGTGTGTGTGTATATATATATATTGCATAAAGAAAATGAAGCACATTTTAGGGTCATTAAGATTTTTTTCATTGTGACGTTATTTCCATGACAGTTTCACACATTTTACCCCCTACTCTGATTAATGTGAAAAGGGATGGCCATTATGTTATTGTCATTACTGCAATGTGAAAAAAATACCTTATTTAAATTGTAAAGCATTTGTACAGCATAGTAGTACTGCCTTTCATTTCCGCTGCTTTTGATTTTGAAAAATCATTATACAAAAGCATCTTTATTACTGTTATACATGACAGTGTTACGGTTATGAGAATCATTATTGAAAACAATGGGAATAGTGCAATTAAAACATCCTGACATGTTACGGTAATAAGAACAGGGGTGTAAAATGTGCTTAAGTGTCCTGAAAATAACGTCACCATGCAACAAATCTTAACAGTCCTAAAGATGCCTCGCATTCTTTATGCAAAATATTATAATTATTATTATTTTCTTGTATTGATTTAGGCTTAAAAATACAAATTTCTTGACAGATTTCATGAGAATCACCCATTTTTGAGAAAGAAATAGACTGTACATTGCTTCAAATGAATTTAGTCAATGTTTAGCAGTACACTAGCATGTAGACGACCTCAAAGTGAACACACATAAACTAAAAGCCACAAAACTCCAATTTTTGTTTAATGGGGCATTTCAAATCATTGTGATTTTCACAATGTTATTTAATTTTATACTACAACAAGAACAAAATCATCAGGCATACATAGCGATATCTGATAGCACCCTAGTGTACATGTGCGTGTGTTCTGTTTTGATGTCTTTAGACTGTGGTGTAATCTTATCAGCGACAGAAAATTTAAACTGGCCTAGCACTTTTGATTATGTGTGTATTATGTTTCTTTTATATTTAACTAAATGTGAGTGTTTCCATCTGTGTGTGTGACAACAAATGTAATATTCTGAGAGGAAGTGAGGTAGAACAAACTCACATTTCCATAACAGAGAATTTTGACTCACTCTGTCTGTGTGTGTGAGAGAGAAAGAGAGAGAGAGAGATTGTTTATGAATGTGTGTGTGTGGTAGTTTTGGTGTAATTAATTGGAGTGGGATCTACTTAATGCTAGCTGTGTTTTCTGTATGCGCCCCGTCAGTGTGAGCCAAGGACCTCAATACACACACACATACACACGCTTTCACGATTTCTTCACAAAACGGACAGCGCTAACAAGCAGTGAGTGTGTGTTTGTGTGTGAGGGAACGTTTGTGATTTGGTGGTCCCTCATGCAATCATGAGACCTGCGGAAGCCCAACAAAACCCCCAAGAGGAAAAGAGAGGGCTGCAGAGAGGAAGAGAGAGAGAGAGAGAGAGAGAGAAGGACAGAGAGTTCAAAGGCACCAGTGAAGAGGCAAAAAGTGAATACATTATGTATAAGAAAGAGCGAACAAGAGAGAAAGAGAAAATTGTATGTGTCTGTGTTATGCTCTGCTTTCTTGTGTTGCGTTTTGCTGTGTTATATTTTGTACTGTACAGTTGTGTAGTGAAAAATTATGTGCTAAGTTGTGTCATCACTCATGTCGCACTGTGAAAAGTGATGTGATGAGCAATGTTGTGTTTTGCTGTGCCGAACTGTGTTGTGTTGCTTTGTGTATTGCTCTCCTGAACTGTGTTGTGTTTCTTTGTGATTTGCTGTGCCGGATTGTGCTGTGTTTCTTTGTTTTGCTGTGTCAAGCTGTGATCCCGAACTGTGTTGTGTTTCTTTGCTTTTTCTGTGCCAAACTCTGTTATGTTGCTTTGTGTTTTGCTGTGCCGAATTGTGTTGTGTTTCTTTGTTTTGCTGTGCCAGACTGTATTGTGTAGCTTTGTTTTGCAGTGCCGAACTTTGTTGTGTTCTTTTATGTTTTGCTGTCCGCTTTATGTTTCGCTGTGCCAAACTGTGTTGTGTCACTTTGTGTTTTGCTGTGCTGAACTGTGTTGTGTCACTTTGTGTTTTGCTGTGCCAAACTACAGTATGTTGCCGAATTGTGTTGTGTTGGGCTGTGCCGACCTGTTGTTTTGCTCTATGATTTGCTGTGCTGAACTGCATTGTGTCACTTTGTGCTTTGCTGTGCTGAACTATGTTGTGTCACTTTGTTTTGCTGTGCTGAACTGTGTTGAGTCGCTTTGTGTTTTGCTGTGCCGAACTACACTGCTGAACTGCGTTGTGTTACGCTGTGCCGAACTGTGTTGTGTCGCTTTGTGTTTTGCTGTGCTGAACTTTATTGTGTCGCTTTGTGTTTTGCTGTGCTGAACTGTGTTGTGCTGCTTTGTGTTGTGCTGTGCTGAACTGTGTTGTGTTGCTTTGTGTTTTGCTATGCTGAACTGCATTGTGTCGCTTTATGTTTTGCTGTGCTGAACTGTGTTGTGTCGTTTTGTGTTTTGCTGTGCTGAACTGTGTTGTGTCGCTTTGTGTTTTACTGTGCCAAACTATGTTGCTGAATTGTGTCGTGTTGCACTGTGCCAAACTGTGTTGTTTTGCTCTATGTTGTGCTTTGCTGAACTGCATTGCATCCCTTTGTGCTTTGCTGTGCTGAACTGTGTTGTGTCGCTTTGTGTTTTGCTGTGCCGAACTATGTTGCCGAACTGTGTTGTGTTGTGCTGTGCCGAACTGTTGTTTTGCTGTGCTTAACTGCATTGTGTCACTTTGTGCTTTGCTGTGCTGAACTATGTTGTGTCGCTTTGTTTTGCTGTGCTGAACTGTGTTGAGTCCCTTTGTGTTTTGCTGTGCCGAACTACATTGCTGAAATGTGTTGTATTGCGCTGTGCCGAACTGTGTTGTGTTGTGTTGCTTTACGTTTTGCTGTGCTGCTTTATATTTTGCTGTGCCAAACTGTTGTAATGCTTTGTGTTTTGCTGTGCTGAACTTTGTTGTGTCGCTTTGTGTTGTGCTGTGCTGAACTGTGTTGTGTTGCTTTATGTTTTGCTGTGCCAAACTGTTGTAACGCTGTGCTGAACTTTGTTGTGTCGCTTTGTGTTTTCCTGTGCTGAACTGTGTTGTGTTGCTTTGTGTTTTGCTGTGCTGAACTGCATTGTGTCACTTTGCATTTTGCTGTGCTGAACTGCATTGTGTCGCTTTGTGTTTTGCTGTGCTGAACTGTGTTGTGCTGCTTTGTGTTGTGCTGTGCTGAACTGTGTTGTGTTGCTTTGTGTTTTGATGTGCTGAACTGTGTTGTGTCGCTTTGTGTTTTGTTATGCCGAACTGCATTGTGTCGCTTTATGTTTTGCTGTGCTGAACTGTGTTGTGTCGCTTTGTGTTGCACTGTGCCGAACTGTGTTGTTTTGCTCTATGTTGTGCTTTGCTGAACTGCATTGCATCCCTTTGTGCTTTGCTGTGATGAACTATGTTGCCGAACTGTGTTGTGTTGCGCTCTGCCGAACTTTTGTGCTGCTTTATGTTTTGCTGTGCCTTTAAACATCATTAAATCATTAATGTTGTGTTTATCTGTGTGTGACTCCTGTGTGTGTGTGACCTGAATACGTGACATTTTGAAGTTTTTCCTGAAGCCAAAACTGGAGAAACACCTTCAACCAGATATCACAGCTTTCAGCTTTATTAAACACTAGTGCGTGTGTGTGTTTGGGGGGCAGAGTAAAAAAAAATACATGGTGGCAAACTAACAAAAAATCTGATCTCTTTTTTATTGCCTTTATTTCTCCTAGACACAAATGAGTTTAAACAGAGAGCAAATGGAGACTTTTGCTTCTGAGAAAAAGACTCCAGTAATCTCACAGGTGTCTCCTTTAGTTTCAGAAGAGACCTCAACATTGTCACAATCTATGTGCAGATTTGCCAAGATATCAGAGGTCTCAACATAAATTCAAACATATCATAACATTTTCCAAAATTAAACTATACTCACCAAAATATTTTTTTTTAGCTCTATACTCTTACTGCATGTCAACAATTGTCTCATTTGTGTCTGTTTGTCCTCAATAATATTAGAAGAAACATCTTAAATAAAGCTGATACTGAAATGAAAATGTAACTGAGATCAAATCTGCTGAGCTATGAAAGAGCAACAAATGAGTGCTAAAAATGTCCTCTAGGAAAAAACACAAAAATATCTAGAGAATAAACAGAAGGCTTGACAGAGTAGGTTCACGCTGTCTGTATCAATTTTGTGTTACAGTTTCTGAAATAAAACCTTCGCTCCCATCTGTATCACTGTAGAAATAATAGGCACAGTGTGAACGAACCCTGCTGACACAGAGGTGTGTGTGTGTATATATACACTCAAGGTCATTTTAAACATCAATCAAGCCCAAGCATGCACACATTCTCATACTCATTTTCTGTGTTCTAGTCCAGCGGTTATACGTGTCACACACAGGCCACTTCTCGTTAGTATGTAAATGCACTCCCACATCCCTTAATATTTAACTTTGTGCTTTCAAAGCTGTGCAGTCCCTATAACGCTATAGTTGTTTCTTTGCCACTATTGAATCTACAGTGCCACGGCACTTAGCTTTCAGTCTGACTTGAATGTGTTGAAATATAAAGGCCGTGTATGTCTAAATAAAATCAAAACATTATTGTGTTTTTTCACCCAGTCCAGCTTACGAACAAATGACACACATTAGTTGGTTCTTTTAATGAATCACTCAAAAAGACTCACAAACCCCAAAGTTATCAGTTGAATCAGTCTTACGAATAAGGTTGGGAACCAAGAACCAGTTCTTGTTCAGAACAGGATCCAAATAAAAAACAAAAAAAACACAGAACCATATGATTTTTATGACTTTTGGTTCCATTAACAGTTCCCAAACAGCTTGGCTTCTCTATTGAATCTGCAGTGGGAGACAAAAAAGGTGACGTGTTGTCTGATTCCGGAGTGAATGACTCTTATGAGCTGGTTCTTTTGAATATATAGTGCCCAACATACAGTGTTACCAGTGTAGTCCGAATGAGTCTTATGAGCTGGTTCATTTGATGAGCTGGCTCTTTTTAGTGAATCAAACATTTATACAGTTTATACAGAGTCAGAGTGGCTAATGAATTTATCTTACCGATGCATAAGTTATGACTTTTGTCACGTTTAACCTATAATGAATTAAATGAAATAATTCTTCCTCAAAAGTACTAAAAGAATCATTAATGGAACCATTATTCCTTACAATTCCCATACCTACTTAGAAATCATTCATCAAATGAACTCACTGAATCTTTCAGAGCAGTTACTGAATTCACATCTGACTCACTTCCTAAACCGCAAGTCTTTCAGTCATGTACTAATCAAAATGAGGCAAGAATTATTTTGTGTACTTAAAAGTTTGTGAAATTTAAATCAGTGTAAGCGCAGCGTAGTTCTAGCGGGAAGACTAGCGGCTCTACATCATCGTACCATTAGCTAGGTAACTCCTAGCTAATCACATGTAAGCCATTGCTTTATAAGTCTGCTCACAATCTAGCACATTGCTGTTTCAGTGTGCTAACACAGCAACCTCCACCACCCCACCACCACCAGTTGAGTCCCGTCCTGCACAGGGGTAGGCTCCTCGCCCCTGCCTCCTATCTCCGGCAGGATATGACGGTTCCGAGTACAACTTCTTCGGACTGCCAAACGGGGCTTACGCCAAAGAGAGACATTACATTTCTGTTTTATATTCAGCAAATAAATGTCATCTTAAATTTCACTCAAGTCTGCAAGTCTTCCTTATAGAAGTATTATTCCTGACTGGTTGTTCATATGACAACTGAAGTTAAAGAAACACATTTGCAATTTTTTTGTAACTCCTTGCTCAAGCTGATGGGTTTTCCCAATGCAAAAACAGAATTCTGTAGGAAACACTTATATCATGTTGTCAATGCCAAAACCAGGCCTTTCTGTCACCATTTACAACAACACACTTTAAATAAAAACACTCTCTCAACCTACACAATTTCTCTGAAAAAACCCCACTGGCATACAAATCTGCACTTCACTGGAACATGTTTCTTTGTATAGCTTCTATTTAATAATGATGAGTAAAAGGATTTGTAAATTAAAGTTGCAAGATGTGGTAAATATGGCAACAGCAACAGGATGTTATTCATAAAAGTTTTTGAATTGAGGTGAATGAAAAAAAAATGTCTGCTTTTAATTTAAAAAGTACAAACGCTGCAGTTGCAAAGTGTTACAGCATTATTAACTCTCTGACGCTTTGCAACTGCTGTTTAATATCCTGCCTTGAGCGTAAAACATAATGATGCCGATATGGATGCTCTGTGGGAGTTGTTAAAGATAAAAATGTTAACTGATTAAGAGTCAGAGTGCAGCTGGTTCTGTATCATTATTAAAGTTGAGTTGAAGAAACAGATTTATAATAGAGCTGCTGTGCTGTGTTATTATTGTTAACGAAAACTTAAACGTGTACGAATAAAAATATTCGGAAAAACTAAAACCGTTTAGTTGTATTGTGCTGAGCTGTGTCGTGTTGTATCGACTATGATTCAGTCATACACAAATTAATTCAGTCCACAACCTGACACACAGACACACAATTGTGAACCGACATCCTGAACCTGTGTCTTACACAGTCCGTACATGTCTCCTCAGCAAGTCCTGACACACTACTGGACATCTCACCTACACAAAACCTCAACGTGCCACTGGAATAACAATACATACACACACACATAAACACACTTCACATCTCCTGAGGTGAGTCGACCTACTTCTCTCCTTTAGAGCGCTGAGACGATTGAGAGAGAGAGAGAGAAAGAGACTGACTGAGAATGTTCCTTCTGACCAGAAATCCACTGAGATCTGATCCTGAGGCGCTGAGGAGAGTTACTTCATCACACACACACACACACACACACACACATACACACACACACTGAAGGGATGGATTGTATGCCGAACCCCCAGAGAGCACGTCAGTTTTGCTGTAATGGAAGAACAGAGACCAAAAAGACAAAGATGAGGGAAAAAAAAGAGCGTCATATAAAAGACAGAGCGAGAGACAGAGACAGGGAGCGAGAAAGAGAGAGAGTCTGACCAGCTGCCAGGATTCATTCTAACCGTCACTCAGTGTCCCACCAAGAAAGTGACCAGAGAGAGAGAGAGAAAGAGAGATGGAGTGTCCATAGAAGGGGAGAGAAAACAAGTTGTACTGTTGTGCATTGTTGTGTTGGTCTATGTTGTGTAGTGTTGTGATTTGTGTTGTGTTTTATTGTTATGTTGTGGTGTGTTTTATTGGGTTGTGTTTTGATTTATTGTGCTGTGTTGTATAGTGTTGTGATTTGTGGTGTGTTGTGTTATTATTTTGCGTAGTGTTGTGATTTGTGTTGTGGTGTGTTCTACTGTATTGTGTTTTATTGTGTTATGTTGTATAGCATTGTGATTTGTGTTGTGGTATTGTTTTGTGTTGTGTTTCATTGTGTTATGTTGTGTGTTTTAGTGATTTGGTTTGGGGTGTGTTCTATTGTGTTGTGTAGTACTGTAATTTTTGTTGTAATGTGTTAAATTGTGTTTTATTGTGTTATGTGGTGTAGTGTTGTTGTGATTTGTGTTGCGATGTGTTCTATTGTTTTGAGTTGTTATTTATTGCGATATGTTGTGTTGTGTAGTCCTGTAATTTTGTTGTAATGTGTTACATTTTGTTGTGTTTTATTGTTATGTTGTGCAGTGTTCTTGTGATTGTGTTGTAATGTGTTCAATTGTGTTGTGTTTTATTGTGTTATGTTGTGTTGATTTGTGTTGTGGTGTGTACTATTGTTTTGTTTTGTGTTGATTTGTATTGTGGTGTGGTGTGTTGATTTGTGTTGTGGCGTGGTGTGTACTATTGCTTTGTGTTGTGTTGATTTGTGTTGTGGTGTGTACTATTGTTTTGTATTGTGCTTTATTGCATTATGTTGTGTAGTACTGTGATTTGTGTTGTAATGTGTTCAATTGTGTTGTGTTTTATTGTGTTATGTTGTGTTGATTTGTGTTGTGGTGTGTACTATTGTTTTGTTTTGTGTTGATTTGTATTGTGGTGTGGTGAGGTGTGTTGATTTGTGTTGTGGCGTGGTGTGTACTATTGCTTTGTGTTGTGTTGATTTGTGTTGTGGTGTGTACTATTGTTTTGTATTGTGCTTTATTGCGTTATGTTGTGTAGTACTGTGATTTGTGTTGTAATGTGTTCAATTGTGTTGTGTTTTATTGTGTTATGTTGTGTTGATTTGTGTTGTGGTGTGTACTATTGTTTTGTTTTGTGTTGATTTGTATTGTGGTGAGGTGTGTTGATTTGTGTTGTGGCGTGGTGTGTACTAATGCTTTGTGTTGTGTTGATTTGTGTTGTGGTGTGTACTATTGTTTTGTATTGTGCTTTATTGCGTTATGTTGTGTAGTACTGTGATTTGTGTTGTAATGTGTTCAATTGTGTTGTGTTGATTTGTGTTGTGGTGTGTACTATTGTTTTGTTTTGTGTTGATTTGTATTGTGGTGAGGTGTGTTGATTTGTGTTGTGGCATGGTGTGTACTATTGCTTTGTGTTGTGTTGATTTGTGTTGTGGTGTGTACTATTGTTTTGTATTGTGCTTTATTGCGTTATGTTGTGTAGTACTGCGATTTGTGTTGTAATGTGTTCAATTGTGTTGTGTTTTATTGTGTTATGTTGTTCTGATTTGTGTTGTGGTGTGTAATATTGTTTTGTGTTGTGTTTTATTGTGTTAAGTTGTGTAGTACTGTGATATGTGTTGTAATGTGTTCCATTGTTTTGTGTTATGTTTTAATGTGGTGCGTTCAATTGTGTGCTGTTTTTTTATTGCGTTGTGTAGTGTTTTTTTGTTTTTTTTAGTTGTGTATTAAATTGGTTTGTGTTGTGTTTTGTGTTATGCTGTGTTGTGTAGTATTGTGATTTGTGTTGTGATATGTTCTATTATGTTGCAGAGTGTACTGTTGTGTTTTAAAGTGTTATTTTGTGTTGTGATTTGTGTTGTGTAGTATTTTGATTTGTATTGTAATGTGTTCAGTTGTGTTGTGTTGTGTTTTATTCTGTTGTGTAGTGTTGTGATTTGTGTTGTGGTCTATTGTTTTGTGTTGTATTGAATGTGTTTTATTGCAATGTGTTGTGTTTCATTTTGTTATGCTGTGTCGTGTAGTTTTGAGACTTGTGTTGTGTCATGCTATCTTGTGATGTGTTCTGGTTTGTTATGCTGTGTTCTATTGTGTTGTGTTCTATTGTATTACATTGTGCTATAAGAGACAGAGAGAAGGAGAGAGAGAGTGTGTGTGTGTGTGTGTGTGTGTGGAGGTTACACAGTTAAAGAAAGGGAGAAAAGGACAGGGAACAAGGGAGCTGGAAAAGGAGGGAAGCAATGGTGTGACGCGGGTGAAGGAGTGAAAATGTGAGTAAAAAGTGGCAGAGTGGGAGAAAATGAAAGAGAAAAGAGAGAGAGAGAGAATGAAAAGAGACCCCAAAAGAACGAGCATTAGTAGTATTTCTCTCTGCAGTGGTAGTATTTCTTTTTCATATGCCCTGCTGTAAAGAAATATTACAGAATATATTGCAGCAATCTCATCTGCTGGATAGAGTGAGAGAGAGAGAAAGAGACATATGGAACGAGTACACTGGAGCAATGCAGAGAAGATGGGCACGACATCAACTCCAAAGGAGAGCAAGACTGTGTGTGTGTGTGACTATAAACACACTAAACTCTCACTGAAGGAATTCTCCTTTTGTGTTTTTAATTGTGGTCACCAGGGGCCTCATTGGCTGTTATCACGGCTCTGTAATTGGCTGACAAAACACTGTTGTGATTTGATTGGCCCCTTGAGAGACTCAAGCATAGACCACGCCCACTTTCCGTTAGGAGCTCGTTATTATGCGCAATCTTCATGCTGTGAGATCAAAGAGTGTCTGCACATGAATTCCCAGCAAATTTACCTTTCACACAGTGTTTGTGCACAATATTTACATCTTATATGAATTTCATTAGCATTTGCCTTTCGAAATGCTGCTTAAAAATCAGGGATTTGTGCTTGGAAATTTACCTAAATGTGTCAATGCGCTTATAATGAGGTTTAGAAATGAAAAAAAGACTAATTTTCGTAATTAATAAATGAGAGCTGAATATTTTTTTTCCCAGCTGTCCCTTGATATTCTGCTTAAAGAAAAATATTAATGTAGTGCAAAAATTTCACAAAAACATACATAATTAGATATGCAGTAGATGTCAGACATTTGAAGTGCTCTAGATTAATTAAACTCAACCAATTAATCAAGAATGAAAGTTGACCCTATTGAAAAAATAGCTTAAACCAACCTAAAGTGGGTAACTGGTCTCTCAGCCTGGCCAAGCTGGTTAGGTTGTGGTAAAGAATTAGGGGTAAAATGTACTTAATTGTCATGAAAATCTTCAAAGGCTTAATTTTCTTTATGCAAAATATTATTTCATATTTTTTTTTGTATCGATGTGTGGTAAAATATGACCTGAATTATATATTCTGGATATTATCTATCTATCTATATATATACAGTGCATCCAGAAAGTATTCACAGCGCTTCACTTTTTCCACATTTTGTTATGTTACAGCCTTATTCCAAAATGGATTAAATTCATTATTTTCCTCAAAATTCTACAAACAATACCCCATAATGACAATGTGAAAGAAGTTTGTTTGAAATCTTTGCAAATTTATTAAAAAAATAAAAAATAAAAAAAAATCACATGTACATAAGTATTCACAGCCTTTGCTCAATACTTAGTTGAAGCACCTTTGGCACCAATAACAGCCTCAAGTCTATTTGAGTATGATGCTACAAGCTTGGCACACCTATTTTGGGGCAGTTTCTCCCATTCTTCTTTGCAGGACCTCTCAAGCTCCATCAGGTTGGATGGGGAGCGTCAGTGCACAGCCATTTTCAGATCTCTCCAGAGATGTTCAATCAGGTTCAAGTCTGGGCTCTGGCTGGGCCACTCAAGGACATTCACAGAGTTGTCCCGTAGCCACTCCTTTGTTATCTTGGCTGTGTGCTTAGGGTCGTTGTCCTGTTGGAAGATGAACCTTCGCCCCAGTCTGAGGTCCAGAGCGCTCTGGAGCAGGTTTTCATCAAGGATGTCTCTGTACATTGCTGCATTCATCTTTCCCTCGACCCTGACTAGTCTCCCAGTTCCTGCCGCTGAAAAACATCCCCACAGCATGATGCTGCCACCACCATGCTTCACTGTAGGGATGGTATTGGCCAGATGATGAGCGGTGCCTGGTTTCCTCCAGACATGATGCTTGCCATTCAGGCCAAAGAGTTCAATCTTTGTTTCTCATGGTCTGAGAGTCCTTCAGGTGCCTTTTGGCAAACTCCAGGCAGGCTGTCATGTGCCTTTTACTGAGGTGTGGCTTCCGTCTGGCCACTCTACCATACAGGCCTGATTGGTGGAGTGCGGCAGAGATGGTTGTTCTTCTGGAAGGTTCTCCTCTCTCCACAGAGAAACGCTGGAGCTCTGTCAGAGTGACCGTCGGGTTCTTGGTCACCTCCCTGACTAAGGCCCTTCTCCCCTGATCGCTCAGTTTGGCCGGGCGGCCAGCTCTAGGAAGAGTCCTGGTGGTTCCAAACTTCTTCCATTTACGGATGATGGAGGCCACTGTGCTCATTGGGACCTTCAATGCTGCAGACATTTTTTTGTACCCTTTCCCAGATCTGTGCCTCGATACAATCCTGTCTTGGAGGTCTACAGACAATTCCTTGGACTTCATGGCTTGGTTTGTGCTCTGACATGCACTGCACTGTTAACTGTGGGACCTTATATAGACAGGTGTATGCCTTTCCAAATCATGTCCAATCAACTGAATTTACCACAGGTGGACTCCAGTCAAGTTGTAGAAACATCTCAAGGATGATCAGTGGAAACAGGATGCACCTGAGCTCCATTTTGAGTGTCATGGCAAAGGCTGTGAATACTTATGTACATGTGATTTTTTTTTCCCGTTTTTTATTTTTAATAAATTTGCAAAGATTTCAAACAAACTTCTTTCGTGTTGTCATTATGGGGTATTGTTTGTAGAATTTTGAGGAAAATAATGAATTTAATCCATTTTGGAATAAGGCTGTAACATAACAAAATGTGAAAAAAGTGAAGCGCTGTGAATACTTTCCGGATGCACTGTATATATATATATATATATATATATATATATATATATATATACAGTACTGTGCAAAAGTTTTAGGAACTTGTGAAACATGTTGCATAGTGAAGATGGCCGGAGCCCTGTTGCAGGGCTCCCTGTTCTTCTATTGTATTTGCAAAAGGAAAGTTTGGGAGTCTAAAATGTATATTTCCTATTGCCACACTAAAACTGAAGATATAAAAAGCCATCTTAAGACAAATGTTTGTGTGAAACATCTTATGTGCCTAAGACTTTTGCACAGTACTCTATATATATTGGACAATGGTGTCTTTTGATGCCTATTGCTTTTGCTCTCATTTTATAAAAACAATAAGCCACTTGAGATTGTGCATTACAGTGATTTTACCACAGTGATGGGTGCTCTTAGGCACAATACAAAGCTCTCCTGGTAAATTGCAATAAAACAAATCAAAATAAAGGTCTTGAAGAGTCAGAATCAATAATGTCAGACACCCACATATTTACTATTAAAATAGCGTCTCATTATAAACACACAGAACACAGTAAGTCACCGTCCCAGTGCTTCATGGGAAATCTCAGCCCCCAAACGATCAAATTCCACCTTCTTTCCCTCGCTTTCTTTCTTTAGCTCAATCTCTCCTGCTCTCTGCTATCTGATCCTCCCTTTGTTACTGTTGCTGCAAGCAGCTGAAATTTCACATGCTTGTCAAATCACACTTATGCACTTCACATACACACACTCAAATGAATGCTTTAAATTATGTCTCAAACAGTCATGACTAAATACATTTATTTTTAAGGAATGGATACAACCCTTAAACTGAGAAACTGGTACGGTTTGCCTTGGTTTTAGTGTCGATTTTGTATTTTTTTGGACATCAATTCATTTTTGACAAAAATGTTAAGTTACTGCATTTTGCCTGTCAAGACTTCTAATGTTTTTATATAGTAAAGCTAATTATAATGACAACAGACTAACCAAACCCCCTACTCCTACCCCTAAAAGGAAACATTTAGCATTTTAAGAATAATAATAATAATAAAAAAAATTGTAATTATTTTCTAATCATTTTTACCTTCAAGGACCTTCCAAAACATCCCCAAAAAGGAGGTTTTGTCAGATTTAGCAAACCTCTGGAGAATATTTTGGTCCCCCAACTACAGCAAGTAAACCATCACAGAAGTTAAAAGCCTTATACGAGTGTGATGTATTAAAATTGCCCATAAGATCCAGACTGTCTTGATTAAACAGTAATAAAATTGTTAAATGATACATACATTAGAAGGAAACTACTCATTTATGTAGCCTTTTGACATTCAGGAACCTTAGGCACACACACACGCACGCACACACACACACACACACACACACACACACACACACACACACACACACACACACACACACAGCCTGGACAGTTTCCATATGTGCAATCACAACACACACTGAGTGAGGAAATCTGGTAAGTTCATTACATATAATGGAAAGGGTGCTGCTGTACTGGAGTTGTACAAAGAGTATCAGTTACATTGAAAAACAAATGACACACACAGGTCTATCTTTGTAATGTCTGTTCTGAACACCCTAATAACCCATGGCTTAAGCAAAATATCTCAATCAGTTAGTTTATTTTACCCAACAGTCTGCAATAGCCATTAAACTGTGTATGCGTGTTAACAGAATGACAGTCCAGCTGGTGTTGAGCTTTGCACATATAAATCTAACAGTAGTTAAGAAAGAAGAAAGGAGAGAGAAGAGAGAGAGAGAGCAATTTTATCATTGCAGGGCACTGCAGTAGTCGTTGTATTGTTGGATGTCGTGGGAGTTCCTACTGCTGGTCGCTCTAACGTTATTTGTGGCCACAGCTTTTGAAAATCTGGTCACAAATGAAATATATTGATGGTAAAAATAATGATGTTATTTTAAAAATGCCTAATTCTGCCTTGAAGTGCACCTGGGAAGCTCATAAATCAAAGTTGGGTATTCGTTACAACGACATGTCACAAATTCAAGTCAGAAAACAAAATATGGAAGAAGCCAAACTAAAACGTATGCGCAATGAACTATGGCATCTGTCATGTAAAACGAATTAAAATTATTGGAATGATGACAAAATTCTACCCAAATCGTTATCAAGCGACAAATCATTAACTTAAGCCTACAATAGAAGTAGGACTGCACAATTAATTGAAAAAAATAATCGAGATTACAATTACGGCTGCTGCATTTAACTAATCGTGAAAAGTGTCAGATACAGCGTTCGATATAAATCAACATCCGTTGCATCAAAATTTTGTATTTACAATTTTTTTCAGTGGTTAAGCATTGTAACCATAGGGCTGGGTGATATGGGCAAAATTATTATCACGATAGTCTGCAAGCCTTTGGTGACTATTCAGTGTACGGATTTGTGAAGAACACACTGCTGGCTACCAATTGTTGTACTTTTTTTCTGTTGTAGAGATAGATAGAGACTATGGCTCTCTGCTCAGCACCCTCAAGAGGAGGAGGCAGTTGACTGCTGATGAGCTTAGGTTCATAGCAGAGGAGGACGTGGCTCATGAGGGCATGAGCACACAGGAGGAAGATCTGCTGGACCAGGAACTACTGCAGGAATACCTGGACCACGAGGAGATGGAGGATGAGATGGAACCTGATCCACAGGCATGTTTACCTGGTGTTGTTGTCCTCCCTCTCCCCTCATCATCATATCGTTCAATATCGATATTTATCATGATATATATTTCATACCATTAATGAGGAAGGAAATGCATTCCACATGTTTGTTAGACCTCAAGAATTAATGTAAACGTAACTTGTTTGTTCACAAGTAAACTTTACAGGGTAAGCTACTTTTTAATTTGAAGTTCAAGAAGTATACTCAGTTTAGGATTTAATCTTACATAAGATTACATAAGATTGTGACTTCTTTTCGATGAAATTTTGCCAATTTTATCATCTTCAGCAGACGTTTGACTTCACTGAAAGACTTTCTTGTGATGATCCACACTCCAGTTCAGTAGGTGGCAGTAATGCACCATAAGATGGATTTCCAACCACCAATAAGCATCACAAGAATAAGAAATCCTTTTTTTTTTTTTTTTTTTAACTGGGTCAAAAAATTACCAGACGTGACAGTGCTATGGATCACGAAAAAACATTTAACTTAATAGTACATAAATAAACAGTTAAGAGTTGTTGTTGTGTTCAGTCAATAATCAGTGCTATCTTGTTCGTTACCAACGATATCATATTAGCCGGATAGCTAGGTGCTAGCAACTGGCTACCTAGCCACATTACTGGTTTATATGCAGGGCTATGTAACCACTGGTCAGCTAATGCTATGTAACCACTGGTCAGCTAATACCTCGTAACAGGCTGATTTAATGAAAGTTAGTTAGTTGCGTGTATAAATTTGTGTTTGTAGTGACACGCATCTGATCTGATCTGAGGCTAAATATAAAAAACTACTCAAAAGTTTATCATCGATATCAAGTTTTTTTCCCCGATAAATATCGAAATTGTTTTATTGCAGAGCACTAAAATATGAGTCAAATTTATTAAATCAAAATGAATAATCGTGATTACAATATCAAGGCAAATAATTGACAATTACTATTTTTGTCAATTCAGCAGCCCTAGACAGAAGTGTATAGGCATTTTTATGTAACAAAAATCTGTCTTTTTGTGCTTTGAGAGCTTGAATAAAGCCTTGGTTACAGAGAAATTGCATAATTAATGACGCCCTTTCTAATCTTTGGGTTTGCGCAGATGCAATTTTTTTTTCATACATCAACCTGCACCCTCATCAACGTTACTTGATGTTCATTCTTGAAGAAGTGCAAAAACCTTTGTATGTAACTTTTGTCTATACAGTGGTTATATTCACAGTTTTGGACTGCCACTTCTATATAACGCACAGACACATTCTTTGTGCGATAACTGTGCCTTGTCCTACCCGCAATACAACAGCGTGGTGCTTCTCGTTCGGTGTGTGACTCGCTTTAGGGTGGAGACTTGTGTTTCTGCAGAACAAAAATGGGTGTTTCCCCATTAGTGGCCATTTTCAATCCGGGATGGGCATTTTTCAACTGCTTTACATGATTTGCATACTACACTGAGATTCTCTACTTTCACTGGATAGTTGAGAAATGTGCATCCTGGTTTGGAAACGCCCACTGATTACTACACTGAGATTCCCTAATTTCATTGGATAGTTGAAAAACGCCCATCCCGGTTTGAAAACACCCACAGAATGGGAAATGACTATTTTTGTTCTGCCAAGACCTATATTTCTTAGGATGAGCTCTTTTGACTTGGGTCAGTAAGCAACCACAAAGAACACCCTAGAATGATGGCACAGCTCACTTTTTCTGCAACAAAATGAAAAAAAATCCTGGTTGCTTTGTTTCTCATTTCCTTGGTCTTCCATTTTTGTATACTTGTCTCTACAAGAACTTATTCACTCATTCATTCTCTCTCCTCTGTGTGTGTAGGTTAAGGGTTATCAGTGAAGGCAACAAACTCAAAAGTGAGCTCAGTTTCAAAAGACAACTCTAAATGTCATACACACACACACACACACACACACTGTCTGTGGAGAGGAGGCCTGGTAAATCACTTACTATAAGCAGGTCACATATGTAACTCAACCCTTAACAGAACATTCCCTGTTAACATATGCATACAATGCATTTACTCACCCAGAGAGTCGAATTGAAGACGAATATTGAGTTAGGTAACAATACACTGATTGACTTGTCTCACTTTCTCTCTCAAAAGGAAAAAATAATTAAATACATTATGCGCACACACACACACACACACACACACACACACACACACACACACACAAACTATCTTTTTTTTTTCTTTGTCTGCAGAACTACTTAAAATAATTTCTTTCTTGACATGTGTTAAAGTTCTTCCATCTAATCACAAATGTCAACTATATGTTTTTCTCTAGCTGATTGTAACAAATTTTTGGGCCATTTCTTTCTTTAATTTTTGTATCTTTAGGTCAGCGGTCAGCAGATTTGTGCCTGATGATTGGCCGGTTGTAAGCAGCTCTGTGACTGATGATTGGCCAGCATTCAGCAAATCCATGGCTGATGACTGGTTGTGGTGTATAAGTGATGACAGCAGTATGTGGTTTAAATGAACCTAACTTTTCGTGCCTTTTTTCGTTTTTGGGGCGGTTTTATGAAAGGGTCATGTTCAAACTGGATATGTTTCATTTGTAAATTAACACATTGTTCGAGGAACCTCTATACAGTGCCAGTATTTCTGACAAAATGCTATGTCAAATGGAGGTTTTACATATATCGTAAGCCAAATGTGGTTTTGTACTAAAGATATTTGTATATATGGAGCGCAACAGTGCCCGCAAACTCAGAGTATTTTTCCCATTCAATTTTCCCATAGGGATTTCATAAAATCCTTCATAAAAGAGTTTTAAGCCATAAAACCAAACCAGTCAGGTCTGAGGTGATTCACTACATAATACATTCCAATTTGACGCAAACAAATATTTGAAAATCGGGCAAAAATACGAAGACTGTGCACTTAACGTCTTTCATGAGGGAATAAACTACAATCCCATAAAGCACTGTGAATGATGTAATCTAATTAAAAACTATAGAAAAATATAAAACTATTGATTAAACTGGTTAACATCTCTGTTTATGAGTCTATTATACTGAATTAACAACCTTGGTGCTTATGGTAGGTCTGTTTATAAAGGATTTATCATAATAATCAATTCACCTATGGAGTAAACAAATGGGATTTTTCCTTACGGAACCAAACTGTCATGCTCTATTGGGGTATCGACAGCCCGAGATACTGTAATTCACTACTGTAGTTTAAAAACTGGTAAAACAATTTAATTGATGTTCTTTCTGGCTAATATTCCAAGGTAGTTTAGAACTATTACATTTTTTTAGGTCTATCAGAATGCATGAGATTACTACCAATGTGTGTGCAGTGCCACATTCATCAAAACACTTACTGTAAGTAGATGGTAGCAATCTTGTTTTCTCTCACACACACTCTGTGACTTCCAAGGACAAACCCCAATCAGAGACAAAACCAGGCTACTTCTAAGCACGTCTGAAGGACAAAGGCTATGTCCCACCTGCAAAGAACACACACACACACACACACACACACACACACACACACACACACACACACACTGCTAAGAAAAAGGACTCAATTCAGGTCAGTCTAAGGTCTAATCTACTCACGCACTTTATCTGAGAGATTAAATTCACTCTCTTCCATACAAAAACACTCACGTATTCTCTGTCTCTTTCTCCTAAAGTAAACACTCAGATACACACCTGTAATCTCACTCACTTATTAATTCCTGAAAACATTCTTTTAGAAAACTCTATTAAATACATTAAAAAAATATATAGCTGCAAGCAGCAATTATCAGGGCCAAGCACTGGAATGGCAAAAATGAGTGAAAATAGCATTTTTTGAAGATTTTAGGAAAACTGCTCGAAAAGCAGTGAATAGAATCACTTGTAATGTCATATACATTGCTCTTGGCATTAGACAAGGAGTCTATCAATGACAATGCACTAAAATTATCAAAAGTTATTAGCATTTTCAGAAACATCATTATGATTTGATTACAAAGTAAGTCTTGATGCAGCATGATACATCTTATTATATTTCAATTATTTTTATCAAAATTCACACACTCAGATCTAGTTTTTCTGCTTTTTTAGCATTTTTATATTTTTATTTGATTTTTTTATGTTTATTGGACTATATTACCTTCATATCCGACTTTTATCTTGACAAACTTTATATTGTTTGAAAGCTACAAGTCTGTAGCCTCGAAATATGCGCACTGTTTTGCCATCTGAATGACGTCATTACAGTAATGCATTAAAATACTGAAAGGTAGATTTTAAAACATGCAAAATGTGAGCGGTATTACTTATTTTGTATATCTTCTCGTTTTGAGGCGATCGGATGATGGCAGGAAATTCAAGCATTCAATCAATGGTAAATGTCCACAACTGAATGTAGACTTCACCATTTTATCCAAAACAGCGAAAATTTAGGATAAAAATGACTTGTCATCCTTTGCTTGCATCATCACGTAAATTAAAATGTCTATTATCAATAAAATATTGATTATAAAACTTATTTTATCAACCATCATCAAGGTCTAGAGGTCTCCGCTATTCTGGTGCAACTTCTGCATTGTTTGAGCCCGCTAACGAGTCTCTCTGTGATTCACAGCCGGAGCTGTCAATCAAACCAGATCAAAGGCTCCATGGCCTCTCCAAAATGTGCATTGGCTGTTCCAGTGAATAGATCCATCCAATGGAACGCTAGTCAAGATTTGATTGACAGGTCATGTAGCCATTGGTATGACATTTCTAGGGTTGGCCTTGCTCATTCCAGAAGAGTGACGTCATCCTAGTGTTTGTTTGGATAGAGAACCTAAGGCCACCATTACGCTCAGAGCTTTCTTCTGTTTCTGATGACCGATCTGAGCCTAAATCTAAAATTGTCACTGCTTCTTTCAATTGATATATGCAAAAACACTACAATCTAACTAGATTTCAGTACTTTGGAATAAGCTCCATGCAGTTTTGAGGAGGAATAAATGCCAAACTGGCAGGAGAGCATATTCTGTGTTTGGACTCATGGCAGCTATAGGGCTAAAGCTACATGCACAGGTGCTGATCAGTGTAAATGAATGGGCTCTTTGGATCATTATTTTATTTAGTGGTATAAATGTAATTATAATAATTATAATCGCTAATTAATTTTATATAATGTTTTGCAATAAAATAGTGTGCCCTCATATGTGGTTTGAGTGGTGTTTCTGAAATTAGTTTTTCAAACAATTTCTGTAATTACTTGATTTCACTCTTACACCAGTGGAGTTCTGATTTCATCCTGTGGCCACTTTTGGTACTGCGCCTAGTAAATGTTTGATAAATATGTTATTTTATAATGTATTTATTTGAAATATAGGACACAACTTGGTATGATGCATGGCTTTAATTTTCAATAATTTTTTGGGGTGCCACATTTATTGTTTATATATTTTTTAATAAATTAATTAAAAGTTTAGTGCATTGCATTTTCAATTCAATAAACTTAAACCTCTATAACTTTTTTTAATTGACTGATTTCACCTGAACAATAATCTCCCAAGTGTATTCTTTAAAAAAGAGTCCAAAATTAGATCTGTAGACCCAGGCATTTCAGAATGACAGGAATTTAAATCTGAGTATGCCACCCTTGGAACAATGTAGTTTTGATGTCATCTTGTGGCCACATTTGGTACTGGGTCTACAATAATTCTAAGAACTTTGCCGTTTTATAATTTATTTACTTGAAATTTGGGACACAACTTGGTTTGATATATGGCTTTAATTTTCTATAATTTCTTTGGCCAACATATAGCTTTTTTTACATATCTTTTAATAAATGAAATAAAATATTAGTGCATTGCATTTTCATTTCAATAAACTTAAACTTCTATAACTTTTTTTAATTAACTTAAATTATATCACTTGCACAATAATCTCCCAAATGTTTTCTTTAAAAAGAGACAAAAAATTAGGTCTCTAGTCCCAAGCATTAAAGAGTAACAGTGATTTAAAGCTGAAAATGTAATTTTCTGGTAAATTCTGGTTAAAAAAAATGAGGAGTGCCAGTTAAGGGGATAGTATACCAAACATTTGTTATTTTGAAGTCAGAGATGACTGAGAGTAAAGAAATACAGTGCAGTGAGTCAGATGTTCATTTATTAACTGTTCTGGGGTGAGTTTCCCAAAAGCATCATTAGTGTAAGTTGATTGTAGGTACCATAGGCACCAATGGTCTTTATGAGCAACTTGGGCTAACAATGCTTTTGGTTAATACAGCCCTGAGTGATTCCATTCATTCAGTTGAACGATTTATCAGACTGAATCAACATGCAAGTTTGTGAGTAAGAGTGAATTATTTAAGAGGCACTACTAGAGTAATTTTTTCAATTTGAGTAAATTTTGTGGAATGAGTGAAAATGACAAGAAAGAAGTGTTTTTTGATATTATTTGGTTTTTTTACATTCATCTTAGACTGCAAGATCACATAAACTTTTGATGAGCATGGTCTGAAGATGATCAGGGAGGAGTTAGAAAAGCAGATTTTCAATTAAATAAAGTTTGGCCGACCATGACAAATGTGGTATCATTGAACTTGGCTTGACCCAAGGAATCTATCAAGACCAGTGTCATAACAATAGGCTATATGACCACAAGGTGGCACTATCCTGAAACTTGTTGAGCACCTTCAGGGCATTGTGCCGATGACACATACCGAGATTCGTAATGATACACCAATGCGTTTGTAAAATACAGCATTTTACACAAAATTCAAAATGGCCGACATAGGCAAAATTGGTATCATTCGACATGGTATGCCCCACAGAAACTAAAGAGTCCAGTTTTGTGATTTTAGGACAAACCGTTCAGAAGTTATATGCAAAAATATCTGTTTTTTTTTATCTCTTGACCCGTAGGGGGCACTGTGTGCGAAGCACTGCAGGTCAACTCAGGGCATGATGTCTTTGACTCATACCAAGTTTCGTCACAATCTGTCAAAGACTCAAATTCAATTTGGCACATTCTTCGTTGAAGCGCCATTCAAAAACGGTTTGGTCTAGGATGAGTTCGAAAAGTAGGTTTTTCTGAAAATTCTAAATAGTCGGGTGGAAACTGAAATCATGGTATGCTTTCGATTCGGCATGAGCTCAGGAATCGGTTCTTTGGGCTGCCATAGGAGACATATACAGAATAATAATAATAATAATAAAAAGAACACTAACAAAAAACACAGTCTGATACCTGCACAGAAATACTGTACCCTTTAATATTCATATACAACCAGAGGTGGAAAGTAATGAATTACAACTACTCTCGTTACAGTAGAGTACAGTACAATTTTCTACTTTTTTAAAGTATAAATAAATAATAATACTTGAGTTGATTAAAAGTGAAGTATTCAAATTCACTACAGTTATTTTTCACCACAATTACAAAGTAAAAAAAAACAAAAAACATAATATTTCAGAATTTTTGGGAAGTTTTTTGGGAAGAAGAAATCAGCAAGTTATAAGTGCTAAATCTGTTTATAAACGAAATCTGCTGTGCGCGGCATGACGAAAGCCCGCAGGGCACAGCATCATGAGCACAGTCCTCTCTTCTCTAGCTTCTCCAAGAATTTCTGCCCTAAACAAGAGCTGTAATACTGTTATTTTCTGCATATTTAATTTTATTCTGGAAAGGAGCCATTCATTCAGGTACGAGGGAACCATCTGAACACATTTAACCACTGATCAGACTTCACTTGTTTTTAAGGTAGGTAATGTTTTAACTTTCAAACATTAACACAATGTAGTTTGACATATACAGTATGTGGTGATATCTTGTTTACTTGCTACTATATGTCTAAAACAAACTTTTTATATACCATAGAATGATATAACGCCAATAGTGTCGCAAATTAACAGGGACTCTAGGCAAAAATGCCACAGAAATAGACAAAAGTATCCCTGAAATTCAAAATACGCCCAAGCAACGAGTTCCCGTGTTTTATTAATAATATCTTGTATAGTTACAATTACTTTGTAAGGGGGTTCAGTGGAAAGGAGGAGGCGAGAACCGGCTTAATAATATAAATAATAATTTAATGAACAACTTAAACACAACACACAACCAAAAACACACGGTACAGCTGTCTGTAATTCTCTCTCTCTCTCGAGCTGTAGTCCCCGGCCGCCTTTATCCCTCGCGCGCCCCATCAGGCTGATTGGGGACCGGGTGTGTCTCATTCGGGGAGCCCCCGGCATGACGTACATCCCCCCCCACCCTTCCTCTCCGGGGGGGTGGGGGGGCGTGCCTTATGCCCCGACTGCCGGCGGGTCGTCCCCGCCTTCCTCGACCTGGGAGGAGACAGGAGGGGAAAAAAAACAACAACAACACAAAATGGCGAGGGAAAGGCCAACACAGAGCGACAGAGAGAGAGAGAGGAGAGAGAGAAAAAGAAACCGGTTCTCTGATGCGCCATCGCGTGGACCTCGATCACTACTCCACCCTCTCAGGCGGACTGCAGCCGCTCCTCCCCGGGCGGACCGGAGTCAGACCTCCGACCCCCAGCGGACAGAACGCCCCTCCGCGTTCCCGGCGTCCCGTGGGGACACTCCTCCGCCCCTGGCAGCGGCCCTACCACTCCAGGCGGTCGGGGAGTCGCTTCCCTCCTCCCCCCGCGGACGGCGGTCTTCTCTCGACCCCTCCGCGTTCCCGGGGGACGGCAGGGCACTCCTCCGCCCCCGGCAGCGGCTCCCTCGCTCCAGGCGGTCGGGGAGTCCCGTCCCCACTCGCCTCGCGGACGGCGGCCGTTCCCCGCATCCGGGTGGTCGGGCTACTCCGTCCCCCGTCGAACGGCAGCGGCGTTCCCCTGGGTGGACGGCAGTGTGAGGACCCTGCGACGGGAATCCCTCCTCCTTCCCGGGTTTCGGCACCAGTGTAAGGGGGTTCAGTGGAAAGGAGGAGGCGAGAACCGGCTTAATAATATAAATAATAATTTAATGAACAACTTAAACACAACACACAACCAAAAACACACGGTACAGCTGTCTGTAATTCTCTCTCTCTCTCGAGCTGTAGTCCCCGGCCGCCTTTATCCCTCGCGCGCCCCATCAGGCTGATTGGGGACCGGGTGTGTCTCATTCCAGCCCGGCCCCGCCCTCCTCGGCTCTACATACTTACATTGCGATCTTCTTTTGATTTTTTACAGAATTTTTTTTCAGTTCCTCACACCATCATGTGCACAGATGTGCTCTCCACTTCTATCTGCTTCTATCAATCAGCATCAGTTCAGTATTGTACTCCCGCATTACATTCCATAACCATTCGCCCCTCTTGTTCAAAATAAACTGTCCTAGTGGGTGACAATCTCACTCACGGTGCTGTTCTGTACTTCCCTGCCCTGTTCTGCTGTTTATCTGTCTGAAAAGCCTCACCCGCTAGAGTGCACAAAGGATGGATGTTATATAAAGAAGGTATGAGAAATCACAAAACATAATGTTACCAAATGCTACAATTTACTTAATAATAATAACTCAATATGTTAAATAACCATAATGTTACTTAAGACTTTATTATTACAACTGTAATACAATAATACATATACAGAACAACCACTTTTAGTGTTTGAATCAATCAAATCTCTCACTAAACACTGTGTGAAATGTTTCTTTTTGCCTTATTTTATTCAGTTGGCATGTAGGAGTTGACAACAGTTTGCTTAATAATCTGATTCCATATCAGGATAATTTCTGCAATATCATAGAGGATAAATTTCCTCCTATATGATATTGCATTATATTAGTTTTGTACAGTATGTTAACTTAAATAGCCAAAATACTTGACATACGTGAATGAGAATAAACCTGAAATAGGAATGTGTTTCAGTCACAATGAACATTATGTAGTTTAGAGACGATTTAGAGACATTTACAATGTTACAAATGGCTATTTCTATTTAAACAAATGTATTCTTAAAATGTTCTGTTTGTCCAAGAATCCTCTTGCAGCAATGCAGGTCTTTGGCATTTAGAAACTGCTTGTTTAGGACCTGTGAGGAGTCTGTTTCTCATACTAGAGACTGTGATTTACTTGTCTTTTTGTTGAGCATCTGGCCATCCACTTCCCTCTCTATCCTGTTTAGAGATTCAAAACAGTAATGCATGGAATAGCCTTCATCTCTCTAAAACATTAGACTTTTGGAGAAAATAGAATTTCAGGTTTCTTTTTGCATATTTTTAAAACCAAAATTTGACTTGCAAGTGTAAAGCAACTTGTAAGAACTCAATACATCAGCAAACTGGGAAAAAACCCACTGTATTGTGATTTCCACATGGTAGCGCAACCATTTTCAATTGTTCTAATAATAAGAACATTTTCTCGAGTACCAAATTAGCACTTTAGAATGCTTTTGTAAGGAATAGGCGACACGGTATATGTTTGCCATCACGTGTAAAGAAAAAATGGAATAAATACCACTTTAATAATTATTTCAAACCGTAATAATAATTTACAATTAATAATTTTGGCAGTATTTATGATCAATTTAATGCATCCTTGGTGAAAGTAAGCATATATTTCTTTCAAGAAAAAAATGTCTTTGTGTTCTAAAAATGGAAGTGTATATACTATATAATATCATTTTCATAAAGTAACTTGTAACGTAAATACTTTAGTAGTTTTTTGCAAACTACTTATTTACTCTTACATGAGTCATAATATTTCTCAGTACATCTACTTGAAATGAGCGATAGCGAGACAAACAGACCCAAATGCAAAAGAACAGTTCAAAGCATTTATTTACAATGAATATGAGCAGTCAATGTGGATGTCGAGGACCCCCGCACCGGCTGCAGCAGCAGGGAGGGATGACTGAGAAGTGCACATGCTGTGGCCTTGCAAGGGGAAATCCGTGAAGACTGTGTTTGTAGAATGAGTGTGTGCGTTGTGGAAGTCAGGAATAGATTCGTGGAATCCTCCGTTGAAGCTTAATGAGGTGCAGAACGACACACAGCAGGGTAGGGCGATTTAGCTCCTGACATGCGGGCAAAGACGAGGTATCCTCCGTGGAAACCCAGCTGACACGCAGCAAACTGGAAGCCAACCACACACCCGACACGCGGGCAACCAACAGATACATGAGACAGGACTAAACAGGTAGAGAGAGTGAGGTTAGTAACTTCACACCAAACAACAATCTCAATGACATTCAGTCAACACTGAACTACATTTAACATTCAACAAACCAGCAAAACACATGACACACAAAGGGATTCAAATAGGCAGATACAAACAAGGAACAGGTGCCGCTCGCCAGCTGAACACTGGCATGATCAGTGTTCCCATGGAAACAATCAAGGTTCCAATGGAAATGCTGATTCAGTGTGCCAGCGGTACCAGAAACACATGAGGGAAAAAAACGGCAACACATTTGGAACAAAACAAACAAAACTTGGAGCATGTGTCTGGACACTGACCAAAACCGAACCAGACAGGAAGTCAGGATCCAGACACCATGCCCCGGACACCCCAGCACGGTGGTAACTCACAACCGGAACTGTGCGCTCACACAAAGATAGGACATGAAACACAAGACAGAACATGGGCTGATGTTATCACGGTCCCATCAGACAAAAAAACCCAACCTGACAAGGTGACAGGTCCGTGACACCACTTGTACTCAAGTTAATTATTTCTTCAGCAGCAGTACTTAAGTTAAAAAAAAATGGTACTCTCTCCACCACTGTATACAACTCATGCAGGCTTACAGTAATTAGGTGTGAACAAGTAGTCTACATTATCTAAATATTTCAGTACAGGCTATAAGAAAGTAGCCTGGTGTAAGAGGATTCATTAACATGAAATTAGACTACATGATAAGGCCATTCAGTTCACCTAGGGAGAAAGATCTCTGGGCGGGGGGGCAAAGTATTACCAGTATTTGCACCAAACCTCTTAAATATTCAATTATTGCAGACCTTGTTTGATGAATTTTGTAAAAGCTACAGACCTCAGGCCATTTTTCTCACAATATTATTATGTCGCAAAATCAATTCCGAATGCATTCAGTTGAGCAGGTGCTATAACACATTTTAATGGTTTTGATTCTGTGTTTGAGGGAATGACTACTTTGTAAACGCTCAGTAGCAATCAAACTTGCGCTAAGGTTTGAAAATGAAAAATAAACATTATTTCAATTTTTTGAAGCACTTTATTGGTACCATATATTAACCTATGCAATGTCCAACGTTAATAACACTGGGCCACATTCAGGAAACACAAGCAGAAGGAATTTCTGAGTACATTTTTGCATTAAATTGAACTTGCGCTTAGGTTACAAAATGAAAAGTGAACCTTAGGTTACAATTGTTTTAGATAAACTATTCTTGCGTTAATTGTTGCATTGGATTTAACACAACAAATTACCTTTGTTGTAAACTTTGGCCACGTCCACACTAGTACGTTTTCATTTGAAAACACATCTTTATCTCTCTATGTTTTGGCCTTCCATCCACACTGAGATGGTGTTTTTGACAGCGAAAACGGAACTTTGAAAAAGCTCTCTCAATTGGATCAATTTGAAATGCCGTCTTCACGTTGTAGTGTGGACAGGGAAATCTGAGATATCTGAAAACTATTACTTATTTGTTGTCAAGTGACGCAGTCGTGTTATCCATTCAGCCCAAAACAATCAAGATGGCGGTACATGTTATAGCTAAAAGTCATGAGTGGATGATTTACGAACACAAGTATTTTTTTTTTTTCTTCTTTCAAGAAACACAAGTAACACATTTCTATGTAAATGGTTTATAAACCATTCTTATGTAAATTGTTGATGCAACAAATGACTTAAGTGTTTTATGAATTATTTACACAGAAATTTGTTCTGCTTGTGTTTAGGGTCCGAAATTAACACCCGCCAATTGCCAAATGTAGACACATTTTCTGTTTGGTCGGTGAATTTCGCAGCATCACAGGCCAATCTGGCGAGTGGTTTTTGCTTTCTATAAGTTTGTCAGCTTGCAAAATTGTTTTACACATTCTAGTTTTGTCCTCAAGGGGGTTCTGTAGGCCTATAGAACAGTCAGTAAGACAGGTGTATACACTATATAGAATGGCTCTTATTAGCACGTACTGTAGTCCCGCTGCTTATCAATAGTCTCAAACGCTATGTGTCCGCTGGCGCGTGGTGAGCGAAGGTGGATTCAGTGCTTTTAATCCAGACTTGAAATGATGATTGCACGCATTCTTTATGGCAATTCTGTGGCTGGGTAAGCAAGCGTTTAAAAATCAACACTGTTTGTATACATTGGGCATTTAAAAATGAAATTGGCATTTTTTTCCAAATGTAATCTCATATATTTAAGATGACATCATTGCTCGTGTACTGAAAGCTAATAGTAGAAAATACACTGGCTTTGTGTATTAAAAAATCTCCCTGAAGCGGCAGTTTTCTGGTGCGGTGAGTGGGGCTGAGAGGATTTCTTCTGCACCAGTGGGCACGTACCGTTAGCAGTAAATCTCGATGCAAGATGAAAGTATGTACAGAAGCGTTCATGCCATCGGGATTCGGGATGAAGGGAAGACCCCTCTTGGATTTACAGTGGATGTGCGAGTAAGTTTTAATTACCCACCACCACACGGACAAATTCTCTGGTAATGATTGCATTATAATAAAAACCAAATGATTTTCATGACGTTAGATTTCGTTAATGGTTCTTGAATGTGCATTATTCCGGTGATGCAGACAAAAAAAAAAAAAAAACAGACCATTCCTGTATAACGATTAAGCTCTACAGCAACACTGCTACTGAATCTACAGCGTGAGACGAGACATAAAGCACTACCAGTAGACTGATTCCCAAAGAAATTACTCTTTTAAGTGGCTCTTTTTAGTGAATCAAACATTTTTATGAGTTTGTTTGTTGCTGAATGAATGAACTGACTCACTTCAAGTAAACCAAGAATTGCTACTCTGTTGTGTGTACTTTAGGCTCATGAGAGCTACTTCTGGTTGTTCATATGACAACATGCACTTTAAAATACAAATGTAGTTTTGTTGTAATAAGTGAATAATCTGAAAAATTATTCTAAATGGACTATCTGGCAATTAAATATAATACAATTCATTAAAAATGCAGATCACTTTTAAACATGCATACAGTACTGTTTATTTGTCTCATATGTCAGTAAAATCCACTTGTAAAATGCAATAATAATAAAAAATAAAAAAAATGAAAAAATTCCGGTAAGAAATCTGACTGATTGGTAAATTTATTCATCTATCAGCCACCCTGGCTGGTGAGATAAAAAGTTAATTTTGTACCCTGCTCGTGTTTCATAAATACTGAATGTGAATATTGAAGTTCAAGATTTAACATAATCTACATAAACAAATACATTAAAACACTTCTAAGATTAAGTAAACATTAAACGCTATTCTCAATAGATTTTTTTTTGTCTGTAATCTGATGTATTTCTAAACAAAACAGGATATCCAAATGAGCAAAAATATAGTACTTTATTTTATCAATCAGAAATTGATTGGATCGTGATAAAAAAGGCTTTGCATACCAGTATGGGACCAGGTGGCTGAAGGTGAGGAGGGTTTTCGTATAAATAAGACGGTTTTGGTTTCAGAGGCGGAGAAAGTTATTACATTCTAATGAAAATTTCGAACACATTTTATTCTTTTGAATAGCATGCACTGAAGAATCATTCACAATGAGACCAGGAATGGGACTTAAGGTAAACTGGGTCAATTTTGATTTCACGTCGACTTTAAAACCACATAGATACACTTAAATCAAGACATAGTAGAAACATAAAGGTATCGCAAAGTGCAATTCAGTCATGTGACAACAACTTTTATCTAAGAACACTTGGACAAGTGTCTCAGATCTCAGGACAGGGCATGACCGAGGATTTTTTTTTAAACTAGTTGTGCAGTGTGACATCCACACATAAAGCGCATCAGATCAGATTAAGGAAGGGTAGAAACAGCTTCTGGCCTGGCCTGTTGAGTCGTCACACTGAATGATAACTTCAGCGGGACGGAACTGAGCATTCCGAGGGGTTGACTGTATTTTGAAGCACTCTGAGTTCCAAAACCTGGCGTGAATTTGGATACTGCAACTGCATTCTGATGAAATTTTTGGACATTCTCCAAATGTAAAATCTCAGACTCTTGGATCCAGTCTGGGTTTGTTCATTTGGACCGAGTCCTAAAAGAGCTTTTGGGTGGTAAACAAACTGCTTCTGCCACAAACACATTGATTGTGATGTGGGCTATCCAAGAACAAGAAACCATCCCTTTAGTAATGTTACAGAATTGGGCGTCAGATAAAATAATGCTGTTGGATATTTGTACAGTAATATTGGCAGGACAATCAGAGTTTCCCTAGGCTGGTGTCTAGGGGTGTGATTATCTGTAATTAACTATTCCACAATAAAAGACTGGTATGAAAACAATTAATTCAAATAATGACGATGCAGTCTCTGCAAGGAGTGGTGGTGGCATAGTGGGCTAAAGCACAGAACTGGTAAGGAGAAAGTTGCCGGTTCAATCCCCACAGCCACCACCATTGTGTCCTTGCGCAAGGCACTTGACTCCAGGTTGCTCTGGGGGGATTGTCCCTGTAATAAGTGCACTGTAAGTTGCTTTGGATAAAAGTGTCTGCCAAATGCATAAATGAAAATGCAAACAGTTGTTCTGAAAACAATGGGAAAATTGCCGAAAATGTGACGACTTTGTGATCTATAACAAAATGAGATACCATAGACAAAGTGTTACTGCATGTTATTCCAAAGAAAAGTCAGTCAATTTCTAATGGATGAAATCAAGCCCCGGCCAACATTTTTGTCTTGTTGATTATGCCTTTTCACTGGAAAATAAGCCAGATTACCTGGAATTAAGATGGAAATCACCAGGAATTTTTCTTCAATTCAAAGTCCAAAAAAGCTACAAAAAACAAAGTGGGATTCTCTGAAAGAAAAAGTATTAAATGGAAAACACGTCTTTTGTGTATTTTTCAAAGGCTTTTCAAGATACCATTGTACCATTCTTTAAATAATGCGCACACTGGATGTGTAAAACCCATGGGTTTAGAAAACATTACAAGTGTGACAGTTGAGTTCCTGTCAGTGAGGGCCAAGCACCAGAACAGAGGAGAACAGAAGAACAGTGTGTCTGGGAACTGACAAATCACTGAACGAGAGGACGGACAGCGCTGTAAAATAATGAGGACAGCAGACCTCAGTATTGCTGCTCTTAAACACTCATATACACACAGACACACACTTTAGACTGTAGAGGAGCAGCTGCACCTACTCAATGTTAAATACTTTAACATATGTGCAAAAACAAACACATAAAAAGTAAAAAGGGTCAAGCTATAGATTTTGTTACAGAGAAAATTCACTAAAAAGGTAGCGCCACTTTTGCAAAGAATTTCAATGCAAAAACCTGCATCTTTACACTTATCACATCCAATCCAGTTTAACCAGGTGCTATCTGTGCTGGTATAGCATGCAATTTAAAATTTCGGCATTGTCATACTTTACATACAAAAGACGCGTTTGCACTGAAAAGTAAGTTTATTATAAATTGTGCCTTATTCACAAAAGTCAGCACTATTTGCCTAATGCAATTAACACTCTTAGTTGGTTCTGACCCACTCTATGCTTAAAAAGCTGAAATTTGGTGGTCTTTATTGGGTAAAGCCCAAAGAATACTTTGGTCAGACGCGAATGCTGAACGTCCACGTACAGGAGTTATTTACACTAATTAGTGGGTCCACAAGGTTGCAACACTCACATCTGAGCCATTGCTGTCACAAAGAAGCGCTAGTTCTCAACCCTGTTCCTGGGGGCCCCCCAACACTGCACATTTTGTATATCTCCCTTTCTGACACACCCAATTCATGTCTTGGAGTCTCCACTAATGAGCTGATGAGTTGAATCAGGTGTGTTTGATTAGGGAGATATCCAAAATCTGTAGTGTTGGTGGGCCTCCAAGAACAGGGTTGAGAAACACTGTGCTAGAAGAAGATGTAATCGCCGCTAAACAACAGGAGATGAAGGTAAAAACAACAACAGCGAATGTGCAGGTCAAAAGCGCTTGTGTGAAGAGGTCTGAAGATAACTCTGGAGATAAAACTCGAGTCTGAATGAATATAATGACATCTTTATGAGTCTAAACTCCTGAAGAGAAAATCCGGTGTCTTATAGCAATCATAGCGTGCATGCGCCAACTGCCTGTTTATGTGCGCACAATTATATGGAGTATACTTTGACAGGCTTGAGTTCGACTGTAAGCAGACGCTGAGTGTTCGCATCAAAATGGAAGTATAAGTAGGACTTAAGGTCATAAACGGTTTAACCATAAACCGATCGACCCAGGTAGATTTTGCTTTGCAGATTTAACACCTTTACTGCCATGTGCGCAAGTGTAGTGCGCGTGGCTGTTTATGTTTTTACGTCAAGAGAATAATCTGTTGATTTCAAATCTCATGTAAAGACAGTTTTCTTGAGTTGCTGGATTTTATGAATATGTTGATTTTTGGTACTTATCAGCATATTGGTGTACATGCAAACACACTCATTGCTTTTAATTACTGCACTCTGTACAGTCTCATTTAAGTATTCCAGATCGTGGTAGTCAGTTTCATTCTTCAAACTGAATCGGGTTCTAAAATAATGTCAATTCTCCCCACAGCGTCTGCAATATTTTGGAGTGCTAGGTAACAAAAAGTAGAGAAAAAGATCAGAGGACGGAGTGAGCGAGCAAGAGTGTGTGTGTGTGTGTGTGTGTGTGTGTAGAGAGAGAGAGAGAGAGAGAGAGAGAGACAGACCGAGAGAGAAAGAGAGACCGAGAGAGACCGTTCACTTTTGAGTGATGAATCTTTTATTTATGGAGTCATAGAAGCGTTGACACCTTGCAGGGAAATGAAAAGCAGCCACCCCACAAGGAACAAAAATGGTGTGTGTGTTTGAGAAAGAAGGATGAATGATGAGGGGGCGGAGGAGGAAAAATGATCAGATTTGATAGACTGAAAGAAGAGAAAAAGAGAGAAGTATAGGAACTCCCTCTGGAGAGAAATAAGACATAATATACACCTCCTGTGTGTGTGTGCGAGCTGTGGTCGCTCTTTTGGCCACCAGCATTCCAGTTCGAGTTCTGTGTTATTACGGATGTAAATTTAGAAACATAATTATGAGCTTCATTTAACACACACAAGCCCAGAGACCAGAGAAAGCTAGCGCTGCGTGTCCACGTTTCTATTTCCTACAACGATAACAGAAAAACAAAATTTGAACATTTTCAAAAGAAATTCTAAAGAATGGTGTTTTCCTGTGCAAAAGTAACTGCTACGATGCTGGGGTGGTTAAAAATAAGGATTTTTGTCAAAATTGTGCAAGCCTACCCTGTTAATATACTATGGTATTACTATGGTGCATGTATAAAATATGGCATATGCTATGGTACGTATCCAAGAAAACATGATAATACCACTGTTCTTTTGGTGCTATTCTGCTAGTGTTGTTTTGCCGTACTTGGGCCAAATTTGTGAAAATGTCAAAGGGACTTCCCACAAGTATAGATGTACACGTTTGAGTGTATGCGTGTGACAGAGGAGTGGCAGATTGTCTCATGTAGTCTGAAGGGAGAATGTCAAGTGTCACGCTAACAAAGAAAACCAATTCAATCTACATAAGAGCGCACACACACACACCTGACATGTCAAGTGCTCTCTAACCTAATTAGCAATAAATCTTTAGTGGTGACAGTCTGAAATGGTAGAGGCATCTTAAACCACGACGCACACTTATCTCAGTCATCCTGGCACTCAAAACACACACGTGCACACTACAGGCCCTGTGCTATTATCTACCGGTGTCTCATATTCCCTGCGAAGGAAAAATTCGCTTTACAGTGCAATATAATGATTATTAAACATTTAATAATGCCTCATAACTCCTCATAATGCCTCATCTGTTTCTCATTCTATGACACTAACTCTCTCTTATACACACTCACAGTGTAGCTTATAAAAGTATAGGGTAGAATATAAAAGACTGTATTGAAGACTGTAGATTATCAGCACGAAGTCTGGTCCACTTTGCAGTTTACTCTGCCCATAACACCACCTACTTAGACAGGAACGCTGTTAAAAAAGCTTCCATTAATATATTATTATAATATTAAATTATTGTTTGTTTGCAACCATTTAACATGTCACTATAATTTCTGTCATTTACAATTGATTATATGAGTCACCAGGTCACATCAACACAACTGTTTTTATATGAAAACTCTGTTTTCAGTTTCTCTGACATAATAGTTTTCCAAAGAATGCTGTAATGGAGAGCATTCCAGTGTGGATGGGAGGCATAAACGTAGCAAAATCAATGAGTTTACAACCGGAAACGTATTAGTGTTAATGTGGCCTCAAGAGTTTCGACTCGATATTCTTTATCATTAATTAAATTCAAAGTGGTCGAAAACATAAAATATATATATATATTTTTTACTTTGTTTTCATTTAAATACTTAAAAAAAAGGTAGCAATAAACTAACAATATAAATTTTAGTGGGTTGAAATATTTTACCGTGAAGAAAGTTTGAGTGATGCATAAGACTCAGCAGTTAAGGCTCTGGGTTACTGACCAGAAGGTTGGGGGTTCAAGCCCCAGCACCACCAAGATGCCACTGTTGACCCTATCTGCTCCAGGGGTGCTGTATCATGGCTGACCCTGCACTCTGTGAAAAAAAGAAGTTCACTGTATATATGCAAATGTATAATATGTGACAGAATAAAGGCTTCTTCTTCTCAAAGCAGTAGTGTCCTTTGAAAATCTCAGCGGAAGACTGCACAGACAAAACTAGGGCTGTTTATCAATACAGATTACCAGATTTCATTCGACTCTGAATTCAATTTAATTAGACTCGGATTCATTCTGCACGTCCATTTTGCTTACATACAGTGCATTTAGAAAGTATTCAGACCCCTTCATGTTTTTCACATTTTGTAATGATGCAGCCTTATGCTAAAATGCTTTAAATTTATTTATTTTTTCACATCAATCTACACTCCATACCCCAAAATGACAAAGCAAAAAAAAAACAGATTTATGATAACTTTGCAAATTTATTAAAAAGAAAAAACTGAAATATCACATTGACATAAGTATTCAGACCCTTATCTCAGTACTTAGTTGAAGCACCTTTGGCAGCGATTACAGCCTGGCTGTTTTTGGGTATGATGCGACAAGCTTTGCACACCTTGATTTGGGGATTTTCTGCCATTCTTCTCTGCAGATCCTCTCAAGCTCTGTCAGGTTGGATGGGAACCGTCGGTGGACAGCCATTTTTATGTCTCTCCAGAGATGTTCGATTGGGTTAAAGTCCGGGCTCTGGCTGGGCCACTCAAGGACATTCACAGAGTTGTCCCTAAGCCACTCTTGTGTTGTCTTGGCTGTGTGCTTAGGGTCATTGTCCTGTTGGAAGGTGAACCATCGGCCCACTCTGTGGTCCTGAGCGCTCTGGACCAGGTTTTCTTTAAGGATATCTCTGTATTTTGCTACGTTCAGCTTTCCTTCAACCCTGACCAGTCCCCCAGTCCCTGCTGCTGACAAAAACCCGACAGCATGATGCTGCCACCACCATGCTTCACCGTTGGGATGGTATTGTGCAGGTGATAAACGGTGCCTGGTTTCCTTCAGACATGATGCTTGGAATTGAGGCCAAACATTTCAATCTTCATTTCATCAGACCAGAGAATCTTGTTTCTCACAGTCTGAGAGTCCTTTAGGTGCTTTTTTGCAAATTCCAAGCAGGCTTTCATGTCTCCTGAACTGAGGAGAGTCTTCCATCTGGCCACTCTGCTATAAAGCCCAGATCGGTGGAGTGTTGCAGTGATGGTTGTCCTTCTGCAAGTATAACACATCTCCACACATGATCTCTGGACCAAGACTATCGGGTTCTTGGTCACCTTTCTTACCAAGGCCCTTCTCCCCCGACTGCTCAGTTTGGCCTCAGTTTATTTTAGGTATACCTGACTTAAATCTGTTAAGTTGAAATCCATTTTTTTCTTCGATTTAGCATTTTCGTTTTGTTTTGCGGTCCTGTGTGTCCAGGACATTCAGTTTCAGTTTTGCCAAAGAACTTTAATCGAACCCCCACACATTTTCGGTGCATCACTAGTCAAAATAATGCCAAATGTGGTGTAGTCAGCCTTGCCAACTTTGGCAAATCCAGTGACTAGTTCTTCCTTCAAAACGCCAGTTGTATCAGCCAAGAACTGATAAAAACTATTAGATACCTGTGTGCACGGACTCCCTGAAATTGTGTAAACCCAGCCAATCAGATTGGAACTGCTGATTTCAGCCAACCTTTGCCATTACCATGAATTTTCTATATAAAAAAATAACAGGTATGACAATTGTCAAAAATATAACTTTTAGCAAAAGTCAGACCAGAAGACGACACAAGACAAACACACACTTCCACATTCTCTCCAGTAGCTCAGACTGCAGTGAACAGTCATGTTAAGCATCTGGCTGTCAATAGCAACTGCATTTCAATGACCCCGAAACCATTCAAATGCTAATGCACACACATACACACACAATATCCCTATTGCTTTTTACCACAAACACACCAACACACTCTTCGGCCATTTTCAATAACTCGCAATCACACACAATCACAGTACCAACACATTTATCTACATAAACACACCAAAAAACTCACAATCTGCCCCACAGGAGCTCTTCACAGAGATTGCCTGCTCTCTCCAACCCCAAAACATCATTTTCTATGATATACACACACACAAACACACACACTTGTCTGACTGCGGATGGCCTGATCCACTGATAAGTTGTTTTGTGACTGAGGAGGAAGATAAAGACTGAGAGAGTTGAACAGATAGATGGTGAGAGAGAGAACTGAGAGAGACTGCATATACACAATGTTTTTGCACAAAAACAAAAGGCTTTAATAATTCATATTGCTCTTAAGAGTTACAGATCAAAGCAGAGTTTACTGTCTGAAGGCAACACAGATGTTCTTTATTCTTTTCTTAAACTGAGAAAAAAATCTCTTGAAGCTGCATGGCTAACAAAGTTTTCAGCGACAAAATATTTGTCTGTCCACACTCAGTGTGAAACTCCAGCATAACACAACACCATCACAGCCAATCAAAAGATACTGTAGATGATGTTTAATGCACAGTTATGTGGTGCAGGAATTTGGACCAATGAGAATTCACATTGGGCGGGGCTACCTGGCATAACACTACAGAAATAGAAACCAAGTGACCAACAAATTGTCCTGTTACTCATCTTCTGTTGCGGTAAAGGGACTTAGCCTAAATCAAAGTTTCCTTTTGATCTCCATTGAAAACTCATTGCTGTCTAGGAGAAACAACTAAAATCTTCAAAAAAAATCCCATTTGTGCTTTTTCTTTTCTAAGGGTAATTCTTGTGCTCAACCAACACTGTCCAACATACTCAAATCAAACAGATTTGTGGCTAACCGAAAGTTGTAACATGCTAGACAAAAAATGTGTTACATTTTTTTGTCTAGCATTTCCCCCAGCTATATTAACCGACTCTTAGCAACATGCTCCAGGGATCAGACCAAATGTTTTGCCTTCAAACAAGTAAACAGCATTTAATGAATTATTATTAATTAACAATAGAATAAATTTGAATTCAGAATTACTTTAGGATGCCCAGTTTTGCTTTAATGATATCATGCACTTGAGCTGTATGGAGGACCAAATTACTCAAAATTAAATCAAATATATAATTAAATTGTTAAAAAACTTTAACATTATTATATTAGTTTGTGTCTATTTTAATTTTATCATTGTCTTTGGGTTGATTTGAAATTTTAGATTTTATAGTTTTAGTAACAATTTCCTTCTATATTTTACAGTTTATTGAAATATTTAGATATTTATTTAATGGTCTAATTTTAAGTAGGGCTGTGAAATGGTTTTTAATCACACAGTTATCTGTGATGAATTGTGATTAATCATGGTACATGGTACATTTAAACAAATAATAAAATATAATCATTAATATATTTACTTTATTCTTTGTCTAAAAGAACTTGCAAGTAATGGGTAAGTCATCATTTATTTTAATTATTTAAATATGTACATGTTAAAATGAGTTAATCAGACACAGTTTCACATGTATAAATCTTTGATACAAGTATATGTAATACATTCCACAAAATCAGTGGACATGCTGTAATTAAAGCCTGCCGTTTTTCAGTGGACTTTTTTAAATAATATGATCAAATTGCCAATTAAATTAATATCAATCTTTACTGGCAAAATAAACTTAAGTGTACATTGCTGATGCATCATTAGAAACTATACAGACAGATATAAAACAAATTGAATGCTGACGTTTAATTTGCTGAAGTTTAAAATCTCAAAACTTTTATTTTCTCTCTTTCTCTGGCTGCTGTTCAGTCTCTATCGTGCACATGCTGGGTCTCTGTTGCACTGTTTCGTTATTGAAACTGGTTGAGATGACAGTGAGTGAGCTTTTTTAGGCGATTTGAAGAGGTGCTACAGCTTGCCCGTGTCTCTCCCACACCTGTCTCACCACTTGCGGGTGAAGTCTCTATTCTTCATACAGTAAATCTTCTCCTGTATTTATTATGCCCAGGGAAAACAAGTTTCAGGAAGTGAAAAACATGAATACAGCATTAATTACATAGTTTTTTCCAATGCGTTAAACAGTCTATTAAAAGCAGAAATTATTTTCCCAACCCTAATTTTAAGTAATTTGTACCTCCAAAGAGCTGGCATGGACTGGCAAAATTAATGTCACAAATTTGTCTATATATTTAATTAGTGACATAGAAAAGTGCAGAATGTAATTTCTTATTCATTTTAAGTGTTTTTTTTTTTTTTTTTTTCAAAATCCTAAAACTTTTCTTCCAGGTTAAAATTTTGAATCTCAGATTAATTGAATTTCAGTTGAGTTTATTTCTATAGCACTTTTTATTTATTGTTCCAAGGCAGCTTTACAGTAAACAGTTGCAAAGAAAAACTGTAAGATGTTATATACACTCCAAAAAAATAAAAAAAATAAATAAAAAAAATATTTAGTATATCTAAATATTTCAATTTCCTAACAAATTTTTCTCAACTTGAATTGTGTAATCATTAAATAAATTAAATTACTAAAACCTAAAATATGTACGTTTTTTTGTTAAGGATTACTCTGATGGAAATAAGTTATGAAATTGAAATGCGTAAATCCTAAAAATCATTTTCTTTAAAGTGTAAATGAGGAAGTCAATAAATCTGCATCATGAATCCGTGTCTCCTGTGCAGAGTCTGACAGAGGAAAAATGGTGTTGGGAAGTGCTGTATTATCACTGCTCACAGACAATGGAATATATAAGGTGAAATTCAGGTCTACAACATCGCACTGGCCTCTATGAAAGTCCATTAAATTCTATTGTGTGGGGGTTTGATGTCAGGACTAGCTGAATTTATGTAACTGTCCGTATGGATATAGTATGGTGCGGCACAAGACTTCCCGATTGGTTTTCCGTACTTTAAGTGAGTTCATCCGTTATTCTTCCACGCCCCTCAAGGCAGAGGAAAGAAATTCGGTGCCCTCTCACCCAGTTCGGCTCATTAAAAATGAATCGATTGATTCCCAAGGCTGCAGAGTTGCTCAATCGTTCGCAACACCCGCTGGGGTGGGGGTAGGGGGTGCACAGGGCTGTGGAAGTTAGCTAAGGATAAACATTTTAATATTGCCGCATATGCAAATGCATAATAATGAGGAACCCTACATAAAACCGTACTGAAACCGATAACGTTTCCCTGCTGAAACTCTGAGATTGTGATGTAATAGTGGTTTCCATGGTAATTCGCCTTGAGATTCTTGCATTTTTAATTAAAAAAAAGCTTGGGGTGGTTCTTTTAGTTTTAGCCGATTTGCATTTTTTGTGAATAATGCATGATGGGAAATCAATGTTGCACTCTGTTAGATGCCAAGGAGGAAAATGGCACACACACAGGTCAATATAAAAGGATTGATCATTGTGATTTTCTACTCTTGGGATGCGGGCTTGTTTGGACAGCAATTAGCAGTTGCTTATAAAATTGGTCTTCACCTAGATATAGTGGCAGCTGGTGCTTTTTGAATGAGCAGATGTCGAAAGTAATTTATCAATGGCAAAGAGGACACAGGAACCCTAGTTTGAGTCCGGCGTGGGTCATGTCCCGATTACATCCCCACTCTATCACACTTTAATATCTACTATACACTGTATTGTAAATAAAGACAAAAAAGCCCAGAAATACATCAAATACAAAACATCAAGATTTTTAGGTAAAAATTTACATGGAATTTATAGAGGAAGTATACATCTTATGTGCTGTAACTGGTAATTTCATTAAATTTCAACTGAACTTAATGTGTTTAGTTGACGTGTAAATGTGTAATAAAGACAGAATTAGTTTTAAAACTAACTTTGTATGCACTACAGCCTATAGCCCACAGCAATCTGCATTTAAATGACTAAACAACAAAATGATTTGTACATTTCAAATGTTGTTAGATGTTTACATTACTTTAAATTATTGCTGGTCACTAGTTGAGAACTCATAGATGTTGAGTTTTACAGTATAGTGAAAAATGTGTTACATTTTGGTTTGTTTCTCACCCAAAACCGATCCTATCACTTCTGAATTCATGGATTAAACCACTCAAATCGTATGGAGTCATTATATCCTTTTTGGAGCTTGAAAGTTTTGGACCCCATTGTCTTGCATTGTATGAATATAAAATCATCAAATCTCCATTAAAGTATCTTTGTTTGTGTTCTACAGAAGAAAGAAAATCATATGAGTTTGATATGGCATAAGAGTGAGTAAATGATAAGAGCATTTTTGGGTGAATGATGGTGTCAAGCCAGGACATAAAATTGTGCATTTAGCACCATTGTCCAATCAACATCAATCTTTGCTCGATGGGATGGTCGTCCGCTATACCCTATGGACATATTTACAGTATGACGACTAAGTCATATCACATTAACTGAACAAAATGCATGAAAAGTACTATGAAGTGTAAAATACAGAGTAATGAACTAATTGTCATCTGGACTGCATAGTTGTACTTGGATTACTTTATAGTTTTATATGTGTGAATACAGATTACTTTTTAAACATTGCATTATTACATATGGATTTAATAATCCAAAAGTAAGTGGTACACCTAAGTACATCTAAAAAGTGTCATCAAATGATTACGTTAATGATTGCAATTTCAACTGTGTAATTTTTAGTCAGTACCAGATAACATTTCATAAGTAATCTGATAATATATTTATAGATTATCTTTAAATATACAGTTGAAGTCATAAGACATTTTTTACCACTCCACAGATTTAATATTAGCAAACTATAGTTTTGGCAAGTCATTTAAGACATCTACATTGTGCATGATGTGAGTAATTTTTCAAACATTTGTTTACAGACAGACTGTTTCACTTTTAATTGGCTATATCACAATTTCAGTGGGTCAGAAGTTTACATACACTAAGTTAACTGTGCCTTTAAGCAGCTTGGAAAATTCCAGAAAATGATGTCAAGCCATTAGGCAATTAGCCAATTAGCTTCTGATAGGCTGATTGGCTAATTGGAGTCAATTGGAGGTGAACCTGTGGATGTACAATACTGTGCAAAAGTTTTAGGCACTTAAGATTTTTCACAAAAACATTTGTCATAAGATGATTATTTATGTCTTCAGCTTTAGTGCATCAATAGGAAAAATACATTTTAGACTCCCAAACATCACTTTTGCAAATAGAAAAGATTAGAATGGAAGAACAGGGTATTCTGCAAGAGATGGCATTGCCCCCACAGTGCCTCCCACTGAACATCGAGTCAGTCTGGGATTACAAGAAGAGACAGATGCAATTGAGACAGCCTAAATAGATAGAAGAACTGTGGCGAATTTTCCAAGAAGCTTGGTACATCCTATCTGCCAACAACTAAGAAATACTGTGTCCAGGTGTACCTAGGAGAATTGGTACTGTTATGAAGGCAAAGGTGGCCACACCAAATATTGATTTAGCTTTTTTATGTTTACTGGACTTTGTATGATGTTAATTGATAAATGAAAACTATTTATGGCATAATTTTTGAAGACATCCTCACTATGCAACATTTTTCACAAGTGCCTAAAACTTTTGCACAGTATTGTATTTTAAGGCCTACCTTCAAACTCTGTGTTCAGAGGTACCATGTTCATCTGTACAAACAATAGTATGCAAGTATAAACACCATGGGACCACACAGCCATCATACCGCAAATGGGGACAAAGATCTTACTTTTTGGAGAAATGTCCTCTGGTCTGATGAAACAAAAATGTTACTGTTTGGCCACAATGACCATCGTTATGTTTGGAGGAAAAAGGGTGAGGCTTGCAAGCCGAAGAACACTATCCCAACCCTGAAGAATGGGGGTGGCAGCATCAAGTTGTGGGGGTGTTTTGCTGCAGGAGGGACTGGTGTACTTCACAAAATAGATGGCATCATGAGGAAGGAAAATTATGTGAATATATTGAAGCAACATCTCAAGACATCAGCCACGAAGTTAAAGCTCGGTCGCAAACGGATCTTCCAAATGGACAATGACCCCAAGCATACCTCCAAAGTTGTGGCAAAATGGCTAAAGGACAACAAAGTCAAGGTTTTGGAGTGGCCACCACAAAGCCGATAGAAAATTTGTGGGCAGAACTGAAAAAGCTTGTTCGAGCAAGGAGGCCTACAAACCTGACTCAGTTACACCAGTTCTGTCTGGAGGAATGGGCCAAAATTCCAGCAGCTTATTGTGAGAAGCTTGTGGAAGACTACCCAAAATGTTTGACCCAAGTTAAACAATTTAAAGGCAATGCTACCAAATACTAACAAAGTGTATGTACACTTCTGACCCACTGGGAATGTGATGAAAGTAATAAAAGCTGAAATAAATAATTCTCTCTACTATTATTCTGACAATTCACATTCTTAAAATAAAGTAGTGATCCTAACTGACCTAAGACAGGGAATTTTTTCTACGAATAAATGTCAGGAATTGTGAAAAAACTGAGTTTAAATGTATTTGGCTAAGGTGTATGTAAACTTCTGACTTCAACTGTATACAAATGTCAATGCTTTGCTTCTGATCAGTCTTAAAAGCAATTGCCTCTGTCTGCATGCCTATATAAAATGACAAAGAGGGAACATGCATACACACACACACACACACACACACACAAAAGCACATATAAATAGTCTCTAAAAGGCCCTTTCCACAATGCTGAATTGGTGTAAGAGTAGAGCCTGGAATCCATTTTTCCTGTTTCAACCTGAGCAAGTAATCAACTCACTCACTCACTCACTCACATACACACACACACACCCACCCACACACAGCTGTTTCTAAGGTGGTAATTACAAGGGCACATCTGGATTGGAACTTAGCAGTAGCAGAAAAATGCCTACAGATATGTGCCAAGTCCAGGTAGACCTCTCTGCATGCGTGCGTGCGTGCGTGCGTGTGTGTGTGTGTGTGTGTGTGTGTGTGTAGTCCATGATATTGTGATACCTTTGTGGTACAGTCTTGGTTGTGTGCCCATCAGATATTAAATTCAGGAAATCTCATTTCAGATGAATGCAAATCTACACACAAAGCAAGATACAACAAGAAATAAGCACAACTGCACACGCACAAGTACACACACATTTTACAATCTTGGAACCATGAGACATTCGCTTTCTATTATTTTCCCCAAACCTGGAACAAGCTTAAGTGTGTGTATGGGCTGGTTTTGGCATCCTTATTAGGACATAGGGGATTTTTTGTTTTGTTTTTACTACATCAAGGGGCCATGGTACTTCGATATACATGGTATTTTTACTTGGTAAATATTGTAATATTACCATATTACCATAGCATATATGCCCAAAAACATGTTACACGTCTAAAATGCTTGGTATTACCATAGTACTTCTTTGTAAGTTATCACAAATGGAACAATGCGTGTATGCTTTGCGTTTTCATGCATGTGTTCAGGTGTGTGTTGCTTGTGCATAAACTAGGGCTGAGTGATATGGCAAAAAAAAAAGAAAAAAGATCTCTATATTTTTCGGCCTATTGATGATATTCAATATATATCTCAATTATTATGTATTTGTTCTGAAATTGCTCAAAAGTTATTTTTATTTTTTTTAAAGAGGAACCATAATTTTATCCCAAAAGCACTTGTAGCCAAGTAGGTTCAATATTTTTAAGGGATTGAATAAAAATCTATTTAAAAAAATAGATTAAGATTTAATCATATTCATTAAAGCATTATTATTTTAAGGATTAGATTTGTTTTTAAATAAAAGTAATATATTTCTGTCCTATTTACTTCATCTTCCTCTGGAGCTTTTATTTTGACACTGAAAGTGCAGTACCAGTGTGTGTTTGACAGTTTACAATGTTCCACATCTGGTGAAATGCTGTCATCTCCTTCTTTTCACTTATAATATGACTGGTTTGTAGATTTGTATAATAACTTGTATGCTTGAGTCTGCAGTACTTTTCTTTCACAGTGCATGTGAACTGCTCTTAAAATGCTAAAAACACGAGCCCATGAGCCCCGCATGTGCACATAACAGCGCATATGTGAGTTTAATAATCACATTTGACTGTTTTGCCATTTTTATGTTTTTTGGATTAACTGTGCAGCCATGAAGGATCGTGAAATTAGTTTACTTATTTGCTCTTCATGAAAATGAATGGCCAAATAAAAAGCACTTTAAAATCATTGCGATATTCTCAATATTGTTTAATTTTATTTCGTCAGCAAAATCATGCCGATTATATTGTGAATATTCAATATGCAACACCCAGCCCTAGCATGAAGCTGCCTGTCTTAAATTGGTTTCTTGTGACTCTGTATTAGTTTCTGTGTGTGTGTGTGTGTGTGTGTGTGTGTGTGGATGGTTTATGTTGGCAAGGAGGGTTACCTGGAACTGAGAGCAAGCAAGCACATACGGGCCTTTTTACACAGCCAGGTTTACTCAACATCACTGCTTCGCAAGAGGAGAGAAAAAAAGCGACAAAAGGCATTTCCCCAAACCATTATCCACTTTGAGCAGAGGAGTACGCTGAGACGAGCGCTATGCTAATCTCTCTACTGCACACTCGGCACTACACACACACACACACACACACACACACACACACACACACACACACACACACACAGACACACACACACACACACACACATCAAAGACTGAACACAAACAAACGCCTACACAATCCGTTTCGCAGGATACAGGCTTGCCCACACAAATGTCCACTTAGCATAGCGACATCTATCCTATATTGATGCATGCACACATACACACATGGTCCAAAATTAGCTTTTTGCTAATCCTGCCAATTTTGGGTGTATAGTGAAAATGTATTGGCCATAAGCACATTTTACAGACCATAACACTGTATTTGGCATCATTACCTTAAAATATATGCATTTATTGTTGCTTCTATGATAACGGAATTATTTTGGAGGGAAATGTTAGAAGAAGCACAACAGTCACTCATCTTTTCTTTAATAGGTCATTCCTGCTTAAAAACAAAACAAAAAAACATCTTAAACCAGCCTAAACTGTTTTGCTGGTCTTAGCTGTCTCCCAGCTTTGCCAGGTTGGTCTGTTTGCTGGTTTTTGAGGGGTTTTAGGCACTTTTTTGCTGTTCAGACTGGGAGACCATGCAGCTAAACCAGCTGAACACCAGCTTGGCCATGCAATCAGGTGTTGTAATAATAATGGCAGGCCTAATCATTGGATCCTCATTTCTGTTTCCAGTTTCCAGTTTCATTGTAAGTCTACTATTTAACCTTACCAAAGTTCACTTGCATTGTCTGAGGCACAATATTTTAATAAAAATAATTAAGGGTCTCCTATTGAACTCGCATTAGCCATTTCATTGGTTTCATATTTTAAATGTATGGTGTATTTATAATTTTTTGCTTGCTACCTGCATATCCAGCTGTGTTGCACTAAAACTATTCCGGCAATTGCACTTTTACCATTATTGACACACATTACACAAGTATACTATGATCATTTGTGTGTTTCCAGTGCAAAACAACACACACACACACACACACACACACACACACACACACAAAAAGCCGCAAATGGCCTCGCAATTTTTGGGAAAAGCCGCAGCAAATTCAGTCATTTTGGGCCACATATGGGACTGACATATGAAAGCAATTTGACGATTCTTGATACTAATTTCGATACCACAACAAAATATAAATTTGGTTTCAATTTCCCAAGTAATTATTCAAGACAAGTATACAGTCAGCAATGAAGAACAAATTACAAGCAATAGAACAAATAAAAAATAAAAGAATAAATATACCAATTAAGAAAACAGTGCATTCATTAAAGTATTCAAGTAACCATTCAGTTTACTAAAAATGAATGTAACAAACTACTTAAATGACTGGTTTTCGCTATATGTTTATAATACATTAATACTTTTTAAAGCTACTAAAGTTATCCAGCCAAGCACAGTGTGTGGTTTTCTCGTTTTCTTGTTATTGTTGTTTCAGGGTTTTTCCTGCATTGAAAATTTTTCGGCGGCTGCCTAAGCACAATTTCGGGCCGTGTTATTTATCTCGCAATCTGCGCTTTATATGGGCTAAATATGCTTTTCATCTGAGATGCGCGTTTGTGCAGCGTGACTGAAGTCTGGTTCTGGTGGCTCGACTCAAGCGACCCATCAAAGAACCACCCACGCAAGGGATCCACTCTACTGGATTATTTTGACATGCAGCAAAATAAAGGTTTTTCAAATGCACATCGTCACCCTCAATAAAACTGATCACGATTTTACAGCAGTAACAGTAACTGTGGTATTTTGACAAAAAATGTGCAGTTTCATATTAAAAGGGCTAATCTATTAGGTGGAATCTATTAGACTTTTTTATTAAAACTGTGGCAGTTGAAGTTCAAGTTTCAAAGTGTGTTAAGGCTACTATTTTTCATAAATAATTTTCAGCAAGACTAGTTATAATATTCTGACTGTTCCAATGATTAGAACACTTTACTGAGTTGGGACTGTGCTAATGAAAATGTTTGTTTCCTATTCCAGAACATACACTATATTGCCAAAAGTATTCGCTCACCCATCCAAATAATTGAATTCAGGTGTTCCAATCACTTCCATGGCCACAGGTGTATAAAATGAAGCACCTAGGCATGCAGACTGCTTCTACAAACATTTGTGAAAGAATGGGCCGCTCTCAGGAGCTCAGTGAATTCCAGCGTGGTACTGTGATAGGATGCCACCTGTGCAACAAGTCCAGTCGTGAAATTTCCTGGCTACTAAATATTCCACAGTCAACTGTCAGTGGTATTATAACAAAGTGGAAGCGATTGGGAATGACAGCAACTCAGCCATGAAGTGGTAGGCCACGTAAAATGACAGAGCGGGGTCAGCGAATGCTGAGGCGCATAGTGCGCAGAGGTCGCCAACTTTCTGCAGAGTCAATCGCTACAGACCTCTAAAGTTCATGTGGCCTTCAGATTAGCTCAAGAACAGTGCGTAGAGAGCTTCATGGAATGGGTTTCCATGGCCGAGCAGCTGCATCCAAGCCATACATCACCAAGTGCAATGCAAAGCGTCGGATGCAGTGGTGTAAAGCACGCCGCCACTGGACTCTAGAGCAGTGGAGACGCGTTCTCTGGAGTGACGAATCACGCTTCTCCATCTGGCAATCTGATGGACGAGTCTGGGTTTGGCAGTTGCCAGGAGAACGGTACTTGTCTGACTTGTCCGAACAGCATTGTGCCAACTGTGAAGTTTGGTGGAGGGGGGATTATGGTGTGGGGTTGTTTTTCAGGAGCTAGGCTTGGCCCCTTAGTTCCAGTGAAAGGAACTCTGAATGCTTCAGCATACCAAGAGATTTTGGACAATTCCATGCTCCCAACTTTGTGGGAACAGTTTGGGGATGGCCCCTTCCTGTTCCAACATGACTGCACACCAGTGCACAAAGCAAGGTCCATAAAGACATGGATGAGCGAGTTTGGTGTGGAAGAACTTGACTGGCCTGCATAGAGTCCTGACCTCAACCCGATAGAGCACCTTTGGGATGAATTAGAGCGAAGACTGCGAGCCAGGCCTTCTCGTCCAACATCAGTGTCTGACCTCACAAATGCACTTCTGGAAGAATGGTCAAAAATTCCCATAAACACACTCCTAAACCTTGTGGAAACCCTTCCCAGAAGAGTTGAAGCTGTTATAGCTGCAAAGGGTGGGCCGACGTCATAATAAACCCTATGGATTAAGAATGGGATGTCACTTAAGTTCATATGCGTCTAAAGGCAGATGAGCGAATACTTTTGGCAATATAGTGTATATAGTTTCCTTTCATCAGGCTTTTAATAATTTAAGTAATCTTTAGAAATATCTGCAAGCAAACAAGCCCAGTTTATTTCCTAATATCAAACATAATTCGAACAGAACATATATTAGATAGGAGGAAAACTTTGTCCATAATTTGTCGATAAGTCTAGGAGGTCCAGACCTTAAAGCTCTTTATATACTTGCAATTATATTTACAGTCCAATGCCATAAGGTAAGACCATGGATGGCTCCTCATTTCTGTGGTTTGGTCAATGTAGCTATTCTTTCTAAAAAAATAAATTATAGAAATAAGGTGTTATTACATTAAGTTCAGTTTATTTTCACATAGCACATTAAAGTAAAAAACTTCTGCGTTGAATTCAAAAGGTTTCCATATACTTAGATGGTGAAAAAGAACTCCTATCCAATGTAAACAAGAAGTGTAATTAAGTAATCATGTTATACACTCACTGAGCACTTAATTAGGTGAATTACCTGTACACCTACTTATTCATGCAATTGTCTAATCAGTCAATCATGTGGCAGCAGTGCAGTGCATAAAATCATTCAGATACGGGTCAGGATCTTCAGTTAATGTTCACATCAACCATCACAATGGGGAAAAAAATGTGATCTCAGTGATTTGGACTGTGGCATGAATGTTGGTGCCAGACGGGTTGGTTTGAGTATTTCTGTAACTGCTGATCTCCTGGGATTTTCATGCACAACAGTCTCTAGAGTTTACTCAGAATGGTGCCAAAAACATCCAGCGATCGGCAGTTCTGCGGATGGAAATGCCTTGTTGATGAGAGGTCAATGGGAAACGTCATGGTTACTGGTGTAACCTCCGTTCCCTGATGGAGGGAACGAGACGTTGGTGTCGATGTAGTGACACTAGGGGTCACTCTTGGGAGCCCGAGACACCTCTGGTCTTTGATAAAAGGCCAATGAAAATTGGCGAGTGGTATTTGCATGCCACTCCCCCGAACATACGGGTATAAAAGGAGCTGGTATGCAACCACTCATTCAGGTTTTACGCTGAGGAGCCGATATAAGGTCCGGCCATTTCAGCGGGTAGTTCAGCGTTGTGGCAGGAGGGACCAACGTCTCGTTCCCTCCATCAGGGAACGGAGGTTACACCAGTAACCATGACGTTCCCTATGTGTCACTCACTCGACGTTGGTGTCGATGTAGTGACACTAGGGGTCCCTATACAAAACGCCACAAGGCTGAACTGTGTTACGTGAACTGGCGGTGTGTGGTGGGCAGACCTGCTGTGTGCCTCATAGCCAGCACACCAGGTCGACACGTAACCTCCCCCAACACAGTTATGAGTGTCGAACGGCCCTTTTTGGGGACAAGTCGACTACCCAGAGATAGAGACAGGCTTAACCCAGTCATGGCCTCTTTCCCCTTCTCTTTTTCCACTCCCTAAAAAAGAAGGGGGATTATCCGACTGGGCCGCCAGGTCTAGTCGGGGGGTGTCCCTCCCAAGGGGAGGACACCGCGGAGACCACACCTCGCCCCAAGAGAGGGGGGGATATTTAAGTGGAAGAATACATCACATGGTCTTTCCAACCATGTGGAGAGCCTTCAAGGTAGATCCTACCCAATGGGGGAGGAGTTACTACAACATGGAGACTGAGGGGCTCTGCCCAAGGAAGACGCATTTTGCCAGTAGGGAAACGAACTAGCGGAAGATATAGATCGCATGGGGTTAGCCTTACAGGGAACCGCCACATGCGGAGCACCTACCCCAGAACCGGGCTCTTAGTTAGCGCGTGTACTGGGCCGGCAGCGAGTCTCTCTGAAAACTCGACTGCCACAGGGCTCGGAGGAAGTCAACCAGGGAACAACCTTTGTGAACACTACTGGGAATTAACAGCGCACGACTTCAGCTCAAAAGGAGGTGGAAGGCGCTATGTGCAAGCGATACACCCGGCCGGCTATCCCGGGCTTATCCGCTTGTGTTGCGTGCCACTACCTGGGACGAAACCGGTTCCACCCGGAGGTTGTAGAACCTTGCAAAGGTGTTGGGTGTTGCCCAGCCCGCTGCTCTGCAATGTCTGTTAGAGAGGCACCTCTGGCCAGGGCCCAAGAAGCCGCTACACCACGAGTAGAATGGGCTCGTAGCCCTACCGGGGGCGGCATGTTTTGGGCGAGACATGCCATAGTTATGGCGTCAATGAGCCAGTGGGCGATCCTCTGCTTGGAGACAGCACTTCCTTTCCGCTGTGCACCGAAGCAGACAAAGAGCTGCTCAGAGAGTCTAAAGCTCTGTGTGCGATCCAAATAGATGCGCAAAGCGCGCACCGGACACAGCAACGCCAGGGCTGGGTCTGCCTCCTCCTGGGGCAGCGCTTGCAGGTTCACCACCTGGTCTCTAAAAGGAGTGGTGGGAACCTTGGGCACATAGCCCGGTCGGGGGTCTCAGGATCACGTGAGAATAGCCCGGACCGAACTCCAGGCACATTTCGCTGACAGAGAACGCTTGCAGGTCACCTACCCTCTTGATGGAAGTGAGCGCAGTCAGGAGGGCAGTCTTCAAGGAGAGTGCCTTAAGCCCGGCTGACTGCAAAACTCAAAGGGGGCTCTCTGTAGACCCTGAAAAACTAAAGAGGTCCGATGAGGGAACAAGGCGTGGCCTGGAGGGATTCAGCCTCCTGGCGCCTCTTAGGAACCTGATGATCAGATCATGCTTCCCTAAGGACTCACCGTCGACTGCGTCATGGTGTGCTGCTATGGCAGCAACGTACACCTTCAAGGTGGAAGGGGACAGCCTCCCTTCCAACCTCTCTTGCAGGAAGGAAAGCACTGATCTGACTGCGCACCTCTGGGGGTCTTCCTGATGGGAAGAACACCACTTAGCGAACAGACACCACTTAAAGGCATACAGGCGCCTCGTAGAGGGAGCCCTAGCCTGAGTGAATGTGTCTACCACCGCAGGTGGGAGACGGCTTAGGTCTTCCGCGTCCCGTCCAGGGGCCAGACATGGAGATTCCAGAGGTCTGGGCGCGGGTGCCGGATGGTGCCCCTTCCCTGAGAAAGAAGGGCCTTTCTCAGGGGAATTTGCCCGGGGGAGCTGTCACGAGGAGCGTGAGGTCCGAGCACCACGTCTGGGCGGGCCAGTAGGGTGCTTACCAGGACGACCTTCTCCTCGTCCTCCCTGACCTTGCACAGGGTCTGTGCGAGCAGGCTCACTGGGGAAAACGCATATTTGCGAATGCCAGGGGACCAGCTGTGCCAGCGCGTCTATGCCGAGGAAGGCCTCGGTGAGGGCGTACCAGAGCGGGCAGTGGGAGGATTCTTGGGAGGCGAACAGGTGCACCTGTGCCTGACTGAATCGACTCCAAATCAGCTGGACCACCTGAAGGTGGAGTCTCCACTCTCCCTTGAGGGTAACCTGTTGTTACGGCGCGTCCGCCGAAGTGTTGAGGTTGCCCGGGATGTGAGTGGCTTGCAGCGACTTGGTGCTGCTAACTCCGTTGGAGGAGACGGCGGGCGAGTTATGACATACAGCGGGAGCGCAGACCGCCTTGGCGGTTGACATATGCTACTGCTGCTGTGCTGTCTGTCCGAACTAGCACGTGCTTGCCCTGGATCAACGGCCGGAACCTCCGCAGGGCGAGCAGAATTGCCAGTAACTCGAGGCAGTTGATGTGCCAACGCAGCTGCGGACCCGTCTAGAGGCCGGCAGCTGCGTGCCCATTGCCAACAGCGCCCCAGCCCATTTTGGAGGCGTCTGTCATGACCACGACGCGCCTGGAGACCAGTTCTAGCGGAACACCTGCTCGTGGAAACGAGAGGTCGGTCCAAGGGCTGAAAAGACGGTGACAGACCGACGTAATGGCCACGCGGTGTGTCCCGTGGCGCCATGCCCGTCTCGGGACTCGAGTCTGGAGCCAGTGCTGAAGCGGCCTCATATGCATCAACCCGAGCGGGGTGGCCACCGCCGAGGACGCCATATGCCCCAGGAGCCTCTGAAAATGTTTCAGTGGAACCGCTGTTTTCTGTTTGAACGCCTTCAAACAGGCCAGCACCGACTGGGCGCGCTCGTTCATAAGGTGCGCCGTCAAGGAGACTGAGTCCAACTCCAAACCGAGAAAAGAGATGCTCTGAACCAGGAGGAGCTTGCTCTTTTCCCAGCTGACCCGAAGCCCTAGTCGGCTGAGGTGTGAGAGCACCAGGTCCCTGTGTGCGCATAACCCGTCTCGAGAGTGAGCTAGGATTAGCCAGTCGTCGAGATAGTTGAGAATGCGAATGCCCACCTCCCTTAACGGGGCAAGGGCAGCCTCTGCGATCTTCGTAAAGACGCGAGGAGACAGGGACAGGCCGAAAGGGAGGACTTGTACCGATACGCCTGACCCTCAAACGCAAACCGCAGGAAGGGTCTGTGTCGAGGAAGGATCGAGACGTGAAAGTACGCATCCTTCGGGTCTACCGCCGCGAACCAATCTTGATGCCGGACGCTCGCTAGAATGCGTCTTTGCGTCAGCATCTTGAACGGGAGTCTGTGTAAGGCCCGGTTCAGTACTCGCAGGTCCAAGATTGGCCGCAACCCACCGCCTTTTTTCGGTACAATGAAGTAGGGGCTGTAAAACCCCCTCTTCATCTCGGCTGGAGGGACAGGTTCTATCGCGTCCTTCCGTAGGAGGGTAGCGATCTCCGCGCAAGGTAGCAGCATTTCCATCTTTCACCAAGGTGAAGTGGACACCGCTGGACCTGGGCGGATGCCCAGCGAAGTGAATCGTGCAGCCGAGTCGGACGGTCCGGACCAGCCCTCGCGACGGACTGGAAAGCGCAAGCCATGCACCCGAGTTCCGCGCAAGGGGGACCAAAGGGACAACGTCATCGGATGTACCGGCGGGTGGGGCCTCGCGGCGGGGCGGAGCTTGAGGTGCCACACCCCATCGTGGCCGTGCTGAGTCCGAGGACATCGAAGCACTTACCTGGCTCCTTGTGACCACCCCCGGAACAGCCTGGGACGGGGGAGGAAGAGGCCTGTCCTCATGACCCGTGGAGACTGTCACATCGGGGGCAGATTTGTGCCACAGCTGGGCGCTCAGGGCGGGAGACCACCGCTGGAGCGCCAACCTGCCAAATGGAGTGGTGGACGGTGGTCGTGATGCCAGCCGTACACACCGAATATGTGACCCAGGGAACAAGGAAACCACTCTTGCGGAGCTCTTGAGTACTGCAGCCACTTGGGCATGCAGCGCAATTAAATGCAAAAGGTAACAAAAAGAAGATCTGCTTACCAGCTCCAGAGCAGCGGGTTTCGTTGTCCCTGGGTCGCCCGTCTCAGGGGCGCTTCGAAGACCTCCGTGGGTTCTTCGGTGCCGGCTGTGAGACGGGTGGCGTTGGCTTCCTGCGGTGGGCTCCACGCCGGGGCCGGGCCGGAGGGGCGGGCTGCGGCGGAGCCGGTGCAGTCACCGCAGGGGGACGCCCTCGGCGATGAGTAGATGGGGGGATCTTGAGCCATGCCGGGGCAGGACAAGCCGGCTAGCATCCATCTACTGCTCTACCATCGAGAACTGCTGGGCAAAGTCCTCGACAGTGTCGCCGAATAGGCCCGCCTGGAAAATGGGGGCAGCAAGGGATCGTGTCCTGTTGGCCTCACCCATCTCGACCAGGTTGAGCCAAAGGTGGCGCTCCTGGACCACTAGTGTGGCCATCGTCCGCCCGGGAGACCGTGCCGTGACCTCCGTCGCTCGGAGAGCGAGGTCGGTCGTCGAGCGCAGTTCCTGCATCAATCCCGGGGCGGAACTACCCTCGTGCAGTTCCTTTAGCGCCTTGGCAGACTTGCAGGAGAGCCATGGCGTGCAGGGCGGAGGCGGCTTGTCCAGCAGCGCCGTAGGCTTTGACCGTCAGAGACGACGTAAACCTACAGGCCTTGGACGGGGGCTTTGGGCACCCACGCCAGGTGGTGGCGCTCTGCGGGCATAGGTGCACCGCGAGCGCCTTTATCCACCGGGGGATTGCCGAATAACCCTTGGCCGCCCCACCATCGAGGGTAGTGAGAGCGGGGAAGCTGAAAAGATCGGGACCGGGCAGTAAAAGGTGCCTCCCGCGATCTTGTCAGCTCTTCATGCACTTCCGGGAAGAAAGGAACGGGGCGGGGCGTGGCTTTGAGCGGCGCCGCGAGCCCAGGAACCAATCACAGAGCCGCGAGGGTTCAGGGAAGAGCGGTGAAATCCACTCTAACCGACGCTCGCGGCTGTCCGGGAAAGCATGTCGTCATCTCCGCGTCAGCCTGTGACTGGGCGATCGACCCCGAAGGGAGGAGCCCAGCCGAGGCTTCCGACTGGACGAGCCCGCTCTCCGATGCTGCGCTCGAGAGCTCATCACTTTCGCGGGCTCCGAATAAGAGGTCGAACTCGCCGTGAGACGAGCCGGCGGACTCACCCGGAAGCCCGATCGGGGCAGACGAGCATGCTGGGGAATGGGAGTTCCGCGGGGGGATACCCGGCGGAGGCGGTCCCATTGGGGTCCCCAAATCGCCCCCAGTGCTAGCCGCGCTGGCCTCAAACCCGTGGGTAAAAGGACCGAGGCGGGAGCCTCTGGGGTGGCTCGCTTCCTTACGAAGGCGAGCCGCGACCGCAACGTTGCCATGGACACATTCTCGCAATGAGAATGTGACCATCCACGAACGCTGTCTCCGCGTGAGCAGTGCCCAGACACGAAAGACAGTGATCGTGACCGTTAGAAGGCGAGAGATAACGAGCACAACCAGGAATAACACACAATCGGAAAAGCATCTTTAAAAAGACACGTCTTTAAAAAGACGTTCCGTGTGTGCGCTCTTTTAGAGAAATATATACTCTTTTAGAGGGGAAAAATGCTCTTTCAGAAAATATACTCTCTAGTTTTTCTGCCGAAGCGCCCAGGGGCGTTCTCTGCAGTGCACCAGTGCAGAGGAGGGAGAAGCCGCTGAAATGCGCCGTCAGATCCAGCAGAGGTGAATGAACAGTAGTATTCAGCTCAATGAGCATGACCGTTCGGCTCCGAAGAGAAAATCTGAATGAGTGGTTGCATACCAGCTCCTTTTATACCCGTATGTTCGGGGGAGTGGCATGCAAATACCACTCGCCAATTTTCATTGGCCTTTTATCAAAGACCAGAGGTGTCTCGGGCTCCCAAGAGTGACCCCTAGTGTCACTACATCGACACCAACGTCGAGTGAGTGACAGATAGGGAATGGCCAGACTGGTTCGAGCTGACAGAAAGGCTATGATAACTCAGATAAGCACTCTGAACAATTGTGGTGAGCAGAATAGCAACTCAGAATGCACAACACGTAGAACCTTGAGGAGGATGGGCTACAACAGCCGAAGACCACGTTGGGCACTTTATTAGGACCATAGTGTTCAATGAGTGTATATTAATTAAATGCAATTTTGTAATAAACTAATTTCGAGCATGTGGATGATGCTATTCATCAGTCACCTCCGAAGACCACTTTTGACCCAGGAAAAACCCTGTGTTTGATAAACGACACTCTATCTAGACAGCGGCAGGTCTATTAGGCTGCATTTACACTTCAAGTTGGATATTTTGATACAAATCTGCTATTTAGTTTCGCTATTTACATTCACTTTAGACAGAAATGACTGTGTTTACAGTAATACCTCACCAAGACGGGTTGTAATGGAATTTTGAAGTGTATTTTAGAGTTTTGGCGCATACTTCGGCGCATTACCGCAACTCAGCGAGCGCTCTCTGCACATAAAGCACACACACATAAGCCCACCTGTCAGTCAGTCAGACAGTGCATGGGTTAGGGTTATGCAGTTTACCGGTACTAACGAAGTATCGCGATACCAAAAAAATTAAAACGGTACGATGTCATCATGTTGCTAATTTCGGTACCATATTACAGTATGCTGTCATTAGCAAAATTATATGAGATGTGACAGTTTTGAGATGAAATCAATGACAATTTGAAAATAAAATAAAAAAACCTCTGGATATGGCCAAGTGTGATAATTAAACAGTAGAAGGATGTAATTTAATTAAATAATATACAGTCACATGCACTGCACGCTACAGAATGAACAAGAGGTGCCGCCCTGCTCTGTCGTACATCATTACACATTACACATGCATTGTAAACTGTCACGCATTGCACACGCGCACACGCATTACACTCACTACTGGTGCTTAATTTTCATGCAGTGTGTTTAGAGTATAACTGGCTGTTAAAACTTAAATGGACTCCTCCGGTGCAGCTCAGAGATTTTAACTCGAGAGTCACGACGGGAGTATCCCAGCATTAATGGGAAGCTTGAGATACTGTAACTAACCTGTCAAAAACAGGAAGAACTCAAAAGGTTTGTCAAAATAAAAGTCCCGCTAACATGAAAGCTCTATTCAACTGGATACTTGAAATTGAAGACAGAAAAAATATAACTACTAGACTACTAATGTAATATTAAAAAGGTGCAATAATACTCATAATAGCAATTATATAACATTAAATGGTTGTATTATTATTATTATGATTATTATTACTATCTGTAAGCAATATCACACGCAGGTGTATTATCAGCATGTTGTGATTTTAATTAACACTGTGAAGCTCTGTTCTGCAGCATTTATTTGACCAAAAATAAAATTGCACATTTCTTTTTAAATATTTGTTTTCATTAAATTAAAGCATAATATAGTATAGTAAATTAATTATTATATTTTTATTTGATTAAAGCTGTATGTATTAACTTGATTAAACACCATTTGATCGTAACATTTAATGAAAACATTTAACATGGAATCCAGAAAACTTCAAATGGAAATGCATAATTTGTATCTGTGAGACTTTATGCAGTTCTTTTAATCAAGTCATTTTCTGTGTAATTTCATAAAAAATATGAGGCTTTTTATTTGTTGATTACAGTATCGATTTAGTATCGATACCGAGGTAACAGTGCTGGTATCGTACCAAAGCCAAAATTTTGGTATCGGAGCAACCCTAGCGTGGGTAACGAAATGAAAAGTGATCTTTAAGATTCTTGTTATTTGCATAGTTTCTTTCTCTATTCTCTTTTCATTTTGGCCTGTTAACGAGATAAACAAGTGGTTGTCTTACGATCGACTGGTCGATGAGCACCAGTGGCATAGAGTAAAAGATTGATCTTGTGATTTTAAGAGTCAATATCAGGTTTGTTCAAATGAAGACTTTTTTACCCAGCCCAATATATAATACGAGAGAACTGAAGGCCATTAGACACTAATACACTGTAAATGAATACTAAAAAAGCTATTGACTTATAGCGAACAAGGTATCGATAGCAACTCTGGATTGAGTGCATGACAGTAACAGGCTGGTGCAAGGAAACTACTAGAGTGACTAGAGTGTACAGTATGTGTGTGTGTGGTGGAAAGTTGTCAATAAGACCCCTACACTGTCACCAGCATAACAAGCCCAGAATGCCCTGGGGGGATAGCCACACAGCCGGATCATGGGTAATGCAGCTTCGCTCACTGCTGTCTGCTATCAGACTGGAGCACACACACTGACACACACAGCTACACACCAGCACTCAGAAAACTCACATAGAGCATATCACATACCACACACACACACACACACACACACACACACACACACACACACACACACACACACACACACAAACTTCCCGAAAACACATTAACCACATATTCCAGCAAATAAACAAGCAAACATAAATTAGCGCTCTGGGCAGAGGACCTGCATAATGTGGGCTCATGCTTGTTTCTGATTGGCTGATGAGAGCTATTCTAAAATAAATAGAGTAACACGCAGGTGTTAGCAAATCATTACATTTCGTATGTGCATTCTTTACACCCACACGCACACATGGGTCAATAACATGAAGCACCTTTTTTGGTCCGGATCTATTAAGTTATTTAAGAAAATGAACTAAAATGCATTTCACACAGAACAATTGATTATCCTTCTACAATGATGAAAATGTTTCCAATATCTGAGTTCAAAGTCATTTTAATATTTTTGGTGGGGTTAAAGTAAAAACTGTTTTAGTGGTGTAACCGTCTAGAGACAAAAAAAAAAAAAAACCCTATCCATCAAACTTGGGCTCACTGAAATATACAAAACACATAAACACTCAGAGTATGGATATAATCGACACAAGGAGGGATGTAAATGTCACTGCACAGAAATCATGCATACTAAACATACATGACCCTACATGCCCTAACCATACAGTCACTCGCTCACACACGATGACGACTGGCCAGCCATCTACCTTGGTCATTTACCCTTTGACCTACTCACGTATACACCTTTCATTCTGCCAGCATGACATGTGTCGAAACCTGTGAGGTCTCTCAATGAAGCGTAACGTTGTTATGATCTTGACAAGTGCCTCCACATTTGCATTATTTTTTTAGGAAATGACTCGTCTTTGAAAGGGAATTTCTGCCTTCCAGCTTTAATTCCTCTGGTAAACAAACTGTGCACTTGGCACTTCAGCAAACAAAATGTTAAAAATGTCCCACGGTTTGTTCTTTGTGACACAGCCGTTGGCAGGAGTAATGACCTTCAAGTGTTTTTTTGTAATCAACGTTTAGCTTGGTGTTCATTTGTATAAACAGTCACCACCTACAAAGCTCTTTCAATGCTCGCGGTTTGAAAGCCTCTTTTCAGAGGCTGACTGCTGTTTTCTTTTGAAGTTTGATTCGAAATTTAAATTGAAGGCTCATTGACGGTCTAGAAAGTTTACTTGAGTGCTGTTTTAATGAAAACACAAATAGAGAGACCCTATTATTGAAGCATCAAGAATATTTTAATCTAAAATATTTTAAATACTTTAAAAAAAATCTGTCTAGGGGGAATTTTCATGGAAATGGTCAATGACACAGTTATTCAAAAATACATTAAAATGCAATTTACAAAAAAAAAAAAAAAAAAAATATATATATATATATATAATGCACATGTTTCCAATTCAGATTTATTTTGATATTTGGATGTGGTTTAACTGTCTAGACACAGTATTTATTTATTTTTTATCAAGGTCTCAATAAAAGCTTAAATTCTTGAATTAAGAAATGTTGGCATAAGCAGTGCAGAATACTATTTTATTATTATTTCTTTAAAAACATTATTTGTATTTGAAAAATCTTTGTCCACCAAATCAAAGTCATAAATAAATAAAATAAAAATAAATAAAAACATTTTGAAATTGACATTTTTATGAAAAGGCATATTTTATTTAGTTCATATGGTGTAATCATGAGAAAATTTCTTGATATTCTTGACTCAAAAATTCATGACATTTGTAAAAAATTTTTTTTTTTTTTTTTGTATCTCATTAATTTATCTCATTACCGAAATGCACCAACCAAATTCGCACCTAGTTTTTATTTTTATATTTATTTTTATTTACATTTTTCAGATGAATCAAAATATTTTTTTTCTTTTTTTAAACTATATTCTATATTTTAAAACTAATATTATTTTCAATTTAAATTATTTAATTTAATTTTAAGTCTTAATATTTTTGGTCCAGTTTCCCGGGACAGAAAGACTGTAAATTTAAAATATCTGCTAAAAGTAAACTTTGTCAACTTTTTAGAGTACACTAGCATACATGACTTCAAAACAGCACTAAAAGCAGTGGAGTTTGGATGAGTGACAAGTTCTGCATGTTATTTCAAAACAGTGTGCAATAAATCTGATGAGAATTTGCATTCTGATTTTGACTCAGTAAGGAATTAATAAACATGTGTGTAACAAGGTTCAAATGGGGAAAGGAGGAGGCGGAAGCTGGCTGAACCGTCAAAATAATGGTTTAATGAAAACTTAAACAAAAATACACAGAACACAAACGCACACACTGCAGCTGCATGTGGCTCTCTCTCTCCTGAACTGGCGCATTCTGCTGCACTTAGCCCTCTCCTTGGCTGATTAGCCTGATTGGGGGCCGGGCGTGCATAGTCACGGCCCGGCCCCGCCCTCCTCCTTGTCACAATGTGTAGAATAAAACGCCCACAAACACACATGCATTCAGCATTTCAATTACTAGAACAATATATATAAAATCTCTCTCTCTATCTGTTCCAGACAAACACACATGTGCAAAAGCTCTCAAATGTGTTGAGTGGGAGTGAGAAGTGACCGGCAGTTCTTATCACTGTTGCACACATACATACACACACACACACACACACACACACACACACACTCGCAGTTGCCGAGTTGAATGGATTAGCTGTGTATGCGCAAGTGAAAATGCTTCTGGCTGTTTGTTCCAATTTCCAAGCAATGCCTCATGTTTTCTAAAGATCTCGGCCCCAAGTGCCTAGCTTTATCCATCACTATTATTACACACACAATTTTTCTGCACGGGGTTCGTGACATGCTGACTCTGAGAAAAGGATGTTTACTGACATATTGGCATAAAGAGAGCCAATTGAGCCAAACAAACCAATGGATAAATACAGACAAAATGAAAGAAGTTAAAGATGAAAAAGACAAATGTCACCTTTATGTCTTTAGGTTCCTAATAGTCTCCCTCATAGCTCAGAGAACAGTATGAAGTCATCATCAGTAGCCTGAAACACACATACATACAGGTTTACTTAGCCATCTAAATGTAAACACACAGCAGACTTATACAAGGCAAATTATAATTACTGAAGACTAACTCTAACACAAACCCTAACCAAAAAAGAAAACTTACTGAATAACAACAATATTTGCTTTATTTATTAATCAATGTTTCAGTTGAGGACGTCTCCAAACGTCACCAGCGATAATGAGAGTTGTGCATTACTTTCATGAAAATGACAGATTTATGTTTCTTTTGATTTTGGAGTAAAACAGGACCATTTTCTTGACAGGTTTCGTGAGAATCACCCACATACATTCAAACACATTGATAAGCATCTCAAAGACATTTACTGAAAGTCATTCTAACATCTAACCGGGAACATTTTCACAACGTCGTCATCTGAAATACATCCTCAAATACACATATTGGTGACTATTTGAATATTCGGTCTGATGACAAATTGGTCCGGTTAGCCCAACACATTCCGTTGGTGAGATCTGCTACCACAACTAGACAATAGAAATTTTCTCAACAGGAATTCAATCACACTGATGCATAAAATGCATAAACACACACGTTGGCATTTAAACAGCTGGTGGCTATAAAAAATGTAAAACATGTGTGTGTGTTAGAATGTGCTTCTGTGTGAGAGAATGTGTTTATGTGTGTGTATGTGTGTGTGATTTAGATGTTCGGTGGTGCCACTCGGCTGTCCCGACCCCTGAGAAGTGACTGGGCCAGAAGAGTACTTTATCCTGTTGCCATGACACCCAGCCAGTGACCTCCGAGTATTCACAGGGATGGCATACCGCGGGCACTGCCAAGAGAGGGGCACCACTGCCGTGCCAAGCTCACAGAAAGAGCGCCTGACATCATTTCCCATTAAACAGCCACATTCACCCAGTGCTGCTGGCAGCGGGAGAGAGAGAGAAAGAGACAAGGATGTTTCAGGGGGGAAAAGGACGGATGGCTATTTACCCATCAGTGAATGAGGCGCAAGCAAATTTTCCTGTTGCCCTCAACTGTCATTTTGACTGACCCAACAAGACTTATTTTTGGCCTCTGGATCAGGAAATGACACAAGTCAAATGCAAAATTCTTGTTTTGTCATCCATCCATGCATCTATCAACCTAGTCCAAACTGATCCACCTCAAGTTGGCCAACATGATGCAAAACTGTTTTCACCTCTGCAAAACTGATCAGGAAAGAGTTGCAATAGAGTTTTGTTCAGCCTCATCTGACTTTACTTTCATATTTAAGGCTTGTTAAGAATTAAATGAGCTTCTTCTGTGGATATTTATTGTTGTTTTATTGATGTTGTTTTCATCGCCTAGCTTACAAAGTGTTTTATTGTTTTATGACATACTTTGTGTGCATTCACTGCGTCCTTTTTTATCTCAGCTTTATTGTTTTACATTTTTTTGACTTTATGGTCAATTTTATGCTGTTATAGAGCTTTTGAGTATCAAGCATAATTCAGTATTTAAATCACATAGTGATTTATTCTGAACACAATAAAGCATGTTTGCAATAATTATTTTGAAAATACATAAAAATTATATTTGTGTGCTTGGTCTCACCAGACTTCAGGCTAAGTTGCTGAGTGAGTTACTAAGAAGTATGGATGTGCACGAGTAATCGATTAATCGAGTACTTGTTCAGCTTTAAATATTCGACAAGTAAAAACACTACTCGAATATTGCAATTTGATTTTCCTTAGTGCATTTGCTTGCAGTGAGCAACATTGAAACTGCTTCTTGCTGTTAGTTCTTCCAAAAAGGAAATTCTGCCATTATTTAAAGTGACTGTATCACTTCAGAAGACTTGGAATGTATGTTTCTATGTGTGAGTGCAATTGTTTTTTTGTTTTTTGTTTTTTAATCTAGATCTTGTTGTTTATGCATAGTGCTTATTCTTTTCATGAGAAAAACAGTTTAAAAAGTTGAAGGTTGAACTTAAATTCTAAATTTCAAGTAATCGATATCTAGTTTTTTTATGTGTTAAGAGTACTCGACTACAAAATTACTCAAAATGCCCATACCTACTAAAAAGGTGTTGATATGTAAAAGTGGACAGTCAGATCCTCCTCGAAAAGACCAGTGTCGAATAGTCTAGTGTCATTTACACTTGTTTAAATGTAAACAAGTGTAAATGCCAACACCATATATGTCGAAAGGACTGAAGCCTGTCAACCAAAACATGAGCTCATTGATGTCATTAAGTGAGTCTGCTTTTTTATTCCATCAGTTGCTCCTGGTTGGAGGCTTCCGTGTATATTTAGTTTATACGTAGGGTTACGTCCTACATAAATGTAATGGTGCAATGCTCAAATATTTAGTAGTGCATCAATTTTGACTTAGCACCCATTTACGCCACAACTAGGCTAAGTTGTAACGTACGTATAGCTGGTGCAACCGGCCCCTGATGTTTATTTAGCTATTTATTTTATTTGAATTTATTCTTTATTTTAATGGTCAGCAATTGACTGATACTAAACATACAGTACTGATTTTTATTTTATTTATTCTTTATTTAGATGGTCAGCAACTGACTGATACTGAACATACAGTACAGATGTTTATTAAGCTATTTATTGTATTTTTATTTATTCTTTATTTTCTCAGTTCATTTCTAGAATTTGTTGACAGTGTATAATAATAATGTCAAACATTCTTTGATAAAAATATTTGTTCAAGGAAGCAGCCCTCTGAGTACCTTTGCATAGTCATATCGGTGCAAAATCCACACAGAAAAGTCTGTTTTCATTCCAGCTCAAAAATTAACTATATTGGCCACCATATCGGTAATCGGTGAATTTTCCCCCTCTAAAATCGGCATCGGTCTCAATAATCCCATATCGGTCTGGCTCTAATAAACACATACACACATCACAAAGGACAGTTTATCCAATATACCGACACAACATAAGTCGCAATCACAAGTCACAAATACACAAATATACAATCTATAGCCAAAATTCTTTTTTCTTTTTCTGATGATTTGTTTAGCATGCTTTTCCTGCTGGATGGCATATTTTGTTTTTAAGCATGTCTTGGTAAAAATGGCTATTTTCAAGTGTTTTCCAGGACTTAAATTTGAAAAAGCCAAATTCAAGTACTTCAAGCACCTTGTATGAACCCTGTCTTAGCCTCTGAGTGGACTAGAAGCTCAATCTAGATGTCATACGAAAGCTGAGATTCCCCCATTTGTGATGATATTTTATGATCTATAGTCAAAAAAAAAAAAAAAAAAAAAAAAATATTCTGATTATTTGTTTTGCATGCTTTTCCTGCTGGATGGCATATTTTGTTCTGGACATCTAAGATATAACATTGGATTATTCAGCCAAGAAAGCTCCCAAGTCAAAAATGGCTAATTTTTTTAGAAAACTTGCTAAGGTAAAATAATATATAAACTTTTTGACTATTTGGGGCTTATAGCAGCAGTTATTGGACCATAAACAAGACGTGTAGTGGCGTAGTGTGCTAAAGCACATAACTGGTAGTCAACATAGCTGGTTCGATCCCCACAGCCACCACCATTGTGTCCTTGAACAAGGCACTTAACTCCAGGTTGCTTCAGGGGTATTGTCCCTGTAATAAGTACACTGTAAGTCACTTTGGATAAAAGCGTCTGCCAATAAATGCATAAATGTAAATGTTTGTAATTGATGACTTACAGAAATCATATTTCACTTTGTGATTCTTTTGAAAATCTTTCGAACTGTGGTATTAGGGCAACAAAATTAACTGTACAGTAACATTCTGAGAATGAGAGCTTTCATTTTATATATGACTTTTCCATTTAGGTGCTATGTGAAGGACTTTTATTTTTATATAAATATTTCTACCCCATTACCTCTAGGGGGCGCTAATTTTCAACGCGAATGTTTTAGGCCTTATTTTCTTATTTTAAGTAACATAAATGCAGAAGTGATGGTTATCTCTGAAAAGTTCAGAGCTTTCAAATGATACCTCATATGCCTGACTTATGGATATGGATACTTTAACGTTTTAAGCGTAAACATTTTTCGCAATATAGCGACCCCCCCCCTTTGGACCCACCGGTGAGTCCACAGAGTTTATTAAAGATTCACTCTTAAGTTAAATAAGTTTTTGTTCACATTGTTTTGGACTTACACTAACACCTATGGGCATAGATGCAGCGTCATTCAAACTCAATAGCTGTCAGTTACAGATACCATTGTAGAAATTCACTATTCAAAGCTAGCAAGGATTAATTATATCCCTGAGTTAAAATGTCCAATAACAGGGCGGTTACTGAAATTAAGCTAGTATTCGGCTGGTCATGTGATCCTAACATGGCAGCCCCCATGAGGGGAGCCTCTCCATGCAGAATAAAACAGCTTTTATAAGGTTACTAATATGACTGTAGTCTTAATCTCATGTGAGTGGTCATGATTTTAGACATACGTTTCAAAATTACAATTAATTTTTTTTAGAAGTAAAACTTTTTAAATGAGGAAAAAATTACTGAGTGCACCTTTAAGCTGTTGAGTTATTCCATGTCAACCCAACAACATTTTAGAAAGTTTCCCGATTGGAAGTTTTGATTTTGTTAATACTTTTTCTGAAGAAAGATAAACATAAATGATGATGAAAGCCAAACTACTAAATGTCATGGATCAATATTTACAGATTACATTGGTCAAAGACAATTGGTCTCTTATCCTTGCCAAGCTGGTTTTTAGCAAGTCTAGCTGGTTAACCAGCCAGACCAGCTCTCAAGTGCCCCAAACCCTTTCTAAAACCATCAAACTAGATCAACTTGAGCAATGCAAACAAGACTGATGGCCAGCTAAACAACCAAAGAAAAATCTATCCAAAATATATCCCCTGAATAATAAGGTTCATGAATAATACAGATATGTTCAAACTAGCTGCTTGAAGACTCAACGGTTAGGCTGCTGTGAGAGAGTGGAAGAAGCTTTACAAAAACTGTATATAACGGACCATCAGTCATCACGACTGATGGTCCGTTATATATACAGTTTTTGTAAAGCTTCTTCCACACTCTCACAGCAGCCTAAGTCCACGTGCTGACAGTTGATAAGGTCACTCTAAACTCTGCTCTGCAATCAGTTCTGCTTTAGCAAGCTTGATCGAGAGCTCTTTAAACATGTGCACAATGGGGCAGATGTTTAGTTCCTGCTCAGAATGGGACCTTTTGAGTTAACAACATTTAGGGAAGATTAATTAGGTAGTGAATATGCTAACGAGGTCAGTGGAAACAGCAAAAGACAGTTATGCCTAATAAATAAAAGAACAGACAGTGAGCATGCCAAGTTTAAAGGTGAAGTGTGAAATTTTGCATTCAAATACTTTATCCAACTTCAGTATTATGTAGAGACAACTATAAGTAAGCCATTCATTGGTGGGTTTTGCAAAAAAAAAGTGAATACTGTGGCTCTATGGCGCTATCAAAAACAGTCATTTTTGCAAATGTGTGCGGTGCTGTTGGTGGTGCAAAAAATACACACTTTAGATTTATGAACTGCATGTGCATGTTTAGAACTAGCTATGCTTTTTGAGGACAAACATCCCTAGGAAAAAACTTTTAGAGATGACCTCAAATGCAAAAAGGGTTTATAAAGAGAATAATTAATGCATTCATTCACTTCTAAGAGAGAGAGACGGACTCACAGACGCTATGAAATCATGGTGCTGCATTATAATGTACCAATCAACAAGGGCAAGTAAAGTCAACACTCAATTATCTGATTATTTAAATATGCGTCACTGCATTTAGCCACACAAACTCAATTACACCCCTCTGTCTGGTGGTCGAAACCCTCACTAGATTAAATTATAGACTTCATATCCCATGATGCCACTGAGATTCCGCAGGAGACCATTAAAAGTGTCTCAAACAGAAAGTGAGTGTGAGTGAGTGAGAGAGAGAGAGAGAGAGAGAGAGAGAGAGAGAGAGAGAGAGAGAGAGAGAGACTGAAATAACTCTGAAAAAAAAATGCAAGCGACTGAATAATCAACAGCCACCTGAAACCACTCAGTCAACCCAAATGATTCAATTACCCTTCACTGGCCAGTGATGAACAGGGCAAGAGAGAAGGGGTTGTATAGAGCAAAAGAGAAAATGTTTTGGTGTTACGATAAAGAGAATCATCCGTGGGAAAAGTACTAATAAACCATCCGGATGTGTTATGGAAATGAGAATTGGGGGTGGGGGGGGAATCACGATGGACTTCAATAACAGCAACACTTATTGGTTCTTTGTGACCAAACGTCATTAAGTAAATATTGCCCTGTAGTCGCCATATTTGATTTGGGTGCCAAATACTCATCTTATCATGATTTGATTTGAGAATGACTAATTATCAATTTGAGTGTAAAATGATCATATGGTTTCAGGAGAAATGCAATATAGCACAAAATTCTTATCAACTACTTTTACTTTTGGGTGAACTATTGCTTTTAATTTGGACGTAAAGTTCACACTAGGGGCATTTGAGCAGTCTTTATGCAGTTCTAACCCATACAACAGCAACCCACAGTAGGGGTGCACAATATTGTCGGTGGCCGATATATTATTGACTGATAATTGGGAAAATTTAAATATTGTTAATCTCGTAGATAGTGGAATTACTTCCAATATTTTGGCTGACAATTTGTTACGGTATTAGGCCTACTTCATTAGCTAGCAGCTCCAGTTTAAATGGTCAAAATGCAAAAACTAAAATTATCGTTCCCTATCTGTCACTCATTCGATGTTGTGTGGAGACATCGTTCGTGGATGGTCTTGTCCTCATTGCGAGTGAGGTGCCCCTGTGACGGGCGACCCAGGGATGAGGAGACCCACTGCTCTGGAGCTGGTGTACAGACCACTCCATCCCCCGGTGGAGGGCCGGGAGGAGAATCTTTTGTTTCATTTTTATTTGAAATGAAAATGCTCTTCAGAATGCCCAAGAGGCTGCGGTACCCAAAAGTTCAACAAAATAGCGGTTTTCTTGTTCCCTGGGTTCGCATGGCCGTCATCACGACCACTGTCTACCATTCCATTTCAGCAGGTTTGGTACGCCAGCGGCCAACAGACTGTGGGGACGATATACTTCCCCCTCCCCGACCGATCCTATGATGGGTATCAGGAGCCAGGTAAGTGCTTCGATGTCCCTCGACTCAGCATGGCCACAGGGTTCAAGCCCCCTTAACGTGACACCACAGGCTCCGCTCTGCCACAAGGCCCTACCCGCCGGTACGTCCGACAAGATTGTCCCCTTGGTCCCCCTTGCCCGGAGCTTGGACGCGTGGCTCGAGATTTCCAACCCTCGCGATGGCTGATCCGGACCGTCCGATCTCAGTGAAGGGCAGAAACGCCGCGACCTTGCGTGCGGAAATTGCTACCCTTTTACGGAAGGGTGCGATAGAGCTTGTCCCTCCAGCCGAGATGAAGAAGGGGTTTTACAGCCCCTACTTCATTGTACCAATGAAAGGCGGTGGGTTGCGGCAATACTTGGACCTGCGAGTACTGAACCGGGCTTTGCACAGACTCCCGTTCAAGATGCTGACGAAAAAAAGCATTCTAGTGAGCGTCTGGCATCAAGATTGGTTCGCGGCAGTAGACCTGAAGGACGCGTACTTCCACGTCTCGGTTTTACCCCGACACAGACCCTTCCTGCAGTTTGCATTCGAGGGCCGGGCGTACCAGTACAAGGTCCTCCCCTTCGGCCTGTCCTTGTCCCCTCACGTCTTCACGAAGGTCGCAGAGGCAGCCCTTGCCCCGTTAAGGGAAGTGGGCGTTAACATCCTCAACTATCTCGATGACTGGCTAATCCTAGCTCTCGGGATGTGTTGTGTGCGCACAGGGACCTAGTGCTCACACACCTCAGCCGGCTGGGGCTTTGGGTCAACTGGGAAGCATCTCTTTTCTCAGCTTTGAGTTGGAATCAGTCTCGATGACGGCGCGCCTCATGAACGAGCATGCACAGTCAGTGCTGATCTGTCTGAAGGCGTTCAGATGGAAGACAGCGGTCCCACTGAAAATTTTTCAGAGGCTCCTGGGTCATATGGCATCCTCAGCGGTGCCCACACCGCTTGGGTTGATACATATGAGACCGCTTCAGCACTGGCTTCAGACTCGAGTCCCGAGATGGGCATGGCGCCATGGGACACATCGTGTGGTCGTCACGCCGATCTGTCGCCACCTCTTCATCCCTTGGACCGACCTGACATTTCTACGGGCAGGGGTTCCCCTAGAACAGGTCTCCAGGAGCATCGTGGTTATGACAGATGCCTCCAAGATGGGCTGGGGCACCGTATACAAAGGGCACGCAGCCGCCGGCTCCTGGACTGGCCCGTGGCTACGTTGGCACATCAACTGCATCGAGTTGTTGGCAGTACTGCTCGTCCTGCTGAGGCTTTGGCCGTTGATCCAGGGCAAGCATGTGTTGGTTCGGACAAACAACATGGCAACGGTGGCATACATCAACCGCCAAGGTGGCCTATGCTCCCGTTGCATGTCACAACTCACCCACCGTCTCCTCCTCTGGAGTCAGCTGCACCTCAAGTCGCTTTGGAGTTTGGAGTCATTTCGGTCGAGCACAGGTAGACCTGTTTGCTTCCCGGAAGTACTCCCACTGCCCACTTTGGTACACCCTGACCGAGGCACCCCTCGGTATAGACGCGCTGGCACACAGCTGGCCCCGAAGACTACGCAAATATGCGTTTCCCCAGTGAGCCTACTTGCACAGACCCTGTGCAAGGTCAGGGAGGATGAGGAGCAGGTCGTCCTGGTAGCACCCTACTGGCCCACCCAGACATGGTTCTCGGACCTCATGCTCCTCGCGACAGCCCCCCCCCCGGTGAATTCCCCTGAGGAAGGACCTTCTTTCTCAGAGATGGGGCACCATCTGACACCCGCGACCAGACCGCTGGAATCTCCATGTCTGACCCCTGGACGGGACGCGGAAGACCTAAGTGGCCTACCACCCGCAGTGGTAGACATGATCACTCAGGCTAGGGCTCCCGCTACGTGGCGCCTGTATGCCTTGAAGTGGCATCTGTTCACTAAGTGGTGTTCTTCCTGACGCGAAATCCCCCAGAGATGTGCAGTCGGATTGGTGCTTTCCTTCCTGCAGGAGAGGTTGGAGGGGTGGCTGTTGAAGGTGTATGTAGCCACCATTTTGGCACATCACGATGCAGTTGATGGTAAGTATTTGGGGAGGCACGACTTGATCATCAGATTCCTGAGAGGTGCTAGGAGGTTGAACCCCCCCAGACCGTGCCTCATTCCTTCATGGGATCTCTCTGTAGTCCTTTGGGGACTACGGGGAGCTCCCTTCGAGCCGTTGGAGTCAGCTGAGCTAAAGGCACTCTCTCTGAAGACTGCCCTCCTGACTGCGCTCACTTCCACCAAGAGGGTAGGGGACCTGCAGGCGTTCTCTGTCAGTGAATCGTGCCTGGAGTTCGGCCCGGGCTACTCTCACATGATCCTGAGACCCCGACAGGGCTATGTGCCTAAGGTTCCCACGACCCCATTTAGGGATCAGGTGGTGAACCTGCAAGTGCTGCCCCAGGAGGAGGCAGACCCAGCCTTGGCGTTGCTGTGTCTGGTGCGCGCTTTACGCATCTATTTGGATCGCACGCAGAGCTTTAGAAACTTCGAGCAGTTCTTTGTCTGCTTTGGCGGACAGCGGAAAGGAAGCACTGTCTTCAAACAGAGGATCGGCCATTGGGTCATGCTCAGCATGTGCTGCCCCCCACGGGGCTACGAGCCCATTCTACCAGGGGTGTGGCAGCCTCTTGGGCCCTGACCAGTGGCGCCTCTCTAGCAGACATCTGCAGAGCAGCGGGCTGGGCAACACCCACCACCTTTGCGAGGTTCTACAATCTCCGGGTTGAGCCAGTTTTGTCCCGTGTTTTTTTCAGGTACGAACAGGTAAGTTCCAGGACAGCTGGCCGGGTGTACCGCTTGCGCATAGCGCCTTTCCCTCCCTTGAGGTGAAGACTTGCGCTGTTGACTCCCAGTAGTGTTCACAAAGTGGTGATCCCTGGATGACTTTCCTCCTTAGCCCTGTGACAGACGAGTTTGCAGAGAAACTTGCTGCCGGCCCAGTACGTGTGCTAACTAAGCCCTGTACTGGGGTAGGTGCTCCACATATGCTGGTTCCCCATAGGTTACCCCATGTGATGTATATTTGCCACTAAATTGTTTCCCTGTTGGTAAACTGTGTCTTCCTTGGTCACCGTGTTTGTAGAGATCCTCCCCTCTCGAGTAGGACCTACCATGGGACTTCTCCACATGACATACTTCCAACAAGACTCGGTATGACCATGTGACGTCATTCCACTCAAAATACTCCCCAACCTCCGCGGTGTCTTCCCCTCGGGAGTGACACCCCCCCCCCCCGACATAGACATTTATGGGCCCCCAGTCGGTTAACAAATTCCACTCTTTTTGGGGAGAAAAGAGAGGAAAAGAGGCCATGGCTGGGCTAGCCTGTCCCTATTTTTTGGGCAGTCGACTTGTTCCCGAAGGACTGTTCGACGCCCATAAGAGCACTGGGGGAGGTTACGTGATGGCCTGGTGCACTGGCTATGAGGCACACAGCGGTATGCCCGTCTCGCACCGCCAGTCCACGTAACACAGTTCAGCTAGTTGTGGCATTTTGTATAGGGACCCCTAGTGTCACTACATCGACACAACGTCGAGTGAGTGACAGATTGGGAACGTCCTGGTTACTTTCATAACCTTCGTTCCCTGATGGAGGGAACAAGACGTTGTGTCCCTCTTGCCACAACGCTGAACTACCCACTGAAATGGCCTTGACCTGGTCTCGGCTCCTCAGCATAAAACCTGATGAGTGGTTGCATACTATCTCCTTTTATACACGTATGTCCGGGGAAGTGGCATGCATATTCCACTCGCCAATTCCCATTGCCTTTTTTCAAAGATCAGAGATGTTTGGGGCTCCTAAGAGTGACCCCTAGTGTCACTACATCGACACAACGTCTCGTTCCCTCCATCAGGGAACGGAGGTTACGAAAGTAACCAGGACGGTTATTGGTATCGATCACAATGAACTGTGAATTATCGTATCGGCCCAGAAATTCCATATCACTGCCCAAAAACATAAATATCGTGGGGCCTGGGTAGCTCAGCGAGTACTGACGCTGACTACCACCCCACAGGGTGTGCTGAGTGACTCCAGCCAGGTCTGCTAAGCAACCAAATTGGCCCAGTTGCTAGGGAGGGTTGAGTCACACGTTGTCAACTATTAAAAACAACACTCAAATATTGTAAATTGATTTTTCTTCACACATTTTCCAGCCGTAGGCAAAATTTAATTATCCTGTCTCTGAGCGGTTAAAAGCCAACTTAATAGCCAGTGATAAAAATGTGATTGCCTTTATGTAGAGTTACTGTATGTGCATTAACCTAATGCTGTCAGTATTGTAAATGTTTTTTTTATTTATTTATTTTTTTATTGTCAACTTTGTTTTTACATTTTTTATTAATGAATATTGTTAATTTCATTCAAGTTTGAAAAGAAAAGCATAGTTTGCCAAAGTTTATACGTGGCATACTTGTTATTTTCAACTACCGATACAAAATCAGTTACTCGTTTTTTGTGGGTTAGAGTACTCGGCTACAAAATTACTCGAAAATACCCATCCCTAGACTTCATACCAAAGATTTTCATACTATTGTACAATGGGAATCAAAATGCATTTAAATAAATATGAAGACTCCAAGCTTGTGACAGTTAATTCACACAGTGACGGCTAAAGCTGGATGAGGAAATTGCAGACTTACACCATAACTCAGATAGGCTATGGGAAAATGTTACAGGGTTTGCTAATAAGTTTGACCTTTAAGCGTTCCAGCTTATCAGAAGACTCTGAAGGCAAATAAACCTGAGCAAACGTCACATTAGCATTCTTGCGCTGTGTTGATGGTGGTGTTTGAACACAGAACTCAGTACACAACACAATCTAATGGGGTCAAAGTTGGCGTAAGGACATAGCAGAGTGAAAAACAGTGGAAAACAGTTATGTATGTGACAATGCAAAAAACATACAGGAAAAAAATATATATTTTTCCATCTATGTATAACAAATACTTGAAATCTGTGAAATCATACAATGAAGGGCACTTTATATCTTTTCACATTTTGGGGAAAAATGACTTTAAGGTCTTGAAAATGTTTTACCCCAGGAAGCTTTTAAATCATCTCCCACCCACTAGAGGTAGAGGAGGAGAATAACGTCAAACAAATAGTTAAGATGTTTTTACAATTCTGTGGAACGCTGTCACAGTGATCTACGGGATAATTTTTAAAGTAAATCACATTGTCAGCAGTCTGTTGTAAACCTGGCCATTTAATTGTACAACAGCCTTTGTTCCGTCACATCATGTGTAGCCATGCGTGTGATTGCTTTATCAGGGGTATTATGAAAAAAGATGTCATAAAATTTCCACACCCATGGGAGCGGTCATGACAAGTTACTAATTCCACCATAAATGTACAGTACAGTTGAATCTTAGCTTTAAAAGATGACACTGATACGGTTCAAGGTACATTCTGGGGAAATCTGGGGAAATATCAGGAACCTTTGTGCAGCTAAAAAAAAAAAGAGATCTACTGGCCATTTGCCATCCCATAGAAAAGGACGTCGTGTGCACCTCTCAAGAGAAGTGCTAGACTGAGACAATAGAAACCTGAGAGCCGCTAAGAAAAAATGCCATTTGAAGAGAATTCAGAACTGTAATTGTTCTTTTCTGGCAAAAAAATATCATAACTGAAATATCAACCAAGAAAGAGCCAAAACATTAAGGTTTAAAATGGTTAATAGGGGTGTATTGATTCACTCATCTCACAATCCGGTTCGATACACGATACAGAATTTACAATTCGATACTCTTACAATATTTTAAACAAACCCTGAATCAAGACAGTTTGGATTGAAATTCATTGAAAGTTTGTTTTATTATTATTATTATTATTATTACTACTACTTATAAGACATATGCAACAGTTTTTTCCAGTACAACCCAACAAAAAGCAAAAAGTAAGCAGCATCCAGTTTTCAAATAGCAGTTCTAATCGCAAAGTGTGTCAAAATGATCCCTTCCCAAATGTTAGCTATTAATGCAGTAAGCTTGAATCATGTCACAGATCAAATCAATAGTCAGCAATCTATCTGAATTCTAATAGTAAATGAGCGATGGACGTTTGCTTTTCGCCTATTGAATTCTAGCCTATATGATTTAATATGTAACATCCATAATACATTACTATGGTTATGTAATGATCAGTGTTGGTAAGTAATGTAATGATCAGTTTTCAAGTAAGTTACTTAAAAATAGTAATCCACCACAATTTACTAATAATTTCTCTAAAATTGTAACCAGATTACTTTACTAATTAAGTAATTGAAAAAAAATCACATTACTAATTACTTTAAGTTACTTTCTAAAACACGTTTCCACTCAACCAATTCAAAATAGCATCTATATTTACTCATTGTTCATTGTTGCATACAAGTCATACACTCAGAACCTCATATATTTCCTTCACAATGATGTTACAGGGCCATAATTCATGTATTATACATAAATAATATATTAGAAATAAGGATAATCCGTAAAGTAATTAAATTAATTGGAAGTCAGTAACTGAATTCGGAATATAATCATTTAAAATGTAATGCATTACATTACTTTTTGACTAAAATAGTAATTCGATTACAGTAACTAATTACTTTGTAACTGAATTACACCGACACTGGTCATGACACATTAGGTCTATGTTGAGTATGTCCTCTGTTGTTCAAACATTTTGTTGGTCATAATTGAGAGAAACGGATAAAGTTAGCAAACACTAGATGTTATTTTGCGATAAATTTTTCATTCCCACGATGCATATATTCGCATTTTTGTATTGTGATATATCTTAACACAAAACATTGTTACATTCCTATTATGTAACAGGAATATTGTTCCGAGAACAACAAGCAACATTGATCTAGCTAGCTACACAAGCTCAACTTTGTGCATTGTTGCGTTCCAAAAGGTGTCAGACCAAAATTTTTAACAATACAAGTATGTGTTGCATTCTTAACAATGCCACAAGGGGCATTACAGCAGACATTAGTCTGAACTGTCTGCTTCTATGGTGAGTTTCTCTTTCAAGTCAGAAGTTTTGAAAAATCTTTTTGCAGAGAATGTTGCTGAGCAGGTAAAATCAGTAGTCGTGTTCACACTTATAGCCTTTTCCAGAAAATTACCTACAATTTCCAGTTTAGTATTTTCCTCCCCCAATGCTCTGGCAATTTTCCTTAATGTGAAGTTTACCTACAAATGTCCTTATTGATGGTATGTGTGAACAGCACATTTGATACATTTACCAGTAAAGGCAACCCAACAATTTTCCTTTACCTGGTTGCATGTGTGAACGGGGCTACTATGTTTATAGCAACTTACCTGAATAATAGCACGTCAGTTTTATGGCACAAACTATCGCTGTCTTGAGTACTGAGGTTTGTTACTGCCACAGTAGTGCAAGAACGCACATTAGCACAAGTTCAAATGGACAGCGCACAGGCAGTAGAGTGCAACAATCTGATTCCGGAAGTAAAAATACTATTCATTTATCCAATAGACAAATTTATTTTCAACGATAACTTATACATCTTTAAAGACAGACCTACCATGAGCTACGAGGTTGTTCATCGATGGTATATGCTTCCATTGAAGCCATCTGTCTACGTTATTTCAACTTCATTGTTTAAAAGTCATGTTTGATAGCGGAATTAATGGTAAACAACAACATTACCCATGGTACAGCAGAGAAAGATCCACCAATCAGAGAACCGCGGCCAACGGAACCAGCGAAACGTGCCTCAGAGTGACCGCCCACTCCCATGATGCACTGTGAATGGCTTAATCAAATCGGTCTCCCTTCACCCTTAAACTACTTACATATTTGTACATATCTGAATATTTTGCAATAAACGTAAAATATATTGTTTCTATACTTATCATCAACAACCTAAAATCAACAGTTTTAGATATTCCCATCGGTTTTTATTCAATTAAATCATTTGCAATACTTTATGGAATTGTAGTTTGTGCCAACATGAAAGACGGTATGTACACAGCTTTGTACCTTTGTCTTTATGTTGGATTTTCAAATAATTTTTTGCCTCAAAACAAAGTTTGTGATGTTGTGATTCACTTCGGAGCTGGTTGGTTTGTTTCATGGCTTACAACTCTTTTATGAAGGATTTTATGAAAAGTCTATGGAAAAAAATTAATGGGAAAAATACTTCTGGAACCCAGACGGCTGAAAAAGTGGGCAGGCACTGTTGCGCTCTATACATTGGCCAAGTGTTAGCATCTGTGAAAAGTATGGATGGTTGCGTAAAGTATGTTTCAACTCAGAAAGTATGTTTTTTTTTTTTTTTTACTTGGACCAGTAGCAACCATCCAGAACACCATAGCAACCGCACAGCAACACGTTAAAAATACTCAGAAAACTTTAGTAACTGCACAGCAATGCCCTAGCATCATTATGTCGTGTAAGAGTAAGCACCACTCTGTGGTATTATGCATAAAATTTACATATACATTTCTGATTGTATAAATAATGTATATATAATGCACCATAATAATAGCCAATAGTTTTATTGTACATGTGGGAATTTTTTAGCACAGCTGTGGGACATGGGAAGTTATGACGATTAAAGTCCTGTGTGAATTATTAGGGAATGATAACCAGTGCAAACGCTGCAGGATACAGTCTGGTAAAAATGCTCAGTTTGTTCATGTCTTAAGCTATCTACAAGCATTGCAATTTGCCTGTCAGGTTTGCTTTTCCAAATTCAGAACCTGTAAAGTATCGGTATGTTCAACTCTCTCTTCCTCTCTATCTGGTATCTTGTTGAGTACACAGTTTGTTCATATTTTTTTTGTGCTGTGACTCCTGTGTCGCGTCTATGTGATGCTGATGGTTGCCGTGGTGATACAGGTACCAACACGACCAAAGTCTGCAGTGGATTCACTGAGTGCCGCTCATCTGGCGCTCACCCCCGCATGTCACGGCAGCAAAAATACAACTCCCATCCTGTCTGACTCCCTCTCTGTAAGATTAGAGTGAGTCGAAGCTCGCAGTAACCCTGCCTGCATCAGCACCACAGCGTGTGAGAGCTATTACAGGAAGCTGCCTGTTCTGCTTTCCAAACATAGTCTCTCTCTCTATCCATGCTGTCTTTCTCTGTACTGCACAAAATGTATATTTGTTCCATACCAGCAGTCCATTTGTAAGTTCCAAAATTGATGTTTTTTGAAATGTGGGCAATTTTAGCCCTGTGGACTTAAACTCCCTTAAAACACACTTTTCAAACTCTGTTTATTACAAAGGAAAGTCCCAGGTTCAATACAATTTAGCTCAATTAACATAATTTGTGGCAAAATGTTGATTATCACAAAAAATTATTTAGACTTGCCCCTCATTTATTTAAAAAGAAAAGCAAAAATCACAGTTACACTAAGGCATTTACAATGGAAGTGAATGGGGCAAGTTCATAAAACGTTAAAATACCAATTTTATCAAAAGTATAACCACAAGACGTAAACATAATACTGTACTAAGGATGCACCGATATGAACATTTTTGGCCAATATCAATTTTAACAAAAAAACCTATAGGACGATAATGATACTGATATTTTGCAATTTACCTTATTTTGTCATCAGATCACTGTTTTACTTTGGAATACTTAAAAAATGTATAAGAAGTCCAAAAGCTTTTTCAATTTTCTAACAATAAATAATTTCCATTCCATCTGTTGAATACATGACAGGCCAAACGTACAGGCCACATGAAAGATACATACAAGATAAAAAGATACAAAAAATTACTAAATATGAGAACATGATGACTGATAAGAAAAAGGTTATTTTGTACTTGCACTTCTGTTTTTGCTGTTTAAAACACAGCCCCTTTTAGGTTTAGTAATTTCACAAAGCCAAATTGCAATTTCAATCATGCAGCATTAATGGATATTGTACCAAAGTCTGAAAACCAAAGTCTGCTGGTTTAAAAGCATTTTGAATGGTTTCCCTCATCATGTAGCCTATATTTAAGTGCCACTTTCACACTTGTCACATCCATTTATGGCGTTTTTTCACATTAATGTGAGACCGAGACAGAATAAAATGAAATATAACATGTTCTTCGGAGTGCCAACCCTTCTACATATTGCGGCAATTGCTATTTCTGGGTTTTTACAAGGTGTGTTACTAGTTAATTATAACATCTTCGGATGAGATGTTAAACCGAGGTCCTGACTCTCTGTGGTCATTAAAATTCCCAGGGCACTTCTTGTAAAGAGTAGGGGTGTACCCCGATGTCCTGGCCAAATTCCCCCCATTGGCCCTTATCTATCATGGCCTCCTAATAATCCCCATCCCTGAATTACATCACTCTACTCTCCACCAATAGCTGGTGTGTGATGGGCATAATGGCACACTATGGCTGCCGTCGTATCATCTCAGTGGATGCTGCACACTGGTGGTGGTTGAGGAGATTCCCCTATACTATGTACAGCGCTTTGAGTGCCTAGAAATGCTCTATATAAATGTAAGGAATTATTATTTGTACAGTACATCCGGAAAGTATTCAAACACTTCACTTTTTCCACATTTTGTTATGTTACAGCCTTATTCCAAAATGGATTAAATTAATTATTTTCCTCAAAATTCTACAAACAATACCCCATAATGACAACGTGAAAGAAGTTTGTTTGAAATCTTTGCAAATTTATTAAAAATAAAAAACGAAAAAAAAAAAAAAAAAATCACGTACATAAGTATTCACAGCCTTTGCCATGACACTCAAAATTGAGCTCAGGTGCATCCTGTTTCCACTGGTCATCCTTGAGATGTTTCTACAAATTGATTGGAGTCCACCTGCGGTAAATTCAGTTGATTGGAAAAACAAAACGCTGAATTAAAAAAAAAAAATTGGCAGACAACCGCGAGACGGGCGGCTCTCCTGAACTGTAAATGGTGTAAATACCAAGATGTTCCTTGTGCTTAAATGGTGCTTGTTTTTTTTTTGTTTTTTTTTCTCCCCTTTTTTTCCCCAATTTGGAATGCCCAATTCCCAATGCGCTCTAAGTCCTCATGGTGGTGTAGTGACTCGCCTCAATCCAGGTGGCGGAGGATGAATCTCAGTTGCCTCCGCGTCTAAGACTGTCAATCCGCGCATCTTATCACGTGGCTTGTTGAGTGCTTTACCGCGGAGACCTAGCGTGTGTGGAGGCTCACGCTATTCTCCGTGGCATCCACACACAACTCACCACGCGCCCCACTGAGAGCGAGAACCACATTATAGCCACCACGAGGAGGTTAACCCAACGTGACTCTACCCACCCTAGCAACCAGGCCAACTGGTTGCTTAGGAAGCCTAACTGGAGTCACTCAGCTAAATGGTGCTTGTTTGACAAAACCAGAGTAGATTGTTTTTGCATTTGTTGTTATTACAAATTGTAGCGCCTATACTACTCCAGCCACCTTGAAAACTAGGCAGTGCAACACTGCAGATGTTGTTGAACTTTGTATGACAAATTGCTTGCTATGTTCCTCATTTGTAAGTCGCATTGGATAAAAGCGTCTGCTAAATGACTAAATGTAATGTAAATGTATTACGTCATATATTCGGGTCACGCGACATTGCCCACGATCCCGGATGAAGTATGTCAAGAATCTATTCATACCGAAAAGTGCATCCTTCATCAAATACATTACATACTCTAAAAACAGATGATTTCGGACGCAGCTCCAGTCTGTGTAACGTTTATCATGAAAATGAAACCCTGTAAATCTGGTATTGGATATAACTTTAAACAGATAAGGTTAGTAAGTGATTTTATCACTATACTTTCGAAATAGTGTGTATATTAATGTTTATGGACTGGCCACATTCACTTCCATGTTAAAGGTGCACTCAGTAACTTTTGTCTTTGTGTCATCTTGGACTTGGACTTGAACTGACATCTAGTGGCTTGGATGCAGCATCATTTAAAATCAATAGTTTTCAGTTTCAGATGCCATTGTAGAATTTAGAATTCACAGTCAGCCATGATTACTTTAATCAATGAGTGAAAGTGTCAAATAACAGGACGGTTACTGAGAGTAAGTGAGTAGTATTCAGCTGGTCATGTGATTCTAATATGGCAGCCCCCATGTGCGGACCCTCTCCATGTAGAATAAAACAGCTTTTATAAGGTTACAGATTTAAAATGAGTGATCATGATTTCCTACATATATTGCAAAATTGCAATTCATGTCTTTAGGTTAAACTTTTTTAATGAGGAAAAAATGACTGAGAGCACTTTTAAGTGCCTTACTGTAACTGCAATTTTTTTATTATGATTAACAATGGGGGAAGTCGAAGTTATTTTTTGTGGTAATCAACATTATGTCACAAATGCTGTTAATTAAGCTTAACTTGTATTGAACCAGAACCATTGCTTCAATTTGTCTTCTAACAAAAAATGTCAACAAATGTCATTTCCACAACTCTTCAAATGATGTGCTTTGTTTCATAGCATCCTGTGGTGTAGGCTATATCATGTTGATTATATTATAAACAATTTTGGATACATTTCGTGGCTAGAATTTTATGTATCCTAAATATGCACAAATAAAACAATATTTTCACACGAATGTGTTTATATAACACAGTATAAATGTAGGCCTAATGGTATTTTATTTCATGATGGATTTTCATATTCTAATATTATAAGTCTAGGTCTGGGACAAGGATAAAACAATAAATCTATGGATAAACAATATTTTAAAAAGTAGCAAATAAAAATAATGAAGGCATGGTAAAAAGTTTCCAATACTGTTTTAATACGACCTAATATAATATACTAAATATGACAAATAGAAGAAAGTTTAAAGTATGTTAGACCTACTTAAATAAAAAGCAACCCCTGAGACATTAAAGTAACGTATATACAAATATATAATTGCTCCATACCAGCAGTACTTTAGGTCGCTGAATATTACTTCTCCCTCTTTGGCAGACAGCAATTTATTTTCCAGACTCAGCCATAAATTTAGGGCATGTGCGGCAAGCTGTCTCAGAAGACCACATCAGCTAATGATGGACGGGATACAGTGTGAGTGCACAGGTTTTAGATCTCTTTTGCAACTCAGCACTGCAGGACAACTATTGTTTATGTACTCCAGCACCAGTATATATGCATTTATTTACGTACTTAATGGCCTTTGGATATTAATTTGAGTAAATTCTAACATTTTCGCGTTGTAACATGTTGAGAGGCATTATTTGTTAAATGGAGAGGCCATTACGACAGCATTAGTTTTCAACACACGGGCATGACAGATTTCAACTTACAGCGCTATTAGCGTGATGTAGTCATCAGAATTATTATAAGCAAATGTGTTGTCTCATTTCACTCTGTTCTAGCTCTAATATCATATCAGTTACAATGGGAAAAGAACCCACATAAAATCACACGTATTTCTGTTTTATCTTTTATTTCTTGGCTATAATGAAACTGATGAACTGAAATAAAACAACGAATACACAATTTGCCTCTTTTTGTTCACATTTTGTACAAGGTTACAAAGACATCTTTTAACTTAGCTTTTACAGTGACTTGCAAAGTGGACAGAGCATAATTAGAAAGAGAGAAGGGAAATGAGTTAATGTTGCAGGCCAGATTCAAATCTGTATCATCCAAATGAGCACCACAACTTAAAGTGTCAACAAAAATGGCACCAAACACTATGCAACGGCACTGAGACCAGTATCACCCTTCAAATTTCACGCTTCTAAAACTATTTTAAAGTTTCAGGCTAGGCAAAATCATAGTTTGTCTTCAAACTTTTCTTGTCTAGTTTATATTTAATGTGCCTTTCCAAAATAGATCTGCCAAGAGCAAAGTTAAAACTTTAAAATAATCTGATAAACTCGCTTAAACTTGGGCTAAACTCAGTAAATGACCTGCCAGTTCAACACTTGAAATCATCGCTTTTGCAACTTTTACATTTTTCACTCATGCAAATATTTTAAGTCCATTTAATTATCACTAAAAACAATCAGACGCTTCCATAATTACATGTGCAATGCCCTACCTGCTTCCATTTGTGTGCGAGTGTACAGATTGTTAAGCCTTATGGTCCATCAGGACAGTGTTGCGTGCAGATTTATATTCAAAGTTTGTACCACAGCTCCCATTGTAATTACCACAGGCCATAATCCATTAAAGGACAGCCAGATATCTAGGGGAACATTTTGGAGCGCATAGCTACATCATAAACCATGCGAATGGACATCGTAGTCTTTTTATTTAGTGTTTCAAAACAGTGGCTTCAGGCAACAAGTGATATCTTTTTATGTCTCTCTCCCTTTGTCGCCCACCCAGTCAGACTCTTAAACCATCTGCTTCCAATCTTACGGACACCGCCGTGGGTTTATCACAGCTCCCTGTTATCTCCAGGGCTCCACGAATCATCGTGTGATCGTTAGCACCCCATCATGCCCTGTACGAGGTGATGCTTGAAGATGACAGGCTGGCAAAAACTGAAAGCCGTTCTAGATAAAATTATTACCCACTAAATTTATCCCAAAGCCAAAATATGTAACTTGAAGCACAAATAATCTCACGCTCATTCACCCTGCTGACAACCAAATTGTAACGTAGGCGAAGAGACGATGATGTGTTATGAACCCGAGTGCAGTTTTATTTACAAACGTGATATCCAAAAAACCATAACTCCAAACGTGAACAAAACAAAAACATGAACTTGACTAAACTTGACTTGAACAAAACATAAACATGAACTTGACTTGACATGACTTGACTATGAACTTGGCATAAACAATAACACGACGTTACACAAACAATACCTGACAATGGCAAACATGAGGCTTAAATACATGGACAAGGGAGAAACATGACAATAGCCTAGTTTTCATCCACTTTTCGCACTATTTTGTTATCGACAAAGTGAAAATGCGTAAAACATATTTTGCGAAATTTGCCGTCTTCTGCCTGTTTCCATTCAAATGGACTTTTATCGATAAAAATGGTGTGCGTGATGACGTCATGCCTAAACAAACACTTTGTCGCATAAGTTTTGGTTTATCGCAAAAGAAATCTGCCCTTAAGCCGTTTCCATACAGAAATGTGTGTTTATCGCTAATTCGCCTCCCAGATGTCCCTAATTTATTTCCTCGGAGGTTTTGGTAAAATTTGGAGAGTATTGAGACAATTCATTGAAATTAGCCAGCTTACTGTCATTTTAAAATCACAAATAAAAGCAATCAGAAGATGAGGAATTGCAATCAAAAGGGAGCTGTTGTCCTTCTGATAGGACTGTAATATTGGTCTTGATGTTGCGCCTATCGCAGGTTGCCACCGGTTCTGACCCGCAAGTGAATCGTCATGGCCCTGTTCAAGCTGGCAACCTGCACCAAGTAGTGTCGAAAATTTCGGTCTTAGTATAAGGACCATCCATCGATGTGTATATGCTCTGTGCACAGCTATTAAAGAAACATTGATGCGGTGTAATATCAGGGTTTACGTATGATACATTCCTGATATTCAATAGGCTATTTTGAACAATCATCTAATCTAAAGCATTGCCATCACAACTGCATTATGTCCTGCATATTTGTCCAGCAACTTTTAATGACCAACTGAACTTGATTGTCATCTAAAATAAATGTGATGTCATAATGCAATTTACATTTTCTGAAGAAGCTCAGCAAATGCAATCTGAGGTAAAGAGGGTTAGATTTAAAATATATTTAAGTTTTAAGCTAGTTTTCTGAAAGTGAACTCAGCATTGGATAAATAGTTCTGATAGTTTATAGTTTTGAAAAAAGTGTAGAACATTCTGAGAATGTAATTCAGCGACTTGTTTCACCTACAGAACAGGGTAAGGCTAATTTAAGTTTGTGTAAAGAAAAGGCATATATAGGTCTAAAAATATATTTATTTTTTTAATTTAATGCTTTTTTTGTTTGGTAATTTATTTTATTTAATACAGGGAATTTTGCTGGCTTTTTTTCAAAAGTAATCTAAACAATAATTTTATAGAATTGGGCTATATGTTAGTGTTCCAAACAAGCACACTGATGCTTTTCTTCTAGTATTGTGTATTTTTGTGCACAGAAATTATATGTTTTTTTGTATTGTGGGCTAATTCCGTGACTGCCGTCTATTATTTTGAATGGTGTGAAAAAGCAACTTTTATAAATAAACGGATGTCTACCGTGATTAAATTAACATTAATTTGTTCTCCGTGCACTTGTCGATGTGCATGATACAAGATATTTGTGTTGGCACTCCTGGAATTGTCATGCTTGCAGAATGGATCTATATGCCGTTAAGATCAATCCATAATCACGTACAATGAACTGGCTTTCAAGGCTGTATACTGGCGTGTTGATTAACACAGGCTAACGATTGGGGCAAATTCTGTCATGTGACACTACATTTTTGCGTTAATGCCAATATTCTCAAAAAAAAAGTGTTTCCAGTTTTTCGCGACATCTGAAGTATCGACATAGAATTTATGTGCTAGAATTAAACGAAAAAATATTATGTCGACACTTGTGAAATTTTAGCGATAATTTGCATTTCCATCAGCTTTATTTTGATGCGCTAAAAATTTTCGAAAAAAATCCTTGGATGGAAACGTAGTTAATGATAATCAAAGACAAGACAGAACTGATAACAAGGTGACTAGACAATAAACCAATGAAAACAAGACACATGAACATGGAGGGAAACATGAAATCACATGACCAAGGGACCACATGACAAGATCACATGACAAGGAAACAGGAACAAACATGGCATGAACAAAACACATGACACAAATGCAGAATAATGAAAATGGGTTATGTTGGCTACATTAATTAATGGATTTCAACTAATTGCACACACATGTGTGCACTGCAAAGTTACAGATCTTGGAGCAGACATCAAATTTAATGTGATGTGAACAAAAACAAGGCTGTGAAATATTGGGTGTTCAATACATCCTTTCAATATTTTATGGCTACTTTTCGGAAGTTTTTTTTTTTTTCATTAGAAGTGCGTGTAGAGGTGTATTTTCAGAGCTTCATTGGTGGAACAATCAAAACCAAAGACACAGGGGTCCTTCCATGTCAATAACTGTGCCTATAACTCTTATTATTTACGTATATTAATATTATTTCTATTAATGTTCAATGGCATATTTGTTTTGCAGTGGTATCAAAATTGGTATTGATAATTGTAAAAATTTTACTGGTATTGGTATTAATCGTAAATTTTGGAATTTGTAAAAAATTCGAAATTTTGGCATTTATTACATTTTGTAATAGATGCATTGCCAGATTCATGTTTACAGGCCTATCGTGTACACGACAGGGTAACATACTGGATGCTGATTAATAGAAGCGTTAACTTAAGCGTTAAATAATTTTTGGTTCAATAGAAATTAATCTCAATTGACAGCTAGTGTGACAATGTCGATTACCACAAAAATGTAGTTCTGCTGTTCCTTCTTTTTTTTTTTATCTGGGTTACAATGAGGCACTTACAATTGGAAGTGAATGGGGCCAATCAGCAAACATTAAAATACTCACTGTTTCTAACCTTCTGAGACCCCCGTGTGACTGCTGTGTGCATTTTCTATTTCCCTTTTTGATTTGTAACTAGTAGCACCTAATAAACCAGCAACAACAACAAAAATCTAGAGCAAATAGATTTCCTAAAAAATCATGTCCACATATGTGGACAGCAGGACTACGTTGTAAAATTTGTAACAACACTAAGGACCGATTTGTTTCATCAAATTGTTTATTATGTGTCCATGAGTGTTGGTTATTCATGTTTTTGAGACATTACAGACATTACAGCTGATTTTCTGTAAAGCTGAATAAATAAATCTTATTCAAAATAATGTCCAGCATCATCCAATCACTGCCAACCATGTTAAAATAAAATGCTGCATTATAAAATTCGGAATCTATGTACTAATTACCATTGTCCTATGTCTGCCAAACATGTTGAGTGGTCCAAACATCATCTGCAGCCTGAAACTGAACTTTTGGTCATATTTTAGAAGTGGATGCACTTAGCTGCATAGAAAGCTATAGGATGCTTCCTTGTTCCCTATTTAGTAAATGACTTAACCTCCAGTGTGCTGTCTGTCTTCACTGGTCTCAGAACAGTTTGAAATGCACCTTATTTTCATAAGTTAACTCCATATAAAAAAGCAATTGTTTTCAGCTTTTGGATGAACCCAATGCATAGTAAATATATAGGAATGCATTTACTAATTCCATTCCAATGTCAGTTGAATTCCAACACAAGCACACCTCATTCTACTTACTGAGGTACTGATTAGGTGATCACCTGAACCAAATCTTATTTAATGAAGAAAAGAATAAAATTCACTGCTGTGGTCATCACTATTCTCTTGCAATAGTACCAGCTGGATGGCAAAAACAGTGCTAGTAGTACCTCAAATGTAATTGGAATCAAAAAATAACTATTGACCATGCCAAAAGAGTTTAAAAGAAAAGTTTTCAGTGAGGAAAAGAAGGGTTCAATTCTGGTTAACTGGCAGAGGGATAGAGTGAGCGTCAGGTTGCTTCCATCCTTAAAATTTCAAAGACAGCGGTTCATAAGACAAGATCAAGCAGCAGACATTGAAGACAACAAAGCTACAGACCGGCAGAGGGCGAAAACGACTCTCCACTGACCAGGATGACTGCCAGCTCATTTGAATGTCACTCAACAACCATCGGATGACAATAAGTGACCTACAAAAAGAATGGCAAACGGCAGCTGGGATGAAGTGCATGGCGAGGACGGTTCAAAACAGGCTCCTAGGGTCATCAAAAGCCCTTTATCAATTAGAAGCAAAGAATAACCAGGCTGAGGTTTGCAAAAGACCATAAGGATTGGACCGTAGAAGACTAGAGTAAGGTCATCTTCTCTGCTGTGTCCAATTTTCAGCTTTGCCCAACACCTGGTCGTCTAATGGTTAGACAGAGACCTGGAGAGGCCTACAAGCCACAGTGTCTCGCACCCACTGTGAAATTTGGTGGAGGATCGGTGATGATCTGGGGGTGCTTCAGCAAGGCTGGAATCGGGTAGATTCGTCTTTGTGAAGGATGCATGAATCAAGCCACATACAAGGTTATCCTGGAAGAAAACTTGCTTTCTTTTGCTCTGACAACGTTCCCCAATTCTGAGGATTAGTTTTTCCAGCAGGACAATGCCCCATGCCACACAGCCAGGTCAATCAATGTGTTGATGGAGCACCACCAGATCAAGACCCTGTCATGGCCAGTCCAATCTCCAGACCTGAACCCCATTGAAAACCTCTGGAATGTGATCAAGAGGAAGATGGATGGTCACAAGCCATCAAACAAAGCTGAACTGCTTTAATTTTTGCGCCAGGAGTGTCATAATGTCACCCAACAGCAATGTGAAAGACTGGTAGAGAGCATGCCAAAATGCATGAAAGCTGTGATTGAAAATCAGGGTTATTCCACCAAATACTGAAGTTAAACCTAAGTTAAAACATTAGTATTGTGTTGTTTAAAAATGAATTTGAACTTTTGTTTGCATTATTCGAGGTCTGAAAACGCTGCATCTTTTTTTTTTTTTTTTTTTTTTTGACCAGTTGTCATTTTCTGCAAATAAATGCTCTAAATGACAATATTTTTATTTGGAATTTGGGAGAAATGTTGTCAGTACTTTATAGAATAAAACAAAAATGCTTTTATAAAGTTCTAAGCTTCGCATTTCTGCCTTTAAACCTACCAAAAATTGGCCCCATTCCCTTCTATTGTAAGTGCCTCACTGTAACCTCGATTTTTGCTTCTTTTTTTATTTTATTTTTTTTAAGAAATGGAGGGGCGAGTCAAAATTATATTTTGCGGTAACGAACAATCCTGTCGATTTGAGTTTAACTTGTATTGAACCTGGAATATTTCTTTAATGTTATTTATATTAATATTTAACTTTGGACATAACAGAGTGTGTTTAATAATGTATTAGATTGCATCTAATTATGTACATGACAAGGCGACATACTGAATGGACTGTACTTCCATCCCTCAAGGCCTCGTTTTATTTATTTCATGTCAAATCAAATCAGTCTTCCACTCTGACCAAAGGTCTACTACAGATCAGTAAAGCTTATATCCGTCAAAATGCTGTATTTTATAGTCTGAACTTTTGAGAACTCATGTCCTGGCATGAAATCCATCGCCCAAAATAATCGCTGTTATATTGAAGCAGGGATTCTGCAGGTTCGAAGGAATAAAATGTAAGACTTTTTAAGACTTTTTAAGGCCGAATAAAAGAAAAATTTAAGACCACTTTTGCAATAATAATAATAATAATAATAATAATTAAATAATTCTTTAGCTGGTGACTACTTGGATGTCTCTGGACATGTTTTTTATATTTTATTTGTGCATTTGTGTTTTCTTTTTTTAAATAAGTTAATACAACATTAAAACTCAAAATGAATTCATTAAGAATGCATGTAGCCTAAAGTATGTAATCTATATTGTGACCATTCTCTTTAGTCACTTGCTTTCCAGCAAGATGTGACGTAATAGACCAATGCCTTGGCAATGTCACTGCTTATGTCAAACACGGAAGAGGTGGCAAAAACAATGCATAAAAAGTCAACTTTTATCAGATTACGTTGTTGAAAAATTATTCCGAGGGCTCTCATTGAGATGGGAATGGAAACGAGGCTGTGAAGGATAGACTTACCATCTCTTCAATGGCATGCACGGTATAAATCTGTAAAAAGCTCCAATATCCCATCTGATTTTCCACAACTCATGTTGTCTGGAGTTTTTTGTCTACTGAGTGTCCTTGAAAAGATATTTTTCCAATGTTTTGTCTGCGGAACGATCCAAAAACACTTTAAACTGCAGTACAGCCTATTGATGAGACTGTATGTCTATCCCTCACAGCCTCTTTGTCATTCTCGTCAAAAATGTAATATGCCGCTGCTGTGAATAAGGTCTAGTATGTGCTGCATAACATTTATATATTTTTTCTTGGCAGATACCTTTACCAAATACTTTAACAGATAGTTAAAGGGCAGTTCATTTAAAAATTTGTCATCACTGCTCACCTTTGAGTCTGTATGAATTTTTCTCTGCCGTGGAACAAAAAAGGAGATGTTAAGCAAAACGTTTAGTCTCATTCACTGTCACTGCATCTTGTTTTTCATTCAATGTAAGAGAATGGTGACTGAAACTCCCTAATATCTCCTTCTGATATCCACTGAAATAATAAAGTCATACAGGTTTGCAATAGCATGAAGTGATGACAATTTTAATTTTTGAGTGAAATATCTCAAGTAAAAGTAAAAACTTGTCAGTTACCTTAAAAATGGCTGTTTAAAGTTGACAATATGTATTGAAAATGTTAACAGATTAAATTATGAAAGAGAACTGTGCTGCATAATTAGTTATGATGTAACAGATTGTATACTAAATATTAAATATAGATAATATATTTTCATATCATGTATATTATTAATATTTAATTTTATATAATTATATTATTATTGTTTTGTATATTATTACAACAACATTTTTTAAATTGACTGATTGAGATGGCAGAGAAAATACCTGTATATGTCAGATGGAGCTCAAGAGAGGTGGAGACGCGAGATATAACAGGTGTAACTCTGCAGCGGAGTAGTTCTGTTAGCTTTACAATTATTGTCAAAGGTAATGTAAAATAAGGAGGTGCCAAGATTTGAAAGGCATCAAAAGACGCTCCAACCTCGTGCGCTTGCAAATTGTCACGTTGACAGCTTTGTCAATCGTTAGTGCATCGCTCGCTTACAGAGAAGCAAAATAATGCCATTTGTATTTCTGATTAATGGGTTTATGGAGGTTTATACATATGTAACATCGTAAGTTCAGTAAAAATGCACTTTGCTGCGCACGCTCACACTAAACTCAAGCATCAGCTGCTAAATGACAGATGCACGAGAGAGAGAGAGAGAGAGAGAGAGAGAGAGAGAGATGATTTTGACTCACGCAGATTCTGCTGTTTTAAGCGTCTCCTCTATTCATGCCGCAAAATTTAAGACCTCAGCAAACGAAATGTAAGACTTCTTGTAATTTATTTAAGATATTTAAGACTTTTTATGGCCTATTTAAGACTTTTTAAGGACCCGCGGAAACCCTGTGAAGAGTGAAAAGATTGACAGCACCTGAGTAAAAGTGAATAAGACCTGCTTCAAACTCTCCTGAGATTACCGCAAACAAAATCCAATGTACGCACTCTCAAAAGACCTGTTGACATCATCAGGCACTCAGAGCTTTGCCGGTTTTAGATTTCATTTCCCATTTACTGTGTTTTCCTGCTTTTCTTTGGACTCTCAAAAACATCCTGTTCTAGTAATCAGACTCCTTTGAATGGGGCTTAATTCTTATGACCTTTATAAATGCCTCCTATGTGTGTGGACACACACACACATACACACAGGTTGTCTTATAGGGATAGTTTACCCAAAAATATCACTTTTTATATACTTTTTTTTTTTCATAGAACACAAAATGTGTATTTGACAGAATGTCAATGCTTACGGTTGGGAATCAAGAATCAGTTCTTCCGATCCATTTTTTTAAATACCGGAATAACTTTAATGATTTTCGGTTCTGTTAACAATTCTCGAACATTCAATTTTCTGCCGATGTGGACAGAACACTGTGCTAAAATACTTTGACAGTGTTTCCTGCTACCATTCAGTGGCACCGCAACTGAATCAGCTGCTCGAAATACAGCGTGATCAGTTTAGTCTGATTCCCGAACAAGTGACTCGTATGAGTCGGTTCTTTTGAATCTACACCACGAAAAGTGCAGTGCAGCCAGTGTAGCCCGATTCATGAATAAATGACTCATATGAGTTGGTTCTTTTGAATCTACACTGCAAAACGTACAGTGCAACCAGTGTAGCCCGATTCACAAACAAATGACTCGTATAATTCGGTTCTTTTGAATCTACACTGCAAAACATACAGTGTAGCCCAATTCCTGAACGAATGACTCGTATGGCTCGGTTCTTTTGAATCTACACCGCAAAACGTACAGTGCGACCAGTGTAGCCCGATTCACGAACAAATGACTCGTATAATTTAGTTCTTTTGAATCTACATCGCAAAACATACAGTGTAGCCCGATTCCTGAACGAATGACTCGTATGGCTCGGTTCTTTTGAATCTACACCGCAAAATGTGCAGTGCAGCCAGTGTAGCCCGATTCATGAATAAATGACTCATATGAGTTGGTTCTTTTGAATCTACACCGTAAAACATACAGTGCAACCAGTGTAGCCCGATTCACAAACAAATGACTCGTATAATTCGGTTCTTTTGAATCTACACCACAAAACGTACAGTGTAGCCCGATTCCTGAACGAATGACTCGTATGACTCGGTTCTTTTGAATATACACCGCAAAACGTACAGTGCGACCAGTGTAGCCTGATTCATGAACAAATGACTCGTATAATTTGGTTCTTTTGAATCTACATAAAAAAATGAAAAAAAAAAAAAAAATGAAATCATCTCAGTATTTGGTAACAAGCTGCTTAGGTCAGTAAATCTAAATTCCAAATATTTCTTCCTCAAAAGTGCTAAAAAATCATTAATGAAACCATTAAGAAAGCAGAATAGTTAAGAGGACCTGAATCGGAAAAGGAATAGTTACATTTCTAATGATTCAGATATCTATTCACGCTGCTCTTTTCCATACATTAAAAGTGAATGGGGATGGACACCATCGAGCTCCAAAAGTATGAAAAAGCATCATAAAAAGAAGTCCATACAACTTGTGTGCTATATTCCAAGTCTTCTGAAACCATGTGACGTTTTACTTGTTTGGAACAACATGAAGGTAAATGAGTGAAAGATGACAGAATTTTCAGTTTTGCGCAAACCCTTGAAATTTAAGTCTGTTCCTCATACAAAGCTGTTATATTGCTTTAGAAGACTTGCAATAATTGTATTAAGTCGAACAGACTATGTTTATGGTGGCTTTTTGAAGCTTGACATCAACACTGTCTGATTTCATTGCATGGACATTTATTTTAATAACTACTTTTGTGTTCCATAGAAAGAAGAAAAAATTTAGTAAATAAAGACAGAATTTTTGTGTGAACAGTCTCTTTAATAGAACACATTGCAGCCTGTTCTCGCTTGCTCTGTGAACAATGGACCTTGAGTGTTTCTATGTCACTACAATAAATCAGGTGTGTGTGTGTTTGTGTTTTGCATTATTTTCTTTCAGAATAATCCCTTATTTCTCTCCTCCGCTCCTGGAGTGTGTGTATGTCCTAGGTGTGTGCGTGTTGTCCTCCGCCGTGCTGTGGGAATATACGGTGAGGGTAATTACCGCTATCAGAGCTGCTACTGTCTTCACTGCTCCAACCCTCTGGGACTGATTATCCCCCCGCTCTGAACTCAACTACTGCTGCCCGCTCGAACCCTCTGCTGTCCTTCAATGAGCGATTTATCAAAGACAGACAAGACCACACTGAACCAGAGACAGAGAGATAAATAGAGAGCAGTGATCCAGCAGAAATGCTTACGAGACAGGGAAGGGAGAAGGAAGTATACTAAAACTTGAAGTCGCCTTCATGTCAGTGGAGGAGGAAAATGTCTGTATAATAGTAATAAACATACTAAATAATGTCTTAATGACCATGTAAAAATGCTGAAAGGTTTGTGTGTGGGTTATGTTATGGTTAGGGGATAGAAAATATAGTTAGCTCAGTATAAAATCAAATGGAAGTCAATGGAAAATTCCCACCATTATAGAAAAGCAATTGTAAGGTTTTGAGTGTAATGACTTATACAATGGAAGAAGTTGAACTTTTTTCTCTTGAACAAACTAGAAGCACCCTAGGAAAACAAAGCCTGTATATACTGTATACTACGTGCAGTGTAAATAAATGAAGAACATCCAATTAAGGCCATGTCCACACTAATATGTTTTCGTTTGATTAATTTCACTACACTTTGGCTTTCCGTCCACACTGAGATGCCATTTTTGTCCAGCGAAAACTGAACTTTTCGAAAGCGCTCTCCCAAGTGGATCATTTTGAAAACGGCGTCTTCGCATTGTGGTGTGGACAGGGAAAATGGAGATATTCATAAACAATGATGTATTTTTTTGTCATGTGACGCAGTTATGTGATCAATTCAACCCAAAACAATCAAGATGGCGACCCTTGCTGTAGCGCTGTTGTTGTGCCGGCTATCCACTTTGATAGCATTGTTAAAGATAAATGATACTTTGTACAACCTTCACAATGCATACCTTTAAAGATGATGGGAAGTTTACTTGAAATTGCTGTCCGGCGGTGGAACACGACAACTATTGCATTTCAGCCCATTTATGTTTACGCATGCACAGCAGGGTCGGAAATTAAAGGGGGCTTGGGGCAAAAATGCCACTGAAATTGACAAAAATGCCCCCGAAATTCAAAATAAGTGGGCAAAAATGCCTAAGCAATAAGAACCTGATTTTTTTTTATTTTTTTTTTTATGAACATCTGATATAGTTACACATATATACATTGCAAATTTTATTTACATTTTTGCTGAACATTATTTGTAGCATGCCGTCCACCGAGTGGCGAGATCCTCACCTGCTACTATTGATTAGTGTGGACATAGCCATAGTCTCATCATGACAACTCTTCCTCAAAAAAGGTTTTTTGCAGGTTGTTCAGTTTACTTAATAAAAAGAACTAAAAGCAACACAATTCTAGAACATTTAGTCACAACTTTATTTCATTGCGTCCTATCCAATTAAATTTCTGAAATTGAAGTTTACTTAATCAATTTGAATTGGGACTACATAAATACTTTTTGTAACATTGATTGAACCCATGCACAACATGAAATAACTGTTTTATTCGATTATTTTAAAACTCGATATCATAACTGATAACACCATAAGCCTACTAACAATTTATGTCCAAATTATGTTGTGATTTAATGTTTTAAACATTGTTTAAACTGCCGAAATATTGTGAAATATTAAATAAGTGGCGGTTCTTTCCAGTAGGCAGGCCGATACACACCTCTATGCTGAACAGGTTTCGTCTTGATCCCGTGAAACAAACAGGGAGCGGAAGTTCTGTACCATGCAGCTTCCTGTGTCTCTCCTGTGCGCAGCTAACTTTGCCATGATCACGATGATAGCGGTTTGAAATTCAGATTTCATTTAAGTATACATCAGTGGTGCGATGGCTTAATGTCTACATAATCTATTGTATTTTCTTTGTGAATTATGAACATTTCAATTGAAGAGTGTCGTGCATTATCTTCAACTACACTGGCGGCCAAAAGTTTGGAATATTGTACAGATTTTGCTCTTATGGAAAGATACATGAAACTGGTTTTGAGCGGGTACAATTCAATGAAGCTGTCAGCTGAGGATAAGTGAGGCGTCTGTTTCTCAAACTAGAGACTCTGATGTACTTATCCTCTTGTTTAGTTGTACATCTGGCCTTCCACATCTCTTTCTGTCCTTGTTAGAGTCAGTTGTCCTTTGTCTTTGAAGACTGTAGTGTACACCTTTGTATGAAATCTTCATTTTTTTGGCAATTTCAAGCATTGTATAGCCTTCATTCCTCAAAACAAAGCTTGACTGATGAGTTTCTAGAGAAAGCTGTTTCTTTTTTGCCATTTTTGACCTAATATTGACCTTAAGACATGCCAGTCTATTGCATACTGTGGCAACTCAAAAACAAACACAAAGACAATGTTAAGCTTCATTTAATGAACCAAATAGCTTTCAACTGTGTTTGTTATAATGGCAAGTGATTTTCTAGTACCAAATTATCAATTTATCATGATTACTCAAGGATAAGGTGTTGGAGTGATGGCTGCTGGAAATGGGGCCTGTCTAGATTTTATCAAAAATGACTTTTTTCAAATAGTGATGGTGCTGTTTTTTTACATCAGTAATGTCCTGACTATACATTGTGATCAGCTGAATGTCACTTTGGTGATTTAAAGTACCAATTTCCCTCCGAAACAGAGGGAACAGTATGCGTTTGCATACGCACAAACAAAAAACCATACGTACGGCAGAACCTGCGCATAGTTCCCTAAATAAATACCAGACTAAGAAATCTTCGCTGTCATTTTTAGTTACTGTATGTTCCTTCTCTATGATGACATGGGAAAGTTCTCCAAACGCAGCACATCCCAAACCAATATTTCCCTTTTACAGCTTATATTTGAATGCCTTTTCAATTAGTTACATAAAAATAATATAACCTAATATTGGCTTGATAATGATTATTTCTGTTTCAAGTGCTTAACTACATACTTTTTTATTCTAAATGTGAATTAAATGAAAATCATAGTTTATAATTAGCCAGTTCAGTTCATTATTTGTCCAGCTGGAGTCGTCAATTCACACACACCAGTAAAAGAGTGCGTACGCACAGTCATACGCACAGAGTGTCCGGACGGTGCAAACATATTTACGGCAAGTTTATTTTTTATAAATCACGATATGTTCGTGGGAAATTGATTAGGAACATTTCAATGCCCATTTTGTACATACACAACATTTATACATCAGGCCCCTGGCATGTACTAATGTTTAGTAAAATAAATTAAGTTGGACCGAAATAAGATAATATATTAAATTAAACATTAGTAAATTTAGTTTGACGAACTTAATAAAGTTGAGTTAAAAATACTATAGTACATTGATTTGACCTAATTCAACTAAATTATATTATCTGAATGTAACTGACTTAATCTAAATGAAAGAAATTAAATTGCCGTTAGAAACGTTCAAATTCAATTAAAGGTGCACTCAGTAACTTTTATCTTTGTGTCATCTTGGACTTACACTGACATCTAGTGGCTTGGATGCAGCATCATTTAAAATCAACAGTTTTCAGTTTCAGATGCCATTGTAGAAATTTAGTATTCACAGTCATCCATGATTCCTTTAATCAATGAGTGAAAGTGTCAAACAACTGGGCGGTTACTGAGATTAAGCGAGTAGTATTCGGCTGGTAATGTGATTTTAAAATGGCAGCCCCCATGTGTGGACCCTCTCCATGTAGAATAAAACAGCTTTTATAAGGTTACTGATATGACTGGAGTCTTCATTTTAATGTGAGTGGTCATGATTTATTACATATATTGCAAAATTACAATTCATGTATTTAGGAGTTCAACATTTTTAATGAGGAAATAATTACTGACTGCACCTTTAAGAAAGAGTAATGTCATCATTGCCTACCTCTCTCGACGTGTGTGTTTCTGACAGTAGTAGCTGTACTACTGTAACAAACAGCTCTGAATCCAGTTACAGCTTGTGAAACGCACCAAACCAGACCACACACACACACAAATGTTTACTCAGCTATCTAAATAAAGCCTACTTCTATTGTTTTAATTAAAAGCTAAATATAATGACTTCAGACTAGCTCAAACCCTACCCCTCAAAGTAAACAAACTGCATTTACCTCATTTATGAATCGTTACTTTGATAATGTCCCCAAGGGAGGTTTTGTCAGATTTAGCTCACTGCAGACTGTTTTGTCCATAAAGCACAGCAAACCAAACTCACACACAGAAAGTAGCAATAATCTGAGCAAACACCACCACATATGTATGTAAAGAACATACAAGTGTTTATGAAGACTCTACACACACACACATAGAAAAAGCTCTAGGCAGCTATGTAGTCTAAATGTATTCCACTCCCATCAGGTACCAGAAACACACACAAAATAAACACAAATACACTAAACACAAACATATGCTAAACAGCGAAGTAAATAGCAACAATAAACTGCTATAGTGAATGTACAAACACACACGCACAGGTCTTTCTGAGGTGTTTGTCTTTAAATGGTTCTGCGGCATGAACCGTCGCGATCAATGCGCTTTTGATTTGTGCTCATCCTCACTGAGACAACAGTGATGCAAGTGGCAACTTTAGCGAGTTTATGGGTAAATTACCTCTGCAAAAGACACCTTGTCAAATGACGCTCTAACAAGCTATCGACCCGCTGCCACGGCATTCTAAACGAGCTGCTCCCCCTGCTTCCGGTAACATCAAACCGCTGAGAAACAAGAGTTTATCGTAACTGATGAAATGAATCAGCAACTTCTGGGAAAAAGAGTGAAAGAAGATGGGAGGGGAGGGGATGAAGAACGAGACCGACGAGAGTGTGTGTGTGCACAAATGTTGGTTATTCCACCAATTTCAAGTTTCCAATCACTTGAAGAGCCACTTGGCCCGCTGCCTTGTCGCTTAATCTTACATACTGTGGCGGGGTGAGAAAGAGACAGGCACAGTGGGTGTGGCGTCAGGCCTCAAGAGGCGTTTATTTTAAACAATAAACAACAGAAAATGTCCAAAAAGGCGAATAAAGTGTCAAAGGAGTTTAGAGGATTCTGGCATCCTTGCGGTACAATGGGGCTTCGTGAAGTTTGGGGAGTGAAGATCGGGTGAGATCCAGGTAAAATAGGGTGGAATCCGGAAGCTGCACACGCAGCACTCCTTTTGTCCATGGCGAGAGGGGTGGAAGCTTCTGAATAGCGGCTCAGCTTTCCTGGGCCCGTGACGTGCGAGGACATGGCGGCCCCGCATCCTGGTACTCCAGCCACAATGTGTGCCGTCCGTCCTCCCCAGCGACTCTTCTAACCTGTGCTGGAGGTTCCAGGATGCGGGTCCAGTGACGCATCTAATTTGCGCCAAAACCCCACCCGCTACATTCTTGGACCTGTGAGGATGCCAGCGCGCATGCACAGGGAAGTCTAGTGACAGGTCTCTTGAGGAGAGGCGCACCAGGCAGCAGTGATGAGGCTCTATGACCCATAGGTGTGTCCCATCACACGCCTCCAGACGGGAACTGTTTTAACACTCTTCCTTATGCCTGCTCACTCGATACAGATTTGACAATTTGATTCGGTTTTGATTCACAAGATCTGGATTCAATTCCAATTTCGATACTATTTCATTTGATTACGATTCATTTAGGTATATTTTGGTTATAATATCTATTTTGCTTAAATATTTAAAAAATGTCTCTCTTTTAGCTAATGCTGTAAAACAGGTTGTAGAGTGTGACAGTTTTGCTCACATTTACAATATACAATGTGAGACGACAAATTTTAACCCATTTGTGCGATTAGTGTCATTTCTGCCTTTGAGAAGCGTTGCACCAAAGAACATGTACAATGAGTCTGATGTCTGCTTTGTTATTACCAAATCTCGAATGGTTGAACTTTAGAGGAGGGCTGTGGATGCGTTGTCAGGGTTGCGGTAATGTTCCTTCTGGGTAAAAATATAGATTTTCTGATTATTTTCAATCTTCATTTCAATGATCGCGATATCGGCTCTTAAAATCCCAAGATCGATCTTTTACTTTTACTTTAAAATTTACTTTATTTTAAAGTAAATACAGATTACATCTGGAGTGGTGGTGGTGTAGTGGATTAAAGCACTGAACTGGTAAATGGAAGGTTGTTGGTTGAATCCCCACAGCCACCACCATTGTGTCCTTGAGTGTCCATCAGATCAGGTATGTCTCGCTAAAAATGCAAGCAGTTTGGCAAAGTTATACTCACAAGTAGCTAAATGAATCAGAGTCATGAAATCAGCCTGTTAGGAAGTATTAGCAGGCTAGCGGCTACATACCCCTGCTGTCATGTAAACCAGCAATAAGGCTTGGTAGCTGCTATAAATATAATATTGTTGCGTATCGAACAAGACAGCACTGACAATGCAATACAGCTATCGACTGAACACAACAGCATCTCCAACATCAACACCATTGCTGTTTATTTATATACTATTTAGTTAAAAATCGTTGTCACAGGCAAGAAAGTGTTTTTTCTTCTTGTGTTGTTTATTGGCGTTTGGCAATCCAGCTTATGGTGCATTGCTGACACCTACTGATTTGGAGTGTGGAGCATCACAAGACTTCAGCTGAAGATGATGAAATTGGCGAAATTTCATCGAAAACATGTCACACACATTATGTATGATTATTCCTAAACTGGGTATACTTTAAAGGTAGCTTACCCTCTGGGGTTTACTTGTAAACATCCTTGAGGTATAATAAACATGTGGATGCATTTCCTCCCCCATTAATGGTATGAAATTAATATTGTGATAAATAACAATATCGAACGATATGACATTATTTTATTTTTTTTTTTATAATATCTTGGGCCATATCACCCAGCCCTAGTTCGATGTATTATTTACAGCATTAGCTGAGAGAGAATTTCTTTCATTTGTAAACAAAATGTACATTATACCTGAAATATACCCAAATGGATTGAAATAGAATTGAATCGAGAGCTTGTGAATCAGAATTAAATTGAATGTAGAAATCTGTTTTACATGTTTACAGATTTACATGTTCTAACAAAAAACTAATAAAGTGAGCTGTGATTGACTGGTTTAAATGAACATGGACATATTGATTGGCAGAAAAGTAAAAGTTTATCTTGACCTAGTGCAGAGGAGTTTGTCTGAGCCCTCACTGAGAATGTTTCAGTGTGTGTAGTTGGCACAGATGGTGGCATGCTGGATCAATACACATCAGGCTCAGCGGCGAGACAGACAGGTGCGTCACCGAATCGACAGCATGAGCTCAGAGCGCATAATTCCCCAGCCCTCACACACACATCACTCTATATACAAACACACACATGCTGTTATTTTGTGTTTGTGTATGTAAGTTTATAAGAATTCTTAGCCTAAAATCACATGATCAGATTTCCACCACTATATCGAACCAAACCCTCTCTCTGTCTCTCTGGCTGTGTATGAATTCCAGTACTTTCAAAGTATGCACTGAATTCGATGAAGAACATATTTTTCAACTGTTAATTACAGTGCATCCGGAAAGTATTCACAGCGCTTCACTTTTTCCACATTTTGTTATGTTACAGCCTTATTCCAAAATGGATTAAATTCATTATTTTCCTCAAGATTCTACAAACAACACCCCATAATGACAACGTGAAAGAAGTTTGTTTGAAATCTTTGCAAATTTATTACAAATAAAAAATTAAAAAAATCACATGTACATAAGTATTCACAGCCTTTGCTCAATACTTTGTTGAAGCACCTTTGGCACCAATTACAGCCTCAAGTCTATTTGAGTATGATGCTACAAGCTTGGCACACCTATTTTGGGGCAGTTTCTCCCATTCTTCTTTGCAGGACCTCTCAAGCTCCATCAGGTTGGATGGGGAGCGTCAGTGCACAGCCATTTTCAGATCTCTCCAGAGATGTTCAATCGGCTTCAAGTCTGGGCTCTGGCTGGGCCACTCAAGGACATTCATAGAGTTGTCCCGGTGCCACTCCTTTGTTATCTTGGCTGTGTGCTTAGGGTCGTTGTCCTGTTGGAAGATGAACCTTCGCCCCAGTCTGAGGTCCAGAGCGCTCTGGAGTGAGTTTTCATCAAGGATGTCTCTGTACATTGCTGCATTCATCTTTCCCTCGATCCTGACTAGTCTCCCAGTTCCTGCTGCTGAAAAACATCCTCACAGCATGATGCTGCCACCACCATGCTTCACTGTAGGGATGGTATTGGTATTGATGAGCGATGCCTGGTTTCCTCCAGACATGATGCTTGCCGTTCAGGCCAAAGAGTTCAATCTTTGTTTCTCATGGTCTGAGAGTCCTTCAGGTGCCTTTTGGCAAACTCCAGGCAGGCTGTCATGTGCCTTTTACTGAGGAGTGGCTTCCGTCTGGCCACTCTACCATACAGGCCTGATTGGTGGAGTGCTGCAGAGATGGTTGATCTTCTGGAAGGTTCTCCTCTCTCCACAGAGAAATGCTGGAGCTCTGTCAGAGTGACCATCGGGTTCTTGGTCACCTCCCTGACTAAGGCCCTTCTCCCCCGATCGCTCAGTTTGGCCAGGCGGCCAGCTCTAGGAAGAGTCCTGGTGGTTCCAAACTTCTTCCATTTATGGATGATGGAGGCCACTGTGCTCGTTGGGACCTTCAATGCTGCAGAAATTTTTCTGTATCCTTCCCCAGATCTGTGCCTCGATACAATCCTGTCTCAGCGGTCTACAGACAATTCCTTGGACTTCATGGCTTGGTTTGTGCTCTGACATGCACTGTTAACTGTGGGACCTTATATAGACAGGTGTGTGCCTTTCCAAATCATGTCCAATCAACTGAATTTACCACAGGTGGACTCCAATCAAGTTATAGAAACATCTCAAGGATGATCAGTGGAAACAGGATGCACCTGAGCTCAATTTTGAGTGTCATGGCAAAGGCTGTGAATACTTATGTACATGTGAATTTTTTCATTTTTTATTTGTAATAAATTTGCAAAGATTTCAAACAAACTTCTTTCATGTTGCCATTATGGGGTATTGTTTGTAGAATTTTGAGGAAAATAATGAATTTAATTCATTTTGGAATAAGGCTGTAACATAACAAAATGTGGAAAAAGTGAAGCGCTGTGAATATTTTCCGAATGCACTGTAAGTATGTTCTTTACGTATTTATAAAAAACACCATTTCATCCTCTGAAATTTTGTTTGATTTTACATAATATGGGGCAGGGAAGTACCCATATTCATTTATCATTTATCATTGTGGTACCATTGTTTGCTTTTAGACATTTGCTATGGTAATCCCATGCTTTATGATACATGGTACCACAGCAATAATATTTTCTGGACTTATTTCATGGTAATACCATATTTTTAGGACATGGTACCACAGTAACACCATGCTGTTTGGACATTGTACCACAGTTATACCATGTTTTTGGACATGTACCATGTTAAACCAAAGTATTTTGTAAAGTTCCATGGAGTACAATATGTTCATTGCTTACACTTACAAAGACAAAGACATGACAACATGGTAATACAATGGTATTCTCTGAAGTACCATGGAGTACCATGAAAACACCATTATATGAACACTGAAAAAAGAATTGTTTAGCCTATTTTTAAGATTTACTCATTTCACTTTCATAACAAAATTCCATAAAATTGAAGAAAAAAAAAATATATATATATATATATATATTTATATATTATTATTATTATTCATTTTAATTTTATTCAGTTAAAAATTACACAATTATATTTAATGAAATTTTGTTATGAAATTGAAATGTGTAAATCTTAAAATATATTTTTTGAATGAAGAAGGTAATCATTTAAACAAAATACCATAGTATTACCAATGACTTGGTATCGCCGCAATACATTTTTGAAAGGGTCAAAACATACCTATGACATCCAAAAGTCTGTGTAGGTAGGCAGCTCAAAAGGTTTTGAGACAGTCATAGAGTGTCTGGTATTTGGCTGTCTCAGACATTTGTTTATATGTGTGGCCCCTGTCTTGTTGATGGGGCCCAAACGCACACAGAAAGAAAGTTCAAAGAAAGAGTCCATCAAAAAAAAAAAAAAAAGAGACTGTTGATAGAAATGACAGAGTATAACAGGACAAGACAAAACAAATTAGCCTAAAAAACAAGAGAAAACTTCAAGAGAGGGGCCGTGTGGTGTAGGAGAGGGTCTGAGGGGTCTTTACAGTTGACATAGCAATGAAGAGCATTCCTGCACAAACCAAGAACAAAAGCACACACGCAGACACACACAAACAATGGCACAAACACCGGGAGACGCAACAGCAGCACATCAGGACGCCCCCCCCCCCCCCACACACACACACACCGAGAGGGGTGCTGATTTTATGTGAGGCGTCCACTGAGCCTTGGCATTTGGCAAAGATAGATGCTGAGATTTCACATACACACACAGGGCTGGGAACAGATGGGGGAGGGTCGTTTCTAAGGGAGAACATCGGCATTGATCACCAACGTAGAGGTCATTCCACCAGTGCAGCACCACTGTTACTATCGTTAAAGTGCCCCTATTATGCTTTTTCAGATATTACCTTTCATGTAATGTGTAATATAGCTGTTTGTGAATGTAAAAAGTCTGCAAAGTTTTAAATATCAAAGTGCACGACAAATGGAGTTACTGTCTCCCAAAAGAAAGAACCGATTCTGAACCTCCTGAAATGAGTCGTCAGTAATTCCAGCCTTACTTCCTGGACAAACCTACATAGGTTTGTCCAAAATCCCGTCTCTGGTCTTCATTGGCTGCTCGCGAACAACATGTACTTTGACCGACGACATTATTACTGAGCTGAAATTCAGATATGGTAATAAGTAAGTGGTAGACCAATCACAACAGACTGGGACATCTGACCAATCAGAGCGAGTAGGCTCTCGGAAAGGAGGGGCTTAGAGTGAACTGATCCTTGAATGAATCGTTTGCGACAATGTGAGAACAGCGGTGGTGCTGCAATGTATATTATGAGAAAATTAAAGTGTTTTTAGACCTTGGATGTATGTAAACCTATTGTATGAGATCTCTAAAACAAAAGTAGGCACTTTTAATAAAGCATAATAGGGGCACTTTAAGGAAAACTAAATCTTCATTAACTAACATAATTGGAAAAACTGAAACTAAACTAAAATACATTTGCATAACTCAAGCACTTAACTAAAATAGAAATAACAAAGTTATATTAGTTTTCAAAAAACACTATATAGGATAGTCAAAAGTTGAAACCGTTACACACCTTCATTAAAGGAAAATTCCGGGTTCACTACAAGTTAAGCTCAATCGACAGCATTTGTGGAACTATGTTGATTACCACAAAAATGTATTTAGACTATAAAAAATCTGAGTTACAGTGATACACTTACAATGGAAGTAAATGGGGCAATCTGTAAACATTACAAATAGGGCTGGCTGCAGGTTATTGATACTAATTTCTTGATTCCAATTCGATTAAATATCGATTTATATGGGCATATTTTGGTTACAATGTCCATTTTGCTTATATATTAATTTTCGGGCCCATATAAGGTCAAGGAAAAACTCAATGACACTGACTATGTCATTCACACCCCTGATCGCAGGCGTAAAACCCGTGTGTGTCACAAATATGTTGAAGAGGTTTGTTGTGCGTGTCGAGAAGTCCACTCCCTCACCTGTTTCTGTGCTCATTATACCTGTTGCTGTCTCTTCTGCTGGTGATATGCTAAAAGAAGACAGGTTAATTGAAAAAAAAAGCCCTAGCTGTTCCTAAGCAGTTAGAAAACTCTGCTGAGTGACTTACAGAGTTTTCTCACTCATTTGTTGAAAAAAGAGTGAACAAATTATCCAGTTGATACATGCACATCCCTCACTTTTTTCTGATGTGCCTGGCAGAACGACTGTGTTGAGCCATGACAATGACGCAGGTAACTCTTCCCCAGTCAAGCAACATCCCCAAGAGTGGTTAGTTTCCATTCCTTTCTTTGTGTGTCAATAAATCCAATTTCAGTTTTACTCTTGTTGAAAAGAGTATTTCTAGTGTTGGGGCAGGAGACGAGGAGTTTCCTGGGTTCTCTCTCCACTTTTGTTACCTCTGCCCTTAAACCCTAGACTGAAAAGGGAGCAGATCGTAACAGTACAATTCAAAAATATTTTCATTTTATCATATTGCTCACATTTTAACTTATGAAAAATGTCTAAATGTAGTGTATTCCATTAATAAATTACTTGAAATTGGATATATTATAAGGCATATATATATATTTCTTATATAATTTGTACCATTTACAAGTATTTAGATTGATACAGTGCATTCAGAAATTATTCAGACCCCTTCATTTTTTTTTTCACATTTTGTTATGTTGCAGCCTTATGCTAAAACGCTTTAAATTATTTTTTTTACAATCTACACTCTATACCCCATAATGACAAAGCAAAAACCAGATTTTTGATAACTTTGCAAATTTATTAAAAAGAAAAAACTGTGGGAGGGGCCTGGGTAGCTCAGCGAATAAAGACGCTGACTACCACACCTGGAATCGCAAGCTCGAATCCAGGGCATGCTGAGTGACTCCAGCCAGGTCTCCTAAGCAATCAAATTGGCCCAGTTGCTAGGGAGGGTAGAGTTATATGGGGTAATCTCCACATGGTCGCTCTAATGTAGTTCTGCATGGATGCCGCGGAGAATAGCGTGAAGCCTCCACACGCGCTATGTCTCTGCAGTAACTCGCTTAACAAGCCACGTGATAAGATGCGGGGATTGACGGTCTCAGACGTGGAGGCAACTGAGATTCATCCACCGCCACCCGGATTGAGGCAAGTCACTACGCCTCCACGAGGACTTAGAGTGCATTGGGAATTGGCCAATCCAAATTAGGGAGTAAAGGGGAGAAAAAGAAAAAACCTAAAATCACACATAAGTGTTCAGACCCTTAACTCAGTATTTAGTTGAAGCACCTTTGGCAGCAATTACAGCCTCAAGTCTTTTTGGGTATGATGTGACAATCTTTGCACACCTGGTTTTGGGGATTTTATGCAATTCTTCTCTGCAGATCCTCTCAAGCTTGGTTGGATGAGGACCGTCGGTGGACAGCCATTTTCACTTCTCCTCAGAGATGTTAGATTGGGTTCAAGTCCGGGCTCTGGCTGGGCTCCTCAAGGACATTCACAGAGTTGTCCCTAAGTCACTCTTGTGTTGTCTTCGCTGTGTGCTTAGGGTCATTGTCCTGTTTAAATGTGAACCTTCGGCCCAGTCTGAGGTCCTGAACACTGAGCTGGACCAGGTTTTCATTAAGGATATCTCTGTATTTTGCTGCGTTCAGCTTTCCTTCAACCCTGACCAGTCCCCTAGTCACTGCCGCTGAAAAACACCCCCACAGCATGATGCTACTACCACCATGCTTCACTGTTGGGATGGTATTGTGCAGGTGATGAGCGGTGCCTGGTTTCCTCCAGACATGACACTTGGAATTGAGGCCAAACAGTTCAATCTTCATTTCATCAGACCAGAGAATCTTGTTTCTCACAATCTGAGAGTCCTTTAGGTGCTTTTTTGCAAATTCCAAGTGGGATTTCATGTGTCTTGCACTGAGGAGAGGCTTCTGTCTGGCCACTTTGCCATAAAGCCCAGCTCGGTGGACTGTTGCAGTGATGGTTGTCCTTCTGCAAATTTATCCCATCTCCACACATGATCTCTGGAGCATAGCCTGAGTGACCATCGGGTTCTTGGTCACCTCTCTTACCAAGGCCCCTCTCCCCCGATTGCTCAGTTTGTCTGGGCGGCCAGCTCTAGGGTCCTGGTTGTTCCAAACTTCTTCCATTTAAGAATTATGGAGGCCACTGTGCTCTTGGGAACCTTCAATGCAGCTGAAATTTTTCTGTACCCTTCCCCAGATATGTGCCTCAACACAATCCTGTCTCTGAGCTCTGCAAGCAGTTCCTTTGACCTCATGGCTTGGTTTTTGCTCTATGCATTTTCAGCTGTGAGACCTTATATAGACTGGTGTGTGTCTTTCCAAATGCACCTGAGCTAAATTTCAAGTGTCATAGCAAAAAGTCTGAATACTTATATCAATGTGATATTTCAGTTTTTTCTTTTTAATAAATTTGCAAAAATCTGTTTTTTTCTTTGTCATTATGGGGTATGGAGTGTAGATTGATGTGTAAAAAAATTATTTAAAGCATTTTAGCATAAGGCTGAAACAAAATGAAGTGGTCTGAATACTTTCTGAATGCACTGTATATAGAACACATGCTAAATCAGTACTGTCTCTTTAAGACTACCGGCATCAGCCAGTGAGTGCATATTAACCAGAGAGGACACACACAAAAAAGGTTTAGTAAGCTATTTTATCACACTAATATCATGTTACCATGCATATTTCTTATGTCTTGTGGCTAAACATTTGAAACAGTGAGTATTTTAACATTTCCAGATTGGCCCCATTCATTTCCATTGTAAGTGCCTCACTGTAACTTCCATTTTTTCTTTTTCTTTTTTTTTCTTTTTATAAAGAAAAGGAGGGATGAGTCTAAATAATTTTTTGTGGCAATTAGCATTATGCCACAAATGCTGTTGATTGTGCTTCTATTGAAACCGGAATTTTCTTTTAAACATGAAAATTCAATAGCGATCATTTTAGACGAACCCTGTGAAATTTAACAGCATTAAACATTTGTGATAGACAGCTATTTCACCAGGGCTAATAAACTGGCTGATAATTAGCCATTTTTAGCCATATCACATTGGCCAAAAATGCCTGCTTAGCAGATTTTGTTTCAGTTCAGAAAATCTACCAAAAATCAACCTAATCAATCGATAATACACACTCGATGATGCACAATTCAACTATTTTAAGTGAATTTGTAATTGATGCCTTTTGGGGACTTTGCGAGTCCTATAACACTAAAGCTAAAAATACTTAAAAACTCAACTTAAACTAGAAAACACAAGTCATGGAGCACATTAACATGCACATTCTTACAACGATTAAGCTTAATAAGCCGACAACGTTAAACACTTTAAACAGTGTTACTTCATCGGAGTATGGTCATAAACGGATTAAGCAAAAACCACATGTAAATTTTTGCCCATTGCCCCAATTTCGCACTGCATGTAAACTAGTGGTCGACTGATATATATCGGCTGATATTCTGACTTTTTTTAATTATCTGCATCGGCCGATCCATTTTCCCGCTTGGCCGATTTTTTTTTCTTGAGGGCGCTGAAAATCACCTGCTTGCATGTGAAATGACTGAGACGAGTAAACGACCATTCATGGTTCGTTTTGTTACGTGCCAACGTGTTACTACAATAAGAGACCGGTGTGCAACACAGTGTCATTTAAACGATCCGCATATCAGAGCCGCGGTAGATGCATTTCAGCTCATAATGTTAAAAAGCTCATCTGTTTCATTCTCCCTCTCTCTCCTCCACAGTTCCCTGTAACTTTTAACTGTCTTGTCTAAAAAAAAGGCAAATATCAATAAAACTTCTATTATATACCATCTGCAAATATGTAGATCTAATATCTTCCTGTGAAGTGCGTATTCTATCAGCCAGAAACAAAACTTCAGGATTAGGATCAAAAGTTCCTTTCATTCACAAATCGTGATGGTCAGTCCGTGACAAGCCAAGCAGGTGATCTTAAACTTTGAACTGTGAGGAGATTGCTGCTTGCGCTGGATCTGCACAAGCGTGTGAGTGCAACTTCAAGGCTGCATCCGAAAACTGTAAAATGCTGCCTCCGGAGGCTTTATACAGAGGTAGGATGAAACTGAGGTGCTTTTTAAACTGTTCGGAGACCAGTTTCATTAAGAGTTACATTCATTCAAAACAGCTGTATGTTAAGCCATTAACTGATTAGGCAGAAGTCAGCTGCCTACGTTTTCAGATGCAGCCCAAGGTAAAAGCGTGTCACGTGTGCTATGAGTAAATGTCTTATTCACTGTGCACTGTATGTGCAATTGGTTTGATTCTGTATTTTTTTGAGTAAATGCGATTGCTAATGTGGACATGCCATCCATGATTGCTGGACTACAGTGTGTACTGTCATTTCCTTCTTCCTAATATATTAACAATTTCTTCATGTGCAAATATATTACAAAAATTTGATGACTAAACAGAAATCTGAAGAAACTGCTATCTACCATTTAAAATACAATATTATTTTTTTGTTTTGTGTGAAATTCAGTAAATATAGAGCTAAATAAGTGTTTATAATTTTTTTTAGCAATGTGTTTGTTATTTACTAAATTAAATTGTGTGATATATCAGCATTGTATCAGCCAATCGGCCACCCTGCTCTCCGGATAAAAAAAAAAAAAAACATTGGTCGACCACTAATGTAAACACCTTTACCAGCTTATCAAATGTGTGCATGCCAGTTGACGTTCTGATGTCAAATACAGAGAATAACCCGATGATTTCAAATCTGATGTAACAGTAGTTATCTTGCGTTGTGGTTTAAGCTGATTTTTGGTAGTTTTCAGCATACTGGTGTGCATGTAAGCACACTCAGAATGAAAACCAACGAAAACTAAACTAAACTGAAAGGACAAATAAAATAATACACTCAAAAAATACATTCAAATCTTTAATAACCCTGGTACACACATACACATGATAATGAACACAAAATGGCACTGAACAGGTGGGCCAGAAAAAAATATATATATATATTTTCAAGAAAACATATCATGTAACTGACCAGACAGCTGTTGGAAACGCAGACAAAATGTGTGTGTGTGTGTGTGTGTGTGTGTTTGTGTGTGTGTGCAACTCTACACTTTCACAGACACACCTACCCTTTCTCTTTCTCTCTCTCTCTCATATACACAGTTCGTAGACGTACTATGTGTAACCATTCTTAAGATGTTTTCCTGTGTGTGTTGATGTTTTATAGTTTGTGCATTAGCAGACCAAAAAAAACATCACATTAATGAGCAGTCCTAAAATGATCAAATAGTGTAGGAAAAAATGCATTAACACAAAACATTGTCATATTAACTAGTGATAAAACAGTATATTGGCCAAGCTGGTTAACCAGACAATGTTAGTCAATTTTGACCATAAACATACTCACTTGATTAAGAAAATAGTTCACCCAAAAACTGCTGTCTTTTTTCTGTGGAACACAAAAGGAGATGTTAGGCAGAATGTCCAAGCTGCTCTTTTCTATGCAATAAAAGTGAATAGGGACAAGGGGTTATCAAACTCCAAAAAGAAGAAAATAGCACCATAAAAGTAGTCATTTTAACTGGTGTGCTATATTTTATGTTTTCTGAAGATGTATGATACAGTAGCTTTGTATGAGGAACAGACCAACATTTAAGCCATTATTCACTGTTGCCTTGAAAATCTTGCTTAACAGTCGTGGTCACTTTTCACTTTTGTTGAATGAAAAAGACTTAGACATTCTGCAAAATAATTTCTTTGAATGTTCAAAGGAAGAAAAGTAAGTCAAATGGGGTTGGAACAATTTGGGATGTACTATTCCTTTAACAGCAGTGTTAGTTCCCCGTGAGACAGTTCCAAAATTAACTGACAGCCTTGTAAATTTTTTAGTGAATTTTGTAAAAACTGTGTAAAATAAGCATTATTATTTCTTATTTCCTATCAATAAATTGCATTATGAAACTATAAGCATTATATTTGGCATTCGGCCAGCCTGCTCTCTAAATATCAGTATTAGCCATTGAAAAAAAAACATATTGGTCAACCACTAATATTAACAGCACCCTTGTTTCTTAAAAGCTTCATTTCTCAAGTGTTTTCAAAAGTGGATCACAAAATTTCTCCACAGACCCATCAAACAGATTCTGATGAATGCCCACACCACACCACCCTCACAAACATGTGCAAAACCATATTAAAACTGACCTAATGTTGGCGATGACAGATGTACTGACCGTCAGCGTTAAAGAAACTGAAATGATACAAATGTCCCTTTACTTCCATTATAAAAGGCTGGCACGTCTTTTAAGCAACAATGTAAAGCCTTTATTGCTTATAAAAAGTTATGCATGCACTTTATGCGGTTTTAGGGTGTGTATGTCTGTGTGTTAAAATGTGTGAGTACAAGTGTGCATACTGTACATGAATGCAAAGGCTTTATCTCTCTGTGTGTGTGTGTGTGTGTGTGTGTGTGTGTGCCTCTAGTTAACCCTGTATCACTCTGTATTCGCCTAATGCAGGGCAGTGTCGCAGTTCACAGTGTGTGCATCCCATTGATGTGCGGAGCACGCCGGTACCATCCGAGCGCAAAGCTGTGTGAAGCCAATCTTATGGGGATGGAGAGAAAAAAGTGAATTCAGCACATTAATAAGTGGAGCACACACCCACGCACACACTACACATGGTGTGTATGTGTGTGTGTGTGTGTGTGTGTGTGTGTATGCTCCATGGGTTTTAATTAAAAGATGCGCTGGGCCCCTGGAGAATTCATAGAGAGACATCCACATCCACACACACACACACACACTGTACAGAGACAGCCTGTACATTTACAGCCCTTTCGTTGATGCCTCGGCACCTCGCGAGCTCCCCGCCACATAAAAAGCGACTCCTTCTCATTGCAACATGCATACATTAATATCTCCCACACCTCCAAACTTTCCCTCCCCATTGCACGTCTCCATGTCCCCTATGCACCCTTATCTCGCACCCTTATCTCACCCCCTGTGACAACTCAAGTCGGGTTGCTACCGTCTCCCTGGTTCCCGTTATGCACCGCTCGTCTAATCAACAGATCAATGCTGTATCATAATTCAGCCCAAAGGTGCATTGCACAAGGGTTTCAATACCTCAATGCATTCAAATGTCCAATGCAATGCATGCCTTTACTGCGGTATAACCTGCTCCAACATTTGCCCCCCCTTCTTGTAATCTGCCCCCGCCAGCTACCCATCCAACTTTCACTCTCAAAAGCAGTGAGTTAATCAATGATCACATTGCATACAACTTAATTCTACGTACCTATCCGCGTGTGTAATAAATCCGTTTGGGAGAGCGATGCACTTCCGCGCGCTACTTTGGCATATCCATGAGAAGTTCCTGCGAGCGCTTGTTTCCGACCGCACATCGATAGTCCGACCGTCTCGCCGAGACTCCTGCAACAGCAATGTGCTCCCGTTTTCACACACACACTCTCGGCGTGGGACCAGGGAAGCGCGTGCACGGCGTGGGGAAGAGAGACTCCTGCGGGCGCGAGCATAGCGCAGCCTACCGGACGAGAACCTGCGCGAACATGACACACACGCACACAGCGCATTCATACATGCACACAAATATTGGAATGATGAAATATTTATATAGGTAAATAATTACTATGCATATATTAGATAATTTTAAATATTATAATATAATGTAGTATTTTATATAGAACTATGATGTTTATATTTATAAACAGAGAACATTACTTCTAATATATTTATTTGAACTAATTATATGATTTATATAATGTCATACTGCATACTACAAAAAAAAAAACAATTAATATGCCCCATAACACATTTATTGCATATGTATTGTTATTATTAAATATAGCATATAATAAAGTCTATTATTTTTGCACTGTTTGTGTTATATAAATATTTACTATATTATTTTTTAATATTAATAACTTTTTATATTAATATTTACTGGCTTGCACACAGCCGTAGTTAAGGAACAACCATTGGAAAATTACTGTGGTTCCTTAAGTACCACAGTTAAGCTTAAGTACCGTGGTAGTACCGTACCTATTACAGTCGAAAGTTAATGAATGGTGCCAGTTAGTCTGCACGCTAACCGCAATACATGTTTTATGGTATATACTAATAGCTACATCACGCATAACATTATAAAAAACATGTTTTGTTTACATCCAGAAGGCATAATTAAAAGTCTTCGAGATTATGATGATTTTCTCTTGACTTTATTCAGATATGTGACTGAGCTAATCCAAAAGTAATTAAAAGTAATCTGATTACATTACTCTCTTATTATAGTAATTGGATTATGTTACTGATTACATTTGTGAAAAGTAATCAGTATTTGTAATGGATTACATTTTAAAAGTATCCCTCCAAACCCTGTTGAGTGGACCCATTAAACAAATATGTCCCATTCACTCAACGAGTCGCTGTTTAGTGAATCAGTTGGGCAAATTGTATAATGATTTACCCATCTTCAGGCATAACAAAGTCACGTGCAGAAAGGGGCAGTGAAAGAACCTGAAGAAATCGTTTTGGTGAAAGTTTGAAAAGATTAGAGTCACCAGGATTAATCACAATCTCTTTTGTCAGAGTTCACCAAACTTGAACTATCATGCAGAATATTTTGCATTCGCAATTTTGGATGTGTGAATAGAACACGAAGTCTGCTGGGGTGCACCACTCTTTTGTAGCCAGTTAGATACATTCTCTTCTTGTTAGTCTTTGTGGGTTTGCAGACAGATCGGATCAGTTGACGTTTTTAGAGGGTGGGGTTGTAGTTAAAGTTAGCAGCAAAATGGCTGAAATCGCACATTAAATCATAATATGATGCTATTTTTATTTCATACCTCACAGTATGTATTATTGTAACATTTTATTTTTATGCTAAACTTCAGTCTTTATCTGTACCATACTATGTTTGTCAGATTAATTTTGTATGCCCCAAAATAAATAGCTTATGTTGATTAATAAAGATGTGTTGTACATGCATTGCACTGTATTCTATTTGTGAACACCTTGACTTTGCTGTAGCAGGTGATATAATGGTCAGCACTGCATAAGTGCCCCACATAATCACAAGTTCTCCAGTTGCCAAGTGTCAATGTGATGATAATGGGCAGTTATGTGGTCTTTTAGAAAGGCACTGCCGTGTAATTAATCTAGCCAGGATATGATGCACAAATTGATTTCCACTGTACACCCCTCACTGCATCTAGTGGGGTAGGGGTATTTTTCCTACTGGTGTGCTGTTAGGGGGATATCCACTTATCATGCATAGCTGACATTAAACACATGAGGTGGGTGGATTGGGTGGTTGTGGGTCAGGTTTTGCTATCTTTGAGGGGAAAACACCCTGAAATAACCTTCATTTTAAGAGACCTTTAAGAGGTACAAAGGAAGAGAAGAGTTTCATTAAGGGACTAAATAATGTATTTATAATCATCTAAAATTACCAAAAGGTGTTTATAAGGGGCTAGAGTTAAGGTTATGGACAGGTTTTGCTATCTTTATGGGGGGTTAGCCTTCATTGTGGGAACCTTTGAGATCACTATTAAAACAGTGTCATAAAGGGACTAAATAATATCTTAATTAAAATCTGTAAGGGGTAGATTTAGTGTTAGTAATTACTAATTATCTTAAAAATAGATACAATAGAGGTTAATGGAAATCCCCAGAATATAAAAACAAATGTGTGTGCCACAAAGATACAGTTGGATCTATCCATTCTTCAATGCACCCATCCATCCATCCATCCATCTATCCATCAACCATCCATCCATCCATCCACCCACCCACCCCTCCATCAATCCATCCATCCATCCACCCATCCATTCATCCATCCATCCTTTAATCCATCCATCCATTCAGCCATCCACCTACCCGTCAATCCACACACCCACACACCCCTCCACCCATCCATTCATCCAGCCATCCATCCACCTACCCGTCAATCCACACACCACCCATCCATCCATCCATCCATCCATCCACCCACCTACTTACGCATCCATCCATCCATCCATCCATCCACCCATCTATCTATCCATCCATACACCCATCCATCCATCCATCCTTCAGTCCAGCCACCCATCCACCTGTACACCCACCTACCAATCCATCCATCCATCTATCCATCCATACAGCCACCCATCCACCCATCCATCCACCCACCGATCCATCCATCCATAAGCCCATCCATGCATCCATACATCATCCATACACCCACCAACTCACCCATCCAAGCACCCACCCATCCATCCATACACCAACCCAACCACCCTTCCACCTACCCACCCATCCACCTATTCATCCATCTATCATCCATCCATCATCCATCCATACACTCAAAACCCATCCATCCATTCACACATCCATCCATACACCACCCACCCACCTACCCATACATCCATCCATCCATACACCCACCCATTCATCCATACACCCGCCCATTCATCCATCCATCCATCTATCCATCCATCCATCCACCAATCTATCCACCCACCTATTTACCCATCCATCCATCAATGCACCCATCAATCCATACCCCAGCGATCCACCCATTCAAGCACCCACCCATTCACCCATCCAAGCACCCACCCACTCTCCCATCCATCCATCCATCCATCCATCCAATATACATGCTGTATATAACCACATGATGTACAATTCCACACCTACAGCCAGATGAACATCTGTTTAATGGACTCAGAGCATCGATTACAAACACACACACATACACACTTACAAAGCTCAGGTGCGTAGGTGTCGTCTGAGCAAAAGACATAACATCACTTTATCAAAGTATATTTTCTTTAATCTGGAAACCGGGTGTATTGTTTCTCAGCTATTTTAAGTTTATTATTGATTTTTCCTGCTTTTATAAAGGCTGCTATTTTCATCATAAAGACATCTGCCTTGTGCAGCAAACAAGCAGCACACGGCAAGCAGCGCGTCCAAACTGCTGATTTAGTCTGATTGATGTTATAAGACTGTTCGGGGCATTAGGTTCAGTCAATCAGAGATTTGATTGACTGCCAATCTATACTGTACATACAGGCCTTGGAGAAAAATACAAGCCCTCCATCACTGAAATTCAGAGTGAGGGACTCTGTGTTTCATACCACAATTACATTAGTGGTGAGGATGGGGATCAGAGAGATGTGCTGGTGAAAGATGGTTCCTGTTCTTTTTGGTTTAGATCAATATAGAGGACATGAGGGTTGAGGTTTGGGTTATGGTCACATGTTTGTAATAGAGCAGTACCTATAGGATGGTTGGCTAATTTAAAAGTTCATTAAGTCTGTTTCTATCCCAATTAAGTCTATTTCTATCCATCTATCCGTCTACCCATCTGTCTATCTGTCTGTCTGTCTGTCTGTCTGTCTTTATTTATTTCCATGTATTGCTTTAACAAATGCCCCAGAGTGATAATAAAATACTACAGTATAATTCATTTTTGGCGTTGCTACATTGAAGTTGTTTTAGTAAAACTATATATGTAAAGTTTGTCAAGACAAATTGGATGTTGGCTTGACAACAAAGCCTGGCCTGAAAGTTTAAAAAAGTTTTAAAAGGTATAACAGACCTAAGGATAAGATAAACAGCCAGCTAGATACAGTAGACAGATACTCATAGCAGATTAATGGTGTAGGGCACGTTTGTTTATATTAAAATTTTTGATAGTTGGAGTTTGACAATTGGCCTGCTTGTACATTCTGTAAATGTAAGTCTATGGGTTTTTGATCTTCTAATGTCTGAAGAGTTTGTAGTCGAAGAATTTATGCATTTCTTTGCCAAGCCTTATTTTTTTGAGCGGAGTACTTAGAAATCAAACAGAAACATTGAGGAGGCTACATGCAGCCACAGTCACACCGTGTCCTAACTTGAAGGCAAATGACACACGATAAAAGGTATATTTTCTATGGTAATTGAGTTTTTGTCCTAACTAGCAGTGGCAATTGACGGTACATTCTAATGATCACTTGTTTTCTATTTTTGGCATCGCACAGTTATCCGTCCACTGTGAACTGGCACCGGTTGAAATGCATCAATTCTTTGACTACAAACTCTTCAGACATGTTTAGTAAGTTCTGTTCTCTGTTTTTTTGTGCAGCTGTGTTGTGTTCTGTTGTCGCCGTTGCAGACCTGTTTTTAGATAAATTATTTTGCTTGATGCCCCAATGTCACAAGGAGTCTGCGTGAACTGTTGTCATGAACGTGCACAGAAATTCAATGGTCAGTGAACATTTTTACTAATAGAATAGATTTCAGTTTGTTTCTCTCCAAACCTTATAGTTTCCTTCATAACAATCAAGAGTCTCATGGAATAATTTATTAGACTTCTAAATTATACTTTTGTGTCCTTTTGGAGCTTGAAGAGGTGGCCACCATAAACTGCCATTGTATGACATCACTGAGCACAATTGTTTTTTACAATTTCTCCCTTTGTGTTAAGAAAAAGAAAAAGTCATATACTGTAGGGTTATAACAACACAGGGGTGAGAAAACAATGACTGAATTTTCATTTTTGGGTAAACTATCCCTTTAAGTTAATAGAGTCACTACTTTTAATTAGTTACTCCTCAACACTGACAATACAATCAGATCATCATAAGGACATCTATCTTTATATATCTGTCTATAAACAAATATTTACACCACTGTTGTCTTTGGCCCCAGCTTATTCCAAATACAGAGTTTAATCATGACTGACTGAGAATAGATATGATTTTTTACATTTGAGGTGTGAAACACACGCCCCATTGACCAATCACGGTTTATCTTAACAGACTGTTACACTAATGGGCCAATGAGACGAGCAAGTCGAGCTGAGCCCTGGTGCTGGAAGACATAATTGCTTTTGTGGAGAATGATTGTTATTTTCAGTTACTCATGCAGAACCATCAATGACCCTCTAGACTGCAGTTAAACAGGTCTACAGAACCCTAGAAAGACAGTATGGCTCTTAATACTCTTAATCTGTTTTACATTTAGTTAGTGTGCATGTGCAGGCCTGTGTTTGTAATGTAACATGTACTGTATGACACTTTATGTTGGAGAACATGGGTTATGGTGAATGTATTGTAAGTTTTGGAGCATTGGGACCCTCATTAGTTTGTATTCTTGATTAAAGAGGGTGAAGCTAAAAATGTATACATGTAGATGAGGTAGTTTTTTCTCCTTAGAAAAAGGTTTTCTCTACACACTAGAGAAAGCTTGATGGATAGACATGTGTACGTAAGATCATAAAAGCACCATTAAAGTACGATGCGTACACTACGTGCCAAGTCTTCTGAAGCCATATGATAATTTTGTGTGAGAAACAGACTGAAATTAAAGTTGATGTTATCTGGAAATCTGAGCCTGATCGCATGAAAATGATGTGACTATCGCCACATGATTAAAAAACTTTCGCCTCGTGTTGATTCACATGCACTTCAGGATTCATACCCCGGTCCTTTATGCCGCAAGTGCAACGATCAGTTGAGCTCCTGTGCAATTTGATCACACTCAAACAAACCTATAAATGTAGTTGGTTATGTAATGCACTAGTAAAAGTGTTTAGATGTCATAAGATAGCATTGTGTGAGGAACAGGGCAAAATTTAAGTGTTTATGAACTGATCATTTGCAGTTTTGTTCCTGTTTTGTGTATAAGTGAATAAAAGTCATAGTTGTTGTTGTAGTGCCTCTAGTGTTCATTTCACCAGGACACTGCCGCGATACGTACAATGATCCATGTAAAAAAAAAAAAACATTTTTAAATGGTGTATTGACATGTTTGATTTATTGATATATTAACATGTTTTTATGAGACCTGGTAGGCCTAATGCATTTTGTTGATTCTTGTTTTTTTTGTTGTTGTTTTTTTTGGTATTTAGTTGATGCTCTCCTCCATCAAAGCATTTCTGTTTATATTTCTGTTTGTTTTCCTGTGCAATTAGACGGTGTCTAGTTCGTACCATCTTCAATAAAGTATCATCCTCTCTAACATCAAAGATTGAGAAGCTACATGCGTAGCTTTTATTAAATATTTTAACTGAAGATTAAACATTTTATTTCTGGCTCATGTTTTTTCAGAATGAAAAAAACTCCAAGGCACAGTCTGTGGTTTCCAAACTAATGATTTCTGTAAGCCTAGCCGCAATGGATAGACTTGGGTAGATTTCAGACCGTATACTGCCATAATAACCAAAGACAATCATTTAGTCTTTTAGTTGGTCTGATGGTGTGGATCCAACTGTTTTAAACAGGACATTCAATCTCTGAGATCAGATTTTATGTCAGGAAGTGGATTCTACAGTATTGGACCGGGCTGGGTTGGTGTCTCTTATCCTACTGGTGAAGTCAGATATCAGGCCATTATTCCCATCTCTTTACGGCTTCTGATCCTATATCAAGTTTTGAGAGACACACACACACGGACAAAGATAGCTTCCGACTCGATAACTGTATTAGATTTTAATGGTCAAAATGGACAATCAGGGGAAGGTCTTATCTAAGAGACTTCTAAATAATCAAATCAAATCACTTTTACTGTCACACAACCATATACACAAGTGCAATAGTGTGTGAAATTCTTGGGTGCAGTTCTGAGCAACATAGCAGTCGTGACAGTGATGAGACATATACCAATTTACAATAAACATCAGATTTACAACACAATTTAAAATCTAATATACACATAATTACACAACACAATATACAAATAATAACATATAATGTACAGTATACAATACACACAATATAGAATACACATTATACAATAAAAAAATATATATAGTATATATAAAATATTTAGTAGGTTGTATTGTACTGTATTGACATTCAGGCTGTCGGTTGATAGTAAGTTGCCAGTGTGTTGTTAAGAGAGAATATAATATAATAATAATATAATTTATGACAGTCCAGTGTGAGATATAGGAGTAAGAGTAATAAAGTGCAGTGCTGATGTATTTTGTTCGTGGGAGATCAAGAGTTCAAAAGTCTGATTGCTTGGGGGAAGAAGCTATCATGAAGTTGGCTGGTGCGGGTCCTGATGCTGCGATACCGCCTGCCTGATGGTAGCAGTGAGAACAGCCCATGGCCCGGGTGGCTGGAGTCTCTGATGATCCTCCGAGCTTTTTTCACACACCGCCTGGTATATATGTCCTGGAGGGAGGGAAGCTCACCTCCGATGATGTGTCTGGCAGTTCGCACCACCGTTTGCAGTGCTTTGCGGTTGTGGGCGGTGCTATTGCCGTACCAGGCGGAAATGCAGCCAGTCAGGATGCTCTCTACAGTGCAGGTGTGGCGGTTCATTCCAAACTTCCTCAGCCGTCTCAGGAAGAAGAGGCGCTGATGAGCCTTCTTGACAACGGCTTCAGTGTGGATGGACCATGTGAGTTCCTCAGTGATGTGGACACCCAGGAACTTGAAGCTGCTGACTCTCTCCACTGGTGCTCCATTGATGGTGATGGGACTGTGTTCTCTGTCTTTTCTCCTAAAGTCCACCACAAGCTCCTTTGTCTTACTAACATTGAGGGAGAGGTTGTGCTCCTGACACCAGTGTGTCAGAGTGTGCACCTCCTCTCTGTAGGCTGTTTCATCATTGTCAGTGATCAGACCTACCACCGTCGTATCATCAGCAAACTTAATGATGGCATTGGAGCTGTGTGTTGCCACACAGTCATGTGTGTACAGGGAATACAGGAGTGGGCTGAGAACACAGCCCTGCGGGGCTCCAGTGTTGAGGGTCAGTGATGAGGAGATGTTGCTGCCCATTCTAACCACCTGGCGTCTGCTGACAGGAAGTCCAGGATCCAGCTGCACAGCGAGCTGTTTAAGCCCAGAGCCCGGAGTTTCTCATCAAGCTTGGAGGGCACTATGGTGTTGAATGCTGAGCTGTAGTCTACAAACAGCATTCTCACATAAGTGTTCTTTTTTTCCAGGTGGAAGAGAGCAGTGTGTATTGTAGATGCAATGGCATCATCAGTGGAGCGGTTGTTGCGGTAAGCAAACTGCAATGGGTCTAGTGATGGAGGCAGCACAGTGCAGATGTAATCTCTGATTAGTCTCTCAAAGCATTTGCTGATGATGGGGGTCAGAGCAACAGGACGCCAGTCATTTAAGCAAGTGATTTTGGATTGCTTTGGAACAGGCACAATGGTGGACGTTTTAAAGCATGTGGGCACTACAGACAAAGAGAGGGAAAGGTTGAAAATGTCCGTAAAAACACCAGCCAGTTGGTTCGCGCACACTCTGATGACGCGGCTCGGAATGCCGTCTGGACCCGCGGCTTTGTGGATATTCAATAGTGCATTAACCTTAAAAAAAAAAAACATCTGTTTGGGAACATTTTACTCGCTTTTAGCACCACACAGTGGACATTTAACCTTAGAACTCAGAAAGATACAGCTGTATTCAGTGCTCCAGAAAGCAAAGATAACGCCAGCAAAGATATATGGAGCCCCATACCTAACCCTTTCCCTAACCTTAAAGGTGCTTTAGCCATTCTATTTCCACGGGACTGAGCCATTGAATTTGCCACGCCCCCTCTTTCCAAAATCCCGCACTCCAAAGATATCAAATTAGCTTTATTGAGGCTGACATCATGCAGAAACGGTTGTTTAAAACAACAGCAGCAAAATAGCGCTGCTATATAAACTGTTATGAACAACATGGCATAAAATACAATACTATGAGAATGTGCAAAATGATTGACAGGTCAAAAGATTCAGAGACTGCAACCCACGGACACACTGTTTTTGCTGTTTACAGAGTCTAGAGCTGTCACAGAGACCGGTGAGATATCTCACAACACTTATTTCAGTAATACCTTTCAGGAAGTAGGAACATTTTTTGCATACCTTTCCATGAAATAAATCACTCACAGCACCTTTAACCGTGAGTTGAAGTGACGCCCAATTCTGGAGTAACTCCACCCTCTTTTGGAGATTCCACCCCATTTTGAGATCTCCGGCCTGCAACTATACCTACTTGTTGGAACTGCACCGATAATGAAAATATGTCTCACGATTTTTGTTTACTTTGTGATGGATAACAAGTTTAGTACTGTGTTGGGCCATCACTTGATGTCTGATGTAAAATCTGGGTTCTAAAGGAAAACCAGTTGAAAACCACTAGACTAGATGATAGATAAACATGCACTAATGCATATGCATGCAGACCTATATAAACATACACACATATTGGCAAGACTGGAACACACACGTCCCCACCCACGTAAGCATAATAAAATCAAGATGGGCAAGACATTCGCATGTTTTCTTGCAGAAATTGGCTGATGTTTCCTTCTAATTAAATCAGCTTTATTCTTCTAACACTTTATAAGAGTCTAATTCTGAACTGGCAATTAGAGTGGAATTTTTCTAATTAAAACACACAAATAAACCCATCTGAGCTCCAGGGAGAATTGAAGAGAGGAGGATAGAAAGATATAGAAAGTGAGAGATGAGTTTGTAGAATAAAATGCAGCATTAATGGGAATTCCAGCATAGATTTTAGCATCGCTATTTATATACTGGTGGGTGTATTTCAGTACACATATGAAAGGCAAAGACACGCATATGTCAGAGAGACAGAAATAATATGTCTGAGTCTCAACTAATGAAGCCACTAAGCATAGATTTTGGTTAGTAGATAAGACTGTGAGATAAATAAACGTAGACAACATTAGAAACGGAGAGAGAGAGAAAGAGAGATACTGTAGTACTGATTCAAGGGCTCATTTTATCACTTGACATTTTTATATTGATGCAAGAAAGAGTATTTTGGTTGATAAATGAGAAGAAATGCATATCTTGCTTCGAGAAGAATGGATCGCCAACAGAGTCAAATCTTCAATCATATCTTATAACATGAAGACACAAAAATAGACTGACACAGACCACATTTGAGCTACTGAGAGACAGAATGAGCTCACAGACAGCACAGAAGTCTTGTTATGCACGACAACCACCAAATGAAATGTTGAAGCACTTTAGAGTTTAAATATTGCAAGAGTTATGCTTAAGCGTCATGTAAAAGGGGCAACATTTTAGACTTTTTTAAGCATATTTTCTCCCTTCAGTCCATTTCTAATGTTATTCAAGGTTTCTTGGACCAAAAACATTTGTGATTTATTTTTTCATGACCATTTTCTTCTATCTTTCTGATCCTGAATAAAACAGACTGCTGTACTGTACAGGGATACAGACTATAAAAATTACAACCAGGGGTGTAAAGTAATGAATTACATATACTCTTGTCACTGTAATTAAGTAGTTTTTCCCAGGAATTGTACTTTTTTAAGTAGTTTAAAAATGGTGTACTTTTACATTTACTTGAGTACATTTTAAGTGCTGTATTTGTACTTTTACTGTGCTATTTTCCCTCAGTTTGTGTTCGCTACTTCCCTGTCCTGATTTTATTTTTATCCATCAATGTGATGGAGGGCACTATGGTGTTGAATGCTGAGCTGTAGTCTACAAACAACATTCTCACATAAGTGTTCTTTTTTTCCAGGTGGGAGAGAGCAGTGTGTATTGTAGATGCAATGGCATTATCAGTGGAGCGGTTGTTGCGGTAAGCAAACTGCAATGGGTCTAGTGATGGAGGCAGCACAGTGCAGATGTAATCTCTGATTACAGAGTCACGTGTCTCCCGTCAAATCAAAACACGCATAGAAAACCTAGACCAGGAGTGCTCATTACATCGATTCCGATAGCAAGACAACAACTGGTTGATCTCAGTAAAATCTAAAAGATTGACTTTTTGTTTCCTAGCTTCTGCAGCCACCCGCTGAATGGCTGCAGGCGGTTTATGTTTGTGTGCTTTACATGCGTGTGTTCTGAGAGCGCTTGTGCTAATGCGGGTACGTGACTTCAACGGTCAAATAGACTTCATAATTCCACCAAAATGCCCATCTTGGCAGGTATCAATGTAAACACAGTCTGTTATATCTAAAGTGAATGTAAACAGTGGGACAAAAAGCAGATTTGTATCAAAATGTTGGACTTGAAGTGTACATGTAACCGAGTAGACCACTGTCTAGTATGTCATTAAAAGGCTATTAATCAATCATCAATAACAAGAAAATTAGAAAACCAGTTTTGGCTGAACAACTTTAATAGCTGTAAAATTATTAATGCAATATAATAAAACAGTGACATTTTTAATAGTTATAATTTTTTTTATAATATTGTTAATTTTTTAACAATACCGTCCTCTGATGAAGAGAGTGTGTTAATTTGAATAATACATTTCCAGGGAAGTAGAGATGATAAAATAATTTATAATTATGCTCAGCCTTTATCAAGTTTTTCTAATGCCTGATAAAAAAGTAGAGCAATACTTCAGGCAGAACATTCCACTAATCACAAATACACTTCAGAAAACTGTGCATCATGCTTTAGAATGAGTACACAACTATTTCTCTAGGCTTAAAAGATACAAGAACTAAATCAGTTTGGAACATTGTATCTCAAAAGGAATACAATGTGGCCCCCCATGTACTACTTGAAGCCTAATGTGGCCCCTGGCCTGTACCAAAAACCTGTGCCCACCCCTGCTCTATATCCCTTCTATTATGTGGGACGTGATGTTGCATTCTTTGCATTGTTTTGAACGTAATGTTTTATGCGCAACAATTACTCGCTCTGTCACCATTAAGGGCAATTTAGACCCTACACATAAACTGATTTTATTGTTTCATATATTACGATTTAAAATGGTGATCAGTGTATTGAAAATAACTTTTTCATCTTTTCATTTCTGTAATCATATCTCCCTGTTATCTTTTTGGAATCAGATACATGCAGTGGTAACATAGATAGGTGATGTATTTTAAAAGTTGGCAGTCAAAAATAAAACTGTTGGAGGACACCTATATTTTTCATTATTTCTGACAAACAGCCATAAAAGGGAATGTAATTTACAGATAGTTATGTACAGTGTGCAACATTTATAAATTGCAGCATACAGTGTTTATTATAAGGGGGCATATACTGTAGCTTTCACAACTCAATACTAACTACTCACTACTGAGTACTTTTAAATGAGCAACTCTTTTACTCTTACTTGAGTAGTTTGTAGGACAGGTACTTTTACTCACACTACATTTTTTGGGAAGTAACAGCACTTTTACTTGAGTAGGATTTTTCAGTACTCTTTCCACCCCTGATGCAACGGAGCTTAAACGGAAACATTTAGGAGCCAAATCACTATTTTTAGTTGCCAAATTACAGAATTGATCAATTTAGTTGTTCGGAAGCAGAATAGACAGCAGAAAACAACAACAACAAAAAAAAAACATCTGATAACCAACTAATCGGCCGATACTTCAAAAAAATGGATGGACTCAAGATGGCGCCGAGTATGGCTGCTGCGTTGCGAGCTCCAAAACAACATTGAAGTTTTTTGTTTGTTTTGTTTACAATTCTTATGTTTTTTGTCTTGGATGTTGTCTGCCTTATTGTATATGATAGACAAACACTTTTGGACATTGGTTCTGCAATTACACACCGTAAACCGGACTTCAAATTCCTCAACGCTGACCCGCTGTTTACAAACACGCCAGTGGAGCCCTTTGTCTGGGCTGCCCGGCCGCGAAAACGCAGAAGGAAAAGGGGAAACAGAGCCGGCGTTCTCATCAGAGTAAGACGTCGCACAAATCGACCCCTGCTACCCAGTATTCTACTGGCAAATGTTCAGTCTCTGGATAACAAGCTCTGCGAGCTGAGAGTGCAGATCTCTTTCCAACAAGAGATGAGGGACTGCTGCATTATCTGCCTTACAGAAACTTGGATTTACATTTATGCATTTGGCAGACACTTTTATCCAAAGCAACTTACAGGAGCAACCTGAAGTTAAGTGCCTTGCTCAAGGACACATTGGTGGTGGCTGTGGGGATTGAACCAACAACCTTCTGCTTACCAGTTCAGTGCTTTAGTCTACTACGCCACCACCACTTGGACATCTGTGGAGATTCCAGACTCAGCATCGAACCCGCAGTGTTCTCCGTGCACCGAGCGGACAGAGCAAAAGACCTCTCAGGTAAAAGCAGAGGTGGTGGTGTATGTTTTATGATCAACAAATCCTGGTGTGATCAGAGGAACATACATTCTATCAAGCCTTTCGCCTCTCCTGATCTGGAATTTCTCATGCTTCTGTGTCGACCATTCTGGCTACCGAGGGAATTCACAGTGATCATTATCACAGTTGTGTACACCCCCCCACAAGCTGACACAGACCGGGCACTCAAGTAACTGTACATGATTATAAGCAAGCAGGAAACCGCGCACCCTGAGGCCACGTTCATTGTGACCGGGGACTTTAACAAAGCCAATTTTAAATCAATTGCACCAAAACACCACCAACACATCAGTTTTAAGACATGAGGGGACCGGGTTTTGGAGCATTGCTACTCTCCCTTCCGGGATGGCTACAAATCCCTCCCCCGCCCACCATTTGGCAAATCGGACCACTCTTCCATTCTGCTTCTGCCCGCTTACAGAACGATCCAGTGTTGGTCGGACCAATTAGACTCTATGCTACAAAATTGTTTTGATCACGCGGACTGGGAGATGTTCCGGTCCGCCTCTGATGACGACATTGAGGTTTACACTGATAGCGTAATGTGTTTCACCAGAAAGTGCGTAGAGGATGTTGTTCCGTCCAAAAAAATACGGATCTACCCGAACCAGAAACCCGGAATTAATAGCGATGTTCGCGCGGTACATAATGCGCGGACCTCCGCTTTTAATTCCAGGAATGCGGAGGAGCATAAACAAGCCAGTTATGCCCTCCAATCAGAGCAGCAAAACGCCAGTACAGGAACAAGACTGAAGGACAGTTTAACACCACCAACTCTAGAAGCATGTGGCAGGGAATTAATAACATCACAGACATTAAAGGGAATAAAAACTCCACCTTGAACACCGCTGCCTCTCTCCCAGATGAGCTAGATACTTTTTATGCATGGTTCAAGGGAAATAACACAGCCCTCGCAGAGAGAGCTCTCATGGCCGAACCTACAGAGGTTAGCTCACTCTCTGTCTCTGTAGCGGATGTAACCCGATCCTTCTGATGGGTGAATATCCATAAAGCCGCGGGTCCAGACGGCATTCCAGGCCACGTCATCAGAGCGTGCGCGAACCAACTGGCTGGTGTTTTAACGGACATTTTCAACCTTTCCCTCTCTTTGTCTGTAGTCCCCACATGCTTTAAAATGTCCACCATTATGCCTGTACCAAAGCAATCAAAAATCACTTGCTTAAATGACTATCGTCCTGTTGCTCTGACCCCTATCATCAGCAAATGCTTTGAGAGACTAATCAGAGATTACATCTGCTCTGTGCTGCCTCCATCACTGGACCCATTGCAGTTTGCTTTCCACAACAACCGCTCCACTGATGATGCCATTGCATCTACAATACACACTGCTCTCGCCCACCTGGAAAAAAGGAACACTTATGTGAGAATGCTGTTTGTAGACTACAGCTCAGCATTCAACACCATAGTGCCCTCCAAGCTTGATGAGAAACTCACACTGTCTTTTTCCAGAGCAGCCTGTATTTCTCCTGAGGTTACCTGTGGGTTTTCTTTGTATCCTGAACAATTCTTCTGGCAGCTGAAATCTTTCTTGGTCTACCTGACCTTGTCTTGGTATCAAGAGATCCCCGAATTTTCCACTTCATAATAAGTGATTGAACAGTACTGACTGGCATTTTCAAGGCTATGGATATATTTTTATATCCTTTTCCAACTTTATAAAGTTCCATTACCTTGTTATGCAGGTCTTTTGACAGTTCTTTTCTGCTCCCCATGGCTCAGTATCTAACCTGCTCAGTGCATCCACGTGAGAGCTAACAAACTCAATACACAGACACTAACTGCAATTTAAAAATCCACAGGTGTGGGAAATTAACCTTTAATTGCCATTTAAACCTGTGTGTGTCACTTTGTGTGTCTGTAACAAGGCCAAATATTCAAGGGTATGTAAACTTTTGATCAGGGCCATTTGGGTGATTTCTGTTACCATTATGATTTAAAAAGGAGCCAAACAACTATGTGATGATAAATGGCTTCATATGATCACTATCCTTAAATTTAAAAAAAGTTTTTTTGCATGATCAGTCATATTTTCAAAATCAATGCCAAAATTTCACAATTTCTGCCAGGGTATGGAAAATTTTGAGCACAACTGTATATATATATATATATATATATATATATATATATATATATACACACACACACACACACACACACACTGTATATACCAATAATAACCAGAAAAAAAAAAAACCCAACAATGTTTGGTACATAATTCCACACTTTTACTTATAAACAAGCCCAAAATACATTGGGACTCTTATTTTGAAATGTCTGTGCTTCCATGTGCTCTCACAAATGGAAAGGTAAGCAAAATTTGCACTCTTAAAATCATTTCAAATGTATTACAATGTAAACATTACAAAGTAAGAACTTTTAATATAATTTTCACAGTTACTGTATATGAAAATTCATTTCACATATATGTACAAAATGAGCATTTTCAGATCAGCGATTGGATGTTATAAATGTCTGGTATTCCAGTAGCTAATCCAGTATTGTGAACTTGCTGATGGCTGATTCACTGTATGATTCACTGAGAAAGTTACTTTGATTCAAACTGCTAACCTGAGCTCCTGAGTTCAAAACTGTTTCGTGAATCTTTTCGAATGATTTATTAAAACAAAAATAAAAAAAATTGTTATTTGAATCGGACATCTGTGTTTGTTGTTGCGTGCTGCGAGCTCATCTCACCTGAAAGGGAGAAAAGCGGTGTAAAGCTAAAAATTTTATTCAAAAACTCACTCACAAGATAATATCTGACTAAATGAATGCACAAAGTGTTCTCAAAACCCAACTGTCGCCAAAGGCGACTAGATGTTAAATTATTGCCGCAATTATTTATTTTCACAGTCAGGAACCTTTCCAAATAGGTAAATAACCTCTGTTATGATAGGCCAACATCTGTGAACTGGTATAATTTATAATGTTGATGAATACTGAAAGTAAACATGACAGCTACACAGCTTTATTTAAGGATTATACTTTTGCATTATGCATTAGCTCTATTTTAATATTAAATGCAAAATACTATTAATCTTGACCAGGTGCAGGTAGAAATGCAAATTGTATGCCATCAATAGTGGTTTAATTCCAAAAGTTAGGATGGATTGCTTCAATATCAATTGAGAACCGTACTTGAGTTCATGTGAACCGCACATCAGACAGCATTTCAAGTGGAGTCGGTTCACTTGTGTGGAAAGTTCGGAAAACAACTTCCAACCAACCAAACAAACAAATCCTGACGTCCAATGGACATAGAGCCGCACTAAAAGCTCTAGAGTGATAGATAAAACAGTAAATCTGTTTCAGACAGTAACAAATAAAACAGCAGGTCAAAGTATATGCATCTTTGGAATGGTAAAACAGATTTCTCTAATTTACTTTGAAAATTGCTCACCATTACAAAGACTCAGATCTTGCATTCCAGCTTTATGAGCCAGCTAAATGTGGCCTTCATCCAGCTGAATAAACAACTTCCCTCAAAAATGTATAATCACTCTAAATTTTGTTGACGTTTAAAACTTACTTGTCAACTCATTATCAAATGGCTTGCTGCGTTAAGCTGCCTTTAGAAATGAATTATGCTGATGACTTTGAACGATTCCCCCAGCCACCCACTCAAAATTCGTCAAACGAACGCTTATGCAGGTGCTCTCAATTAGCAGATTAATGTAATCACAATTTTCAGCATTGAGACTATGTGAATCAGATCATTTCATCTGTGTCATTTCATTATTGTAACAAACTGCTGTAAGTTTTAGCACTTACTGAATGTACATAAATACAGATAGAGCTGAGTGACAAGGTCGAATGGACTCAATTTGATCTGTGTTTTCATTTGCTGCCATTCTGGTCAATCCAGGGATCTGGGTTTGGCTGGTTAGCTTCAATGACTGGTACTAACATGCAATAAGCAGGGCAGAGGTGGGACCAAGTCATTGTTTTGCAAGTCACAAGTAAGTCTCAAGTCTTTGCATTCAAGTGTCAAGTCAAGTCCCAAGTCCTCAACTTTAAGTGTTAAGTCTTAAACAAGTCATTAGTGCTGTTTGCCCAAATTAGTGTCCAAGTATTAATTACTATAGTAGTTAAACCCTCCCTAGTATTAGCACATTTTAGAACAATGTGTGGACTTTTCAGACGGTCCCTTTACCACATCCTCCACAGCATCAGCACATTATAGCACAAAGTGTGGTCTTTTCAACAAAATTTCCTACTTAATGTTAAATTAACGATCTGGAACAATTTCACGTGACACCATCTGACCAGCTTAAATACAGGACAAATCGCAAAATAATTCATGCCAAAACTGTTGTTGCAGAGCACTGAGCTCTGTGGAACCACACAGTTAGCTAACTAACCCAGCTTACATGATAAGTTAAATGCTATTGAATCATAGTTGATGTGTTACAGTTAACAATCTCAACTTACCTCTGTCTGTGGGTTTTCAGATGCCTCAAAAAATTGGACGTTGTTGATGTCGCATCTCTCATTTTTAAACCACAGGTTCTACCTGTTGCAATCCTTTTGTTGCCTTCGATATTGTATTCTTTATATCCAAATGAAATTACGTTTGGTTTAATCTTCAAACTTAAGCGGAAGTCTCTTAATTGGACCGGGAGGGTGGTTTCAGAAGTTTCTGGAGGCACAAAGAAAATCTCTGTAATAGCCCCCTCTTAGTCCTGGCCATACTAGCTTCCAACATGATGCCGCTGAAATTGTCATGTTGGTTTTGAAAGTTTGTAGTCCCTGAAATCAACCCCGTTCAGCTGAATTACTGACAAGCGGCATACCCCATCAGACATTTTTGCATTAATTCAAGAATGAACACATTTTACTTTAGCACTACTGATAGCATGCGACACAGGTTCTGTAATAGTGTTCACATGAAAAAATGCTGAGCATGTTTCAGAGGTTGCAGTTTTGCTCTAAAATTACTCCACTGAGGGTTAGGGTTGGGGTTTGGGTTAGGGGTAGAGTTAATAAAATATGCATTCCTGTTGTATTATATCATTAATGCCTAAAAATACAACATGCTTTTCATGCCACTCTGTGGTCATTTCACCCAGAAACTGAAGCTCACACATGCCCATGCTTTCAACAATACTTCCAGCTTCGGCCACTGGGGGCAGTGATTTGAATTTCGGTAAGCACAGACAGAATTCATTGTGTGATTAGTCTATGGCTTCAGTAGTTTGCCCCTGGTGGTAGATACCATAACTACACCATTATGTGGGGGAAAAAAGCCTGTTTCACCATTAAAATGTAGCTGTGTGTTCTGAACAAATAACATTCTTGGAAGCAACCTATAAATTTGCAAATATTTCATTATATTATAATAAGAAAAGAGCATATTTTTCCATTTTGAAAACCCAGCTCATGTACCATTTCTGAAACTAAGTGCCCATTAGCATGTCAGCATGGAGGATGCATACTTCTAGGGGCTGCATGTGTCAGATGAGCAACTTCCATTGATATGAATGGAAATGCTAAAAGATAGCTCTGCAACCCGACCCAGGCCCGACAGGAACCGAGAACTTGACAGGTTTTGAGCCGGGTTCGGGTCAGTTTTTTTAAGTATGAGTTCAAGTCGGGCTCGGGTTTGTAATCCATGAAAAACTAAACAGACTTACTGAACTTGTTTCGCGCAAGCACTCTCAATCACAGATATGCGCAAACGGATGAGTTAGGGGCCATTCACACCGAACGTGTTTTTGCGCTCGTCTGTTCTGTTTTCCCATTGTTTTCCTATGTAAACACATGCTGGATGAATGTCTTTGACATCTGCACCACATCTCGCTTTTTCTTCAGTGTCTAACGCAGGACCGGCATATTTTAAACATCATGTCAAATTTAAAAGAACTTCAAATTTTCAAAAATGCATGCATTTTTCATTCTAGCGCAGTTGCCACAAAGATTTAACATTCTAAACAAGTTCAGGCTGCATAGAGGGGACTGTTGCATTGTTTCATATTATTTCAGACTGTTCTGCACCAAGTGAAGTTTCAGCACATAAACAGTAAATCAATGCTTTTTTCCCCTTCTGCTCTAGTGTACTAAGGGGCTGCTGTGCCTTGTTAAAACTGTGTATGTTTATTGTTTCAGTACTGTTACGAATGTTGCCTATATGCTTACATAATATACAGCCTATTGCAACAGTACTTGATAGGAGAAGAAATTAGATAGTAAGCGATTTCAGGTTTGGGTCGGGATCGGGCTTAAAATCTGACGGTATCGTTCGGGCGGGTAGAGGTGGGCTACACAGTCTCGGGTACGGGTCAGGTTCGGGTTTAATATTAAGGCCTGTGCAGACCTCTACTACACATCAGGCCTCTGTGTAGCATTTATCTGTCATTCAAATGCAACAGAGATGTTTCTAAAAAATAAAAAAAATAAAAATGGATTAACAAACACAGGCAGACACATTCACTGACTGCACTTCTTTGACATCCTGGCCAAAACAAATCCACACTCTCACAGTTTCTTTATCAAATTATAACACAACCATGCACTTCCTAGCAGTTTAGGGGGCTCCTAGAAAGCCTTCCCAGGTGCCGTTCTCTCACAATAATATCTGATTGAATTTCACAGATTTTATTCTGCACCTTAAATGGTGAGATTCTCGTGAGAGAGATGTGTGAAGTGCCCATTTTGCAGAATTGTCTAATGAGAGATACCACCACCCCCTCACAGTGACATAGACGTTGACCCTTCTGTCATTATGATTATCGATTCGGAGACAGAAGTGCTCAAAGGAAGTCAAGATTGGAAAGGTGACGGTCAGTTGGGAGGAAGAGGTTACATTTTCTTTTAATATTATGATGCAGTGCAACATCGGTTTCCTTTATTACAGGAATCTACTCATTCTCATTCTCTTTTGATTATTTGTGTATCTTTCCTTTCTCTCCGATTTTCCCCTAATCCCTTAGCTCATTCCAACTGCTAAAGGACTTTTTGCCTCTAATTAGATTTTATTTACTTTTGTTTGCTTTGAGCATTCCTTTCCCCCCCTTACACCGATCATCAACACCTGGCACTGTGCACACACACACACACACACTCATTTTACCTACGTGAGACATATTTGTGTATTTATTTGTGTTATACTCTCAAGTGCCCATTCACTCATTTGCCTTCTGCAGTGAAAGCCATTTACACATCTGCCCAAAGTAAGCCTATCATCATTCTTTTGTCTTTATTCTGCACATTAACACTTTTATACAGTGATCAATGCAGCAGTACCTGTGTCATCATAAATTACAATTAAACAGTGTAACTTGCACATATTATGGCCGCGTATAGCATGTTAGCGCATTAGCACCATGAATTCAAAATGTGAACAAGAATTTTTTTATTACTGCATATATATTACTTTAAATCATCATCAAGTGGTTAAAACAGCTTTTTTTTTTACTGATCTCATGTAAATTCTACTCATGGAATGAGGCATAAAGTCACTGATAACACATTTCAATGTCACATTAGTAAAGGTTTTACTGAACGTCTTCTAAACGCCTCCCGCAGCGGTGTGGCGGGTGTCTGAATTTTCGGAAACAGTATACCATTTCTCGGCTGTTTAGATTTTTTTTTTACCTCTGAACGATGAACGAATAAGAACTTCTCCTGAAGTATATTGAGGCCTTAATGCCCCCCTTGGATCACAAAGCGATTCTACTGGCTAAAGAACTATTAAATTCCAATGCAATTTCTGTGTGATTCATGTTGTCTTAACTATGACAAAGAATAACTTTAGATTATACGTCACATTTTACATATTACTAAACCAAAGATGTAAATGGTGAAATTAAAAATGTCTCTGTTCTGTTTTCTCCAGTTAGCTCACAAGCTAACCGGTTAGCCTATTAGCTAATCATACTGCTAGCTTCTTCTCCTCTTTATTTTCACACATCACATTTCTCCTCACTGTCGCTACGTAATGATACAGCAACATGATTGTATTCAATACAACTTTTCAGTTGCTTTATATTTAATAATTTTACAAATTTTTATTTTTTTAATCTTTGTAGTTAGGGTTAGGGGTAGGGATAAGTGTAGGGTTGCTGGGGGAAATAAACACAACAAACAGTGTATGAATGTGACATCCAATAGAACTTTTTCACAATCTGGGTTTTGAAACGCTGAAGTAAACTTTTGCAGGGTAAACTTCGACAGCGGTGAATGGGAGATCACAGCAAATATTATTTTCACTTACCCATTTGCTCCAAGACAAAAACAATAAATCCACTATTATGTTTAAATGACTTTCCAGAAGTGGAAAAAATAGAGAGCGGTGGATTTAGACAGTCAAAATGGAGAAGCTGCCAAATTTACTGTCAATCTCGCAGCAGCTGTAATCAAAACCCCCTCGCAGGTGTGGTAATTAGTTTTTTTAAAACTATTATTTTAAAAATACGTTAAAAATGTATAATATAAAAAAATTAAGGCAGAAATGCATCATCACAGTCTGTGAAAAAGGTCTATTGTTGCAAGACTTGAAACTGTTGCTGGTTATTTGAAGGGGGCGTGTCTTGTAGTAGTCTTGCAGGACACAGACAGACAATTCTACTGGTGGCACTAAAGCACAGAAAGATGTTTTAACCACGACATTAAAAGCTGAAGTAACATTTGCTTTTGCATTTAATCTTACATGAGTTGTCTTATATCTGTAATATAATATGTATTGCAGCATCTTTGCCTTTGTAATACTTTTTAAAATAAAAACTTTACAGATCTTAAGTGTTTTTCTTCACCAAATATTAATAATATTAATACTATTGCTGTGAATTGCAGTGCACTTTGTATGACTTTGTACACTAAAAATGTGGTTGTTTTTCCACAAATTTGATTATGTAATCGTTATTGCTGTGCTATCGTTAACAGTCGTTAAGAGTAAAGCATCTAATAATGCGTCAGACTGAAGATGGGTTTTGTGTTTAGATGCCATCACATTTAATTTGTAACATGCAGGGTTTTGTGCAAATGCACAATTCAAGTGCATGGCAATAAGATACAATCTGAATATTATCTTTTACACTCAAATCTTTCTTTTTAAACTTGGCACTAAAATGTCATCATACAATAGTTTGTGAGAGTGTCTAGAATATTTTCTCTATCGTTGAGCAAATCAACAACAAACTCATCATTGCTGCTGCAGCTGGTAGAGAAATTGTTTTTCTTTATTTGATCTGCTCATTAGAGAACTCGCTTGCTTGTATTTCGTATTGTGATTCCATGGTTGTTTACTATTGAACGTCAAATAGTTTTTGTTTTTCGGAGTAAATTCTAGAAACTGTTATGCATGAAAATCCCAGGAGATCAGCAGTTACAGAAATTGTCACGGTCCGGTCACCTTGTCAGGTTGAGGTTCTACCTGATGGGACTGTGGCAGTATCGGCCTGCCTCTGTGTTTTGTGTTCCCCCTTTGTGTGAGCACACGGGTCTGGTTGTTTGGGATCGTCATGCGTGTTACTGCCGTCTGCTCTCTGGTGATGTCACAGTCATGGCACCTTGCCAGGTTGCGTGTTTGCCTTATGAGGACCATGGCATCATCATTCCCTTTTCTGTTTCTGTCAAAGCGTGTTTACGTTTTGCTCTTATGTGTTTCAGGGGTCGCTGGCATGCTGAATCAGTGTTTCCATGGGAACTCTGATTGTTTCCATGGGAACACTGATTATTACAACCTTTAGCTGCGAGCGACACCTGCCCAGTGTTTGTTTCTCTTATTTAAACCCCCGTGTGTGTCATGTCCGAGGTCGGATCATTGTTTACTGCCAATGTGTGTGTTTACTGTTACTGTGTTTAACTCTTGTGCAGTAGGAGCTGGCTGCGGTTAGTTTCAGAAGAGGAGTTATCTTCTGTGCTCGTTGGCCACCGCCCTCACCAGTTGTTAAGGAGGAGGATTCCTCAGATCTCTGCCCGTGTCTCGGGGGAGGATCAAGTTTGCCTGGGCTTGTTTGATTTGAGTTTGAAAAGGAACTGTTTTGTGTTTGATTAATAAATCCATTTGATTGAACTTTCCCTCTGCTCTTGGGTCCTGTCTTCCCGCATCGTGACAGAAATCATGCCACGGTCCAAATCACTGAGATCACATTTTTTTTACCCATTTTGATGGTTGATATGAACATTAACTAAAGCTCCTGACCCATATCTGCATGATTTTATGCACTGCTGCCACATGATTGGTTGATTAGATAATCGCATGGATGATTGTTGGTGCCAGATGGGCTGGTTTGGGTATGATCTCCTGGGATTTTCACACAACAGTCTCTAGAATTTACTCAGAATGGTGCTAAAAACAAAAAACATCCAGTGAGTGGCAGTTCTGTGGATGGAAACGCCTTGTTGTTGAGAGAGGTCAACAGAGAATGGCCAGACTGCTTCAAAATGACAAAGTCTATGGTAACTCTGATAACCACTCTGTACAATTGTGGTGAGAAGAATATCATCTCAGAATGCTATTCTGAGATGCGGGTTGGCGCTGTTTTGGCGGCACGAGGGGGACCTACACAATATTAGTTAGGTGGTTTTAATGTTGTGGCTGATCAGTGTATATGCCAAATCACATGTTGATATTCAATATACATTAGCAATACTCTTGCTCGTGAGATGTTGCCATATTATAATGACCACAGGCTAATTAAAAATATTTATTTCCTTGAATTCCCAATTGAGGATGTCCCATAATGTCCCCAGAAATAGTTTTTGTCAGATTTAGCTAAATTCAACAGAAATATTTGTCTCCAAAGTATAGTTAAGTAAACACACACACACCTCACTTTAGGCTTGCTGCAATTTCTGGCACTACATGAGGCACCTGCAGGGGATTTTTCCAGAATTCCCTCTTGAGTTTTTCTTTCTCCTTTTTTCCTGCTCTCTCTTCCTCGTTCTAATTTTCAACCATACATCTCTCTCACCCTTTATGGCACAAACAAAAATCTTCTTCCTCTCTCTATCTCCCTTCACACTCCTCCTGTCTCCCATCCCATATCTCTGCTCTTCCTCTATCCATTTCAATATCAGTCTGACCCCTCTTAACCCTAACACCCCCATCTCTCTCTACCTCTCTTTCATCCCCTGAGATCTGAAATTCTCATACATAAAGCTTTCTGGAAGGGAAATGTCTTCTTCACAATCATTGAGAGCATTATGCGTAATGGAATATGTACTCTCGTTTTTCACAGAATATTTCATTTGATATTTCACCCTCATTTCTCTCTCTCATCATCTCTACTTTCTACTTTATAGGAGTTCAGTTATGCATTAAGTTTGTGTATATAACTGTCTGTATATAGATGGAATGGACACACAGAATTTAGAGGTGCCAGCTATCAGGTAACATTCTCAGAACTTTGGCTAACGTTCTCAAAGTTCTCTCAAAGTTATGAACAAACATTTTTTAGTAACATTAATAGAACATTCTTTCAATGTTTTCTGTCATTGACAAACGTTCTTAAAACGTTAGCATGAAAACTTTAAGCATACATCATTAATGGAACATTCTTTCAACGTTAATATGTAGTAAAACATTTTTTTTTATTTTTTTTAAAATGTTTCCAGAACTTTCCTATAACCAAGAAAAAATGTCTTAAAACATAATATATATATATAAATAAAAATAAAAACTGGACGTATTGAATGTTTTCAGAACTTTCAAATAACGTTTCACAACCTAATGGAAACGTTAGGAAAACAATCTTAGAACATAAAATTGTTAGAAGGAAATAGTTTTGCGTTCCCTCGCAATAGTTTTGTATTGTCTCACAATTATTTTGGGTTCCCTTGCAATAGCTGTATCCATCCCTTATGGAAATTAACCATGGTTTTACTACAGTAACCATATTTTAACTATGGTATTTGTAGTAAACCCATAATAACCACAAAATTGACCATTGTTTTACTACAGTAACCATATGTTAACTATGGTATTTGTAGTAAACCCATAGTAACCACAAAATTGACCATAGTTTTACTACAGTAACCATATTTTAACTATGGTATTTATAGTAAACCCATAGTAACCATTTGGTTTTATTAAAGTTACCGTTAAAATACAAATTTAAAAGTTAAAATATGGTTACTGTAGTAAATTTGGTGGTTAGCATGGTTTTACTACAAATACTATAGTATTACTGTAGTAAAACCACACTTACCACAAAATTTACCATGGTTTTATTACAGTTACCATATTTGACCTTGATATTTGTAGTAAAAACATAGCAATAATACAGGAAAACCAAAACTATGGTAATAAAAATCAATCCCTATCATTCTGCCAAAAAACATGGTTATACTACAGTTTTAATATAGTAATACCATGGTAAATTTGTGTTACATGTGCCATAGTTTTTAAACATATTGCGAGGGAATGCAAACTATTGTGAGGAAACGCAAAATTACAGTATTTCCAAAAAAAATACCCTCCTTGTCCTCTAAGGGGCTCTGTACCAAACTGAATTGCAAAAACAATGACGATTTTCAAACAGGTTTCCAAAAACCTGCCATTGGTTCAGACAGTCAGATAGTCCCATCCCAAACTCATGCCATTGGTTGAGCCAAAGTTGCTGTGTCGGACTGGACAGGATGCTCAAGCAAACAGAGCAATGGTTTGATAGCGCAACAGAGTCAGTGTTTATACTTTTCCAACCTACACTTATAGTTTGTCTACATATTATACTGGAATAGAAAAAAGTATATAAAAAAAATTACATCATCTTTCAGCTCCTTCTCTCTGTTCTTCATCTAATGACTAGTCAGACACTCCTAATACAAGCCCTGGGCGACTCTATAAGTCGAAGCTCTTCAACAGACAGATACACATCAGTGTGCGTGTGTGTCTCCGTGTGTGTTGAATGGTCCCCTGGGAAGATGATAGCTGGCTCTTAAGTGAATGGCTTGCAGAGATGGTGGAAGTGTTCAATAACTCAACAAGCCAAAAATCATTGTTTCTCCAGTCACCAAAACATGGTGCTGAATAAACATTAAATGGATAGTTCAGCCCAAAATGGGAATTCTGTCATCATTTACTCACCCTCATGTTGTTCCAAACTGTATAACTTTCTTCAATAGAACACTTTCAAAAAGGTAAAGCCTTAAGGGTACAAATATGTTACGGCCACCCCAGTGATGGCCTTGTATCTTAAATGATACTGTAACAGGGTTTAAAATGGGCAAGGAGGAGGCGGGAACCGGCAGAACATTCAAAGTAATATTTAATGATACAAAAAGACACAAACATAAACACAGCTGCGTGTGGCTCTCTCTCTCCCAAACTGCCGCATCTGGCTCGGCTTTATCCCTCTGCTCGGCTGATTAGCCCGATTGGGGGCCGGCTGTGCGTATTCACAGCCCGGTCCCGCCCTCCTCCTTGTCACAGATACTTTTTATTTCTGAGAGTGAACACAAAATGTCAATTTTTGAAGAATATTTGGTCACCCTTTTCCATGTAAGCGTAAGCATAGTTCTGTTGGGAGACTCGCAGCTGTACATCATCACGCCATTATCTAGTTAGCTCCTAGCCAATCAAACATCAATGTGGCAGAGGGGGCGTGGTCAAGCGCCCGTCCGGAGAGAGAGAATTATGGGCAGCTGCCCTGTATGTGTTTGTGTGTCTTTTTATTTAATTAAATATTATTTACATTGTTAAGCTGGTTCTCGCATCCTCCTTTCCCTTGTACCCCCTTTACATTGGTGCCGAAACCCGGGAGGGAGGAGGAATGCACGCTGCCGTCCGCCGGGGGATGGAGTAGCCCGACCGCCCGGACGCGGGGAATGGCTGCCGTCCGTTTACATGTTCTCTCTCTTGCAAATGTAAACAAGTGTAAATGTCAGCATCATCATATATGTCGAAAGGATTCAAATCTGTCAAATAAAACATGAGCTCATTGATGTCATTTAAATATCAGTCTGCTTTTTTAATTTTTTATCCCCTTTTCTCCCAATTTGGAATGCCCAATTCCCACTACTTACTAGGTCCTCGTGGTGGCGTGGTTACTCACCTCAATCTGGGTGGTGGAGGACAAGTCTCCGCTGCCTCCACTTCTGAGACAGTCAGTCCACGCATCGTATCACGTGGCTCTTTGTGCATGACACCGCGGAGGCTCACAGCATGTGGAGGCTCATCGCGATCCACGCAGAACTTACCACGCGCCCCATTGAGAGTGAGAATCACTAATCGCGACCACGAGGAGGTAACCCCATGTGACTCTACCCTCTCTAGCAACCGGGCCAATTTGGTTGCTTAGGAGACCTGGCTGGAGTCACTCAGCACACCCTGGATTCGAACTCGCGACTCCAGGGGCATTAGTCAGCGTCAATACTCGCTGAGCTACCCAGGCCCCCGTTTATACATAGGCTTAAGTTCTACCTAAGTTTAATGGTGCAATGCTCAAATATTTAGTACTTCCTAAATTGTGAGTTAGTGCCCATTTGCGCCACAACTAGGCTAAGTTGTAACTTACGTATAGCTGGTGCAACCGGCCTCAGGGGTGTAAAGTAACAAATTACAAATATTCTCGTCACTGTAATTAAGTAGTTTTCCCAAGGAATTGTACTTTTTTAAGTAGTTTAAAAATGGTATACTTTTACTTGAGTACATTTTAATTGTGTAATTGTACTTTTACTGTGCTATTTTCCCCCCGTCTGTGTTAGCTACTTCCCTATCCTAACTTTATTTTTATCCATCAACGTGATTGGCTACAGAGAGTCTCGTGACTTCCGTCAAATCAAAACATGCATAGAAAACTTGAACGGCAGCTGTAGATCTGGCGCCAACGGCTATGGATGTGGAGGATACCTCAAGCAGCAGTTCAACATCAACACCTGAATATCCATGGCCACACCTGAAAGGGCTTTTTGCAGTGAAGAAGGCCAAATGCTTGATCGTGTTATGTGAGTTTAGCTTGCTCAAGCCAGTCGAGATTTCAGCATTAATTCTGCCTCTAATTTGAAGAAACATATCGAGGTAAATTTCATATTTCTGCTTACTAGATTCTCCGTATCTATAATGTTGCCTGTAAATTAGCTGTCTATCACTGAGATTATTGGGTTGCTGTGAGAGATTTATGTAATGTTTGAAATAGGGCTGTGCGATGAAACGATCTCTATATTAATTGTGAAAAAAATCCTTTGTATCGATGATAAACTTTGCAGTAAGTTTCTATATTTAGCCTATGTTCTAAATCTAGACCAGGTGTGCTCATTTCATCAATCGCGATAGCAAGACAACCACTGATTGATCTAGATAAAATCTAAAAGACTGACATTTTATTCCCTTGCTTCTGTAGGTGCGCATGCTAACTGACAGGCAGCTTATGTATTTGCACTGTGCTTTACATGTAAAGCACATGCTTCATAATTCCATCAAAATTCCTGTTTTGGTGAGGTATTAATGTAAACACAGTCAGTTATGTCTAAAGTGAATGTAAACAGTGGGACAAAAAATGGATTCAGGCAGAATATTCCACTAGTCACAAATACATTTCAGAAAATTGTGCATCATGCATTAGAATGAGTACACAACTATTTCTGGGCTTAAAAGATTCAAGAACTAAATCGGTGCCCAAACATTATATCTCAATAGGAATACAATGTGGCCCCCCATGTACTACTTGAAGCCCGATGTGGCCCCTGGCCTGTACCAAAAAACTTTGCCTTCCCCTGCTCTATGCCCCCTCAATTGTGCAGGATTGAAAAATTTTTTTTCATCTTTTCATCTCTGTAAACATGTCTCCCTGCTATCTTTTTGGAATCAGAAAACATAGATAACATAGATAAGTGATACATTTTAAAAGTTAGTAGTGAAAAAGAAAATTATTGGAGGATACGTATATTTTTCCTTCTTTCTGACAAACAGCCATAAAATGGAATGGGAATTACAATATGTACAGTGTGCAACATTTTCAAATTGCAGCATACAGTGTTTATTATAAGGAGGCATATACTGTAGCTTTCGCAACTCAGTACTCAATTCTCACCACTCATGAGTACTTTTAAATGAGCTACTCTTTTTACTCTTACTTAGTTTTTAGGACAGGTAATTTTACTCACACTACATCTTTTTGGAAGTAACAGTACTTTTACTTGAATATGATTTTTCAGTACTCTTTTCACCCCTGGTATGGACATAAACACCTAATATATCCTTCAAAAATCTTCATTTGTGTTTCGCAAAAGAAAAAAAATCATATGTCATATGACTTTGAGACAGCATGAAGGGGTGTAGTTGATGAGAGAATTCTCATTTTTGGCTGAACTATCCCTTTAAATGATGTGGCTGGATCATTGAGTCAGTGAGTTGAACTTGAGAATAAGATCAGCCTGATTCATGAATGAATCAATCAGATATGTCTTGTGAACTGCATCGATGTAAAGATTGAAATGATCTGACTCAAAAGAACGGTGTGTTCACAAACTCACATGAATGCGCTAAGGGCATATGTCAAGATTTGCAGTGAACAACAGCTTAAATTTCAGTCCATTCCCCACACAAAGCTTTCGTACGACTTCAAAATACTTGGAATATAACACACAAGTCATATATAAAACTTTTAAGATGATGCTTCTCATGGTGGTTTTTTGTCATTGTGGAGCTTGACAGCCCCAGACTACATTCACTTTCATTGTATATTTGTGTCCCTCAGAACTCACACAGGTTTGGAACGACATTAGGGTAAATGAGTAAATGATGGCAGAACTTAAATTTTCGACTGAACTATGCCTTTAAATTTAGATTGGTACTGGTCCTAAAAATAAAATAACAACGACTAATCGCACATACATAGCTAGACTCAAAGAAAAGCTTCATGATACAGGAAGCAAAAGGAAATTCTACCACACAGTGACACAGCAGAGACTGCAAAGTAATTTAATGTAAAATATATCACACATCCCACCCGCCCTGCTTTCTTCTGGCTGCCGATCATCAGTCTTCCTCATTACAATCTTTCTCTCCTTTTTGTGTCTCTTCCCCTTTCTTGTGTCTCTAAGTGTATGATTGCACTGAACCCGTGCTGAAAAGTCACATTACCCCCGATGACATGCTGGGAACATTCTGGGTCTGATAATTCACATGCTGGGTGTAAACATCCTTTGTGTGAGCGAGTGTGTGTATGATAGGGAAGAGGATATGGGCCATTATAGAACGTTATGAATGATTATATGTTTAACCACAGTAGGGTACAAGTCATTGAGCCAGCACACACGGGCACACAGACATTCCCTACTTACTTGTGCTCCACGCTGTGTGAGAGAAATTCTCACGGGCATCATAATGAAGGTGAAAGGAATTCTGGGAATGAGACTAAAGCTCCTAGTTTATCACACACAACACTGTTCGATCACCATTTCCACTACATGTGTGTGCCATTTGTCAGACAAATAGAGTTGAAGTTGGTGTGGAACCTCAATGGTGTGATACCATGCATGTCTATAATACAAGCAAGCAATGCGACAAAGCGAAGGCTGCATCCTAATTTGCGTAATTCTACGACACTAAAAATACATATACTGTACTTCACTTGTGATAGAAAAGTTTGGTAACACTTAACAAGGCTCTATTTGTTAACCTTAGTTAATTAATTAGGTATCATGGACTAACTATGAACAATTACTTTTACAGCATTTATTAATATTGATTAATGTTAATTTATAAATATATTATCACTGTTCATTTTACTTCATAATGCATTAACTTATGTTAACAGACACAACATCTGATGTTAAAAAATTATGTTGAAATTAGCATTTATCAGTATTAATACAGTAAATGCTATAAAGGTATTGTTCATTGTAAGTGTTAGTTTATAATGCATTAACTTATGATAACCTTGTGAAACCCCATGTCCACATGCGTGGACGTTGTGTTTTGGCTTTGCTAAACGCAATGCAAAATTTAATTTCATTTAAATCAACTGATCTCAGTTCTGGAGACTCTGTGCTGTCAGTAAAGGGTTAAACTATGGTCATGAGAAAATAAGGCACATTTCAAACTGTTCTGAGACCAGTGCAGACAGACAGCACACTGGAGGTTAAGTCATTTACTAAATAGGGAGCAAGTGAACATCCTATAGCTCTCTAAGCAGCTAAGTGCATTCAATCCTAAAATCCAATCAAAAGTTCAGTTTCAGGCTGCAGATGATGTTTGGACCACTCAACATGTTTGGCAGCCAGGGGACAATGGTAATCAGAACATCGATTCAGAATGTATAATTTTATTTTAACATGGTTGGCAGTGATTGGATGATGCTGGCCATTACTTTGAATCAGAGTTAATGTCTGTAACGTCTCAAAAACAAGAAAAATCAACATTCCTGGAAACATAATAAACAATTTGATTTCCTTCATAAAGTCACAGCATGCCCACCTCTTCAGACATTACTACACCACTGAACTTTACTATAAAGTGTTACCAGAAGTTCATACTTTTGGGTAGCAACAAAGTATAGCAGTATTGGGGTATACTACAACGGCATAAAATTACATTTAGAAACCATGGACCCCTTTGTTGTATATTGTTCGTGTTTACGTGTAAGCATTAGTATATAAATATATTACCATAAAATTAATTATTATTTCACTTTCAGGTTCATCCATCCATTTACAAACTGCAATGGCAATTTCAATTTTGCATTCACCAAGAACCTTCACAAATTACTGTATACTATTTTCAAGACAATACTATCTGGGACGCACTTATCTTAATAATCTTAATCTAAAAGTATATTGTATACTTCACTGAGGTTGGAAAAGTACATACTTTTGTGTATGTAGAAAGACAGTATGCCAGCATGACGACCTAAAATTGCGATATTGTATTCAAAAACCCCTTTGTTGTGTATTGTTTGCATTTGCATGCAAATGTACACTGAAAAAGTTGATAGAAAACCAACATAAATTTGTCCTTTTCCGTTGTCGTACTATTTTAAACATACTATATTTTGGCACACCAATCTTAATCTTGAATACTATGACATGTGAATTGGGATGCAGTCATTGTCTACACTGCAAGTTTATAATGTGTAATTTATGTATAATCTACACTGTTGATTAAAATGTGAGTGATCTAGTTTTGTCACTCGATTGCAATGCAGACACAGCTCTGAATTTCACATCAACACACGCACACACACATGCACACACACACTTACATAGATGTAAAATGCAGAAGAACAAAGATTATTTTCTTATCTCTCTCTTACCTCAGCACAAATAATGTGAATTTAACAGAACTCATAATGTGGGTCAGAATCAAATCACTGCTTATTAATGTAATTGAATCTCACACATAGATTCAACAAAGATGGTGTGAAACCAGAAGAGACATTTTATCCATTTTAATAATTAAAACCTAATATTAACAACATCATCAGGGTTTACTGGGTTTGCTCGTGTTTGTGTGCGCATGAAATGAGAACATTATATTATTACGTATAGGTAAGATTTAGTTGTCTGTCACCTTTCATTCTTATCTCATTTAATATTAAAACTCTCTCTTTTTCTCTCTCTCTCTCTTCATCTTGCCTGCTGATAATATATTAAATTCCTTCTTCTTTATAACAAGAATGTCTCTAAGGTATGTACTGATATTTTTTGCCTGTATTGATGCATAAATACTGACATTAAAAGGAGAGTCTACTTAAAAATAAAGATGATGTCATCATTTACACACCCTCATATTGCTACAAACCTGTATGACTTTCTATCATTGAACATAATACAAGTAAATGGTGGCCAAAACTTTTAATCTTCAAAAATCACATAAAGGTAGAATAAAAGTAATCTATAAGACTCCAGTGGTTAAATCCATATCTTCTGAAGCGATATGATAGGTGTGGGTGAGAAATAGATCAATATATAAGTCCTTTTTTTTTTTTCTATAAATCTCCACCTTTGACCAGCCCGACCAGTAGGTGGCGATTTGCACGAAGAATGCAAATCACCAAAAAAATAAAAGAAGAAAAATGTGAAAGTGAAAGTGGAGATTTATAGTAAACAAATGACTTCAGTATTGACCTTTTTCTCACCCACACCTATCATATCGCTTCTGAAGACATGAATTTAACCAGTGGAGTCTTATGGATAGCTTTTATGATGACTTATGTTATTTTTGGAGATTCCAAGTTCTAGCAACCATTCACTTATATTGTTTAGACCTACAAAGATGTGAAATGTTTCTAAAAATCATTGTGTCCTGCAGAAGATAGTAAGTCAAACACATCTGGGATGGCAAGAGTGTGAGTAAATGATGAGAGAATTTTCATTTTGGGGTGAACTATCCCTTTAATTATAATAATACATGGCAAAAACAACAACAACAAAACATGTATAATGTTGCAGTTCCTAATAAAGTTACCAACCAACTGGCAAACTCTGTTTTATTTAATTGGCCATTTTTACTCTCATTTAGAGTTTGGCAAGTGTTAATTTTGGCCCCTAGTATTGTTTTCTTTTGGGGATTGAATATTAATGGTTCTTGAACCATGTGTTTGGATATCCTTCTATTCAATAGAACTCCAAAACATTTGGAATGAATTGTTTGGTAAACCAGCCATATTTGCGAAACGGAATGCAGGTCACTCTTTGGAGAGCAGGTTTGTTTAGGTCCTCCAACAGCTGTTCCTCATGGCCCACGTTCCTTTGATCCGGGAGTGTCTGGATTTGTCTGATTGGAATGGGAACGTAATTTACCAACCTGATTAATTCCTCTAGTGGAGTCTGGGCTTGGATGTCGGCATGTTTTATCAAAGCAGTACCACATAGGAGCTGCTACAAGAGTGAGTGCACATGAAGAAGTGTGTGTGTATGGTGCTATAAAGCCTGAAGACATTGTATGTACAGATCAACAGAACAAAGTGGACGAAATACCGCTGGGCACCTTTCGCTGTTAAATGTGTGCATGAAAACAAATGAATAAAACAACAAATAAAAGCATGAAATAAGGGTTTCACCGAGTGTCAGAGATCACTTTCGGAATTCAAGCGGTGCAAAAGCATCAAACAGCATGAGCCAAAGTGTCAAGGCCATCTGTGAAAATGATGTGTTTGAGAGAGAGTTTAGTCTCTGGAGCTCAAATGTGCATGAAGTGGGTTTTGTATGTTTTTGTGCTGTACTGAGCTACAGAACGGGAGAATAAAAAAGAAAGAGACAGATTTGTATAACAGATGATGAGACCTGGAAGTTCCTCATTTCTTCAGGCCAGTTGGAAGGACGTGGAAGAGACACTAACACAAACATGCAAATTAGAATTCACAAAGAATTAATTGCACACACCGATATTGTCATTTACTTGCACATGCTGTCTGCAATGTTTTATTGCCTAATTAAAGGAATCATACAAATAAGGTAACATCTGAATGATTTCTTCATACATGTGACTTGTTGATGAATACACAACCTCACACATTTAACACACTTCTAAAGCCTGAGAAACGTAGAATCTAAAAATGAAAACTACCATCATACAATAAGCGTCTTTACTGCTTAACTTATTGGTCCACATACAGTAAATAATAATTTAGGACTTATTCAATATTCAGACTTCATACAGCTGGTTTAACTTGAACAAGTCACTGACTGCATTCAAAATAAATTAATGAAGACATTCTAGAAGCATGATAATTTTTATTTGCATATCCTTTCACAAACAGTATGTACTGCGGTGGCTTATATGGTGATATAAGATTATCGTTAGATCATACTTGACCTCATATCTGTCATAGCGATTGCACTTTGGAGATCAAAAACAGCCATTTGCGTTCAGAGTTTTGTGCAGTTCCTTCATGAAAAGTTCTAATCTACAAACAGCAGCTGTGGGGTAAATGGGTTTTATTAGAGCAGGCCAGATAACAATGACGGTAATCCGTGAAATATCATAATTTATGTTGGTCCCTGAGTTTCCCCTGATCCACCGGTCCTAATGGAAATTTCAAGAAGCCCAAATCTCCAATAATCTTTTGAAAAAAAGGGTGTGAAGTGGCCATTGAAAGCAGTTCTTTTCTGGGGTGCCAAAAAAAAACTTGGAAGTTTGTAAGCTGTAACTTCATCTATACTTTAGAAGGACTGTGCAACATCACAACAACACTGATCCACTATACGTCTTTATATTTAACACTCATGTCCATCACTTGATGAATCGCTCCCATGATCAATAGAAAATGTACACAAATGTCTATTTGAACTTTGTGCGACCCCGTGCACACATGCGCGGATGTTGTATTTTGGCTTTGCTATACGCAACGCATTATTTAAATTAATTTAAACTGACTGATCTCAGTTCAGAAGCCTCTGGGCTCTCAGTAAATGGTTACACTTTAGACGTACAGGGTCATGTGACAAAACTACATGGCACTGATCACAGCAGAGTTTGTCTTTGGGAGAAATGCCAACAAAATTACATCTGGTAAGAATCCGTATTAAGTTTTTACATTGAAACCTGTTCGAGTCAAAAGATTAGAGTTTCTATTTTCATCCGATATACCATTTTTAAAATTTGAGCGATTTATCGTGAAACTCCATGCTGCTAAACACAATATACACTAATGTGTACTTTAGCTCATTTTGTCCTTAGAAATCCTATGTTTACAGTGCATTATCACTTTTTTTTTTTTTTTTTTTTTGCTTTCAGATGCTTTATACTGAGTTAGGATGAAAATAAGGTGCATTTTGAACTGTTCTGAGACCAGTGCAGACAGACAGCACACTGGAGGTAAAGTCAATAACTAAATAGGAATCAAGGGAGCAAGGGAGGATCGTTTAACTCTCTATGCAGCTAAGTGCATTCACTCCTAAAATCTGACCAAAAGTTCAGTTTCAAGCTGCAGATGATGTTTGGACCACTCAACATGTTTGGCAGACATGGGACAATGGTAATCAGTACATAGATTCAGAATTTATCATGTAGAATTTTATTTTAACATGAATGCCAATGATTGGATGATGTTGGCCATCACTTTCAAATCAGAATTAATTATGCTAATTTCTGATGTAATGTCTGTAACGTCTCAAAAACATGAATAACCAACATTCCTGGAAACACAATAAATAATTTGATTAAAAAAATATGACTTTCTATAGCTTGGTATTATTTACATTGTTCCAACTCAGTCCCGCTGTCCACATATTTTGCCATCAATGTTTAGGAAAACTATTTGCTCTAGAATTTTTTTGATTTGTTTATTAGGTGCTACAGGTAACAAATCAAAAAGGGAAATGGAAAATACACACAGCAGTTATGTTTGGGTCTCAGGAGGTTAAAAAAAATCAATTTACATGGGCGGTAATATTGCAATATTGGTAACACTTTAATTTCCATTGGTTAACATTAGTTCACACCATTAGTTAACATGAACTAACAACGAACAATACTTTAACAGCATTTATTAAGCTTGGTTAATGTTAATTTCACATATAGTAATACATTTTTAAAATCAAAAGTTGCATATATTAACATTAGTTAATGCACCATGAACTAACAATGAACATTAGTAATTTTTTTAACTAACATTAACAAAGATTAACAAATGCTGTAAAAATAAATTGTTTATTGTCAGCTCATGATACCTAATGCATTAACTAATGTTTTTTTTAATTTTATTTATTAATTTTTTTTATCCCCTTTTCTCCCAATTTGGAATGCCCAATTCCCACTACTTAGTAAGTCCTCGTAGTGGCGCGGTTACTCGCCTCAATCCAGGTGGCGGAGGACAAGTCTCAGTTGCCTCCACTTCTGAGACCATCAATCCGTGTATCTTATCACGTGGCTCGTTGTGCATGACACCGTGGAAACTCGCAGCATGTGGAGGCTCATGCTACTCTCCGCGATCCACGCGCAACTTACCACGCGCCCCATTGAGAGCGAGAACCACTAATCGCGACCACAAGGAGGTTACCCCATGTGACTCTACCCTACCTAGCAACCGGGCCAATTTGGTTGCTTAGGAGACCTGGCTGGAGTCACACAGCACCCCCTGGATTCGAACTCGTGACTACAGAGGTTGTAGTCAGCGTCAATACTCGCTGAGCTACCCAGGCCCCCTGCACTCGCTAATGTTAATGAATGGAACCTTACTGTAAAGTGTTACCGCCTTGTAAATAAGGTGCAATCTAAACTGTATTAAATCTACTGTAATTTACATAGTATCAAGGGTTGTTTGCACTGAGAAGTATAATTATAACGGCGCAGCATTATTTCAGTGGAGAAAAACTTGTTAAACTGGATTGTGAGATGCCGGTTATTTGCCCAAATTCTTTGTGTTATATTTGTGAGCATGTGCTTGGAACTAGAGGGCAGGAATGCATCTATGCATGTGTGTTTGTGCGTATGTTTGATCAAGAATTGATAATAGAGGAATCTTCTCCTTCAAATAAAGTATTACTTTAGAAGTCTGATTAAATATTAATGTGCTTCATTATTAACCTCTATAGGTCTTCATAAAATTAAAACAAACAGGAAAAGGACAGCGAATGTACGAGAGAGAGCGAGACCTAGACCACACATATTCTGTATGAAACGCATGATTGTAATTCTTTAGTAGTTTAGCTTTTCAGTTCTTACCTCTGAACATCAAAAGAATGAGAAAACATTCCTTGTATGATCAAACGTTATCTTAAAAGTTAGAGATTTTAGAAACTTAGTTGTATATACAGTATAATGTAGAAGACTAGCTGCTGAGTCTAATCTTATAAACTAGATTTTTACATTTTCTGAAGAAAAAGTGAGTGGTTGTTAGGGTGTTCTGGGTGGTTGGTGCCTACTGGCTAAAGTCAAAAGAGTCATCCCCCAAGTCTCTATGCTATTCTAGTCTCTATAGGGCTTCTGTCATATTTAGCTTCGTCTATATACATCTCAGGATTTTTTCCCGCCTGTTTTATCATCTACAAGGCAAATACCATGTTGGTGGAACGACCTTCCCAACTCCATCCGTGAAGCTGACTCACTCTCTGTCTTCAAAAAACAACTAAAAACACATCTTTTCCATGAGCACTTAACCAGTCATTAAAAAAAAAAAAAAAAAAATTCTGTTGCACTTTATTCTATTTTGAATACTATTATGATGCTAGTGATACTTGGTAATACAGCACTTTTCATACCACTGTCTCCTAAGATGATTCGCTTATGTTTTCCTCTCTTGTAAGTCGCTTTGGATAAAAGCGTCTGCCAAATGAATAAATGTAAATGTAAATGTAAAAACATGTACTGTGAATCCAATTGCTTAGAGAAGAAATAGCACTCCTCTTCCCATTATGCCACCTAATTTAAGGTTTCATTCATTTCAGAACTACAGAATAAAAAGTTTGTTGTATATGATGTATATCGTGTGCATATATTTTCTAATTTTGTCAATTTTATCAACTTTAAGTAGTGCACTAGCATATAGATGGCCTCAAAATAGACGGACAAAATGCCAGAAAACTCCAAATATGATTTCATGGAGTATTTAAAAAAGGTTCTTCTATGACATCAGACTGTAAAGCCCTTTGTGGTTCTAAATGGAACCTTTTTGAAACTATTTTATATTTTCTTTTAAGAACAACCTGAATCTCTGCAGCCTGCAAGGACTAACCCTCCACTTGTGACAGTGACAAGCTCAGGTCATTTCTAGCACCATTTATGGCCTGTGTTTGTTTTATTAGCATTCAAAACCTGTTATGAAGTCCTGCTTTAAGACTTTATGCCTCCAGGCAGAAGCTGATTATACTGTATGCATACTATATGTATCTATGTGATAGCGTCAGTTACCAATGAATTTTAATGTGGAATATTCATAGAAAATCTACTGTAAAAAGAACAGCATGAAGTCATCAACATAATTAATTTTCCAGTCGACAGTATGTGGGAAATTTCTCTTTAAGTGGTTGTAAATCTTTTTTCCACCAACCTTGTTCTTGTAATTCATCTTAATCAAAATCCCATCCTACTCGCAAACAGTTAGCATCATCAAATGCACGTTGTTTACCCTGTAGGTGGAAGCATTAAACGTATGCGTTGCATGTTCTGTTTGATTTTAAACTGGTACGGTTATATTACAGTGTGTATCTAAGGTTATATAAAACAGATCATTCCAGTCCTAGATGTTGATTGGTCAATACAGAGTTCCAGCCATGCTAAAATATGCATTATAGTAACAGCTAAGGGGCCAGTCCATATATTATGTTTTGCTTGTATTTGTAAAATCCTTTGTTTTTATATACTTGTAATTTAATATAATTGTATTTTTGTCTTTTTTTCTTCTTTTTTTTATTGCTTTGCATATTTGTATTTCTGTAGTTGATATGAAATACTTGATATAAAAAGTGGATATGTCCTCTGATATGACATGCTATACTTCATCTAAAACAATTTTAACACAGCATTTTCAAATTATTTTCTCATTCATGAAGCACGCAGCTTTTATGACCTCTATTTTTTAAAATATTAATTGTGGAATATTTGCATTTGATAAAATTTATATCACATGCCCATTTAAAATGGATTAAGGAAGGCAAAAGGGTGATCAAAAATGGTAAAAAACTTAAAGGAATGTTTTTGGTTCAATACAAGTTAAGCTCAGTTAACAGCATAATGTTGATTTCCACAAAAATACTTTCAATTCGTCACTCTTTTATTAAAAAAAAAAATTGTGATTACAGTAATAGACTTACAATAGAAATAAATGGGGCGAGTCCATAAATATTAAAACACAATCTTAAAAGTATAGCCACAACGTGTTAACATGATTTTACAGTGGCAAGGAAAAGTATGTAAACCCTTTAGAATTACCTGCATTTATGTATAGGTTGGCAAACCTGGGATCCAATTAATGAAATGAGATTGAAGGTGTGGGTTAGAGCTACTTTGACTTATAAAAAGCACTCAAATATTTTGAGTTTGCTTTTCACAAGAAGCATCTGCTGACGTGGACAATGCCTAGCAAAAAGAGATCTCAGAAGACCTACGATCAAGAACTGTTGCTTTGCATAAAGCTGGAAAAAGTTACAAAGTTATCTTGAAGAGCTTAGATATTCATCTGTCCACAGTTAGACAAATTGTCTATAAATGGAGACGATTTAGTACTGTGGCTACACTCTCTAGAAGTGGCCGATCAGCCAAGATGACTCAAAAGGCACACAGCAGAATGCTCAATGAGGTAAAAAAGAACTCTAGTCTAACAGCTAAAGACATGAAGGAATCATTGGAACTGGTTAACATCTCTAAACAGGCATGGTGTCCATAGCAAGACACCACGAAGGAAGCCTCTGCTTTCCAACAAAAACATTGCTGAGCGTCTGAAGTTTTCCAATGACAACATTGACACTACACAACGCTACTGGAAAAATGTTTTGTGGACTGATGAAACTAAGGTTGAATTGTTTGGGAAGAACATGTAGCAATACGTATGGTTTAAAAAGGGCACCGCATACCAATATGAAAAACCATCATCCCAATGGTGAAGTACGGTGGAGGGAGCATCACGATTTGGAGCTGCTTTGCTGCTTTGGCGGCTGGACTGCTTACCATCATTGAGAGAAAAATTAATTCCCAAGTTTATCAAGATATCCTACAGGATAATGTCAGGGTGGCTGTGCACCAGCTAAAGCTCAGTAGAAGTGGGTGATGAAACAGGACAATGACCCTAATCATCGAAATAAATCCACAGCAGAATGGCTTCAAATAAAGGAAATCCACGTATTGGAGTTGGAGTGGCCCAGTCAGAGCCCAGACCTTAACCCTATAGAGCTGTTCACACCAGACATCCTAAGAATATGGCTGAGCTGAAGAAATTCTGTCAGGAAGAACGGTCCAAAATTCTTTCTGAACATTGTGCGGGTCTAATCCGCAGCTACTGGAAATGCTTGGCTGAGGTTATATTGCTGCCAAGGGAGGATCGACCAGTTATTAAATCCAAGGGCTCACTTATTTTTCCCACAGCACTGTGAATGTTTCATGGTATGTGTTCAATAAAGAAGCCTTTATTTTTTTGTCACACATTATACATTTATACAGTGAAATTCTTTTTTTCCCCACATATCCTAGCTAAGCTGGGGTCAGAGCACAGGGTAAGCCATGATATGGCACCCCTGGAGCAGATAGGGTCAAGGGCCTTTCTCAGGGGCCCAACAGTGGCATCTTGAACCCCCACCCTTCTGGTTAGTAACCCAGAGCCTTAACCATTGAGCCACCACTGCCCTGTGAGAAGACATGAAAGATTGTAATTGTTTGTGTGTGGTGTTAGCTTAAGCACATTGTACACATTGCACATTGTGTTTGTCTATACTTGTGACTTTAATAAAGATGAGATAAAATTTTATGACCAACTAACAAGCTAATTCTTGTCACAAGCTAATTTCTTGCCACTTCAGAGTGATAAAATTGCTTAATCTATTGGATATAATTTTACACAGATATGGTTAGTAAACGATTTTATGGCACTAAAATTATGTTTTCATGTATAACGTTTACACCTATACTTTTAAAACCATGAGTATTTTGACGTTAACGGATTGGCCACATTTACAGCAGGGTGGAACAGGAAGTAATCAGATGAATATAAGAGTGAGTGAGTGCATTATTGTCGGCGGCCAGAAGCCAAACCCTGCAGGGACCAAGTTTAATCACCATCAGAGATGGAGAAGGCCTTAATGTGTGGGCTGTATATGTATGTGTGGTGGACAGATAGGGAATGTCTTGATATATATTTGCATCAGAGTACAATTAGTGCATACAGGGATGCTGTGTGTGTGTGTGTGTGTGTGTGTGTATGTTTAGACAGTGTGTATGCTGTTGGCATTGCAAATGGATGGCAGAAGGACGAGATTGCTTCACCTTCTCAAGGACAAACGGAGATTAATGACCAGCAGACCCTACACCCTCACCCCCTACAGTCTCAAACGCACACACACAATCACAATCAAGATTAAACACATAGCTCACCCAAAAATGAAAACTCTGTAATTATTTACTCACTCATGTTTAGTTTTTTTGTCCAGTGGAACACAAAAGTAGAATGTTTTGAAGAATATTTACACAGTAAATTTACATAGTTATTGTGCACTGTATTCCAAGTCTTCCAAAGTCAAATGATGAGCTTTCTGTGAAGGACAGACAGAAATTTAAGTTGTTATTCACTGAAAATCTTTCCCTCCACCGACGCTCGCGTCTAATTCATTTCCAGAATTCAAAAATGGCCTATTGCCTTCATATTTCACACTCAATGGGCCTCATTTATGAAACTTTCGTAAAATAAATGTGTAAACTGGGAGTAATTTACACGAAAAAAAGGACCTTCCCGAAAACCAAAAACAGTGCTTTTTTACAAATTTATGTCAGTTTCAACACAAAACATTCGGATGTTGTTTACACGATTTAAACATGGTCAGGAGCAGATGTTAATTTAGTTTGTACCGACTAACATATTGAAAATATGAAAAATGTGCATGTAATTCGTAAATACGAGACTAGAGAACTTATGTCAGAGTGGCTCTACAAACTATTTACACAAAAGTTTGTTCTGCTTATGTTTCATAAATGAGGCACAATGTTTTGGCACTAATGAAATCAATGATATAATAACGCCAGCCTTGGTGAGTGGAAGATTATCAGTAAATACTGATTTAAATATAGTGCATGAGCTGTACAAACCACATTTACAGTGTTTTTGTGTCCTTTTTGGAGCTTGACAGCTGTGGTCACTATGATTGACATTCACTAAGTCGTTGAATGGAAAGAGCTGCATAATGATTCTCCCAAAAAATTATACTTTTTTTTTAGTTCCACAAAAAAAAAAAAAAAAAAAAAAAAACAGCTTAAAGGGTTGGAACCTCATGAGGGGGAGTAAATAATGACAGAATTTTCATTTTAAACTGTTCACTCAAAAATATCTGCATAATGTATTCCCATATGTGTGCGTACAGTTTAAGTATGTTTATAAATGTGTCACATTGCCCATTTTGCTCTTCAAAGTGAGTTGTTGCTGTATAAACATGCATGTGAAGGGAGAATTTTAAATGAGGGGTGCTCCCTTGTGAGGTGTGCTCACTGAGTGTGTGTGTGCACGTGTTTTTAATGGGACTTCATATGTGTTTAAAATGTGCTAAACATCATGGGATGAGAAAAGCCTGTTTGGTATTGTCCTCATCTACTTAATAAACTACATTAACAGAGGGAGAAATGACCTCTGGAGCGTGACACGCAGCTGAATTCATTTAAGACTCCGGCTCATCAATATTCTCAAATGAACCCTCAGAGAAACTCTGGATGATGGGAGCTTCTTGAATTATAAAGAGACACTGGAATTATCGGAATCTGCTGTAGCATTTCAGAGCGTGCAGTCCAATGAATAAAGGTCCAAAGGGTATAGCAGCATTGGGAAAGCTACTTTGAAACTGTAGTTTGCCAAGCTACTCACAATTTAAAATAGTTTAACTATAGTCAAGCTACCCTTTAGATATAGTAGTTAAAAACCTGTCATTATTTAATCACTCTCATGTTGTTCCAAATCTATATGACTGTCTTTATTCTGAGAAAATTTGAAGAACATTGACAACTCTGCTCTGTCACATACAATAAAAAGGGACTGATCACATTTAGCTTAACATCTCATTTTGTGTTCAACAGTGTTTGCTTTAAAAATATTTACAAAATGCAGTACAGGGGCAAAAAAAAAAAAAAAAAAAAAAAAGGGATAAGACCTATTGTCTATTCTTGTTTTTGTTTTGATTTTCATTTTGACAATATTTATGTTATGTTCATTTTATACAAACATGGCCAGAATTATATGAAGAAATATACACAAATTAGTAAAGTATATTGTAAAATATATACAATCATACACAAATATTATATACTGTATATATAACCATTTTTATTCTTGCTGAAAAGTTTTTATTTTTATTTGGATGATATATATATTTTGATTTTTAAATACACAGAAAATGGCAAAAGTACACATGGAAAAATATTTAAGTAACAAAAATATATTTGAAAATAAAAATGACAAAAATGTATACTCAGTGCTGGGCGGATTACTTGTGAATTGTAATCAGGAACTGATTACAAATTACATGACAAAAAAGCAATCCGTAACGTGATCTCATAGATTATATTTTTGGGGTAATCTAATCCGATTACTTTTGGATTACTTTCAACCTAATTCTATTTTATTCTATGTCACATGCATTTGATTAGGATAATCATTTTAACATAAAAGTACAAAGAGGAAGAAAATGTATAACATTCTTTATTACTAACGAAAAGAGCCTCAGAGCTCCTCGTGACATTTTTAAAAAGTGCATTAAACATTACATGAAATAAATAAACATTAAAGTCTCTAAACTCCTCCTCTCCAACCACCCCATCACCTGTTCCCTTGACCCCATTCCTTCTCACCTTCTCCAGGCCATTTTTCCATCCATCCTACCTGCACTCACACACATAATTAACACATTTCTACTTACAGGCACTTTTCCCACTACATTTAAGCAGGCTCGAGTAACCCCGCTGCTGAAGAAACCTGCACTTAATCCCACACAAATAGAACACTACAGACCAGTCTCTCTCATCCCATTCATGGCAAAAACACTTGAAAGGGCAGTTTTCAATCAAATCTCTGCCTATCTCTCACAGAACAAGCTGCTGGATGACAATCAGTCAGGCTTCAAAAGTGGACACTCCACCGAGACTGCCCTGCTGTCTGTCACTGAGTCACTGAGACGGGCGAAAGCTGAATCCAGATCATCAGTCCTGATTCTGCTGGTCCTTTCTGCAGCCTTTGACACAGTCAACCATCAGATCTTACTCTCTACCCTCTCCTCGCTGGGCATCACAGGAACTGTGCTTGACTGGTTTAATTCCTATCTCTCAGGTAGGTCCTTCAAGGTAGCCTGGAGAGGTGAGGTATCCAAGCCACATCAGCTACTTACTGGGGTATCTCAGGGATCAGTGCTTGGGCCACTTCTCATCTCTATATACACAACATCACTGAGACCCATCATTCAGGCACATGGTTTCTCTTACCACTGCTACGCTGATGACATGCAACTCTATTTGTCTTTCCAGCCCAACGACAACACAGTGACTGCTCGAATTTCTGCCTGCCTGGCGGACATCTCGGCCTGGATGAAGGAACACCACCTGCAACTCAACCCAGCCAAGACTGAACTCCTTGTCTTTCCAGCCAACCCTGCTGTTGAACACAACATCACCGTGCAGCTGAGTGCAACTACAGTAACGCCTTCCAAAATGGTCAGAAATCTAGGGGTAACCATCGATAACAAACTACATTTCACAGACCATGTCTCAAAGACCGCAAGATCATGTAGATTTACACTCTACAATATCAGGAAGATAAGACCCTTCCTCTCTGAACATGCCACACAACTGCTTGTCCAGTCACTTGTCATAACTAGACTGGACTACTGTAACGCTCTCATTGCAGGCCTCCCTGCATGTGCAATTAGACCCCTGCAAATGATCCAGAATGCAGCAGCACGTCTGGTCTTTAATCAACCAAAGAGAGCACATGTTACACCACTCCTTGTCTCTCTCCACTGGCTACCGGTTGATGCACATATCAAATTCAAGGCTCTGATGCTGGTATACAGAACAGTCACTGGGTCTGCTCCAGCATACCTAAAATCATTTATGCAGAGCTATGCGCCCACTAGAAGCCTGCGGTCGCCTAAGGAACGTCGCATTGTTGTACCAACACAAAGAGGCACCAAAACACTTTCCCGGACTTTCAGCTTCATCATACCACGTTGGTGGAACGACCTTCCCAACTCCATCCGTGAAGCTGACTCACTCTCTGTCTTCAAAAAATGACTAAAAACACATATTTTCCATGAACACTTAACCAGTCATTAAAAAAAAATAAAAATAAATTCCTGTTGCACTTTATTCTGTTTTGAATACTATTATGATGCTAGTGATACTTTGTAATACAGCACTTTTCATACCACTGTCTCCTAAGATGATTCACTTATGTTTTCTTCTTTTGTAAGTCGCTTTGGATAAAAGCATCTGCCAAATGAATAAATGTAAATGTAAATGTTAAATCTAACAGCAATGACAGTGCATGGCCAGTTTATATTTCAAAACACTGAGACGTAAAGTTCATTTTAAATGCATAAAACAATAGCAGTATTACGAACATTAATGACCATAAAATCAACATAAAACTATCATAAAATTAATGAAAATTAAATACCATAAAATCAACAGCAATGAGGTTACCTAGGTCAAAGCTTTCATCTTAAAACACTGAAACACTTTTAACCCTTACTGCTTACTGATAGTCCATCTGCTAATCCAAAACTGAGGTGCAAGATATTATCTTTTGAACAGCAAAAATATTCTAAAAGAGCAGAATATTTTAAAACTACAGAGTTTCACCGAGTCACACAAGGAACAACTGTGTCAAGTTTTATTTGTGTTTAAGTTTTATGCAGTGGACTCCACTGCATCAGCAGCAACAGTAGATTGATAGGCTTTGTTCCATATTGCTACACATTTAGCAGTTAGAGATGGTATCCATTAGATCCTTTGAAGCAATTAAGTTCAATGTGTGAGCACACCACTGGTGAGGTAGTAAGAAATAATATGCTGTATATACTTTTTAAAACATATCTAGTTCATTTTAGGTACATAGAACATTACATTAACAAACAGTAATGAACCTGAAATCAACAGCAATGACATTGCTAGGTCAAAGCTAACAGCTCAAAATTATGACACACTTATTTTTAACCCCTTACTACTAAATAATAGTCCATCACCTATTCCTTAGCTGTGGTGCATATCTTTCTCTTGTAATGTAAAAGGAGCACATGCTCGAAATGTTCGAGCATGTAAGAATAATGTAATAATGTAAGAATATGATATATATATATATATATATATGAAAATGATCAATAAATTATTAACAATTTACTGCCGTTGCCTTGTTAATATGTAATCATGTAATCCATAAAAAGTAACTGTAATCTGATTATTAGTATATTAAAATGTAATTTAATCCAATTACAAATACTTGATTTTTGTAATCTGATTACGTAATACAGATTACATGTAATCCATTTCTACCTAGCACTGTATATGCTGTACATTTATAAAAATATATTTGAAAATATATATTCGTAAATATTTTCTTGCTTTTTTTAAATATTATTTTTAATTTGGACAATATTTATATACAGATTGTTGATTTTAAAAGATACAAAATGGCCAAAAATATACTGTATGAGGAAAAACATCTAAATAACTAAAATGTATTCTAAAATATAAATGTCTTAAATATAAAATAAATATATATACATATAAATATTAAAAAACTTCAGTAAGAATAGAAAATACTTATAAATGTATGTAAATATATATATATATATATATATATATATATATATATATATATATATATATATATATATATATATATATATATGTGTGTGTGTGTGTGTGTGTGTGTGTGTGTGTGTGTGTGTGTGTTGTTTTATATATTTTATTTCAAATTTTATATAATGTTTAATGCCATATATATATTTTATTTTTATTTTTTTCATATGTGGCTGAATTTTTGTCATGCTACTAAAAAATGTAGTTAAGTTAGTAGAAAGACTATTTCTAGTTAGTTACATCCCAACACTGATTCCAAGAAATACCACAGAGATGAAGGACCAGCTTGTGGCATCAACAGAGGAACAGATTTCAGTCATGGCTTTTCATCTTAATTCTTATTCCTAAAATACATCTCTTTTTCTGTTGGGAAATTTCCTTACATGTCTATTGAACTTCAGTTTCTGCCCCTTGTACTTTGAGCTGTGAGGCTTGTGAAGGGCTCATTGCAGTTCCCTCTTTGAGACATTATTCAGAGCTGAAACATTCTAGCTGCATTTCTTCTGCGACGACTAATAAGGGAATACTTAATTTGGCTCTGACATAAACACCAAGAACTGACTGCATAAAAAAAAAGGTTATAAAAACAGATGTGACTTTTAAATGCAACTTCCTGACAGAATAAATCCTTTGACTGAAAGCCAGTTTGCACACTAACCGTTCAGTTTATGAGTTTAGGATTAGTGCAATGAAAGCGAATGGTGACTGAGGCTGTCAGTCCCTGAAATCCTCCTTTTGTGTCCCATGGAAGAAAGAAAATAATTTGGGTCTGAAACAAGTCCTAACTTTACCTTTTCTACAAAGCTCTGCTTTAGTTCGTCCCTTTCTGCTTAGATGAGTGAACCCACATGTTTGTGTATGTGCGTGAGCGTGCATATGGAAACATTAGTGTGCGTGTGTGTGTGTGCAGGTCCACTCAGACTTGAGTGAGACTGCAGGTGACAGATTGTCTCATCAGATCATCACCGAGGTAGTTATGACCACCGTGGGCCAACCATAAAAACCTGGAGTGCCGAAGAGCCTCCAAATGACCATGCTCTGAAACATGAGAACTCAGCAGAGATTTCTCTCTGTGTGTGTGAGTGAACACTTATTTTCCACCTCGATTGAAACTCATCATCACTCACCCCGCTTGTTCTCCCTCAGCAGGAGTGTGTAAAAGTGCAAGTGAGATTGACGCAAGACATTCGTCTTTCTTCCTCTTCAATTAATTTTTTTAACCTATGAAGTATACGCAGAACCAGAAGTAGAGGTAAGAAATCATAAGAAATGTAACACTTCTGGTTCCTTAACGGTTCCATGAATGATGCTTTAAGTACGACTGAAGAAGAAATATATGCCATTTTTTTATATCGTTTATTTAACTACACATTGTCATATCAATAAGCTTCCAGTGATTCCTCTGATTTAAGTTTCACAAGCCTTAAGTACACATACAGTAACAATTCAGACATGACAGAATGAATGACTTGCAGATCAGAAAGTTTTTAATTCACAAAAAAAAATAAAAATTCTTGGTTAGAAGTGCTGTATCTTTTGCACTTTAGATTCAAAATAACCAGCACATAAGAGTCATTCATTCGGGAATCGGACTGCACTGGTTGCATTGTGTGTTTGTGCACTGTAGATCCAAAAGAACCGGCTCAAAAGAGTCATTCTTTCAGGAATCAGACTACACTTTTGAATCAACAATTTAACTGTAGATTTAAAAGAACCAGCTTATAAGAGTCATTTGATTGGGAATCGTGCTATGCTGGTTGCACTGTATGTTTTGCTATGTAGATTCAAAAGAATCGACTTGTCATACATTCGGGAATCAGACTACAATGATCGTGCTGCATGTTGCATGCTAGATTCAAAAGAATCAGCCAATAACAGCCATTAATTTGGGAAATAGCCCCTTAAGCGTCTTACCTCCAAAATACGGGACATCATCATTTTGCACAAAATATGGAACGTCCCGCTATACAGGACGGTTGGAAACCCTATTTTTGGGTGAACTATTCTTTTCAAATGTATGTTTATGCATGTGTGCATGTTAGATGGGTCAGTCTGGTTACATTAGTGGTATTTCTTACAGCAAGTTCAGACAAAACAGCGCAGTATCCATCCACAAATGCAATTTGAGGGAGTCGCCACATAATCCATGGAGAATTCTTCTTTCTTCTCCAGATGTTGTGTGTGTGTGTGTGTGTGTGGTAGGATTCAGTATGCAGCCAGTGGCTTTATAAAACAAAATGATCCAGTGTGTTGGGAGCTGAGCGATGTATAGAGCAATCCATTACGCACACAGACACATTAACATGCTATGCATAGGAAATCACCTTCATGTGCCTGTCTATAACTCTACGCTGTCTGCCCCTCCGTCACTCACTTGCTCTCCAAGTGATCCTCAGTGACAATTTTATCGCAGGATGGATGAGATCTGGATGTGACATTTTTATGGCATACATGAAAACAAAGGCAGGATTACGACATTAATTCCAGCCAGTCAGAGGGAGTGCTACACTAAATATGCTGGCAAATCTAAAATGGTATTTGTGAAGGTCCAATAAACTGCTGCGTGAGTGTCTTAGGTTAAATTTTTAAAAGAGTATAGATAATGTTAGGGAAATACAACAGAGTAGTTGTAAGAAAGTCATAACGAAGCTGCAAATTAGAAAAATTAGAAAACATTAGATTAGATAAATGTGAGATAACCACACAATTGATACAGTTATAATTGACATCACAATATGTAGAAATAGGGGGAGTTTTTAGGAATTAAAGGGATAGTTCACCCATAAATGATCGATCATTTACTCACCCTCATGTTGTTCCAAATCTGTATGACTTTCTTTCTTCCTTTAGAGGAGATATTTTGCAGGACGTTTGCTGCTCTTTTCCATTGACGTCAATGACAATAGATCATGAGACATGCGTGAACCAGCGTACAATCAGACTGTCACAATCTCAAAATAAACCCAATAGGGTGGTCTTGTATCACCCTGAAGGGGTTTATTGTGCCATAATGACCATCTGACTGTTTGTTATTCTGCTTATTACATGACTACTTGCCAAATAAATAAATAAATGCACATGAAATATTGATTGGAGTTGAAATTACATTATTATGTGACAATAAAGAGACCGCAGAGTCTCCAGAAACTGTTGAATACATCCTCCAGTTTGCATCGGAGTTCTGTTGGAGTATATATTGAGAAAATAACCGTCTGACTGCTCATTATCCTGCTTATTACATGTCTACTTGCCAAATAATGGATGTGCTGTCATTATTCAAAAATTTTAGACTGCTAGATGGTGCGAATGACCAATCAGAATTAAATGTTCCAGAGAGTCATGTAATAAGATGAATTAATGACATTTGAGACATTGAAAATAAATGAGAGAATAAGTGACAAATGAAATTTGAGAGCTGGAGTGGAGAGGAAGTGTTTCAGTGAATAAAGACTTCAATTTCTGTCTGTACGTCACACAAAGCTACTGAATGGCTTCAAAAGACTTGTAATATAGCACATAACATTAGATTAGATTAGATTAAACTTTATTGTCACTGTGCAGAGTACAGGTACAGAGCCAGTGAAATGCAATAAGTTGTATGGACTACTTTTATAGTGTTTTGTTTTTTTTTTTTTTTGGTCATTGGGGAGCTCAACAGCCCCTGCCCCATTCACTTTCATAGCATGGAAAGGAGCATCCAGTACGATCAGCAAAACATTTCCTTTTGTGTTAAACAGAAGCAAGACAGTCATACCGTTTTGGAACAACATGACGATGAGTAGATAATTACACACATTTTGTTTCCTTCGCAGAATGTGTTAGAAGGTTAAAAGAGCTCTGTTAAACGGGTGATTGTCAAAGAGGTTAACTCACATGACACAATGACAATTCGGCCATTACCGAGATTTCAATCAGAGATGACCTCTCTCTGTTAATTATTTTAATGCTTCATCAACCAACCAACCACATTAAGTGTGTTTAGTATGCATGCATAAGTTAACCATGTGTCTGCGTGTTTTGTGTTTGTCTTGCCTACATTGTGGTGTGTGTTTTCACTATTCAGTCTGCCAGCTATTGTAATGACACTTATGAAGGTCACCGGAAGGGTTTCTAGATTGAATGAGTGAGTGTTTGTGTGTGTGTGTGTGTGTGTGTGTGTATGCGAGAGATAAATATTAACAGCCTTGTCATTCTTTCTACACTGTCCAATAAAAACCCTGGAGACATAGTAACATCTGTCAGAGAGAGAGGTGGTGGTGGGGTGGGGGGGGGGTCTGTTAAACCAGGAAACCAATTAATATAAAGAGAGAGAGACAAAGAGAGAGGGCGAGAAAGATAAAGGTATGGCGACAGAGAGGCAACAAGAGAAAGACAAAGACCTTGAATGTCCGCCCCCACACCTGATATCTGAATCAATGTTAGGCAACACCCCCCTAGAAAAGCCCTAAACATTAACGGACCTTGGGCTATCTGAAATGAAGATGAGTTAAAGCTGAAGTGTGTAATTTCTGTGTCACTAGCATCCCCAAATTGATTGCCATTAATAATAATAATAATAAAAATATCCCGATCTAAACTGGTTGGTATGCTCAAACAAGCATAAAAGTTATTTAAAAGTGCCACAGTGTTTACACATTTTAAGGGAATCAACTTATGAATAGATTACTTATATATGTCTCTGCATGAAGTAACTACTGTAAATATCAGAAAAACTGCACAATTCGTCTGGAAAATTGTTCCAAAATTTAGTGAGGCAGCAATGTCAGGCATCATAGGTGCATAAAGCCTGCCTAATAAGAAACCTCGTTTGGGCCAAATTCCAATGTACTAATTAAAGCATGCATTGCAACAAGCTTTGTAAAAAATAACAATAAAAAATAAGTCCAAGATGGCAGACGAAGAAAGTACAATGTGGATTATAAATATAACTAGGTCATTCCGACATTTTGGTGCATTTTAAGTCCCCAGTTCAACTTATGGTATTGTTAATTTTTAATTTTAATAGTCTTCTTTAAAGAATGAAGACCATTTATAATGTTACACACTGCTGTGGGCCTAAAAGTGAATTTTGTAATTATTGAAATCATTTTCATTTACAGGTATTGCACTAGTGTCATTTCCCTGTGCCCCCAGAGTTGCACATCAAACATCTTAAATGCTAAATCATCAGATTTCAAATTTTTGTCCATTCAGTTAACATGTCCCTTTAATGATGAAACATAAAGATAATTATACAAGTATTCGGAAGTTTCAAAAGGCACCGAATTGTAGGATTGACCCACCTATCATTCATTCAGTAGTGAAATGTTGAAAAAAAAAAAAGTGTAAAAAATAGTCATATAATTAAAAATGTATTTTTTTACTTATTAGAGATTTGCATTGTTAGCTTAGCAACATGCTAACGCCTCTAACATGTTTAAAAGCCAAGATATACTTCATATGAAATCAAAGAATGAAACTGTATTGCGTTCACTTCGGTGGTTCGAAACAGCTCGCCTGGGTGAACTTTTAGGAAAACTTCTAACCAGCTGCTAAACACCTTCTTGTAGACATTGGTCCATGTCATCGGTAGGTGTGACCTAATGCTCCACCTACCGGCGCATATTATGGTTGTGTATAACGTATTAGCGCATTAGCATCATGAATTCAGAATCTAAACAAGACAAATTAAACATTTTCTACAGCATATACAGTATATTACTTTAAATCATCATCAAGTGGTTAAAACGGCTTCTTTTACTGACCTTATGTGAATTCTACTCATAGAATGAGGCATAAAGTCATTGATAACACTTTTTAATGTCACATTAGTTTAGGATTCACGTGTATTTAAATGCTCCTCTAAATGCTCCAACAGCGGTGTGGTGGGTGTCTGAATGTTTGGGAACAATATACCGTTGCTCGGCTATTTAGAACTTCTTTTTATCCCTGAACGAACAAAGAAGAACTTTTTCGGAAGTATATCGGTGCCTTTAGGGAGTTGCTGTCTTGTAGAGCATTCCAAATCGGTCACTGAAGAGATTCTTTTTCAGTTAGGCAGCTGCCTATGTAGGTACTATAGCGAGGCAGCTCACTAGGTTTTGGAGCAATTAGTTGGACTGTTTGTAATGATTAATTTCTCATCATGCCAGAGGGGGTCTGGTAATGAACCAGGGATGTGTGTTCACCCCCCACCATCTCTGATATTGATCAAATAGATTTAAACACGATTCTCTGGATCAAAGCCACCTGGAGGGGAGGAGAAAACTTTACCTGCTGCGTCAGTATCCTCTGAGTCCCCATCCATCTCGTCTACACGGTTTCATTGTCTGGCGATTCACATCGCTGAGTATAAGCATCTCCAGGAGGAGTTCACCAGTCCAAGGGCTTTCGTCAATTCAATGTTCTAGGTCATGCAAAAGAGTTTTGTCTGGTTTTAAACAGCGTTTGATTGATTAAGGTGATTAGTAAGAGCATGTGATTGGTCAAGGTTTTTGGTCTCATCCAATCAATGATCAAAATAGTCTGGTAATTCAATACAGTGCTGTTGTAGAGTCCCATCTTTGGCTGTTTTCACACTTGGTTTGATCCGAACCAAAGATGGAAATCAACACCTATGTCCTCTTTGTTTACAATGATGTATTGATGTATTGAACTGCAGTTTGTTTGCACCAGTCTTACAAAGACAAAAACAAATAACTACGGCAACACTGAAACGGAGAAAATGGCTTTAAAGGGTTTATTTATTTTTTGTTGTTCATAGTCTCACTCTGTTTTCTCTGAAAATGAGCATAGTTGGGGCAAACCCGTCTGTCATAGGACAGATTCGATTTCAGTCATAACTCAGTTTTGACAAAACATGTAGTTACTGAGTTTTACCTTTATAGGGCAGTATAGTGCTAGCTGTTTACCACTCCAATTAGGTAACGAAAAAGGAGGAAAAGACCATTCGTATATATCAGCCACAGGCCGTGCATTTTAAGTCTAGGCCTACAGTGCAATTCATGCCATTAAGGAAACACAGTTTCGCAATGAATAAGACCCCGTATGCCTATCATACATTACATGGCAGTCAACTAATAATAACAACTGACATTTTAAAAACACGTCCACGCACTAAAGCCAGAACTTGAAACGACACTTAGGGTGTGTTCACACTTGGCAGGTTTGGTTCGATTAAAACGAACTCTGGTGTGATTGCTCTGTTAGTGCGGTTCATTTGAACAAGTGTGAACGCAGTCACCCGAACCTTGGTGTGCCTCAAACAAGCGGGCCGAGACCGCCTGAATAGTGGGTCTCGGTCTGCTTCCAAACGAACTCTGGTGCGGTTCAATTGATATATGAACGCAACATGGACCAAAGATGTCTAAACGGACCAAAAACAGGAAGTAATTTGCCTAATACTTACCACAAGCATACCTGTTTCTTCTCATCATAGGAGCTATGTTGCCCATTACAGTACGGTACAGGTGTCGGAACTGCCGTCAGCCGTCCTTGCAGCATATCTTCATTTGTGTGTGCAACGGAGGAATTCCTGGCGCTGTTTTGACTCCTTTATACATTTTATTAGCTCTTTGTTTGTTCTCAGCTGGTAAAAATACCACCATATATACATATATAAATATAACAAATGCATTTTGGCAAACAGCCAGCATTGTTTTGGATGTTCGGCAAGTTCTGTCAAAAAATATACGTCATTAAAGCTGTCCATTTAGGTTGTGAATTTTTCCTGATGCCTTTGGTTTTGTATCGTTAGGTTCGGTGTTAAAAATGCCAGTGTGAACGCTAAGTGAACCAGGACTAAATGTATCATTTTCTTTTTTGATCCGGACCAAGAGGACCAAGAGAACCGAACTACAAGTGTGAACACACCCTTAATGATCAAGCAAGCCTAATTTTAACTGCAGCATGACTGTTTTGTGAAATTAACATCAAAAATCATAATTTTTTATATTAATCTACCAAGGAGGTCTATAGTACCTGGAAAAATCTATCTAATAATATTTGCGAACTAAATTAAATGTTGCTTGCAATAAATTTCATTTCGTCAGGGTACATGGTTATGCTGCGTTCCATTCAAGTTGGATGAGGGATATTCCTACTTGATATCTCTGACCATAAATGCATTCCATTCCCCGGTATTCAGAACTGCAATGCTCCCGTTAGCTTAGCAGGGGTTTGACTCTCATTAGAGATGTCTCCTAGCAACTCCCTGAGTGTCCACATGTTTGTGTGACATCATGCCCCTGCATCTCGGCGAAATTGGAGTTGAGAATTTCTGCACGAGCCTACAAGTTGTAATTCTGACTTTAAGATGCATTACATTGCACTTTTCCTAGTAGGAAGTTGGAAAATCCGACTTTCCAAGTTGAATGGAACGCAGCACTACTTATCAAAACTTGATCTGACACTGACTGCTCAAGCAGCCTAATTTACACTTAGAAAACCCCTGATGTTGCTATAACAATGCAAAAAGCACTTACCAATTTACTTGAAATGAAAATCAGTCCTCCTTTCCTGTTTAATAAATTAAGCAATCACACGGTCATGCAGAACGTCTTGTGTTTTTAAAGCAATAAGGATCTCTTTCTCAATGGCGATAGCGGCAGTGATGACGATCTCGTGCTCTTTGCTTTCAAATTACGTACATCACTTAAAGAGTGATTGCATCACTCAAGGCCAGCTAGAAGGCCTTGACTGGGACATATCCTAAAGATCACACCCACCAAGAACAAATAAATCAATCTGATTGGCTGATGAATCTGACAATCTGACTTTAGTTGCCCATTCATTTGCACTGTTGAGGGATTCTGTGGAAATTCTGAAGGCCTGACGGGGTGGAGCTCAAACTCATGCGCCACTTCAGCTTTGGGCATGTGATTTGTGAAACAGCTGTCACACTTTGCTTGTAAGCATCAAGGAATAAATTCTGATTGGATAAACTTTTCGTTTTTCTCTATTTGTTTGTAGATTAATTAAGAGTGGAAAGCGATTTAAAAATACATAGGCAAAAAGGTGATTGAGAATGAAAGGATGAAAAATACTTCTTTATTTGGCATGTTAGGCCAGCAGAGAAGGCTTTGCTGGCCCTGAGAATTCGCCACTGGAATATACTGTATATATATATATATATATATATATGGAAAGAAATTACATTAAATATGGCAGTTGTAGTCCTGACTAAGAAGCTGATCGCCTTTTTATGGAGTCACTGCAACACTTAATATGGCCGCTGTGACCTTTTTTATTGTTTTTGGCTTGATTTCAGCTATTGTAATATTTCCCCATTCAAACAGATTACTAAAGATGTACTTGCATGACTGAAAATAGCTGCCTAGGGGCGCTACGAATATGGCTGCCAAATAACCCAACTTGCCGTAAAGGGACTCTGTGTGCAGCAAGCTCAAAAAAAAAAAAAGCTTTCACACCAACCAAAAAAAATGAACTCTGACATCAAGCAGTCTCATGTCTGCACCAAAAGCTCTCAGGAAAACTTCAGGAAAATGAACACTTTGATATGTCTGAGCAAATAATATTACAACCCATTATGGTTCTAATGAACTGCAGAATGACAGAGGTCAGTTGTTAAGGAGGGATACACAAACAACACACAGATAATACTGGGACTGCGACAAAACACTCAGTCCTCCCATTTCAGAAAAAACACACATACACATGCAGTGCGGTATGACCAGACTGCAAATTCAGTATGAAGTGTTTTAAAAATGCTCAGATTTGATTTGAATGGATTTTCTGTATTTTGACAAGTTTGGCTCACAGTTATTCTGTGTAGTTATTATTACATTGTGTGCATGTAGGTGAGCGTTTGTACACATACGTATGTGATGCAGTCATAAGTGATTAGCTTAACGACACTTATGTCTTTGTGGATTTAAATGTATAAATGTTTCTTTATGGTCAGACATGCTTTAAAAAAGGGAGGGAGGGAAGGAAGGAAACAAGGGGTGCTTCTCATTTCTTAAATTGTGCATCCTTGTTTCCTCTCTCCTCCGTCCTCGAGCCTGTGACCTGGAAACTGATCTAAGTCAGTCATCATGAAGGACATATCAATTCTGTAAATGCACTGCTGGAAGGCAAGGACAGAGGAAGCTTACCGAGGATGCTTGAGTGACAAAGCATAGGTGGATCCTGAGCACCTGACGGATGCACAAATTCTCCTCCCCCTTCATATCTGGCAAAAGTTTTAATTCATAATTTACCTTTGCAGTTTATATAAACCATTATTGTCACATACTTCAACGGTGCATCTTGAATTATTAGGATTTATTAAGAATATATTCTTTAAGTTTCAACCAAAAAAAGGCAAGCGTTCCGATGTAATGCAGCTGTGCATAGACAGCATTGTGAAGTGAGTGAGCAGGACTTTCCAATTGACAAATGCATCTTGCTTTGATTCCTCCATCCTCGATTCCTTGCATCCTTTCCTTGTTTCCTTAGAGGGTGGAGCTAAGAAAAGAGGAAAGGATGCAAGGACAGGAACCAAGGATTCACAATTTTAGAAATGTGAAGCACACATGGAAGGAAGAAGTAAGGAAGAAAGGAAGAAAGCATGAAATCAAGGAAAGAATGAAACAAGGAAGGAAGGAAGGAAGGAAGGAAGGAAAGAAGAAAAGGAGAAAGGAAGTAAGAAAGGAAGGAAAGGAGGAAGGATGGAAGGATGGAAGGAAGGAACAAATGAAATTGATAGGGAGCAATGAAGGAAGGAAGCAAGGAAGGAAGGAAGAAAGGAAAGAAAGATGGCAGGGGGTTAGAAGGAAGGAAGGAAGGAATGAAGGAAGAAAGCATGAAAGCAAAGCAAGAAGGAAACAAAGAAGGAAGGAAAGAAGGATGCTTGTAAGGAAAGAAGAAAGGAAGAAAGGAAAAAAGGAAGAAAGAATGAAAGCAAGGAAAGAAGGAAACAAGGAAGGAAGGAAGGAAGGAAGGAGAGAAGGAAGGAAAGAAGGAAGCAAGGAAGGAAGGGAGGAAAGAAAGATGACAGGGAGCAATGAAGGAAACAAAGAAGGAAGAAAGAAAGGAAGGAAGGAAGGAAGGAAGGAAGAAGGAAGAAAAGAAGGAAAGAAGGAAGCATGCAAGCAAGCAAGGAAGGAAGGAAGGAAGGAAGGAAGGAAGAAAAGAAAATTGATAGGGAGCAATGAAGGATAGAAGGAAGGAAGGAAGGAAGAAAATGAAGAAGAAAAGTAGGAAGAAAAGAACGAAGGAAGGAAGCACTGAAGCAAGGAAGAAATGAAAGGAAGCATGGAAGGAAGGAAGGAAGGAAGGAAGAAGGAAGAAAAGAAGGAAAGAAGGAAGCATGCAAGCAAGCAAGGAAGGAAGGAAGGAAGGAAGAAAAGAAAATTGATAGGGAGCAATGAAGGATAGAAGGAAGGAAGGAAGGAAGGAAGGAAGGAAGAAAATGAGGAAGAAAAGTAGGAAGAAAAGAATGAAGGAAGGAAGCACTGAAGCAAGGAAGAAATGAAAGGAAGCATGGAAGGAAGGAAGGAAAGAAAGATGACAGGGAGCAATGAAGGAAACAAAGAAGGAAGAAAGAAAGAAAGGAAGAAAGGAAGGAAGGAAAGGAGGAAGGAAAGAAGGAAGGAAGAAAAGAAGGAAAGAAGGAAGCATGGAATCAAGGAAGAAAGAAAAGAAAATTGATAGGGAGCAATGAAGGAAGGAAGGAAGGAAGGAAGCAAACAAGCAAGCAAGCAAGCAAGGTAGGAAGGAAGGAAGGAAGGAAGAAAAGGATTATGCTGTATGTACAAAAATAATGTATTTATATTGTATATAGCACTTGAGGTCTCTAAGACCCCACATCATTTCATGGAGGACATCAAAAAAACATGCTATCATGTTACAATCTCAAATATTTCAGCAAAGTAATGAAGCATCAACCTCATAATTCTATGTATGTTTTTTGTTTTTTTTAACTGTTAAAGAAATAATACACCTCATGACATTCCAAACCTGTATGGCGTTCTTGTGTGAAACACAAAATGAGAAATTTTGAAGAATGTTCACACTGCTCTATATAGTTCCTTTTTGCCTTTGTTGTGTGGGAACATTCCATCTCCTTTTGTGTTCCACAGAAGAAGAAAAAAGTAATCCGGGTTTAAAATTACATGATTGTAAATAAATAATTACAGAATTTTCATTCTTGGGTGCACTATTCCTTCAAACAAAGCTTAAGGTCTCTCAGACCAGACATAAGGCTTTAGTGTCTACTTGTGTGAGTGTACTGTATGTCAGTCCATGTGAGCGATAGGCTGTTACAGAAGTCATGAAGCTGGTAGACATTCAGTAAGATATATCGTCACAATCATCACCACCGTCACCTATGATTCAGCTGCTCAATATAGCAGAACCTCGGTCTGCCCACAGCACAGTCTTATACACACACAAACATTCACATAATGAACCAGGTATCTGGCTATATCGAAAGCTATATATGCACCTTGTACTATATAACCTTCACCCCAGTAATAACAGCACTGAATAGAGTAATTTCCTGCAACAGACAATCAATATGGCACATTAAACAATCAATAATTTAGGACTGCACAGAGACTGTCAGCCACACAGCTTCTTACCCTGCACTAAATTACTTTAAACTTTTCAGCAAGTTAATATTTTGAATACAAAAGAATTGTGAGAGAAAGAGACTATAGTCTCATTTCTGTTTGAGTGTGACAGTGACTCAGTCTTCCCATTTAAAAAAAAAAAAAAAAAAAAAAAAATTCTGAAAGGCTGTTCATGAATAAATCTAAGCAAACTGGTAATGTGTCAATTTACAACTGTGTGTGTGTGTGTGTGTGTGTGTGTGTGTAACAGTACTACAGGAGCTCTGCAAACCAGTCCAATGGTTTTTCTCCTTTTTATTTATTTTCCTAAGCTGCAAACAGAAATGTGAGCTATGAAATGGAAAATGATCTATGACGGTGTTCGGAGTCGTGGAGCACAGAGAGTGGGTTTAGAATTTTAAGTCTTTTTATAACGAAAAAAATGTAAGACACCTTCCCACAATGCTTTGCTGCAGAAAAGCCCAGTTAAATGATCTATGACAAAGTCCAGAATGCGAGAAAAATCTCTTTAATTTCCACTTTACACCAGCCCGGGTAGAGCGCAAGAGTGTTGATTTCTTCCTGTTTGTTTGATCTTATTTGTTAGGATTTCAGAGACGAAAACTAATCAGCAAGATGTTTTATGTCACTTCATCATACGCCTCATCTGTGTTTGTCATTGCCTTGTCTTGATAAGAAATCAAGAAAACAAATTTAAATTCTATAACTCCATTAATTAGACAAAAACACAACCCCCCCCCCCCCCCAAATAATAAAAACAAGCAAGCACAACCCCCGCATTATTTATACCATGATCAATGGAAACATGTAAATGCTTCATGCTGCAACCCTCCAAACATTCAAGCCAAATCTACACCCTTGGGTTGAATTCTTAATTTTTAAATCTCTCTGCTGATGTAATAGCTGAGCCTTTGACTTATCTTTTTAACCTTACTTTGATTTGTAATACAATCCCTGTAATTTGGAAAAAAGCTTATGTTCGTCCACTGTTAAAAGGAGGGGAACCGTCACTCATGACTAATTATAGACATATATCAAATTTGTCAGCTCTTGCTAAGGTTCTGGAGGCTTTAGTAAGTAATCAGCTAAAAGAATATCTGTCCAGTAAAGCCATTTTATCACAGTTTCAATCTGGTTTTAGGAAACATCATAGCACAATCACAGTGACCACGAAGGTAGTGAATGATATTATTCAAGGTCTTGATAAAAATCAGCATTGCACTGCACTATTTATGGATTTATCAAAGATTTTTGATATGGTAGACCACGACATTATGATACAAAGATGAATTCAAATTGGGCTGTCGGTCTGACCATGGCGTAGCATGGTTTGCTAATTATCTTGCGGAGAGGACAAAGTGCGTTCAATCAGATGGTTTATTTTGTAATGTCTTATCAGTTCATAAAGGGGTACCACAAGGGTCAGTATTGGGTCCCTTATTGTTTATTATTTCTATAAATTATTTGTGATGCAAATGTTCAAGATGTAAACCTTCACTTTTACGCTGATGATATTGTAGTTTATTGTTGTGCTTGTAAACTAAAAATTGCCTTAGAGAATTTACAAGTATCTTTTGGAATATTAGAAACCCAACTTCACCTTTTAAAACCTCAATAGTTTTAAATCCAGAGAAATACAAAATTATGATTTTTAGTAAGTCAAAAATACCTCGGAATGACCAAGGTTTATTTTCTATTAAAACTGCTCAAGGTACAGAAATTGAGATTGTGTCTACTTTTAAATATTTAGGCATTGTACTTGATGACAGTCTGTCATTTAAACCGCATATTGATTATTTGGTTAAGAAACTGAGAGTTAGGTTGGGTTTCTGTTTTAGAAATAAATCATGTTTTTCATTTGTTGCTGGAAAGAAACTTGTTGCTGCTACTTTTCTCTCTGTTCTTGATTATGGCGATATTTTATACAGGAATGCTAGTGTTTCTTCATTGCAGATGCTTGATGCAGTTTACCTTGGTGTGTTGAAATTTATTACTGGATATGGAGGTTTAGCTCATCATTGTATCTCGTATACAAAGGTTGAATGGCCTTCTCTGTTTGTATGTAGGCTCTTTCATTGGTACACCATCATTTATAAAGCACTAATAGGTTTGTTGCCAAATATCTTGTAGCACATGTTAATATTCATACAAACTCTTACTATAGCCTACGTTCTGATGATATTTTATGTGCCCTAGTCCCTAAGGTGAGGACTGAGATTGGAAAGAAAGCTTTTTCATTTGCTGCTCCTTTTTCTTGGAACGTTCTTCAGCAAAGCTTGGAATTACAAACACTAGTGCCTTTAAATGTATTTAGGAGTCAAGTCAGAGATTTTTTAGACAGCAACTTTGGTGAGTGTCAGTGTTTTAATGTATAGTTAGCCTAATTTTAATTAAAAAATTTTTTTACAAAATGTTGTATAACTGTTTTTTAGTTGTGTATCTCATGTTTATTGTTAGTGTTTTATGCTGCCATTTTGACCAGGACTCTCTTGTTAAAAGATATGCAATCTCAAGAGACAAACCTGGTAAAGTAAAGGTATATACAAATTTTAAAAAATCTGAAAATAATATTCTGCTAGAGAATATCTAGTGTACTCTCTAAGTGCCTAAAACAACTCTTTAGTATCTTTCAAAGATTTGATGCTACTAACCTTTGGCAATGCAGTGATTTGTTCTTCCTCAAAAGTGCTCTTTGTATCACCCCTAAATGGTTCTGTTCCAGAAAAACCAGACAGTGATTTCAGTTTATTCCAGTTTAATTCCTTCCTTCCTTCCTTCCTTCCTTCCTTCCTTTCTTTCTTTCTTTCTTTCTTTCTTCATTTTGCCTTCCTTCCTTCCTTACACTAATTTGGCCATCTTTTCATCCTTCCTTCATTTTCTTTCCCTTCTTTCCTCCTTTCTCTTCTTCCAATCTTCCTTAATTTTGCTTTCGCTTCTTCATTTCTAATTCCTTCTTTCCTTCCTTCATTTTGCCTTCAAATCCTTCACTTTCCATCCTTTCTTTCTTTATTTCGAATTCCTTTAAGTTTTTCATTCTTTCCTCCCTTGCTTCTTTTATTTTGCCTTCCTTTCTTCTTTCCATCCTTTTGTCTTCCTTCCTTCCTTCATTAATTTTGCCTTCTGTTCCTTCCTACTTTCATATTTCTATTCCCTCATTTTGCCTTACTTCGTTTATTTTGCCCTCCTTCTGTCATTCCTTCCCTCCTTCCTTCTGTTTTGCTTCCTTCCTTCCATCCTTCATTTTACCATCATTCATTAATTTCTTCATTTTGACTTTCCTTCGCCTTCCTTCATTTATTTCTTCATTCCTTCCTTCCTTTCTTTCCTTCATTTTGCTTTCATTCCTTCTGTCATTCCTTCATTTTACCTTTATTCCACCTTACTTCTTTTCTTCCTTCATTTAGCTTTCCTTTATTTATTTTGCTCTCCTTCTTTCATTCATTCCTTCAATCCTTCCTTCCATAGTCCCTCCCCCCTTCCTTCTGCTTTCCTTCTTTCATTTTGCCTTCCTTCCTTCTTTTTACCTTCCTTTGGCCTACCTTCTTTTCTTTCTTTCTTCCTACATTCCTTCCTCCCTTTATTTTGCCTCCTTCCTTTCTTTTTTCCTTCATTTTGATTTATTTTCTTCTTCCTTTCCTTCCTTCCTTTAATTTCTTCTTTACCTACTTCACCGTGCCTTCCTTTATTCGTTTTTGCCTTCCTTCCTTATGTTCCTTAATGTCTCCAAAAACTGTCAGACAAGCACACACAATGTTATATGAGCACAAATTTTAATTTCACAAGATTTTTTATTGCTTTGCTGTGATGATATTTTTCATGCCTGACAATGCACTGGAGTTGTGAGACAATTAAAAACTGAATCTTCAAGTGATAGTTTTGTTCGTGTCTAACCTCAAAATTCTTCTGTGAAGGGATTTACCGCTTGGTGAAGAGTGAAATACCAGATTTAAATTGAAGAATGTTCACGCTGCTCTTTTGTAATGGAATACCAGCATATACTAATCTGCTTATTGCCCAATATATACTATAAGTTGCCTACGTTTTTTAAAAACAATACTACCTTACAAAGCCAAAACACAGTAACTACGGTATAATTCAAACTAAGAAAAAGGGCTACAACATTTTTTTGATTGTCCAGCCAAATGCAGTTGTAAACGTAAATAGTCTCAATCTGTTTCTCCGAATCTCAGCATAGTTGAGCCAAACCCTTCTGTCATAGGAAAAATCATAGTCTAAGAGACCTGATTATGGTCATAATTTTGACAAATTGTGTAGTTACTGCATTTTGCCTCTGAAAAACGCTTTTAGCAATAGTATGCTACACCAGTGGTTCCCAAAGTGTGAGGGCACTGCAGGGGAGGCACAGGGAGTTTTTCCTGCATTGAAAAATTTGCGGCGGCCGAAATTTCAAATTAGTCTGGCTTTTGCCATTTTATAAGTGCTAACTATGCTTCTCATCTGGAACGTGGATGAGGGCAGGGTGCTTAAAGACTGGTTTCACATGAGTGTTGTGCGAGGTACTGAGAATCACACGCGAGACGCGCTCTGCTCTATCTTACTGTATCTCTGGAGCACGCAGGTGCAATACGCGTCAACCAGGCTTCCCTCCTTATGTGAGCTGTGACAGGATGGTGCAGAGTGGATCACATGACTGTCTCATTAAACCGGGCTTCTCTCAATATCGTGGCACAGATGACAAAACTTATGCGACCCATTTTAATTCTTCATGAGAATTTCCTATTTTAAAGCGCTGTGGAGCAATTCAACGATTTCAAATGGCTACAGCACTGACATTCTGAACAGCTCTGACAAGGGAAAGGGAAAACACCTGCTCTTCACCAGCATTAATTACAAGACTTTTCTCATCTATACATCAACAACGCCCTTACTAACATTTATCACAGTAAACTGTAACAGAATTTTTCATTACAACTGTGGAAGTTGTATTAAAAAAGTGGTGTTAAATGTGTTCAGGCTATAATTTTTAACAAATAAACAGTTTATTTTTTTAAGACTAACTACCTAACCACTGTAATGAGGAGCCATCCATGGTCTTTCTTGTGATTATGGCATTACAAATGCAACTGTTAAACTATGAAAGAACTATGCTGGTAAAGACAGCACAGCATACAAAGAATGATGTACAAAAGGGCATGTACAATATAGAATAAAAGTCGTCTTGGTTACTTTCATAACCTCAGTTCCCTGATGGAGGGAACAAGACGTTGTGTCGATGTAGTGACACTCGGGGTTGCACTTGAGAGCCCCGAACACCTCTATTCTTTTGAGAAAAGGCCAATGAGAATTGGCGAGTGGAATTTGCATGCCACTCCCCCGGACATACGGATATAAAAGGAGAAGGAATGCCCACTCTCATTCTGGTTTTGTGCTGAGGAGCCGAGACAAGGTCCGGCCATTTCAGCGGCTAGTACAGCATTGTGGCAAGAGGGACACAACGTCTCGTTCCCTCCATCAGGGAATGGAGGTTACGACAGTAACTAAGACATTCCCCTTCTGTCACTCACTTGACGTTGTGTCGATGTAACAGGTGAACCATGTTACGTGAACTGCTGATGCAGGTGCAAGCAAGCTGCTGCATGCGTAATAGCAGGTATGCACCAAGTCTGCACGTAACCTCCCCCAACACCCCATAATGACGTCATGTAGTTCCCCACATCCCTGAGGGGGGGAAGCGACATAACTAGCATGGCAGCAGGCTGCGCCAGCCGTGGCCTTTTCTCTCTATGTTTTCTATCCACAGAGTATTAGATCCGGCTCATGCTTGCCCTGGATCAACGGCAATAGCCTCCGCAGGGCGAGCAGTACAGCCAGCAAATCTAGGCAGTTGATGTGCCAACCCAGACTGCCACCGAGGAAGCCATATGCCCCAGGAGCCTCTGAAAGTATTTCAATGGAATCGCTGTCCTCTGCCTGAATGACTTCAGGCAGTTCAGCACCGACTGCGCACGTTCGCTTGTGAGGCATGCTATCATTGAGACCGAGTCTAACTTCATGCCGAGAAAAGAGACGCTCTGAACCGGGGAGAGCTTGCTCTTTTCCCAGTTGACCTGAAGCCCTAGATGGTGGAGGTGCCTAAGCACCAGGTCCCTGTGCGCGCACAGCAACTCTCGAGAGTGTGCTAGAATCAGCCAGTCATCCAGGTAGTTGAGTATGCGGATGCCCACTTCCCTTAACGGGGCAAAAGCTGCCTCTGCGACTTTCCTGAAGACGTGAGGGGACAGGGAGAGGCCGAAGGGGAGGACCATGTACTGATACGCCCGGCCATCGAAAGCAAACCGTAGGAAGGCTCTGTGTTGAGGTAAAACCGAGACGTGAATGTACGCATCCTTCAGGTCTACTGCCGTGAACCATTCTTGATGCACGTCAAAATGTGTTTCTTCCTTAGCATCTTGAACAGGAGTCTGTGTAAGGCCCGGTTCAGAACTCACAGGTCCAAGATTGGCCGCAACCCACCACCTTTCTTTGGTATGATGAAGTAAGGGTGGTAGAACCCTTCCCCCATTTCAGCTGGAGGGACAGGCTCTATCGTGCCCTTGCGAAGAAGGGTCGCGATCTCCGCACGCAGGGTGGCGGCGTTCTCGCCCTGCACTGAAGTGAAGCGGACACCGCTGAACCGGGGCGGGCGCCTGGCGAACTGAATCGCGTAGCCGAGTCGGATGGTCCTGGCCATCCACCGCGACAGGTTGGAAAGCATTAGCCACGCGTCCAAGCTCCGGGCAAGGGGCACTAAAGGGACAATCGCGTCTGACGTACCTGGAGGTGGGGCCTCGCGGCGGGGAGGTGTTCAGATTTTTCGATTAGTACAGGGGGTCTTGACTGAAAAAGTTTGGGAACCACCATGCTACACTGATTTCAGAATTTTGAATACACCATTTTTATTCCAATTTTGTGTAACTCTCTCTTTTGGCAGTCCAATCAAATAAAGAGTCAAGAAAAGATGTTAAACCAATTAGAACATTCTCCAGTTAGATTTAGATGTTTCAGGTGTCATGAAGCCTGAATAGAGTGAAGTTGGTATGCAGTTTGGCTTGTGCAATCTCAGTTTTGCATTATAAATGTATGAAGTGTGGGATTGTGGAATTGGCCAATGCTATGCTGCATTGTCGTGGTGACAGTTGTCATGTGAATGTTCTCTCCACAGTGATAACTCAGACACCCGTGCATGTCACAATAACACAGGAAATTGCACATTGCTTTTTTTTTCAGCAGTCTAGCATGATAACATAAGATTACATATCCAACAAATGTAAAACGGGGTCCAAAAGTCTGAGCCCACTTGTGAAGGAACGTAAAAAATTTAGTTTAATTGAAAAATTTACAAACATTTTAGAATTTCTTAGTATTTGGCATTTCTCCCTTTTGTTTTAATGATAGCATACACTTGAGATGGCAAGTTTGGGCACAACCTGATGTTATTCAGCATGATATGAGAATGTCCCAACAACAACCTTTTGTGATTCGAGGAAGCAAGCAAATCTGACCTTTTGTACATAGGAGTTAACATGGTCAAGGTCACAAATTTGCTTACATTTGAGATGTGACCAAGAAATAGTGCAGAATCTTAAATATTTCATCTTTATTTTACATAACTTTTCTTCGATTTAAAGTTTACAAAATCCTTAATCCTTAAACTTTAAACACAATGGCAGATTTTTTAATGTGGTCTCAGACTTCGGACCCCACTATGTTTTGAACTATGTGCATTTGTGAGTCTACTTAATCACTGAGGTGCTGTGTCATTGTGAGTCATGAAAAGATAAATGAAAAGATAAACAAATCACCATATGTGCCTAAACAATCTTTCACAAAAACTCTTTATAAAAGGAGGACTCATTAAGTACACTCTCTACACACTTCAGTGGTTGTAGTCGATCATAATAAGCTAATATGTTTTAGTTGTTTAGGGCTGTCACAGTTTGTGTATAAATGTATAAAATATGAGACAAACAGAGAGAGAGAGTTATAGAATGTGTTTAAGAACTTGGATTTGTATAATTTCTGTTTGTACTAGCAGAGCAGGAAAAGAGCCGCTTTCAGCAAACAAATCGACATCATTTTTAAACCATTTCTCTGTTTGATCTGTCTCTCTTTCTCTCTTTTACCCCCCGACTGCTAACCAAACTTTCCTCCATCCGATCCTCCTCTCTATCTGTCGTTCTTAATTAAAAGCTCATTAAAGCAAGCAGCGTCAGCAGAGGGAATACATTGGCCATTATGTTGGCCAAAGGCGCTCGTAACGCTGCTTGCTAGCTGCAGGGGTGTCATCAAATAAAACCTTTACCAGCACTTTCATCATCTCATGAGATGTAGCCCAGGGATGTAAATAGGATTTAGATTTATCCAAAAACAAACACATCAGTTTTGCAAAGTAAAAAATATTGTGATGTCCTTTGGCTACATGAATATCTGAATTGTTTTATAAATATGTATTGTCCGCCCTTTAATCAATCAGGATAGATAAAATTATAGAATGAACGACAGAATGAATAAATGAGATAAAACAGTAGAACAAACGAATGATAGATAGAACAATAAATAGAATGAATGACAGAACAAGCGTGTGATGAATAAACGAACAATAGATGAAACGACATCATAAACAAATGATAAAAAAGATATAGAAAATAGAATGGTAGAACTAACAATAGAACAAAAGATAGAAGGAATGAACAAACAAATAAACAATAGAATGTACGAACAATAGAACGTCATGGTTACTTTCGTAACCTCCGTTCCCTGATGGAGGGAACGAGACGTTGTGTCGATGTAGTGACATTAGGGGTCACTCTTGGGAGCCCGAAACACCTCTGATCTTTTGAAAAAAGGCCAATGAGAATTGGCGAGTGGAATTGCATAGCACTTCCCCGGACATACGGGTATAAAAGGAGCTGGTATGCAACCACTCATTCAGATTTTGTGCTGAGGAGCCGAGAGAAGGTCCCGGCCATTTCAGCAGGTAGTTCAGCATTGTGGCAAGAGGGACACAACGTCTCGTTCCCTCCATCACGGAACGGAGGTAACGAAAGTAACCATGACGTTCCCTATCTGTCACTCACTCGACATTGTGTCGATGTAGTGACACTAGGGGTCCCTATACAAAATGCCACAACTAGCTGAACTGTGTTACGTGGACTAGCGGTGCAAGACGGGCAGACATTTGTGTGCCTCGTAGCCAGCACATCAGGCTGTCACGTAACCTCCCCCAACGCTGCTATGAGCATCAAACGGTCCTTCAGGAACAAGTCGACTGCTCAACAAATAGGGACAGGCTAGCCCAGCCGAGGCCTCTTTTCCCTCTTTTTTCTCCCCAGAAAGAGTGGAATTTTGTTAACGGACTGGGATCCGCGAGTTTCCACGTCAGGGGGGTGTCACTCCCAAGGGGAAGACACCGCAGAGACCACACCCCGCCCAGAGAAGGGGGGCGGGGGGTACTTCAAGTGGAAATACATCACATGGTCTTACCGAGTCTTGTCGGAAGTATGTCATGTCATGTGGAGAGTCACATGGTAGGTCCTACCCAAGGGGGGAGGAGTTTCTACAAGCATGGCGACCAGAGCAGAGGACCCTCTGCTCAAGGAAGACGTAGTTTACCAAGAGGGAAACGATTTTACGGAAGATATAACATATGGGGTTACCTATGGGGAACCACCGCATGTGGAGCACCTACCTCAGTACAGGGCCTTACCAGCACACTTACTGAGCCGGCAGCGAGTTTCTCTGCAAACTTGACTGCCACAGGGCTAAGGAGGAAGTCATCCAGGGATCACAGTCTGTGAACACTACTGGGAGTCAAGAGTGCACGTCTTCCCCTCAAGGGAGGGGAAAGGCGCTATGCACAAGCGGTACACCTGGCCAGCTGTCCCAGAATTTACCTGCTTGTGCCTGCCACTACACGGGATGAAACCGACTCAACCCGGAGATTGTAGAACCTTGCAGAGGTGTTGGGTGTTGCCCAGCCCGCTGCTCTGCAGATGTCTGCCAAAGAGGTGCCACTGGCCAGGGCCCAGGAGGCTGCCACACTCCTGGTAGAGTGGGTTCTGGAGACAGCACTTCCTTTCCACTGTCCACCAAAGCAGACAAAGAGCTGCTCGGAGCTTCTAAAGCTCTGCGTGTGATACAAATAGATGCGTAAAACTCGCACCGGACACAGCAACACCAAGGCTGGGTCTGCCTCCTCCTGGGGCAGCGCTTGCAGGTTCACCACCTGATTCCTAAAAGGGATCGTGGGAACCATGGGCACATAGCCCGGTCGGGGTCTCAGTATCACGTGAGAGTAACCCGGACCGAACTCCAGGCACGATTCACTGACAGAGAACACTTGCAGGTCCCCTACCGTCTTGATGAAAGTGAGCGCAGTCAGGAGGGCAGTCTTGAAAGAGAGTGTCTTAAGCTCAGCTGACTCCAAGGGCTCAAAGGGAGCTCCCATTCGCCGGGGGGCTGTCACGAGGAACGTGAGATCCGAGAACCATGTCTGGGTGGGCCAGTAGGGTGCTACTAGGATGACTTGCTCCCCGTCCTCCCTGACCTTGGACAGGGTCTGTGCAAGTAGGCTCACTGGGGGAAATGCATACTTGCGTAGTCCAGGGGGCCGGCTGTGTGCCAACACATCTATACTGAGAGGTGCCTCAGTCAGGGCGTACCAAAGCGGGCAGTGGGAGGATTCCCGGGAAGCAAACAGGTCTACCTGTGCTTGACCGAATCGACTCCAAATCAGCTGGACCACCTGAGGGTGGAGTCTCCATTCTCCCCTGAGGGTAATCTGACATGACAGTGCGTCCGCTGCGGTGTTGAGGTCGCCTGGGATGTGAGTGGCTCGTAGCGACTTGAGGCACTGCTGACTCCAGAGGAGGAGACGGCAGGCGAGTTGCGACATGCAATGGGAGCATAGACTGCCCTGGCAGTTGATGTAAGCTACCGTCACTGTGTTGTCCGTCTGGACCAACACGTGCTTGCCCTGGATAAATGGCCGTAACCTCTGCAAAGTGAGCAGTACTGCCAACAACTCTAGGCAGTTGATGTGCCAACGCAGTGGCGGGCCAGTCCAAGAACCGGCAGCTGTGTGCCTGTTGCGTACAGTGCCCCAGCCCATCTTGGAGGCATCTGTTTTAACCACAATGTGCCTGGAGACCTGCTCTAGGGGAACCCCTGCCCGTAGAAATGCCAGGTCGGTCCAAGGGCTGAAGAGGCGGCGACAGACCAGCGTGATGGTCATGCGATGTGTCCCGCGGTGCCATGCCCATCTCAGGACTCGAGACCGAAGCCAGTGCTGAAGCGGTCTCATATGCATCAACCTGAGCAGTGTGGCCGCTGCTGAGGATGCTATATGCCCCAGGAGCCTCTGAAAGTGTTTCAGTGGAACCGCTGTTCTCCGTCTGACCGAGAAAAGAGATGCTCTGAACCAGGGAGAGCTTGCTCTTTTCCCAGTTGACCCGAAGCCCCAGTCAGCTGAGGTGCCGGAGCACGAGGTCCCTATGTGCGCATAGCAACTCTCGAGAGTGAGCTAAGATCAGCCAGTCGTCGAGATAGTTGAGAATGTGGATGCCCACTTCCCTTAGCGGGGCAAGGGCTGCCTCCGTGGCCTTTGTGAAGATGCGAGGGGACAAGGACAGGCCGAAGGGGATGACCTTGTACTGGTACGCCTGGCCCTCGAAGGCAAACTGCTGGAAGGGTCTGTATCAAGGTAGGACCGAGACTTGGAAATATGCGTCCTTCAGGTCTACCGCCGCGAACCAATCTAGATGTCGGACACTCGCTAGAATGCGTTTTTGCGTCAGCATCTTGAACGGGAGTCTGTGCAAGGCCCGGTTCAGTACTCACAGGTCCAAGATTGGTCGCAACCCACCGGCTTTCTTTGGCTGTAGAACCCTTTCCTCATCTCGGCTGGAGGGACAGGCTCTATCGTGCCCTTTGCTCAGGAGGGTCGCGATCTCTGCACGCAAGGTAGCGGCGTTCTCGCTTTTCACCGAGGTGAAGCGGATGCCGCTGAACCTGGGCGGGCGCCTGGTGAACTGAATCGCATAGCCGAGTCGGACGGTCCGGGTCAGCCATCGCGACGGGTTGGAAAGCGCGAGCCACGCATCCAAACTCCGGGCGAGGGGGACCAAGGGGATAATCGTGTTGGACGTACTGGCAGGTGGGGCCTCGCAGCAGGGCCGTGCTGAGTCGAGGGTCATCGAAGCACTTATCTGGCTCCTGCCACCCACCATGAGATTGGCCGAGGAGGGGGGAGGAGGAGTCTTGTCCCTGAGGTCCATCGGCACTAATCCCATGAGGGGGTATTCGTGCCATAGCTGGGTTCCCAAAGAACAGTGGACGTGGTTGTGACGACGGCTGTGCACACTGGACATGTGGGTCAGAACTACCCTCGTGCAGTTCTTTTAGCGCCTTGGCTTGGTGTACTTGCAGGAGAGTCATGGCGTGCAGGGCGGAGGCGGCTTTTCCAGCGGCACCTTAGGCCTTAGCCATCAGAGACGACGTAAACCTACAGGCCTTGGACGGGAGCTTCAGGTGCCCACGACAGGTGGCGGCGCTCTGTGGACACAAGTGCACTGTGAGCGCCTTTTCCACCTGGGGGATCACTGGGTACCTCCACCATCAAGGGTAGCGAGAGCGGGGGAGCTGAAAGATCGGGACCGGGCAGTGAAAGTTGCCTCCCATGACCTTGTCAGCTCCTCATGCACTTCTGGAAAGAAAGGAACGGGGGCGGGGCGCGGCTGTGAGAGGCGCCCCGAGCCCAGGAACCAATCGTTGAGCCGTGAGGGTTCAGGGGAGAGTGGAGGGTTCCGCTCTCCAATGCTGCGCTCGATAACTCATCATCTTCCGGGGCGCCAGACGAGATGTCGAACCCGCCCTGAGATGAGCCGGCGATCTCGTCCGAGCACGCGATCGGGGCAAGCGAGCGTGCTGGGGAATGGGAGGTCTGTGGGGGGATACCCGGCGGAGGTGGTCCCATAGAGGTCCCAAAATCGCCCCCAGTGCTAACCGGCACGGCCTCATACCCGTAGGTAGAAGGACCGAGGCGGGGAGCCGCTGGGGTGGCATGCTTTCTTACGAATGCAAGCTGTGATCGCAACGTTGCCATGGTCATGTTCTCGCAATGAGGACATGATCCATCCACAAACGATGTCTCCACGTGGGCAGCGCCCAGACACGTAAGACAGCGATCGTGGCCATTGGAAGTGGAGAGATAGCGACCGCAACCAGGAATAACACACAAATGGAAAGGCATCTTTAAAAAGACGTTCTGTGTGTGCCACTCTTTTATGAATAGAAAATATACTCTTTTCAGAATATACTCTTTTTTTTGCTCTGCCAAAATGCCCAGGGGCATTCTCTGCACTGCACAGGCACAGAGGGAGAGAAGCCGCTGAAATGCACCGTCAAATCCAGCAGTCTTTAGCGAGGTGAGTTTTTTTTTCTTCTAGAGGAATTGTATTCAGTGCACTGAACGCAACTGCTCGGCTCCTAAGAGAAAATCTGAATGAGCTTACCAGCTCCTTTTATACCCGTATGTCCGTGGGAGTGGCATGCAAATTCCACTCACCAATTCTCATTGGCCTTTTTTCAAAAGATCAGAGGTTATTTGGGCTCCCAAGAGTGACCCCTAGTGTCACGACATCGACACAACGTCGAGTGAGTGACAGATAGAGAACAAAAAAGATACAGTTGTGCTCAAAAATTTGCACACCCTGGCAGAAATTGTGAAATTTTGGCATTGATTTTGAAAATATGACTGATCATGCAAAAAAACTGACTTTTATTTAAGGATAGTGATCATATGAGAAATCACCCAAATGACCCTGATCAAAAGTTTACATACCCTTGAATGTTTGGCCTTGGTACAGACACACAAGGTGACAAATGTAGATAGAATGAGCAAATGGTAGAACTAACGACAGTATGAACGCTCAATAGATTGAAAAAAAAAACAATAGAATGATAGAATGAAAGATAAATTGAACAAATGATGGAATGAACAATAGATAGAATGAAAAATAGAATGATAGAACTAACGACAGAACAAACGAATGATAGAATGAATGATAGAACAAACAAATGATAATTATGGAACTAACAATAGATAGAATGAACGATATAACAAACGAATGATAGAATGATAGAACTAAAGATAGAACAAATGAACAAATAAATGATAGAATGAACGAAATATAGAACGAACGATAGAATGTACGACAGATAGAATGAACTAATGATTGAACAAACTAACAGTAGATAGAGCGAACAAAAGAATAATAGAACTAACGATAGAACGAACGAATGATATAATGAACGATGGCTAGAATGAACAATAAATGATAGAATAAACGATAGATAGAACAGACGAATGATAGAATGAACAAATGATAATGTTAAAACTAACAATAGATTGAATAAATGATAGTTAGAATGAACGACATAACAAACAAACAATAGAATGATAGAACTAAAGATATAACGAATAAACAAATAAATGATAGACTGAACGAAAGATAGAATGAACAAATGATAGAATGAACAATAGAAAGAACAAACAAATGATAGAAAGAACGAACGGTAGAATGACAGAACTAACGATAGAACTAACAATAGAATGAATGAACGATAGAATGAATGATAGATAAAGACCAAATGATAGAACGAACAAATGATAGAATGAAAGAACTAACAATAATAAACTAAAGAACTAACAAAGAATAAACGATAGACAGAATGAACCATATAACAAATAAACGATATAATGATAGAACTAATGAATAAATGACAGAATGAATGAACGATAGAACAAAACAAAATATAGAATGAACGATAGATACAGTAGGATGAGAGATATAACTCATTGATATAACTAATGATAGAACAAACGAATGATAGAACGAACAAACTATAATGATAGAACCAACAATAGATAAAATAAACGATTGATAGAATGAATGATAGAACAAAAGACAATAGATTAAAAACTAACGATAGAATGAATGAATGAATGATAGAACAAACACGATAGAATGATATAACTAACAATTGAAAGAATGATAGAATGAACGAACAATAGAACAAACAACCAATAGAAACTGAAAGAATGTATAAACAAAAGATCAAATGGTAGAAGAAACAATAGAACTAGACAGAATGATAGAACAAACGAATGATAGAGAACAACAGAATGAACCAAATAACAAAAGACAGATTAAACAGAACGATAGAACAAACAAATGATAGAAGGACAGAATTAATAGAACAACAGAATGAACGAATGATAGAGTAGATAAAACGAACAAATGATACAGTGAACGATAGAACCAACAAATGAATGAATGACAGAAAAGACAGAACAATACGAACAGACAAATGAATGAATGATGGACCTATAGATAGAATGAACGAATGATAGAGTGAACAATAAAATGAACAGATGATAGAATAGACAGAACAATCGCTCGAACAAACAAACGATAGAATGACAGAATAGATAGAACGAACAAATGATAGAATGCTAGAACGATAGATAGAATAAACAAACGGTAGAATGATCAAACAATAGAATGCTAGAACAATAGAACAAAAAAACGCTAGAATGCTAGAATGAACAAACGATAGAATGCTAGAACGATAGCTAAAATAAACAAATAGTAGAATGATCAAACGATAGAATGCTAGAACGATAGATCGACGGACGGATGGACAGACAGATAGGTAGTTACTGTTGTAAATTACAATCCAATTTTATTTATTTGTTCATTTGATGACAGTGGTATAAACAAGTGATCAGTTTCATCATAGAAACAATAACTATGGTATTTTGTCGGAAACTATAGTTACCATGGTCATTTTTTGTTAGAGGTGTCTTCTGTGAGCTCTTATCAGACTTTAATGAGGCTGTTCTTTCAGGGACTCTCTATCTCCTCCTCTGAAGTTCAAAGTCGTTTCTTTAAAACATGAAAGCTTTCATAGCAAGAGCAAATCGATGTTTTATTTTTCACAGAATTGGTGTTGAAGTAAATAGGTTGCTCATCAGAGCATGCAGGAACTCAGGATTTAACAGAGTGTCTACACTGCAAGGACAAGTTGTTGCAATTTTTGCTGATTTTAGTGGTAATGATCTAATTTTGACTTGTCACATTGGACAGACTGTGTTTGGAATAGCGTATTACTCGTACTACAGTATTTCAGCAATATGCAGTATGTACCAGTGTTTCCAGCACCGCTATTACAACCTGATCTCGTGAAAATTTGTACATAATTTACGAGTTGGCTATTTCATATGGTCTCACACATTGTTGTTCGCATAAACTCATACGACTTCATCGCGTGCAAATTCCCGGATGCCTAAAGCGGAAGTAAGCATGAGTTCTGAGCACCAGGCATTAAGGACATACTTATTAATATTATGCCCTTTCCCAAACCCTTTATCTAAACTTAACCAATCAGTAGAGTGTGTAAACATGATAGGAAGCTGTTGTGTGTGACAGAAGCAAGTACTTGTCGTGTATTAGATGGAAACGATGTCCAGCGACGTCATTGGCTGTAGTGAAAGTCATAGGAATTCAAACAATTGTAGTCGCACGATATCATAGGAATTAGCCAAATTTAGAAAAGTCGTACGAATCATGACGCGAATCCAGACGATTTTGCCGTGAGAGTGTGTTGGCTATTCAGCAGTGGAGCTCCGCCGCTACTGAATCTCCAGCGCCACGGCAAGAGAATGATACTTAAGTTGAGCTTGCAGTCTGAATACAATGTGATGAGATAAAAATAAAGCGTTCCACGAAATAACGCAAAAACAACACGTCTTTCTATTGCATTGTGTAGGGCTGAACGATTCATTGAAATAAAATCGAAATCAAGATATGACCTTATGGATATGAAACTGCAAAGTGCTGTGATCTAATCAAGCAAGCAGTCTGCACGTGCCACGCGCTGTTCTGCGGAGCTCTGGTCTGATCACACGTGAGGTGGTTCTGTCGGTGCTCCCTCTATGAATCCCATCTCATGCACAAAATAACTAATGTGTTGCGTTCAATTGTATTTACAGCATTCTAAATTCACTTTAACTGGCCGCTACAAGTTACTATACAATTACAAATCGAAAATCTCATAACACCAGTTTATTTTATTTTTTTTTATTTATTTTTTTATGGAGAGAAATGGAGATGAGAGCATTTTACCATATTGGAATTCACAGGCGTTCATTCAACGGCTTTGGTTAACACGACTTCACACAGAAAATTACTGCATTGTTTTAACCAGATCCCATAGTAATGCCATGTACAAATTACAACATTATTAGAGAATATTACTTGTATAATAATAATAGGGTTGTTGATATTAGTTATTATAATACATTTGTAATTAGAGCTCGACAATAACGCTTGTTTTTTATTTCGGCCAGACAAATAGACTGATCAGAACTTCAATAACGAGAAAATAGCCGGCTATATTTGTGATATTGTCTAGGTTTGTGCCACATATTACAAAGTTAATATATTTAATCATAATCCAGAGTGCATAACTGTATAATTCGCTAGCAATCAGCTTATGTGTGTGTGCTGAACATGGGCATGTGTTTCGAGAACACTTGTGGTGATGCGTATAAGCGCCTGCATGGTCAAATACATTTCAAAATTCTTCCAAAATGCCTGTCTTAGTGAGGTATTCATGTAAACACAGTGAGTTATGTCTAAAGAGTAAACAGGGGGGGAGTGGATTTGTATCAAACTGTCGGACTTGTAAGTATAAATGTAAGCTAATAGACCTGCTGCTGTCTAGTGTGTCATAATATTAATCAAACAACCATAACAAGAAAATGAGAAAACCACTCAATGCTCTAGACTGAATTACTTTAGTAGTTTTAAAAAAGTATTAGTAGATTTTAAAAGCGTTTCTCCCTGCTGCAAGAGCTGAATTCTGTAGGAAAAACTGGTAACCAACGATGTAGCATACTTCTGTTTAAAAAGCCCATAAATGCATATATTTAAATACTTTCACATAATATGTTTTTCATGTAGGCAGTATACAGTATATACTGCGAAGTATGCAGTAGGCAAAATGTCAGTCAGTATTAAGCAATTGTTATTATTCCAGTTAACAGTAAAGTATACTAGTGTTTGAATCATACTAGTGTTATATTGTTTCACATACTATTTTCTACAAAATAGCAGACAGCTTACAGTAAATGCACTGCACAGTAAACAGTATTCCATACCCAAACAAAGAACAGAAGAGAAAGATGGGGTAGGCACAATAGCATAGAATGTTTGAAATATTTATAATTGCATATAATTGCATTATACTGTTTCACATAGCTAGTTTTCAATTCCGAACATCTCTATGGGTCAAGGCTGATGTAATGGTCAGATTATTCTTAGCAGTGTGAGACCTTGTGCGGGTTTGGGTGTATTTTGTTGAGGTGGTGGGGCTCTGAGATCGCAGCAAGATGGTGAAAAATATCTAATGACTTTCACAGACGATCCACAGAGACAATCACGCGTCTGTATGTTTCTGAGTGGTGTGTGTCATGTTACCAGGCCATGGAAGTCTGCACTGGACACTTCATCCTTGACATAGAGAAAACCATAAAAATGTGTGTCTGTCTCACAGTGGAAACGTAGCTGGAGAATAAGGTCTCACACTCTTATGAGCTGGATTGGAAAGAGATTAATATTTAATAGATGGTTATTTTTCCTCCTGCTCTGAAAATGCAATACACTAATCAGCGTCAGCACACTTCCATTAGACAGCGACTCGATGCTCACTCTCTCTGACTAATGAGAAAGAGATGATTATTCACGTCGAGTTTGAGAAAACAAGCAAACTGATGGAAAAGAGACAGAAAGAGTAAGAAACATAGAAAGAGAGGCAGAAGAGAACAAAAAAATTATACTGATACCGATAGTTTGATGGTTCTGCTTTTTTATGCTATACATTGTTTTGAATCACTGATAGTTAAATACACAACTTCAAAAGAAATGTAAGCAATATTCAAATTCAAATTGGCTTTATTGGCATGACTGCATACAATGTACAATGTTGCCAAAGCATTGAGTAATAAACACATTACAAACATAAAAAACATGTATATACAATAAATAAATAATAATGATAATAAAATAAAATAAAATACACACAAATGACAAAGTAAAATACAGAGAGCAATATCTTTATCCTCTATGTCTCTACATGTGTTCCATGTTTCAGAGTAACTGGTCTCAGTTATAAACAAAACACTGAAACATGATGTTCTTAACTCAGATTTACAGAATTGTGAATGAAGAAGCTGAAACAAACTTATAATATTCCTTCATGTGTCGAGCTTTAAAGTGAGTAATCAAATTAGTTAAAAGTTTTAATGGTAGTTCCACCTCATGAAATTCTAACAGTGCAAAAGCTTACATATTGCAACTCTGTTGTCATTGTCACCCAACTGAATGTAATTCATTTAACATTTTCCTTCACAAACAGCACGGTTATAGGCTAGTGGTCCGATGCGTTTTCCCGCCCCTGTTTGACAGAAAAAAAATCAACCCTGACCATCGTGTGCCAATAGTGCTGATACTGTTTTTATCGGCCAATACTGATGTTTGTCAGATACAACAGTGCATATTAGAGGTGGACCGATAGTGGGTTTTGCAGATACCGATAGGGTAGGAAAGTGTGCCGATAGTGGATTAATCGGCCGATAGTTTTCAAAATCCATAATATGAATGAAAACTTTCCACTTAATGTAAAATAGTCCTGAAATTAACTAAATTAACCTACCCTAATGCTGATTATTTTGTAACAGAATTGACATTTTGCTTTCCCTGGTGATACTTCAATAAAGTACTCCCACACTGTACCTTTTTGAAAGCCTTTGCCATCTGAAATGAATGAAAATACTAATTAAAATACAGGTCAAACTTGTTTGTTGTTTAGTAAAAACATAAAACACTGCCTTAGAAAGCCAAATAGCTACTGTATGCTTCATCACTACTGACAATATTTTTCATTTTATTGTCATATGAATATATGAATGATGTACATGAAAGGGAGAGAGAAATGGGGTTAGAAATAAAGTTCAACTCAGGTTGTCTTTTTAAATGTAATTTTAGAAGGGCATTGTACATGTTATATATCCATATGCCCTCTCATTAATATCAGATTTATTTTTTCAGATTTCAGATTTATATATTTTACTGTGCTGTTACATTTCTTTTACACATAACTACGTCATAATGCAGGAATCTTGGACAGAAGTTTATTGAGTCAAAACTGAGAAAAGTTTGGAAAAATGTCATTGTCAAAAAAATTAAAAGTGGAAAACATGCTGTACCTGTGCATGTGCATTCACGCAATGTACTGTGCTTGTACTTTGTCTACTGAAGCAAGCAATCGGCTGAGCAAAAGCAAAAACTTTGGTAGCATTTTTACATAAGGTTGGCATTAACATGAAATTATGATTTACTACTGATAATGAACTTTTTATTCTACTTAGCAACAAAACCTCTTCGGAGTGCTTATGTTTATAACTTGACTGTAACAAATTGGACGCCCCCAATGGTCCGAAAATAAAAACTCATCGGATCTACACAAATTTATAAGTAGCATTTTTTTTATTCAAAACGGCAAATTAAGACAAAAGGTAAGCAGTTTCCATCCTTTGCTTTGTAACATTGTTCTAACCATTCGAAAAGCTAATGCTAGCATCCTCTCCATCTTGTTGGCAATGCAGTTCTCCAATGCAACAATAGTTATAAATTAATGATCAAACCATCTATTTTTAAATGTTAGTTGTCTTATATTATTCATTTTTTATACCATGACTATCTGTCATAATAACATGTACTATATACATATTTTGGCTTTTCTCTATCAATGTTTTAAATTAGCTTCTGAAGTGTCTGTTTCTCTGCATAGCCTAGTCATGTGACACAACAAACTCCATGCGGAGTAAGCGATTGTTTTTTATTTAACTTCTAGAGAGCACTATTATACTGTAGAATCAAGGACCACAGAGGAATAAAATAAAAATAAAAACCTAGCGGAATCTGTTGCTGTTGATTTTTTCCGGAAGCGAAAAAATTTAACTATTGGCGCCGATTAAACAGTGACTTAATAACACTGGTGTGTATCTGTCCTTGGCTGTGGTGTAGACCTTTTTTTCACTCCTGTGTATGTTTTTGTGTGGTAAAGGGTAAGTCTTTAAGCATATTTTGATATATGTTGGATATGCTGATTTCTGTCTCTTAATTTCATACTTGGATGACCACTCAATATGCTTTAACCAGAAGAAAATCCTCTACTTCACCTTCCCCCTTCTTCCTTGCCCTCTTTTTTGCTGACAAAGGCATTAGTAAAATGAAAGCGAGAGAAAAGAGAGAGAACAACAAAGACACCGAGCCAGAGGCATAAAAATGGGTGGGCCACTTACCAAATCCCTGGTTGGGATCTCAAGTCTGTTAGTCCTCTTTTACTGGATCTCACTTTCGTACCCCAGAGCTCTGAGTTCTGTCAGTCCTAAACAACACAACCCCTACAGCCTGAGGCATGAGTGAGCAGGGCATTGTCCACAAACCCCTGCTCAGCTACAGCTCCCCCTTCACCACTATCAAGAAGAGAATTCATATTTACAAGAACTTCCACACAATTTGGAGAGAAACTGAAAACAGCAAGATTTAGATGACTGGTTCTCAAAAATTTCTCCTTCAGAGCAAATTGAGATGGGGGGGATGGGTCACAGGTGTTGAGGTCACAAATATAATGGTCCTCTTTGGTACTTTTAATATAGTTTGCAATAATATTCTGAATAAAGGCTTGAAATGCAATAAAGGCCCATAATTTTTGGTTTTAAAAGATACATGTATTTTTAAAGTTCACACAGTACAAGACAAACACTGTGTCTGCATTGCTAGCAATTTGCCTGTTTCAGTCATCTTTTTTTTCTTTTTTGTGCTGTCTCAAAGAAAAGATTAATATAATTAGAATTTATTTTCATCATTGATATATCTATAAAATTACATGACTGTCAGTTGGCTAGCAAAAAGAAACTACGCTGCTCTTTTCCATACAAGAACAGTTCATACTGACCACTACTGTCAAGGTGCAAAGAGAAGAAATTAAAATCATTATAAAAATACCATAAAAGTAGTCCATACAACACATAACACATGTATGCCCCAGAAAGCTTGGAATATGGTGCAATTGTCATATGGACTACTGTTATGATGTCTTTATACTGAACCTTTAATAGTGCTTTATAGGATTTGTCCTTTTTTGAAGCTTGACAGCTCCTGCTCACTATAAACTATTATTCTATGGAATAGAGCTGCTTAAAATATCTATTTTTATATTCCAAGAAAAAACCCAACATATGGGTTTTGAACAACATAAGGGTGAGTAAATGAGTGAGTAAAAGTACATTTTCTGTTTTTAGGTGAACTACTCCTTTAACTGGTGGCTCATTCTCAAACTAAAATGGTCTCTTATAAAAGAAGTCTCTTAGGAGATGCTGTACAAATTTCAGAATTAATTAAAGACAAAGAAATTATTTAGAAAATCTTATATTGATTTAAAATTATTACCTAATAATATTTGCATTAAAAATATATGACACTGTCCTTGCCAAAACCTAAAAGCACAATTGAAGTCACAGGTCTTACCATGTTTTAGTTCTAATCTGAGGGTGAAAACGCTCTACTTTGTGTTTTTTTATAGACAATTTTCTTAGACCATGTCAAGTGAATTTTCTAAAAAGCTACTTCAAAAGCCTGCCAAATTACCACATTCTTCAATTCCTTTACAATATACACACATTCACTATTTGTCTTAAGCCTGATGACATATATTAAATTCAAAACAGTGAATTTCGCCAAATGGTGAATAGTTTGCACCATTGGAAAATAATGATGGTTGGTACAACATTTAAATCCTAAAACAGTGGTCAAATATTGCATGTTTAGTTAGATACTTACATCTCACATGACACAAACACTATTTTCATTTTTATTTTTATTTTTTTATTAACAATTTTATTGATTCCAATCATAAAACATACAAACACAACATAAAAAACAGAATCAATTATTCACATTAAACCCCACCCCCCACCCCCACCTGACACAAACACACACTACTGTGGTCACCAACAACTAGAACATAAAAATAAAAACAATTAAAAATAAATAAAATAAAAAAGCATAAAAAAAATCAATAATACACATACCCAACCAAACTACAAATCACTCTCCTCAGCCCCTCCCCGAGAACCCTCTAAAAAAGCCAAATACCAGCCCCCCCCCCCCCCCCCCCCCCAACACACACACACACACACACACACACACTTCCTGACAAACAAATCCCATTTCCCCAGCCTTCTAAAAAACATCTCTTCAAACGCCGCCACCTCGCCCATCTCCTCGCACCACTCCCTAAACGAAGGTGCCCCAGCCAACTTCCATCCCCTGAGGATGACTTTTCTGCCAATCATGACTCCGGCTAGGAACTTTTTAAATATCTGTCCCCAATATTAACAGCTGTCCCATCACCCAGGATACAGAGTCTGGGGCAAAATGAAAATTTTGTGTCCAATACCTCACACATAAAGCTCTGAACCCTCAACCAAAATTCCTGGATCTTAACACATCCCCAAAAAACATGTGTTGTGTCCCCGTCTTCTGACTGGCACTGCCAGCAGGTGGGTGTGTCTTTAAGACCCAACCTATACAATCTAGAGGGGGTCCAATTGAATCAATGCAAAATCTTAAATTGCATCAGACGCACCCTTGCATCTCTAGATGTAGATTTGATGAATTTTGGAATCCTTCCTCCAATACCAAGTTTAAATCGTTCTCCCATAATCTCTTGAGAGAAGATGAAGCTCCGTCCCCATACTCTGAATTAACAGGGAGTAATACACTTATGACCTTTTCCAAAAGCAGTAATCACCACTTCCAGAGAATCTGCTGCTTTGGGGGGGTACACTACTCCCAAAAATAGTACAGAACAGGTGGCGCAGTTGTAAATACCTAAAGAACTGAGATCTAGTTATCTTAAAATGTTGAACCAATCTGGCCATATCTGAATATTGGGGGGGACTTGTCTCCCTCAAAGTATATTGTGGTTATGGCCCTGATCAAAAGCCATAACCTCATTATGAACTCAAACATTTCTAAATTTTTTGTCTAAGCTATGCAATTGACATTAATTCATAATGATCCAATGCCATACTCTTATGTCAACAATTGTCTCATTAGTGGTTTTTGCGCATAGTTGGGACTATAGCAGCCTGATCTCATGAAAATTACATGACTGTGGCAACATTTTTGCAAATCTTTGTATCTGTAATTCCAAGGTAAAATGTCCACTGTGTGGTGCTAAAAGCGAGTTGAATGTTCTCCCAAACAGATATATGTTAATGCATAGCAAGCTTTAATACAACAATACTTCCCTCCCTACATTAAATCTTAAACCTAAACCGAACCGATAATGACATAAAAACCAAATGTGGTATGAAAAACGTAATTACTTGAGCAACCACGTCATTTTATGACACTTTCGACTCATTTGTCGACTCGTGTTCTTCATGACTCGCACCCGGTTGTTTGTATTGCAGTTGGTAGTTGAGCTACCGCACAGTTTGATTGTGCTTGAACAAGCTTGTAAATGTAGTTGATTACATAATGCAAGCATTCAAATTTAATCACCTTACAAGTCATGCACCAGGGCCAGATCTAGGGGGGTGTTGGGGTGGGCTTTTATCCCTAAGCCCTACCAAGCGCAAGTGAAGCAAACGATCGAATTGTATCGTCATGGCGCTAACTAGGGGTGTAATGGTTAGAATTTCTCACGGTTCGGTTTAAGGGTTTTTTTGAAAAAAAAAAAAAATATATATATATATATATATATATATATATATATATATATATTACTGCCAAATCCAAAGAATAATCTATTTGGTAAACACTTCAACAGGTTTGCCCTTAAATAGCAATCATTGTTTTACAACAGTAACCATAGTTTAACCATGGCATTTGTAGTAAAATCATAGTAACCACAATATAAACATGGTTACTGTCATGGTTACAATATATAGTAAAATCATGGTTACTATATAGAAACTACAGTATTACTGTTATAAAACCATGGTTAATTGTATCAAAACCATGATTTCTGTTCAGAAAACCATGGTGACAGCAGTCATGGTTACTACAATATTACTATAGTAAAACCACGGTTAATTTTTGTCAGGGTCCTTAACTAAAAAAAAACATTTTCTCTAATTACTTCATCAACATTTTAATTGAATACCTGCACTAATACGCTACATGCATCAACATAAAGTGCACCTCAAACTCATCTCAACATATATTCAATATTCGGAAGCTGTACATCACTATAGAAGTGATAACCTTGCTATTAGAATGCATATGAGAAAGGATGTTGAGATAATGCTGCTTGAGTATTTTATTTTTTTTTCTCCCAATTTGGAATGCCTAATTCCCAATGTGCTTTTTAAGTCCTCGTGGTCGTTTAGTGATTCGCCTCAGTCTGGGTGGCGGAGGACGAATCCCAGTTGCCTCCGCGTCTGAGACCGTCAACCCACGCATCTTATCACGTGGCTTGTTGAGCGCATTGCCACGGAGACATAGCGCGTGTGGAGGCTTCACGCCATCCACCGCAGCAACCATGCTCAACTCACCACGTGCCCCACCGAGAACTAACCACATTATAGCGACCACGAGGAGTTTTACCCCATGTGACTCTACCCTCCCTAGCAAATGGGCCAATTAGGTTGCTTAGGAGACCTGGCTGGAGTCACTCAGCACGCGCTGCTTGAGTATTTTAATCATAAGTGGAAATCCCACATGAACACACCAAACGCTTTAGTAGTTGTTTCATGTCTGTCCGAATTAGCACTGAGTGCCTGCTTAAAAAAGAAAAGGGAGTGTGTGCAGTTTTGGCTCACCTGCGGCTCTTTCCCTTGGTGATGTCGGCGTAAATGATTAATCATGTATCAATGTATTACTATAACGGCATCTTAATGCCATTAATTAAAGTGCATTATTGATGCTTGAGATAGATTACAGTCACGTAAGGAAACAGGAAGAACTTGCGTGCATGTTTTAAATAAACCCTCACGTGCATTATTGACATATATTACCAGTAGACAGCACTTGTGTCGAGCGATGTCTGTAAACAGTGCCTGTTTTGTTAACATCTATTGACCATCGCTGTTGTAATTGACTGCAAAAAGAAAATGTTCCCAGAAAGGAGAAACACAGGGGGTTTCACTATCAGCATTTCATTTCCTCCACTTTCCATTTTAACTACACACAACGCTTGCAGAACAATGTCATCAAGTTGACCCACGTAAAACACAGGTGGAGCGTATCCATTTACAGATCCATTCAGATGCATTAGCGGAGGTTGTAACTGTGACTGTCTGTTTGATGCTTTGTTTTCTTGGCCAAAACTTGTGCTCCAGATGCGTCATTAAACGTGAGGTGAACGGACCGCGGTGCCAATGCTTCCTGAACCATGGGTGGTGAACGGTACGGTTCAGTTACATCCCTGATCCTGATCCTGAAGCGCTAACCCTAACCCATCCCACTTTATATTAGGTGTCTTTAACTACTATGTACTAACATTAAAATACATACAATACAATGTACTGTGGTTGAGGTATAGGTAGGTTTAGGTTTAGGTTTAGGTTTAGGTTTAGGTTTAGGTTTAGGTGTAGGGTTAGGGTTTAGGGTAGGGTTGGGTTGGGTTAGGGTTAGGTTTAGGATCAGGGTAAGGTTAACAGTGTAACTACAGATTAAATTAAATGCAGGTACTTTAAATATAAGTACTGCAACAACACGTACGGTATGTTCATATTAAGTACTGTATATCAAATTAAAGTACAATCTAGTTAAAGACATCTAATACAGTATATAGTGGGTCCCTTACCCCTAAAGAAATGTGCTGAAACTGAAAACATGCGCAGACCCCACTACTGCAATATGTACAATGAGCCACATAAAAAAATCTTTTTGCAAATATGTAGGTATTGTAACGTTGAAACCAGGTTGGGTTTTAGGAGGCTATTCAAACCCCAAACCCTCAGTATTGAACTTTGGTGTGCAGTTTATTGAAAAGAGGTGTGCTACTTTTCTAAGTAATCAGACTTATGATTTTACAAATGCGAAAGACTTATAAAAGCGAAAAAAATCCCATAGACTTACATTAAAGGAGGGACCTGAGTCTTACAGTATAGAGGGACCAGAATATCAGAGACTTGGGAGTGGACTCTTTTGACTTGGACCAGTAAGCCACCAAGCAACTACCCAGAACACCGTTGCAAACAACTAGCAAAACTCTTGTAGCCACCCACAACATGACAGTCAGATTTGCATGGGCAAGAATCACTTACATCTTCAGACAATGTACAAATGCAATTTCTTCAATGGAATTGGAGAGGAAACATTTAAAGAGCAAGTTGATACATAAATGAAACATACCTAATCACTCAATTAAGTCTCCTGAGCGATTAAAGAGCAACTTATAGATTGACCAATGCATTGGACAGTCTTACATACTTCATAACAAAAACAAAAAAACAAGATAGACCTTATGTATTGGAGAGAAAGCGATATTAAACTAATGTACAAGTCTACACACACATACACGCACAAATAAACACAGTGTTCAGAGCCTAGCCAGGCTTATTATGGTAATAAAATCAAATCAAATAAAATTAGATCTGTTTCTAAAGCACAGGCTGTCAAAGTCATGGTGACTTTCATCAGCTACAGAGAGAGAGTTTGAGATCTCAGGAGATATAGCACTCCAACACCATAGTATGAGAATGAAAGGAGAGAGTAACAGAGGAAGAAAGAGGGAAGGAATACGAAATTGGAGCATGACAGAGAAGAGCTGGAGATTAAAAACAACACCCGTTTTGGGGAACGCTACTTTTAAAGTGACATGTTACAATATAGCAGCACATATTATGAAAAGTAAATAATTATGTTACTTTGATACTTTTTATGGAACATAATTTGGAAGGGAAGAATATATAAGCAGAAAAATAAAAAATTAGAATATGAGAATGAAATTCCAGAAATAGAGGGGATAAAAAAGGAAAGTGAATTGAAATAAGAGTAAGGCAGAGAGCAAAGAGAAACAAGAGAAGGAAATTTAAATAGACACAGGCATTATGGGAGATCAGATTCACCATTAGGTCAATAAAGATGCTTCAGAAACTCATATTCTCTCTCTCTCTCTCTCTCGCTCTCTCTCTCTCTCTCCCCCCAGTTTCTCTTGCCATGAGTCATATTTAGAGTCTTCACTAAATCAGAAAGGCATCAGCTCTCTTATCACTTAAGCTGCTCTGAAATGGATGACTAGTGCATATTCAACTCAGAATTCATTAGCAGCGAGTATTATAAGACATTAATGCATACTAAACATCTTGCTCCACACGGCATTAGTGGTATACATTATAGCAGTGGTTCTCAACTGGTGAGTCACGACCCAAAAATGGGTTGCAGGTCTGTTAGGGTCTTAGACAGCAGAAAACAACAACAACAACATAATAATGTAAAATAATAATAATAATAAAAAAATTAAAAAATTAAAAATAAATGACCTAAACTACATGAAAATACAGGTTCACTTGCAATAGGGATAAACACAGTTTGTGCCGACCACAATCTTTTTTTTTTTTTTTTTGTTATTACTATCGCCTACAAAGTTTCATAATATTTGAATAATTTTTATTATTAAACAAATTTGGTAATGTGTACCCAAAAAGTCGTCGCTTGATGTGCAATGCAAAATCTAGGTTCTGAAGCAAAACCAGTTGACAACCATTGATTTATAGGAAACTTTCCAACTGTTGGTTTTGTTCTAAGGATTAAGTTACACTTGCCCTGAAGGTATAGACTCAATTACACCACAAAAGAGGCTAAAGGATGTTATAGGATGTATCTATAATAAATCAGATCTGAAAATATTTCCGAAGTGGTCCAAGTAAATAAATTCTACATTTATTATGGATTTACAGTATTAAATTATTGACATATTTACTAAACACTGAGTTATTAAAATGAGAGAAAAAATGAAACAAAGATATGAATGTAAAGGTTGATTTTCTCGCAGTGATTTTATCACAGTGAATGTCAGGAGTTGAGAGAAAGGTTTGATCTGGGTAAAATTAACCATGGTTTTACTACTATTTTACTGTTAAATGTTGTGGTAACTATGATTTTACTACAAAATATCATGGTGATACTATGGTTACCGTATTAAAACCATGGTTCATTTTTGTAAGGATAGGTTGGGGTTAGGTTTAGGGGTAGGGGTGTAGAGAGTCTGTGGGACACTAACTAAACACAATAAACATGATGCAGTGATGACACTATACTGCATGTTATTATTTAATTAGGGGTGCAAATAGTACAGTAAACACACACACACACACACACACACACACACACACACATACTGTATATGCAGGAATACACAGTATATACACTAACTGAACACTTTATAAGGAAAACCTGTACACCTACTAATTCATGCGATTATCTAATCTCATAAATTATCTAACCAGCCAATCATGTGGCAGCAGTGCAGTGCATAAAATTAGGCAGATAAGGGTCAGTATCTTCAGTTAATATTCACATCAACCATCAGAATGGGGAAGAAATGTGATCTCAGTGATTTGGACCGTGGCATGATTGTTGGTGCCAGATGGGCTGGTTTGAGTATTTCTGTAACTGCTGATCTCCTTTCACACACAACAGTCTCTAGAGTTTACTCAGAATGGTGCCAAAAACAAAAAACATCCAGTGAGCGGCAGTTCTATGGACGGAAACGCCTTGTTGATGAGAGGTCAGTGGAGAATGGCCAGACTGGTTTGAGCTGAGAGAAAGGCTACGGTAACTCATATAACCCCTCTGTACAATTGCAGTGAGCAGAATAGCATCTCAGAATGCACAACATGTCGAACCTTGAGGCGGATGGGCTACAACAGCAGAAGACCACGTCGGGCACTTTATTAGGGACATAATGTTCATAATAAAGTGCTAAGTGAGTGTATATATAGGCCTATTATAATTAGTGGTCGACCAATATATCGCCGAGGCAGATAAATTGGCCGATATTCTAACTTTCTAATTATGGGCATCAGCTGATACATTTTCCCGTTTGGCTGATTTTTTTCTTGAGGGCGCTGAAAATCACCTGCTTGCATGTGAAGCGACTGAGACATGCAAACAACCAGTCAGAGTTCGTTTTGTTGTTACATGCCATTGTGTTACTACAATAATAGATTGGTGTGCAACACAGTGTCATTTAAATGATCCGCATATCAGAGCCGCGGCAGGTGTGTTTGAGCTCATAATGTTAAAGTGCTCGTCTGTTTCATTCTACTTCTCTCTCCTCAACAGTTCCCTGTAACTTTTTAATTAAAAAATGTTCTTGTCTTGTCTTGTCTAATGATAAAAAGGCAAATATCAATAAAACTTGTATTATATACCATCTGCAAATATGCAAATATCTCGTTTTAACAGATGTAATAAACCAACCTCACACAACTTCAGCAGATCCAGCATCCTGTGGAGCGCTTATTTGTTTACCTCTAAAGCACGTATTCTAACAGTCATTCCTCAACAGTTCCCTGTAACTTTTCTAAAGATAAAAGGCAAATATCAATAAAACTTGTATTATATACCATTTGCAATATGCAAATATCTTGTTTTAACAGATGTCATTCACGAACCTCACGAAAATCCAGCGTTTTCTTCCTGTTGAGCACTCGTCTAATATCTTCCTCTGAAGCACGTATTCTATCAGCCAGAATCAAAAACTTCAGGATCAGGATCAGGATCAAAAGTTCCTCTGATTCACAAATCATGTCGGCAATCCAAGCAGGCGATTCAGGCCATTTAAACTGTCAGGAGATTGAGGCTCGCTCTCGATCCGCACAAGCGCGTGAGTGCAACTTCAAGGCTGCATCCGAAAACTGTAAAATGCTGCCTCCGGAGGCTTTATACGGAGGTAGGATGAAAATAAGGTGCTTTTCAAACTGTTCAGAAACCAGTTTCCTTAAGAGTTCCATTCATTCAAAACAGATGTCAGTTAAACCATTAACTGATTAGGTAGCAAGTCAGCTGCCTACATTTTCGGATGCAGCCCGAAGTAAAAGCGTTCTCATGTGCTGTAAGTAAATGTCTTATTCACTATGCATTGTATGTACAATTGGTTTGATTTGGTATTTGTTGAGAAAATGCAATTGCTAACGTGGACATGCGATATTATGCAATATTATTTTTTAGTTTTGTGTGAAATTTAGTAAATATAGTGCTAAATAAGAGTTTATTATTATTGTTATTTTCAATTTTATGTTTATTTACTATATTCAATTGTGTGATATATCGGCATTGTATCGGCCTATCGGCCACCCTGCTCTCTGGATATCGGCATCGACCATTAAAAAACCCATATCGGTCGACCACTAATTATAATGTATATTATCATTTATAATGTATATGATGTGTATTTTATATTTTACCCAGCTCTTTCTAGCAAGAGAGTAAGCACTAAACAATCAAGCCTGCCTGCTTTTGACTAAATTTTCCACCTTCCTATCCAAATTCAGCATCTATATTTGGACCATGAAAATATAATTCTTCCCAGAACTGTTACAGTATTGAAGGGGAATGTATATAAATGTAAATTTTGCTCTGATTTTGAAATGCAATCCTTCACAGTACATTTGGCAAGTAGGTAATCCCCATCCAAGAAAGTTTGTTTAATCTCTCTCAAAAAAAAGACCTTTTCATAATTACAACTAAAATTATACAGACACATGGAACACACACTGATTTTTATAGGTTCATCAACGTCAGTGTGTGTCTTGTGAAAGGAAGAGGGCAGGTGAATGTGTTAGGGCTGGGTTATGGTGAGTGTGTGTGTGTGTGTGTGTGTGTGTGTACTCATCTGCTGTGTTTTGTAATATGGGCATCTGATTATAAATGAATGATTATTTCACTTTGCACATCAAGAATGCTAAGTGAGACTGTCACTAGAGAGGCAGACATGTGTAAGTGTGTGTGCAGGGGAGAGCAAAAGGAATATACACTATATTGCCAAAAGTATTCGCTCACCCTTCCAAATAATTGAATTCAGGTGTTCCAATCACTTCCATGGCCACAGGTGTATAAAATGAAGCACCTAGGCATGCAGACTGCTTCTACAAACATTTGTGAAAGAATGGGCCGCTCTCAGGAGCTCAGTGAATTCCAGCGTGGTACTGTGATAGGATGCCACCTGTGCAACAAGTCCAGTCGTGAAATTTCCTCGGCTACTAAATATTCCACAGTCAACTGTCAGTGGTATTATAACATATATTATATCAGCCACGAAGTGGTAGGCCACGTAAAATGACAGAGCGGGGTCAGCGGATGCTGAGGCGCATAGTGCGCACAGGTCGCCAACTTTCTGCAGAGTCAATCGCTACAGACCTCCAAAGTTCATGTGGCCTTCAGATTAGCTCAAGAACAGTGCGTAGAGAGCTTCATGGAATGGGTTTCCATGGCCGAGCAGCTGCATCCAAGCCATACATCACCAAGTGCAATGCAAAGCGTCGGATGCAGTGGTGTATAGCACGCCGCCACTGGACTCTAGAGGAGACGCGTTCTCTGGAGTGACGAATCACGCTTCTCCATCTGGCAATCTGATGGACGAGTCTAGGTTTGGCAGTTGCCAGGAGAACGGTACTTGTCTGACTGCATTGTGCCAACTGTGAAGTTTGGTGCAGGGGGGATTACGGTGTGGGGTTGTTTTTCAGGAGCTGGGCTTGGCCCCTTAGTTCCAGTGAAAGGAACTCTGAATGCTTCAGCATACCAAGAGATTTTGGGCAATTCCATGCTCCCAACATTGTGGGAACAGTTTGGGGATGGCCCCTTCCTGTTCCAACATGACTGCACACCAGTGCACAAAGCAAGGTCCATAAAGACATGGATGAGCGAGTTTGGTGTGGAAGAACTTGACTGGCCTGCACAGAGTCCTGACCTCAACCCGATAGAGTACCTTTGGGATGAATTAGAGCGAAGACTGCGAGCCAGGCCTTCTCGTCCAACATCAGTGTCTGACCTCACAAATGCGCTTCTGGAAGAATGGTCAAAAAATTCCCATAAACACACTCCTAAACCTTGTGGAAAGCCTTCCCAGAAGAGTTGAAGCTGTTATAGCTGCAAAGGGTGGGCCGACGTCATATTAAACCCTATGGATTAAGAATGGGATGTCACTTAAGTTCATACGCGTCTAAAGGCAGATGAGCGAATACTTTTGGCAATATAGTGTATCTATAACCGAACAAAAAACTGAAAGGAGTTTCAGAAAAAAAAACATGGGTTTATTAGACTCTATAGCTACAGTACTGAACATAAATGTTTTAAACAGTAGCAGTGTACATTGTTGTCACAATGAAGTGGCACCCAATAATCATTTTGGAAACTTATTTTGCATTTTGTGTCCAGTCGCATCTAAAATCTGAAACTTTTTGCAATCAGATCAAATAGTGAGTCAAAATAATTTGGTAAATGTGCAAGGTAATTTGGGTATTTCATGTTTAATATACATACTGCACACTAAAGAAAGAGTAAGAGCAGTATGGTAGTATGCTATTCCGAACAGCTATGTATGTAGTATGCAGAGTGGAAAGTGACTTACTATGGAATACTACTACTCTTACTAATGGAGAATATGCTGCACACTGTGTTTTAAAAATGTTACGTGAAATTTGTAAGCATTATGCAACACTCAACATTTCAATTAAACAGTTATTTTGCATTTGTAAAATAGTTTTGTGTATAATGTCTCAAGTTTTGCTGATCTGATCAAATAATGAGTCCAGAAAATATGTTAAATCCCAGCTGCTTTTACCACTAGTTTATTCATCACGCTGGAAATGGAAGGTCGAGTCGGTGCTGTGTTTGCATTGTGTGGTGTAGTACTCCGCTAATTTTAGCAAATGTACAGTAGTTTGCCATTCAGATATTCCATGTATATAGTAAATATCATATTGAGCACCATAAATACACTCCATGCTGAAGAAATATTAAGAGTAGTATGGAAGCATGCTATTCCGAACATAACACAAACAATTGTGCACAAATGCAGGAACTCACACTCGCACTGCAATTGGTGCAATATAGTAGGCCCCTACCCTAGAAACTTATTCAGACTTGCTCAATCACCCCCATGTCAGTATATATATACACTCTCTGACAAGCCGCAAAATACTGTATCAACAATAAACTACAGTATCACAGTTAGAGACATGACAAAAAACCAGGAACTATGGAACATAGAGACCCTACTCTCTCTCTCCGTCTCTTATAGATGATGTAATATGCTGTAACTTCCTGGAATCTTGCAGTACAACTGAGTATCAGGCAAGAGCTAGTGGATCTTTTGTTTGTTTTATGCTGCGCTTACATCGCTTTAATATTCTTACCGTGTTCTCACTCTCTAACTTTGTGTAAAATAAGTTGTCAAAGATTTAAGACAACCATGTCAACATTTCTGTGTGTATGTGCGTGTGTATTCTTGCATATGTCACCAATGGAAAGAGACACAGTTTTATGGTAAAATCATGTTTTTTTGGACGTTACATGATATTACCATGTTATTCCTATTTACATTAATGTTTAAAAAAATATGGATGGATGGATGGATAATTTACAAAATCAAGAGTATGACAGCAACAATGCAAAATCTATTTTAGAATGTCAAGATCATAGCCACTGTAACAGAGAAAAATACAAGGTCTCAAATCAATTAATAAAAGCTTGACAGGAACATAAAGCTGACCTGGGGCTCATTTTTTCTCCATCTTGCTGCTGATAAGAGTCAATATGGCCCTGATGAAAGACTGTTTCCAGGTCAGCATGTATGCAGTGTTTGATGGCAGAGATTAGTGCAGGATTAGTGCTGACCTAAAACAGGTAAATGGTGTCGGTGACTGACGACTTGTCAATACTATCGATCAACTGATCCCACCTTGCCTTCAGTGGCCATTAAAGCCATTAGTGTGGACAACTAACGTTGTGTGTGTGTGTGTGTGTGTGTGTGTGTGTGTGTGTGTGTGTGTTTATTTACACTACCGGTCAAAAGTTTTGAAACACTTACTCATTCTTTATTATATATATATATATATATATATATATATATATATATATATATATATATATATATATATATATTTCACATTTCAGAATAATAGTAAAGTCATCACAACTATGGAATAATAGAAATGGAAATATGGGAATTATGTTGTGACTAAAAAAATTCAAAATAAATCAAAACTGTGTTATATTTTAGCATCTTCAAAGTAGTCACCCTTTACCTAGAATTTGCAGACATGTACTCTTGACATTTTCTCAACCAGCTTCTTGAGGGCAGACCCAGGCAGACCATGGGATGCTTTTTAAACAGTATTGAAGGAGTTCCCATCTATGTTGGGCACTTATTGGCTGCTTTTCTTTATTATTTGGTCCAAGTCATCAATTTCAAAAACTTTATTTTTTTAAAATTACATTTTAGTTTTATAATAAAATAAATTAATATGGTGGCACAATTATATTTTTGTCTACAAAACTGATTTCAAACATTTAAGCATACGCCTTCAAATCAAAAGATTTTTAAGATCATGGGAAACATTTCGGTCAAGTGTTTCAAAACTTTTGACTGGTAGTGTATGTGTGTGAGAGCTTTAGAAGCTCAGATGACAGAAATAAAGATAGACACCATGGGACTGTAATCATGTGTGACCTCATGCATGTGTAACGTCATATATGCTACTCAGTCAAGCTATGCATTGTGTTAGTAGGTGTCCCTACTGTTGAGGAGAGTAACTGCATCTGTGAGCTTTATGTCCATTGAATGTTTATGGCACTTTCTATGAAAAGAGTGCACTTCAGTGACAACCCTGTTACCACATGACTCTCTGCCTATTCTATATATATATATATATATATATATATATATATATATATATATATATATATATATATATATATATATATATATATATATATATATATATATATATATATATATATATATATATATATATATATATATAGAACATTTAATACAACTGTCACACCCAGGAAAGACAATTTCCACAAACTGTAGAACTGACTGCATTCCTTAAAGGATTGTTCAATACAAGTTAACTCTAATCAACAGCATTTGTGGCATTATGTTAATGCATAAAACCAGGCAGACATCAGAAGCTTCATTTAATGTTCACATCAACCATCAGAATGGGGTAAAAATTTTATCTCAGTGATTTGGACTGTGGCATGATTTTTGGTGCCAGACGGGCTGGTTTGAGTATTTCTGTAACTGCTGATCTCCTGGGATTTTCACACACAACAGTCTCTAGAGTTTACTCAGAATGGTGCCAAAAACAAAAAAAACATCCAGTGAGTGGCAGTTCTGTGGATGGAAACGACTTGTTGATGAGAGAGGTCAACAGAGAATGGCCAGACTGGTTCGAGCTGACAGAAAGGCTACGGCAACTCAGATAACCACTCTATACAATTGTAAGGGAGCAGAATAGCATCTCAGAATGCACACCACGTAGAAACTTGAGGCGGCTACAACAGCAGAAGACCACGTCGGGCACTTTATAAGGACCATAGTGTTCATAATAAAGTGCTCAGTGAGTGTATATTTCGACCCTTGTTAAAAAAAATAAACTAAAATCACAATTACAGTAAAGTATTTACAATGGAAGTGAACGTGGCCAGTCCATAAACATTAAAATACACACTGTTTCAAAAGTATAGCCACAAGATGTAAACATTATACATGCTAACATGATTTTTGTGTGATAAAATTGCTTGCTAAGCTTATTAGTGTAAAGTTGTATACAATATTACAACTCTGTTGACGTATAATGTTTACATCTTGTAGCTACTTTTGAAACAGAGTGTATTTTAACAGATTGGCCCCATTCACTTCCACTTTAAGAGCCTTTCTGTAACCATGATTTTTGCTCTTTTTTTTTTTGTTTAAACAAATGAGGGACGATTCAAAATGTATTTCTGTGGAAATCAACAGTATACCACAAATGCAGTCAATTGAGCTTAACTTATACTGAACACAGAATATTCCCTAAAGCTCAATCATTCCACCCTGTAACAAAAATTGTGCGAAAAATTATTGGACAAATATTTCTTTCTTTAATTTATGGGAAATAAAATTTTACTGGTTGGCACTTACTGAGCGATAGCTTAATTTAGGCTAAATGTACAACCCTGTTACCCATTCTGATATAGTTTTATTTTTGCATTGAATACATTTGATTTAATTTGAATGTTTATTAATGTTTATTGCAAAAAAAAAAAAAAAAAAAAAAAATGTATTTGCAAACCTCATTAAATAAATGGTAACACACAATAAGTTTATATTCTACATTAATTAACATTAATAATGAAAAAAAATACTTTGTTCATTAAACAACATACTGAATAATTTTCAGCATATACCGTACTAATACATTTTTTAAATTAAATGTGGTATACGGTAATATTATTACTACATTGTGAACTAACAAGGAACAATAGTCTTTTTATAAAAGTAACATTCAATTTTTTTATAAAATATCATGATACCCAATGCATTTACTAATTAGAACCTTATTGTAAAGTGTTACCAAATAAACGTAAAATAAAACAGCAAATAAAATACTTAGTTTGACCTCCCAAGGTTGATATATTCTGAAAGTTAAACACTTTCTTTCACTGATCATTTACTAATTGTTAATTATTATTATTATCTATAAATTTTTCAAGCGTTCCAGACCCTATTTTGTACCCTGTTTACGGAAAGTGCCTTATAGCCATATTAGGCTAACACATTTGTGCCAATATGTACATGTACACACTAACAGTGGCATGTTATTCGTTATTGATAAATGGCTTTGACCTTCTGGACAGCAGAGCTATCTTCCTGAATTCGTTGATGGATGACATGATGACATGGAAGTATGTGTGTGTGAGTGTGTCTGATGGATGATAGCACTCTACATCTCCACATCATTTTCTACTTCGTCCTCATTTCAGCAGAACTACATTCCCTACAGACCTAAAGAGAGAGAGAGTGAAAGAAGAAAAGTGTCTGAAAAGTGGGTGAAAGCAGAAGGAAAAGTGAACAAGATTAGCACTGATCCGTGAAGTTTTTGCAGAGGTGGATGCTGTAGGTGTGTTTTGTTTGACTCAACATTGCAAGCAACTTAAAGTTGGCAACTGATGCAAATAATTCAAAACAACAAACTTTCAGCAGGGAAAGCTTCCACAACTGTCACCAGTCCATAATTAGCGTTGTGACAATATGAAGGAGAGTGGGATCATCTAATGAGTGAGGTGTAGACGCCTGACACCTTAACGACTCTGAGCTAAAATAAAACTGTGCGACAGCATATGCCAAGCTAATGAACACCATTATGCTAAAAATTAAATGTCAAGACACAAATTTTTACTTTAAATTGGGAGGAGTAAAAAACAGTGTATGTGCACTGCACCTTCAAAAAAGGACCATGATACCATGGTAATGTCAAGTTTTTGGACGCTACCATAAATGAAGTACCATGGTATTTAAGTTCCTTAGAGAAACCTACCGTACTGTGTACGTACCATGGTATGGTGGCCCCAAAACGTATCATGACATTTAAACCACACTTAAAATGTATGAATGGCATTGCATTAGATAACAAAATATCAAACCAAGTGGATCTGCAAACAAATGATGCTAGACCTTTTGTCAAAACAAACCTCACTTTTCTTAGCCATTTTTGTTTTTGAACAGCCTTCTATCTCGCCAGTTGGTCCCATGGCCATTTTTAGTGGATGTATGAAGTCAGTTCCTCTCAAAAACATGTGTCTTAAGTGTCCTGATACCTAAACCGTACTACGGTACTGCCACAATACTTTTTTAAAGGTGTTAGCATGCAGTGCAGAGTCTTACCATTTGTACGCACGTGTTTGCCATGTAAGTTATATGGTTTGTAGGTTTGCATGAGGTGGAGTGTAAATCGTTAGTCAGCTAACATTAGCTGGATGGACAGCGCAAACACAGTGGTCCTGCTCTCAGCTCAGGGCCTGAGGGCACTTCAGGCTTCACTGCCAGAGAAACTCTCATATCAACACTCTCCGGAATTATTCAGGCTGGTGTATCAGCGAAGCTCTTACAGCTGACTCTGTCTAACGTACTGAACCACACTATCACATAATCTAACAGTACTGCTAGTGTTTGTACTTAACGTCCAAGCCTTTAGACTTTGGAAAGATAGCTATGAAAAACTACCTTTCCCTATCTGTCACTCACTCGACGTTGTGTCGATGTAGTGACACTAGGGGTCACTCTTGGGAGCCCCAAACACCTCTGCTTTTTGAAAAAAGGCCAATGGGAATTGGTGAGTGGAATTTGCATGCCACTCCCCCGGACAAACGGGTATAAAAGGAGCTGGTATGCAACCACTCATTCAGATTTTCTCTTCGGAGCCAAGTGGTGGTGTTCAGTGAGCTGAATTACTCTGCCGATCCATTCACCTCGAAAAGCTGTTGGATTTACGGCGCAATACAGTGGCTTCTCCCCCTCTTGCACTGGTGAGGTGCAGAGAACACCCCTGGGAGCTTCAGCAGCTAAAATAGTATATTCTTCCTACTAAAAGAGTACATTTTCCCTTCTTAAAAGAGTGGCATTAACGGAGACTCTCCGTTTGTGTATTTCCTGGTTGCGGTCGTTACCTCTCCGCTTCTGATGGCCACGGTCGCGGTCTTATGTGCTTGGGCGCTGCCCACACGGAGACAGCATTCGTGGACGGGTCATGTTCTCACTGCGAGAGCGTGACCATGGCAACGTTGTGGTCGTGGTTTATCCTTCGTTAGAAGGAAAGACCACCCCAGTGACTCCCCGCCTCGGTCCTTCTACCTACGGGTTTGAGGCCACGTCGGTTAGCACTGGGGGCGATTTGGGGACCCCAAAGGGAGCCACTCCGCCAGGTAACTCCCCACGGACCTCCCATTGCCCTGCTGCGATGAGACCGCCGGATGCAGGAGCTGCGCTCAGCAAATGACCTCACTCTTCGGGCGACAAAGATCACAGCGTGGTCACTTGGGCAGGCGATGTCCATCCTGGTGGTCCAGGAGCACAACCTATGGCTCAACCTGGTCGAAATGAGAGAGGCTGACAAGGCACGGTTCCTTGACGCCCCCATTCCCCAGGTCAGCCTGTTTGGCGACACCGTCAAGGACTTCGCCCAGCAGTTCTTGGTGGTGAAGAAGCAGACGGAGGCTATACTGCACATCCTGCCCCGGTGCGGCTCAAGACCCCGCACCCCATCTGCTCGTCACCAAGGGCGTCCTCCAGCTGCAACAACTGGCTGATCCTAGCTCATTCTCTAGAGTTACTGTGCGCACACAGGGACCTGGTGCTCAGGCACCTCAGCCGTCTAGGGCTTCAGGTCAACTGGGAAAAGAGCAAGCCCTCCCCGGTTCAGAGCATCTCTTTTCTCGGCTTGGAGTTGGACTCAGTCTCGATGATGGCGCGCCTCACGAACGAGCATGCACAGTCGGTGCTGAACTGTCTGAAAGCAGCGGTTCCACTGAAAATTTTTCAGAGGCTCTTGGGGCATATGGCATCCTCTGTGGTTGCCACACAACTCAGGTTGATGCATATGGGACCGCTTCAGCACTGGCTTCAGACTCGAGTCCCGAGATGGGCATGGTGCCGTGGGACACATTGCATGGTCATCATGCCGATCTGTCGCCGCCTCTTCAGCCCTTGGACCGACCTTGCATTTCTACAGGCAGGGGTTCCCCTAGAGCAGGTCTCCAGGCACGTCGTGTTAGGACGGACACCTCAAAGATGGGCTGGGGCGGCGTATGCAATGGGCACACAGGAGGTGTGCCCCAGGAGGAGGCAGACCCAGCTTTGGCATTGCTGTGTCCGGTGTGTGCTTTACGCATCTATTTGGAATGCATGCAGACCTTTAGAAGCTCCGAGCAGCTCTTTGTCTGCTTTGGTGTACAGCGGAAAGGAAGCGCTGTCTCCAAACAGAGGATCGCCCACTGGGTCATTAACGCCATCGTGATGGCATATCACGCTCAGGACGTGCCGCCCCCCATGGCGTTATGAGTCCACTCTACTAGGAGTGTAGCAGCCTCCTGGGCCCTGACCAGTGGCGCCTCTTTGTCAGACATCTGCAGAGCAGCGGGCTGGGTGACACCCAACACCTTTGCGTGGTTCTATAATCTCCGGGTTGAGCCGGTTTCGTCCTGTGTGTTGTCAGGTCCGAACAGGTAAGTTCTGGGACAGCTGGTCATGTGTACTGCTTGCGTATAGCGCCTTTCCCCTCCCATGAGGTGAAGATGTGCGCCTTTGACTCCCAGTTATTTTCACAAGTTGTGATCCCTGGATGACTTTCCTCCTCAGCCCTGTGGCAGGCGAGTTTGCGGAGAAACTCGCTGCCGGCCCAGTACATGTGCTAACTAAGCCCTGTACTGGGGTAGGTGCTCCACATGCACTGGTTCCCCATAGGTGACCCCATATGATATATCTATAAACTGCATCTTCCTTGGCAGAGGCCCCTCTGCCCCCGGCCTCCATGCTTGTAGAAACTCCTCCCCACTCGGGTAGGACCTACTATGCGACTTCTCCACATGACATACTTCCGACAAGACTCGGTAAGACCATGTGACGTATTTCTACTCAAAATACCCACCCCCCCCTTCTCTGGTCGGGGTGTGGTCTCCGCAGTGTCTTCCGTTTGAGAGTGACATCCCCCTGATATAGACATTTATGGCCCCCAGTCAGTTAACAAATTCCACTCTTTTTGGGGAGAAAAAAGAGGCCACGACTAGGCTAGCCTGTCCCTATTTGTTGGGCAGCCGACTTGTTCCCAAAGGACTGTTCGACGCTCATAAGAGCATTGGGGGAGGTTACGTGACAGCCTGGTGAGTGACAGATAGGGAAGGTCCTGGTTACTTTCGTAACCTCTGTTCCCTGGTGCAGGGAATGAGACATTGTGTCCCTCTTGCCACAACACTGAACTACCCGCTGAAATGGCCGGGACCTTGTCTCGGCTCCTCAGCACAAAACCTAATGTCACTACATCGACACAACGTCTCGTTCCCTCCATCAGGGAACGGAGGTTACGAAAGTAACCAGGACGTTTCTGAGGAAAATGTGAGCGGTGCTTGCCCATGCAAAACTTGCTGGTTTTTTAGCATGATTTGAGAGAAAGATGGCTAAAGAAGAAACATTTATAAAACCATTGTTGTCAGATTTTATAGCTATTTTAAAATATATTATTGAAACATAATCTTAAATAGTTTGAGACTTCACCCATTCAAGAAGGTCTGTACTTTTACTGTATGCCTATTACCTACATAGTAAATAGCTGCCTGTGGCATTACCAAGATGGCCGCTGAGTGAACTTGCCTTAAAAGGACTTTGGAACAGAGGAACTGATGTTAGCATGAAAATGATCTCATTCGACACTGTGGACAGTAAATAATGCATTTAATGAGAGAAACATTTATATGAATGCACTGTTGGTTACCAAGCAATTTCTAATAGAGGTTAGCTTAGCCATATGAGACTAGCACATAATTGTCTTCAGAAAAAAAAAGATCTAATTTGGCAGCTTGGATGGTAAAAAATTAATTTAATGAGAGAAAATTTTTTATGAATACACTGGTTAACACACAGTTTCCAATATAAGTTAGCTTCAGCCATATGAAACTATTGCAGATCATGAAGAGGATCTTAATCAACAGCGAGAACATTAAATACTACATCTAACAAGAGCAACATTTGTATAAATGCATTGCTGGTTAACGCACAATTTCTAATAGCACAATTTCTAATAGAAGCTAGCTTTAGCTGTTTGAGACTAGCATGGAACTGACGTTAGTTTGAAAATTATTTTATTTGCCAATGAGGGAGTACAGTTTGAATAAATGCATTGCTGCTTAACAAACAATTTCTATGGAGATTAGCTTGAGCTGTATGAGACTAGCACAGAACTAACGTTAGCATGAACATGATCTTATTCGACAATGAGCCCATATACTCGCACACCAATATGCTGATTACTCTCTAAAATCAGCGTATTTTAAAAAATCTGACAAGGCAAGAAATCTGCATTTACATTTGAAATAATCGAGTTATTCTCTTCTTTTGATGTCAAACCGTGAAGAGGCATACGCTCAACACGTGCGCACACTGGATAAGCCAATAAGAACACATGGCACGCAAAATCGGCAAAATGTACCCGTGTCGACTGGGTTATTCATAAGTCGTTTATGGCTTTTATGCCTATAAAGGAACGCAGTTTATTGCGTTAACATGACCGCACAGGTTGTCGCTGATTAAGCATAATTGGTGTAAGAACATGCATGTAAAAGCGCTCAGTGTGGACAGTAATAACGCAATTAATTTGAAAAAAAAAAACTTTATATGAATGCACTGTTAGTTAATTCACAATTTCTAATAGAATTTAGCTTTAGTCTAATGAAACTATCGCGGAATTGACATTAGCATGAAAATAATCATATTATTTGGTCATGAAGTCGTTTGAGAGACTGGAATTGGCCTACCTGAAGGACATCACGGGACCGCTGCTGGACCCCCTTCAGTTTGCTTACCGAGCAAACAGGTGCTGTCAATATGGGACTGCATTATATCCTGCAACACCTCAATAGACCTGGGACTTATGCATTTCAGGAGAATTCCCCCCCAGCAGTAATGGCAGCAGTGGAGTCATTCAGGTTCCTGGGCTCTACCATCTCTCAGGACCTGAAATGGGACACCCACATAGACTCCATTGTAAAGAAGGCTCAGCAGAGGTTGTATTTCCTTTGCCAGCTGAGGAAGTTCAACCTGCCAAAGGAGCTGCTGACACAGTTCTACTCAGCCGTCATTGAGTCTGTCCTGTGTACATCTATAACTGTCTGGTTTGGTTCAGCCACCAAATCAGAGAGAAGGAAAATACAACGGACGGTCAGGACTGCTGAGAGTATAATTGCCCAGCCCACCCTCCAAGATCTGTATGTCTCCAGAGTGAGGAAACGTACATGCAGAATCACTCTGGTTCCCACACACCCTATCCACAACTTCTTTGAACTGTTGCCATCTGGCCGGCGCAACAGAGCACTGAGCGCCAGGACATCCAGGCACAAGAACAGTTTTTACCCTCAGGCTATTTTCCTCATGAACAATTAAACTGCCTCAGGACTCCCCCATAGTGCAATAATGAAAATACATATCTCATGTACATATGTAAATTCACATATTTAATTCATTAACTGTACATACCCCTACCTTGCACATACATTACCACTTGCACCTGTACATACGCCATTCTGTTATATGTCCTATTATTTATATATCTATTTGTACTCTTACCTTGTTTTATATTCTGTTTCTCACTGTAATGTTCTGTGTGCACTTGCTTCTCCTATCACCAAAAAACAAAAAAAACAAATTCCTTGTGTATGTGAGAACACTTGGCAAATAAAGCTCATTCTGATTCTGATCTTATTTGACAGTGTTGATGGTAAATTATGCATTTATTGAGAGAAACTTTTGTATGCATGCACTGTTGACTGATGCACAATTTCTAATAGAAGTTAGATTTAGCCATATGAAAATACAGCGAAACTGAAGTTAGCATGAAAATTCTTATTAAACAGCGAGAGAGTACAGTTTGTATAAATGCACTGCTGGTAAATGCATGATTTCTAATGGAGGTTATCATAAGCTGTATGAGACTACCGCAGAACTGATGCTAGCATTAAAATGATCTTATCATTATCTTTATGTGATCTTATGATCACATTGTTGATTGTAAATAGTGAATTTAATGAGAGAAACGGTTATATGAATACACTGTTTGTTAATACACAATGTCTAAAAGAAGTTAGCTTAAGCTGTATGTGACTAGCGTGGAACTGACGTTAGCTTGAAATATATATGTATAAATGCACTCCTGGTTGGCCATGGTTTCTAATAGCAGCTAGCTTTAGCCGCATGAAAATAATGCTAATGACGTAAGCATGAAAATGATCTTATTCGACAGTGTATAATGTTAATAATGCTTTTAATGAGAGAAAGTCAATATGAATACATTGTTGGTTAATACACAATTTCTACTAGAAGTTAGCTTTAGCTGTATTCAACAGCAAGTGAGTACAGTTTGAATAAATGCACTGCTGGTTAATGCACAATTTCTAAAGGAGGTTAGCTTAAGCCATATGAGACTAACGCGGATTCGCCAAACTGACTCTAGCATGAAAATTATCTTATTTGACAGCATGGACAGTAAATAATGCATTTAATGAGAGAAAAGTTTACTGTATATGAATGCACTGTTGGCTAATATTCTAATGGAGCTTAGCTTTAGCCATCTGAGACTGCCACATAACTGATGTTAGCATTAGCGACAGCTCTGGGAAAGCTAATCAGTTATTCTAATAGCAGATGCTAATCATATGTGCTGATCACGGGGCCCTTGGCTCATTGTTAGAACAGATTTTTCTCTCCCTCCATCTCTTTCTCTCTCTCTGCCTCTTTAATTAGCCCACAGTGCTGACTGTTGAATTTACCTGACCTACTGCAGTCACTCTGTATTACAAGTTCTGTCCTCAACAAAAACTTATGCACACAATCTCTCTTGCTGTATCACAATCTCACACACAGTAAAGTGTGTGTGAGGAAGCACTTCTTTTGTCATATTGTGTTCCAGTCAGAAAGCTGCTGATGGAGAGAGGCACTAATTAGCAAGATTGACAGAGGAAGGAAAAAAATAAAGAAAGCCCTAGGTCTGTGCAACTGCAGGGAAGTGACAAAAACCCACTTTGTAACTGACCCTTGCAATTCTTTTACCATTTTTCTCATAGTGTTCATGCAGTATAATTGTAGTCTACCTATTTATTATTGTCCTATTCATAGACCTAATTAAGTCTATGTATGTATTTTCCTGTGAACATAAGAAGTGTGGATATACAGACAGGTGGTCCCCCCTTACAAAAAATATTGTGGCACAACTGTGGTACAGTGATGGTATCAGATAGTAATACCATGTAACACTTACATATGCGATTCAGGTAAATACCATGGTATTTATTTGGTACTACAAGAACTTGAAGAACAAATAATACCATAATATTACCATTATACATGTCCAAAAATTATGGTATTACCATGTTACCGTTTACAAAACACAATATACTGTATACTTTTTTGCAGTGAAATTACATTGGTGCAGATATGGTACAAATATGTCACATCAATCTATCTATCAACCAACAACCAATTAATTAATCAGAAATGCCAAAAGAGGTGTAATTAAAATTCAGACTTAATTTCAAACTTGAATTGGCATTTAGATTGCTGTAACAAAATTAATAAATTGGATATTTGATAAAATGGACAAACTTGAAGGCCTTGTCCACTCTAATAGGTTTTCGTTTGAAAGCACAAAACTACATTACTTGGAAGAATTGTTATAATTATTATCATTAGTACTATTCAATTTTACCACTCCGCTCCATGTTGTGCCAAAGGGGTCTTCTCTTACCAGTAGTAAAATCACTGTAATGCACGGCCTCTCATCGATTATTGCTTAAGTTAATTAATGTCAGCAGGATAACATTAGCTTTCCGACATTGATTTGTATCTGGAACAAGCATTTTGCTGTGTACATTGTGTTAATTTGCAAAGTGAACCATAAATTCAGAAAGGCAAAGAAACAATGCAGTACGTGTTCTGGCGCAGATACATTTGATACAGTGAGCCAGAGCTCATGGCTATATCCTATTTTAGTAATATCCTCTGGGAATGACAGAGATGTTACTTCAGAAATTTGTATGAACTTTTTGTATTATTTATACTGTAATAGAGGGGGAAATATACACACACACCAGCGTAGGGGGGCTCAGGGCAAAAATGCCACCAAAAATGACAAAAATGCCCCCAAATTTCAAAATATGGGGCAAAAAATGCCCATGTAATGAATTATTCAGTTCTATTTGTAAAATGTGATGCAGTTCTTAATATTTTATTTTAGTCTTAGTTATGAGTAATGGGTTAGATTTCATTCTTGGGGTAAGAGGTAATAAATTCTTAAACTTGAAAATGTGCATTAATGAATTAATTGAATGGACATATTTGGCAAAAATGACATGGAAAAAAAAAATGCCCATGAAAATCAAATCCAGAGGCAAAAATTGCCCCTTAATGTAAAAGTTAATTTCTGACACTGACACACACATACAATACTCACACTCTCCCGCCTTCTTACTCTGATTGATTGATTCATTGCAGTAGTTGCTCAGTCGATCACAGAGTGAAAGTGCATTAAAGGATCAGTTAACCCAAAAATGATTCAGTCATTGTTTACTCACCCCTGTGTTGTTATAACCCTATATGACTTTCTTTCTTTTTCATGACACAAAGGGAGAAATTGTGAAATAATTTTGTGCTCAGTGATTTCATACAATGGCAATTTATGGTGACCACCTCTTCAAGCTTAAGAAAAATGCAAAAGTATAATTCAGAAGTTTAATAAATTATTCCATGAGACTTATGATTGTTATGAAAGCATACGATAAGGTTTGGTGAGAAAACAAAACAAAATCGAATGTATTATTTAGGGAAAATGTTCACTGACAGTTTATCTTCTGTGTGCGTTCATGATAGGGCACGAGAGCAACAGTTCACGCAGCCCCCTCGTGAAATTGGGGCGTTCAAACAAAAACTCATTTTATTCATCTAAAAACAGGTCCTCCACATCGATAGCAACAACAGAACACAACACAGCTGCACACAAAACAGAGAACAGAACTTACTAAATATGTCTGAAGAGTTTGTAGTCGAAGAATTGATACATTTCTATGCCCAGCTTTATTTTTTGAACAGAGTACTCAGAAATCAAACAGAAACATAGAGGAGGCTACAGGCAGCCACAGTCACACTGTGTCCTAACCTTACGGCAAACAACATGCGATAAAAGGTATCTTTCCCATGTTAATCAGAGTTTTTGTCCTAACCAGCTGTGATGAGCAACAGTACATTCTATTGATCGCTTGTTTTCTATTTTCGGCGTCCACTGTGAACTGGCACCAATCCAAAAACATATAAAAAAAAAAAAATAAGGCTGGGCATAGAAATGCATAAATTCTTCAACTACAAACTCTTCAGACATGTTTAGTAAGTTCTGTTCTCTGTTTGTGTTCAGCTGTGTTGTGTTCTATTGTCACTATTGCTGTGGAGGACCTGTTTTTAAATAAAAAAAAAAAAGTTTTTGCTTGAATGCCCCATTATTGTGAGGAGGCTGTGTGAACTGTTGCCCTCGTGCCCTATCATGGACGCACACAGGAGATCAACGGTCAGTGAACATTTTCATTAAATAATTCATTAGATTTTAGTTTGTTTCTCACCAAAACTTATCGTATGCTTTCATAACAATCATGAGTCTCATAGAATAAATTATTAGACTTCTGAATTATATTTTTGCATTCTTTTAAAGCTTGAAGAGGTGGTCACCATGAACTTCCATTTTATGACATCACTGAGCACAACATTGTTTCACAATTTCTCCCTTTGTGTTAAGAAAAAGAAAGAAAAATGTAAGATTATAACACAGGGGTGAGTAAACAATGACTGAATTTTAATTCTTAAAAGGTGGCTCTTTATTCTCCATTCTAAATCTCTCTGCATTCTGTTAGTTTGCCCCTGGTTACCACAAAATGTGCTCAAAGTGGGAAATCATTGCTGTGTGAAACAACAACTAAATATAGGCCTTGAAAACCACGTACTTCCATTTTGGCCAGTTTGCCTGTGTGTTTACGCTTGTTTGTGTATAACCGCATAAGGCAGGGCCAGGATTCTCAATTACTGGTTTGAATTTCCTGATTATAGCTTCTGAAATAAAATCAGCGCTCAGAAATATGAATATTCACCAAGTGAAACACACACACACACACACACACACACACACATCTCATATGATCTCATCTCCCGCTTTCTTTCTCAGAATTTGAAGAACGCCCAGAGGAAAAGTTTGCCCTGATGTTGCTCTTTCATAGCTCTTGAGACTTTAATAGAGTACTTGGTTATGTTTCATTTATGTATTAACTTTCTTTTCAGAACAGTCTCCCAAACTTCCTCTAAAGAAATTAAAATAGATACAAATGAGACAATTGTTGACATTTAGTAAAAGTGTGGATTGCATAGAAGAATCCAAATTTGAATGGAATCTTGCCAAATCTGAGCACAGTTTGAGACATTGGGCACTGATTATGTGTAATAAGCTGACAACTTATAAAGTAATGTAAATACCTAAAGTGGTTATCCTTTATCAGGGAAAGTCATAAACGGTTTAAGCATAAAAGTAAATTTTTGCCAATTACCCCAATTTCACGTAGCACCTTTAGCAGCATTCTTAATGGCTTACCTAAATGTGAGCAATTGTTGTGTGAATGAACGTTTACATTTTGACATCAAAACCAGAGAATAATACGATGATTTCAAGTCTTATGTAAATATGATTTTCTTGCATTGTCTGATTTTTTCATAAACAGATTATTGGTAGTTATCAGTGTATTGGTGTACAGGTAAACACTCATTTTGATATCACTTCTGAAACTCCAAAGCGATTATTGTTTTTGTTTTAAGGACAAAAATCAGAGATCACCAAAAATCAGAGATCACACTACAATTTTCATATGCCATATTGAAGATTTTCAAACAACGAATTGATAACACTTTACAATAAAGTTCCACACAATGAACTTACAATGAACTATATATATATATATATATATATATATATATTTCTTTTTTTATATTTTTATTTATTTATTTATTTTTTACAGCATTTATTAATGTTTGTTAATGCTAGTTAATAAAATTGTTCATTGTTAGTTCATGGTGAATTAACTAATGTTAACATACACATCTTTTTATTTAAAAAATGTGTTAGTGTACAGGTATGTTGAAATGAACATTAGCCAATACTAATAAATAAAAGTATTGTTCATGTTTAGTTCATGTTAACTAATGTTGTTAGCTAATGTTAACAAATTAGCTATTGTGAAAAAAAGAACATTATTGTAAAGTGTTACCAACTCATTTAATTTTGGTCTTTTCAGAAGTTTTGGAATATATGCAGGCTTTAAAGGAATATTTCAGGTTCAATACAAGGTAAGCTCAATTGACAGCATTTGTGGCATAATATTGATTACTACAAAAATAATACATTTTGACTTGCCTCTCCTTTTCATTAAAAAAGCACTTACAATGGAAGTGAATGGTGCCAATTCGTTAACATTAAAATACTCACTGTTTCAAAAGTATAGCCACAAAACATGAGCAATATGCATGTAAACATGATTTTACTGTGATAAAATCACTTAATAATCTTTTCTGTGTAAAGTTATACTCAATTTTACAGCTTCGTTCCCATGATGAAACCCTAAGGAGAGAAAAGGAGAGATGATAAAAAAAAAAATATTATTATTTTTTTTTTTGTGTGGTAATCAGCATATTTCCACAAATGCTGTCGATTGAGCTTAACTTGTATGGAACTTGAAATATACCTTTAGTGATGTTGAAAGTATTGAACTAATGAACACATAAATGACCAAGCGAAGTCATTTTTACCAGTGAGGAAACTCAGAATTCTAGATGATACTCGTATTATCGACTTGTGATGTGGGAAGGGGCTTGTCGATATTAAAGATGATGGAAAGCAATGATATATCTAAATTCTTTCTATTTCAGTGCTTTAATTTGATGATATTTATTCGTTATACAGTATATCACAGTCAACAAATGTAAAGCTAATGACTCCTTTCATGGGTTGTTTTATGAAAATGAATCAATATTTGTTTGATTCCATGCATTAATGCATCAAAATGTCATGTAAAAGTGATGCAGGTGTACAGTATACACATACAGTATGCTTAATTCAGTGGGACAACAGAAAAGAAGAGCTTTTGCCATCATTTGTGTATTTGTTTGTGTTTGGCTTTTTCCATATTTTCCCTTACAAAAAATCTAAACTAGCTGCAAACTTGCCAAAAATTTGCCGCAAATTATTTTCACCTGCAAATGAGCTTGTGATTCACCGCAAATGTTTGCTAGAAGTTTGCAGCTCTTTGCTGGTAGCAAACCTTAGGCTACAATGGACAATTTGCCGCAAGTTTGACGCAAAGCTCATTTGCATGTGAAAATGATTAGTGGCAAATTTGCTATGAACTCTCAATTTTTGTAAGGGTTGTTTTTGACTTAAATGCAGGACATGCAATAATATCGAAATGCCCAACTCGGATGTAGGAGCTTCCTGTGTGCACTTGAGGGCAGTAATAATGCAAACGTTGTTTGCGATGCTTTTATGGTACTTTTGTTATTTTTGGAACTTCAATCACCATTCGCCTTCATTGTATGGAAAAGAGCACCCAGAACATTCTGCTAAGCATCTCCTATTGTGTTCCAGAAAGAAGAAAGTAAGTCAAATGAGTTTTGAACCACATGAGGGTGAGTAAAAGATGACAGAATTGTCACATTTGCATGGTTTGCCCCTTTTAGCAAGTATCCATTTGCTCTCCATTTAATCACGGTGCTTTCTAGGAGAAACAACTGAGAAGATCTCATTTGTGATTTTTCTTTCCTACAGGCAGGTCATACATCTCCAGCTGAATCATTATTAGGAATGATGCTTAGTCTTTTGTCATGTCTTTCTGTATGCACATACACATCAGCACCATGGACAGCGGGACAGCAAATGTACATGGCTCACAGGCGGATCAGAGGAATCAGTGAAGGGAATAAAAAAGACACAGACGACCCAGTTCAAGCAGAAGAAGTGCACACACTTCACTTTTTCTCTCTTATGCCTTACGGACACAGACGAAAGCTGAACTTGCACTTTGTGACTACTATCCTGCAACCCTAACCTGGTTTCCATGCCACTACTTCAATTTACTAAAGAAGATGCCGCCTACATTACCTCCTTCACCCAAAGAGCTGCATTGTAGAAGAATTACTGCACTCATGCCACCCCCTCAAATATACAGTATATATATGTATATATATATATATGAGAGAGAGAGAGAGAGAGAGAGAGAGAGAGAGAGAGAGAGAGAGAGTAAATGATGACAGAATTTGCATTTTTGGGTGAACTATCCCTTAAGTGTTCAATAGCAAGACATTTTGGTAACACTTTCTGTGAAGCCCATATTTATAATGCATTGTAAAGGCATTATAATGCATTAGTAATGTCTCATAGTATACCTTAAAATATGTAATATCTTCTCATAAATAATTGTAACCACAATTATAATATATTATAATACTTACTTATTCAAAGTTATACCTTAGAGTATAATGTATCATAACACAAGCAACATCCAGTTTTATCTGCAGAAGTTATTATGTATTATACAGTATATATTTGTAATATATACTGTATAATAGGTATACAGCAACAAAAGCAATGTCTTCTTATAAACATCCATAATATATTTTTAAGTGGTTAAAATGTAATTTTTGAGATTATGAAAACACTTGTAATGCTACAAGTTTAAATGTGAATCTGAAAAAAAAAAAAAAAAAATATGTATGTTGATCACACATGTAGCCAATCTTCTTGGGTGTTAAAAAAAAAAAAAAATCAAACTAATTCTACACTGGACTCTATTCAATAAACTTCAAAGGTGCATTTAGTAGTTTGGAGCCAATTTAAATTTTTTTAAATGATATTCCAGAGCTGGCGGGGGCAGCAGAGACAATCATGCTAATCCACATCGATAGATGGCAGTAAAACGTCTAACACCACTGCCATATTGGTACTTAAAGTACACGAAGAAGAGCAATGTTAACGCTAGCTAGAGAACTACTGAATGCCCCTTTAATTTTGTGCATCTTATTTGGAGACTTATTTTATAACTAATTTCCACTGTATAAGTTTGACTTGTAATGTATTGAATTTTACAAGTTTATGTTATGGCTGTTTAAAGAAGATATTGCTTTTGTAACTTTACTTAAAGCAGGCAAAGACCACTTATGATATGATCACATCATAAAGCCTTTTGACTGTTTACACTATGCTGCTTTTGCATGACAGCCCTTATACGGTTAACTTTATTAGCTTCAGCTGCGTTCAAATTGGATGTTGCTTGTGTTATAATGCATGATACTCTAAAGTATAACTATGAATAGGGGAAGTCTTTTAATGTATTATAACTGTAGTTATCATTATAAATTATAACTTATTATAAGGTGTATTATGAGACATTATGAATGCAGTATAATCCAGGTATAATGCCTTAACAATGCATCAAAATTATGGGCTTCATAGAAAGTGTTAAATTTTGTACAGAACAATGCAAGTGGGTATGCTGTAGAGTTTTTGAGTGGTTTATTGAGGTAAACATTTGTGTTGGGTCCGAGTCCATCTTAGTCGAGTCCAAGTCATGTCCGAGTCTTTAAACAATCGAGTCCGAGTTGAGTCCGAGTCCAAAAGGGGCCGAGTTGTACTCAAGACCGAGTCCGAGTCGAGTCTGAATTAATCTGTTCATGAATCTGAATTACAGTTGAAACCGTAAACTCAACACCAATATTTTAAGCTTATTTTAAACTTCACAACTAAGCAAAAGAGTTTGTCTATATAAATGTAACAAAAACACCTCTGTTGCCTTTCATATATATTTTATGATTAGTTTCCTGCTGAACAAACTTCAAAGTGCTTTCAGAATGAAAGCATATGCTTTAGGTGTATGAAAACAAAACTGTCCTTCAACACACTTCTTATTGTGTTCTGTTGAAATTTCAATGATTTGTTTCTTTTTCCCCTGCACTCAAACATAGACTAAAGAAAGTGAAAGCTGCGTTAGTCATTACAACCAAGGTTATGTTTTGAATTTTAATTTATTTTTTATTTTTACTTCATTTTCAATTTGTCAGTACAATTTAGTTTAGTTTTATTTTAAATTATCCCTATCTAAAGAAATAATAGTCTGTACTGAGATTTCTTTCTGAATATTTTTTGGGGAAAATACAGTACATACAAATGAGTCAACACAGTAGTGATTAGCACTCGCTGAGAAGTTATGTCTCACGATTTGACTGCAAATGCTACATCCAAAAACACTGGAAAAGCCCACTGATAATATTAGGGCCATGTTGTCACGGACATGATTTTCTAGTTAATTTGCGGGTAACCGCACAATGCAGGGCAGTTCTGCATGCTGCTCCTGTACCTAAATCCCTGATGCACTCTGATGCATAAAATGTATAATAATTGATATTTTCTTGAGCAGCAGCCGCGTTGGTCTCCAATAAGTCAGATATCTTTAAATAACAACCTAAGAAAATTTCATTGAGCTCTTCTTTAACTGCAAAAACATGGAGAATAATAATTTTTAGTCATAAATTTAACAAAATTGTCCTTCAAATGTGTCAGAGATGTAGGCTAAAAAAAAGATGTGCATAAGTTACCCAGTTGTTTACAATAAAAAATAAAATAAACATTTAAAATAAAAACGTCATAACCATCTAAATTCATCTCGTACACAAAACTTCATACACAAACTCTGTCATCGAATAATACATTTATTTTATAGACTATAATTAAATTATAAACAAAACATTTCACTGCCCAAAATATCCTAATATTTTACTGTGCATGGTTGAATGTTGTGAATGGTGGACAAATGCTGTAAAAGAATGTATTTGAAGCAGCTCATCAGTGCTTTGAAAATAGTCAATCAATAATAAATAGGTGCTGTTTATCTGTTTAGTGTTGCTGTCTGCTTTCCCCCCTGACTATTTAAACAGCTACACAGTTAATTCATCAAGCTATTATGGACCAGTTCAAGCTGACAACACTGCGTGGACCACAAGAGACTACAGAAGCGTACATGTGTAGACAGATTATGCCAAAAAAGACTTAATATCCAATATTAATACTACTTTTATGTATTTTTATTTCGATATGCTGTTTAGTAAACTGTGAGAGACATGATGTGGGTGACTTGACTCAATTAAGTTCTTGATTTTACGTTTTTATCCACGATGAAACCGCAATGCGAGCACCATCTTGGCTTCACAACCACCACACGCAATTTTACCAGTTGTCAGGTCCCGTGTCTTGTGAAACTGCCTTGTTTAGTTTCTATTACATTGGATACATACCAGTCTTTATGTTTTTGTCGTGCCAGTCACCTCGGTAGTCGATGTTATACAGTAGTCTCTGTAGTAACATTCAAGCATATTGGTTGACTGATGAGTGTGCCTGTGCACGTGCGGATGTGTGTGAATGTGTGTGTGTGTGTGTGTGTGTTTGCTTAAACACAGTGAAACAACTCTGGCTATGTCTAAAACTTCAGGGGCTAATAGAGCTGCATGCAGACCAAGATGTGTTCATTCATTTCTGTTTTTTTTTTTTTTGTTTTTTTTCATTGCATCAGAAATGTCATGGACTCAGCTGGACTCAGAAACAAATCCCAAGTCCCAAAGGCTTGAGTCCGAGTAAAAATGCATCCGAGTCCATGACAAGTCCATTACAACTGGACTCGAGACTCAGACTCGAGTCTTAGTCCAAACTCGAGTACCCCAATTCTAGTAAAATTAAAACAAAAGCTCATTTAAGACAAGGCTGAAATACTAAAAACTCTAAACCTGACTAGACAGAACTGGGAAATATTCACCCAATTTTCAGGGAATAAAACATTCATTGATGACAATGGACAAAGGAACTTGTTCCGAACCTGAATTTGTTTCTTTCAAGCCAAACTAAAACTGTCTAAAAGGTCCATAAATCAATAGATGGTTTTGGTTGTCAAACTATATAATGATTGGCTAGTCTCGGTTAAACATGACTGGCAGATTTAGAGTGAGCGTTAAATCCGATTGGCTGAGGACTCAGCACTTTCTCTGATCTAAGATCAGCTTTAAATATCTGTTGACTTTATAGACTGTTTGTCTTGATCTCTCTGGCTCTCCCTGTCAAACACACTCACAAATTAGATACACCCACACATCTTGTCTAAAAATGGCTGAAGGCAGTGTAATTGCTCAGTGTTTGTTTTGTTGCAAAGGTCATTTTTTAAGAATGTCCCTGCTGCACATTAAAAGAGTATTGTATTTTAGTGCAGAATTCTGCAGTTTTATTTATAGGCCTTGTACTATATATTTAGAAGATGCAAGCATCACTTTGACTATTCCTCATACATTGGATAAGGGATTTGAACTAAGCCTTAACCCTAATAATCTTTTGCACATTTGGAGGGGAATAAAACTCATAGTACTAAAACATACACATTTTTACAACAATCTCACTTAAATCTCACGGGGAGCCACTTTTCTCAATTCCTACCTTGAGTTTTACTCAGATGGAGTTATTTTTAAAGTATAAGGCAGATCATAAGTATATTAAAGATAGATAATAAATGTAATTTTGAACATTATGTATGAGGGTTAGGTTTAGGGGTAGGGTTAGGGTTAAGGGATAGAATCTATAGTTCATACAGTATAAAAATCATCATGTCTATGGAGAGTCCTTATAAGGATAGCCGCACCAACATGTGTGTGTGTGTGTGTGTGTGTGTGTGTGTGTTGATGTGTATACACTCACTGAGCACTTTATTTTGAACACTATGGTCCTAATAAAGTGCTTGAAATGGTCTACTGCTGTTGTAGCCCATACACCTCAAGCTTCAAAGTGTTGTGCATTCTGAGATGTTATTCTGCTCACTGCAATTGTACAGAGCGGTTATCTGAGTTACCGAAGACTTTCTGTCAGCTCGAACCAGTCTGGCTATTCTCTTTTGACCTCTCTCATCAACAAGGTGTTTTTGTCTGCAGAACTGCCATTCACTGGATGTTTTTTTTTATTTTTTTTATTTTTGGCACCATTCTGAATAAAATGAGACTGTTGTGTGTGAAAATCCCAGGAAATCAGCAGTTACAGAAATATTCAAACCAGCCTGTCTGGCACCAACAATCATGCCACGGTCCAAATCACTGAGATCAAAATCTGATGGTTGATGTGAACATTAACTGAAGGTCCTGACCCGTATCTGTATGATTTTATGCATTGCACTGCTGCCACATGATTGGCTGTTTAGATAATCGCATGAATAAGTAGGTGTACAGGTGTTCCTAATAAAGTGCTTAGTGAGTGTACACTGTATCTTACTGGCATTTCTGCATGTTGTTTTTTTTTTTTTTTACATTTCTATATCCATGCATATCTATATAAACATAGATCCAATCCATACACTGTAAAACAAACTGAACACCTCAATCACCATTCACTTACATTGTATGGAAAAAATATGCAATGAAAGTAAATGGTGACTGGGGCTAACATTGTGCTTAACGTCTCCTGTTGTGTTCCACATAAGAAAGAACAGTTATATGGGTTTGGAACAACATGAGGGAGAGTGAATGATAACAGAATTTTCATTTTTGGGTGAACAATCCCTTTAACGAGAACATTTTTAAATATGCTACAGTAAAGACCTGTTAATTAGTTAACTTTGTTACCTTAACATATTCTGTAATTAATTTTGTGTGATGACTATAAACATTTTAAAGATAAAACAAAGCAATTTCACACAAAAGTTTTTATAATTCTTTAGAAAAAAAAATAAAGTATGAATTGCCTTATAATTTATAGTGAACATTTTCATTATAGCCTACTTAACGGACCAATATACAGCATGTACTTCTACAGTAAAATATTGTTACAATTATTTTTGATAAGCATGAATAACCTTTCATAATTAAATTTCATTTAAATCTTTTCAATAACAAAAAACAACTATATTTGTGTGTGTGACAAGACAGGGCCCTGAGTGAGTGCATATGTGTTGACTGATATACAGGTGCATCTCAATAAATTAGAATGTCGTGGAAAAGTTCATTTATTTCAGTAATTCAACTCAAATTGTGAAACTTGTGTATTAAATAAATTCAATGCACACAGACTGAAGTAGTTTAAGTCTTTGGTTCTTTTAATTGTGATGATTTTGGCTCACATTTAACAAAAACCCACCAATTCACTATCTCAACAAATTAGAATATGGTGACATGCCAATCAGCTAATCAACTCAAAACACCTGCAAAGGTTTCCTGAGCCTTCAAAATGGTCTCTCAGTTTGGTTCACTAGGCTACACAATCATGGGGAAGACTGCTGATCTGACAGTTGTCCAGAAGACAACCATTGACACCCTTCACAAGGAGGGTAAGCCACAAACATTCATTGCCAAAGAAGCTGGCTGTTCACAGAGTGCTGTATCCAAGCATGTTAACAGAAAGTTGAGTGGAAGGAAAAAGTGTGGAAGAAAAAGATGCACAACCAACCGAGATAACCGCAGCCTTATGAGGATTGACAAGCAAAATCGATTCAAGAATTTGGGTGAACTTCACAAGGAATGGACTGAGGCTGGGGTCAAGGCATCAAGAGCCACCACACACAGACGTGTCAAGGAATTTGGCTACAGTTGTCGTATTCCTCTTGTTAAGCCACTCCTGAACCACAGACAACGTCAGAGGCGTCTTACCTGGGCTAAGGAGAAGAACTGGACTGTTGCCCAGTGGTCCAAAGTCCTCTTTTCAGATGAGAGCAAGTTTTGTATTTCATTTGGAAACCAAGGTCCTAGAGTCTGGAGGAAGGGTGGAGAAGCTCATAGCCCAAGTTGCTTGAAGTCCAGTGTTAAGTGTCCACAGTCTGTGATGATTTGGGGTGCAATGTCATCTGCTGGTGTTGGTCCATTGTGTTTTTTGAAAACCAAAGTCACTGCACCCGTTTACCAAGAAATTTTGGAGCACTTCAGGCTTCCTTCTGCTGACCAGCTTTTTAAAGATGCTGATTTCATTTTCCAGCAGGATTTGGCACCTGCCCACACTGCCAAAAGCACCAAAAGTTGGTTAAATGACCATGGTGTTGGTGTGCTTGACTGGCCAGCAAACTCACCAGACCTGAACCCCATAGAGAATCTATGGGGTATTGTCAAGAGGAAAATAAGAAACAAGAGACCAAGAAATGCAGATGAGCTGAAGGCCACTGTCAAAGAAACCTGGGCTTCCATACCACCTCAGCAGTGCCACAAACTGATCACCTCCATGCCACGCCGAATTGAGGCAGTAATTAAAGCAAAAGGAGCCCCTACCAAGTATTGAGTACATGTACAGTAAATGAACATACTTTCCAGAAGGCCAACAATTCACTATAAATGTTTTTTTTTTTATTGGTCTTATGATGTATTCTAATTTTTTGAGATAGTGAATTGGTGGGTTTTTGATAATGTGAGCCAAAATCATCACAATTAAAAGAACCAAAGACTTAAACTACTTCAGTCTGTGTGCATTGAATTTATTTAATACACGAGTTTCACAATTTGAGTTGAATTACTGAAATAAATGAACTTTTCCACGACATTCTAATTTATTGAGATGCACCTGTATGCATCATACAGATAGTATGTTTTACATTTTCATGTCAATTTTTGTGTAAGTTTGTGTGTGTGCATGGGATGTCCCGGGACCTTTGCGTTTCCATGGCAACCACAAGGGATTGGAGATGTGCTAATGCTTGTTGTATAGGAAAACCCCATCCTGCTGCGGAGAAGAGGGGGTGAGGGAAAAAAATGAAACAGAGAGAGAGAGAGTGAGAGAGTGAGAGAGTGAAAGAGAGAGAGAGAGAGAGAGAGAGAGAGAGAGAGAGAGAGAGATCGCACTTCCACTCTCAAGAGAAAACATACAGAAATATCATGCTGAAAACTTTCTCACTTTCAGAGAGAGAAGGAGAGAGAGTGCTGTGAAGTGTGAAGCCTTAAAGATGGACAGAATAAGTTGGTAAGGCAGAAACAGAGAGAAAAAGAGAGGGCACAAATAGCACAGGGAGAGAGCTGAGGAATAAAATGAATATGAAATGTGAAAGTGGGGAGAAAAAGGGAGTGCAAAGATGATCATCAAGATTAACAAAGTGGTTGAAGAGTAAAGTGAAGTGTGGGATTTTAGGGGGGGATAAGGGGGATAAGAGAGAGAGAGAGAGAGAGAGAGAGAGAGAGAGAGAGAAACATGAAAAAATGTGTTGTAGAAAGTTGAGTGGGACTTATTGCAAGGACCTCAGGCTGTGACAGACCTCAAAGCCTCTCTTACTTCTAAGAAAACCACACACACTGACCCAAAGCACTTGGGGATACAGTGTGTGTTGACTGCTGATATTATGGTCCTGATGGAGGGAACATAAGGAGAAGCTTTGGCAAATCTCATTTAAAAACAAAAAGTTATTTTATCATTCTTATTTTCTTCCTAGCACTCCTCCTTCGGTTTATATGTCAACCTGTTTAGTCTCTCCTTTTCACATATCAATGCTGTAAATGTTCAAGAAAGCAGGCCCTTTCTTTCCCATTGGGAAATCTCCTTAATATTTCTCCTAGACAACAATGAGACTAAATAGAGTGAAAATGGAGACTTCTGCTACAGGTATTTACCTTTAGAACAAAATACCTCAGTAATCTCCTCTAGAGTTTCAAAAGATATCTCTACAATGTCTCAAACTCTATTCAGCTTTGCCAGAATGCTAACTTCTGCTATCAAAAGTCAGAGATTTCAATATGAACTCAAAAATTTCTCACCAAATTCTTTCAAGACCAAATTATCTGGGCTATGCAATCCACATTAATTTTAAAGCTCTATCCATCCCTTCACCAAATGTTTCAATAAAATGTAAAACGTCTATTTGTGTGAGCATTCTGGATTCTTTGTGCGTGCTTCTGGGTGGACATCTGCTTGTCGCTTAAGGAATAAACCAAAGAAGAAAATTCTGTCATCATTGACTCATGTTGCTTGAAACACATACTGTATTTTCTGTGTAACACAAAAGAAGAAATTTAACAGAATGTCCAGACATTTCTTTTCCATATAAATCAAAGTGGACATAGTTATTGAATGAGTTCAGAAGTCTAGGGATATAGCTTATGAGCCATTTGTTTGTCCATCATTTTTATTTTTGGGTGAACAAGTCCTTTCAGGAGTCTTAAACAGTATTCAGTCATGTTCTTAGAAATAATCTGTTTTCTCTACAAACACAGTCTTTTCATCGCTCTCTATCTATATCATAATTCTGTCTGCATGCTGTTTCTGCAACGGCTCCATGACCAGATTCTAATCAGCGTTTGTGTGACAGAGTGGAAAAATTGGCCTGTCAATAACACAGATACAAACACACAATCACACACACGCACGCACATGCACACTCCTTACATACACAAAACATGCACACTTTCTCTCCTGTTCTGTCTAACACATGCAGAAATAGATAGATCTAGATAGATCTATCCTTTCTCCTTCCCTTTTTTTACCTTTACTTTCCTTGCCCTTTGTCCCCTTTCATCTCTCTTTTATCCTTAGTTTTTAGCTCCTTTACTTTCCCCAAGGGATGGGAATCATAAGGAATAAACTGTAACAATTACAGTTTCTCTTAATGATTCCAATTCCTTAAAGGTTCCATTAAAGATTCTTACTTTTAAATCAATTTTTTTTTTTTTGTTGCATTTACTGCCCTCAGCAGCCTGTTGCCAAATTATCATTTTTGATTTCAACAGAGCTGATATAAGAACTACTAGATTAAAAAAAAAAAACACGGCTCATGAGAGTCATTCATTCGGTAATCAGACTGCACTAGTTGTGCTGTGTTTCGCGCTGTAGATTCAACAGAACCGTCTCATTAGAGTCATTAGTTTGGGAATCAGACTACACAGGTCGTGCTGTGCGTTTTGCGCTGAAATTCAAAAGAACCGACTCATTAGAGCCATTTGCTGTGAGTTTCACACTGTACATTAAAAAAAAATAAAAAATAAAAAAAAATAAACAGCTAATGAGAGTAATTTGTTCAGGAATCAGGCTAATCTTGCCGAGCGGTGTTTCACACTGTGGATTCAAAAGAACCGACTCATTAGAGCCATTCGTTTAGGAATCTGACCTCACTGGTCACACTGTGGGTTTCATGCTGTAGATTCAAAAGAACTGTCTCATAAGAGTCATTAATTCAGGAATCAGACTACATTAGTCACGCTGTGTGTTTCGCACTTTAGATTCAAAAGAACCGGCTCAAAAGAGTCATTCGTTCAGGAATTGAACTACACAAGTCACGCTGTGTGTTTCGCATTGTAGATTTAAAAGAACCAATTCATCCGAGTTATTCATTTGGGAATCAGTCTACACTGGCTGTGCTGTGTGTTTCGCGCTGAAATTTAAAAGAACCATCTCATTAGTGTCATTTGTTCTGGAATTGCACTATAATGGTCGCGCTATTGGTTTCATGCTGTAGGTTTAAAAGAATCAGCTAATAAGAATCATTCGTTCAGCAATCAGGCTACTCTTGTCACAATATATCTTTTGTGCTGTAGATTCAAAAGAACCATCTCAAAAGAGTCATTTGTTCAGAAATCGGATTATAGTCGCACTGTGTTTCACGGTTTAGTGGGGCAGCGCTGCTGCTGAATAGCGCAGAAGAAAATCACAATCAGATTATTTTAGTACAGTGCTCCCTCCGCATCGGCAGAAACATTCATGCTCAGGAACCGTTAACAGAACTGAAAGATTCCTGTATTTTTTTTTTTTTTTAATGGAACCTTTTTCTTTGTTCCCTTTTTTCTTTACTTTCACTTCCCTGCTTTTCAGCTCCCTTCCCTTGTATTCTTTTCATTTACTTTCCTTTCCACCTCTCATCCACTCTCTCCTCTTCTCTGTAGTGGGGATGAGCATTGCTGATTGTTCGGCTAAGAGCAGCTCTCGTCTCAAGAGGGAGCGGAGAGGCCCACAAGCATCATGCCAACTGCTGCATCACTTCTGTCATCAAAATGTCACTCTCGCACTTGTGAACTTTTGAAACTCAAATGTACTTTTAGAACTTTTAATTACTTCCAGATTGTGTGTGAGGGTGTGGCAAATCACAAACAGAAAAGAAAAGAGCACATGCAAGCATATAAAAAACTCAAAACATCCTCTCCGATGTTTTCCCAGGAGGCATGCTCTGAAAACATTGAGGAGATGCAGAACCTAAGGAGCAACTTCTTCTAAACCTGTCTAACCTTTCGTGTCATAAACTAAAAATAGAGCTTTGTTCTGCTCTTGTATTCTGAGAGATAAATAAACCAGGCTTCAACTGCACTAATAAAACACCCAGCTGTTAATCACCCACAATAGATGTCTTTGTTCAGTTCTATCTGTTGTCCTTGTTGGTATAAAGACATTATTTTAAAGCTCCTCCAATCGTTTCCACATGTTTTGCACAACTGACAAAATAAACCATCTGTAATCACTAGCCCTGATGGCACATGTTACTTTGGAATAAGCACTAGTCATGGGGTTGATACTTGCTGTAAACATCTGAATTGCTGATTAATTCTTGTTTTTCTCCTTTTGTTAAGCTTTCACACATGCCAACATTCTCTGTATCCAAGTCGTAGTTCACCCGAAAATGAAAATTCTGTCATTATTTACATTTACATTTCACAACAGTTGATTTTGACCATGTCTGTCAAGCCCCATAAAAATACCATAAAAGTAGTCCACACTTGTATGTTTTATTTCCAGTCTTCTGAAGCCATACACAGGTTATTATCGTAAACGAAAACTAAATGTAAAAACGCATTTTCGTAAACTGAAATACAAATAAAAATGAACATAATTGGAAAAACTGAAACTAAGCTCAAATAAATTTTCATGGCTCTGAAAAAAACTAAACTAAACTAAAAATAATCGTAAAAAATATTTCGTTTTTGTTGCGATAGGTGTTTAAACCTTTAAACCCGCTATCACTTTAACATGAAGATGCCACTAGGTGGCAATAGCATGAGCAGATGGCCTATTGCCCTCATTACATTAGCAAAGACAGAGCGGGAGGGAATCACTACGGTATATCATGGAGAGAAGCAAAGCAGATAGAAAACTAGGATGACCAAAAGTCGGTTCTGGTTTTGCGAAGTGTGTCCCAGTTTCAGCTGTTAGGCTCACTGATTTTCTTTCTTTGAAATTAAATATCCTCAGCATCCTTCTTAGTATTGTGTTTGGTATCGATTGCAGGGAAGGGAAGATATTTTATTGCATTGTATGATGATTTGACGATACTTTCATTCTAGTTTTGCAGCAATCCGCTCAGAATCTATCTGGTTACCATGACAATGACTCAAGCGCTTGGCGCTCTCTGCTGCTCTCTCTCATCATCCAACGCAAATGGAAATGCATGTTCAACAAGCTGAAAGAAGCCTATCTATTTCTTTGCACAACATGTGAAGATGGAATTGAAAAGTTTCACTGTCACTGTAAATGTTCACTTTCCCATGACCACAGTGTTCAATAAGAGATTGCTGGTCATATTCATACAGATGTATGCACATCACATTAAAATTAATTAATCAGCAGGCAACTGAGACTTGTCCTCCGCCACCCAGATTGAGGTGAGTAACTGCTCCTCCACGAAGAGAGTGGGAATTGGGCATGCCAAATTGGGGATAAAAAAAAAATACAAATGTAGAAAGTCTTCAAAATATACATTAATTACAGCAAAACCAGTATGATACATGTGAAGACATCTATTTTATCAACATTTCTGTGAAATTGTATCTAAATTTACCTTAATATGCAATTTATATTGGCATCTAATGTGAGAAGTATTAGTAATTTGAATGAATTTCCTATTACTCATAACTGCTCAATACAACTTGGTGGTCAAAACTTATAAAACCAACATATTCTTTTTCAACTAAACATCATCAAAACAAATGTACAACTCAACTATACAACATTAATACATCTTTACTATGTTTTTCAGCTAAACCTATTCTATTTACTCTAATGTACTGCCAAATGTTGATGTGTGAGTATGCTGAAAGCTGGTTTTGCATCAGATGGCTGCAGAGTAAAATGTGGACAGTTTGCTCTTTCAAGCCCTATTTAGACTAGTATATGTATGAACAAAATCTTGCCAAACCCCCTTTATACAGTAGTACCTTTGATTTAGTTTATTTGTTATGTTTGTAGATATAATTAAAAAAAGGTTATATCTCTTAAACTTTAACAATTAAAAAAAAAAAAAGATCTGAAAAAAATTATGTGTATTTTGATAGTCATGACAAAGTCACAAATTTTGATTACCGTTCAAAAAACTATGGGGTATTGTCTACTTCTTCCGGGTCAAACATGACCGGAACGCAACAGGAGGGTTAATTGTCAAATGGATTAAGTAAACTTCTGATTTACAAATTTAAATTGATTTTACATAATAAAAAAACAAAAAGTGACTCTAGCCAGGTCTTCTAAGCAACCAAATTGGCCCGATTGCTAGAGAGAGTAGAGTCACATGGGGTAACCGCTTCGTTGTCGCTGTAATGTGGTTCTTGCTCTTGGTGGGGTGCGTGGTGAGTTGTGCATGGATGCCGCGGAGAATAGCGTGAAGCCTCCACATGTGCTATGTCTCTGCGATACCGCGCTCAGATTCGTCCTCCGTCACCCGGATTGAGGCCAGTCACTATGCCACCATAAGGACTTAGAGCACATTGGGAATTGGGCATTCCAAATTGGGGAGAAAAGGGGAGAGAAACCTTTTTTTTTTTTTTTTTTTTGAAAAATTCAAAAATTGTCTTACATTGGCTAATTTTAACAAGGAGCAAAAATATATATATATATATTTTTTTTACTTTTTTGTGTTCACTGATGTTTGTTGTTGTTTTTGTTTGTTTGTTTGTTTGTTTTGTTTTTTGTCCTTTATGGAGCTTGACAGGCGTACATCAATGTATGGAAAAGAGGTGGCTGAAGATCCTTAAAATGACTTCTTTTGTGTTTCATCGAAAAAAAAAAAATAGCATATGGAACTGGAATGCCATGAAGATGAGTAATTGACAGAATGTTCACTTTTCCCATTCCAACAACCTCAGTCAGTAATTTCTAATACATTTGGCCTGATATTTTTATCAGTATGAGATGAGGTTGAAAAGGTCTTTTGTTTGGATAGGGCTGTTTAGCGTCAGATGTTGCTCCACTTGTCCTGGCATGCGAGCCGCAGTAGCCGTGCTTGTGTTCGTGGTATACAATCACGTTGCTGATGACTGATGAATATCTCTTGAAAGCTTGGTGACCGCTGCCAACAGTGGCGTCGTAAAGTCTCTGGCAGCGCGGTCTGTGTTTATCTTTGCTGTGGGATTCTCAAGTTCCTACGTCTGCCTGCGTTTAACTCTACAAGTAGCTAGTTCAGAAGATTTATGTTGCTCTTGGTCATGTTTTAAGTTCTTTAGACGATTTTAAAGCAGGACTTTATGAGCTGTTTCATTTCCTAGGGTGCGTTTTGGGGTAGGTGGATTTGCATATGGTCCTGTTAAGTGCTATAGCACAGCCTACAGGACTGTATGTTTTGCACCGCTTTACTTTAGACCTGTATACCAGTGTCAGAAATGAACGTTTTTATTAAGTGGTAATATTTACACCCTGGAATTGATTTTCAGTGGCATTTTCTACCTTATAAAACCATGTAAACATCTATGTATGTAAAATGAATCAATTAACCAAACTAAATTCTCAATCCAAACAATTATGTTGCCTATAATGCACAAAATAGCATAATACAATATACGCTCTGCTAGTATTAAAGTAACTGGTCGGTCCTAATGCACGCTGTATGCATAATGATCCATCAAATATATAGACCTGCGCTTACCGTATTCAGTATGTTGTTTAAGCCAGTTTCTGAGAGCACATCATGCTGCTGCCAATCCGTGACTCAACATCCAACACAGCTTGTCATAAAACAAGTGTCTTATTAGTTTATCAGGTTTTAAATCACCATTTGCAAGCGCCTCAAAACCAAACACGCTGTGGACATGGTTCTTTTAAGCATGATGCATGTGAATCTGCATTTTTTATCAGATTTTATATAGTTTTGTCAAATCATTTTCACTTAACTTTAGACTTAAACATTCATAATGTTTATTTAGTGAATGAATCTGTGATTTTGAACGAAGATTTTAAGTGAACGAATCTCTCATTTATTTCCACTGTCCACATGAATCTGTTGAATCAGTGATTCAGTGACTTACTCATTACACATTAAACACAATTTTGGTGCCACTTACTAGTGTTAAGATAGTGTTGTCAACTACAGAAATGGTTACTGAATGCATCAGTAAACAAATCTGAATGAATCTCTTTGGCGAACAGATTCGAAAGATTTAAATCAGAGGGATGAATCAAAATCTGCGTAATCTCACGCATAGGTTGAATACCCCTGTTTTAATGTGATTAGTTGATCACTTTTTGGAACTATTTTTGTTAATGGAGCAAAATAGACACAATAGCTGGGTATACTTTGGTCCGTAGATCAAATTAAAGATTAAAAAATACTACAGGGTTTAAATATGTGGGACATTTCTGAATCTCTTTCAGTGGCACTTACATCCTGAGCACTTGTCATTTTCTGACCTTGCTGTATACAAAGCTTATCACATATCAAGTTGCTTGAAATATTATTTTGCACTCCAGGTGCTGATTCCTCACTATGGAAACGCTCATCACCAACTGTGCCATATTATGGTCCATTAAAACGTTCACTGCTCGTTTTAATAAGAGCGGCTTTAACGAGGAAACATCCATTCTCTCTGGTCTGAGAGAGGGTATAATGAAATAAGCGCGAGAGATGGAGTGGTAATCGCTGATGAATGTGCTGCCTCATTGAAGTCGACGTGGTGAAAAGAAACAAGCCCCCCTCACCAATCAGCGCTCATTAGAGGTGACACAAACAACTTCATGCTGTTTTTCTACAGGCCAGCTGGAAATTAACGATGACACTGACCTCTTGCTCTCTATGGGCCAGCAATGATTTTAAAAACAGCAATCAGCTTCTAGACTGGCTCATCTGAGAGTTTGTGATGAGTTAAACCACAGGACTCTGGTGTGCTGCAGGTGGTCATGAGGTGAGCGGTCCATTTTTGCAGCTTCTTCTACAGAAAAACACCAGTAGTGTGGGGTCCATGGGGATGTACTTCTTGGGTGAATCTCACGAAAGATGTTAAGGATAAATCCGGCTCAAATTTCACCCCAAAATCAAAAGAAATGAAGAAAAAATTATATTTGCTTAATGAAAATGATTTTGAGGTACATTAAGATTTTGACGTTATTTTCATGATAATTCAGCACAGTTTACCTCGAAATTCTCACTACTGTAATGTAAAAAAATATAATTTAAATCACCAAGTGTTTATACATCATGGTAGGATTTTTTTGTACTGCTTTTACCTAATGCAGATACAAACAAGCAAATAAATAATAATACAAAATAAAAAAAAGTTACAGTTTTCCAGTAATGAGAATTTTATGAAACTCACAATTGAAAATAATGGGAATAAAAAAAATTACAAAATTTAAAAAAAACAAAATCCCAGACGATAAACGATAAAGAGAATTTGATGGAGAAATGTACTTAATTGCCATGAAAATAATGTCACTGTGTAAAAAATAATATAAATAAATAAAAAATAAAATATAAAAAATTATAATTCTGAATGGACCTTAAGCCCCTTAAACTCTGGTGCATTTTTGGGCTGCTGTCCGCATTTTTTCACACTCAAATTTAAAGCTCACCATTCACACATACTGTAGAGTAATTGCAAAAAAATATCACATTTTTCAGAAAACCTCTCAAATAAATAAAAAAAGACTCCAATTATTCATAAATAATATTGTATGTGTTTATAATCTTATGAGAAACAGATTTTTTATTTATTTATTTTTTATTATTATTGTCCTAACTTTGTAAAAATGCAATTCTGGTTCTCTTCACTCTGCCTCCACTTTGAAAAGTCTCATTTTATTCCACTAGGTGGCAGAAAGCACTAGAATTTTTTTCTCTCTAGCACATTCCATCATAATATATAGATCTGAAATGTAGGTGGAGCTCTAACGTATTTTAGCCCTCACAGATGTGGTCATCCATAGACATTCAGTCTAATTTTCAGTTCAAGCTCCACCCTTGTTGTTTCATTGAATATCTCGGCCTCTGAGTGGACTAGAAGCTCAATTTAAGTGTCATTAGAAAGCTGAGATCCTCCCCTTTGCGATATATAACATTTTATCATCAATAGTCGAAAACATATTTTTCTGAAGATTTGTTTTGCATGCTTTTCCTTCTGGATGGCATATTTTGTTCTGGACATCTAAGATATAACATTGGATTATTCAGCCAAGCAAGCTCACAGACAAGTAACAAATAGGTTTTTTTTTTTTTTTTTTTTTTTAGAAAACTAAGGTAAAAGCAGATATACATTTTTTGGCTATTTGGGGATTATAGCAGCAGTTATCAGAGTATAAAGAGATGTTTGTATATGATGACTTACAGAATTCATATTTCACTTTGTGATTCTTTTGAAAATCTTTTAAACTGTGGTATTAGGGCAACAACAAAAAAAAAAACTGTATAGACACATTCATGAGAATGAGAGCTTTTATTTGATATATGACTTGTCCATTTAGGTGCTAAGTGAAGGACTTTTACTTTCATATAAATATTTCTACCCTATTACCTCTAGAGGATGATAATTCAATGTGAATGTTTTGAGGCCTTATTTTGTAATTTCAAGTAACATAAATGCGGAAGAAATGGTTATCTCTGAAAAGTTCAGAGCTTTCAAATGATACCTCATTTGCTTGACTTATGTATACAGAGACTTTAACGGTTTAAGCGTAAACATTTTTTGCGATATAGCACCCAAAATATAACTTCATATTTATTTTTCTTTAGATTTTGGGGTGAATTGCAACCCGGACCATTGGTTTTGTGAATTTCACCCATTTACTGCATATTGCACAGCACTATACAATGTACAAATAGTACTTAAAATGCAGTATGCAATGATAAACATTTCAAACATTAGTATGCTACACTGGTGTGACATGATCTCATCATGTTGCATATTTAATTGAGGAAGTGGCATCCAGTTATCATTTTGGAAGTAAATATGGTTATTTAACAGTGGAGAGAGTCAGCAGCTTCAAGTTCCTGGGTGTCCACATCACTGAGGCACTCACATGGTCCATCCACACTGAAGCCGTTGTGAAGAAGGCTCATCAGCGCCTCTTCTTCCTGAGACGGCTGAGGAAGTTTGGAATGAACCGCCACATCCTCACACGGTCCAACACCAGCATTGTAGAGAGCATCCTGACTGGCTGCATCTCCGCCTGGTACGGCAATAGCACCGCCCACAACCGCAAAGCACTGCAAAGGGTGGTGCGAACTGCCAGACACATCATCGGAGGTGAGCTTCCCTCCCTCCAGGACATATATACCAGGCAGTGTGTGAAAAAAGCTCAGAGGGTCATCAGAGACTCCAGCCACCTGGGCCATGGGCTGTTCTCACTGCTACCATCAGGCAGGCGGTATCGCAGCATCAGGACCCACACCAGCGGACTTCATGATAGCTTCTTCCCACAAGCAATCAGACTTTTGAACTCTTGATCTCCCACGATCAAAATACATCAGCACTGCACTTTATTACTCTTATATCTCACTCACACCGGACTGTCATAAATTATATTATTATTATATTATATTCTCTCTTAACAACTGACTATCAACCGACAGCCTGAATGTCAATACAGTACAATACAACCTACTGTACATTCTATATATACTATACATACTTTTTTATTGTATAATGTGTATTCTATATTGTGTGTATTGTATACTGTACATTGTATGTTATTATTTGTATATTGTGTTATGTGTAATTATGTGTATATTAGATTTTAAATTGTGTTGTAAATCTGATGTTTATTGTAAATTGGTATATGTCCCATCACTGTCACGAATACTATGTTGCTCGGAACTGCACCCGAGAATTTCACACACTATTGCACTTGTGTATATGGTTGTATGACAATAAAAGTGATTTGATTTGATTTTGACCTTTTTTTATTTTGTGTAAAAATCATAACTTTTAGCAGAACGAGTCAAGAAGAAAATCAAAGTTGATAAAATCACAGCTGATAGTTCATTCATCACAATGTAGTGTGTTCTTGCATACTGCACACTGTGACAAATGTAGCAGGCCATCCATGTATTCCATGCATGTAGAACATTTGGCATACTCTGCATAGCACACACTTCAAAATAGTATGCTAGTATGCCATTCAAAGATACCTTGGGGATCTGTACTGTCCTATAGGTCAGAGATCAGCGATGATTTGAACAATTGCAATCTGACCTGTAGTGAGTCACCAAAGGATCAGCGATGACTGAGCTGGTCAGATAAAGACCAGGGATGGCTTTAAACTACAGCTTGTTGCCATAGGCAACATGGGGAAAGCAATAAAAATCAAAGCGAAAAACAAGATAAACAGCACAAGATCTAAAGTAGCTTCCCTGAGCCTCATTCACTCTCTCCACACACACACACACACACACACACACACACACACACACACAGAGTCTTAAAGGTAAATCAGGTCTGTTTAATGGTTGTGTATCTCTGCGGGAAAAAGAGTGGTATATTTAATTTATCTGAGAGATTTATCCCTCTATTTGAGCCACAAGAAGGAGAGAGTGAAAGATAAAGCACTCACACCAGAATAAACAAGATCATTGCAGCGTGGGCTTCTGTGTGTGTTGGAAAGTCTGTGTGTGTGTGTGTGTGTGTGTGTGTGTGTGTGTGCTGTTTATGTATGAGAGAGGGAGAGAAAGAAAGATTCGTGCCAGAGAAACCAAACCCTTAGGAAAGAAAAATAACAAATAAGATCTCATTAATGTTTCGTTTGCTCCTCCAAGACAGTGATGAGATTAAATGGAGACTTTTGCTCAAGTCTTTTGTTTCTCACATTTTTCTTTTTCTTCTCCGACTGTATCCGGGGGCATTTCTAGAATTGTATAACATGATAACCAGTACAAAAGTAGCCTGCTATGGCAGTACCATGGTATTTTTTTTATATACCTTGGTAGTGACATGGTACTATGAGGTAGGCCTACATGTCCAAACAACATGGTAATGTGATGGTACTTTATGTTTTTGTGTACTGTTTTGGATTGGAAATGCGAATTGTTCACAGAGTCGTTCACAAGCTGCACGTGCACTTCTTCATCATTGGTAAATGGTTGGATGCGTCCTGAAGTACAATGTCCTGTTACTGTTTTACGATGTGCGAGATACCTCTCCAAACGATTAAGTCCATGCAGAAGCCATCCGACTTATTCTGAATGAATTGCGAACCAATTCAGACTGTTTTGCCAACCCGTTTGAGCAATTCAATGAAAAGAACCAACTCGAAGGAATGATTCATTGGCGAATCGATCATCACTAGTTCTTATGGAAGCCTATTTCTGCCACATGGAAATAAAAATGTTCTTTGGGATGTCATATTTATGAGAATAAAAGTAATAATTTTTAGATACTAAGTCATAATTATGAAAAGTTATAATTATGAGTCATAATTTTGAAATAAGTAATAATTTTGACATACCAAGTCATAATTATGAAAAGTAAAATTAAAAAAAGAGATAGTCAAAAATATAATACTAGGTCATAATTTTGAGATAATAAAGTCGTAATCATGAGATACTAAGACAAATTACATAAAAAGTCATAATTACGAGATACTAAGTCATATTTATGAATTTATAATTATGAGATAATAAATTCGTAATTATGAGATTAAGTAAAATTACATAAAAATTCATTATTATGAGAATAAGTCATAATTTTGAGAGACTAAGTTATAATTATGAAAAATTATAAGTATGATTCATAATTTTGAAATAAGTAATAATTTTGACATACCAAGTCATAATTATGAAAAAAGTCAAAATTGTAAGATAAAAAGAAATAATGAGAAAATATGAGATACAAAGTCATAATTTTGAGATACTAAGTTATAATTATAACATGTATAATTATGAAAAAGGTCAAAATTGTGAGATAAAAATAAATAAGAGTCGAAAATATGCAATACCATGTCATAATTTTGTGATAATAAAATCTTAATTATGAGATACTAAGTAAAATGACAAAGTCATATTTATGAGAATAAAAGTAATAATTCATGTCATAATTATGAAGTTATAATTATGTCATAATTTTGAGTTGTCATAATTTTGACATATCAAGTCATAATTATTAAAAAAGTAAAAAGATTATGAGATAGTCAAAAATATGAAATACTAAGCCATAATTTTGAGATAATAAAGTCATAATTATGAGATATTAAATAAAATGACATAAAATGTCATAATTATGAGAATAAAAGCTATAATTATGAGATACTAAGTCATAATATGAAAATTTAAAATTGTCATAATTTTGAATTGTCATAATTTTGACATACCAGGTTATAATTATGAAAAGTAAAGAAATATGAGATAGTCAAAAATATATAATACCAAGTCATAATTTTGAGATAATAAAGTCGTAATCATGAGATACTAAGTAAAATTACATAAAAAGTCATAATTATGAGATACTAAGTCATATTTATGAATTTATAATTATGAGATAATAAATTCGTAATTATGAGATATTAAGTACAATTACATAAAAATGCATTATTATGAGAATAAGTCATAATTTTGAGATACTAAGTTATAATTATGAAAAATTATAAGTATGATTCATAAATTTGAAATAAGTAATAATTTTGACATACCAAGTCATAATTATGAAAAAAGTCAAAATTGTAAGATAAAAAGAAATAATGAGAAAATATGAGATACAAAGTCATAATTTTGAGATACTAAGTTATAATTATGAGTCATAATTTTGAATTAAGTCATAATTTTGACATACCAAGTCATAATTATGAAAAGTCAAAAAATATGAGATAGTCAAAAATATATAATACCAAGTCATAAATTTGAGATAATAAAGTCGTAATCATGAGATACTAAGTAAAATTACATAAAAAGTCATAATTATGAGATACTAAGTCATATTTATGAAGTTATAATTTTGAGATAATAAAGTTGTAATTATGAGATACTGTAATTATGAGATATGACGTGCTGCTTCTGCTTCCGATGTAAATACACTCATTTGTTAACATGGATGGCGAAAAAAAATATGCATTGCTTCTGTCCTGCTTCGCCGTGCGGTGTAAAATAAGCGTCAAAACATGACTTTGGCTCATACAGAGATAACACCGTCATAAGCATCGAGTGCTCAGTTTGAGCAGATGACAGCGAACAGAGTGCAAATTCACTTTGTAGCATGCAACAGCAGTTACAGAGTACATATTTATTTATTTAAATAGCAGCCTTTTGTGGTTTAATAATCACTTTGAGTCACATAGCGACTGGCTTTTCCAGAGTGGGAAGCTGCCGTCTTATGTGAGAGCTCTGTAATCATAACAACACAGAAACACTTCAAAATAAAAGCTCTGCCAAAATAAAAGCTCAATTTAAATTAAAAAAGTGTGACAGAAATGTAATATTCACTGTTACACTACTACTACTAATTATAATGATAATAAATCAATAGTAATTGTATTATATTTAAGCAATATCTTACATCTGAGATGCTGTGTTATGCAGCACTTTATTTAACAAAAATAATACAATATCATCTTGAAAATTATGAAAGTTTTAATGAATGAATTTATTTAAACACCGTTTTGATGATAAAATTGAAATATACTGTTGATACGCATTTCAGAAAAAAAAAAAAAAAAAAAAAACGAAAAAATAAAAAAGGTATCAGACTCGGTATCGGTGAGTCCCAAAAAACAATTAGCGGTACTCATACTCGATCTCTAATAAATGGTATTGGGACATCCTTAAATTTAAATCTTATAATTAAGATACATTTTAATTAATATGACTTGATCTCATAATTATGACTTATCAAAGTACACTTCTTTTTTTTTTATGTGGCTTCCACAAGTTCTTAACTCAAGAATTAAGAATTTAGACAGCCAACAATCTGCTCTTAGTTCTTAGCTCTTATTAAAACAGCAACTTAGTAACAATAACCAGCATTTATTTAATAACTCACGTTTCAGTTCTACTCAACACCTAGGCAATTCCAAACAAAAAACATTTTAGTCTAGCCCTGTTTTGATCTAGTGATGCCCTGACTTTATCTAGACTGTATGTCAACAAATATCTCAATTGTTTCATTGTGTTTGTATAAGTGTGTGATGGCTAGCAGGATGTGACAGATATGGGCAGCAACCCAATGACTGTGCCACGACACACACCAAAACTGGGCACCTCAAAGCCCAACATACCAACCTGATAAGACAATGTGTGTCTTTACCAAATTTGGACATTTCCTCTCTGATACCACATGAACATTTACATTCCAAAAGTCCAAAAGTCTTAAAAGCTGCCTGCTTGATTGTTACTTTCAGTTCATTTGTCATTACTGAAATGTGTTTTACACTGGTTATAGAACTCTAGGTAGAGCGAGCAAGACAGAGCATGGGTGAAGCAAGTACTGCACTATGCTACTTCTATTTGTGAGATTTTGTGCTTGTGGGTGAAAAGGTAAAGAGAGAAACTACCTGACGGAGTGTGTGTGTGTGTGTGTGTGTGTATGTGTGTGTAGTGTGCATGCCCACACACATGTACATGTCTCATTAAATGATGAAACTATTCTGAAACTTCAGCAAAGTCTTTCTGACTATATGTCAGCACATTTGCTCAAACCGAGATGACATGCATTAGAGCGTATGAAACTGAAGCTTCATGGAACTTGATTTTTCCAAAAATAAAAATAAAAATAAATAAAAACATGCAGTCATTAAGCCTGATTTTTGTCTGATCCTGATCTTTTTTATTCTTTTTAAAATCCTTTTTAAATGTCATTATATTTTATTTACTTCAAAAGGTTTTATATTAAAATATTTAACTTTGGGATTACTATAATTAGAATGTATTTACACCTCTGGCGGATTTCAAAGATAGACAACATGAGCACATGGAAAAAGAAATCACACATATGCACAACCACACATACAAAAGGACCTAAACACTACTAGTGTAAACAAAACCTAATTGATGCAATGTTGTCTTCATTCAGGTCAGGTCCTCTGCTGCCTGAAATTCACCATTACCTTTTGAAAACAAATATATTTTATTTAACTCCTTCTTGTAGGAGGGAATCAGTATTGATGGGTCTGTTTGGCTCTTAATTAGTTGGCCTAAAATTTGCTAAAAATTGCTCACCACGAGGTGCTGTCATGTTTTATCTAAAAGGGTGTACTGTATACCCCATAGCTTTTCATACGCCATAAGTTATTCATATCAGTTGATAGGCCTAATCACCATGAACAACTTTGCATCAAGAACCATTGTTCTCAATAAAATCATTCTTTGAGCATTTTGGATTATTTGCAGAATATACTTGTGCAAACTGGTCCTATGATTTTTTCAAAGAAACCAGCACAGGGGGATTCTATGGAACCCTTATAATTGCTGTTTGCTGCTGTTCTCTATCAGTAATATCAGATACTCTTACTGATATTACTTTGGTAGAGTAATGCATCTTTGATGTTGCTTGCTTTAAAACATGTTTGGTTACCCGGTTTATAGTTAGTTGTTCCCTATCTGTCACTCACTCGACGTTGGTGTCGATGTAGTGACACTAGGGGTCACTCTTGGGAGCCCGAGACACCTCTGGTCTTTGATAAAAGGCCAATGAAAATTGGCGAGTGGTATTTGCATGCCACTTCCCCGAACATACGGGTATAAAAGGAGCTGGTATGCAACCACTCATTCAGATTTTCTCTTCGGAGCCGAACGGTCATGCTCAATGAGCTGAATACTACTGTTCATTCACCTCTGCTGGATCTGATGGCGCATTTCAGCGGCTTCTCCCTCCTCTGCACTGGTGCACTGCAGAGAATGCCCCTGGGCGCTTCGGCAGAAAAACTAGAGAGTATATTTTCTGAAAGAGCATTTTTCCCCTCTAAAAGAGTATATATTTCTCTAAAAGAACGCACACACGGAACGTCTTTTTAAAGACACGTCTTTTTAAAGATGCTTTTCCGATTGTGTGTTATTCCTGGTTGTGCTCGTTATCTCTCGCCTTCTAACGGTCACGATCACTGTCTTTCGTGTCTGGGCACTGCTCACGCGGAGACAGCGTTCATGGATGGTCATGTTCTCATTGCAAAAATATGTCCATGGCAACGTTGCGGTTGCGGCTCGCCTTCGTAAGAAAGTGAGCCACCCCAGAGGCTCCCGACTTGGTCCTTTTACCCACGGGTTTGAGGCCAGTGCGGCTAGCACTGGGGGCTATTTGGGGACCCCAATGGGACCGCCTCCGCTGGGTATCCCCCCGCGGACCTCCCATTCCCCAGCACGCTCGTCTGCCCCGATCGGGCTTCCGGGTGAGTCCGCCGGCTCGTCTCACGGCGAGTTCGACCTCTTATTCGGAGCCTGCAAAAGTGATGAGCTCTCGAGCGCAGCATCGGAGAGCGGGCTCGTCCAGTCGGAAGCCTCAGCTGGGCTCCTCCCTTCGGGGTCGATCGCCCAGTCACAGGCTGACGCGGAGATGACGACATGCTTTCCCGGGCAGCCGCGAGCGTCGGTTAGAGTGGATTTCACCGCTCTTCCCTGAACCCTCGCGGCTCAGTGATTGGCTCCTGGGCTTGCGGCGCCGCTCAAAACCACGCCCCGCCCCCTTTCCTTTCTTCCCGGAAGTGTATGAAGAGCTGACAAGGTCGCGGGAGGCACTTTTTACTGCCCGGTCCCGATCTTTTCAGCTTCCCCACTCTCACTACCCTCGATGGTGGGGCGGCCAAGGGTTATTCGGCAATCCCCCGGTGGATAAAGGCGCTCGCGGTGCACCTATGCCCGCAGAGCTCCACCACCTGGCGCGGGTGCCCAAAGCCCCTGTCCAAGGCCTGTAGGTTTATGTCGTCTCTGACGGCCAAGGCCTACGGTGCCGCTGGACAAGCCGCCTCCGCCCTGCATGCCATGGCTCTCCTGCAAGTCCGTCAAGGCGCTAAAGGAACTGCACGAGGGTAGTTCCGCCCCGGGATTGATGCAGGAACTGCACTTGGCGACCGACCTCGCTCTCCGAGCGACGGAAGTCACGGCACGGTCTCTCGGGCGGATGATGGCCACACTAGTGGTCCAGGAGCGCCACCTTTGGCTCAACCTGGTCGAGATGGGTGAGGCCGACAAGACACGATTCCTTGCTGCCCCCATTTCCCAGGCGGGCCTATTCGGTGACGCCGTCGAGGACTTTGCCCAGCAGTTCTCGATGGTAGAGTAGTAGATGGATGCTAGCCAGCATATCCTGCCCCGGCGCGGCTCAAGATCCCGCACCCCATCTACTCATCACCAAGGGCATCCCCCTGCGGTGACTGCACCAGCTCCGCCGCAGCCCGCCCCTTCGGCCCGGCCCCGACATGGAGCCCACCGCAGGAATCAGACGCCACCCGTCTCGCGGCCGCCCAGAACCCGTGAAATGTTTCAAAGCGCCCTTGAGACGGGCAACCCAGGGACAACGAAACCCACTGCTCTGGAGCTGGTAAGCAGATCTTCAACTTTTTGTTACCTTTTGCATTTAATTGCGTTGCATGCCCAAGTGGCTGCAGTACTCAAGAGCTCAGCAAGAGTGGTTTCCTTGTTCCCTGGGTCACGTATCCGGTGTGTACGGCTGGCATCACGACCACCGTCCACCACTCCATTTGGCAGGTTGGCGCTCCAGCGGCGGTCTCCCGCCCTGAGCGCCCAGCTGTGGCATAAATCCGCCCCCGATGTGACAGTCTCCATGGGTCACGAGGACAGGCCTCTTCCTCCCCCGTCCCAGGCTGTTCCGGGGGTGGTCACAAGGAGCCAGGTAAGTGTTTCGATGTCCTCGGACTCAGCACGGCCACGACGTGGTGTGGCACCTCGAGCTCCGCCCCGCCGCGAGGCCCCACCTGCCGGTACATCCGATGACGTTGTCCCTTTGGTCCCCCTTGCGCGGAACTTGGACGCATGGCTTGCGCCTTCCAATCCGTCACGAGGGCAGGTCCGGACCGTCCGACTCGGCTGCGCGATTCACTTCGCCAGGCATCCGCCCAGGTTCAGCAGCGTCCACTTCACCTTGGTGAAAGACAAAAATGCTGCTACCTTGTGTGGAGATCGCTACCCTCCTACGGAAGGACGCGATAGAACCTGTCCCTCCAGCCGAGATGAAGAAAGGGTTTTACAGCCCCTACTTCATTGTACCGAAAAAAGGCGGTGGGTTGCGGCCAATCTTGGACCTACGAGTACTGAACCGGGCTTTACACAGACTCCCGTTCAAGATGATGATGCAAAGACGCATTCTAGCGAGCGTCCGGCATCAAGATTGGTTCGTGGCGGTAGACCTGAAGGATGCGTACTTTCACGTCTCGATTCTTCCTCGACACAGACCCTTCCTGCGGTTCGCGTTCGAGGGTCAGGCGTATCAGTACAAAGTCCTCCCTTTCGGCCTGTCCCTGTCTCCTCGCGTCTTTACGAAGATTGCAGAGGCTGCCCTTGCCCCATTAAGGGAGGTGGGCATTCGTATTCTCAACTATCTCGACGACTGGCTAACCTTTGCTCACTCTCGAGATGTGTTGTGCGCACACAGGGACCTGGTGCTCTCACACCTCAGCCAACTAGGGCTTCGGGTCAACTGGGAAAAGAGCAAGCTCCTCCCGGTTCAGAGCATCTCTTTTCTCGGTTTGGAGTTGGACTCAGTCTCCTTGACGGCGTGCCTTACGAATGATCGCACCCAGTCGGTGCTTGCCTGTTTGAAGGCGTTCAAACAGAAAATAGCGGTTCCACTGAAACTTTTTCAGAGGCTCCTGGGGCATATGGCATCCTCGGCGGTGGCCACCCCGCTCGGGTTGATGCATATGAGGCTGCTTCAGCACTGGCTCCAGACTCGAGTCCCGAGACGTGCATGGCGCCACGGGACACCGCGTGGCCATTACGTAGGTCTGTCACCGTCTTTTCAGCCCTTGGACCGACCTCTCATTTCCACGAGCAGGTGTTCCTCTAGAACTGGTCCCCAGGCGCGTCGTGGTCATGACAGACGCCTCCAAAATGGGCTGGGGCGCCGTTTGCAATGGGCACACAGCCACCGGCCTCTGGACGGGTCCGCGGCTGTGTTGGCACATCAACTGCCTCGAGTTGTTGGCAATTCTGCTCACCCTGCGGAGGTTTCGGTCGTTGATCTAGGGCAAGCACGTGTTAGTTCAGACAGACAACATGACAATGGTAGCATATGTCAACCGCCAAGGTGGTTTGCGCTCTTGTTGTATGTCACAACTCGCCCGCCGTCTCCTCCTCTGGAGTCAGCAGCACCTCAAGTCGCTGCAAGCCACTCACATCCCGGGCAACCTCAACACTATGGCGGATGCGCCGTCACAACAGGTTACCCTTAGGGGAGAGTGAAGACTCCATCTTCAGGTGGTCCAGCTGATTTGGAGTCGATTCGACAGGCACAGGTGCACCTGTTCGCCTCCCAAGTATCCTCCCCACTGCCCGCTCTGGTACGCCCTGACTGAGGCCTCCCTCGGCATAGACGTGCAGGGCCGTTCGACACTCATAACTGTGTTGGGGGAGGTTACCTGTTGACCTGGTGTGCTGGCTATGAGGCACACAGCAAGTATGCCCACCACACACCGCCAGTTCACGTAACACAGTTCAGCCTTGTGGCATTTTGTATAGGGACCCCTAGTGTCACTTCATCGACACCAACGTCGAGTGAGTGACAGATAGGGAACATCATGGTTACTGGTGTAACCTCCATTCCCTGATGGAGGGAACGAGACGTTGGTCCCTCCTGCCACAACGCTGAACTACCCGCTGAAATGGCCGGACCTTATATCAGCTCCTCAGTGTAAAACCTGAATGAGTGGTTGCATACCAGCTCCTTTTATACCTGTATGTTCGGGGGAGTGGCATGCAAATACCACTCGCCAATTTTCATTGGCCTTTTATCAAAGACCAGAGGTGTCTCGGTCTCCCAAGAGTGACCCCTAGTGTCACTACATCGACACCAACGTCTCGTTCCCTCCATCAGGGAACGGAGGTTACACCAGTAACCATGACGATTTCTCTGTGTAACAAATGATTAAAAACAGATTGAAACATGAAAGGGAGTGTAATTTATCGGCATTAATGCACTTTAGTCCTCTATTTAATTTCCATTAGTGTGTTAATAAATAAAGGAGTGGCAACTATATATAATAAATAAATAAATAAATGGTTCCAAATGGACAAAAATTACTTTAGATCTCATCTACTATGAACATGATAAAAGCTGTGTATTGAGTAGCATTTGCTAGTAATAGTACTGAACAATGCCAAACTTTACATGATGCGAGGCATATTCCCATATTTCACGTAACACATCTACCGATCAGTTTTAATGTAAAAAAAACAAAACAAAAAAAAAGATTACAGCCAGCAATAAAGTGCAGTAGAACCATTCTCAAGAATGAAGGCAAAGTAAGTATTTTCTCAGTTGACTTTGCATGAATGATATGACTGTACTTACTTAATGTATTCCAGGATCAAGAGTATTTAGGTTGTAATTTGTCATGTAATGTAATGGTTTTTAAAATGTAATGGGCATTTTCTCATCTGAAATTTATTTATTTGTGATGCAAAACATTTTACAGCTTTCACCTCATGTATTTTACATTGAGGTGCCACATGCAGTAGCACTCTGTAAATGAAATGTCATGTGTTCATATGTTTAAGTTGCGAGTGTAAGAAAGGCTTGAAGCCCTGCAATAAGACAAGGTATGTAGAATTTCTTTATTATTATGTCTGCCATTTTGAACTAATGTGCATTAGATGTTTATAAGGTGAACTGATTGATGTATATTATTCCAAATCCTATAGGCCTGGCAGCTAAACTCAGCAAAAAAAATTCTCCTGAAAAAAATTCAGGACACTGTATTTTAAAGATAATTTTTTTAAATCCAAATAACTTTACAGATCTTTATAGTAAAGGGTTTAAACAATATTTTCCATGCTTGTTCAGTGAACCATAAACAATTAATGAACATGCACCTGTGGAACGGTCGTTAAGACACTAACATCTTACAGACGGTAGGCAATTAAGGTCACAGTTATAAAAACTTAGGACACTAAAGAGACCTTCCTACTGACTCTGAAAAACACCAAAAGAAAGATGCCCAGGGTCCCTCATCTGCGTGAATGTGCCTTAGGCATGCTGCATGGAGGCATGAAGACTGTAGATGTGGCCAGGGCAATAAATTGCAATGTCCGTACTGTGAGATGCCTAAGACAGGAAGGACAGCTGATCATCCTCGCAGTGTCAGACCACGTGTAACAACACCCGCACTGGATCGGTACATCCGAATATCACACCTGCAGGACAGGTACAGGATGGCAACAACAACAGACCGAGTTACACCAGGAATGCACAATCCCTCCATCAGTGCTCAGACTGTCCACAATAGGCTGAGAGAGGCTGGACTGAGGGTCTTGTAGGCCTGTTGTAAGGCAGGTCCTTACCAGACATCACCGGCAACAACGTCGCCTATGGGCACAAACCCACCTTCACTGGACCAGACAGGACTGGCAAAAAGTGCTCTTCACTGAGGAGTCGCGGTTTTGTCTCACCAGGGGTGATGGTTAGACTCGCGTTTTTCGTCGAAGAAATGAGCGTTACACCGAGGCCTGTACTCTGGAGCAGGATCGATTTGGAGGTGGAGGGTCCATCATGTGTCACAGCATCATCAGACTGAGCTTGTTGTCACTGCAGGCGATCTCAACGCTGTGCGTTACAGGGAAGACATCCTCCTCCCTCATGTGGTACCCTTACTGCAGGCTCATCCTAACATGACCCTCCAGCAATGACAATGCCACCAGCCATACTGCTCGTTCTGTGCATGATTCCTGCAAGACAGGAATGTCAGTGTTCTGCCATGGCCAGCGAAGAGCCCAGATCTCAATCCCATTCAGCACATCTGGGACCTGTTGGATCGGAGGGTGAGGTCTAGGGCCATTCCACCCAGAAATGTCCGGGAACTTGCAAGTGCCTTGGTGGAAGAGTGGGGTAACATCTCGCAACAAGAACTGGCAAATCTGGTGCAGTCCATGAGGAGGAGATGCACTGCAGTACTTAATGCAGCTGGTGGCCACATCAGATACTGACTGTTACTTTTAATTTTGAGATAATGCAGTAGAAATAAAGGATGGTTATTTACTGCAGTAATGTTTTCATTATTATTATTTGGAAATTATTTTTTATTTTTTATTTTATATTGTTTTGAAATTGTTTTGGACTGTTTTGGTTTGTGAACGGTGCTTGGTCTGTGGTCTGTGCAGGTTTCTGCGGATGCGCTTCCTGCCTCCTCCCCCACGTGACCTTACCAACGAGCTTACTTCATCCCTCTCATGAGCGCCCGTCACAGAGATGTACGGAAGCGAACATTTGTAGTTAAAAAGTATATAAGTATTGTTTTGTTTAAAAAAATAATCAATCGTTTGGGTTCAGAAGAACTTTATTTGTCGACTGGAGTCGTGTGGATTATTTTGATGCACCTTAAATATGCATTTTGGACCGTCAGAAAATGGAGTACATTCACTTGCATTGTTTAAAGGAGGTGAAATGAAATCCTAAAAATCTTAAATTCTGTTTCTGATGAAGAAAGAAACTCCGATACATCTTGGATGGCCTGAGGGTGAGTAAATTATCAGCAAATTTTCATTTTTGGGTGAACTATTCCTTTAAGTGAGATGATTCACAATTTGACATCATCATAGAAATTCAACAAATCCGATATATCAAATTTGGAAAGGAAATGTGAGGGTATTTATTAACTAACTCCAAAGAGAATGTTAAAAAGTGTACTAAAAAAACCTATCATCTTGCATTTGCTTTTGTCTTGATACAAAATGCTTTTGCTCAGTTACTTTTATAAATTCTTTGATGTCACACCTTTGCTAAGATCTCTTCACTGTCAGCAGTAACTAGCAAGAGTACTATACATCCTATTTCCCATATTTAAAAAAAAAAAATGGTTGGAGTTAAGATTAGGGTTTGCTGATTTCTGTATAAAAACCAACTATTAAAAAAAAAAAAAAAACACAGACATTATGCCTAGTTAGTAGTTTACCCTACGTATTTATTACGTATTTAGTATGAAAGATGTCAGGTTTTTTTTTTTATTTTATTTTTTTTATGTAACAAGTAGTCTATGCCACATTCATCTTCGAAAGTAATTTACTTACTTTACCTTTAAGTCTAACTAATCTTAATCTAGTTATGCATTTCAATGTAATTTTGAGGAAGAAATATTTGGAAATAAGAAATGTAATCCCATTAATTTAAAACGTATGTATCCGTTCACCAAAAAGACTCTTTCAGATTAATTAAATGATTTGTTCAGTGACCTTTTCTGAAAATGATTCATTTGAACCATTAGATGGTGACAAATTACCATATTTTATTCTTTGAACGAGTGATTGCGTTGAACAAAAAGCACAGAGTCATTCACAACTAAAACAAGTCTAATTATCCTTTTCCAAAATTTGCCTGTCTATAAATCTATGAAGAGACTTCAGCAGAGTGTTTAAGCATCGTAAGCAATTCCCCAGAAATGACAACAAAGCATATCTATCATTTTGTGAACTGCTGAGCATGACTTTATCAAGCTATACAAAAAAAGACAGCAACACTAGCCTAAAAAATAATTATGAGTTTCAATAACATTCTGATGTCATTGTAATGTGTGGTCATCAGTCACTTTTATTCATAATTTAACTGGCCCCTTTTCTTTTTAAAGGAGACGAATTGAACGAACGACATGTCGCCTTTTGTTCAATCAGTCAGCAGTCTCTCGTTCAAAAACAAGATGCCTTAATTATTCATTTCATCCACGAATGTGTGTGCCAGTACATTCAGTTTGTTGCAGAACGAGATGTCTCATCTCGCTCAGACTCAAATGACCGGCTGGTTCAGGCCCGGCTCCAAATGGGGGCCTATTCATGAGCATGGCATAGCTTGACAACCACACCCACCCCTTCAACTGTTCAGCCCACATGGAAGGTCCTGTGGCCCACCTTACATCTTAGAACTGGAGCCGGGGCCTGAACTGATCCAGTGATGGGCATTTTCAATAGTCTTTAAAAGCAGGACAAAGCAACACAAATGGAATTTGCATGTCTAGAAATATACAATGACACTTTTAAAATAGACTTTAAATAGAAAACCATAACCGTTTTCACCACAAATGGTAAGACAGCAGGTCTTATTTTTCTATATTTTGTCAAATGTTGGACTTGACATTTACCAAGATTTTAAAAGGTCAACAAAAGCCCAAATACTGTATCTAGTTCTGTGCACTAAAGCTCATTTCGATTTGTTATTCATGTAATTTTAACTGTTTGGTTGTCAGTTATTTTACTCATTCATATATTGGGGATTATATTTTGTGAATACCTATAAACTTGTTTTATAGGTATTCACCATTTTCTCTCATTGTTGAACACGACTGACTCAAATACTGAACTGAATGAACAACATGGCCCCTCTTGTTCAGTCGGTCAGCAGATCCTCGTTCATGAACAACAATACTGATTAATTCATTATGTTTGCGAATGAGTGTCCCAGTACATTCAGTTCGTTCATGAACGAGAATGTCTTACCTTGTTCAGACTCAAATGACTGACTAGTTCAGTGACTGGTTCGTTCAATGGGTCAAACTAATGATATGCTAATTCACAGCCCGTACTCTTATGCTTTTTACTCACAATATAGTCAGTCTTTACAAGCAGTCTGGCACTTCAAAGTAGAGCTCATTGGCTTCAAAAAGGAGAGACTTCAGTGAACGTGAAACATGAGTCGGACCGTGGGTAATGATGGACCTAAGTAACAGAGCCCTCACTGGAGGTGGGCCCACAGAAAGGCTTCACTGATATTCCATTATATTATCACTTGTTATATATATATATATATATATATATATATATATATATAGTTATAACATGCTATTGGTTGGAATAAAACGTTGCAAGACTCTGTTTTCCACCTGTAAAAATGGGGAGTTCCCCTATAATCTGCCTTGTCTCCTCCCATGTTAGCGACTCCCACCCCCCTCAACAAAAGTGAAAGTGGTCTGGTCCATCAGCGGCGTGATGTCCAAACTGAGTACACGTCATGATGTACATTGCTCCGTGTCTCTCTGTTTTACGTCATACCCCACCTCCTTGTTTGCCCATTATTAGTTTATTAGTCACACCTGCCCTGTCTTTGATTTCTCTCCCTATTTTAGTCTCCTCATGTTTGCTGTCCAGTGCCAGTTTGTCTTGTTTCCAGTCTTGTGTGCTTATGTTTCCAGTCGGTTTGTTGATCGGTGTGTTGGTTCATGTTCTTGTTATTCCCTGTTCCTGTTTCCAGTCCGGTCAGTCCTGTTATTCCCCGTTACCTTCTGCCCCAGCTTGGATACATTTTCCACCTAAGGGGTAGTTTGTTTGTTTTTCCCATTGTGGGAGTTTATGTTGGATTTTTGTTTTATTTTTGTATTTAATAAACCTTTATTTTTCACTCTGTGTTCGGGTCCTGAGCCTCTCTATTCCTGACAGATTTAGCATGTGTTCTGAGTATATGTGTTCTCAGTGTAAATAATTGTAAATGTAAACTTATGCATGTAAACATGTAACAAATATATATGAAAAATAATAAATGCAGTTTCAAGACATTTATTGATGGAACAATGAATTTGACTATATTTCAAAAGCAAAAATGCAACCAATATGATGAAAAACTGACAAAATATAACTTGTAAAAGTAATATTTTCAAATTGTGCCTATAGGGTTACCTAGAAGGTTAAAAGGTCCCTTTTTAATTAACAGTTTGACCTGAGAACTAATTTATATTATATTTAAGTTCAATGGAAATTGTAACCAAAATATACCTAGAATCTGGAAACCTGCAACAATACCCAGGCCAGCCCTAATTTTAAGTTAATTTTGGACCCTGTGTAAATATCAGTTAGCAAGTTAAAACTTTCTAAAACTACCTGAGAGCAGAAATGTCTCAGGATAGCCCGAACAACCTGGCATACTTCTCATTTCAGAAATGTTATGGTGACTTTGCCAACAAAAAAAACTCATAAATTTATACATGTATAATTTTGTTAGTACGCTTTTTATATAATATTTTGCTTGATTCAAATAATATTTGTGTTTGAAAATAAAATGTTGTGAATTAGCACTGTTAAATATCCATCTAAAATGTTTATACTGGATATTATCCCCACCACAAACCCATATTGGTCAGGGGGCCTTAAAATAGTGCTGTGCCCGGGGCCCAAAATTTTGTGCTACGCTGCTGAATATGAGTCAGTGCATGGAAGTGAACAAGAACAATCTGTTCGGTTAAAAGATTTGTTCAAAAAGAGAGGTTTGTACTTGAATGAAACATCACTATCTATGTATTAATGAATAAGGGAATGGCAACTGTGGCAACAAATTAGTGGTTACAAATGGACAGAACTGATATCAGATGTATTTGTTGTTAACACCATTAATGCTGTTTACTAGCATTAGTGCACTGCACTATTTATGATGTGAGAAATCTTCCCGCATTTCACATGAATCACCAACAGATCAGCTATACTATGAAATTAATTTACCAATAACAAAAATAAATTAACAGTTCCATTAATGATTCTTTAAGTACTTTTGAGGAAGAAATATTTGGAAATAAGAAACGTAATTTCAAACTGATCTCACTGTCAATTCGGCGACAGTATGTTAAAAAGTTCTTCAGGGAGTGTTTTGAATGTATGGGCATGTGTGAGCTCCAGTTTCTGGGTGAAGTGTCCACAGAGTAACAGCAAATCTCAGTTGTAAAGAGGGTTTTTCCTTTGAAAATGAAACCTCCAATTCGAGCTCGTCATTGGTTATGCGGACGCGATTACTTCCTGGTTTCACTGCAGGATGAGAACCCAGGTCTATGAGCCTGCTGATGCAACTGCTGATGCAACCAGTCACGCCACAGGAGAAGATAAACACATCTAAACTGATGCAAAAATTTGAGATCTCAGATTTAACCCAGTCATTTGTCCAGTAGGAAGCACTGTATGTTTTGCAGTGTAGTTTCAAAAGAATCGGCTCATAAGTGTCGTTTGTTCAGGAATTGAGCTACACTGGTCGCTATGTACACTGCCTGGCCAAAAAGAAAAAGGTGCAGTTTGGATTTAAATAAGCAGATACTTAAGAGCCTATGATTGGATGATTATTGCAGTGATTAATATGTTTCAGCTGGCAAAAAAATCTTTAATGATCACGATCGGAGATCACTAAAACGCTTGAAGTCACATCCTAAAAAATCGATAGTAGAACTCACGGCTATGTTTTATAGTGAAAGTAAGAGCATTTACACATGCACAATGCGACGAGAACTTACATGATTGGGACTAAACAGCTGTGTGGCCACAAGAAAGCCACTTGTTAGTGAGGCTAATCGGAAAAAACTACTTCAGTTTGCTAGGGAGCATAAAGACTGGACTGTGGAGCAATGGAAAAAGGTCATGTGGTCTGATGAGTCCAGAACGATTACCCTATTCCAAAACGATGGGTGGCAATAAAATGAAATCAGCTGGATACCTGAATGCACTGAATGACCAGGTTATCCCATCAATGTTTTTTTTTCTTCCCTGACAGCACGGGCAAAATTGTGAAAGTGGAGTGGTGGTGGTGTAGTGGGCTAAAGCACATAACTGATAATCAGAATGTTGCTGGTTCAATCCCCACAGCCACCACCATTGTGTCCTTGAGCAAGGCACTTACCTCCAGGTTGCTCTGGGGGGGATTGTCCCTGTAATAAGTGCATTGTAAGTCGCTTTGGATAAAAGCGTCTGCCAAATGCATTAATGTATATGTAATGAAAGAGTGGTTCAGGGAGCATGAGGAATCATTTTCAGACATGAATTGGCCACCACAGAGTCCTGACCTTAACCCCATTGAAAGTCTTTAGGATGTCCTAGAGAAGACTTTACGTAGTGGTTCGACTCTCCCGTCATCAATACAAGATCTCGGACAAAAACGTATGCAACCCTGGATGGAAAAAAATGTTGTGACATTGCATAAGGTTGTCGAAACAATGCCACGACGAATGCATGTCTCATCACTCAGTAAAATGTCTTGTGTGTACTTCTGTTACTGGTTGGCTTTCACCTTTAATCATTGCCATATCTGGTGCAATGTGGAGTGTCCTGGTACCATTTCTTTTGCCCTTCATTTATTACATAGTGATAGTTCTCTGTTTTGTAGGTGTGTGCAGGGCTTTCTCTCAGTCAATATCTCTCACTTCTCTAAAGAAGAAATTAGTCATGGCTACTCTGTTCTTTGTGTTGATGAGTTACACATTTCTAATCCTCCCTGTTAATATTGCAGCGATTTTTATTTATTTATTTTATTTCTGATATGTATTCAGAAAATTCAGTGCAATAAACTTTGAAACTTTTTGTTTTAAACTCACTTGTGGATTGTTTGTTGTACGTGTTCATGAGAAGTGATGCTGGAAATGCTGTCAAGACGCCTCACTGTTGTCCCAGACGACAGAGGAGAACTCAGAATGAAACTCATTCAAATTGAATGTACATTGATCATTTCATTGACTACATCTGAAATCGTTCATTATGTACCCAGATGATATGCACATGACTGCTGTTACATACCGTATATTTGTGAGCATCTGTACTGTGAGTCTATGAATTCAGTGATATACTTGCTGTAATTGTGTTATTATGGACTGTCTGTATCACTCTGGGCAAAAGCACGATTGAATATCATTTAAAAATGTAGATTATCAATACATCAGCATGCTTACGACATTTGAATATGGAAATTATCATTTATAATCTTAAAAGTTGTTAGAAATATCTCAACTAGCTAACAGTAAATCTTACTAACAGAACATTTCGCTTGAGCAAATAAGTCACTGTTCCATTTTGTCTTTCAGAGAACTTAAAGGAATTAAATTAAATTATTAATTTACCCACCTCCATGTCGTTCCAAACCTATATGACTTTCTATCTTCTGTGGAAGACAAAAGGAAGAGGACATAAGGCAGAATGTAAGAGACAGACAGCCTTAACCATTCCCGTCACCATTCACTTTCATTGTATGGAACATGATTAAATAAAAGTAAATTGTGACTGATGCATTTTTGGTTTTGGCCCTTTAAGTAACTGTCAAAAGTCTAAATGTCTAATGTTACTAACATCTTGCCTACCTTTTGGATTTTCTATTTGTCTTCTTAGTTTTATGATTACGCTCACTAAACATAAATTCATGTTTCATTTTAATGAGCTAAAATTTCTTTAGAAAATCTTTTTTCATATATATATATATATATATATATATATATATATTTACAGTATTCTGATTTTTTTATAATGATTTCTAATGGTTAAAAACTATGGCTGTAACCAGATTTTTTCAGCTCTATAAACACTGAAAAACTTAAAGTCTGTACATTGACATTACATTCAAACATTTACGGTAATCAAGTTAAGAATCTAGTTATCATCTTTTACTGTAACAACAGTCTATTTGCAAATTAATTTTTGTGTTGTATTGTGTTCAAAATGGACTGAGTCGCATGCGTTCCATTTTGTATTGTGTATGAAACTCTTCTGAACATAAAATGTGTGGTATACGGCACAGTAAAAAAAAAAAAATCTGTTGTTGGTATAAATATATTTATTTCAACACATTTTTGTATGTATATACTGTATGTGCCTGGAGACTAGATGACACGGAGTAACTACGCATTCTACTTGTTGCTCTGGAAGTGTGAAAATAACTGATGGATTTACTCAAGTGGACTAACTTGTTACCAAATACATTCTTAGTTTGATGTAAAATAAATAAATAAATAAATAAAAACCTTTGCCACATAAAAACAGCCAGTTCAAATGGTAACGGCTTTAAACTTCTGTTCCATTTTTCTGTGATTATTTGAATGTTGGTAACATATAAATAAAGATATTGTAACATTGAAAAGACTGTTTTGAGCAGCTTTTTCATTATTATAACCGCTTCTGCCTTCTCTCCTGGTAAGCAGCAGTGTGAATGCAGATTACACACACACCGGTTTGATCACACGGCTTAGGGATGTGATCAAATCTATCTAATCATAAGTGCGAAGTTACCGCCACCATGCATTTGTAATTAGAAAAAATTAAATGAGTGCTGCAACATTTTATTTTTCAGAGAAACTGTAAATCTTTAAATGTTAAGATAAAGCATTTAGGTTAAATTAAGTAGCACTAACCCATGTGTATTCTGCAGAGAAAGTGGGATGTGTCTGAAGGTGTTTAATAAGGTTTCTGGTTTCCTCCTTTGACTTGAAATAACTGTAGATATTCTGGCAAAACCCAAAATAATTCAAATCTTGTTACAAAAGCTTCTCTCTCTCCAAAGTTTTATTTAAATCCATATTATCCATTAGGAGAAACGACCACCAAATTAACACACTGGGATTCAGACGTGTGTGTCTGAAGCATGGGAAAACCACACATTGAAAAATAAACAATACCATGTAATGGACAAATTCTAAACAGTATTTTGCGCTCTTAAATGGCACTGCATGAAGGGGACGCCACTCAAAAAGACTACATTTTTAATATTACTGCATACATAGGTCTGATTCAAATGAAGGTTTTAGCGAAAATAATATTTACTACCGCACATACAACATAACTTATGGTACTACTGTATAGACGGTACTACTGTTTAAAAAATACTGTGACACCACCAGTATTTTGAAGCTTTAGTATCACGATACTACCGTAGCACCTGTCTACCGTGCAACCCTAGTTGGGTATTAGTCACATTTTATGAAATGTTAGTAATTAAAGTACTTATTCACTGATATATTCTTATCCAATGTGTCATCATTTTTTACACTTATTACTTTGTTCTCTGTTGATAATAAAGTGCTGTGAAAAAGTATTTACCCCCATCCTAACATCTGTTTTTGTGTATATCTCATACAAAATTGTTTCAAAATTTGAAACAAAATCTAACATAAAAGTCAATCTGAGTAAACAAAAATAAATAAAAAAATAAATAAAATAAAATAAAAAAATACCAACTGGGTCTGTGTGAAAAAGTATTTGTATTTAAAAAAAGTATTAGTTACTAAATCCCCAAATCAAACTGCATTCATAATGGGGTTCAGCTGGACTAGACATACTTAGACCTGATTACTGTCAGCCCTGTTCAATCAAATCAACACCAAAATATATATTTTTCAGCAGCATGAAGTTGGCTAAAAGGTCTCACCCAGTAGCACACTATGCCAAGGTCGAAAGAAATTCCAGAAATGATGAGGAAAAAGGTGATTGAAATACATCAGTCTGGGAAGGGTTACAAAGCTATTTCAAATGCTCTGGGACTCCAAAGAACCACAGTGAGCACCATTATCTCCAAATGGATGAATACTTGGCACAGTAGTGAACCTTCCCAAAAGTGGCCAACCTTCCAAAATTCCTCCAAGGGCACAGCGATGACTCATCCAGCAAGTCACAAAAAAGCCAAGGACAACATCCAAGGGACTGCAGGCCTCTCTCACATCAATAATGGTCACTGTTCATGACTCCACTATCAGAAAGACATTGGACAAAAATGACATCCATGGAAGAGTGGCAAGGCAAAAATAACTACTAACCCAGAAGAACATTAAAGCTCATCTGAATTTTGCCAAAACACACCTTGATGATTCTCAAACCTTTTGGGAGAATGTTCTGTGAACTGATGAGTCGAAAGTGGAACTGTTTGGAAGACAGGGGTCCCATTACATCTGGCGTAAATCAAACACAGAATTCCACCAAAAGAACATCATACCTACGGTCAAGCATGATGGTGGTCGTGTGTATCTATTATATCTAGTATAAGTGTTTGGTTGCAGTTGTTGCTGCTAAAGGTGGCACAACCAGCTATTGCGTAAGGGGGCAGTTAGTTTTTCACATGGGTAATATAGTTGTTGGATAACTTTTTTGTTTCAATAAAAAAAAAAAAAAAAAAATATATATATATATATATATATATATATATATATTAAAACTGTATTTTGTTTACTCAGGTTGTCTTTGTGTTATAACTCGTTTGAAGATCTAAAACAATTTAGCATGAAAAATACACAAAAATAGAAGAAATCAGGAAGGGGGCAAATACTTTTTCAAATCACTGTAGTTGGATACCCATTGGATGAACTTTAACCATTTAAACATTAACAAACTAAAAAAATAAGAACTATTGAGCTATTCTAACATTCTATCTTTGACAAAGTAACACACTTTTAGTGTTACTTAACGTGGCTAAAGTGAAGTTAGTTGATTTCTCTGTGAAGCAGATTATTAAAAACAGGGTAACACTTTACAAAAAGATTCAATAAGATTTTTTTTTTTCTCCCCTTTTCTCCCCAATTTGGAATGCCCAATTCCCAATGTGCTCTAAGTCCTCATGGTGGCATAGTGACTTGCCTCAATCCGGGTGGTGGAGGACGAATCTCAGTAGGCCCCACGGCATCGGCATCCACGCACAACCCACCACACGCACCACTGAGAGTGAGAAACACACACTACAGCGACCACGAGGAGGTTACCCCATGTGACTCTACCCTCTCTAGCAACCGGGCCAATTTGGTTGCTTAGGAGACCTGGCTGGAGTCATTCAGCACGCCCTGGATTCGAACTTGCGACTCCAGGGGTGGTAGTCAGCGTCAATACACACTGAGATACCCAGGCCCCAAAGATCCCATTTGTTAACAATAGTTAATGCATTAGGTATCATGCACTAACAATGAATAGTATCTCTACTATTACTATTACTATTACTATTAACATGATAAAAGCTGTGTATTGAGTAGCATTTGCAAGTAATACTGAACAACGGCAAACTTTATATGATGTGAGGAATATTTCCACATTTTACATGACATGTCCACAGATCAGTTTAAATATAAAAGAAGGATTCCAGCCAGCAGTAATGTAGTACAATTCTCAAGAGTAAAAGTAAGTCATAGTTTCTCAATAGACTTTGCATGAATGATCTGACTGTGCTCACTTAATGTGTTCCAGGATCAACAACATTAGATTGTGCTGTTATTTTCTGAATTCAATGATGTACTTGCTGTAATTATGTAGATTGTGGTTGTGCTTTATAGCGTTGCAAGTAATACTGTAACTGATAACATGTAAGTATGGTTATGATATTTTTATGTGAATATTGTTTTTGAAATTATGAAACAAAAGATTTAAGACATGATTCACAATTTTAAATCATCATAGAAGTTCAACAAGTTCGAAATATCATATTTGGAAAGGAAATATGAGGCTATTGATTAACTCCAGAGAGAATGTAAAAAAAAAGGTGTACTACAAACCCTATCATCTTGCCTTTGCTATAGTCTTCATACAAAATGCTTTTGCTCAGTTACTTTTTAATATGTATAAATTCTTTGATGTCACACCTTTACTAAGATCTCATCAATGTTCACAGTAACTAAAAAGAGTACTATACATCCTATTTCCCATAATAAAAATAAATGTAAAAAAAAGGTTGGAATTAAGATTAGGGTTAGCTGATTTCTGTATAAAGACAAACTATTAAAAAAACAGAGACATTATGCCCAGTTAGCATAACTACAATGCAATTTTTTTGTTTTTGTTTTGAAAGGGTTGTGAGAACATTTTCCCCACGTATTTAGTATGAGAGACGTCAGCTTTTTTTTTCATACAACAAGTATTATAGCACAGACATTTATCTTTGAAAGTAATTACCTAGTTTACCTTTAAGTCTAATTTAGTCCTAATTTATTTATCCCTTTCAATGTAATTCTGAGGAAGAAATATTTGAAATGTAATCCCATTAATTAAAAACGAATGTACTGCTCCTGTGACTGGGGACTTTTGAATCCGTTTAATAAAAGATTTGTTTTTCAAATACTGAACTGAACCCCCTTGTTCAGTCGGTCAGCAGATCCTTGTTCATGAATGACAATAATTATTCATTCATTTCCTTTGAAAACGAGTGTACCAGGACATTAATTTTTTTCATGAACTAGATGTATAATCTCAATCAGACTCAGATGGCCGACTCGACTGGTTTAGTGAAGAGGCGTATACGTTCAGAGGGTCAAATCAATTATATGCTCCTGCACAGCTTGTACTCAAATGGTTCGCGGTATAATCAGTCTTTGGAGGAAAGAAAAGCCAACAACGGAGTCTCACACTTGAAAGTAAAGCTCTTCAGCTTTCAAAGAGATAGACTTCAGTGAACTAAAAATTTGAGTCAGTGGATGGAAGTGAACAAGAAAGATTTGTTCACAAAGACTGATTCGTTCACAAAGACTGATTCGTTCCAAGGTTATAATAGTTATAATATTTAATATATAATTTATTTTAGTTTTGTTAGTCAGTTCTTTGTTAGTTTTAGTTTAGTTTTAGTTTTGTTTGTTAGTTTTAGTTTTTCTTTTAGTTTTTCAGTGCATATAGGTTTTATTTTAGTTTTTAAATTAAGGAATAAATGGAGAATGGGTAATTTCTCCCCAATTTTGAATGCCCAATTCCCAATGCACTCTAAGTCCTAGTGGTGGCGTAGTGACTCAATTTGGTTGGTCAATCAGGGTTGCGGAGGATGAATCTCAGTTGCCTCCGCATCTGAGACTGTCAATCTGCACATCTTTTCATATGGCTTGTTGAGTGCGTTACCGCTGCGACATAGCGCATGTGGGGACTTCTGTTGAGGATTACAGCTTGGGCCTGTAGACTAGTAGACTTGGAATGAAGACCAGGAGTCGAGGGGTCAATCAAATTAGTTGCATTTTACTGCAATCAATTGGCAGAAGTCAGCAGTACAAAAGCCTCTGTGTTCGAAGACAGGAGAATCACGAACTGAACTCAGGTCCAAAAACATCAATACTTATAGTCAGATACAGCATCAAGTTGATGTCAATGCTATAGCTTCAAGAATTTTGATTGGATACAAGCATAGATAACTATAGAACATTTCTGAACATGGTCATCATGTACATCGTTTATCTCACTGATAGTTGGCATGACGCTTTAGTTCCGTATATAGGCGCCAATGGTCGGAGTCAGGTCATAGGCCACGGACAGTCTTCCCTTTATGGACAGTAGTAGGTCTCTGAGGTCCAGTTGTCCACTTCTTGACTGCTATTCTCACTTTACATAATTCCTGAAACAGAAATACTTTTGGAGAAACACACACACAGTTTCTCCTGTTCAAGGTCTTATACTACAAAACTTCTGTTGGAGACTGGTCTTATCTTATTGGAACTCAAAACATAGAGATAATTGTATTTTCTCTCAGGGCATCTGAAGTGGTATTCTAACTAAGCTGGCAGAAAACATTCACAATCAATGTACATTGTTAGGTCATGTAGACACTAGAGAAGTGGCCTACATGTCCTAGGCCTATTAGTCAGAAGACACACTGTCTCCTAAAGCATAAAGACAGATATGAAATGTTCTCAAACTGCTTGTACGAGCATGACACCACAAAGAACATATAGTAAGATACTTAGAATAATAAATCATTAGCTCAAAAGGATATACAGTATGTGATAAAAATACTGATTTGTTCCACTAAAATAATTCACTTAATCACATTAGGTTAAATGCTGATCAGTTTAAATTTAATTCACTCAAAGGATATATATATCCAGGTGTCCACCCCTTCACTTCATGCTATTCTCCGCGGCATCCTCACACAACTCACCACGCACCCCTCCGAGAGCGAACCACATTATAGCGACGATGAGGAGTTTACCTCATGTGATTTTTTTTTTTTTTTAAACTTTAACCACAAGGTCCTCTTTAATGCACTGACTGGACATGAGAAAGCAACTTTTGCCACAACTGAACTTTAAAACAAAACTCTTTACCAGTTTCAAATTAGATGTGAAACAAATCACAGATTGCCAGGGTTAGACAGAATGAATAAAAAGACTCTCTCTCTCTCTGTCTGTCTGTCTCTGTCTCTGTCTCTCTGTCTCTGTGTGTGTGTGTGTGTGTGTGTGTGTGTGTGTGTGTGTGTGTGTGTGTGTGTGTGTGTGTGTGTGTGTGTGTGTGTGTGTGCTGAAATGTGATTGTGTGCGGAGGAGAGAGAGAGAGAGAGATAGAATCAATTACTGGTTATAATTATATTGTTTCTGTTCTCTTTGTTTTAACTTCATGCTTTGGCAAAAAAATGAACATCATGGCAATATAGGCTGAATTTGAAATAAAATAAAATAATAATAAGAAGAAATAACTAAATGAATATTGATTCACTGGTTGTTGCTGACATCTTTAGACATCTTCAAGCAGCAATTTCCTGTTAATCTTGAGAAACACTCTTTCCTCCAGGGATGTGGTTGCCCTGTTTCTTAATCCCGATGTTAACTGTCCACATACGCAACTCTACTTGTCTTTCCAGCCCAACGACACCACAGTGACTGCTCGAATTTCTGCCTGCCTGGTGGACATCTCGGCCTGGATGAAGGAGCACCACCTGCAACTCAACCCAGCCAAGACTGAACTCCTTGTCTTTCCAGCCAACCCTGATGTTGAACACAACATCACCGTGCAGCTGGGTGCAACTACAGTAACGCCTTCCAAATCGGTCAGAAATCTAGGGGTAACCATCGACAACAGACTAAATTTCACAGACCACATCTCAAAGACCGCAAGATCATGTAGATTTACACTCTACAATATCAGGAATATAAGACCCTTCCTCTCTGAACATGCCACACAACTTCTTGTTCAGTCACTTGTCATAACTAGACTGGACTACTGTAACGCTCTCATTGCAGGCCTCCCTGCATGTGCAACTAGACCCCTCCAAATGATCCAGAATGCAGCAGCACATCTGGTCTTTAATGAACCAAAGAGAGCACATGTTACACCACTCCTTGTCTCTCTCCACTGGCTACCGGTTGATGCACGTATCAAATTCAAGGCTCTGATGCTGGCATACAGAACAGTTACTGGGTCTGCTCCAGCATACCTAAAATCATTTATGCAGAGCTACGCACCCACTAGAAGTCTGCGGTCGGCTAAGGAACGTCGACTTGTTGTACCAACACAAAGAGGCACCAAAACACTTTCCCGGACTTTCATCTTCATCATACCACATTGGTGGAACGACCTTCCCAACTCCATCCGTGAAGCTGACTCACTCTCTGTCAAAAAACGACTAAAAACACATCTTTTCCATGAGCACTTAACCAGTCATTAAAAACTACTATTATGATGCTAGTGATACTTTGTAACACAGCACTTTTTATACCACTGTCTCCTAAGATGATTCGCTTATGTTTTCCTCTCTTGTAAGTCACTTTGGATAAAAGCGCCTGCCAAATGAATAAATGTAAATGTAAATGTAGATATGCTCCACAAAAGCTTGTGAAGCAGGAGCACACACCAGATCTTGTGCCACAGTAACAAGCTTTGGATACAGAGCTTCTCTCTCTCCAGAATTGCAGTGGTGACTGTACAGATACTCCTTGCATGATCTCTTCCGGGTATTTTCTAAATTTTCCTACTGCACTTTCATCTCGGTTTGTTGGGTGTGAGAAGTTGGTCTCCAAGTGAGATGTAAGGGAACGGTACTTCTGCAGAACATTGCTGGAGGAGCTGGGAGTATGTGTTGGAGGCCCAAAATCGACTGCATTTTCATCATTAAGAATCGTGGTCTGGTTATACTCGTTTGTCCAGTCAATTACAAATTATTCTGCTGCCTTCCTCAGTGGCTCTAATTCTGGAGAATGAAGAATAAGTGAAACACACACATCCATAAGGCATGCTGCTGGTGTTGAAGTAAATGTAGTGGACATGGGATTTAGGACAAAAGCAAATCTGTCACGCAAGGAATTCAACAGAATTTGAGCAAGTAGTTTTCCTGCTCCAGTTGACTGCAAGTGTGCTTCAGTGTTGAGCAAACATGGCACCACCTCTGGTATGCAATTGATCTGTATGAACAGCAAATGGCTCCTGTAGCTTCGTTAGTTGCTCCAACCTCATCCAGTCACTTGTCAACAGAGTGTCTATGCTGATGTGTTCAAGTACCTCGTTCAGTTCTGACCTGATTTCAAGCAGCCTCCGCATCATGTCAAATGTGCTGTTCCACCTTGTGCTACGGTTCCTTATGAGTGATTTGCCACATCTTTTTATCAGCTCTTGATTTGCCACTGAAGATTTATGAACAGCATGACCAGTTTTCTCGCCTTGGTGATTGTTGAGTTGGCACTTGGGTGTTTCTTGGCATCTTTTACAGTTAGCTGAATGAAGTGTGTGAGCTAGGCAGGCCATCCACAGGAATTTGGTTGTGTCCCCAGACATCAGCACATCAGGCAACTCTAAAATTTCTGAACCTGAAAAATTGAAAGGGAAAAAGTTTTATGAAACAATGAAAAGAAAAATACCTCATTTTATCTAACTCAACATTGTGAACATATTCTGGGCGGAATATCTGGTTTAAATACCACTTAATCTCTGTTGACAGCATATGTGGCATGCTCTTGATAACAACAGACTGAATCAGTCAGTTAATTTATTACAAATATTTACAATAATGCACTTGCAATTTAAGCCTATGGGACAATTGTGCACCAAAATAAATGATAAAAAAATATACAGTTTTCACACTAGTTCAGTATAGCCATAACATTTAAAGTCAATGTGAAGTGGAATAACGTTGAATAACAGATTATTCATTCACAATAAACCTAGGAACATGCATTAAGAAAGTAAATAGAGTAAATTAATGTTTAGGCTACTTGCATAGGCTACCACACGTTTGCATGACACATGCAATTTGATTAATCACGCACATACAAAATTGAATATTGTCATAGCATATTTTGACCTATGATTTATTTGCTTAATAATTTAATGAATAACTTTATACATAAATAATAATAATAATTATAATTAAAAAAATTTTTTTAGCTACAGTAATTCTCATCAGTCTTAGAAAATACTTATATAATAGAATTCTTACCCTCCTCCTCGTTAGCATCATTGTCAGAGTTCTCCGAATCTACATTATCCAAGTCCAAATAGTTTGAGCCCTCTGGTTCAGAAATTACATGTTCCTCTCTGTTCTTACCAAGCAGCTTAATGGCTTTGACAATGTTTGACCCATTGTCCGTGACAATAAGCATCACTTTTTTGTCATCTATACTCCATTTATTTAACGTGTTAGTTATGCACTGGGTAATCATCTCCCCCATGTGAGGGTATTCTAGCCGATGTAAATTTAATAAAGCATGATGCGCTTGGCCTGTGGGTGGATGAAAAAAGCACACTGAAATGCCTAAAAACGAGGCAGTTAAACCCCTCTTGTGCCAACCATCAACGCACAATGTTAGTTTCCGTGCTTCTTTTACTATTTCCTTGAGCTTTTGTTGAGCAGTATTAATTTTTTCACTGATAAGACCGTTCATCCTGGCTGCGCCCGGTGTTTTGAATTTAGGGTCAAGAGTTGAATTAAACAGCCGAGACGATGAGGAATCACAAAGCCACATAGAAATGCCTGTGTCAATGAACATCTGAACCAGGGTAGTCTTGTGCTTGTGGTACTCTACGGTGTCAGTTGCCCATATGTCAGACCTCTTAAAACAGGTCTTTAATGTCTGTTGATATAATCCAGCACATCCGGTCACACATACTAGTGGTGGTTGTTTCAATGCTCTCCTTCTCCCGCTCCAAGAACTCTTTGTAGGCTTCTTTATACATCGATTGCAAGTGTACTTTTAAATTTGTTGGATTTTTGTGTCGCATACATTACTGCCTACAGCCACTAAACACTGTGATTTGTCAGCCGATGTGTCATAACTGTAAAAGTCCCAGACACAACTAGCCCATTTTCTACCTGCTTTCATTCTTTCCATGATTGTAGTGATGATTGCTAATACAATCAGGTCAATTAGCCTGATATTATCGCCCTTTACTGGCATCTTCATGTAATGGTGGGTTTAAAGGTTTAAGGGCAAAAACGAAAACTAAATATTATTCACGATCATTAAAAAAAACAAAAAAACAATTTGGTTAGTTTCAGAGCCATGAAAATGTATTTTAGTTTAGTTTCAGGGGGGTTGTGAGGGGGGTTGCTACACTCGGTGACCTATATGAGAGTGGAGTGTTGAGATCCTTTGAAAATTTGGTTCAACATTTTGGGATTCCCAGATCTCAGTTTTTTAGGTATTTACAGCTGTGCCACCTGCTCTGTACTATTTTGGGAGTAGCATACACCCCCCTAAAGCAAGGCATCAGTGTATTACTCCCTGCTAATTCAGTGTCTGGGGGACGGAGCTTTAACTTTTATCAAGAGATTATGGGAGAAAGATTTTAACTTGGTATTGGAGGAGGGAGTGTGGGCTAGGATTCTAAAAAATGTCAAGTCTGTATCTAGAGATGCAAGGGTGCGCCTTATGCAATTCAAGATTTTACTTAGATTCTGCTGGACCCCCTCTAGATTGTATAGGTTTGGTCTTAAAGACACACCCACCTGTTGGCGATGCCAATCGGAAGATGGAGACATGGCCCATGTTTTTTGGTGGTGTGCTGAGATCCAGGAATTTTGGTTGAAGGTTCAGAGTTTTGTGTGTGACATGTTGGGCACTCGGGTTTTCATTTTGCCCCAGACTCTGTGTTTTGGGCAATGGGGTGGTCTAAATTGGGTCCTGACCAGTGCTATGACAGGTAGGCAGATTGTTTTAAGGGGATGGAAGTCGGCTGGATTGCCCTCAGTCAGTGGTGCAAGGAGATGGGTAGGGTGGCAGCTTACGGGGAGGTGTCGTGTAGAACGCTGGGGATCTGGGATACATTTGATGGGAAATGGGTCAGTTATTTGAAGTTTTTGGGGGACTCTTTGGGAGGGACTGTGGAGAGAGAGGTATAGCTTTAGATGTGTATGATTTTATATATATATATATATATATATATATATATATACACTACTGGTCAAACGTTTTGAAACACTTGATTGAAATGTTTCTCATGATCTTAAAAATCTTTTGATCTGAGGGCGCATGCTTACATTTTTTAAATTAGTTTTGTTTAATTTATTTCATTATAAAACTACAATTTAATAAAATAAAATAAAATAAAATAAAAGTATTTGAAATTGATGACTTGGACCAAATAATAAAGAAAAGCAGCCAATATGTGCCCAACATAGATGGGAACTCCTTCAATACTGTTTAAAAAGAATCCCAGGTTGATACCTCAAGAATTTGGTTGAGAAAATGTAAAGAGTACATGTTTGCAAATTCTAGACGAAGGGTGACTACTTTGAAGATGCTAAAATATAACACAGTTTTGATTTACTTTGGATTTTGTTTAGTCACAACATAATTCCCATAGTTCCATTTATGTTATTCCATAGTTTTGATGACTTTACTATTATTCTAAAATGTGAAAGAAAAAAAAATAAGTGTTTCAAAAATTTTGACTGGTAGTGTATATATATACGGTATATATATATAGGTTTTTTTTTTTTCTCTCTCTCTCTGTGTACTTATATGAGACCATGGGGATGTTCGTTTGGGGTCTGGGTGGGGTAGTTGATTGGGAAGGGTGAGGGGTAGTAGTGGGAGTTAAATGTTGATTCAGTGTATATATGTTTTGTTTTTCTTTGTCATCTCTATGAATCAGTAAAAATGTTAATTTTTTAAAAAATGGACAAAACAGATTTCAGGTGAATTTCCTGGTAACACAAGTAATGTATTATATGTAAAGTAATGTACAAGTATTGGGTTGTGTTTACTGGCATTAGTGCACCACACTATTTATAATATGAGGAAAATTCCCACATTTCGTGTGACGTGTCGACATATCAGTTGTATTTTAAAAGAAATTTACCAACATAAAAAATGTAATGGTTCCATTAATGATTTTGTGTTTACCAGCATTAGTGCACCGCATTATTTATGATGTGAGGAATCTACCTACTTTTCACGTGATGTGTCAACAAATTTCTGAGATCATGCAATAAAGATATTGTGTTAAGCGAGGCGAGGAATAAAGGAAGACTTTCTTGGAAGACCCACAACATTTTCTTGTGTCCCAGACTTTGCGAATTTGACAAGAGAGAAACGTGATCAACTCAAGGAATGCAAGAAACTCTTACATCAACGGAAGGTCGCTTTTGCACTGATGTTCCTTGCCAAATTGAGAACAGATGCTAAAGATGGCCGCAAGGATGCAACAATGCTGCCTTCAAAAACTGACCAGATGAAGGCTTTTAGTGGACAAGATTTGACGCAAACATTGGACTCAGAAGTACACTGATGCCTACCTACCTCTGTATGCTGCCTTCAAAAGCAGCATTTTCTGATTAACAATTTTGTATTGATTCACATATTGAACACAGAAAAACAAAACATATACACACAGAATCAACAATTAACCCCCACTATTACCCCTCCCAATCCCCAACCCCGCCTAATAATAATCACCCTTCCAGAAACGCTAGATATCCACCCCATTTCCCCACAAACAAGTTCAATTTCCCCAGTCTTCTAAATGACCCTTCTTCAAAGGCTGCCACCCTTCCCATCTCCGAGCATCACTCCTGAAATGAAGGCGCTCTAGCCGACCTCCATCCCCTTAAAAATGTCTGTATGGTGATCATGACACTGGTTAGGACCCAACTCTTTATGTGTCTATTCTCAACATCGATGACCGCCCCATCTCCCAAAATACAGAGTCTGGGGTAGGCCTAGCCCATCTTTGTCAATCGACCTATGCAGCTTACTGAAATGTAATCTGAGATGTTTCCCATTCCAAATGATGGACTTCGCTATGCTAACAAATTGCTTGAAATAAGAGAGGGTGACATCTATTAGGAGAGACTGTAGCAGGTAGCTGAATTTTGGAATACAATTCATTTTAATAACATTAACCTTCCCAATCATCGATAAATGTAATGAAGCCCACCTGCCCACATCGTTCGAAAACCTTTTTATTAAAGGGTCAAAATTAACTAAAATACCCAAATACTTAATGCCCTGTTTGGGCCACAAAAAGGCGCCCGGCTAAAAAGCCGTTATTGGGCAGTATGCTATCAGAGCCAAAGCTTTGGATTTAGATCAATTAACTCTGTATCCCGAGAACTTAGAAAAGGACTGAATAATTCTGTGGAGGCAAGGCATAGTGTTGGAGATGAATAATAAAATATCATCTGTATTAAGCAGAAGCTTATGCGCCACACCTCCCGCCATCACCCCTGGAAAATCATCTTCCTTTCTTATCAAGGCTGCTAATGGTTCCAGGGCAAGACAGAACAATAATGGGGAAAGAGGGCAACTGCCGGGTACTCCTATCCAGAGTAAAATAATCTCAAATTAATACATTTGTTTGTACTGCCGCTACCGGGTGTCTATAAAGTAATTTAATCCATCCAATAAATGTACTCCCAAACCCGTACATTTCCAAAATCTTAAAAAGATAATCCCATTCTGCCATATCAAACGCCTTTTCGGTATCAAGTGAGATGGCAGTGACCGGAGTCTGATCATTCGCCACTGACCACATGATATTGATGAAACGCCTAATGTTATCAGAAGAGCTGCAGCCCCAAATAAACCCCACCTGATCTATATGTATAAGAGATGCCATAACTTTACTTAATCGGTCAGCCGAAATTTTTGACAATATTTTAACATCTAGCTGGATCAGGGAAATTGAACGGTATCTCTTTCACTCGCTTGGATCTTTGTCCTTTTTAATAATCAGACTGATCCGGGCAACATCATGGTTGGCAGAAGCTTCCCATTCTTTAATGATTCCATATAAACGTCTAGCAAATGTGGAGCCAATTTTGTAGCATAAGATCTAAAAAACTCAGTGGCAAAGCCTTCTGGCCCCTGGAGCTTTGCCTGTAGGCAAGGCCTTAATTACCTCGCCAAGCTCCACCAAGGTTATCTCAGAATCTAAATAATTTTTTTGCTCAGTCATCAGTTTAGGGAGTTCTAATGGTTCCACAAAGTTTCTAATATCTTCATCAGTAGACGAAGATGTGGAACTATAGAGATTAAGAAAGCATTATTAATATCAATGGCAGAGGTAAAAATTTCAGCACCAGCAGATTTCACTGAGGGAATGTTAAAAAAAGACTCTCTGCTTTATATATCTAGCCAAAAGCTTTCTTGCTTTCCCCCGACTCAAAGTATGACTGTCTTGCCCTGAATAGCCAAAACTCCACCTTCCGCGACAAAATAGTATTATATCTGTATTTCAATCGTATCAATTCTCTGAGGCCATCAGACGACATTCGGCGCTTCAGCTCTGCCTCGGCACTTTTAATATTCCCTTCCAACTCCACGAGTTCTCATGCTTTGAATTTTTTGATGAATGAGGCATACTGTATGATCCGACCCCTAAGAACCGCCTGAAGTGCCTCCCAAGCCACGCCCACAGAGGATACTGAGGACCAGTTGGTCTCTATATAAACATTGATTTCAGCCTTTAACATTTGTTGGAAATCAATATTTTGCAAAAGGGATACATTAAAGTGGCAACTATATGATTTATTTTTCTCCGTATGTTGCAACATATCTAAACTCACCAGGGCGTGATCTGAGACTAAGATGTTTCCAGTTGAGCAGTCAACAACAGATGAAATGAGGGACTTTTATATAAAAAAATCTATTCTAGAATAAATCTTATGGACTGATGAAAAGAATGTATAGTCCCTACCAGATGGGTTCAGAAGTCTCCAAATATATATAAGACCAAGATTTTTACACATCCTGTGAAGCGTCACTGTTGCTCTAGGGAGCTTGCACACATTTGCTTCACTATGATCAAGGACTGAGTCCATCAATAGATTAAAGTCTCCTCCCAAAATTATATCATGAGGGGTGCCAGCGGCTTGCAACATCCCTTCAAGATCTATAAAAAAGCCCTGATCATCAGCGTGAGGTGCGTAAACATTAGCCAAAATCAACCTTTGTCCTTGAATTTCTGCTAAAACAATAATGACTCTTCCTAATTTATCTTTAATCTGTTAGAGATATTTGAATTGTAGATGTTTACTAATCAATATAATGACTCCCTTGCTCTTGCTCATGCCAGCACTATAAAAAAAAAATGCCCACCCCATATCTTCCCAAATTTTCCGGCTTCCTGTGGGGAAAGATGCGTTTTTTGAAGAAACACTATATCGTATAAGAAAACTATATCGTTTAAGAAAAGAAATAACCTTCCTTCTTTTTATGGCGTGCCCCAACCCATTCACATTCCACATGGATAGAGACATATTAGAAAAAAAATAGATTGTGTGTCAAAAACAAAATTATAAAGACCACATTCCAACATTAGTGCAACAGTCAAACCCCGAACTTCCCCAGAACCAAACAAACAGAAAAAAGAAAAACATGCGCATTAACCCCGAGAATGACAGTGCCAACCGGTGACCATCCCTCTAAACTCAAACAGTTCATGCATGCCTACGAGAGCCCCCGCGACAACTTTGCCGTCGGATTGCTCAAGTCCAGTGTTTCTATACAAATTTTGTGAGACAGAATTACATAACAGAAGAAAATCTATAAAACAAACTCCAGCCAATAGACAGAATAAACACAAAGAATGTGTAGATTCATCCACATAACTGTCCTGAAGGTTTGTTCCTCCACAAAACAAGCTTCAGCCACTAGCAGAACCAGCAAAAAAAAAAGCCGTTCAGTTTCCTCAGGCAGTCAAACGAATGTTCAGTGAGCTGGCTGTTACATGAGTGCAGCAGATGACCTAATCACTCCAATGTCCTGCAAAAAATACTCCGCAAAACAAGCTCCAGCCAATAGGAGGCATAAGCACAAAGAACAGGCAGATTCATCCACAACACTGTCCCGAAGGAGTGTTACTACACAAAACAAACTCCAGCCACTAGGTGGAACCAGCACAAAAAGAAACAAAAAAGGCACCCAGTTTCCTCGGATGGTCAAGTGAATGTTTAGTGAGTCAGGCCCACTCGGCTGCAACGCAAGCACCACAAAATGACTTAATCATTCCATTGACTTTATGAAGGACAATGCTTGTTGGGGACATGTAAATACTTTGCGGCCATCCTTAGCATCTATTCTCAACCTGGCCGGGAACATCAGTGCAAAAGTGACCCTCCATCGATGCAAGAGTTTCTTGAAGGAGTGTTACTACACAAAACAACCTCCAGCCACTAGGTGGAACCAGCACAAAAAAGAAACAAAAAAGGCGCCCAGCTTCCTCTGATGGTCAATTAATTTTCAGTGAGTCAGGCCAACTCGGCTGCAACATGAGAATCACACAATTACTTACTCATTCCATTGACTTTATGAAGGACAATGCTTTTTGGGGACATGTAAATACTTTGCGGCCGTTCTCAATTTGGCAAGGAACATCAGTGCAAAAGCGACCTTCCGTTGATGTAAGAGATTCTTGCATTCCTTGAGTAGATCACGTTTCTCTCTTGTCAAATTCGCAAAGTCAGAGACACAAGAAAATGTTGTGGGTCTTCCAAGAAAGTCTTCCTTTATTCTTCGCCTCGCTTAATACAAGATCTTTATTGCATGATCTCAGAAATTTGGCCAGAATTGATTGGGGCCTGTCTCCCTTAGTGGATCGCTGAGCCGGAACACTGTGAGCTCGCTCAATTTCCAGCTTATGACCTGTTATGTCGAGCAGACTCGGAAAGAGCCCATCCAGAAATTCCACCATATTCTGACCATCTGCTTGCTCAGGAATTCCAACAATTCGGACGTTGTTTCACCGGTTACGATTCTCAAGGTCTTCCAACTTTTTCCGAATGCGTTCCAAGTCTGCCTTGGTCGCTAGCGGTTTAGCAGCTAATTCCCTCTCCGATGACTTCAGATAATCGATCCGTTTCTCAGCATCCGCCACTCTTGTAACCACTTCAGTGAATTTAGTCTCCATGGCAGTGATCGATCAACATATTGCAGCAAGCTTCTCCAAGTCCGCAACGACCTTCATCAGCATTGCCGACATGTTCATCAGTTGACGCCGAATCTCTTTCACCTCACTGGCCAAATTGATTCCCGGGCTTTTGGCCTGTTGCTCAGGGGCTTCCGCTTGAGCACGTAAGTGTCTTTTAATGTCTCCAGAGCCCAAGGATTTTGAATTCCTGGAACAGTTAAGAATGAGGGTGTATCGAATCTCACCAGTTTATGACATAAAAAGTATTAAAACTAGCAAAGTGTGCAGAGCTAGCCGTTCACAAGTTCGAACCTCGCATGGTGCCACACAACTCCCAAAAAGCAACATTTTCAGCTTTCAGCTCTTTGCTCGCTGGTCACGACAAAAACTCAGATTTACATGGAAGAGATCACTTTTATTGGTTATCACATCATGCCTGATTATTAAACAGTGAAATGCACTTTTTGAGGTTGTTTGAAAAAAAAATTTATGACTTAAATATAAAGGTGCACTAAGCAAGATTTTAACAAGGATTTTGCTGGCTTTTACTAGTCCCATCGGTCCTAGAAGTACTTGTAGTTTTGGACTGTATACTGACACCCATCGTCCTGGAGTGATGTCGCTTCACAACAAATGTGTTTGTTTATCTTCTGTTTTGTTACTTTTAGTCTGTGTTTTAATCCGTCTCAAATTACACACATCCCTATAATGGACATTCTTATATCCAATCCAAATACATTTTCATGCGGCTGTCCGGTTGGCTGAACACCGCTTTGTGATTGCACTTGCCGTTTGATGTTACACTGCTTAGTCGTGATCCGTGCTGTGAGAGCTGCATGTCGTAGCTGTTTAATCACACAAGCAGGGACTTCTCATTTGGACATTTTATCTTTCCACTTTTACTCATTCTGGTTGGACTGTCTGATGGATCACACTCCTGTTTATCAAAACTGTACCATCATTGGTACCACAGATGACCATTGCATGACACAGTGTCATGTGTTGTTAACATGGCAGCCCGCTCCATGTAAAGTTAAACAGCTTTTATAGAGTTTCTGATAAGACTTCAGTCTTCATCTTAAGTGTACATCATTTCAACATACAGTGCATCCGGAAAGTATTCACAGCGCTTCACTTTTTCCACATTTTGTTATGTTACAGCCTTATTCCAAAATGGATTAAATTCATTATTTTCCTCAAAATTCTACAAACAATACCCCATAATGACAACAAGAAAGAAGTTTGTTTGAAATCTTTTCAAATTTATTAAAAATAAAAAACGAAAACATCACATGTACATAAGTATTCACAGCCTTTGCCATGACACTCAAAATTGAGCTCAGGTGCATCCTGTTTCCACTGATCATCCTTGAGATGTTTCTACAACTTGATTGGAGTCCACCTGTGGTAAATTCAGTTGATTGGACATGATTTGGAAAGGCACACACCTGTCTATATAAGGTCCCACAGTTAACAGTGCATGTCAGAGCACAAACCAAGCCATGAAGTCCAAGGAATTGTCTGTAGACCTCCGAGACAGGATTGTATTGAGGCACAGATCTGGGGAAGGGTACAGAAAAATGTCTGCAGCATTGAAGGTCGCAATGAGCACAGTGGCCTCCATCATCCGTAAATGGAAGAAGTTTGGAACCACCAGGACTCTTCCTTGAGCTGGCCGCCCAGCCAAACTGAGCGATCGGGGGAGAAGGGCCTTAGTCAGGGAGGTGACCAAGAACCCGATGGTCACTCTGACAGAGCTCCAGCATTTCTCTGTGGAGAGAGGAGAACCTTCCAGAAGAACAACCATCTCTGCAGCACTCCACCAACCAGGCCTGTATGGTAGAGTGGCCAGACGGAAGCCACTCCTCAGTAAAAGGCACATGACCGCCCACCTGGAGTTTGCCAAAAGGCACCTGAAGGACTTTCAGACCATGAGAAACAAAGATTGAACTCTTTGGCCTGAATGGCAAGCGTCATGCCTGGAGGAAACTAGGCACCGCTCATCACCTGGCCAATACCATCCCTACAGTGAAGCATGGTGGTGGCAGCATCATGCTGTGGGGATGTTTTTCAGCGGCAGGAACTGGGAGACTAGTCAGGATTGAGGGAAAGATGAATGCAGCAATGTACAGAGACATCCTTGATGAAAACCTGCTCCAGAGCACTCTGGACCTCAGACTGGGGCAAAGGTTCATCTTCCAACAGCACAACGACCCTAAGCACACAGCCAAGATAACAAAGGAGTGGCTCCGGGACAACTCTGTGAATGTCCTTGAGTGGTCCAGCCAGAGCCCAGACTTGAACCCGACTGAACATCTCTGGAGAGATCTGAAAATGGCTGTGCACCGACGCTCCCCATCCAACCTGATGGAGCTTGAGAGGTCCTGCAAAGAAGAATGGGAGAAACTGCCCCAAAATAGGTGTGCCAAGTTTGTAGCATCATACTCAAAAAGACTTGAGGCTGTTATTGGTGCCAAAGGTGCTTCAACAAAGTATTGAGCAAAGGCTGTGAATACTTATGTACATGTGATTTTTTTTTTTTTCTTTTTTTTTCTTTTTTTATTTTTAATAAATTTGCAAAGATTTCAAACAAACTTCTTTCACGTTGTCATTATGGGGTATTGTTTGTAGAATTTTGAGGAAAATAATGAATTTAATCCATTTTGGAATAAGGCTGTAACATAACAAAATGTGGAAAAAGTGAAGCGCTGTGAATACTTTCTGGATGCACTGTTTTTCAAATAAATGCTATTCATATCTTTATGTATAAAACTTTTTTTAATTAGCAAAAACTTTTTTAGTGCACCTTTAAGAGATTAGGGGTTAGTTGATCAGAAGCATAATAATTGTTCCAAAAAGGACTTTTGTTCTCCATTTCTCTAAAAAGAAAAGGGTGCTTGGGGGTCCATGGACAATTTCAATATTACTGTTTCATTCTGCTTTCTAAACCTTATTTCTGAAAATAATGAGACAAATCATGATGATCTTATTCTGCTGACTGCCATAGTTTTTCACCATAAAAAAATACAAAAATGAAACTGAATTTAGTATTATGATTACATTTATATGCAAGAAATTTCCAGCAAAAAATTAATTTAGTTTTTAACAAAATTAAATTGATAAAACTTTAAATATTAAGATTTTTTTGTTTGTTTGTTTTTTTGTTTTGTTTTTTGTTAAAGATGACAACTCAATTTTTATAACATTTTCTTATGAGATGCTGAATATTATTTTAAAAATCTTAATATTCTTTTGAGTGGGGAAAAGATTACACTGTAAACTTAATAAAAAATAAATATTTTTGGATGTTTTACAGATTATTTTTGGCTTTAGTACAATGACTATAAAGCCAATTATTTAATTTCACTATCATGTTATCTTTATAATATCACACTTGTAGATAAAATTGTAAAAAAAAAAAAATTGGGTTTAAACAAAAGTTTCATCATGGGGTCCTTGACATCGAAAGGTTTAATAAACCCTGTTTTATGAAGTATGTACAACTACATTATCATATTGTTTGCACATTTTAATGTAACATGCCTATTACATGACTTAATGTATTTTAGTATATTCTTTCAAAATCTCAAATTCTAGGTCTGGCAATTCAACTCAACACTCATCTTGACTGTCTGATCCACTTGTTCTACATTTCAAGATTTCACAAACAATGGAAACTTCTGTGCCTTCATTAATGGCATTTAACAACACTCTTTACAATGACAGTGCTGTTTCAGATGAAAGAGCATTTAATACAAGAAAGTACATGACCAATGACATAAACATTTTATTTATTACAAAATTTGTCTACTTACTGATCATCTGTAGCATTGAAATTCCCATGATCTGTTTTGCTATTTATTTTGTGTATTTTCTCATCAAATCCAAACATGCGGCTCAGTTTTTTGTCATAAATATACTGTGACAAGTCTCTTGCACTCTTTGTAAAGAAGAAAGCTGGAATCGGCATTCTCAGTCCAAATAATACAATATTTATTAACAAAGATCTCGCTTTTCAGCAGCTTCTCAAAGCACACACACACACACAGGTTCAGCTCGGTTCTCTTTCTCCCCAGTGGTCTTGACTGCCCCTTTTTATCCCTCTCAGCTCTCACTGCAAAACAAAACAGCTGTTATAGATAATTTCCCACAGGTGTCAATCCTTACCACTCTCACTCTCCTGGCCTCGCTCTCTACAGATGTCGCTCGGCCACGGCCATCACCACATATATTCATTGCAGATCTTATACATTATTGTGTGCTTGTTATATTTAATGATGACCTACATGTACATCTCTCTGATTTTCTCTATGGCTTACATTGTAGTGTTTTCTACAGGAAGTTGGGCTATTTTGGCTAGTTTGTTTTTCATGACATGCATAGCTGTAGAGAGATATGTTGTGATTGCCCATCCCGTTTGGCACAGGTCTCATCACTCAGTAAGATGTCTTGTGTGTACTTCTGTTACTGGCTGGCTTTTACCTTTAATCGTTTACATATTTGCAGTAATGTGGGGTGTCCTGGTACTATTACTTTTGCCCTTCATTTACTACATAGTGATAATTCTCTGTTTTGTAGGTGCGTGCAGGGCTTTCTCTCGGTCAATATCTCTCACGTCTCTAAAGAAGCAATTAGTCATGGCTACTCTGTTCTTTGTGGTGATGAGTTACACCTTTCTAATCTTCCCCATTGATATTGTAACAATACTTATTTTTCTATCTGATATGCAATTAGAAAATTCAGTGCAAAATACTTTGAAACATTTTGTTTTAAACTCACTTGTGGATTGTTTGTTGTACGCGTTGATGAGAAGTGATGCTGGAAATGCTGTCAAGACGCCTCACTGTTGTCCCAGACGACAGAGGAGATTTCAGAATGAAACTCAACACAAAGCCTCTGCTGATGTACAACGTGATCATGTGTAAGAGATTGTTAGATCAGAGTGATGTTTCTTTCTTAAGCCAAAAAGAAGACAACAGGAGGCTGAGGATGAAGGGCTCCAAAGGAGTGGCTTTTATTAGAGCAAGCAAGTACTGGTTGATATACAAGTTGATATACAAAGAAAGAAAAGAAGAGAAGAGCTGCAAAATAACAGCTGTACTTATAGTTCATTATGTACCCAGATGATATGCACATGACTGCTGTTACATATATTTGTGAGCACTGTGATTTCCTGAATTTTCTGTGTTATTGTGATTGTGTACTTTATGGACTGTCTGTATCACTCTGGACAAAAGCATGATTGAATGTCATTGAAAAATGTAGATTATCAATGTATCAGCAAGATATTTGAATATGGAAATGATCTTTTATAATCATTAAGTTGTTGGAAATATCTCAGTTAGCTAATGGTATATCTTAGTAACAGAACATAAAAGTCACTGTTCCATTTTTCCATCCAGAAATGAAAATTATGTCCTCATTTACTCACTTACATGTCGTTCCAAACCTGTATGACTTTATATCTTCTGTGGAAGAGAAAAGGAGGGGGACATAAGGCAGACTGCAAAAAAACTGACACCATTTACATTACCTTTGACTTTCATTGTATGGAAAAAGATTCAATAAAAGTGAATGGTGACTGACGCTTCTTTTGGTTTTGGTCCCTTTAAGTAACTGTCAATAGTATAAATGTCTAATTCTGCTAATATTTTGCCTACATTTTGGATTTTCTATTCTTTGGCTTGGTTTTATGACTATGCTCTGACTAAATTTAAATTCATGTTTCATTTAAATGAGATAACATTTCTTCAGAAATCTGACATTATACCCTAACATGCATGGTAATCAAGTTAAGAATCTAGTTATCATCTTTTACTGTAACAACAGTCTATTTACAAATGTGCAAGCAACATTTGTTGTAAAGTGTTCAGAATAGACCAAGTCATATGTGCTCTATTTTGTATTGTGTATAAATCCCTATGTGAATATACTGATTGAAATTTTTTTACTAATCCACATTTATATATATTTATATATATATATATATATATATATATATATATATATATATATATATATATATATAATTGCTACACAGTTGCCTGACGACTAAGACATGGAATAATGTTTTCATTTGCATTAGTACCGACACTTGTTCTGATTGTGTTGTTTTGCTGATATTTCTTGGGTGTTATTCACTGATATTATTCTTATTCAATGCTTCGTAATTTTTTCACCCTTAGCCTATTATCAGAATCCGAGCGTGACATCTCCAGGAGAAGGCGACTATATCTGATGCTCCCAAACTGTCTTTTTTTCTTCTTTTTTTTTTTGAGAACTGTGGTTAACATTGCATGGAAAGATTCACTTTTTGTTGACTGACGAAACCATTCTAGTCCTTATTTAGAAACTTGTTAGCAACGTTTATAAAAAATTCAGTGGTTTAAAAATTCAAGTTTAAATTATGATTGTCTGTGATTTATGCTGAAGGACAAATTTTTTAAGTTTCTTTAAGCAATGTTAACCATAGACTTTATCTTACTCATAAATCAAAATTCATTATGAAATCCATGGCGAATAATCATTCAGGGTAAGCCTACAAATTGACGTCATGAATGAACAACTATACAAGTAGAACTTTTTCAAAATTTTAGCGACCTCTTTACAGTGCAAGTGGTTTGTTTTATGTATTTTTTAGTCCTGCTTCAGGACCCACATTTTACATTGGATATCAAGCAGCAACACAAAACAGTACAGACATTTTTACTGTTCAAAAGTATACACAAATCTTCCTAAAAAGTCAAAAATATACATTTATTAATATTACCATGAACTGCATAGGTCCAGAACTTTCTATGATTTACATTACATTTGCTAAGTAGGAAAATAGATTTTTTTATTATTATTATTATTTATTTTTTACAATGAGCAATGCATAATCTTTACTAGCTTTGATTGGATGAATAGTGCAGTGAATGTGGGAAGCATTTTCTCCTCACTTTTACTCTGCTTACAATTTACTGTATTTTGCTATCCCAACTATGCATGATTATGGTTAGTTGCATTGTATTATTTGCATTTAGCATTGTTTTTGTTTTTACTTCCCTCCTGTCAAATTAAATATGCCATTTAGCATGACCAAGGTCTATTTTACAGCTTCATCTAGATGATTCAACTGTTCTTTGCTTCCTTCAGCACTTAAGGGCATAATTTGAGTTTGACAAAATCAAAGCACTTACAGTATTTTAAGTGGGTCACACACTTATATACACCTTGACCTTTAAATTAACTTTTGTGGCCTTTGGGGTGTTACTATCAGTGGGTTTAATCATTGTTGATGTTAAATAATGAATCAATTCAAACTGAGAATACAGCTGGCAAAACACTGCAAGACGGCTAATGAAACATTAAGATAGCACACACCTGACACATCGCTTGGAGATAGGCCTTAATATTCCATGTGCATTTGAGTGAGAGAGGCACAGGTTGGTCTAAGCCCATCAATTATAAATGAAAACTTAATTAATCAAGCTACTTTTAAAGTCTACCAGAGAAGAAAGGACAGAACAGTAACAAAGAGAGAACAAAAAGACAGAGAACAGAAGAGTGATACTTAGTCTATTTAGTTTCTTTTTCTTTGTAATATAATTTGTGTCAGGAGTTATGCAAAATAAAATATCATAGCGAAGGAATCTTAACCACAGAGGGTTAGTTGGTTAGATACAAATTAGAAGTCTGCACGGGCCTTAAAATAAAACCCAAACCTGACCCGCACCCGAGACCATGTGGCCCGACACTACCCGGCCCGACCCCGAAATCGCTTACTATCTAATTTCTTCTCCTAGCAAATACTGTTGCAATAGGCTGTAATTTATGTAAGCATATAGGCAACATTCGTAACAGTACTGAAACAGTAAACATACACATTTTTAACAAGGCACAGCAGCCCCTTAGTACACTAGAGCAGAAGGGAAAAAAGCATTGACTTACCGTTTATGTGCTGAAACTTCACTTGGTGCAGAACAATCTGGAATAATATGAAACACCCCAACAGTCCCCTCTATGCAGCCTGAACTTGTTCAGATTGTTTAATCTTTGTGACACCAGCGCTAAAAAAAATCTAGACGCAGTGCAAAGAATGAAACAGAGCGCAGGTGTCTCGACATGCATTTTTGCATTTTTAGCTTGACATAGTGTTTAAAATATGCCAGTCCTGCGTGAGACGCTGAAGAAAAAACGAGATGCAGTACAAATGTCAAATACATTCATCCAACGTGTGTTTACATAGGAAAACAATGGGAAAACAAAACAGATGAGCACAAAATCACGTTCGGTGTAAACGGCCCCTAACTCGTCTGTTCGGGCGTGTCTGTGAGTGAGAGCGCGTGCGTGAAACAAGTTCGATTTTGGAGCAAAACAGATTAAAAAAATTATATTAGAAATGTGGCCGCATCATTATTTTACACAGAAATAGGTAGGTCTACACACTATTAATATGATTTCTGTAAGTCATCAAACACAAACATCTCTTTTAGGCTCTGATAACTGCTGCTGTAAGTCCCAAATATCTAAAAACTTTATATCTGCCTTTACCTTAGGGAGTTCTCTAAAAAATTAACCATTGTTTACATGTCTGTGAGCTTGCTTGGCTGAATAATCTAATGTTATATCTTAGTTGTCCTGAACAAAATATGCCATCCAGAAGGAAAAGAAGAAGAAAATATGTTTTCAACTACAGATGATAAAACATTTTATATCATAGGGGAGGATCTCAGCTTTCAAATGACTTCTAGAATGAATTTCTAGTCCACTCAGAGGCTAAGATATTCAATGAAACATCAAGGGTGGTGCTTGAACTGAAAATTAGACTGAATGTCTATGGACAAGCACATATTTGAGGGCTAAAATGCATGAGAGCACCACCTACATTTCAGATCTGTATTTAGTGATGGAATTTGATAGAGAAAACAATCTTTTTTCTAATGCTTTCTGCCACCCAGTGGAATCAAATGAGACTTTTCAAAGTGAGATTGAGTGAACAGAACCAGAATTACATGTTTACAAATTTAAGTTGTACGTTTTTTTTTCTTTTTTTTTCTTTTTTTTTTTATATTCTGTTTATCATAAGATTATAAACACATACAATAATATTTATGAATAATTGGAGTCTTTTTTATTATTATTTGGGCAGTTCACTGAAAAATGAGACCACTTTTTTTAAATTTTTCACACAGTATGTGTGAATGGTGAGCTTTAAATTTGAGTATGAAAAACTGCAGGTGGCAGCCCAAAAATGCACCAGAGTTTTAGGGGTTAAATCAGTTGACTTCAGCTGTTGCATTATATGCCAAGGGTGCAAATTCAATGAAATTGAAGTGCCTATAACTCCAGAAGTGTTAAATATATCTTAATACCCTTTTAGATTCTGGTTCAGAACAAATTGTACTTTTTGCATGTTCATTTTTAAGGCCCTGTATGGTTTAATCCCAGAGAAATAGTGTGCTCTGTGTAGATCCATCCATAAATTCTTAAATTTTACCCATTTTCAAATGGTGAAAATCCAAATGTGGGTCACACGTAGGGCTGCACAATTAATCAAAATAAAATCAAAACTGCAGTATGACCTTGTGCGATTATTAAACCGCAAAGGGCTGTGATTTAATTAAATAAATAAATGGTATGCTCACTTCAGAGTTTATGTGTGCACTGTGCAGCTCTGTCCTGTCTGTGTTAAGGGGGTCACACACTGGACGCATCTGTCAGATGACATGGCACGTTCTAAAATTCTAAACCAACAATTCTACCATGTCAACCTTGCTCTCTGGTCCACGACAAAGGCACCACAATTTCATCTCTCATCTTCCTGCACTTCTTTGGTACTGTGTTAGAGGTTTGGCGTGTTTTTTTCTGATTCCCTGCTGGAACAGAAATCTCTTCATGTGGCATCTTTCTTGCAGCCTGAGTGAAGTAACCACATACAAGTTCAAAATCACAGTACTCTGCATCAGCCACAAAGATTTGTGTCTGGATTAGCTTGTAGTATGGACTACCCCTCTTTAGTTGAAGCTTGCCACCCACAACTTCCAAACAGAAGTCTCTGTCACAGCTGCTGCATGCCTCCTCGACAGTGCTCTCACTATACTTGTATGGGCACTTTATCTCGATGCAGCCTCTTCCACAGCAGGTGCACTGCACTATTCCATCTGGCGATGCTCCAACCTGAGGAAACTTTGGGTTTATGATGAAGCCACACCACACCACACTAATTTCCATGTCACAGTGATGTTCCTTGGTCTGCACTCTATACTGTGTTCTCTCATTCTACTCATTTTCTCTTCCCCATGCAGTAGCAGTACATTGATTGGTAGCACCACTGTTGGGGTAACACACTGCTTTCACTGTAGACAGCACAGGGTTGTCCAAGCCAGACACAAAGACTGAATGCATATTAGACGCAGTAATCCTTCCAGTGCAAAAGTGATACTAAGATGAGGATTTGTGCTGCTTTCTGGTCTGTCTTTCACTGAAGTGTGCCTGCTCAGGTGAAACGTCTACCTTACTTGCCAGTGTTTTGCAGTGCAGGCGCAAGACGGACAATTCACTGGCATCCATTTTTTCATCACGTAGACAGCGTAGTGAATATGGTGCTGAGTACGGCTGCACTGGGTCTGCAAAAGATCACAATAACCGGGCAAAGTTGACAGAATTGCAGCTTTTGGAGATACTTTCTACAGTTGTGCAAGATATGACTCCCACTGCTCCTGTGCAGCAATGCCAAACTTACAGGTGTTCGATGAAGTCCTTAGAGCAGGCATGCTCACTACCTCACCATCCAGGAATCTATTAAGAGACTTTCTTTTTGCTGTTGCAGAGGTGAAGTCTATTCTGTGTCCTGCCTCTGCTCCCACCTTTGTGATGTTACTCGGTATCATCCAGTATGCAGGTTGGCCAGTCACTGTTGATGTCTCCCTGCATCTGACTACTGCCTCCAACTTGAACAGCATAGCTGCAACATGTGTGCATGTCTCGGCTCTTCCAGCCATACATGTGCAGTGACCTGAGATATAGCCCGTGAAGAGCTGATGATGGCCCAGGGATTGAGTGGTGTGTCAGGTCTTGAGTGCAAGACCTGTAGACAACACATGTAGACAGAGGACAATATTTTACAACAGTGTTAAATGCTTTGCTACATTTTGCTTCATTCATAGGGCTGTAAAGGTATAATATACCAAATTATAGTATAAAAAATGTCAGTATAAAATTATAAATACTTTCTGGTTCATTTTAGTACTATGTCAGATGGTTTGTTTCATGATGATGACATGTTTTTGATTGAACAATGTTTCTGGTTTACTTTAAGGCTTGTGTTATACATTGGTTTGCATAATAATGATGTAATTAATTAAGTAAATAAGATGTTTGAAAAGAGGGTAGGATTAGATCATTTAAACCTTTTCCTACTCCAGTTTGAACATGTTCGAAATAAAAAACACAATCTGATGACATACAGTATAACATGACATCAACATCGTTACAGCCCAAAATTTGTTATATATTTGTAATATATTAATTTAATGGGATAATGATTACAGCTAGCTTACCTTTGATGTTAAAGTGAGTTGTCGCAGTCCTTCGGTTGAAATGTAAATAAATCCTGTACCCAGCCATTAGTGAAATGTCCGTGGGCCTCAAGAGATTTATAGTTTCTGAATTGTTCACATGTATACGCACTTATACCGTAAACAAGAAAGTTAGCAATATCCAAGTACGAGGTTGGAGGCATCAATGCAGGGTCGGCACTCCAACTTATTGCACCACTCAGCGTCTGTTGATGGCACCCACCTACAACTGCGGAGGCTGCTAAAATTTCTGCCATGCCACTTGAATATTTTCCATTAAGTTTGACCCAAATCATTATCAATGGACATATATTATTTACTCTAGCCTTGTTCATTCTTTAAGAAGGAAAATACATTGATAACTTTCGTGTGTAGGCCTACTGTCTGCCACTTGAACCGCATTGACGTGCCCTGTGTTTGATACCTGTGCTGTGTCCTAGCCACAACATGGCATGACACTTCTCGTCCGGTGTGCAACTGCCTTTACTGCATTATTAATTTTAACAATTTTTCTGTGCTCCACAACTCCATCTCGTGCTCAGGAATAAATTGCTTATTTAAAAAAATAAGGCTGGGCATAGAAATGCATAAATTCTTCAACTACAAACTCTTCAGACATGTTTAGTAAGTTCTGTTCTCTGTTTTGTGTGCAGCTGTGTTGTGTTCTGTTGTCACTATCGCTGTTGAGGACCCGTTTTTAGATAAACAAAATGAGTATTGTGAGGGGGCTGCGTGAACTGTTGTTCTCATGCCCTTTCATGAAGAAGATCAATGGTCATTGAACATTTTCACTAAATAATCAAATCAAAATCAAATCAAAATCAAATCACTTTATTGTCACACAGCCAAGTGCACACAAGTGCAATGGTATGTGAAATTCTTGGGTGCAGTTCCGATCAACATAGCAGTAGTGACAGTGTTGAGACATAGGTGAGACATATACCAATTTACAATAACATCAAATTAACACAGCACAATTAAACATCTGTTATACACATAATTACACTCAACAATATACAAATAATAACATACACTGTACAGTATACAATATGCACTATATAGATACACATTATTCAGTATAAATAAAAAATAAAAATATATATATAAAAAAAGTATATATGTATGTAGAATGTACAGTTTTGTACTGTATTGACATTCAGGCTGTCGGTTGATAGTCAGTTGTTAAGAGAGAATATAATATAATAATAATATAATTTATGACAGTCTGGTGTGAGATATAAGAGTAAGGGTAATAAAGTGCAGTGCTGATGTATTTGATCGTGGGAGATCAAGAGTTCAAAAGTCTGATTGCTTGGGGGAAGAAGCTATCATGGAGTCGGCTGGTGCGGGTCCTGATGCTGCGATACCGCCTACCTGATGGTAGCAGTGAGAACAGCCCATGGCTCGGGTGGCTGGAGTCTCTGATGATCCTCCGAGCTTTTTCACACACCGCCTTGTATATATTTCCTGGAGGGAGGGAAGCTCACCTCCGATGATGTGTCTGGCAGTTCGCACCACCCTTTGCAGTGCTTTGCGGTTGTGGGCGGTGCTATTGCCGTACCAGGCAGAGATGCAGCCAGTCAGGATGCTCTCCACAGTGCAGGTGTAGAACCGTGTGAGGACGTGGCGGTTCATTCCAAACTTCCTCAGCCGTCTCAGGAAGAAGAGGCGCTGATGAGCCTTCTTCACAATGACTTAAGTGTGGATGGACCATGTGAGTTCATCAGAGATGTGGACACCCAGGAACTTGAAGCTGCTGACTCTCTCCACTGGTGCTCCATTGATGGTGATGGGACTGTGTTCTCTGTCTTTTCTTCTGAAGTCCACCACAAGTTCCTTTGTCTTACTGACGTTGAGGGAGAGGTTGTGCTCCTGACACCAGTGTGTCAGAGTGTGCACCTCCTCTCTGTAGGCTGTTTCATCATTGTCAGTGATCAGACCTACCACCGTCGTGTCATCAGCAAACTTAATGATGACATTGGAGCTATGTGTTGCCACACAGTTATGTGTGTACAGGGAATACAAGAGTGGGCTGAGAACACAGCCCTGTGGGGCTCCAGTGTCAGTGAGGAGGAGATGTTGCTGCCTATTCTAACCACCTGGCGTCTGCTTGACAGGAAGTCCAGGATCCAGCTGCACAGCGAGCTGTTTAAGCCCAGAGCCCAGAGTTTCTCATCTAGCTTGGAGGGCACTATGGTGTTGAATGCTGAGCTGTAGTCTACAAACAACATTCTCACATAAGTGTTCTTTTTTTCCAGGTGGGAGAGAGCAGTGTGTATTGTAGATGCAATGGCATCATCAGTGGAGCGGTTGTTGCGGTAAGCAAACTGCAGCGGGTCAAGAGAGAGAGGCAATACAGAGCAGATGTAATCTCTGATTAGTCTCTCAAAGCATTTGCTGATGATGGGGGTCAGAGCAACAGGACGCCAGTCATTTAAGCAAGTTATTTTTGATTGTTTTGGAACAGGCACAATGGTGGATGTTTTAAAGCATGTGGGGACTACAGACAAAGAGAGGGAAAGGTTGAAAATGTCTGTAAAAACACCAGCCAGCTGGTTCGCGCACGCTCTGATGACGCGGCCTGGAATGCCGTATGGGCCCGCGGCTTTGCGGATATTCACCCGTCGGAAGGATCGGGTTACATCCGCTACAGAGACGGAGAGTGAACTAACCTCTGTAGCTTCAGCCGCGAGAGCTCTCTCCGCGAGGGCGGTGTTATTTCCCTCGAAACGAGCATAAAAAGTATTTAGCTCATCCGGGAGAGAGGCAGCGGTGTTCATGGCGGAGCTTTTATTCCCTTTAAAGTCCGTGATGATGTTAATTCCCTGCCACATGCTTCTAGAGTTGGTGGTGTTAAACTGTCCTTCAATCTTGCTCCTGTACTGGCGTTTTGCTGTTCTGATAGTTTTTCGGAGGGCATAACTGGCTTGTTTATGCTCCTCCGCGTTCCCGGAATTAAAAGCGGAGGTCCGCACATTAAGTGCTGCGCGAACATCGCTATTAATCCATGGCTTCTGATTCGGATAGATCTGATTCATTAGATTTTGGTTTGTTTCTCACCAAACCTTATTGTATGCTTTCATAACAATCATGAGTCTCATAGAATACATTATTAGACTTCTGAATTCTATTTTTGCATTCTTTTGAAGCTTGAAAATGTGGTCACCATAAACTGCCACTGTATGACATCACTGAGTGCAACATTTTCCACAATTTCTCCATCTGTGTTATGAAAAAGAAAGAAAGTCATATTGGGTCATAACAACACAGGGGTGAGTAAACAATGACTGAATTTTCATTTTGGGGTGAACTATCCCTTTAAGTTGTATTTAAAGTGCACCAGATTTACTTTAATTTCACTTTTGCGTAATTCCAAATATGTTTGGTTGCTTCAAGTTAATATACAAATAAAATAGACAATGGACAGATACAATGTCAATATGAAGACGAAGTGAAAAAGTGTGTTTTTCACTTTGTTTCACTGTTTTATTTGTTTGTTTGTAGCTAAAGTGAAAAAGGGTTATGTTCTTTTTATGAGGACTCAAGTGTGAACCCTCAAAAAGTATTTTTTTTTTTTTTTTTGGCAGTAGAACATGGGCAAAACATACATTTTCATCAAAAGGAAAGATTTGCTAGTTTTATCATATTGCAGTTCAAATCAAAAAAGTATTTAACATAACATAATCTACAACTACTAATTGCATCTTCTACAGTGTAATTAGATTACTGTACTAATTACTCTGTCTGAAAAGTAATTGCATTACTTATTACTAATTACTTTCTAAAACCCTCATCAACCTCGACCAGATGAAAAATACAAGTATAGACATGAAACTGTTCTTTTAATTCTTTCAAATAAATCATATAAAATCAAATAAATTATTCATAAACTGGCCAAAGAATTTAAGGGGGCAGCATTAAATTTTAAAACATATATTTTAACATTAGACATTAAATTTCGATTTTAAATTCACTATTGTTTTATATAGAATTGTTCTATAGTCTATACAGTATTTAACACAATCACATCATAAGTAATTGTAATTAAATTACTGAAAAATTTAGAGTAATCCCTTTACTTTTTCAATGAAAAGTAATTTAATTACAGTAATTAATTACTTAGTAATGCATTACACCCAACACTGATTATAACATGATTTTTTGTCCAAATAGTGCAGTAGGAAGCTAGTTTTTAGTCTTTCTTTAATGAAACAAAACTCTAAAGTGCAAATAATTTTGAACCTTTTATTTATTCACATAAAAATAATCATCTCAAAATCTTGTTTTAGACAAGAGTAAAATAATGACATGGCCATCTTTCTAAGATTATTGTTTTTACCTGTACTTTTGCTCCAAAATCATAAGCAAAAATAATGGATAATTCTGTAAATATTGATCCAAGGCATTTCATATTTTGGCTTTCATTATCATTTATGTTTATCTTTCACCAGTACAAAAAAATTATCAACAACAATTTTGAGCCTGTCAGCCTCTGGTGGACACGTAATGACCCAGTTGTATTTAATAGTTGTAAATGAGGTAATACAGTTAACTGAAATGCATATTTTATTAACTCCACTCCCTAACCCAAACCCCAATCCTAAACCTTACCATCTGTGGAGTAAAAATGTAATTTTAGAAGGAAAATGCAACCACCTGGATCGCACTCACCACTGATTATGTGAATGCAATTACTTTCTGGTTTTCACAGAAACAGACCAGCGTTTGTAGAGCTGCAGGAAAGGGGGGAAATTTTAATTGATGCAAAAATGTCTGATGAGGCAAGATCCCTGTCAATAACTTAGCAAAATAGGTTCAATTTCAGAGTACATTAACATTCGTGATCATGTTGCATAAACCCTTTTCCACTTTATTCAAATCTTTATACTGCATTGTCTCCTCTTCTACTTCCTGTTGCTCTGCATTTCAACTTCCTGTTTTGCTCTAAATTAATCACGCTTCCTTTTCAATTCTATACCTATTCTCTCTCTCAATTTCTAATAGTGGATTCAGAGCAGGGCTGTACATCTTTTCTCATTTTTAGAGTTCAGCCAAGGACTGTGTGATCAGAGAGTTAAAAAGAGAACACACAGACAGAGAGAGAGAGAGAGAGAGAGGCATGAATCGGTGATTGATTTATAGGTGCGGAGGTCCTTCAATGACCCTGTAATGCAAAAGGGGCATTAATCACGCCCTTACATCTGTGTCTTTGTGTGTGAAAGAGAGATATACCCGCCCGAGACATACCGTGCTAAAGCATGGATACGCAACAAACCTCTTATGCAAAAGTTCTCACTGCAAGTCTTTTCATCACAGACACTTATTGCATAAAAGAAGCCATTCATCAAGCAATAGAGCAGATGGCAGAATGCTTGAACTGTCTGTGTTCTAAATAAGGATTGATCTCCTTGCATTTATCACAAGATTCCTCTGAGCCAAAAGCATGCTTACATCTTTATTTATTGAAACTGTAAATGATAATCAGATACGTATGCACACCACAGACAGTGTCACATGTTAGCAAAGAGATGGGATGGCCATTTAAAAAAATGGAAAGTGGTGTATCTCTTAAAGGGACAGTTCACTCAAAAATTAGTCACCATTCACTTAAATGATATGGGAGGAAAAAAAGATGCAATAAAAGTAAAAGATGACTACAGCTACCATTTTGCCATATCCTTTTGTGTCCACAAAGAAAGAAAGTCATATGGGTTTGGAGCAACATCCAGATGAGTAAATAAAATGTTAATTTTTTTGGTGAATCATCCCTTTGAGGGTAAACCAAGGGATTGTTTGTTATAATGCCACATTTTTTTTTTTACTTTCTCAATTCAAGAAGAATAAGTGTTGCGTTCCTGCATCTTTATTAATTTTTTTGATGTCATGGCAGGATGTGCTGTGGCGCTGTCCATGGTGCTGAATGTATACATTTTGGCTGTAAAAGCTAAACACATTTTGTGTGGTAACAAACCTGTTAATGGCTTAGTTGTTCAGGGGTCTTGTAGAGTCCATGCCTCAGCAGGTCGATACAGTTTTGGCGGCACGCAGAGGACAGCATATTAGGCAGATGGTCATAATGTTTTGGCTCATCAGTGTAATATATGTTATTAAATTTGTTTTATTAAGATCATTAAAATGCATTACATTATTGTGGCAGACAGGTAAAGCATTGACACCACAATACAAAAAAAGGCTTTAGGAGGAAATATAGTTTATTTCCATATTATTGAACATAAGCCTATCATTGACCTACAGTCCACTGGAACCCATTTTGCAATTTAATTTGTCAATCTGTCCAAGTTAGATTTATTATAAGGGCTTTTCTAAGGACGCATCAATGTGCACGAGTCACACGCAAACTTTAGGACTGTCTCACTTTGGTCAAGTCACATCATAAACACAGCATTTTTAGGTCGTTGTGTCAAGTTAAACAAAGTTTAAAACTTGGAAAAACAAGTCTCGAAATCACTGCATTTGGAATTGTGCTCCATTTAGCTGTGTTTGAATGCAAAAACACATCCTAATCTTGTGCTGTCAATAGTGTCAAGCAAGCCTGAGTTTGGTTTATTGTCTGTCCAGCTGCGGGTAGCCTGTACAGCGGGAGTTACGCTTACTGCCCTCTTCTGAATACAGGCTGTACTTCAAGCTTGAATTGCTCTAGGTTTTTTGTCTTTGCCGGTCTTTCTGTCTTCTTGCTTCTGACCTTTTTCGCTTCTTTGGCAGTACAGCTACTGAATCTCCTGTTGTCTCTGCTTCTCAAGCACGATAATAAGTATGTTCCATTGAATTATTTTTGCACTCCGCATCACCGAACAACACTGCGGCAGCCAATGAGCATGAGGATTTTCTTCTAAACCAGTGGGTTGTATATATATATATATATATATATATATATATATATATATATATATATATATATATATACACACACATATATACATGCATATACATCTCCAACATATGCATTGAGTCTGAATATTAAGGTGAGAAAACTTCATTACACTTCTGAAAAATATATTTAATATTTAATTGTGATCCATTTGGAGCTTGACGGTCCCAGTCCTTATTATGCAGTTAATACTGAATGCAGAGTTTGTACTTATAAATTTTTTATCAAAGAAAATTTGCTTCCCATCCAATATCAACATTCCGCTGTCATTCCTCTCAGGAAACATGTGTATCGTGCTCATTTAAATTAAATGACATTGAGAGTGAAAGAGGCAAAGAGATGTAAAAAGCGAAAAGCATAATCAGGTGTGAGTCTTCAGCATTTTCATGTGCGCTCTCTTTCTCTTTCTCTCCCACTCGATGTCCTTCTCAAGTCTGGGTGATTAGCGCATGGCTAAATTTGATTAGCCTCTTTCTCTGCATGCTAATTGAAAATGCTCTCACCATGTCTTATCAATATCACACAGTTGTGTGCACTCAAAGATTGATTATGGACACAGGAACTTGTGGCCACACACACACACAACACAGCACACACAGGTCTACAACCTCAAAAAAAAAAGTTATTCTGGTCAAAATATATTTGAAACATATTGTAAATATATGTACTTTTAACAGCACAGTTAAATAAAGTTAAATAAGTTTCAAAGTGAAAATATATTTCTATATACCTTCCAGTTTCAAAATAGTGATAAAATATAACAGCAATATTTACAAAAAAAAAACTAAAAATTGTTACAGTTGCATGTTAGAACATGTTCTACAAAAATCTACATTTATTCTTTATTTTTATTTTAAAATATTCAACAAAATGGTCAAAAATATATCAGTGAAATAAAATAATTAAAATATAATCATATATAATCAATATATTTTAGGTCTGTCAATATAATGCATTCATTCAATGTGATTAATTATATAAAAAATTATGTATTAAAAAAACTAACACAATTAATCATGTCCCCAGACTGTAATATGGAATATTCCTTAGACACGATGCCACTAAAGTGAGACGTTGTTGTGTACATTGACACGTCTTTAGAAAAGCCCTTATAATAAAACTATGTCTGACAGATTGACAAATTCAATTGCAAAATGGATTGCTGTGGACTGTAGGCCAATGATAGTCGAATGTATAACAACATGGAAATAAACAATATATTTTGTAAAATATATTGCATTGTAAAGCCACCTTTTGTATTGTCTTATCAATGCATTACTCCTCTGACACAATAATGTAATGCATTTTAATTGTCTGAATTATTATACTGTATTTATAATATATATTCTATTAATAATTATTTAAATATAATTATTTAATCATTATATATTTAATTGTTTTATTTGGGAGCCTTTCTTGGCAAATGTTTATATATGCGATTAATTCAAAATTATTCAGCATATCATGTAATTAATTAAATTAAAAATAATCGATTGACAGCTCTAATATATTTGAAATATTCATATATTTCATACTTCATTTTAAGTCTGCTGAAACTGGGACATTTTTACATCTCTTAGTGAATTTTCAGGACTTTAAGACCTGGCTAAACCGGGATGTCTGGTCTCCTGTACAAGTAATAAATGGTCTTCTCACAAAAGCTGGCTGAAAATCCTGATCCTAGACCTTATTTGAATGATTTTTAGCACATTTTGACAGTCATTACTTTGCTAATTACATTTCCTGTACTCTCTTAATGAATGAGGCTTACAGTATATACAGTGCACTTCAGTTTTTCAGTGGGAATAATTTCACTTGAGCGCTAGTACAGCATCTTTCTATATTTCACCAAATGGCCAAAGCATTAGGATGATCATATTAGCATACAAGATCGATATCTGAAAGCTAATATAGAAACCAATAAATCAATCGTACACTTCCTCAGACATTTTTTAACGATAATGAGGTAAAAATTACAACTTGCTTTGAAATACAACCGTAGGAAAGAAAAAACACAACAGAGATCTCTTTAAATATCTCAACTGTTTCTCCAAGACAGCAATGAGATACATACTGTATGTCAACAGTTGTCTTTTTCAGATTTGCTGAGATGCCTAACAACAACTGCCAACTCGTTTGTGGCTAATTTAATATTTTTATTTTTTCAAAGGTATTTTAGATGAAACATCTACGACAACATTGGTACTTTGATACAGTAAAATAAAATATTACATATCATGTCTGTCTTTCGGGTTAGGCTATATTGTGATTTAACTTCAAGGCCAGCAGTGTGACCTTCCTGTGGCATGAGATTCATCATTTGATTTCTTCACTGACTCGTTTTGAAAGGTCTTTTAAAACCTTGTGTTCGATTGGTTTTCTATTTGTCAAATTTATAGCAAAAACTAAATGTCCCTCTCTTTTGACCTCACCTGTGAAACAGTGACTCTCCATTCTGTCTTACCAGCTCCACTGTTTACTATGCAGGCTGTGTGGACCAAAGAGAGAGGTTTATAATACCATATAATAATGGTCCAACAGGTAGAAGTAAACTACACCACTTTCTCCATTGGCATTCATTGTATTTTAACCCTCATCCCGGCCAGTGCTGATTATGCTGGTCTGTTTTGGTAGTTTTAGAGGGGGATTGAGCACTTTTTAGCAGGTCAGTCTGGGAGACCATTTGGCCGACCACCAGAAGACAAGCTTGGCCAGGCTTTGTAGACCAGCTTGAACCAATTAAGACCAGCACACTGTCTGGTTTAAGCTGTGTTTTTTTATATTGGGGACATTGGACTCAGTTTTACTTCCACACTTCCATAGATAACTGAGAAGGGAAAGAAAGGGAAAGTAAAGGTGTAAACACACCATCTTTTTTCTGCATTTTCAGCCAACTCGTCAAGCCGACCCCTCTCAAGTCTACATAAAGTGAAGTGAACTTGTTAGCTCACTGCAGGGAGTAGCTGTCCATGTGTTTTTGCAGCTTGCGGGTTTTGTAGCATCTCTCTCAATAACCAGATGATGCAATTTCCCATCAAATTCTTCAATCAAGCAATTAAACCCTACTGTCAAATTACCCGCCTACCCTTCCTAACATCCTAAATCTGCCAAAATGCCACTTGTGTTTGTCTTTCCATGTTGGTAAATTATAAAAGCAGTCAGACAAAAGCTCACCTCTACAGTCTGTTGCACATGAAGTGAGCCAGACAGTTAGAGAGGGAAGTCACGCTGATATGACTCATGTTAAAGTGGTAGTTCACCCAAAAAATAAAAATCTGTGATCGTTTACTCACCCTCATGCAGAGGTGGGTAGAGTAGCCAAAAACTGTACTCATGTAAAAGTACAATTACTTTAACCCTTTCGCACGTAAATTCTAAATGATTAAACTGATCCCTCCAGTGTGAATTTTTTTCCGGCGGTTATTATACAATCAAGCTTGTCACGTGACACTGGGCAGTCACATGACAGTTTACAGCTGACTCGTCTCGCTTCGAGCGGGAGGACAGAGTGTTGGTAAGTGATGCAAGTCACGTTTAGCTTTTTTCTTCACTTTAAAACCTTCCTAATTGGTTTAAAACATGTATGAACTATAATAAATGTTTAAACCAATGGTTTATATTGACATTTATTTATTTTATTTTCTGGGGCTTTGAATTTCTCGCCCACATGCAACTTTTCCGCCAACACATTACATGTTTGCTACTGGTGAGTACATTTTAAGTCTTTTTCGATTGAGAAGCTCCCAAAATTGTTTGCAAACACATGTAGACCATGACAAATAATATGTTTATAATCTGTATTTATCGTAGTTTGTTGTAGTTTACGTAATGGCTCCTGCTGTTCACTGCTTGTGTAATGTTGTAGGCATATTGCACATATGTGATCTAAAGTTTTCACTTTCATAATATGCTGTTGTGTGAGGAATAGCCTATATTCCAATGCTAATATTAGGAATGGGTTACAATTGAAAGTAGCATGATATGTAATTCATCAGCAATATACTATAAGACAAAGGCAAAATGCTGCAAATACACATTTTACAAAATTTTGTTATAACTGAAATCTGGTCTCTTGGATTATGATCTGTCTAGTGTCAGATGGTTTGGCTCAACTATGCTCATATTCCAACAGAGTGTGAAAATTAGCTGGGTAATTAAAAAAAAAAGATTGAAGCCATTTTGTTTCTGTGTTGGTATAGTTACTTTGTAACACAGTATAGTCACACAGTTTTCTTCCATCACCATTAGATGCTCAAATGTGTTACTAGAGTATATAGGGAATATAGAGAAATAGTGGTGAATGTCTGTGGTGGATCCAATATAAATAATCATGTCTTGCAAATACTCAGTGTGCATGTCACACATAAAAAAAGAATAATATGAAATCTGTTTCTTTTTGCAGGTATAAACTGATGAAATGCCAGCCTACCCTTCCACTTCATCAATGATTCATCCATGCAGAGGAACAAAAACACGCTGAAAGGAGTGTTATTCACTTGTAAGTTGTAAATGACCCGAGTCTGAATGATGTAAAGTACTATGTTACTTGGCTCTGCTTTATCAAGAGGCATAATGAATGACATAATGATGAAATGCTAACAGTTTTATTACAGTTATGGTTAATTAAAAACACAAATTTCATAGACCATAGTAATTTTAAGAACTACATACAAATTTCATAAAAACAAAATACATATAATAATATTTACTAAGCAGTATGAAATAACATTACGCATTAGCTATAAAGAACATTTAAACAACCTTTTATAGGTTCAGTAATGTTTGAGTGTGTGGTACTCCTCAAAGCATGGAGTAACACACAAGGGAGTGTTGCATGGCACACATATGAATTTTGTAAGGCGCCTCTTCTTTGTCTTCCATGTACTGGAGAGACAGACGTTGCAGTGCCGCCTGGTCCTGCTGCCCTGGGAAGTGGTTTTAGGAATTTCAGAAGGGATATGCCTGGCTGTCAGATGCAGGGGATTGTCTGAGGCAGGATCGCCCTCACTGCACCGATACCGTGGTGAACTGTGCTCCTCAAGCAGCAGGTTGATCCTGAATTGCAGGGAATCAGTGGCGTGCCCTATTATAAGTAAGGGGCCAGTAAGGGCATGACGACAGACCCCGAGATCCCAAGTCCCACGAAATAATTTGTGTGTAAAATCAGTGACGAGCGCCAATGCAAGCCTGAGGTCAATGTGACATGCTGTGACACTTGTCACCAGGGGAAAGGGAAGACTACAAAGCATTACAAAGAAAAAAAGAAAACTATGAAGCATTACTGATGTCAATCCTTTATTTCAGATTCTTAGTTTTTATACAAAACATAATCTTATTTACTACATAAAAAATGTGTTATTAGATTCTCAAATATGTCAAACATATGTGTTTATATAACTTTTATAATGACTGTATTATTATCGAGATAAACATAATTACTGATAGGCTGTGACCATGGCCATGTTTGTTTACATTGCAATGCAGACTTCAGAGTCCAGAGCCTGTCAACATAATATTTGTTTCATGTGAATAAAACATTACATTTGAAAGGTGATTGTTTTTCTCAATTATTTTTGCTGCTGTGATATACGAATGTGTGGATATGAGCAGTAAACTTGCATTCTAATACCTCTGTGTTTATTTGAATGCCTGTTACATATATTTATTTTATCATGTGTTTGAAAAGACTGAGCAACTATTTTAGACATAAATGGCCAGTGCTTTGCCAGTCCCTCTCTGCGTAGCAGCAGCAGAACAACAGCTGATTTGGTGAGTTTCTCAGTTTTTCCACGAGTATACACAGTGTGTGGATATGGACTGTAAACTTGTATTCTTCTGTGTTTGTTTGAATGCTCGTAACATAAAATAAACATGTTCTATGGTTTAAAAAGACAGTTCTAGCAGCTGTTTTAGACATCTATGTGACAAGTGCTTAGCCAGTCTCTTTCTATGTAGCTGCTATGCAGTATGACAGCTGACATGATGAGTTTCAGTTAGTTTTGCGCTGTTATATACACAGTGTGGATTGAGCAGTAACTTTGTATTATTCTGTGTTAGTTTGAATGCCTGTAACATAAAATAAACATCCTGTGGTTGAAAAGAATGTTCAAGCAGCTATTTTAGGCATGTAAATGGCAAGCGCTTAGCCAGTCCCTCTCTGTAGCAGCAGCAGCTAAACAGTGCAAAAGCACATTTGAATGGTAAATATTGCCAGTTGATGACGTTAGACACAAATGTTCTAATCAAACCGGGGCCCCAGGGACCACTCTGGAATGATCAAACCAGTGTGATTGTACATGCGAAAGGGTTAAAAAAAAGAATTACTCAAGTGGAAGTAAAAGTACTAACGTAAATAATTACCTGAGTAAAAGTAAGAAAGTATCCAATTAAAGAGTACTCAAGTAGTGAGTAGCTCGTTACTTTCTCAAATGACATAATGGACGTTAACTCCCTTAAATTCCATTACATAATACACATTAAACGTGTCTTACAGAATTATTATTATTATTATTATTATTATTATTATTATTATTAATGGAAATTCTGTCATCATTCACCATCATGTTGTTATAAACCCGTATGACTTTCTTTCTTCCATGCAACATAATAGGGAGATTTTAGACAGAATGTTAGCCTTGGTCACCATTTACTTTCAGTGAATGTGTTTTTTTTCTCTTAATATTTTGAAAGTGAATGGTGACTGAGACTGACAGTCCCTAACATTCTGTCTAACATCTTTTGTGTTCCACAGAATACAGAAGGTCTCACAGGTTTGGAACAATAGGAGGGTAGGGAAATGATGACAGAATATAAAATTATGGCTGAGCTATCACTTTAAAGGGGTAGTTCACCCAAAAATGAAAATTCTCTCATCATTTACTCACTCTCATGCCATCCCAGATGTGCATGACTTTCTTTCTTCTGCAGAACACAAATTATGTTTAAAATAATATTATTATTGTTTGAAGACTATTTCAGCTCTGTAGGTCAGTACAATGCAAGTGAATAGGTGCCAAAATGTTCATGCTCCAAAAAGCACATAAAAGAATCATAATAGTAATCCATACGACTCCAGTAGTTAAATCCATATCTTCAGAAGTGATATGATAGGTGTGGGTGAGAAAGATCAATATTTAAGTCATTTCTTGCTAGAAATTCTTCTCCCTGCCCAGCAGGGGGTGATATACAGAGAATAATGTGAATCACCAAAAACACAAGAAGAAGAATGTGAAACTGATCCGTTTCTCATCCACACCTATCACATCGCTTCTTAAGATATTGATTTAACCACTGGAGTCTTATGGATTACTTTTATGCTAACTTGTGATTTTTTGAGCTTTAAAATTTTGGCACCCATTCACTTGCATTGTATGGACCAAAAGAGCTGAGAAATCCTTCTAAAAATCTTCATTTGATTTCAGCAGATGAAAGAAACTCATACACATCAGGCATGAGGGTGAGTAAATGATGAGAGAATTTTCATTTTTGGGCAAACTATCCCTTTAAGGGCTCTTGTCAGATCTGGATGAATTTGTCAATAAGAAGAGAGGATTGGAAAACTTTCTAGTAATTATTACGGTGAAAACGTGAACAATGTCCCACATAGGGACATTATATATAATGCTGAAATATAAACCAAAGCAAGATCATGCTTTATTAATGTCTACTTTCGCTATTTCATAGCTTTTATTTCTTAGTTCAGTGTAGTTACAGTTTTCAGTGTCGAAAGAATTTAGATAATTAATTCTGTACAGAGTACACAGCCTGTGTAGGGCATCAACCCCAGTCGTGCAACACTCTCTTCACCATACGATCACCTCATGCCTGCACATCTCTCATGCGCTCACCTCGCTGTGCACATGCAGAATTATGTACATTTTCTGTGAATATAAGAGAGTTGTACTAAAAGTGGAATGAGTGGTTCTGATTTGTTGTTGCATTAGTATCTGAAGCAGGAGCTGTAAAGGCATGGCCCTCTTCCGGAAAGGGGGCAGGGAGCAGCAGCTCATTTGCATTTAAAGAGACACACCCAAAAACAGCGTGTTTTTGATTCCACCCAAAAAGAGGCATTTACAACATGGTTTAATAAATGATCCGAGCTGAAACTTCACAGACGCCCATTGTAATGAAGTAAAAGTAAATTTTTTCATTAGAAATGTACTTGAGTGAGAGTAAAAAGTACCCACTTATAAACCTACTCTAAAAATATTTTTTTTTCCAAAAAGTTACTCAAGTAAATGTAACGGAGTAAATGTATCACTTTACTACCCACCTCTGCCCTCATGTCATCTTTACTTGTTCCGCGGAACACAATATGTGAATTTTAAAAAATATATCTCTGCAAAAATTTTCAATATAATGAAAAAAATTTAATGGGGACTGGGGCTATGAAGCTCCAAAATGACAAAAAATTACCTTGAAAGTACCATGAAAATTTTTTTGTATGACTTGTGCGTGCTATATTTCCAAGTGTTCTGAAGACATCCAATAGCTTTTTGTGAGGAACAGACAGAAATTACATGTCATTATTCACTGAAAATCTTGATTTCCACCTTGGCTCTACATATGAGAGAATAAGCAATGTACAATTCATGAACGATTCCTTCTTTGAGTCTGATCTTTTCAATAAATCACTGTCGCAATGATCCGCTTACAGCGATTTACAGCTCATGATTGATTAATGACATGAAGTTCCCTATCTGTCACTCACTCGACGTTGTGTATGAGGCCAGCGCGGCTAGCACTGGGGGCGATTTGGGGACCCCAATGAGATAGTCTCCACGGGGTATCCCCCCGTGGACCTCCCATTCCCCAGCACACTTGTCTCCCCCAATCGGGCTTCCGGATGAGTTTGCTGGCTTGTCTCACGGCAAGACTGGCTTCTTGTTCGGAGCCCGTGAAGATGATGAGCTCTCAAGCACTGCATCGGAGAGCGGGCTTGTCCAGTCGGACGCAGAAGCCTCAGCTTGGCTTCCCCCTTCGGGAACGATTGCCCAGTCACAGGCCGATGCCGAAATGACGCACATGCTTTCCCAGGCAGCCACGAGCGTCGGGTTAGAGTGGAACCCTCTGCTCTCCCCTGAACCCTCGCGGCTTGATGATTGGTTTCTGGGCTCGCGGCGCCGTTCAATGCAGCCATGCCCCACTCCAGTGCCATTCTTCCCAGAAGTGCACGAGGAGCTGACAAAGTTGTGGGAGGCACCTTTTACTGCCCGGCCCTGATTCTGCAGTTCCCCCGCTCTCACTACCCTCGATGGCGGGGCGGCCAGGGGCTATACAGCGATTCCCCCGGTGGATAAGGCGCTCGCGGTGCACCTATGCCCGCAGAGTGCCACCACCTGGCGCGGACGCCCTAAGCTCCCGTCCAAGCCCTGTAGGCTCATGTTGTCCCTGACGGCTAAAGCCTAAAGCGCTGCTGGACAAGCCGCCTCTGCCCTGCACGCCATGACTCTCCTGCAGGTCCACCAAGCCAAGGCGTTGAAAGAACTGCACAAGGGTAGTTCCGCCCCAGATTTGATGCAGGAACTGAGCTCGGCGACCGTCCTCGCTCTCCGAGCGATGAAGGTCACGGCGAGGTCTCTCGGGCAGACGATGACCACACTAGTGGTCCAGGAGCGCCACCTTTGGCTCAACCTGGTCGAGATGGGCGAGGCCGACAAGACACGGTTCCTTGCTGCCCCCATTTCCCAGGAGGCCTATTCGGTGACACTCGGCGGTGAAGCAGCAGATGGAGGCAATCTGGCACATCCTGCCCCGGCGTGGCTCAAAATCCCGCACCCCGTCTGCTCATCGCCAAGGGCATCCCCCTGCAGTGACTGCACCGGCTCCGCCGCAGCCCGCCCCTTCGGCCCGGCCCCGGCATGGAGCCCACCGCAGGAAGCAGACGCCACCCATCTCTCAGCCAGCGCCGAAGAACCCACGGAGGTCCTCAAAGCGCCCCTGAGACGGGCGACCCAGGGACGAGGGAACCCACTCACGTGGAGCTGGTAAGAAGACCTCTCCATCCCCCGGTGGAGGGCCGGGTGGAAAATCTTTTGTTGCCTTTTTGTTTGATTTCGCCGCATGCCCAAGTGGCTGCAGTACCCAACAGTTCAGCAAAAGAGCAGCTTCCTTCCTCCCTGGGTCACATACCCGGTTGTATGGTCATCACCACGACTACCGTCCACGGATTTTTTCTTGCAGGATTGGCGCTCCAGTGGTGGCCTTTCTGCCCCTGAGTGTCCAGCTGTGGCACACAGCCACCCCCGATGTGGCAGTCTCCATGGGTTACGAGGACAGGTCTCTTCCTCCCCTGTCCCAGGCTGTTCCGGGGGTGGTCACAAGGAGCCAGGTAAGTGCTTCGATATCCCTAGATTCAGCACGGTCACGACGTGGTGTGGCACCTCGCGCTCCACCCCGCCGCGAAGCCCCACCTGCCGGTACGTCCGACGACATTGTCCCCTTGGTCCCCCTCGCACGGAACTTGGACGCGTGGCTCTCGCTTTCCAATCCGTAGCGATGGCTGATCCGGACCGTCCGACTGGGCAACGCGATTCAGTTCGCCAGGCGCCTGCCCAGGTTCAGTGGTATTCACTTCACCTTGGTCAAGGGCAAAAACGCTGCCACCCTTTGCGCAGATATCGCTATCCTCCTACGGAAAGACGCGATAGAACCTGTCTCTCCAGCCGAGATGAAGAAAGGGTTTTACAGCCCCTACTTCGTCGTACCGAAAAAAGGTGGTGGGTTGCGGCCAATCTTGGACCTGCGAGTACTGAACCGGGCTTTACACAGACTCCCGTTCAAGATGCTGAAGCAAAAACGCATTCTGGCGAGCGTCCGGCATCAAGATTGGTTCGCGGCGGTAGACCTGAAGGATGCGTACTTCCACGTCTCGATCCTTCCTCGACACAGACCCTTCCTGTGGTTTGCATTCGAGGGTCAGGCGTATCTGTACAAAGTCCTCCCTTTCGGCCTGTCCCTGTCTCCTCGCATCTTTATGAAGATTGCAAAGGCTGCCCTTGCCCCGTTAAGGCAGGTGGGCATTTGCATTCTCAACTATCTCGACGACTGGCTAATCCTAGCTCACTCTCGAGACATGTTGTGCGCACACAGGGACCTGGTGCTCTCACACCTCAGTCGACCAGGGCTTCGGGTCAACTGGGAAAAGAGCAAGCTCCTCCCGGTTCAGAGCATCTCTTTTCTCGGATTGGAGTTGGACTCAGTCTCCTTGACGGCGTGCCTTACGAACGAGCGCGCCCAGTCGGTGCTGGCCTGTTTGAAGGCGTTCAAACAGAAAACAGCGGTTCCACTGAAACTTTTTCAGAGGCTTCTGGGGCATATGGCGTCCTCGGCGGTGGCCTCCCCGCTCGGGTTGATGCATATGAGGCTGCTTCAGCACTGGCTCCAGACTCGAGTCCCGAGATGGGCATGGTGCCACGGGACACATTGCGTGGCCATCACACCGGTCTGTCGCCATCTTTTCAGCCCTTGGACTGACCTCTCATTTCTACGAGCAGGTGTTCCTTTAGAACTGGTCTCCAGGCACGTCGTGGACACGACAGATGCCTCCAAAATGGCTGGGGCGTTGTTTGCAACCACCCACGGTGGTAGACATGATCACTCAGGCTAGGGCCCCCTCTACGAGGCACCTGTATGCCTTTAAGTGGCATCTGTTCGCTAAGTGGTGTTCTTCCCGACGCAAAGACCCCCAGAGATGCGCAGTCGGATCAGTGCTTACCTTCCTGCAGGAGAGGTTGGAAGGGAGGCTGTCCCCTTCCACCTTGAAGGTGTACGTTGCCGCCATAGCAGCACACCACGACGCAGTCGACGGTAAGTCCTTAGGGAAGCACGACCTGATCATCAGGTTCCTAAGAGGTGCCAGGAGGCTGAATCCCTCCAGACCACGCCTTGTTACCTCATGGGACCTCTCTGTAGTTCTTCAGGGTCTACAGAGAGCCCCCTTTGAGCCTTTGCAGTCAGCCGAGCTTAGGGCACTCTCCTTGAAGACTGCCCTCCTGACTGCGCTCACTTCCATCAAGAGGGTAGGTGACCTGCAAGCGTTCTCTGTCAGCGAAACGTGCCTGGAGTTCAGTCCGGGTTACACTCACGTGATCCTGAGACCCCGACCGGGCTATGTGCCCAAGGTTCCCACCACCCCTTTTAGGGACCAGGTGGTGAACCTGCAAGCGCTGCCCCAGGAGGAGGCAGACCCAGCCCTGTTGTTGCTGTGTCCGGTGGGACGAAATCTACGCATCTATTTGGATCGCACGCAGAGCTTTAGAATCTCTGAGCAGCTCTTTGTCTGCTTTGGTGAACAGCGGAAAGGAAGCACTGTCTCCAAGCAGAGGATCGCCCATTGGCTCATTGACGCCATAACTATGGCATATCTCGCCCAGGACATGCCACCCCCAGTAGGGCTACGAGCCCATTCTACCAGGGGTGTAGCGGCTTCCTGGGCCCTGGCCAGAGGTGCCTCTCTAACAGACACTTGCAGAGCAGCGGGCTGGGAAACACCCAACACCTTTGCAAGGTTCTTCATCCCAGGTAGTGGCACGCAACACAAGCGGATAAGCCCAGGATAGCTGACCGGGTGTATCGCTTGCACATAGCGCCTTCCACCTCATTTTGAGCTGAAGACGTGTGCCATTAATTCCCAGTAGTGTTCACAAACTTTGTTCCCTGGTTGACTTCCTCCGAGCCCTGTGGCAGTCGAGTTTTCAGAGAGACTCGCTGCCAGCCCAGTACACATGCTAACTAAGAGTTCTGTTCTGGGGTAGGTGCTCTGCATGTGGCGGTTCCCTGTAAGGCTAACCCCATGTAATATATATCTTCCGCTAGTTTGTTTCCCTGTTGTCAAACTGCATCTTCCTAGGGCAGAGCCCCTCTGCCCCTGTCTCCATGTTTGTAGTAACTCCTCCCCCGTTGGGTAGAATCTACCTTGAAGACCCTCCACATGGTCGGAAAGACCATGTGACGTATTCTTCCACTTAAATATCCCCCCCTCTTTGGGTGAGGTGTGGTCTCCGCGGTGTCTTCCCCTTGGGAGGGACACCCCCTGACTAGACCTGGCGGCCCAGTCAGATAATCCCCCTTCTTTTTCAGGGAGTGGAAAAAGAGAAGGGGAAAAGAGGCCACGACTGGGTTAAGCCTGTCTCTATCTTTTGGGTAGTCGACTTGTCCCCAAAGGGCCATTCGACACTCATAACTATGTTGGGGAGGTTACGTGTCGACCTGGTGTGCTGGCTATGAGGCACACAGTAGTCTGCCCACCACACACCACCAGTTCACGTAACACATTTCAGTAAATTGTGGCGTTTCGTATAGGGACCCCTAGTGTCACTACATCGACACAATGTCGAGTGAGTGACAGGGAAAGTCATGGTTACTTGTGTAACCTCCATTCCCTGATGGAGGGAACGAGACATTGTGTCCCTCCTGCCACAACGCTGAACTACCCGCTGAAATGGCCGGACCTTATATCGGCTCCTCAGCATAAAACCTGAATGAGTGGTTGCATACCAGCTCCTTTTATACCCGTATGTCCGGGGGAGTGGCATGCAAATACCACTCGCCAATTTTCATTGGCCTTTTATCAAAGACCAGAGGTGTCTCGGGCTCCCAAGAGTGACCCCTAGTGTCACTACATCGACACAACATCTCGTTCCCTCCATCAGGGAACGGAGGTTACACAAGTAACCATGACGTTTTCAGGCTGATCCTCACACAAGTGATTCTCACAAAAGCTGTCAAGAAAATGTCCTGGTCATATTTTACTCCAAAATCAAAAGAAAGAAATAAGATAATATATTTTGCACAGAGAAAATGAAACCTATATTTGGGGCCATTGAGATTTTTTACATCATGATTGTGTAACATTATTTTATGACAGTTACATAGATTTTACCACCCCCCCCCCCCCCCAACACACACACACACACACACAATTCTCATTACTGCAATGTGAAAAAAGATAGTCATTAAGTTTTTTGCATTACTGAAACACAAAAAAATTATATATAATTTAAATAAAAGAGTATTTACACAGCACAGTAGTACTCTCTTGTTACTGCCTGTCATGATGGCGCCGTGGATGGTTGCCTCGGTGTGGAGCTCCTCAGTTCTTTTGTTGTTTTTGTTTGTTTGTCCTGTGTTAAGTAATATTTTTCCAGTCAGTTTTAACAGAGACGAACTGCTGAACATTTGACAGCATGTACCAGACAATCTTTTCCCGGTTTTCGAATATTCAGACATTTTGCTAGACATTTTAGTTGGAGGCGCAGCTCTACTGTTCAAGAGACACATGCGAGGGAGACGAGCCGGTAAGCTGGTCAAACTCCGTCAGCACGGATTTAGAACAGCGCTGCTGAGTATTCACTTAGCGAATCTCCACTCTCTTCCTAACAAAACGGATGAACTACATCTCCTCATATGCACAGACAAGGACTTTTCAACCTCTGCTGCCTTGTGCTTCACAGAAACCTGGCTGAATGAAGCCATTCTGGACAGCGTGTTACATCTGCCAGGCTTCCAACTGTTCAGAGCGGATCGCATCGCGGAAGTAACGGGGAAAACGAGAGGCGGTGGAACATGCTTTTATATCAATGAAAGTTGGTGTACAGATGTAACAACATTAAAGAGGATGTGCTGTCCTAATTTGGAAGCGCTCTTTATTAACTGTAAGCCTTTCTACTCGCCGCAGGAGTTTTCCTCGTTTATTCTGGTGAGTGTGTATATTGCACCAAACACGTGTTTGAACACAGCGCTGCAACAGCTGGCTGATCAAATCACAGACATGGAACAACAATACCTGGACTCACTTATTATTATTCTTGGGGATTTTAACAAAGCAAATCTCACACATGAACTGCCCAAATACAAACAGCACATCACATGCCCCACCAGAGACAGGAACATACTGGATCATTGTTACACAACAATAAAGAATGCATATCGCTCTGTCCCTAGAGCAGCTTTGGGACTCTCTGATCACTGTCTGGTTCATCTTCTTCCAACCTACAGGCAGAAATTAAAATCAGCCAAGCCAGTATTAAGGACTGTAAAGAGATGGACCAATGAAGCAGAGTAGGAACTACAAGTCTGCTTCGATTGCATGGATTGGAGTGTTTTTGAGGCTGCAGCCACAGACCTGGACGAGCTCACAGATACTGTTACATCATATATCAGTTTCTGTGAGGATATGTGCATTCCTACTAGGACTTATTTAAAGTTCAACAATGACAAACCGTGGTTTACAGCAGAGCTCAGGCAGATTTGTCAGGCCAAAGAGGATGCTTACAGGGGTGGGGATAAAGTCTTGTACAATCAGGCCAGGAACACACTGAACAGGGAAATCAGAGTGGCTAAAAGAAGATACTCTGAGAAGCTGAAAAACAAGTTTTCAGCTAACAACCCTGCATCAGTGTGGAGTGGCATGAAACAACTCACAAATTGCAGGACTCCTACCCCCAACTCTGTAAGGAACCAACAACTGGCTGACGACCTGAATGTGTTCTACTGCAGATTTGAAAGGCCCAATCTCACACCCCACACCCACTCTGACCTTCACTTCACACAAACACCAACCCCTCCTGCAACCCCCCTCCTGCTACTTAACCTGCACTTAAGATCTGTGAAGATGATGTGAGCTGCTTCTTTCAGAAACAAAAGACGAGGAAGTCTTCAGGCCCAGATGGCGTCTCACCAGCGTGTCTTCGATCCTGTGCTAACCAGCTGGCCCCCATCTTCACACAGATCTTCAATAGATCACTGGAGCAGTGTGAAGTTACATGTTGCTTCAAACACTCAATCATTATTCCTGTCCCAAAGAAACCAAAAATCACAGGACTTAATGACTACAAACCTGTCGCCCTGACTTCTGTGGTCATGAAATCATTTGAGAGACTGGTGTTGGCCCACCTGAAGAACATCACTGGACCCTTTCTAGATCCCCTTCAATTTGCTTATCGAGCAAACAGGTCTGTGGATGATGTGGTCAACATAGGATTGCATCATATCCTGCAACATCTGGACAGTCCAGGGACATATGCAAGGATCCTTTTTTTGGACTTCAGGTCAGCTTTCAACACCATCATCCCAGCTATACTCCAGAATAAATTACACCAAATCTTTGTTCCCATGTCTATCTGTCAGTGGATTACTAGCTTTCTGATGGACAGGCAGCAGCTTGTGAGACAGGGGAAACTCACTTCTAGCACCTGTACAATCAGCACTGGTGCCCCCCAGGGATGTGTGCTCTCCCCACTACTCTTCTCCCTCTACACCAATGACTGCATCTCCAAGGACCCCTCTGTCAAGCTCCTGAAGTTTGCAGATGACAACACTGTCATCGGCCTCATCCGAGATGACAATGAGTCTGCATACAGAAGGGAGGTTGAACAGCTGGCTGTCTGGTGCAGTCAAAACAACCTTGAGCTGAACACGCTCATAACAGTGGAGATCATTGTGGACTTTAGGAGAAACACCCCAACACTGACCCCCCTCACCATTCTAAACAGCACTGTGGCAGCAGTGGAGTCATTCAGGTTCCTGGGCACTACCATCTCACAGGACCTGAAGTGGGAGACCCACATTGACTCCATTGTGAAAAAGGCCTACTTCCTTCACCAGCTGAGGAAATTCAACCTGCCACAGGCGCTGCTGATACAGTTCTACTCAGCAGTCATTGAGTCTGTCCTCTGCATTTCAATAACTGTATGGTTTGGTTCAGCTACGAAATCAGACATCAGAAGATTACAAAGGACAGTTCGGACTTCTGAGAGGATTATTGGTTGCCCCCTGCCCCCTTCAAGAACTATACACTTCCACAGTGAGGAAAAAGGCTGAAAAAATCACTCTGGACCCCACTCACCCTGCCCACTACCTTTTTGAACTGTTGCCTTCTGGCCGACACTTCAGAGTTCTGAGCACCAGAACCGTCAGTCACAGGAACAGTTTTTTCCCTCAGGCTATCCATCTCATGAACAGTTAAACTGCCCCATTGAGCAATAACTATGTGCAATACACAGTTTAACCTTTCTTATATTTATCCAACACATCCAACCTCTTCTGCCATTTCATTCCTCTGAAAAAAAACAAAAAAACTTTTGCACTGTACATAACAGATTTGTATTTGCACTGTGCATAACAGATTGTATTAGATTTGCACTACCCATGTGTATGTGTACGTATGTGTATAATTAGTTTTATTTTTTATTTTTTATTACTATCTATGTCTTGCTGCTGTTTTTGTATTGTTTTTGTATTGTTATATACTGGAAACTCCTGTCACCAAGACAAATTCCTTTTATGTGTAAGCATACTTGGCAATAAAGCTGATTCTGATTCTGATTCTGAGTAAAGGATGACAGAATTATTTATTTATTTATTGGCATGAACTTTTCCTTTGAGCTTTTATCTTTGAAAAACCATCACTTAAAGTGCAGATTTAACCACAACTGGGTGTCATTACACAGCTATGTGGTTAGCAACGGACCTGAAACAAAGAAGGATCCTTTCATTTCTCACAGAGGTGGTCTGGCACCCATAGACTCACATAAACACATGTACAAAACACATATATACAGTATGTGCAAAGAGACCATTTTCTATACACACACACTGTGTCCCGGGGGAAGCCCTAATAGTCAGTTTAGCCAATGGAGCTAAACCCGGTGCTAGCACCAGGCCCATTACTCTCTTGCGCTCTGTTTTAATGGGACGATCCATCACATGGACTGCTCATGTTAGCATTCTGCTAATGTTAATCCTAGCATGCTTGTCCATTACTCATTTCCCAACTTTTTTAATGGGTGATTTGACCACTCAAGCTGAAGTTAATACTATTTACTGTCTGCACTTAAAGAAAGATTACATTTCCTTAAAGCTAATGCTTAGTCACAGTTCGTATGGTGTCAAAGGATCATCAATCGCACTGGTAATGGTTCCTTTGAGAAGACAATACAACAGCTCGATCATAATGGTCATGGCTTGACTAATGACAGCCAGAAGATTAGGTGGGCTGTTTCAACTAAACCTGTTTGTCTTGGTGAAACCGAGATAAAGGCTGTGCTGATATCTAGAAAACCTAAAGGAAGAGCACAGATTTGTCAGAAAGAAAACTTGTGGTGCTCCAGTGAGTTTGTGATGGACAGCTACTTTGAAGGAAATATAAAGTAGGCAAGAGCACCTTTGCTGCATTTAAACTGCTTGTTCACTGTAACTCTGCATGTCAGATTTTGAGTCTGTCTGCCTATCACACATTCATTCATCTGTCCATTCATTATTTTACATTTAATGCATTTGACAGACACTTTTATCCAAAGCAATTCACATTTAGCATACACATTTATTAATCTGTGTATTCTCTGAGAATCAAACCCATGACCTTGGTGTTGCTAATACCATGCTGTACCAGTTGAGCTCTAGGAACTCTAATGGCATCCATTCATCCATCAGTTCATCCATCCTTTTCTAACTGTCTATCCATCCATCCATCAATTTCTAACTGTTCATCCACCCTTCCATTTCTAACAGTTCATCCATCTATCCATCTATTTCTAACTGTTTATCTATCCATCCATTCATTCATCCATTTTTAACTGTCTATCCATCCATCCGTTTATCCATCTAAACATTTCTGACTGTTTATCCATCCATTTTTAACTGTCCATCCATCCATCCCTAAATGTTTATCCATCCATCCATCCATCCATCCATTTCTAACTGTTTATTCATCCATCAGTCCAGCCGTCCATTTTTAATTGTCTATCCATTTATCCATCCATCCCTAACTATCTATTCATTCTTTTATTTATCCATCGATTTCTAACTATCTATCCATTCTTCAGTCCATCCATTTCTAACTGTCCACCCATCCATCCATCCATGGATGAAGGTGTTCAAACATTGCAGAGGAACCAAAAGAATAGTTGGCTTTTATCCAAAGCAACTGACACTTAGCATACACATTTACCAGTTTATGTATTCTCTGAGAATCAAACCCATGACCTTTGTGTTGCTAGTGCCATGCTGCACCAGTTGAGGTACAGGAACCCTACTGGCATCCATTCATCCATCCATAAATTCATCCATCCATCCATTTCTAACTGTCTATCTATCCATCCATTTCTAACTGTTCATCCATCCATCCATCTATCCATCCATTTCTAACTGTTCATCCATCTATCCATCCATTTCTAACTGTTTATCCAACCATTCATCCACCCATTTTTAACTGTCCATCCTTCCATCCATCCATCCATCCCTAACTGTTTATCCATCCTTTCATCCATCCATTTATAACTGTCTATCTATCCATCCATCCATCTATCCATCTATCCCTCCATCCATCCATTTTTAACTGTCCATCCATGCATCCATCCACGCCTAACTGTTTATCCATCCTTTCATCCATCCATCCATTTCTAACTACCTATCCATCCATACATCCATCTCTAACCATTTATCCATCCATTTCTAACTATCCATTCTTTCATCCATCCATCCATTTCTAACTGTCCATCCATCCATCCTTTTCTAACTGTCCATCCATCTATCTATCTATCCATCCATCCATCCATCAATCTATACAGTCATCCATCTAACTGTCTGTCCGTTCATCTGTCCATCCATCCATCCATCCATCTACATATGGCAATGAGGCCATGAAGGTGTTGAAACATTGTAGAGGAACCAAAGGAATAGTTGGTTGATATTCTGAAAAGATGGTTTGATTCAACAGATCATGTGTCATAATAATGTTTCAACATTTCATTTCAAAACAGATTTTGAAGGGAGAACAGTCATGGAAGCCAAGTTACAGTGTCATCCCAAGCAGAAGTCCTCAAAAAATATTTGCTTTAAAGTGTCCTTTAAAACAAATGTTTTCATAGGGTCTACTGATAAAAAAATGTTTTAAAAAATTTGAGTCTTAACACTCAATAAAAACTAGCCATTGTGTGATTGCAGCTCCATTGACCTGGAAAGAAGATGTTAAAGTATGAACTGTAAACCTGTGAAGCTCTCACTACGAAGGAAGATGCCTTCACCGGGAATAGGGTGGTCAAATCTGAATGGTATGCTGAACAAATCTCACAATACATTTCAAGATGCCAACACCATTCCTTAATCTACTGAGGAACCAAAGCATCTTGAAATTAAGTCTGCAACCACAGTTTTGGATGTTTCACTTAGTTCAGTGTTTCTGCCAACATTAAACTCTTCATCATGAAAACTAAGACCAGAGCGGTTTTGGCACATCAACTAAATCTTAATAAAAACAATGATGGGTTTATGAAAAAGAATTATGGATTCAGTTTAAGTAATTCACGCCTCCTATGTTTCACTTCATACATTACATTTTCCTTAAAAATTTAATTGGCTTGGCGAAATTGTAAGTCTGGTAACTTCGAAAATAAATATTACATACCTCCTCAACAAGCCACATGATTTGAGGTATTATTCATGTCTGTACCACAAACGATTAGGCATTATGTGGCCAAGTTTAATACTTGTGGTTAGAGGTTTTAAAAAGTCCCTAACCCTAAGTATGAGCAATAGTGATAGTGATGCTTGCCTTAGCAAAAAAAATTACATTTAGCAAACTCAGCAACTCAAGTTTGCAGTGACAGACAAACACTGATGTTGAAGCTAGAGTAATTTGGGGAGTTTGTCTGAATTATCACATTATTTCACTTTCAGTGGTTTAGAATAAGAATATTGCGGTAAAGATATTGTCACAATTCTGCTCAAGTCAGAACACAACAGCATCTCTATAATGCAGCTTTTATTGTCTGTCACAGCGTGGATAATTATCGTTTGCCATTGTCAGAGTGCAGACATGTTCATTTTCTCTCTTAGTCCCTCGCACACACATAAGTACATTTACACACACAGCATATTTGGGACATTGTGAGACTGTGTTTTTGAGTGACTGTGAGATGTGGCATCGGGTCAATCCAGTGACACACCTGTCAATCAAACACAGAATCCATATCAGCAATCCACAGACACACTGTTCAAACACTCTGTCTCTCTAAAGCTCTCTTTCGCTGTCGTCCTGAATGTCATGCACTCAGAGAAAAGAAGTCTGGGTTTTGACTATCCTCTACTCAAAAATAAATCAGTTCATTTTATCAGTTTTTTCTCAAAACAGATCAATCCATTTCTCTCAAATGATTCTCACCTTGCCAAATATTGTAGGTTTAAAGGGTTAGTTCACCCAAAAATGAAAATTCTCTTATCATTTACTCACCCTTATGCCATCCCAGGTCTGTATTACTTTCTTTCTTCAGCAGAACACATCTGAAGAAAAATGGAACAATATCTTAGCTCAATAGGTCCTTAAAATGCAAGTGGATGGTGATCCGAACTTTGAAGCTCCAAAAAAACAGGCAGTGAGCATAAACGTCATCCATACAATCCGTTGGTTAAATTAATGTCTTCTAAAGTGAAACAATCACTTTTGGTGTAAAAATAAATAAATAAATAAATATTTAAGTACTTTTTAACTATAAATCATCGATTATAATTGCGTTGACATGTTCACGTGAGAACAGACGCATTTGTGACACACCCGGAAGAGCGGCGCTGTTTACAACTGAGTAGGAGGAACGCTGTACAGAAGCTTCATTGGTTTTGGTTTAAATCTGTATTTATGTCTGTTTGTTTATTCACAATGGTGTGTTTGTGTGCTCATCCCGGATGTCTCAACCAAGAGAAAAACATGAGATTATGTCCGTAACATACCAACCCAAACATGTCACACGAGAGACCGCGTGAACTCCACCCTCTCATGAATGCGCATACTGCTGCTGACCAGAAGCAATTATTTATTGTTAAGAAGTATTTAAATATTGATTGTATGGATGACATTCACATGGACTGTCTGTGATTTTTGGAGTTTCAAAAGTCTAATCACCATTCACTTGCATTTTAAGGACCTATGCCTACAGAGCTAAGATATTTTTCTATTTTTCTTCAAATGTGTTCTGCTGAAGAAAGTAAGTCAAACACACTTGGGATGGCATGAGGGTGAGTAAATGATGAGAGAATTTTCATTTTTCTGTGAACTGTTCCTTTAAGAAATACATCGGTGTTGCAGATTATAATCTTAATTTTTGGTGTTTGCTAAATCAAGCACCACACCTATTGCCAGAGGTGGAAAGTAATGAATTACAATTACTCTCATTACAGTACTTGAGTACATTTTTCAAAATTTTCTACTTTTTAAGTATAAATAAATAATTATTAAATAAGTATTCAACTTCACTACAGTTATTTTTCACCACAATTACTAAGTAAAAAAAAAAAAACATTATTTCTAAGTTTTTGGGAAGTTTTATGGGAAGAAGAAATAACTTAAAACAAGTTATAAGCGCTAAATCTGTTTATAAACGAAATAGCTGTGCGTGGCACAATGGAAGCCCGCAGGGCACAGCATCATGAGTACAGCAGCTCTCATAAACTGCCGCCGGTGTCCTCTCATCTCTAGCTTATCCAAGACTTTCTGCCCTGTCACTATACAAGAACTGTAATACTGTGATTTTCTGCATATTTCATTTTATTCTGGAAAGGTGCCGTTCATTCAGGTACGAGGAACCGTCTGAACACATTTAACCACTGATCAAACTTCACTTGTTTTTAAGGTAGGCAATGTTTAAACTGTCAAACATTAACACAATGTAATATGACATATACACAGGGTTGGGAGGGTTACTTTTGAAATGTATTCCACTACAGATTACAGAATAAATGCTGTAAAATGTCATTTGTAACGTATTCCATTAGATTACTCAAGGTAAGTAACGTATTCTAAATACTTTGGATTACTTCTTCAGCACTGGTAGATTTTTTTCACTTGTTTTGACTATAAAAACTCTGCCAGTACAGTAAGACAAAATATACGTTAAAAATACATTCTCTGAAAAACCTAAATATCTTATGCAGTGTTGTTTCTAAAACAAGATAAATCAAATTGATTTTGTTTTAAGGATTTGTAGATATTTTTACAGGAAAACAATACAAAAATTATTATCAAGAATAAGATTTCTGCCCTAATATCAAAGGTCTCACTAGAAAGAAAGAAAAAATAATTATGATCCAACATGAATTTTCTTGGTAAAAAATATGATCGTGCCTGGTAACATGTGCATGTAAAATGGCTAGAAACAGTTTATCTTAGCGTAAAGATGACAATTTACACAAGGTTTATTTCTATTTCTTCTGCTTCAGACTTACTTCAAACTACTCTATCTGCTCGAATGAATGCAACACATAAGAAAGTGTATCACTGCTGTTCAAATGCACTTTGGATCGCATCATTTATAAGTATAAATGTTTTCCATCTGAAAGGACTAAATATTAAATGAAACAAATGACAATAAAATGCAAAGTAATCTCTTCAGTAATCAAAATACTTTTTGAATGTAACTGTATTCTAATTACCAATGATTTAAATTGTAACTGTAGTGGAATACAGTTACTAATATTTTGTATTTTAAATACGCGATCCCATTACATGTATTCCGTTACTCCCCAACCCTGCATAGGCCTACACAGTATGTGGGGATATCTTGTTTACTTGCTACTATATGTCTAAGGGTACGTTTACACGACAACGATGTACTAAAAACGGAAAAGTTTTTCCTTTGCGTTTTTGAAAAGTTTCACGTACAGACGACAACGTTGTCAAAACGATCCCCGTTCACACGGAATGACTAAAAACGTTGTATTATGCATGCCAGGTCAGTAGTTGCCAATGTCACTTTGTAAAGAAACACTACGCGCCTGCGCACATAAGCATTCTTCCACAGAGTGGTGAATACTAACAATAAAGATGGCGAAAGCATCGAGCAATTTTGTCTGGACGGACGATGAGGTTGTTTTATTATTACAATTACTTTGCTGGAGAAGTGTCAAAAAACTCAAAATCTTGAGCAGCACAAACACAGTCCTGTAGTCCGCCATTGTAGTTTTGAATGTCGCGCATGCCTATAGACTGAACACGTAATACACGTGCGCATGACGTCATCGTTTTCACAAATTCACGTTTTTATATGCTTTCAATTGCGTTTTCAGGCCCCAAAACACCGTTGTCATGTAAACGAACAGCCAAAACACATAAAAAGTTTTCCGTTTTTAGTTGAAAACGTTGTCGTGTAAACGGCCCCTAAAATAAACTTTTTAAATACCTTAGAAAGATACAATGCCAATAGTGTTGGAAATTATTGCAAAAATGCCACTGAAATTGACAAAAATATCCCAGAAAATCTAAATATGGGGCAAAAAACGAGTTCCCGTATTTATAATATCTGATATAGTTACAATTACATACATTGCGATCTTCTTTTGACTTTTCACTGAATCTAATTTTTTTTCCCACCATCCTTTTCCTCATACCATCACATGCACAGACGGGCTCTCCGCTTCTATCAAACAGCATCAGTTCGGTATTGTACTCTCGCATTAAATTCTGTAACCATTCACCCCTCTTGTTCAAAATAAACTGTCCTAGCGGGTAACACTCTATCTCAAGGTACTCTACTGTACTTCCCTGCCCTGTTCTGCTGTTTATCTGTCTGAAAAGCCTCACCCGCTAGAGTGCACAAAGGATGGATGTTATATAAAGAAGGTATGAGAAATCACAAAACATAATGTTACCAAATGCTACAATTTACTTTATAATAATCAATATGTTAAATAACCATAATGTTACTTAAGACTTTATTATTACAACTGTAATACAATAATACATATACAGAACAACCACTTTTAGTGTTTGAATCAATCAAATCTCTCACTAAACACTGTGTGAAATGTTTTTTTTGCCTTAATAAGTTGGCATGTAGGAGATGACAACAGTTTGCTTAATAATCTCATTCCATATTTGGATAAGTGCTGCAATATCATAGAGGATAAATTTCCTCCTCTATGATATTGCATTATATTTGTTTTGTACAGTATGTTAGCATAATAGCCAAAATACTTGGACATACATGAATGAGAATAAACCTGAAATAGGAATGTGTTTCAGTCACAATGAACATTATGTAGTTTAGAGATGATTTAGAGACATTTAGAATGTTACAAATGGCTATTTCTATTTAATAATAATAATAATAATAATAATAATAACAAACTTTTATTTATATAGCACATTTCATTCAAGAAATGCAGCTCAAAGTGCTTTACAATAAAAAATACATTACAAGCACCGAATGCTTCATATAAAAACAGATAAAATGCTATAATTAATGTAACATAAGATTGAAAATTATTGAAATTTAAATAAATGATGTATTCTTAAATTTTTCTGTTTGTCCAAGAATCCTCTTGCAGCAATGCAGGTCTTTGGCATTTAGAAGCTGCTAGTTTAGGACCTGTGAGGAGTCTGTTTCTCATACTAGAGAATGTGATTTACTTGTCTTATTGTTGTGCATCTGGCCATCCACTTCCCTCTCTATCCAGGTTAGAGATTCTTTTTTCAAAACAGTAATGCATGGAATAGCCTTCATCTCTCTAAAACATTAGACTTTAGGAGAAAATAGAATTTCAGGAGAAATGTATTTCTTTTTGCCTATATTTAAAACCAAAAATGTAAAGCAACTTGTAAGAATTCAGTACCTCAGCAAATGGGGAAAAGACCCACTGTACTGTGATTTCCACATGGTAGAGCAACCATATTCAATTAATAAGAATATTTTCTTGAGGACCAAATTAGCACTTTACAATGCTTTTGAAAGGAATAATAGGTGAAACAGTATATGTTTGCCATCACGGGTAAAGAAAAAATGGGATAAATACCACTTAAAACAATTATTTCAAACTAAGGGTGCACTGATCGATCGGCAACCGATCTAAATCAGTCGATCTTCGTCTTAAATCTGTGATCGGCGATCGGCCAATTGTACCTAGATTTAGGGCCAATCTTTTTTTGCAGCACGCAGGGAATCACACATACACTGCTCCTCTAATGAATGAGTGCTTTCTCAGCCCTTGATGTATGACAGAGTGGCCTTTGGAGGGTGAGTTGCTGGCAATTCTAAGCATTCATGAATTTAGACTTTCAGACATTATGCAATTCACATGAATATGCCGTTTTGTTTTTTAAAATGTGTAAGACTTATATGTGTATGAATGTTAAGTTGCCCATTTTCTAGAGTCATTACGGTAGTAATTCTGACTCACTGCACAGTGAGCAGGAAGAGGATAAAGAGGCTGCTAACGGGTATAAAAACTAATTAAACAACATAATCATGCAAATACAAATCTGAGTACACGTGATGTAACGTGAGTCGTGATAATCAGATGTTGTGTGGAGCGATAGAGACTGTTTGCGCCTTTTAGCTTCACTCCCTTCAACATGAGCGCTCTGCAGGTCACTCATCTCAGCGCTATTCTGTGAGGATCCCAATTTAAATCAGATTAATGTTGGTCACAATATCACTAATAACAGATATAACTGTTTAACCTTCAGTAACAGCTTAATAATTAGTGATTTGTGTTACAACAAGACGCCAAATACAGTAAACAAATAATATATATTAATGATTTCTCACTGGAGCAGTTTTAGAGCTTGTAATGGATATGTCTTTCTTATTTTTTAACGTACATTTGAAGTCAGAAGTTTACATACACCTTTGCCAAATACATTTAAACTCAGTTTTTCACAATTCCTGACATTTAATCATAGAAAACATTCCCTGTCTTAGGTCAGTTAGGATCACTACTTTATTTTAAGAATGTGAATGTCAGAATAATAGTAGAGAGAATTATTTATTTCAGCTTTTATTTCTTTCATCACATTCCTAATGGGTCAGAAGTTTACATACACTTTGTTATTATTTGGTAGCATTACCTTTAAATTGTTTAACTTGGGTCAAACATTTTGGGTAGCCTTCCACAAGCTTCTCACAATAAGTTGCTGGAATTTTGGCCCATTCCTCCAGACAGAACTGGTGTAACTGAGTCAGGTTTGTAGGCCTCCTTGCTCGCACACGCTTTTTCTGTTCTGCCCACATAATTCTATCGGACTGAGGTCAGAGCTTTGTGATGGCCACTCCAAAACCTTGACTTTGTTGTCCTTAAGCCATTTTGCCACAACTTTGGAGGAATGCTTGGGATCATTGTCCATTTGGAAGACCCATTTGTGACTGAGTTTTAAACTCCTGGCTGATGTCATGAGATGTTGCTTCAATGTATCCAAATAATTATCCTTCCTCATGATGCCATCTATTTTGTGAAGTGCACCAGTCCCTCCTGCAGCAAAGCACCCCCACAACATGATGCTGCCACCCCCATGCTTCACGGTTGGGATGGTGTCACTTTTTCCTCCAAGCATAACAAAGGTCATTATGGCCAAACAGTTCAATTTTTGTTTCATCAGACGTTTCATCTCGTTTATTTAAATAAGCAGTTGAAGTAAGCTACTTACAATGGTAGGGAATGTGGCCAGTCTATAAATGCTAAAATACTCATCGCTTCATTAGTATAGCTACAAGATGTTCACATAAATGTTTACATGATTTTAGTGTGATAAAATTGTTTAATAACCTTATCTGTGTTAAGTCACATCCAATACCACTGGGATTACAGGGTTTTGGTGTCATGGCAACAAAACTGTAATACTGGATATACCTTTACATAGAAAAGGTTAGTAAGCGATTTTTATCACACTAAAATCATGTTAATACGTACACTCACTGAGCATTTTATTAGGAAGACCTGTACACCTACTTATCATGCAATTATCTAATCAGCCAATCATGTGGCAGCAGTGCAATGCATAAAATCAGTACATATGGGTCAAGAGCTTCAGTTAATGTTCACATCAGCCATAAGAATTGGGAAAAAATTTGATCTCAGTGATTTCGACTGTGGCATGATTGTTGGTGCCAGACAGCTGGTTTGAATATTTCTGTAACTGCTGATCTCCTGGGATTTTCAAGCACAACAGTCTCTAGAGTTTACTCAGAATTGTGCCAAAAACAAAAAACATTCAGTGATCGGCAGTTCTGTGGACGGAAATGCCTTGTTGATGAGACAGGTCAATGGAGAATGGCCAGACTGGTTTGAGCTGACAGAAAGGCTACGGTAACTCAGATAACCACTCTTTACAATTCTAGGGAGCAGAATAGCATCTCAGAATGCACAACATTTCGAACCTTGAGGCGGATGGGCTACAACAGAAGAAGACCACGTCGGGCACTTTATTAGGACAATGGTGTTCCTAATAATGTGCTCAGTGAGTGTAAAATGTTAATATCTTGTGGCTATACATTTAAAACAATGTGTATTTTTCATGTTTATAGATTGGCCCATATTCGCTTCCATATTAAGTGCTTTAGCGTAACAACTATTTTACTTATATATATATACATAATTTATGAGAGATAAGTCAAAATAATTTTTAGTGGAAATCAACAATATGCCACAAATGATATCGATTGATGTTAATATTCCTTTAATAGTGCTTAAATCAAACAGGGCAGCTTCTGATCTCACTGCATTTCTTCACCTAATGCGCGACATGACATCATGTGGTAGCCACATCTAAAGAACAGAATTTTATAGAGCAGGGGTTCCCAAACACATACAACAACATGGCAACCACCCAGCATCATGACGGAGAGTTTTGCACAGTCAACCACACCAACATTTTCTTCGAAAAATTTAACAATTTAGTTTATGAGCGCATTCACACACACATACAAAGAAGTCATTTAAAACCCCATCTATAAACAAATCTTCCCTTAATCTGACATACGCACATAGAAGCGCAACCTTGCTTATTTTCCAACCAGTTTTCATTCACTACCTCTCCTCTCTCATCCTCAGTAGTTAGCGTTAATGGATATCTGTCCGTGCAAAAGACGAGAGAGACTGATAGAAGCGCTCGCGGTTATGAAGATGAATGTATATCTGGTTGTATCTCTGATGACAGGCTACCTCATCTCCACCATTTGCAGAGCAGCTCTCTCCATTTAGGGATCTTTACCAAAATTCTCATTGCACTAATGACATCTGCTGCTCACTGCAGGATGCCTTTGCAGAACGTAGGCACAGATTTTAACCCTTAAATTACCGCAGTGTGACACACCAAACTTATATGTCTTAAACTCATAAGGATTGGGAAAGTTGTAGCAGAACTAACAAAACTGGACGTCTCTTGTGTTTTTTTTTTTGTTGTTTTTTTTAAAGATTTTTAAAAGTCTTTCGCTCAGAAGAAAACCTGAGAAGCAGAAGACTTAAACAAAAGTGTCCATTAGCTCTCATTTTAATCGAATTGCTGTCTAGTTGAAACAATTGAGATTTTAAAGAGATCTCATTTGCGATCTTACTTTTCTATGGGGTTTCTTATAAGAATAAGCTTTTAAAACCACCTACAAATCAAATTGAGCTTACGTCTCTATGGTTCACTAACTGCTAAAAACCATGTTTTCCATGTTTGAAATCACAGCTTGAGTAGATCTAACAATTAAACCAAGAAGGGAGGAAGAACAGCTAGGCCAAATTATTTGACAGCTTTGTCTTGAAATATATGCCACCCAGCACTAAATCAAGCAACCTGAATACTTTACCTCACAGCACGTTATAGCTACCTAACAGCGCTGGCTAGCATTTAAAAGCTCCAATGCCAGGTAGCATTGAGAACTGCACTTTCTAATGCTCTTTATAGCAGCTGCTAGCAGTATGAGCAACAATAAAGCCGCTAGCATAGCAGCTGTGTGTGGTCACGGATCTTTTCACTGCAGAAATAATCATTTTCTTAACCAGTACTTTGTCTTGTTTTCCAATAAAATAAATAAAAAAAATCTAAACATTCTTGAAACAAGATTAATGTACTTAAGAAACAACTACTAGAGAAAACATTCAGGCTAATCTGGTTTGCACTTTTCAGCTGGCCACCCATCTAAACCAGATAAGCACCAGCTTAGCCAGGCTAGGAGATCAGCCAAGACTAGCTTAGACCAGCAAACCAGCTTAGGCTGGTTTAAGTTGTTGTTGTTGTTGTTGTTGTTTGTTTTTGTTTTAACAGAACTTAGTGATGCGAGGTTTATGACTAAAGAGGGGTAGGAAAAATACATTTACTTCAAGATATATTCTCTCCAAACAAATCGTAAAATCTAATGCAATTTTGCTTCTCAAGTAAATGTGTATATATATATTTTTTTCCAGATGTTTAGATATTTTAATTGGGAAACTGATACTGATACTGATTTATTTATTTTTTCAGTGTTTGCTGTAATAATGATGCATTGACTGTTGGCAGCAGACCTGTCATAGATCAGGCTATTTGAGTAACATGACCACACAGGAACTTGACATGTTTGTACCAATTGTTCCAGTACCTTGACCCCATTTTGCAGAGTTACTGACAAGCGGCATCTCCCATCAGACATTTCTGCTTCAATTCAAATGTTTACCATTTCTTGTGGCATGACTGAAAGCATGTTGCGAGAGCAGTCCAAAGAGAACGTGTTATGGTCCAACAGAAACCAAGTAGTAATTATGACGTTCACCTAAACAATGATGACCACAATTCAGAGGTTTAATTTTCCTTCTAAGATTACACTTTGACTCCACTGACAGTTAGGTTTTAGGCCTTTTCAAACCAAACGTGATTATGAGAGGCGAATCATAGGCGAATGACCCTTTCCCATAGAAAGCTAAATGAATGTTCACCGTTTGCACATTCACACCTTTACAAAAGGTGGCGCCAATCGACAAGCAATTTCAACCCGGTACAGTAGGTGGCTCAACGCACCTTTGAGCTGGTCCGCCCTCCGGCCATCATCGGGTTAGAAGAAATAACCACTTGACAATTTGCAAAACAAACAAGAAAAGATTCTGTAGCGAGCAGATCTAAAAAATAAACAAAACGCATCTCTCTACCAGCTGAAGTAGCAATGATGAGTTTGTTGTTGATTTGCTCAATGAGGATGAAAACCAAACTTTCACAAACTATTTCAGTTCACATGCTGGACAAGTTGACGGACAGTGTTATAATACATACACTGTCAGAGGGGTGGTTAGAAAATGGTTTAACAGTTAAAATGATATCCTTTGGAATAATATTTGATATGCCACTGCCACGCATACTGTTGATAAGTACATTTGTTTAAAATCACTACATAATGCACACTCATAATGACTGTTCAAACAAATGTTGGACTGTATCTTATCGCCATGTACATCTGTTCTATTTGCTTAAAACCCTGCATGTTACTAATTATACTTGATGAAATTTAAACGCTCCAGGAGTTCAAGCAATAAGTCAAGTCTTTTTTCATTTGTATAGCGCTTTTCACAATGCATAATTTCAAAGCAGCTTTACAGAAAATTATGCTTTAACAGAAAAACAAGCTGTAAATTCTGTAATGTCTGAGAGTCATAATTGTGCGGTTTGATTAAAAAAAAAAGGTTATTGTGCCAAAAAAAATAAGTAAATAATATTTGTATTTAGACCCAGTGAGCGAGCTGGTGATCTCACCCAACAAAACCCATCTTCAGTCTGACACATTATTAGATACTTTAATCCTGCTACTGACAGACGAGGCTGTTGTTTTTGGTATTCAAAGGCACACAGAGTGCACTGCAAGTCACAGCAATGGTATTATTAATATTTGGCGAAGAAAAACACTTAAGATATGTAAAGTTGTTTATTTAAAAGTGATAAAGGCGAAGATGCCGTGATATATATTATATTAAAGATATAAGAGAACTCACGTAAGATTAAATGCAAAGGCCAAACAATGCAACAAAATGGAATAAATTATGAAGTCAATCCACATAAGATCAGATCATTGTTAAAGGGGATGCAAGGCAGCGATGCAGCAGTAGCATTTACGTGTTAAGAGAACCCATATGAGAATTTTTATTTTTATTTTTTCAGTTTTTAAGGAATTTGATGCAGATGAAATAAACATTTTCCCTGCTGTTTCCAGGTACTCCAGAGTGCAGTCTGGACGATGGGGCGTGGAGACACATTGGGGCGGGGCGACACGTGTAGCTCCGCCACATCTGATTTCATTGGTTTATACAGCAGAGCTAATTGGTGTATGGTGTTGAGAAGTATGACGCTTAAAGTTAAACGTACAGAGTTTGATGAGGACACATAAATTATTACATCTGTGTATTATTGAATGATAATAAAGCTCAAAAAGTAAACGAAGAGAAAGCGTTAAAAACCGGCGCACATTTTCTCTTAATTATAAGCAATTATTTATAAGCAAACGTGATGTTCAGAGCAGAATTCTGAGTTATTTTAGTGCAGTATCTGTAACTGAGATTCTAATGTGGGTGCATGCCTCTCTTATCTGTCCCTCATGTTGATATCAGACACACCGAATCATTTCATGAAGTTTTTGTGCATGTTCATGCATTCGATTTTTTTAATTTTCCAATCGTGCAGTTATTTCCCTTTTAAAACCTTACATTACCGGCAAATTGTAAACTCTTATTTTATTATGCAACACTCCACTGCTGTGGCACAATGACCTCAGTGTCTGAATGTGTTTGAAGTGGACTGCACAGAATTGTCACAGCTCCAGCTGACTATTATTATGCAGCTAAAATACTTTAACCAATTGAATTTTTAATGCTTAAGGTCACAGATATGCATAGCAAATAAGTGCCATAAGGTTATTTAACATCAAAAGCTTAAGAATGAAATTTCAGCTTTAAAAAATTTAAAGAACCAACATACTGGCCCACATACATAGTTTATTAAAATGTAAATGAGGGACACATGGGATGAGTTTGCCATGACTTTTTATTAGCACTTATTCTGCAATGCAATTTAACTTTATCATTTTATTTGGCTTGCATTGTAGTGGACATCTTTTAATATGCCTCTTACTGCTGCTGGAGAAAGAAAAAAAAGTATCTGTCTCTCTCCTTCTGCCCCTGTGAGCGAGTTTTATCAATATAATATAGCTGCCAAGGTATTGAAAACCTTACAATATGCCTCCTACTGCTTACATTCTGTCTCTGATAAGACAGTATGGTGCTTCATATTTGCTGTGAATGACACTGAGCTGTGCTTAAGCTATTAAGCTGCATTAGATTCTAGAACATCGTGTTAATTTATTTAAATATATTAATTAACTTGACACTGACCAGTTTCTCTCACCTCGGGCAACGACAAAGTCCTCATGTTCCCCCTCCTCCTAAATCGTTCCACTGTTTGAACTGCCCCTTGTGTCAGAGCTATTCTGTATTCGTGTCGCCCTGCCCCACCATCCAGACTGCAAACTAGGGCTACTGGCTGTTTCAGGATTTCTTCCTCAAGTTACTTCAGCGTTTAATGTCGGTGGTGAACAGCTTTCTGTGATTTAGTGCCACCTGTTGCTCTGGTTCTGGTAACTGCAACGGCTTCTGACACGTGATCTAAAGCTTATATATTATTGGTCAGGGCATTTCTTCATTGGGCGAAGTAAAAAAAAAATGATACACTCAATTCAAAATGTTGATTGCGGCAAGAAATCGCACCAAACATTCACGTTTGGTGTGCAAAGGCCTTTAGGGTTGAGGTTTGGGTTATTGCCTATGGTTAATAAAATATGCATTCATGTTGACTGTATTACATAATTTACAACTCGCATTTGGCGCCAATCTATGGACATTTTACCTGGATACTGGAGCTCATACGTGCAGATACATTAAACAACTTTTCCAGCTTTGGCCACTGGAGGCAGTGGTTTGATTTTCGGTAAGCACTGGCCGATTTCAGCAGAAGAACTATCGACCTGCTGTTCCCGAATTCATCAGTGTGATCATTCTTGAAAATAAAAGATCTTTGTACCTATGAAGGAACCCAAATGGCGAGTGTGGCCACTGGCCAGACTGAGCATGTGTGTTTGTGAAAGTGCCAGTGTGCAACTTTGTGTGGACGCTACACTGGCCACTTTCCAACATAAGGTTGCAAATGCTTCAAACACCTGGATGTGAAATGCAATGCTTGGCTAAAATAGTAAAAAAAAAAAAAAAAAAGATAAGCTCTCTCTCCACTTCATGCTTAATGAAAACACATTTTATCCCTCTCTCTCTCTGCCTTCTTACATTACATCCATCAGCCCCAGCCCCACCCCCTTCCTCTCAGGTGCATAACATGTCTATGTGGAGGAGGATATGATATTTATAATGAGTTAATTTTGAGTCATCAGAGAAAGCAAAGATGATGTATATTGCGCAGAATGTTTATGTTAATGTGTATGCATTTGGAGTCCATAGAAAAGGCGACATCTTGCATGCACACAGACACATTCACACATATACACAAACTTGCTTATTCATTTTCATGACACAGTCACTGAATTAACAAAGCTAAATTATTTATTAAACCTGCTGAACCGTTATCACTGCAAATGTGAGACAGCGATCAGGCATTCTGTCTCTCTCCGTTTGTCTCTTCCTCCTTTCGCCAGAGGGAATACAAGGTCATTACTGTTCTAATTTAAATCTAAAGCATCAGATAGCAGCATGTGCATGTGAGGAGAATCATAAGGATAATATGAGAATAATATGGAGCATCAATTTCGTCTACTCTCGGTTAACACACAGCAACAACTTCTGGTCTCCGTTCGACAAATTATTTCTCTCCATTAATATCTCTGTCACACACATACACAACACGGGCTATTCTAGAAGCTTAATCTCATGAAATGATGTGACTGTGGCAACATTTTTGCAAAACGTAGTTCCTTACGTGCATGCGACAGTTCCCATGTAAAATGTCCACTGTGCGACACTAAAATAGTTAAATGTTCTCCTAAACAGATATGGTTTTTAAGGATTATGCTCTACCGAGTTTTAAATCAATGGAACCTACCTCCCTAGTCTAAACCTTAAACCTAAACCTGACCGCTAATGTCAATAAAAGCAAATCTGAGATGCAAAAACGCCATTGCTGAAGCAACCATGTCATTTTGTGGCGCTTATATGACACTTTCGGTTCACAGGTCGACTTGCATCGCAAGTGCAATGAGCCATGTAAAAATCATTTTGCAAAAATATATAGTTATAGTAACGTGATTCTATGAGACCAGGTTGAAATCTGGAAGATATTTAAGAGGGCTTCAAAATAGACAAGACTTGACCAAATGAATTCAAACCACAGAAGAAATAATCAGAAATAGGTGTGAAGTTTGTGATCAGAATGTCTGCCTGTCTAAAAGTAGCAAGTATTGATTATTTCATAGACAGAAAACAAAGTGTCATAGTCTAAAACAGCAACATTGGCTCAACCAATGGCTTTAGTTTGGGGTGGGACTACCTGTTTAACCGTCCAATTGCAGACAGGGGGAGGGTTTGGGAAAGCTATTTGAAAACAGTCATTAGTTTTGCAGTTTCATTTGGTGACCTTAGTAGCGCATAAATAACACACTTCACCTTTAAGGCAGAAATCTTAGAATAATTTTTTTTTCTTAATTATACTTATTTTTCACACATTATACATATACAGTGAAATCATTATTTTTTTTTTCAGATATCCCAGCTAAGCTGGTGTCAGAGTGCAGGGTCAGCCATAATACAGCACCCCTGGAGCAGATAGGGTCAAGGGCCTTGCTCAAGGGCCCAACAGTGGCATCTTGGTGGTGCTGGGGCTTGAACCCCCAACCTTCTGATCAGTAACCCAGAACCTTAACCACTGAGCCACCACTGCCCCAAATTTTTTGGTATACATACAGATTCAGCTCAACTTTCTATTAAGCAGTCCAAAAGTTTCTCTCGTTCTCTCTCTCTCACACACACACACACACACACACACACACACACACACACACACACACACACACACACACACACACACACACACACACACACACACACACACACACACACACACACACACACAGAGACAGAGAGACACAGGGAGTGGAGCATGCTGAGGCCTGACATGCTTGGATGGAAGTTCAGCTCAGAGCTGCCGAGGAATAGTAACAGAAACTAGAAAGAGACCGCTGAGATCTGCACTCTCTCAACAGACTGAGACTTAAAAATACAGAGAGAGAGAGACAGAGAAAACCTGTTTCTGTATCACTGTATCTCTTCCACTCAGCTGCAGTCAACAGGAACATTTCAAAAGCTAACAGGGTACAAACCAAATCACTTTCAAGCACACTCACACTCTAGAGGTGGGGGGGAAAATGTGTCATTTTACCACAAGATACTGTATCAATATTCTAATGCCACAAAACAATGTTTTTAGTTACATTTTTGACATATTTTCAGCAAAAAAGAGACTGACTACCACTCAAAGCAAGTGTGTGAGAAGTCGAAACTTATTGCAACATTTGGTCAACGAACAGTCAGTTATTTCAATTCAACCAAAATGCAAACACAGTGCAAGCAAAGAATATAAGGCTTTGTTTCGTTTGTAAGGATGTCGGTACAGATCTTCCATTCATCTAGAATGCAAATGTTTTGTGTAATGATAACATAAAGTATGCTATTAGGTCGCACTGACGTGGCTACACTCTACTTCTATGTCTCAATGATTAAATAAATCAGGAAGTTTAGCAGTTGTTGCTCAAAGCACTGAAGTCCAATGAAGATAAATGAGAAACAAGCAAGTGAAAGTTCACAAAAGTTTTGGATCGCAATACACTAAACAAAGACTCGAGACCCAGATATCAGTATTAAATCATATTGCCAGTTCCCAGCTGATTCCAACCCCATGCACTTTTTAATTTGAACTCAGTTTTAACTGTCAACAGGGCTGAGAAAAGAATGAAATATTACCAAATTTCTAATTATATCCAAATTTTAAAGACGTTATTTCAGTTAGAGGAAAAGATATTAGAGATCACCAGATTTTTAAATTGACGTTGTCCACAAGAGGAAGCAAAAAATAAAAAAAAACATTAAATATTTAGTCAATTGCTGCGGTTTATCACTAGGCCCCTATTTTGATTTAGTTATATGAAATAGGGTGTTTATTAATTTTATTAGTTTGTATTCAGTATAAATTTATAAGTCAAATTTAATGTCTTTGCAGTTAAATATATATCAGGTGATATTATTTAATTCTGCATTCATAATGTTTGCTTTTTTGACATACTCTTTTTTTTATAACTTTATTATCTTCCTTGAGGTCCACTGATATTAGTAAAGTTGATTTTGTTTGTTTGTTTGTTTATTTTTTTGCACCAAAACAGTCATAATTTAGTAATATTTGATTATTTTCCACCCTGTCTCTGGCCCTCTGCATGAAATGCTCGGTTTTTACCTCAGCAACTTCCATAAATGCCCACTGTTATGATTGACTAACCTCATGCAGCCCCTCAAATTCAACCATATTTGAAACTCAGTCGTAAGAGAATGAACAAGCATTCATCCAAAACATTATAAAACTACATTTCAGGGTTTACACATAATGCACATCCAACACATTGCATTCGAATATATTAAACAGTTCATCTCAAGCACAACTGTGACATGACATTTCATGACATTTGAAATATTCATGAATGAAACTTTACTCACGGTTTTGTTATCGGGTCCAATAGTGTTTTTAACTGTCCCATTCTTCAATAACAGTTCCTTTGTAAAGATTGAATATGAGCTGATATGTGCCAAAAACAAAAAAACTGCTGGAAACGCATCAAAACGGTCAAAGACGTCCATCTAGTTCATGTTTACATATATCACAAATTTAAAATAGCATAGATGGGCGCAAGAAGGCATCCAGGACGTGCTTGTACTCAAAACAACAAGAGGCAGAGCAGCTGATGAAACAGAATGGCATCTCCTTTTTAGAGCTGTAACTTGACACCGCGTCTTTTAAAAGTGGTGCGAGATACATGACAAAGGTCAAACATGTCTGTCTAGTGCATATTTATATACAAAAATAATTGGGGTCCCCTTTGGTGTTCAGGATTAGTTAGTCCACACTAGGCCTGTTTGTCCTGCTCCCTCTCTCTGGGTACGAACGGAAAGCCAGTGGACTGGGCCAAGGGTGCGATGATGTAAAGTAGGCATTGATGTTTTTTTTCATGAATTAATAAAGTCGCGGAAGTAGAGAACGAGGTGTTTTTTCAGCTTGGCTTCAATGATTGCTTTTATTGCATTGGGGATTATTTTTTGAGTTCTGAGATTTACAGTATGTTTTTATAGTGGAATGACCACTTATATGTCAAAATATCAAGGAAAATTTGATTCCTCATTTTTAAAGAAAAGGAGGTATGAGTCAAAATTACTTTTTGTGGTAATCAACATTATGCCACAAAGACTGTCGATTGAGCTTAACTTGAATTGAATATTCAATTCAAGTTATTCCTTTAACTACTTTAAGTTATGAGTAGCTTGTAGTTTGTAAAGCCACAGTTTCAAATAAGCCCACCCCAAACCCTGGCACGGAGTTGCCGCCTATGTAAAGTGTTCCAAGTCAGGCATTTATGAGGTTCCATATCGGCTAAGATGCTGCCATAGAAAGCCGCAGGAGGGAGCTCTTGGGAACAGACCCAAAGATGGAGGGGTTCTCTAAGGTAATTTGCTGTGTGAAGCGAGGAAGGGGGGATGCTGAGTGATCCAGCTGCCCGTTTGCACAAGAGAACGATTTGTCTGCAGGGCAAGTGTGTGTGCGCATTTGCGATGTGTGCCAAAATGAGTCAGATGTTCTGTCACGTCGACTCCCACACAGCAAACTGCCTCAGCATCCTGTCGATCATTCCCAGCAGGTACATGCATGTGCCTCACATGCATGTAAAAGTGCAGAAACAAGCACACAAATGTGTGTCGCTCACAGCGCATCCTCGATTTCACCATTTCTGCCTCTAGCTGTGGCACTGCAGTCATTCCTGGAGTCACGCACATGCACATACGTGGAAATGCAGTTTGTCTGTTTTCAGTAGGCCTACTGGGTTTATTTTAACCACATTAAAAGGAACAAATGGTACGACATTCATTGCAAAGATAATTTCCTAATTAGTATTTTTGTCTTGTTATCCAGTAAAAATATCCAAACATCCTTAAAACAAGACACATTTACTTGAGAAGCAAAATAGCATAAGATAATAAGACTTTCAGAGATTATATAATGAATTATAAGTTTATTTTTCTTAACCCGTTGGCAATGTTTTAAAGTATAATCCTTAATCAGTTTGGTTAGGAAAATGTTTAACACTCCAGTGGTGTAAGAAAAATAAATGTAATTCAAAATATTTTTTTCATGAAAATAAGTCTTAAAGGGATAGTTCACTCAAAAATGAAAATTCTGTCATAATTTACTCACCCTCATGTGGTTCCAAACCCCACGTTCTCTCCTCAGTGGAACACAAAAGGAGATGTTAGGCAGAATGCTTGCCTCAGTAACCATTTACTTTCATAATTTATTTCCATACCTTAAGAGGTGAATGGTGACTGAGGCTAGCATTCTGCCTACCATCTCCATGAGTTTTAAAACCATAAAAAGTTGAATGCTTGATGATTATGATGGAGAATATTGAGAATTAAGAACTTCATTTGCTGCATCAAAACAACTAAGAGTCTGTTCATTTAAAAACACATACAGTCCCTCAACTGAGAGAAATATATTTGCAAATAATTAACGATTAGTGAGACAGAACATTTTATTCAAAGTGCAATTAAAATGACATTCTCTGTAGACTCAGGCCCTGTAGAGCACTAAATTACTGTGGAAGGCTTTCAGAGCAATGAGCAAATACAACATAAATCATTAGAGATTAAATGTCTAATGTCTAGTGTAATTTTTTAAAGCCAAAACAAAACAGATCTTTATACCTTTATACGTAATCGTGCCTGATTGCAGGATAATTATCAGTGTCTAGAACTGGATAAGGTATGGATTTTCTTCAAGCCAATATCCAATGTTTGTTGTACACACACAAATATTCTCATTACTGTCTTTTTCATACTAAATAAATGCAGAACATCTTGTGAGCCTTAACACATGACAGTACATCCACAGAAATAAAGGGTGTCTCTCAATTCTAAGAATGCAGAGAACGGACTTGTGTTCTTATGAAGACCAGTCTTAGCTACTTTGGAAGAATGAACTTGGAAGGGCAGGAGGATGTAGAACGCATCTATAGCGAGCTTTGAGATGTGCTGCGATATTCCTGTTGTGCAATCACAACACATTTGAATCAAGTGAGAGAACTACTGGCATTATCACACCAGTGACAGCATTAATATCATCACACCAGTGAGGTTTTGCAGGACTAGTGACACGTTAAAAGAATATCAAGTCCCTTTATTGTCACTCAACCATATACACAAGTGCAACAGTGGCTGAAAGTCTTGGGTGCAGTTTTATACAACATAGCAGTATGACAATTACAATAAACATCTGATTTACACAACACAATTTACACATCTTTTTGCACAACACAATATACAATATACACCTAATAATATACAATATACAATATACACAATATAAGAAGACTGTATACAATAAAAAATACACTGATAATTTACTCACCCTCAGGCCATCCAAGATGTATCTGAGTTTCTTTCTTAATCAAAATAGAATTTAAGATTTTTAGGATTTCATTTCAGGCCTCCTCCTCTATACAATGCAAGTGAATGTACTCCATTTTTGACGGTCCAAAATGCATATTTAGGGTGCATCAAAATAATCCACACGACTCCGGTCGACAAATAATGTTCTTCTGAACCCAAACGATTGATTATTTTTAGAAACAAAACAATACTTGTATACTTTTTAACTATAAATGTTCAATTCCGTACATCTCTGTGACGGATGCTCATGAGAGGGATGATGTAAGCTCATTGGTAAGGTCACGCGTCACATGGGGGAGGAGTCAGGAAGCGCGTCATTGTTTACATCGTTTTTTTTTTATTATTATTTTGTTTTATTATTATTATTTTTATTATTTGGAAATGATTTTTTTATTTATTTATTTATTTTATTTTTTATGTTGTTTTGAAATAGTTTTGGACTGTTTTGGTTTGTGAATGGCACAAGTTTCTCTTGTAAACAATGACGCGCTTCCTGACTCCTCCTCCACATTATGCGTGACCTTACCAAGGAGCTTACGTCATCCCTCTCATAAGCATCCATCACAGAGATGTACGGAAGCAAACATTTGTAGTTAAAAAGTATATAAGTATTGTTTTGTTTAAAAAAATAATCAATCGTTTGGGTTCAGAAGAACTTTATTTGTCGACTGGAGTCGTGTGGATTATTTTGATGCACCTTAAATATGCATTTTGGACCGTCAAAAAATGGAGGACATTCACTTGCATTGTTTAAAGGGGGTGAAATGAAATCCTAAAAATCTTAAATTCTGTTTTGATGAAGAAAAAAACTCAGATACATCTTGGCTGGCCTGAGGATGTGTAAATAATCAGCAAATTTTAATTTTTGGGTAAACTGTTCCTTTAAGTGAAGTATAAAATGTGAGTCCAGTCTGAGACTAATAAAGTGCGGTGCTGATATTTGTATCGTGAGTGATCAAGAGTTCAAAAGTCTGATTGCTTGGGGGAAGAAGCTGTCATGAAGTCGGCTGATGATCCTCCGAGCTTTTTTCACACACCCTTTGCAGTGCTTTGCGGTTGTGGGCTGTGCTATTGCCGTACCAGGCGGAGATGCAGCCAGTCAGGATGCTCTCTACAGTGCAGGTGTAGAACCGTGTGAGGATGTGGTGGTTCATTCCAAACTTCCTCAGCCGCCTCAGGAAGAAGAGGCGCTGATGAGCCTTCTTCACAATGGCCTCAGTGAGGATGGACTATGTGAGTTCCTCAGTGATGTGGACACCCAGGAACTTGAAGCTGCTGACTTTCTCCACCGGTGCTCCATTGATGGTGATGGGGCTATGGTGAAGTTCACCACAAGCTCCTCTGTCTTACTGACGTTGAGGGAGAGGTTGTGCTCCTGACACCAGTGTGTCAGAGTGTGCACCTCCTCTCTGTAGGCTGTTTCATCATTGTCAGTGATCAGACCTACCACCGTCGTATCATCAGCAAACTTAATGATGGCATTGGAGCTGTGTGTTGCCACACAGTCATGTGTGTACAGGGAATACAGTAGTGGGCTGAGAACACAGCCCTGCGGGGCTCCAGTGTTGAGGGTCAGTGATGAGTAGATGTTGCTGCCCATTCTAACCACCTGGTGTCTGCTTGACAGGAAGTCCAGGATCCAGCTGCACAGCGAGCTTTTTAAGCCCAGAGCCCGGAGTTTCTCATCAAGCTTGGAGGGCACTATGGTGTTGAATGCTGAGCTGTAGACTACAAACAACATTCTCACACAAGTGTTCTTTTTTTCCAGGTGGGAGAGAGCAGTGTGTATTTTAGATGCAATGGCATCATCAGTGGAGCGGTTGTTGCGGTAAGCAAACTGCAATGGGTCTAGTTATGGAGGCAGCACAGAGCAGATTTAATCTCTGATTAGACTCTCAAAGCATTTGCTGATGATGGGGGTCAGAGCAACAGGACGGCAGTCATTTAAGCAAGTGATTTTGGATTGCTTTGGAACAGGCACAATGATGGACGTTTTAAAGCATGTGGGGACCACAGACAAGGAGAGGGAAAGGTTGAAAATGTCCATAAAAACACCAGCCAGTTGGTTCGCACATGCTCTGATGACGCGGCCCAGAATGCCGTCTGGACCTGCGGCTTTGCAGATATTCACCCGTCTGAAGGATCGGATTACATCCGCTACAGAGACGGAGAGTGAGCTAACCTCTGTAGCTTCGGCCGTGAGAGCTCTCTCCGCGAGGGCGGTGTTATTTCCCTCAAAACAAGCATAAAAAGTATTTAGCTCGTCCGGGAGAGAGGCAGCGGTGTTCACGGCGGAGCTTTTATTCCCTTTAAAGTCCGTGATGATGTTAATTCCCTGCCACATGCTAATAGAATTGGTGGTGTTAAACTGTCCTTCAATCTTGTTCCTGTACTGGCGTTTTGCTGTTCTGATAGTTTTTCGGAGGGCATAACTGACTTGTTTATGCTCCTCCGCGTTCCCAGAATTAAAAGCGGAGGTCCGCGCATCAAGTGCCGCGCGAACATCGCTGTTAATCCAGGGTTTCTGGTTCGGATAGATCCGTATTGTTTTGGTCGGAACAATGTCCTCTACGCACTTTCTGATGAAACACGTTACGCTATCAGCGTAAAGTTCGATGTCGTCATCAGAGGCGGACCGGAACATCTCCCAGTCCGCGTGATCAAAACACTCTTGTAGCATAGAGTCTAAAAAAAAAACGGGATTGAACCAGGGACATTCATATGTAAAACACTTTGAATTGCCATTATGTAAGAAATGTGTTAAATAAATAAACTTGCCTTGCCTTGCCAATAGATAGACAGACAGACAGACAGATTGAAGAAGGACATAACAATAGACAGACAGAACAAAGAATGACAGAAAAATAGACAGACAGATCAAAGAACAACATGACAATAGATAGACAGATACAAAAACGACAGAACAATAAATAGACATACAGACAGATACAAGAACAACAGAACAACAGACAGACCGATAGACAGAAGAACGACAGAACAACAGATAGACAGAAGAACGACAGAATAATAGACAGACTGATATATAGATAGATAGATAGATAGATAGATAGATAGATAGATAGATAGATAGAATGATAGAACAATAGACAGACAGACAGACAGATCAAAGAACAACAGAACAATAGATAGACAGAAAGACAGACAGATTGAAGAATGACAGAACAATTGACAGACTGACAGATAGATATAGAAGAACAACAGACAGACAGACAGAAAGATAGACAGAACAATGACAGAACAAAAGACAGACAGACAGACAGATCAAAGAACAACAGAACAATAGACAGACAGAAAGATAGATAGAAGAACAACAGAACAACAGACAGACAGACAGACAGATAGATACACAGACAGATCGAAGAACAACAGAACAAAAGATAAACAGGCAGACAGACAGACAAAACAAATGATAGATCGACCCATAGACCAAACAAAAGACAGACAGATTCTTTGTGGTTTTGTCTGATTTCTGTTGATAAGTTAGTCTATGAACTTTAGCTAAACATACACACACACACTCACACACAAACACACACACACACACACACACACACACACACACAAATGCATCATTATTTAGTTTCTCACAGTATGTTCAGCTGCTTTGTCAGGGAATCACACCTGTAATCAATAAGCGCTCCTTTACCACTTTCTCTCTCATTAACAACCCCCATTCACTGTCTGCGTGTGTTTGTCTGTTGGCCAGCTGCCATGATTGGGAACGTATTGGAAGACTGAACTGATGTTCTGTTTGTCCTCGGTGTGATCCGGGAAGCTTTCCAGCTTATGTGTGTTTGCATGTACATCAGAGGACATGCAATACACTTTCACATATGTTTGTCAATCCTATACAACAGTTTTCAGATCAGTGATGCACACCATTTTGTTTTGGTGTGCATGTGTCTGCATGCGTGAATGTATGTGTATTTGTGTGTATGCTGGAATGTGTCGGTTATTTGTGTATGGGAGATACTATGAGCACGTGTGTGTGTATTTCTGTTGGCCAAATCTTCCAGATGGGTCCAGATGGCGGTGTGAATATGTGAAGGTATGGAACAGACTCAGTGTGAGCATTTTGTAATGCCTGAATGCAACATCGTCCCCTGAGATCTCTGTGTGTGTGTGTGTGTGTGTGTGTGTGTGAAAGAAAGAAAGAAAGAAAACATGTACAACTGTCTGACTGTATTTTTCTGGAGCCATTAAGTTTCTTGCTCTCTCTTGTTCATGTTCGAAACCAATGCTGTACACACTGTTATACTATCCAGATGTTTGCGTGTTTCAGTATGTCTACAGCAATTGCATTTGTTGGGTTGCTTACTTTATAATGATGAATAAAAAATGAAGTTACTGCTTCCACCTGCCTCACTGGCAAACTCTTATCCATCTACATTAAAACTAGAGCACACCTTCTGGCTGCATCCCAATTTGCATATTTCTACACACACTAAAATTGCATTCTTCACTAGTGATATGCTGGATACATATTCTTGAGTATGTATAAATAGTATGGCAGTTGTCATAAAATTGTGTCTTGATACAACAGACCACATTGCTGCATTTTTACAGTATTTGCATGTAACCATTAGCATCTAGCTAAATTAATTAATTACACAATTCACTATTACTTCACTTTAGGTTCAAACATTTTAAAACTTCACAATGCCGTTCCTCGCCACTTTTCTTCAACTAAAAAAGTCAAACGAGAACTATCACAAACTTTTCTTGCTTAGCTCAAGGGCCAAAAAGCATGCACGGATGAACACTTTGAAAATCCATAAAAACTGTATTTAATATTAGAGATGCTCCAGTGTATCGGCCAAATATCAGTATCGGCCTATAAAAGCAATTATCTGCACTATAGGACATCGGCTGATTGTTTAAAAACGGCCAATCAACAGGGTTGATTAATTCCTGTCAAAAGGGGGCGGCGAAAACACGTCAGACAATTGGGAAAATGTCTCTTGAATGGAATTACTTTGAATTGGGTGACAATAACAGCAGCAGTCATTCTACTGTAAGCAGACGGTGAGCGTTCGAGTCAAAATGTACATATACCCAGGGCTTAACATGTACATGACATATGGGTGTGTTCCATTCTGAAGAGATCATCTGTTCCCCTCATAGACTTCACCAAGAACATCTCATGTGATTTTTTGTTTTGTTTTGTTTAATAAGTCTACAAAGGAATAAAATCTACTGAAATATTTAAGTGCCTATTAACTCTGCTGTTTGATATGCTGCTTCACTCAACTGCCATCTGCAGCCAAAAGCCATAAACACATCTGCCTAAAGTGAGATTTGCATCTTATCATCATTCTTTTGTATGTACACTTTTATACACCCATCTTTGCAGTTGCATCAGTGTCATCATAATTTAAAATAACAGAGTGTACCTGACACATATTAAGGCAGCATATCGTCATGGTTACTGGTGTAACCTCCGTTCCCTGATGGAGGGAACGAGACGTTGGTATCGATGTAGTGACACTAGGGGTCACTCTTGGGAGCCCGAGACACCTCTGGTCTTTGATAAAAGGCCAATGAAAATTGGCGAGTGGTATTTGCATGCCACTCCCATGGACATACGGGTATAAAAGGAGCTGGCATGCAACCACTCATTCAGGTTTTACGCTGAGGAGCCGATATAAGGTCCGGCCATTTCAGCGGGTAGTTCAGCGTTGTGGCAGGAGGGACCAACGTCTCATTCCCTCCATCAGGGAACGGAGGTTACACCAGTAACCATGACGTTCCCTATCTGTCACTCACTCGACGTTGGTGTCGATGTAGTGACACTAGGGGTCCCTATACAAAACACCACAAGGCTGAACTGTGTTACGTGAACTAGCGGTGTGTGGTGGGCAGACTTGCTGTGTGCCTCATAGCCAGCACACCAGGTCGACACGTAACCTCCCCCAACACAGTTATGAGTGTCGAACGGCCCTTTTCGGGGACAAGTCGACTACCCAAAGATAGAGACAGGCTTAACCCAGTTGTGGCCTCTTTTCCCCTTCTCTTTTTCCACTCCCTAAAACAGAAGGGGGATTATCCGACTGGGCCACCAGGTCTAGTCGGGGGGTGTCCCTCCCAAGGGGAAGACACTGCGGAGACCACACCTCACCCCAAGAGGGGGGGGGGGATATTTAAGTGGAAGAATACATCACATGGTCTTTCCAACCATGTGGAGAGCCTTCAAGCTAGATCCTGCCCAATGGAACTACAAACATGGAGACTGGGGCAGAGGGGCTCTGCCCAAGGAAGTCGCACTTTGCCAGCAGAGAAACGAACTAGCAGAAGATATAGATTGCATGGGGTTAGCCTTACAGGGAACCGCCACATGCGGAGCACCTACCCCAGAACAGGGCTCTTAGTTAGTGCGTGTACTGGGCCGGCAGCGAGTCTCTCCGAAAACTCGACTGCCACAGGGCTCGGAGGAAGTCAACCAGGGAACAAAGTCTGTGAACACTACTGGGAATTAATGGCGCACGTCTTCAGCTCCAAGGGAGGTGGAAGGCGCTATGTGCAAGCGATACACCCGGCCAGCTATCCCGGGCTTATCCGCTTGTTTTGCGTGCCACTAGCTGGGACGAAACCGGTTCCACCCAGAGGTTGTAGAACCTTGCACAGGTGTTGGGTGTTGCCCAGCCCACTGCTCTGCAAATGTCTGTTAGAGAGGCACCCCTGGCCAGGGCCCATGGAGCCGTTACACCCCTGGTAGAATGGGCTGAAAGCCCTACCGGGGACGGCATGCCCTAGGCGACATATGCCATAGTTATGGCGTCAATGAGCCAGTGGGCGATCCTCTGCTTGGAGACAGCGCTTCCTTTCCACTGTGCACCAAAAGAAGACAAAGAGCTGCTCAGAGATTCTAAAGCTCTGCGTGCGATCCAAATAGATGCGTAAAACGCGCACCGGACACAGCAATGACAGGGCTGGGTCTGCCTCCTCCTGGGGCAGCGCTTGCAGGTTCACCACCTAGTCCCTAAAGGGGTGGTGGGAACCTTGGGCACATAGATCGGTCAGGGTCTCAGGATCACGTGAGAGTAACCTGGACCGAACTCCAGGCACGTTTCGCTGACAGAGAACGCTTGCAGGTCACCTACCCTCTTGATGGAAGTGAGCGCAGTCAGGAGGGCAGTCTTCAAGGAGAGTGCCTTAAGCTCGGCTGACTGCAAAGGCTCAAAGGGGGCTCTCTGTAGACCCTGAAGAACTACAGAGGTCCGATGAGGGAACGAGGCACGGCCTGGAGGGATTCAGCCTCCTGGCACCTCTTAGGAACCTGATGATCAGGTCGTGCTTCCCTAAGGACTTACCGTCGACTGCTTCATGGTGTGCTGCTATGGCGGCAACGTACACCTTCAAGGTGAAAGGGGACAGCCTCCCTTCCAACCTCTCTTACAGGAAGGAAAGCACTGATCCGACTGCACATCTCTGGGGGTCTTCCCGACGGGAAGAACACCACTTAGCGAACAGATGCCACTTAAAGGCATACAGGCGCCTCATGAGGGAGCCCTAGCCTGAGTGATCGTGTCTACCATCGCAGGTGGGAGACAGCTTAGGTCTTCCGCGTCCCATCCAGGGGCCAGACATGGAGATTCCAGAGGTCTGGGCGCGGGTGCCAGATGGTGCCCCTTCCCTGAGAAAGAAGGTCCTTCCTCAGGGGAATTTGCCAGGGGAGAGCTGTCACGAGGAGCGTGAGGTCCGAGCACCACGTCTGGGCGGGCCAGTAGGGTGCTACCAGGACGACCTGCTCTTCGTCCTCCCTGACCTTGCACAGGGTCTGTGCAAGCAGACTCACTGGGGGAAACGCATATTTGCGAATGCCAGGGGGTCAGCTGTGTGCCAGCATGTCTATGCCGAGGGAGGCCTCAGTCAGGGCATACCAGAGCGGGCAGTGGGGAGGATTCTTGGGAGGCGAACAGGTGCACCTGTGCCTGTCGAATCAACTCCAAATCAGCTGGACCACCTGAAGGTAGAGTCTCCACTCTCCCCTGAGGGTAACCTGTTGTGACAGCGCGTCCGCCGTAGTGTTGAGGTTGCTTGGGATGTGAGTGGCTTGCAGCGACTTGAGGTGCTGCTGACTCCAGAGGAGGAGACGGCGGGCAAGTTGTGACATACAACGAGAGTGCAAACCACCTTGGCGGTTGACATATGCTACAGTTGTCATGTTGTCTGTCTGAACTAACACGTGCTTGCCCTGGATCAACGGCCGAAACCTCCGCAGGGCGAGCAGAATTGCCAACAACTCGAAGCAGTTGATGTGCCAATGCAGTCGCGGACCCGTCCAGAGGCCGGCGGCTGCGTGCCCATTGCAAACGGTGCCCCAGCCCATTTTGGAGGCGTCTGTCGTGACCACGACGCGCCTGGGGACCAGTTCTAGAGGAACACCTGCCCGTAGGAACGAGAGGTCAGTCCAAGGGCTGAAAAGACAGTGACAGACCAACATAATGGCCACGCGGTGTGTCCCGTGGCGCCATGGCCATCTCGGGACTCGAGTCTGGAGCCAGTGCTGAAGCGGCTTCATATGCATCAACCCGAGCGGGGTGACCACCGCCGAGGATGCCATATGCCCCAGGAGCCTCTGAAAAAGTTTCAGTGGAACCGCTGTTCCCTGTTTGAACGCCTTCAAACAGGCCAGCACCGACTGGGCGCGCTCATTCGTAAGGCGCGCCGTCAAGGAGACTGAGTCCAACTCCAAACCGAGAAAAGAGATGCTCTGAACCGGGAGGAGCTTGATCTTTTCCCAGTTGACCCGAAGCCCTATCGGCAGAGGTGTGAGAGCACAAGGTCCCTGTGTGCGCACAACACGTCTCGAGAGTGAGCTAGGATTAGCCAGTCGTCGAGATAGTTGAGAACACGAATGCCCACCTCCCTTAACGGGGCAAGGGCAGCCTCTGCGACCTTTGTAAAGACACGAGGAGACAGGGACAGGCCGAAAGGGAGGGCTTTGTACTGATACGCCTGACCCTCGAACGCGAACCGCAGGAAGGGTCTGTGTCGAGGAAGGATCAAGGCATGGAAGTACGCATCCTTCAGGTCTACTGCCGCGAACCAATCTTGATGCGGGACGCTTGCCAGAATGCGTTTTCGCATCAGCATCTTGAACGGGAGTCTGTGTAAAGCCTAGTTCAGAACTCACAGGTCCAAGATTGGCCTCAACCCACCGCCTTTTTTCGGTACGATGAAGTAGGGGCTGAAAAACCCCTTCTTCATCTCGGCTGGAGGGACAGATTCTATCGTGCCCTCCCGTAGGAGGGTAGTGATCTCCGCGCAAGGTAGCAGCATTTTCGTCTTTCACCAAGGTGAAGTGGACACCACTGAACCTGGGCGGTTGCCCGGTGAAGTGAATCGCGCTGCCGTGTCGGAAGGTCCATGCAGCACAATTAAATGCAAAAGGTAACAAAAAGATGGAGATCTGCTTACCAGCTCCAGAGCAGCGGGTTTCGTTGTCCCTGGGTCGCCCGTCTCAAGGGCGTTTTGAAGCCTTTCACGGGTTCTGGGCGGCCGTGAGACGGGTGGTGTCTGCTTCCTGCGGTGGGCTATGCCGGCCGCCGAGCGCAGTTCCTGCATCAATCCCGGGGCGGAACTACCCTCGTGCAGTTCCTTTAGCGCCTTGGCGGACTTGCAGGAGAGCCATGGCGTGCAGGGCAGAGGCGGCTTGTCCAGTGGCACCGTAGGCCTTGGCCGTCAGAGATGACGTAAACCTACAGGCCTTGGATGGGGGCTTTGGGCACCCGTGCCAGGTGGTGGCACTCTGCAGGCATAGGTGCACCGCGTGCGCCTTTATCCACCGGGGGATTGCCGAATAGCCCTTGGCCGCCCCACCATCGAGGGTAGTGAGGGCGGGGAAGCTGAAAAGATCGGGACCGGGCAGTAAAAAGTGCCTCCCGCGACCTTGTCAGCTCTTCATGCACTTCTGGGAAGAAAGGAACGGGGGCGGGGCATGGCTTTGAGCGGCGCCGTGAGCCCAAGAACCAATCACCGAGCCGCGAGGGTTCAGGGAAGAGCTGTGAAATCCACTCTAACCGACACTCGCGGCTGCCCGGGAAAGCACGTCGTCATCTCCACGTCAGCCTGTGACTGGGCAATCGACCCCCGAAGGGAGGAGCCCAGCTGAGGCTTCCGACTGGACGAGCCCGCTCTCCGATGCTGCGCTCGAGAGCTCATCACTTTCGCGGGCTCCGAATAAGAGGTCGAACTCGCCGTGAGACGAGCCGGCGGACTCACCCGGAAGCCCGATCGGGGCAGACGAGCGTGCTGGGGAATGAGAGGTCTGCGGGGGGATACCCAGCGGAGGCGGTCCCATTGGGGTCCCCAAATCGCCCCCAGTGCTAGCCGCGCTGGCCTCATACCCGTGGGTAAAAGGACCGAGGCGGGAGCCTCTGGGGTGGCGACCGCAACGTTGCCATGGACATATTCTCGCAATGAGAACATGACCATCCACGAACGCTGTCTCCGCGTGAGCAGTGCCCAGACACGAAAGACAGTGATCCTGACCGTTAGAAGGCGAGAGATAACAAGCACAACCAGGAATAACACACAATCGGAAAAGCATCTTTAAAAAGACGTTCCGTGTGTGCGCTCTTTTAGAGAAATATATACTCTTTTAGAGGGGAAAAATGCTCTTTCAGAAAACATACTCTCTAGTTTTTCTGCCGAAGCGCCCAGGGGCATTCTCTGCAGTGCACCAGTGCAGAGGGGGGAGAAGCCGCTGAAATGCGCCGTCAGATCCAGCAGAGATGAATGAACAACAGTATTCAGCTCAATGAACATGACCGTTCGGCTCCGAAGACAAAATCTGAATCAGTGGTTGCATGCCAGCTCCTTTTATATACCCGTATGTCCGGGGGAGTGGCATGCAAATACCACTCGCCAATTTTCATTGGCCTTTTATCAAAGACCAGAGGTGTCTCGGGCTCCCAAGAGTGACCCCTAGTGTCACTACATCGACACCAATGTCGAGTGAGTGACAGATAGGGAAAGCGTGTTAACGCATTAGTGCCATAAATGCAGAATGTAAACATGACAAATTCCACATTATCTATTGCATATATATTACTTTAAATCATAATCGAGTGGTTAAAACTTTAATTTATAAATGTATATTTTCTGTTTTCTAATATTTGTTTTAATATGCCAGCAGGTTCTCTCTCTCTCTCTCTCTCTCTCTCTCTCTCTCTCTCTCTCTCTCTCTCTCTCTCTCTCTCTCTCTCGTGTGTGTGTGTGATTTTTCTCTTTCCTTTGAGCAAGTGTTCTGCACTATCATATTGCCTTTCAAAAATTAATCCCAGACACTAAGCTTGAAGTTTTTCATATGATTTATACAAGTGTCCCACCTCTCTCTCTCTCTCTCTCTCTCTCTCTAACATGCACACTCAGAATGTAGCTCTAAGAATGTAGAGATTATGTATTTATGTGAGTACTGAAGCAAAACAATACAAATTTGTTGACGAATTCTTCAGAAATAAGGATACATTCAGTCTGCTGAGACAACTGCATATGCATTTAATCATGTTAAATCTAAAAAAACAAAAAAATAAGAAGAAATGTAAGTATTTACTTCTAAATTCAAGGCAGTATAATTGCATATACACACTGAGAGTGAATAGTTGTGTCCCATTTAAAACGTCTTGCATGCAGGAATGAGCTGTGGCTTCATCCACAGCTCCATCTAGTGTTTAAAATGTGAACTGTTGTGGAGCTGGATCCATCCATCTGATTTTTCATTGATGACATCAAAAGACAAAAATGAATAAGATATATTTAGGATTCTACACTATTTCTCGGTCATTAATAAAATAAGCTAAAATTTGAGACACTGACCTTGTTAATTCATTTGTAAAAAAAATAAAATAAATAAATAAAAATCAGATTTCCTTGCTTCCACAAAACGCTTTTTGAAACATTATCAAATCATGCTGAAATAACATGGATCATCAGGTTTTGCTCTTCAAACTTGTGGAGTCCATGCCACCTCGAGTGCTTGCTGATTTTAATGCAAAGGGGGAACATACTAATTATGAATGCATGAATAATAATGTTAATTTTTTCAATCCTACTTTCTCAGAACACTGTTTCAATTCACATCTATCAGGAAGTTGAGAAATGTTATGTGTTAGAAAGTACAGAAAATCTGTTAATACTCTTATGGGCCAGCAGAGGACACTCTCATCAGGAGTAGGTGCATTCTTTTAGTAATAACAAAACATCTGTTTAGCATTTTCCACTAATTAAAGACCAGTTAACGATTCTCTTTGTTCACAGTTCTGTGGTAAGTCTTGTATGTAGTTTTATACAGTTCAGAGCTGTGGGCACAGTGTATTAAAATTTACTCTCCTTTGTGTTATTGACTCTTCACATTTTTCATGGATTTTCCTGCTTTAGTTGGATTACATGTTTCATGAACATTATACATTATTTGAACATGGCTGTTATTATTTGGGTAGTTGACATGAAATACTTTTGGGAAGATTACATGTCCTGTGGTGTGACATTTTATACTCAATCTAATGCACTTTTAAATGCAATTTTGAAGAAAACAAATATATATATATATATATATATATATATATATATATATATATATATACACACACACACTGGTGGCCAAAAGTTTGGAATAATGTACAGATTTTGCTCTTATGGAAAGAAATTGGTACTTTTATTCACCAAAGTGGCATTCAACTGATCACAGTGTGTAGTCAGGACATTAATAACGTGAAAAATGACTATTACAATTTGAAAACAAATGTTCAGAACTTCTTAAACTACTTCAAAGAGTTCTCATCAAAAAATCCTCCACGTCCAGCAATGACAGCTTTGCAGATCCTTGGCATTCTAGCTGTCAGTTTGTCCAGATACTCAGGTGACATTTCACCCCACGCTTCCTGTAGCACTTGCCATAGATGTGGCTGTCTTGTCGGGCACTTCTCACACACTTTACAGTCTAGCTGATCCCGCAAAAGCTCAGTGGGGTTAAGATCCATAACACTCAATGATCTGTTGTCCAATGTCTGTGTTTCTTTGCTCACTCTAAACTTTTCTTTTTGTTTTTCTGTTTCAAAAGTGGCTTTTTCTTTGCAATTCTTCCCATAAGGCCTGCACCCCTGAGTCTTCTCTTTACTGTTGTACATGAAACTGCTGTTGAGTGGGTAGAATTCAATGAAGCTTTCAGCTGAGGAAATGTGAGACATCTGTTTCTCAAACTAGAGTCTCTGATGTACTTATCCTCTTGTTTAGTTGTACACAGGGTTGGGAGGGTTACTTTTGAGATGTATTCCACTACAGATTACAGAATACATGCTGTAAAATGTAATTTGTAACGTATTCTGTTAGATTACTCAAGGTCAGTAACGTATTCTAAATACTTTGGATTACTTCTTCAGCATTGGTAGATTTATTCACTTGTTTTGACTATAAAAACTCTGCCAGTACAGTAAGACAAAATATACGTTAAAAATACATTCTCTGAAAAACCTAAATATCTTATGCAGTGTTGTTTCAAATTGACCAAATTGATCTTGTTTTAAGGATTTTTTGTTATTTTTACAGGAAAACAATAAAAAAAATTATTATCAGGAATAAGATTTTTGCCCTAATACCAAAGGTCTTACTAGAAAAAAGAAATTATGATCTAACGTGAATTTTCTTGATAAAAAAATATGATCATGTCTGGTAACGGGCATGTAAAATGGCTAGAAATAGCATTTTAGCTTAGCATAAAGCTGACATTTTACACAAGGTTTATTTCTATTTCTTCTGCTCCAAACTTACTTCAGACTTCTCTGTCTGCTCGTATGAATGCAACACATAAGGAAGTGTTTCACTGCACTTTGGATCACATCATTTATATGTATTAATGTTTTCCATCTGAAAGGACTAAATATTAAATGAAACAAATGACAATAAAATGCAAAGTAATCTCTTCCGTAATCAAAATACTTTTTGAATGTAACTGTATTCTAATTACCAATGATTTAAATTGTAACTGTAGTGGAATACAGTTACTAATATTTTGTATTTGAAATACGTAATCCCATTACATGTATTTCGTTACTCCCCAAACCTGGTTGTACATCTGGCCTTCCACATCTCTTTCTGTCCTTGTTAGAGCCAGTTGTCCTTTGTCTTTGAAGACTGTAATGTACACCTTTGTATGAAATATTCAGTTTTTTGGCCATTTCAAGCATTGTATAGCCTTCATTCCTCAAAACAATGATTGACTGACAAGTTTCTAGAGAAAGCTGTTTCTTTTTTGCCATTTTTGACCTAATATTGACCTTAAGACATGCCAGTCTATTGCATACTGTGGCAACTCAAAAACAATGACAAAGACAATGTTAAGCTTCATTTAACAAACCAAATAGCTTTCAGCTGAGTTTGATATAATGTCAAGTGATTTTATAATACCAAATTAGCAATTTATCATGATTACTCAAGCATAATGCATTGGAGTGATGGCTGCTGGAAATGGGGCCTGTCTAGATTTGATCAATAATGACTTTTTTCAAATAGTGTTTTTTTACATTAGTAAAAACATGATGCTATAAAAACATATTGTTTGTTATTGTGCCATTACACTAAAGCAAAATTAATTATTAAAATTTTATATGGAAAATATATACTTTGTATTAACTTGACAGGGTGTCTTCTTTCTGTTATAGTAATGTAAAATGTTTAAACCTGAATAATACATTCTCTTAGGGCTGGGCGATAAAACGATCTTGATATGTATCGCGATTCACGCTAAAAAAAAATCCATGATATCGATGATAAGCTCGATACCGATATCGAACGACATGAAAAATAATACAGTGATAACGTTTTTGGCCATATCTTAGAAGGCATGAAGGCGAGTAAATGATGAGGGAATTTTCATTTTTGGGTGTACTATCACTTTAAGGCTCTCTTTTCCCTCTCAATTTTTTAGTTTTTTTCTCAGACAGTACACACACATTCTGTCACCATAAAAGCTTGTATCTTCAGTACAGGTGCATCTCAATAAATTAGAATGTCGTGGAAAAGTTCATTTATTTCAGTAATTCAACTCAAATTGTGAAACTCGTGTATTAAATAAATTCAATGCACACAGACTTAAGTAGTTTAAGTCTTTGGTTCTTTTAATTGTGATGATTTTGGCTCACATTTAACAAAAACCCACCAATTCACTATCTCAAAAAATTAGAATATGGTGACATGCCAATCAGCTAATCAACTCAAAACACCTGCAAAGGTTTCCTGAGCCTTCAAAATGGTCTCTCAGTTTTGTTCACTAGGCTACACAATCATGGGGAAGACTGCTGATCTGACAGTTGTCCAGAAGACAATCATTGACACCCTTCACAAGGAGGGTAAGCCACAAACATTCATTGCCAAAGAAGCTGGCTGTTCACAGAGTGCTGTATCCAAGCATGTTAACAGAAAGTTGAGTGGAAGGAAAAAGTGTGGAAGAAAAAGATGCACAACCAACCGAGAGAACTGCAGCCTTATGAGGATTGACAAGCAAAATCGATTCAAGAATTTGGGTGAACTTCACAAGGAATGGACTGAGGCTGGGGTCAAGGCATCAAGAGCCACCACACACAGACGTGTCAAGGAATTTGGCTACAGTTGTCGTATTCTTCTTGTCAAGCCACTCCTGAACCACAGACAACGTCAGAGGCGTCTTACCTGGGCTAAGGAGAAGAAGAACTGGACTGTTGCCCAGTGGTCCAAAGTCCTCTTTTCAGATGAGAGCAAGTTTTGTATTTCATTTGGAAACCAAGGTCCTAGAGTCTGGAGGAAGGGTGGAGAAGCTCATAGCCCAAGTTGCTTGAAGTCCAGTGTTAAGTTTCCACAGTCTGTGATGATTTGGGGTGCAATGTCATCTGCTGGTGTTGGTCCATTGTGTTTTTTGAAAACCAAAGTCACTGCACCCGTTTACCAAGAAATTTTGGAGCACTTCAGGCTTCCTTCTGCTGACCAGCTTTTTAAAGATGCTGATTTCATTTTCCAGCAGGATTTGGCACCTGCCCACACTGCCAAAAGCACCAAAAGTTGGTTAAATGACCATGGTGTTGGTGTGCTTGACTGGCCAGCAAACTCACCAGACCTGAACCCCATAGAGAATCTATGGGGTATTGTCAAGAGGAAAATGAGAAACAAGAGACCAAAAAATTCAGATGAGCTGAAGGCCACTGTCAAAGAAACCTTGGCTTCTATACCACCTCGGCAGTGCCACAAACTGATCACCTCCATGCCACGCCGAATTGAGGCAGTAATTAAAGCAAAAGGAGCCCCTACCAAGTATTGAGTACATGTACAGTAAATGAACATACTTTCCAGAAGGCCAACAATTCACTAAAAATGTTTTTTTTATTGGTCTTATGATGTATTCTAATTTTTTGAGATAGTGAATTGGTGGGTTTTTGTTAAATGTGAGCCAAAATCATCACAATTAAAAGAACCAAAGACTTAAACTACTTAAGTCTGTGTGCATTGAATTTATTTAATACACGAGTTTCACAATTTGAGTTGAATTACTGAAATAAATGAACTTTTCCACGACATTCTAATTTATTGAGATGCACCTGTATAGTCAAATTTGCATTACATTCCTCCAAATCCAACTCACCTGAAAAGATTCAAACCTCAAATGCCACACAGTGGCAAAGCAACAACAGTGATGTGGAAGCAAAGTTTACACAGGAGGCAGTAAAAAGATGGTCTAAATAAAGTCATAGGCTAGCTCAAAGCTTGAAGAGTGTACTCTTTTTGATTCCATATTGCATTATAATTCCAAACACTGACAAGACAAAATTATTAAAAAAAAAATTACCATTGTAACACAGTCCCAACCAACATACCATAGTAGCTACAGTTGCAGATTAAAGGCCTTTTGTCGGTTTGCTAACATTTAAATTTTTTGAAAGTTGGAATTTGGATTAACGAGCATTCCGTTGGCCCGTTTTAACATTTCGTCAGTGTACTGTAAGTCTAAGGGATTTTTTCCGATATTAGATTGTCCGTTATGCAAAAACTATAAATCCGTTCAGTTAGAAAAGACACAGTATGCTAAGTTAGAACATTGTAAAGATCTGTACCAAGTATGTAGCTTGAAAGCTCAAGGAGCTGAAAATTTTAGTCTCGATTTAGGAATTTTGAAAAAACCCTTCACCAAGTTTGTCGAACTTTGTCAAGCCAACCTAATTAAGCTGCATTCACGGCATGTCGTAATTACCGTAGTCAGATTAATCTTGCTTTAAGACATTAATAATAGTCAATTATACTAATTATTACACAGAAATATTACGAGATAACTACTTAACTACTACTGCTGAAGCTACCGCCATTTTGAGTGTTTCCGCATGACCTTGCAGTGGTTAGGTGGTACAAGTCAGAGCTCTCAGAAAATTCAGAGTTTACAAGTTGTAATTATGAGTTCAAAGAGGACGTGAACGCTTTTTACACTTAAGTCGGAATCATGTAATTACGGTAATTACGACATGCCGTGAACGCAGCAATAATCAACTATATGACAGAACTTTTCTAAATGGTTCTTCTATCCATGTTTGAATTAGATTCCACGTTAATTTGTAACGTAAACATTAACATTAAATGTAGCTACGTAAATACCATGGTAATTTTTTGTATACAGAAAAAGTATTAGCCTATATTTTTAGGTTAGTATACTGAATTTTTTGTTTAAATGATGATGAAGGCTACAAGTGTTTGTTTACCATCACTAATCATTTCTGATTTTATTGATCTAAGCTTCATTAACAGGACTATTATTGCTAAAAACAACATGGTTGTGGCAAATCTTGCCTGGATATCTGGCCTCCCAACATCAAGTTATTGAGGTAATTGCTTTCATCACAGTTACTGAACATTCCCTTTCTTTTGAGCAGCAATATAGGTTGCTCACACAATACTAGTCCAACTGATTCCTCTTCACTGGATCTGGATATCCTGAACAGCCAATATTAGTTGTATTTTCAGTATAGCGCCATCATGCACCTCCACTTTCCAGCTCAAAACTTCTTGTGCTGCGCTGTCGAATCTCTTCAGAAGGAGGCTGCAATCACCGAGGACTAACATAAGCGCATTTGATTCGTAGATCAAATCAACAGATGCAGTGCATTTTGCTGTTTCTACAGTATTTATTTGTTTAAAGAGCCTTTAAGAATTTTTAAGGTAAACAGTTGCCACTAAGAAATAACATAATCACATAAAAATTGCGCAAAGGAAACAGACACACAGATTATTAATATTAGAATATTTCCTACTTAAAGGGATAGTTCACCCAAAAATAAAAATTCTCTCATCATTTACTCACCCTCATGCCATCACAGATGTGTATGACTTTCTGTCTTCTGCAGAGCACAAATTAAGATTTTTAGAAGAAAATCTCAGCTCTGTTGGTCCTCACAATGCAACTGAATGGGTACCAAGGTCTTGAAGCTCCAAAAGCACATAAAGGCAGCATAAAAGTAATCCATATGACTCCAATGGTTAAATCCATGTCTTCAGAAGAAATATGATAAGTTTGGGTGAGAAACAGATCAATATTTAAGTCCTTTTTGACTATCAATCTTCAAAAACATTCTTCGTCTTTTGTTTTTGGCAATTCACATTCATTGTGCATATCGCCACCTACTGGGCAGGGAGGAGAATTCATGTTTAAAAAAGGACTTATTGATCTGTTTCTCAGCCACACTTATCGCTTCTAAAGATATAGATTTAACCGTTGGAGTCTTATGGATTAGACTACTTTTATGCTGATTTTATGTGCATTTTGGAGCTTAAATTTATCTATTTTTTGCTACCCATTTACTTGCATTGTGAGAACATATAGGGCTGAAATATTCTTCTAAAAATCTAAGGTGGCATGAGGGTGAGTAAATGATGTGAGAATTTTCATTTTGGGTTGAACTAACCCTTAAAGTCTCCTCATGTGTGTTATAACACAGATCAAACAACTATAATTTTTGTATATATAAATTAAAAATATTAATTATAAGAATTGAAGTAAAAATAATTATGCCTAAATATTTGTTTTCTTTTATCAAAAAAGTTAGCAAAAATGAGCATGTGACTTAAGAACAGCATACGGCAGAACCGAAGACAAAACTTTTGCAATCTGGGCCCAAAACACATTAAAATTGCTTGTTACATTATGTAATTTTTTAGTCACTGCATAATCACTGGCTCAGATGTGGGTTGTTTTATCATTATTGTCTTATGATCCACATAGTGACATCTAGAAAGCATCTTGTCCTGGCTTTAAAACAGGTGAAATCTGTTTGTTTACAGGTGACTTGAAGTCCAATCCAAATTCTGAAATCCAAACTCATGATTAACATGTCTTTTATGTCTATCAAAATACATTATTTTGTCAAGACTGTTGGAATGCAGACCACAAAACTGAAATCTTCCCTTTAAACACAGAAACTCTAGCCTATACTGCTTTTCCTGTTAACGCTGTTACACAATGTTGTGGGTTTGAATTCTTATTCATGGCATAACCCCTTTCACTGCAAAATATATGACCTAAGGGCACAAAGCAGGCTTATCTAAGTAGTGAAGAGACATTTAATTCTATTCTTTTTTTTTATATTTCATATTTGCTCATTGTAATGAAAACAATTTAGTAATGTAATTCACCTAAACGATACAAGATCGGTAAAAAGAAAAGTAGATGATATTTATGCAATATGACAACCTTAGTCACCATTCACTTTCATTGTATGGAAAAAGATCCAATGAAAGTGAATGGTGACTGAGGCTTAAATTCGGCCTGTGGCTAATATTCTGCCTGAAGTATGTACATGATATTGCTTGGGCTGCTTGTAAACTGATTTTCTGGTCAAATAAAAACTGTAGATTTTAATCGGTTTTCCATTATTTTTGCCCTCAGGCTAAGCCTGAGAGCACCGAATATTGCTTAAAAACTTGGTTTTGGTCTGATGAAAACATATGTGCCAAGACAAGGAGAGAGAATCCTCTTTTATTAATGAATAAGAATCAGTTTCAAATATAGTTGTCAGATAATTTATATAATTTGTTGCACACTTATATTGCTACAAAACATTAAAGCTAGTTTTGAGTTGTAAAGCTCAGATTTTGGTTCAGATGATCTTTAAGGAAGGCTGTTGAGTAATTATGAGTGATGGTCCAGAACTGCATCTTTCATTGTAAGGCTTGTATAACATGGCAAGTATTAGCCCTTAGCGTCAGTCTGTTTTCTTCGTTAAGCTGGCCTCGAGGATGCATCAGGTTTCTATGCTGGTTTTGGGTCTTGTTTTGGGATATATGACATTCTATTAAACCCATTATAAGACAAAACATGTTTACATTACTTTTAAGATATTTCTGAGATGGATTAACAAGAAATGGAACAGTAAAGTGAGAGACCCATAAATGTATTTTACATTCAACTTTGATTTATATGTATATGATTTTGCCAAAGTGTCATATATTTAACTCTTTCTGCAATTTTACAACATTTCTGTTTGACGAAGCCACACAGTCTGACAGTACAAAAATAAACATCTGGATTTACAAAATGTTCTTTAAGATATTCTCCAAATTGTAACAGCTCTGCTGTCATACAGTATGTTAGAATTTTAAACCGTAGCCCTATATTCCATTTAGTGTTATAACTACATCCACTCCACAACTAGGTCATTCACAAAGTGAACAAAACTTTGTCTACATCATATATAATCTTTTGACTAAATCGTCAAACAGGAAACCTCAACCACTGGTTTGGAGAGGGAAAAACAAAGACATATTTAGCCAGTGTGGTACAGAATGTTTTGCATCTTCCAAAACATACAACAGCTGAACAGACACAATATACCTCTTCTGGTTTAGAAGGGAAAAGATTCACATCAGAATATAAGGTGCAAGGGAAATAAGTAATGTAAGACAAAGAGTCACACCTGATTTTTATTTCTCACACCATGTGCACACAATTTAATCAGACTCTTTTTGATTTTTAAGAGTTAAAACCATGACTTTTTGAATTACCCAAAATATATCAGGTATTAATGTTTTTGCTGGAGTTGGTTAAAGCTTAAATTGGTGATATGAGAGTTACAGCATGGTTTCTCAAGAGATCAAAGATAATTTGACTCCTCATGATATAGGACGATACAGATATAGGTTCTGCCATAGCACAACATATTTGGACTCAGGCCTTAAGCCATGATACCTTAGGTCTTAATACCATGCATTATTTTATTTATTTTTTTTCAGAAGAATGGTTTTCCATTTTAAGCACTGGCTCCTCTCAAGCGGTCTTCAATATCTCCACTTCTTACTCCCAACTATTACTTTGAGCTTACTTCCTGGAAATCACACTTGAACTCTGTACAGTTCCATTATTAAAAGCATTGTACCAATAAATATTAACTGCGCTGAATGGAACTAATGTGTTGTTTGTAATGTGTTCCTATCGGACTGCTTGTTTGCATCACTTGCTATTTCTATTCTGAGTTCTGACTCATTAAAGGAATAGTTCACCCAAAAACAAATATTCTCTCATCATTTACTCACCCTTATGCCATCCCAGATCTGGATGACTTTCTTTGTTCTGCTGAACACAAACGAAGGTTTTTAGAAGAGCATCTCAGTTCTGACAGTCCATACAATGCAAGTGAATGGTGACCAAAACTTTGAAGCTCCAAAAAGCACATAAGGTAGCATAAAGTAATCCATACTCCAGTTGTTAAATCCATGTCTTCAGAAGAGATATAATAGGTGTGGGTGAGAAACAATCAATATTTAAGTCCTTTTTAACTATATATTCTCCTCCCTGCCCAGTAGGTAGTGATATGCACAAAGAAAGTGAATCATCAAAAACAAAATAACTACTCTTAGGAGAGAAGTGAGTGAATGTGGGCAAGGACTTAGGACTTAAATATTGATCTGTTTCTCAACAATACTTATCATATCGCTTCTGAAGATATAGTTTTATCCACTGGAGTCATATGGATTACTTTTATGCTGCCTTTATGTGCTTTTTGGAGCTTCAAATTTCTGGCCACCATTCACTTGTATTGAATGGACCAACAGAACAGGAAATATTCTTCCAAAAATCTTCATTTTTGTTCAGCAGAAGAAAGTAAGTCACATCTGGGATGGCATGAGGGTGAGTTAATCATGAGAGAATTTTCCTTTTTGGGTGAACTATCCCTTTGAAGGTCTTAATATAGCAAATTCTTTTGGCTATGTAAGCATGTGTGTGTTTGTGTTTTAAAAGTATTTTTGTGTGGTTTGTTTATGTGAGTTTCTTCTCATTCCTTTGTTTTTTACTGTTTTGTTACAGTGTACATCAGAATTATCTGTACATAGTGTCACATTATAAACACTACAATTAACTGCTACTGTAAGTGGTCACTATGTTATTTTGCTTTGGATATATATGGATTGTTACGTGAGGTATTTTTTGTCATTGTTATGTGTATATTCGACTCAGTTAGTTTACCTGTATTGCGCTTAACAGCTCTGTGTGTGCTAGATGAGTTTCTAGAGGCCGCAATCTTTTTTGCAACAGATGCACGTGCAGCCGCTAGCTGAGGGAACTGTTTGATGTACAGAGCAGATGTGTACTGAAGTTCAGGCATAATCAGTCTCTGACAAAGCTGACGAGTCTCATTGTTTAGCCCCAAACGGAGGTTATAACCTTGAATAACTGCTGCACCATACTGAAATGGTTTTAACAATGAATCCTGGACTTGCGCAGGATCTACAGCCCCACCTCCCAGAAGACAAGTTTCCTCAAGCTTCCTCCTCCTAGCCTTCAGAAGCTCTACTTCCCGTTGAAGCTCAGTCTGACCAAGTGTGTCATCTATGCGTTTCCAGAAAGTAGCATTAAAGTGCAGGTACAATCGCCAGTCTAGCGAATTCCACTCTTTTATCCGCTCTGCAGTTTCTGGGGTCAGTGGTCGCCGAGAGCGCTCACTGCGACTATTTAGGCGGAAAGACAAAACGTCATCCAGTGTCCAGCAGAGGGCGTGTTTTAGAAGCACCACAGATTCATCAAAATACTCTGAAATGAGAATCAGCTCAAAATCGCGTTCCACGGCAGCAATGATCTCGGCGCTACGCCTGTCCAAGTCTATTTCATTCTCAGGCGCTGTGCTGTCCAGACCAAAGTCAAAGGTCAAAATATTACGTGCATAGTGGTTATTAGGCAGAGAGGCATTGTAGCTCCGCCCACCCTGGATTAGGAACTCCTCAAGGCTTTTGACAACACGGAATGCTGGGATCGCTTTGTAGTAAACGAAGATAGATTCCATCATTTCCACTGGATTCCGAAGAATGGAGAAGTAGAATGTGTCCTTAGGCATCAGCTTTCTCACCTGAGAAAAGGGGAATTGGAGAGAACCAGTTCAAATGTATGAATAAAACTTTAAAATAACTTGCAAAAAAAAAATTTATTTCAAATTTTGATCTCTTACCCTCTGTCTCGGTATCATAAACAGATTCCACTTGACTGTAAAGTTCAACCACAGAATGTAAATAAATGACGAAAGCTTCATTTGCCTCAACATGTATCTCCATGCAATCAGTGATCAGATCATGATATTGTATTCGAACTGATTTAGATCTACACCTACCCTTTTCCATCTAGCACTGGGTGCTTATTCTGCCTCGTGAAAGTTAAAATAGTCAGTTGTTTTAAATGATTTATGCAATGTGCTTGCTAAGTGTTAACAGCCTATCACGATTACACCCACACCAAAGTAAGCCTGGACTATGAACAAAATAATCCTAAATTCAGTCATGAAACTCTACATGGCGCAAGCTGATAGGTCCTTTGAACATTTAATTTGTCAGACATTCATCTAGCATACTCTATGGCCCAAGTCGATAGGTTGTTTGACATGTAATCTGTTAAAACAAATAATTTACGTACTCTCTCTCTCTCTTTCTCTGAAACCCTCCTCCTCCCCAGCACCTCTTGACTAGATCTGCTTCACTGGGATTTTATGTCTAATTGTGCAGCAGCAGCAGCAGCATGTCTGTGTATATTTTAGCAGTAGCAAGTCTTCAAGCTTGCTCTGCAGAAGCAACGTCAGCAGATCTAGTCCGCCAAGAATAAGCGTACTAACTTGTCATATTCCTTAAAACATCTTAAAGGGATAGTTCACCCAAAAATGAACATTCTCCCATAATTTATTCACCCTCATGACATCCCAGATGTATATGACTTCCTTTCCTCAGCAGAACACATTTGAAGAAAAATATCAGCTCAGTAGGTCCTTATAATGGATGTGGATGGTAACACGATTGGTGATGCCCCAAAAAGTACAGACAATCAGCATTAACATCATCCATATGACTCCAGTGGTTAAATAAATGTCTTATAAAGCGTTACGATTGCTTTTGGTGCAAAAAAGATCAATATTTAAGCACTTTCTAACTATAAATAATCGCTTCCGTTAAACAGTGGTATTCGCGTTTAACGGAATAATTGAGCTAAACCCATCTGACACAAGACAGATCATAGTCTCACAGATACCACACATCTCTCAAAAAATGTATAGTTAAGCCCAAAGTATACTTTGGTCAGACGTAAACGCTAAGCGTCCACGTATAGGACGTGTGACGCAAATTACATCACCAGCAGAGTGCTCGAGCATTGAACCCGTGTAGCCAGATTTTTCTAACCGCGCGTACCATCAGTATACGCATGCGCCTGGAATTATTTGCAATAATTAGTGGGTCCACAAGGTGGCAACACTGACAGTTGAGCCGTTCCTGTCACGAAGAAGCACTAGAACATGTAATCGCCAGTAAACAACAGAAGACGAAGCTGAAAACAACAAGAGTGGACGTGCACATCAAGAGCACGCGTGAGGAGGTCAGGAGATACCTGCATTTGTATAACTTGAGTCCAAAGGAAGACAAAGACATTTTAATGGTTCTAAAATCTTGAAGTGAAATAATCCAGTATCTCATAGCAGTCGTAGTGCCCATGCGCCAACTGCCTGTGTAATACTTTGGGCTTTACTGTGTTTTGCCTATGCAGGGCAGTATAGGGGCTATGGACTAATCAATTGTGTGTGGCCATTTAGCCATCAAGGTCTTCAGCAATCCTAAAATGAAACCCTTTTATTTTAATATCCTGGATTAATATACTATATTAATATACTTTCATCTGCACACACATTCCTTAATAATTCCTTAATAGTAATATGCTCATGGACTAACCTCTTGTGATTTGAATCTCATATGATTGCACAGGATGTGGAATTCTTTTTCACTGCGAGTCCTGCTGCCCTCCACAAAGTGAGCAGCAAAAAACGAGGGGTAGAATAACTGGCTGTGCATATTCAGTGGCAAAGCAAAGGTCAGGTTGTGACTGTCCCCATATCGATAGAGAATGTTCAATATGGTACTGCTGGCAGTCTTATGTGTTTTGAGAAAGACAATGTGGTTCTTGGGTTGACACATGACACTGGTGTCCTTCAGTGTATTTACTTTATATTTATCAGCATTGTCGAGAATGCCATTAGAGGGTGGCACTTTGTGAATTTCACTTGGTCCAGACTTTTCTAGGGTACTCTCAGGGTTAGCTGGCCTATTTGGCTGGTGGAGGTTTGGAAATAGTTTTGCCACTTCTTGGACAGGTTTATTCACTATCACTGATGGTGGAGCTGCTTTGGTGGTCGGGGGATATTTGTTTGATGTTACTATGTTATGTGAAGATGTCTCCAACTTTTTTCTTGCAGCCTCCAAGATTTGGCCTCTTCCCTCTTCTAAACGAGGTTCATCACCTTTGGCATTTCTTTGTATGGAAGGATGTTGGTTTATTGGGTCCTTATCAACGGCCGCTGAAACAGACCAAAGATTTTCTGCAGGCAATCTGACCAGCTGCTCGCTCACAAGATTCAAAATCCTTGAGTTCCTGAGATAGAGAGAACAGGGAAAATAAATGTTTTGACATTTAGATTTTGACCTTTTTGAAACCAACACAAATCAGTAATATTTTATAGCATATATACAGTGGCGCCAAAACACACACAAAAAATGTATGAATGTCATAGCATTAGGTAACAATATCAAATCAATTTGAATTTCATTTAAAAGATAGCATAAGCAAACTTTTCAAGCAAAACATTTCACAAAAATAAGTTTATTAGCTTTTAAATGGTAAAACAATACACATACTGTTCAAAATGAACATACTCTCTGGTTGTTAAATATTAGTGGAACACGTTAATATGATGAACTCCGTTTGTGGTTACTCTGTCTGCTAGAACACCTCTGTGAACTTCCCTGACTTCATACATCCACTAAAAATCACTTTGCAAACAATCTGTTAAAAGTCATCGCAAAAATACAAGTCCGGTGAACCACTCTAGTAGCATTTATTTGTAGATAACACTATACACGGTTTGATATTTTGTTATCTGATGCAACGGACTTCATACATGTTTAGGTCTGACTTCAGTGTCCAAATACTTTTTGGGGCACTGTATAGTATTACAAGGAAAAACCTTCACATCATCTCATATGCCATATTCAAAAAAGTTAGCAGTACATTAAGTGCAAGCTGTTGAATTTTGTTTGAAATGGCCTTTTCTATGTTACATGATTATAAAACACGCTCACCTGGCCTGCCGGACCACACCGAGCATCTGCAGCGCCACACAGAGGACAGTCAAGACCATTAGCGTGAACCACATAAAACGTAAGCGACTGCAAAACGCAACTCTCAGACACCTGTTTAACACACACATAGTTTAGTACATACCACAGGTATGTCAGCCTAAAAAATAACAAAGAAGATGAAGCATTTATGGAGTACCAGTAATTAAGAATGTAAGGTAATATATAGCCTTCAGTCACAAGTCAAATTTTGTATGCATGTGTACAATTGTGAAACACTTAATTACAGACTGTTAATTACAGACTTAGTTACTGTCTGTTTTTGATAACAGATGATAAGATCATGTCAGTGTACAAACAGCAGAGATCACTTTAAAATAGTGAGTTGAGTGGTAGCCTAACCATTGTGTTTGGTGATGCATAAAATTAAAGGTTAGAATCTTGAGTAGGGACTATCCAATGAACTGCTATTGCATTGCAATGAGAACCATTTCACAATTGTGCCTTTATAGAGTGTGGCATTTAACTCAAGGGTTACAAATGGATTAGAGTCTCAGCAGTTAGTGTACAATAATCACTTCAGGTAACGAGCCTCTACTAAATGGCAAGTTAATAAAAAGTAATTGTCTATTTTCAACAGGTTTGCTGATTTTTTTTTTTATGCCACTGATTTCCACCGAGGTCAGTACACAATTACAAACATTGATGTTCCTCCAAGAAAATGACAACACAACTTTTCTTCAGAGAAAGGTTGCATATGTGTATTTTTTTTTATTATTGTCATTTCTGTCCTTCGTGGTAGGTGAAATGAAATACTTTACAGTGTCTTCTGGATTGATAGAATAATTACTTCATTAATCCACCCGAGCTGTTTGCAAAAGCAGAAACCACATCTTAACAAATCTTTGTTTGTTGTTTATTTTAATTATATGCTTATTTTGTTTAATTTCTCATTTAACTAATAAAAATGAATAAAAAGACAGAATTAATAAGTATGGCAAAACAGAAGAAAAATAAGGGAAAAAATATTTTAAAAACTATAATATATGCTAAGGTATACACCAATAGTCACAGTCACATTTACAGCCTTTTTCAGAAAATTACCTACAATTTCCAGTTTAGAGGTCATGTGTGAACACAACCCTTTTGAAAATACTGGTAAACTGGTCTCTACACTACTGAGAGCAATATCCTGTATGTGTGTGTGTGTGCGTGTGTGTGTGTGTGTGTGTGTGTGTGTGTGAGAGAGAGAGAGAGAGTGGGTGTGTGGAGGGGGGGTAGGATTAAAATTGGATTGAAAAATGACTGCCTCTCCATCAGATTCAGACTCCAGGTTTTTATAAGGGTGTAGTGTTGTCACGATACCAAATTTCAGTAGTTGGTTCCGATACCAGTAAAATTTCACGATTCTCAATACCAGAAAAATTAAGTAATATGCTAATGAACACACTCCTTTTGCCTATTAAACTGTTACATTTAAGTAAAATAAGTTTTTTAAGTATAACCCAAATTTTAAGAAGTAAATTCCAAATTTTCTGTTTTAAAGTTTAATCAATTTCATAAAATTAAAACATTTATGAAAACCTCTATTCAGTAGGGTCTGTGTAACACTTCACAATTAATTTTTCAGATTATACCAATCCAAATTCAAAAAATAGAAAAACGTTTAAAATTTAGATTTTTCATTTTTTCCAGTTACTTCAGGAATGGATAAAATGTCATTTTCTCTCCTTTCCTTCGATTTAACTTCTTCTAAATTGTGACTTTAGAAATTATTTTTTGAATAATTGACATCATTAATTTTCAAATGTTCCTTTTTTTTGTCTTGCAATTTGCGCTGTGGGCTAAGGGACGGATTGCATGTACATTGAGGAGTAGTTTAATAGGCTTGCCCAGGGGTCGACAACCTAAGGTACATGAGCCACCTTTGCCACACAGAGGGGTTGGCACGCAGGCATTAGTAAGAGTGTGGACAAACCATTTGTGCGACCCACTGAGCGGCAAGATGGCGCCAAGCGCATCTCTACACTTTAAGTGGGTTGCGCGACATAAAGGGTTCGGGTTCACGTTGTTCGCTCCGCGAAGTGGATGATATGGGTTTGATCTCTCTCTGGCTGGCAGAAGCTGGCACTGACATATCATTTGTGAGTCCTCCTGCCACTTGTATCACTTTTTTCCCTACGTTTATTTACAAAGAATACGATACTAGCAATAAACAGTGGTGACCTCTTCTGAACTGCTTTTCATTTCCTTTTAAATTTAAGGCATTTATACAGAGTTTACTTGCAATTTACCAGGTCCATTTATCCTTGTACGACATTAATTTCTAACGGGAAGGAAACTTTTGCTCATTGCTGGCTTGTTGAACAGCTTCAAATGTTACCCTCCTCATTCACTCTCACTCCAAGGAATTACAGTATTCTATTCTTATAGATCTATACATGAATGCCTTTTTACAGAATTGACTTGCCATTAGAGTGGTCAAATTACCGAATTGGCAAAAAACTGCCACAGAAGCTGCCCAGCTTCCGGTTGGTCAGTCCAGCCAGTCACTATTGTGTGATAGAGCCCTGAATTTTGCATTACCATTCCAATAAATTAGGCAACATACAGTGGATTCATAAAGTATTCAGACCCCTTCATTTTTTTCACATTTTGTTATGTTGCAGCCTTATGCTAAAATGCTTTAAATAATTTTTTCCCACATCAATCTACACTCCATACCCCATAATTACAAAGCAAAAAAACAGATTTTTGATAACTTTGCAAAATTTTTAAAAAGAAAAAAACTGAAATATCACATTTACATAAGTATTCAGACCCTTTAGCCCTGGTGCAACCCATTTCTCTGGATAAACTCTGAGATGTTTCTACACTTTGATTGGAGTACACCTGTGGAAAATTCAACTGATTGGACATGATTTGGAAAGGCACACACCTGACTATATAATGTCTCACAGCTGAAAATGCATATCAGAGCAAAAACCAAGCCATGAGGTCAAAGGAACTGTCTGCAGAGCTCAGAGACAGGATTGTATCTAGTGCTCTATCTAAGCAATAGAGAGCAAAGGGTAAAGTGGGGTCCCTGTGTGTCTAACTCCTACCCAATTCCAGCTGGTGTTCTCCAGGGGGAACTTTTATCCCCTCTGCTTTTTGTCTTCTGTATAAACAGCTTGGATTCACGTCTGCCTCCCTCTGTAATCCCTGTGAAATATGCTGATGATCTAACAATTACTGAGCTTCTAATGGGATCCCTACCTGGCCTAACACAGAAGTCATTGGATTCAGTGGCAGATTGGGGTCAGGAATTTTAACTGGCAATGAATGGAGCTAATGGATATGGTAATTAGTGCCAGGAGAGATGACAGCTTCCCCTCTCCTCCTCCTGTAATTTCTGGTCATGTAATCAGTAGAGTCTCCACCTTTAAATTGCTTGGAGTTCAAATTTCATCTGATCTGTCATGGGACGCCCACATCAAGTATATGATTGCAAAGTCATGTCCAAGGATCTACTATCTTAGTGTTGCAAAGAGAGCAGGTCTCCCACGCAATGTTTTAATGCAAATATATTTGACTTTTATATGGCCAGTTCTTGAGTATGCCAGCCCAGTTTGGGGTGGACTGTCTAAAGGTCTCTCTGATGAGTTAGAGAGGGTTCAAAAATGCTGTTGTCGAATAATAGGTATCCCGACTTCTTCTCTCTCATCACTGAGTGAGAGGCATGATGAGGCCACCATACATACCCTCACTAACATACTCAAGGACAGTTCATCACCATTGAATAGTTTCCTGCCTGTGGCCCCAACATCCAATTATTCACTTCGTCGACATAGGGAATATGTTGTGCCCAGGAGTAAAACAAAAAGACATGAACTTTCTTTTATTCCTCGTGCTCTAAAACTTTTTTATAAGTGACATATATATGGTACTTGATGACTTGACTGCGAGATGTTTAATGCATTTCAGGTTGTGTTTGCCAATAGTAAAGTTAATTGGTCTTTTATTTTATGTGCATTTAAAAAAATTTATGATTGGCCTAGTTATGATGCATGATTATGTGTTATGTTTGACGCATTTCAGGTTGTGCTGCTAAAAGGAAAAGTAACTGTTTCTGTTCTTTTTTTTTTTTTTCTGTGCTGCAATATCCTGCCTTGTCAAACTTTAAATAAATAAAACAAATAAAAAATAAAAAAAACAGATCTGTGGAAGGCTACAAAAAAATTTCGGCTGCATTGAAGGTTCCCAAGAGCACAGTGGCCTCCATAATTCTTAAATGGAAGAAGTTTGGAACAACATGGATTCTTCCTAGAGTTGACCGCCTGGCCAAACTGAGCAATCTGGGGAGAAGAGCCTTTGTAAGAGAGGTGACCAAAAACCCGATGGTCACTCTGGTTGAGCTCCAGAGATCAAGTGTGGAGATGGGAGAACCTTGCAGAAGGACTATCATCACTGCAACACTCCACCGATCTGGGCTTTATGGCAGAGTGGCCAGATGGAAGCCTCTCCTCAGTGCAAGACACATCAAAAAGCACCTAAAAGCAGACTGTGAGAAACAAGATTCTCTGGTCTGATGAAACAAAGACTGAACTGTTTGGCCTCAATTCCAAGCGTCATGTCTGGAGGAAACCAGGCACCGCTTATCACCTGTGCAATACCATCCCAACGGTGAAGGTAGCATCATGCTGTGGGGGTGTTTTTCAGTGGCAGGGACTAGGGGACTGGTCAGGGTTGAAGGAAAGCTGAACGCAGCAAAATACAGAGATATCCTTAATGAAAACCTGATCCAGAGCACTCAGGACCTCAGACTGGGCTGAAGGTTCACCTTGCTACAGGACAATGACCCTAAGAACACAGCCAAGACAACGCAAGAGTGGCTTAGGGACAAGTATGTGAATGTCCAGAAAAATCTGGTTTTTGCTTTGTCATTATGAGGTATGGAGTGTAGATTGTAAATAAATCAATAATTTAAAGCATTTTAGCATAAGGCTGCAACATAACAAAATGTGAAAAAATGAAGGGGTCTGAATACTTTCTGAATGCACTGTAAATGTATTGATGTGGATCTATTCTAATGAATTAACGCCTTTATAAGGAATTTACTTGCAACTCATTTTTGGAATTCTGAGTTCTTCACTAGCCAGCCACCATGGGGCAGTTTTCTTCCAGTGAATATCACACAAGGAGAAATGGACATGGTAAATTGCAAGTTTACACTCTGTATAAAGGCCTTAAAACATTAAAAAATATAATAACAATAAATATAGCTGCAAGCAGCAATTACGGGGCCAAGCACCAGCATGGCAACCACTGCACAATCCAAAGATCTCACAGAGCAAGCACAGATCACATTGCCCCTGGACTGATTTGAATCCACGACTATCCGTTCCACAGTTCATTATGCTATTCACTGCACCACACAGCCACAACATTGCCAGTCAACAAAGGGGCATACCAAGCTTAGATAATTCACAGCTGAGTACAGCTTTTACCATGATCAACTTTATATTCATGTAACTTTTCAACATTTGATTGGGGAAAAGCTCAGCCTCCACTGAGTAGCACAATACAAAACTCTCCAGAACTACTCACATTTCTAGCCAGGAAAATTGCATTTTTAGGGTAATCTGAGGTAAAGAAGCACAATTTATGATACCAGCGTTGTCAGATTTTACTTCTGATTTGAAATATTTTCTTTGATCGTAATCTTGACCAAACTTGATTTTGATGTTCCCACCAATCAAGCAGATAGGAGCTACACTGTCATGACTGCAGATCGTCTCCTGGGAGTATTCCAAAGATGGCCACCAGTGGACTGATTTGCTAGAAAGACTTTGGTTTAACAGCGCTCACTGGTACATGCAACAGCATTCAGCCATCATCAGTTGTCCAGAACAGAGCACGTGTTTAAACTTTACTGCTGATAGTTTAGTTACACTGCTTTGCTAAACGTGGTTCGCACGTTTAGGTGAGCATTTGATCGCGCCTTTTCCAGTAAAAAATATTTATATAAATTGCTTAGTTGTGTGGAGTGCGGTCAAATCTACAGATGTAAAAAATTATCACCGCAGTTGTGACAGAAATGTTGTTAGCACATAGGCACATCTTATTTTTGAAAATCAAAATTCAGTATGATTCGTTCTGTGTGGCTCAGTCTGGAGAATTATTTGAGTCATTGTTTAGGAAAATCAGACAAAGTTTGAAGAAACAGTAGGGAAAAAACTATAAACATTATAATCTAAGATGGCAGCTACTGTAATGGGCAGAGTTTTAATGTAAGGGTTCTGTTGGAATCATCATGAGGAGAGTAATCAAACAAAAAAAGAATTGTGTCTCTAGGACAAACGATTAAAATGATACACACAAAATAAAAGGGAATTTTTGACATGGTGGTGGCGCTGTAGAGTATGTCCTAGAGACCCCAAATTTGGTATGAGGTCTATTCATGACCACCCCTATCAGTGTGCCAAATTTAATCATTTTCCTATATATGGTTCTATGGGCTGCCATAGACTCCCATTGGGGAGGAATAATAATATAATATTAATTACATAGGTTGCAACCCTTGCTCCTCAATGTCCATGCAGTAATAAGCAGTCCATTCCCTAAAAAGAAAATTCTCTCATCATTTACTCACCTTCATGCCATCCAGATATGTATGACTAGGGTGACCATACGTCCTCTTTTTCCCTGACATGTCCTCTTTTTCGGACCTTAAAAAAGCGTCCGGCCTGGATTTCTAAATTTGCAAAAATGTCCGTGATTTGGCTTTAGTTGCATTATGATGTGCATCTAGTCTAATACTTAATTGTGTGTATGTGCATATTTGCATTGCTTTAACCCCTCTTTGTAAGTCCCGCCTTCTCGCACACCAATTGGTCGATTATAAGCACTGTTGTGTTCGGCATCAAACAGTTGTTTGACAGTAGCAGCAAATGACAGCTGAGTGGAAACAATGCCCAAACGAAAGTGCAAATTTACAGAAGATTTGCACAAAAAATTCCCATGCTTTCGTCCAGGTCGAGATCCGTGTGAAGCAGAATGTATGACATGTAAAGCTGGCACTTATGTGTCAGCTGCTAATAAAGGTACAAGTGATTTAGAAGCACACATTAGCTCTGCGAAGCATAAAGGGTCAGCAAAAGGTGGAAGTTCATCAGGTAAATTAACGGACTACTTTATGCAACCATGTAAAATTGTTATCACATTGCTTCATTTTCCATGGCCATTAAAAATAATAGTAATAGTAAATGAAGGTACATTTATTTTAGTACATGGACATTCAAAAGAATGTTGGAAATTTTTATTTATTTATATATATATTTATGTTATGCTAATAGAGTGTCTTTTTCACTGTATTAAAGTTTGCATTCATAGTAACACTGTTTTGAACCCTATTATTCCACCCCACCCCAATACCGCCCACAAACCATCCAAAAATAATTATTTGTCTTCAGCAGAAGAAAGAAAGTTATACACATCTGGGATGGCATGAAGGTGATGAATGATGAGAGAATTTTCATTTTTAGGTGAACTATCCCTTTAGCTAACATTCCAAAATTCTTACTATAAACATGTTAACTTATAATTGTTATATATATATACTGTATATATAATCATAAAAATTAAGAGTGCGGCCCTTGAGGGAACAGGGATCCAGCTCTGCAGCCCCTGACCTTTCCGAAGTTGAGTAGCCCTGCAATAGACAATCAGAAAATCTGTTTAAATTTGTCTATTACTATATCAGAAATGACAACCTAGTATTCTAGTATTGTGGTGTTGCACACTTTCTGTCTATAATTTATTAAAAATATAAACAAAATTTTGAAAACATTTGTTTTTTATTCAGGAACAATTCTCAGCTTGTTTTGAATGTGTAGCCTACATAAATAATATGGCATGCAGTTGCTCCACAATAAATCATTTTAATTTAAATTAATAATAGCAATTACAATATCAAATGAAATCGTGCAGCCCTAACAGCACGTCTTATATGATCATAAAATGTGTTTTCAACGTATGAGTGGCTTCACACGTTCACCCTGCAACGCGCAGTACATGCAAACTGTATATTTATTTATTAAGTTGCATCCATTTGCAGTTTAATAATCAAACAACAATTTTAATTTGATTAACTGTCTATTTTAGTGTAAACGAGTCATAGAACGCACTCATAAGAGCGTGTGAGCATTTGTCAGCAGCTGTCTGTCAGTCAAACACTGCATTTATTCATACAGTGGGGTCTGAGACAATTTTGAAAAAAAAAAAAAATTCATAAAAGTAATGAAAGTTTTACAAATGTTATGATGTAAAATGAATAAGAAATATTAAAACATTCTGCACAATAATAGGTCTCAATCAATTTAAACACATTTGTGACATTTAAACTTCTTTGTACAAAATGTCAGATTTCCGTGCTTCCATTGAAGCACACAAGATGCTCTTTGAAACTTACTGAAATCATGTTTGGATAACATGGATCATCAGATTTTGTGCAAACTTGCGGAGTCTATGCCAGCTCGAATGCATGCTGTCATTAATGCAAAAGAGGGACATACCAAATACTAAGAAATTGAGAAATTCATCTGAATTTTTCAAATAAACCTTCCTCTGATCATTTGCTATCAATTATTTTAATATCAAATTTAAACAGAATACAAAATATAGCATTTTCACTAATGGTTTCAGACTTTTAGACCCCACTACATATAAATACAATAACAATAGCAGTTTTATGTTGCTATGTATGTATTAATACTGCTGGTCACTTTCAGCTGGATGTTTTTGTCCCACAGGTTGCTCTTTTCTTACAGCAAGACTTTAAGGCTCGGTTTGCATTTGCTAGAGTATCATCTTGCAGGTAAGGGAGCTTGTGAGTATTACATTTCCAATGACATTCTTGATGGAAGAATATGTTCCTTATTTGTGTAGAGTGCACATGATTAAGCAGTGTAATTCTTTTTCAGTCTGTTTTCTTTCACTCAGTCTTCCATCCTATCCCTGTGTTTTTATTTGGCCACACCAAAGATTGCTTAGTTTGAGTCATTTTACTGTCAGATCACATCAGAATAAATGAATAACAGACAACCATTTACTGGATTAAAATTAGAGACTGCTTGTCTCATTGACTGCACTTTCGCTCAGTCATTTTGCCTCAAACCAGGAAAACCACATTGGTGCTGAAACAGCTGTCCTAAAGGAGTTTTAAATTCTAGCTAAATGCTTCAAGATCCAAGTCATTTCACAAAAGGCAGTACAAAAACATATGATTGTCTGCTGGAAGCCACAGACAAACAACACAATGCATTTCTCAGTGTGTTAACATAATAGACTTCTACAGTTAGTCCAGGCACACATTCTAAAATTTGATTAACTGACTGCACATGGTTTATGGCAAATGATTACCTCCTCATCTTAGTTGCCTAATTTGATTTGTTTTTGCATCTACAACACAAAGCACAAGAGATTCAGTATAAGGTTAAAGTGTGGGCTTAACCATTGTGTGACCTTAGGGACATTTTTGTCTTTTCGATCATTTTGGCTGTGTTAATGCCAACGGCATAAATTTTGCCCTAAGTTGTATATTTTGGGGGGAAATTTGGAATTTCAACCTCAGTTCCTATAATACATCTATAATACACTGTGTACACAAAATAGTTACACACAGGACCTTAAGGACAAAAATGTCCCCATTGAAACCCATTGAAACTGCAATATTTTATCCCAGTGCCATTAAAGCATAAAATCATGAATTCTATGATATTATGCTTTCATTCCGGAGCCATGACTTCAAAATGTACATTTTTAATATTTTCCACCCTGATGGCACTATTTTTCTCATGTTTAGCCTATGGAGCAAATACAAGCTTTTTTCCCATTTTCTGTTTTCTGTATTATAGAGCACTGCAGGACAATTAAATAAATGATGCAGCTAAACCTGTGTGGGTGTGTTGGTATGGATGTCAGAGTGGGTTTTGTATGTGTGTATTGAGAAATGTGTGTGTGTGTGTGTGTGTGTGTGTGTGTGTGTGTGTGTGTGAAAAACAACAGTGGCATTATGTAAACAAACTGACATTTAAAGGGTTAAAATCCTGAAAATGAATGAATATTTGGTAGTTATGATAAGGACTGATGTTGGTTAAAAAATCTAAGTCAGTGAAAGTGGAAAATAATATTAATATATAATATTTGTATGGCAGTTTTTTTGATGTGGACATTTTTGTCCTCTAAGGTCCTGAGTGTGTGTGTTTTTTTGTTTTTTTTTGTTTTGTTTTTTTTTAATCTGACACTGCACAAAAAATAATATTGCATCAAAATCAATGTTGTTGCTAATCATTGACATAACCCAGACTGTGATAATCCAAAAATAAATAAATAAATACATTTCCCCTAAAATTTTAGTATATGGAAAATAAGTATTTTTTCATAAAAAAACAACAGTGACATTATATAAACAAACTGCCATTTAAAGAGTTAAAATCCTGAAAATAAATGAATATTTGGTAGTTATGATCAGGACTGATGTTGGTTACAAAAATTAACTCATTGAAAGTGGAAAATAATATTAATATATAATATTATTATGGCAGTTTTGTGACGCAGAAATAAATGTGGTTTTTGAATTTTGAATACATGCTGAATACAGCCGAATCGAGGATAGTAAATGTATATTTCTTGTTTTTGTATAATACAGAAAAGATGCTTTTTAAGAACCAGATAGGCCTGCATTAAATGTTATGCATTTAATTCCACTAATCATTCAGATACATTAACAGCTGTTCACTTCACTCTGTCTTTAAACATTTATGACATGCTTTAAGCCCTGTAAGCACAGCAAGCCAAACATGTTATCTCTATAAAAGATTATATGAACTAGTATGTGGTGAATTACATTTTATAAGCAAAGGAAGGCCTCTTAAATGCTTAATATTTTTAAATATCCGACAAAATTTGTGTTAATTGCACAAAACACTCAGAATACGTCTTTTAGTACATGTTTTGAGCAGTAATTGTACACATCATCAAAACACACCCCACTGACTTTTATAGAAATATGCATGTACAAACAAACCAAAAGGCTACTCTCATTATATTTCTTCTCTAGTTTAAAACGGCAATGATTTGGAGAAGGCTGTGAGCATGAAGACACACATGCAAACACATGAGGAAAGAATTAAAACTCTTTAACAAAACTTCTCACATTCCCTCAGGCCGCACCAACATCTGGAACAGGGAGTTAAACCCATCCCTTGTTGCATTTATCCCACATTTGCATGCCACTTTTCCAAAATAAGATATTTACAAGTATAAGTATAATAAAAAGAAGAGAGATCTATAAGTTGTGCATCCGTGGACCACAAACATGAATTATTGACTTTTTGCACCACAAGCTTTGGTAACTTCTATTCTAACATGCGAACCTGGACAAAGCCTGTTGCTTTAAGAGTGTTTGCATGAATATGCCTAATAGCTAAACATTGCTTTAGCTTAGTGTTTACACAAGAGTATTAGCATATCATAAGTAAATAAATAAATAAATAAATAAATAGGAAACCTTATGGGGTAACACTTTTAGTGTTTTCACATTACACATGACTGTAATTAATATAATACTAACAAAAAACTATTTTAATTACAAACAGAGACACAATATAACTACACATTAAAAATGTAGTTCATTGGTATAATTCAGAAGGCTGCTTCCTATGTAAATAAACAGTACCAAGACCACTTTAATGTCAAGAGTGGCCCAGTAAAGTAGAACAATATTAAGGCTTAATTCCCACATCTTTTAAGCATTTTATTTTCATGACTTCCCTAGTCTTTTATGCTTACTTAGTAACGATTAAAACAATCATTTACAGAGATTGGACTCACAAAGAGAAAGTTCTTTTAGAACAGAGCATAATTAGAATATATATATATATATATATATATATATATATATATATATATATATATATATATATATATATATATATAGAGAGAGAAATTAGCTTGATTTTATAGATGTTTTAATTTTCATGACTTTTCCCAGCCTTGAAATCACAATATAATTCCCTGATAATTCCATTTTTATTTTAAATAGCCGGATTGGCTCAAATAAGCAAACGTTCTGAAACTCTTTTAAAACTGTGCTGAAAAATGTCATGAGGCGCGCGGGTATCACACACTTCTGCTCGCGCTGGAATTATTTCTCACGCGTGTGCGAGATGATGAAGAGAGGCGACCGTTATTTTACAGCCCGGCTCGCGCTTTCGGCGGGAACAGATTGGACGCCTTGCAGTCGCTATCTCAGTCGTCACAATCGGTGTCTTGTCACTTAAACTCGAATATACATTAGAGTGTTCACTTACGTGGTCCATGCTGAGGTGGTCCGCCAGTGGAATAATCTCCGCTCCCGGCTTGCGCCTCTATGAGGCGGGAGCATGTCGCTCGCGTATAACGGGGACCCCCGATAACCCCCCGCCCCCCCACCGGACCTTAGACCTTCTGACTCCACTAAGGCTCCGCCGAACTCGCGAAATGCTGCTGTTTGTCCCTCAGGTCCACTCGTCGGACTCCTCCCGCAAACGACGGATTGGTTCTGAGGTAGAGAGAGATAGACAAAGAAAGGAGAGAGAGAGAGCTTCGAGCGATGAAATGTCTCAGTCGTCTGCAGCTTTTACAACCACGACAGAAAAAGGCAAGTTTTAACAAGTTCTTACTCTGAAAAATGGTGAACGTGGCGTGCTAAAGTTTGAGGAGCACCCCCAAAGTTCCCGCAAGGGTCCTTATTTGAGACACAAATTTCCAGTGATGTCAATTCTAATGACAACGGACGTAATCCATGGCAGTCTTACTGTGATCCTATAATACTGACTTCATTACACTCTGAGCGCACCTGTCTTACTTTCCTCTCTCTCTCTCTCTCTCTCTCTCTCTCTCTCTCTCTCTCTCTCTCTCTCTCTCTCTCTCTCTCTCTCTCTCTCTCTCTCTGTCTGTCTCTGTCTCTCTCTGTCTATCTCAATTCAAATCTCTCACTCTCTCTCTGTCTCTCTCAATTCAATTCAAATCTCTCTCTCTCGCAATTCAATTCAATTCAAATGAGCTTTATTGGCATGAGAAATTGTACATTGTATTGCAAAAGCATTTATATGAGCATGAAAAATAAAGTAGTACAAATTCTGTCTGATGTACTTTGCTGCTAGTGAAATGCAGTCTCTTTGTTCACCAAGTAAATATTGAGCTTGTGCGTCATTCTTCAACTTTTTGAAGTTGGGACAAATAATTTCAAATTTGATAAAGAAGTGTTTTCGAATTTCATTATAGTTAGGGCAGGTGGTTAAGAAGTGCAACTCTGTTTCTATTTCTCCTTGGCTACAGTACAGGTATAACCTGCTCTCTCTGGGCATCCAGCTCTGTCAGTATCTGCCCTTCTCTATAGTCAGGCTGTGGTCGCTCAGTCTGTACCTCTTTATGTTTTTCCTCAGTTTGTGGTCTCTGACTGTGCTCAGGTATTCTGCTGTCGTGTAATCTCTGTTTAGGGCCAAATAACATTGTAGTTTGCTTTGTTTTTGTGTTGTTTCATTCCAATAAGTTAGGTAGTTTTCTTTTTGTGCATTAATCATTTGGTTGGGCCGGATTCTGTGGATGTGTGTGTTAGTGCCTGAGGCTGATTATTGTTAGTCGTGTTAGTCGTGTTAGTCTGCTTGTGGAGCCTCAGGACCAGCTGAATGAGGGGACTCTTCTCAGCGTTCACATCATGGTTTTTAAGGGCTTTAAAATGATAAGAGTTGGGGTCACTCAATTTTAGATGTTTCCCAAATTTAATGGCTCTTTTCTCAATGAGGATTTATAGAGGGCATTGGCCTAATTCTGCCCTGCATGCATTATTAGGTGTGTTTCTCTGTACCCTAAGAATGCTTTTACAAAACTCTGTATGCAGGGCTTCAGTCGGATTTTTGTCCCATTTGTCATATTTATTTATTTATTTAGATTTAGGAGAGGACCCCAAACTTCGCTGCCATATAGTGCAATAGGTTCTATGACTGATTGGAATATTTTGTAATGACATAGAAAGCCCTTCTTGCTTTCTCTTTCAGGTCATTCACGGCCAAGTTGAGGCTTCCGTTTGCACTGAATTTCTAACCAAGGTATGTGTAGTTTGTGGCATGATCAATTTTGATCATACTAAGGGTGAAACTGTATTTCTTTCCCTGACATTTGGGTCTTTTTTGGAATGGGCCCAGGTCTTACAGAACTGATACAGGATGTCTCTCTCTCTCTCTCTCTCTCTCTCTCTCTCTCTCTCTCTCTCAATTTCAATTGCTTTATTAGCATGAATGTATGTTACAATGTTGCCAAAGCACAAGTTATAATAAAATCAAACAGAGTAGAAACGTGTATAACATTAATCAACAGATTTAAACTGGGGATATTTAGAACACAGTAATAACATGTAACTGATACACAGTAATATACAGTATATATTATGAAATAATATATGAACTAATGTATGAAGTTTGGTTTGGTGGCTCTTTTTCTCAGGTTATGGCAGAGTGTGACATATTTAGCAGCTGTAGGGGCCATGTGTTCTTTCTCTCCGAATATGATTTGAATTTGTTCAATTTCAGGCAGTTCACATATTTCAGGTATTCACTGCATTTTGTGAAGGATGTGTTTCTAATTATTGATATTTTCCACAGTGGAGGAGAAAGTGCATCTCTGTTTCAACCTCTCCATTCTGGCAGTGAACACATGTCCTGTTTTCTCTGGGGAGCCAAGACTTTTTAAGTCTCCCTTTTTCTATGGTGAGGTTATGATCACTCAGCCTGTATTTGGTCAGGACGTGCCTCTGTTTTACATCTCTGACGGTGGACAGATAAACTGGCAATTCATAGTTTCATTCTCCCAATGTTCCAAATAGGTATTTTTATTGTGCTTTACGATTTGGCCTAATTTGATGGCGGGGGGGGGGGGGGGGGGGGGGTTTCTGATTGGGATTTCTATGTTATGAAATTTTCTTTTAATGGCATAGAGTGCTCTCCTTGCTTTCTCCTTCAATATCTTAACAGCCAGACCAAAGCCACATGATGCGCTCATTTTTAGTCCAAGGTAGTTGTAATTTAGTGTGTGTTCTAGGGTAGTGTTGCCTAGTGTGAAAATATATTTGCTATCTTGAAGTCTGGCTTTCTTTTGAAAAATCATAATTTTGGTTTTAATAGGATTGACTGCCAGGGCCCAGTTGTGGCAGTACTGTTGGAGCAGGTCTAGGTGCTGCTGTAGACCTTCAGCTGTGGGTGACACCACCACCAGATCATCTGCATACAGGAGAAACTTCACTTCTGTGTTGTTTAGGGTGAGTCCAGGAGCTGCAGATTGTTCCAGTATTGTTGCCAATTCATTGATATAAATGTTAAAAAGAGTGGGACTTAAACTGCAGCCCTGTCTCACCCCACGGCCCTGAGTGATGTATTCAGTTCTTTTGTTGTTTTATAGCACGCTTATTGTTCAAATAAATTAATTTAATGATATCATACACTTTACCACCTACACCAGTTTGGAGAATTTTATTGTCCTTCATGCCAAATGGAGTCGAATGCTTTTTTAAAATCAACGAAACATGCAAAAAATTTAGATTTCTGATGAACATGCTTATCAGTCAGAGTGTGTAGCTTCTCTCTCTCTCTCTCTCTCTCTCTCTCACTCTCTCAATTCAATGAAATCTCTCTTGCTCTCTCTCTCTCTCTGTCTGTCTCTCTCTCTCTCTCTCTGTCTCTGTCTCTCTCTCTCTCTCTCTCTCTCTCTCTCTCTCTCTCACTCTCTCTCTCTCTCTCTCTTCTCCAATGGCATTGGAAGAGAGAGAGAGGTATAATCCCTTCTATGTGTCCTTGTTGTTCTTCCATGATGAGGGAACTTGATGCCGAAACTCTCGGCACTTTCGAACTGCCCAGGGCACAAAGATATCTTTGTGTTCTAATAAAGATACTGTACTAAATCCAAGGTAGCAAGAGGTAAGAAGGGGAGAGAAGAGTAAAAGAGAAGGACGAGTGCAAAGGAGTAAACACAGTGTAAATTATAACAGTATCCACAATATTCCCATGACGCTTTGCAGGCGATGTGGGCGGAACTTCCGATTTTGTGTAAACAATCGTTATGTTATGTACTACCGCAGCATTAAAAAATGACAGAAACTTGAGAACAAATTATCACAGAATTATAGCGAGGCGATATTGTTCTTCCCCACCTATTTGTTAATGATTATGGGGTTTCAGGATGATAGCCAAATATCGCAGTGGTGGATTTCAGGTCGTGAAATTCAGGTCTCAGTATTCAGGTTGTTGAATACAGGTTGAAAAATTCAGGTGACAAAATTTGAGGATGACATCTGGGAATGCAAGGAAGAGCAAATGAGCGTCAGTGTAATACATCTCTCTCTTGGACAATCACAAAGGGATGGAAACTGCTCAAAAGGAATTTTAAACAACTGTGACAACAACATTGTGAAAAAACAAAAAGGTATACTTTAGGGATACTTATAATGTTTCATTCATGTGTTTTGAAGAAAAGATCAACTTAATCATTAAATTGGATCCTTCACCTAACAGCAAGTTTCATCAAGAATTTCATAATCATATGGGAAAAGGACATTTACCAGTGGAAACGAATAATCAAACTACCTAATTTTAACTGCAAGTCTGAAAAAAATAAATAAATAAATTGTAGTCGAGAAGAATTAAATAATAAATTTGAAAAGAAAAAGATTATATATATATATATATATATATATATATATATATATATATATATATATATATATATATTCTCTCTGCCTTCAGAGAACAACTGTTTAATCATTAGCCTACATCCAAGGTAATATGAATCGGGTAGATATCTACCTCTTGTTGTTACTGTAAATAAGTGAAATAATACAGACCTATGGCTGACTGAAACAACAGCCATTGAACAGGCTGACTGAAACTTTACCCATTTTGTAAGTGTGTTTGACACTTAATAATATTTATTATATTATTATAATTATATTTCACTTTCTCTTGCACATTTGAACACACATTCTGTTCCTAATTGTTTACTTTACCAGTCTGGATTGCTTGAGTTAGCATGCCATCTCACTTTTTAATATTTTTATAAAAATTCTGGATAGTTTAACCTCATATGTAGATTTGAAGACTACTGATGATTTGTCAGTGTCTTATTTATTATGTTTATTTTCAGGCAGACCACGTTACCTTCATGATAATACAAATCTGGGCTCCATCTATATACTTTAGAGAAGTGTTCTGTAATATGTGCATCGTATTGTATTGCAAATCCCTTACTAAAATTAAACAGCAGTATTCCATTATATTTTCTTTTGTTTTGCATGTAATGCATGCATGAAAGATCAAAAGTGATCATTACATGAGTCATTTAACCTTAAATGTCAGTCTTTTTCTTCCTCACATTTTCTTTTAAGTATTAACACACACACACACACACAAAACATATTAATAATAATACAGAGGCCTATAAAGTATTATTTGTCATTTCCTGTAGCTATTATTAATCAGGTATTTTTATATAAATTTCCTATACACCCAATTCGTGCATGAGCATATTGACCTGTTACATGTGACATCACTGTATGATCACGCTGCCTTTGTGACCAAAATTCCATTTTCTTTCAGACACTGTGTTGCGCGGGATGCAACACAATCCAGCAAAAGTTTTGTTTCTATTTATAAATCTTGAAAAAGTGATACTGCTGTTTACTTACCAGAGCCAACATTTTATTTTTCTTTCATTAAAGTTTTATCTTTCAGAAAACACAACAGCAATTCAGTCAAAACGGAAAGGGTGGGTACCATAGCTTCTCACCTGATTGGCTGTGTGGAAAATACCTCCTTTCCTCAGATCTGGTTCTCTGCCCACTTGCACGATTCTTTCAAAATTAATTCCAAATGCTCAGTTACTGAAAATTGTGAGTGGTTTGTCACTCAGTAAAACAGTAATGGGACACTTTATAACAGAGAGTAAAAACAGCAAGCGGAAATAGTTTTAGGTACATTTTAGGTACATTGTTAGTTTAGGTATGATGTTAGATGTTAGATAGGAATAGTTTTCGGTATGATGTTCATCTATGGTGTGTAAGGGACTGTCTAAAAATTCCACAAACTGTGCTAAAAAGCCAGTTTCCAAGCATTTTTTTCAATTAACTTGCATATTCTAACATAAACACTGTTGTTAAAAAAGGATTTTCAGATTCTAAAGGTTGACTGCCGGCGTGATGGCTCACTTTCTACATTTGAAGCAAGCATGTCCAATTATGAGTAGTGTTCAATTATTTTAGAAAAACAATTGCTAAAATTTTACCAAGATATTTGTAACAGGTAGGGGATGGGCAAGGAGGAGGCGGGAACCGACATGACATAACTGAACTTAAAACAACATAAACATAAACACACACAGCAGCCGCATGTGGCTCTCTCTCTCTCAAACTGGCATCTACAGCTCCCCTTTATCTCGCTCTCCCACTGATTAGTTGACTCAGCACCGGCCGTGCACCCTCACGGTCCGGCCATGTCTTCCTCCTCATCACACTCCTCCCCCACCCGATTCAGGCCAGGGCAGCATCCTGACTAACCTACTCCCCCCCACCCCCCACCCCCCCATCTCTGGAGGGGAGACGCTGCCCTTCAGGCCGTTCCGCAAGCTTTCTTAATTTTAAACAACTGTTTTTTAAGTTAGAACATGCAAATTGAATGAACGCTTGGATGCCACCAAAGTTTTAGTGCAGTTTGTGTACTTTAAGACGGTCCCTCATGCACTAGATGCACCATGAGACCATAGATGAACATCGTACCTAAAACTAACTTTTCCCGCTCGCTGTTTGTACTCTGTGTTATAATATTCCCTTTTACTGTTTTCCCGAGAGGGAAAACACTCCAAATGATGTAGTTTTTCAGTCAGTGACCTTTTGGCATGTATTTTTATATAATCAGTGAACCAATCCTGAAGATAGGATTAGGTCTCATTCACAGCCAATCAGGTGAGAAGCTATGGTACATATCCTTTCCGTTTCAAATGAATTGCTGTTGTGTTTTCTTAATTGCTGTTGTGTTTTCTGATTTGATGTTTTGTTTCTGGATTCGCTGTTGTGTTTTCTGATTTGCACATTTGGTAGCGGATTTGCCCTTGTGTTTTATTATTTGTTGTTGTGTTTCTGAATTGTTATTTTGTCTTTGGATTTGCTGTTGTGTTTTTAGATTTGTTGTTTTGTTTTGCACTTCACGGCCACCATAAGAAAGAGAGAGAGGGAGCTACTTAAAGCAGATTAAAGGCCTTGTGTAGGTTTGTTTACATTTGAATTGTTTGACAGTTGGAGTTTGAATAGTCTTGGCCCATTAGAACATTTGTCAACGTAAGTCTACGGGACTTTTCCGAGTTTTGTGAGCATTGTGACCGTTGTGCCAAACTATAAGTCCGATCATTTAGAAAAGTCATAGCAACCTGAGTCATAACAGTCTGAATGTCTGTACCAAGTTTGGTGGTTGTAGCTAGCATGAAAGCTCCAGGAATTACATAGGTGCATTTGGTCTTGGTAGAGGGATTTTGGAAGATCCCTAAACCAAAACAGTATGTTGGCTTTTTCAAGAAAATTTAATAATAAAGGAATGATAATAGGTTAAATGTGCACCATATGCATATAAAATATAAATATAAAAGCTATTGTCAAGAATAGGCAAACAAACAAACTGGCACACAGAATCAACTGTTGAATAAACTATTTCTGTGTTCATATAAAGCACTACTGCATCATCGCTCCCCGCATTCATAGCATTCACATGCATAGGAAGAAAAGAATCTCTTTCTGTTTAGTTTAATTTCAGCCCACTGACAAATCAATAATGATGACATCATCACTAAAAGCCTGCAGGCTGACACTTTTCCACCAATCGATCGGTCGGGCTCAGAGATGGCTGCCAAATCGCCTGGGAAAGCTCTGCTGCCACAGCAACAACTCCAACGAGAAGCATGGCAACCAGCAAACCATATAACGCCCACACAGCATTCCTCAGCACTGTTCGTCTGTACAGTAAACATTGGCACACACAGGCGGATATTCTAACAGTTCACTATCAGCATACTGTATTGCTGCAGCAGTTTCTGATGTTTATAATTCATCTTAATCTTAAAAACCTAAACTTGAAGACATTTAGAAGAAAGGCATTTAAAGCAACCTTTGTAACTATAACGTTTTCCATTTATCTGCCTTATTAGTTTTGTCCTTGACTTGATTTGATGATTTATTAGTCAAACCAATGAGTCCTCTTCTGAGCTCACTTATTGCACATTTTTGCAGAATGTGCTAGAGTATTTATCATTAAAATGTCTGTGAGGCATTGGTGAATAAAACAATAGCTGTGTAGTCAGTACTATATTGAAGCAGTGAAATTTTATTTTTTATTAAGGCCAAAGTCTTTCTAGCAAGTCAGTCCATTGGTGGCCATCTTTGGAGCGCTCTCGGGAAGCTATTTACAGGCATGAAAGTGCAGCTCCTGTCTACTTGAATGGGGAAAGAACGAAATCTCAAAAACAGTTGATCAAGATTACAATCAAAAAGCATATTTCAAATCAGCTGTAAAATCTGAAAACACTGAAATCATAAATTGTGCTTCTTTATCTCAGATTACACTAAAATAATAATAATTTTCCCTGCTTGTATAGCTAATGTGTATGCGCATTCTCAAGTTGATTGACAGGCGATGTCTGTATATAAAAGATGATTGGCTCTTTTCCCTGTAAGGCAGGACTTCCTTTCTACATCTGTTAACCGTTGGGCATTCCAACTTCTCCCATTTATTTTAATAGAAGTGGCCCATCTCTGCTAAATAAAATATTGTCTGATAAAGCAGCAACATTGTCTCAAAGAACCACGTCACTATGCCTATCATTTTGCTAAATGATTTATTACATGGCTTTTGTTGTACGTGTCGCAGCAGTTTCCTGCTGAAATGAACACTAGATGGGCTAAAAAACCAGTGAACTTTATTCCTTTCACACAAATCACGAATAAAACTGCAGACTGTCAAATCATAAACACACGCTTTTCGCTCTGTTCTTCACACAACATCAAACACTTTTACAATAGCCTTATAGTTTGCATTACGCTACCAACTACATTTACACTCTTGTTCGACCGCAATTAAATTGTAAATTAGCTCCACTGATGGAGCGTTGCACTTCATAGAAGCATCACAAAATTACATGGTTGTTTCAGCAATGGCGTTTGCTTTTTATGATGCTATCGGTTAGGTTTAAGGTTTAGGGTAGGGAGGTAGGTTTGGTTGATTTAAAACTAGATAGACCATTAACCTTAAAAAACCTCATCTGTTTGCGAGAAAATTTTACTTACTTTTAGCACCACTGTGCTGGATATGTGTGAAGGAGCCATGTAATATTATTTTGGAAAATTGTCACCACTGCTGCAGCACTTTGTTTTCTAAATTCAGTGCAAACCAATACATTTTACACTTTCAGTAAAGAAAAAATAAAACTGCACAACTCAAAATGCAAGCTTAGGTCAACGGAGAATGGGCAGACTAGTTTGAGCTGACAGAAAGGCTACGGTAACTCAGATAACCACTCTGTACAATTGCAGTGAGCAGAATAGCATCTCAGAATGCACAACATGTCGAACCTTGAGGCAGATGGGCTACAACAGCGTAGTGTTCCTAATAAAATGCTCAGTGAGTGTATATGATTCCTTTATATATTTATGCAATATCTTGCACCTCTAAATTTAAAATGTGAGTTTAGTCAACTGTCTTTTCAAAGGAACACTTTCAGTAAGGCATTTAAATGTAAATTGTAAGCAGGCTATAAACATATGCTCTTATTAAATAGTATTCGTTTAACATTGTATGATTTCTTTCTCGAAACAGGATTAGCCCATCATATCCTTTCTTTTGATTGAAGCTCACAAGTATGATACTGGCGCAGGAGGTCAACTGTAGCTAACTCTAATTCAACGATCCAAATAAAAATACATTAAATGTTAGATTACAAATATATGATAGTAGTTGGGTAAAATTTTCTGCCTTGAGCACCTCTCTAAAAATAGCTGAGCAGTCAGGGGGCGTTCAATAATTCAATTATTCTACCACATTAAAAATGAGAGAGAGTGAGAGAGAAACAGAAGGTCGTGTCTACAAAAATTATGCTTCTCTATTCCCCAGTTCATACCCAGACACACACAAAACCACAAATATTTTGTGATTGTTGCACCCAGCTGTGTAAATAAAAAAAAAAAACGTTTTATTACAAACCAAATTCATATCTCACATCTCGTATTACTTATGAACAGTGTTGGGTAAGTTACTTAAAAATAGTCATCCACTACAAATTTCAAATTATTTATCTCAATTGGTAATCAGATTACTTATTACTTCATTGAAAAAGTAATCACACTACTAATTACTTTAATTTTAAGTTACTTTTTAAAACACTTTTCCACTCAAATTCAATGAATGTCTATTTTTCTTCCTTGTTCATTGTTACACACAAGTCATTCACTCAGCACCTCATATTTCTCCTTCACAATGACTTGTTACAGGGCCATAATTAATGTATTCTACATAAATATTATATTAGAAATAAGCATAACCCTATAATGTACTTACTGTAAAAGTAATTAAATTAATTGAAAATCAGTAACTATAATCTGATTACTGGAAATTAAAATGTAATGTATAACACTACTTTTTTGACTAAAAAGTAATTTGATTACAGTAACTAATTACTTTTTAATTGGATTACACCCAATACTGCTGATTAATTATAAAGGTTATCATAATGCAAGATAGAGGACATTTACCCCCAGGGGGAAATTTCTTTGTCACTAGGGCTGGGCAAGAAAATAGATTTTTCTATTGTTTTTTACATTTGGTTGATTCGATATTGACTCTCAAAAGACATGGATCGATCTTTTACTCTATGCGCAATGCTCCGCTACAATGAGAGGAAGTCACTTGCATTAGCAACCAAATTTTGCGCTTTATGACTAAAATGTTTATTGGCAACTGGCTGGTAAATGTTTAGATTTCATTCACCTACATTTGTTGATTTCTAAAAAGCTAAAATGTGACCAAAATAAAACTAATAAAATATAATTAGTAAAAGAAATATTTTCATATTGTACCTTGGTCCCCTGTATAATTCACAGCATTGGGAGATAATTTATTACATGTGTAAGCAAAAGGGACATTATAACTGAAATATACCCATATGAATCTATATCGAATCGAAATTGAATAGAGAGCTTGTGAATCAGAATCGAATTGGGAAATCTGTATGGATACCCAGCCCTGTTTGTCACAATGACAGACAGTAACCGAAGATAATTTGGGTAGAACGAAATAACAGATACAAAATGTTTGCTCATATAAAGTAAATATGTGAAATAAAAGTAATCATAAAACAAAAAACAAGACTAGACATACTTAAGCTTACCATTAAAACTGAAAGCATAAGTTCTTACTTAAAAGACACAGTTTGTCATTTATACAGTATATACATAGTAGGCTATACACATACAGCATATTTACATTTTGCATTTACATTTATTCATGTGGCAGATGCTTTTATCCAAAGTGACTTACAAAAGAGGAAAACATAAGTGAATCATCTTAAGGAGACAGTGGTACGAAAAAGTGCCATATTACAAAGTTTCACTAGCATCAGAATAGTATTCAAAACAGATTAAAGTGCAACAAGTTTTTTTTTTTTTTTAAGGACTGGTTAAGTGCTCATGGAAAATATGTGTTTTTAGTCGTTTTGAAGACAGAAAGTGAGTCAGCTTCACGGATGAAGTTGGGAAGGTCATGCCACCAGCGTGGTATGAAGAAGCTGAAAGTCCGGGAAAGTGTTTTGGTGCCTCTTTGTGTTGGTACAAGGCGACATTCCTTAGCTGACCGCAGGCTTCTAGTGGGCGCATAGCTCTGCATAAATGATTTTATGTATGCTGGAGCAGACCCAGTGACTGTTCTGTATGCCAGCATCAGAGCCTTGAATTTGATATGTGCATCAACCGGTAGCTGTGGAGAGAGACAAGGAGTGGTGTAACATGTGCTCTCTTTGGTTAATTAAAGACCAGATGTGCTGCTGCTGCATTCTGGATCATTTGCAGGGGTCTAATTGCACAAGAGCGTTACAGTAGTCCAGTCTAGTTATGATAAGTGACTGGACAAGCAGTTGTGTGGCATGTTCAGAGAGGAAGGGTCTTATCTTCCTGATATTGTAGAGTGTAAATCTACATGATCTTGCGGTCTTTGAGACGTGGTCTGTGAAATTTAGTTTGTTATCGATGGTTACCCCTAGATTTCTGACCATTTTGGAAGGCATTACTGTAGTTGCACCCAGCTGCACGGTGATGTTGTGTTCAACAGCAGTGTTGGCTGGAAAGACAAGGAGTTCGGTCTTGGCTGGGTTGAGTTGCAGGTGGTGTTCCTTCATCCAGGCCGAGATGTCTGCCAGGCAGGCAGAGATTCGAGCAGTCACTGTGGTGTCATTGGGTTGGAAAGACAAGTAGAGCTGTGTGTCATCAGCGTAGCAGTGGTAAGAGAAACCATGTGCCTGAATGATGTTGTGTATATAGAGATGAGAAGTGGACCAAGCACTGATCCCTGCGATACCCCAGTAATTAGCTAATGTGGCTTGGATACCTCACCTCTCCAGGCTACCTTGAAGGACCTTACCTGAGAGATAGGAATTAAACCAGTCAAGCACAGTTCCTGTGATGCCCAGCGAAGAGAGGGTGGAGAGTAAGATCTGATGGTTGACTGTGTCAAAGGCTGCAGAAAGGTCCAGCAGAATCAAGACAGCTTTCACCTGTCTCAGTGACTGACAGCAGAGCAGTCTCAGTGGAGTGTCCACTTTTGAAGCCTGACTGATTGTCATCCAGTATATGGTATTAGCAGGGAAACTATGTGTCCATATATGTGTTTTAACACAATGGTGTGCTATACAGCTGGATCTTGCTGTTTGTTGAACCAATAGAGAAGCTCAAATAGGAGTCAGGCATTTCCCACTCTCTCTCTCCTCCTCTCCAATTAACTTAAGCTTTCACTTTTCTGAAGTTTATTTCTCTCATAAACAGCCTAGAGTCTCCCTATGAGGTATAATATTATTTTTGATGATGTCACACATGGCCCTGGAATGTAAAGTTTCCGTGAACTCGGATTTGTTACCATGAAATTAATGACAGCAGAATAAATAATATTTTCTTGAAAGGCCAGTGTGTAAGTGCATGTCGTGAATATGTGAATACCCTTGTGGATGACCCTCACTGCCAAATGTGATTCAGTATTATAAAGACTTGCCAGAAGTGCACGATGGTATCCAGTAGACTGACCAAGCTCTGCCAAATACTCCCACAAGTCCTGTTAAATCACCACACACTCTCCTGCAGCAGCCATTAAAGTCAAATATCTCCTATAACATTCAGTGAACCAGAACACACACACAAAGAAAAAGCAGAAGGGAAGCAGGTTCTTAGTGGTACAATGTAAGCATGCATGTGCGTGTATGTGTTCTGTGGCTGAAGTAGTGAATAATGCAACAAACCCTTTAAAGTTTAATACAGAAAAGAGAACTCTCAGAAACCAGATCTAGATTTATACAACACTCCCTCTCTCTTTTTCTTCAGTATCTCGCTCACTCACTCACTCTATCTTTCTATTGCACTAATGCATGCATGGCTACCTACATGTGACAAAAACAGAAAAGATGCCATTGAATTCATGAAAATATATGAATTATAGAAAGAGAAATAAGGCAAAAGAGGGATTAGAGAATCAACAAACCCTTCAATGAGAGAAAAGTTGGACTTATTGGTTGAAAGACTAGAAAGAGCAAGAGAGATTGAAAATGAATATTTCTCTCAGTTCTCTTCATAACAGGAGATTATTGGGGGGGGGATTTCGCCCCAGCTCAATCTAAAAAAATGCAGAGCTGGCACTTTAACATCATTCCCAATTCAACCATTTTGGAGACTGTTCTATGACTTTCTTTTTACTCGTGTTTCTCCTTACAGCCAAAAGGTACTACATTACCCATAAGTACAGGAGTCTGCTCTCCATCAGAACCAGATGCTCTCCATCCCCGTTGGACAAATCGCTGCTGTTACAGCTCAGGAATGTCTAGCTTGCCGTTTCTCAGTCTTCACATTCCTAAACAAACTCAAACTCTCCTTTTAACTTCTACTCTTTACGTCTCCCTTTCCCTCCTCACAAACATGCTCACACACACTCCAGAATCTCTTATTATCACCCTCAAGTAATTGGATCCAACAGGGTTATTCTAAAAAGGGCTTAACTGAGGTGAAAATGAAGTGAAATGAAGGAAGCACAGTGTGATCAGGAAAAAAGGACAGAATGTAATGAAGAAGAGGTAAAAGAAAGAAAAATAAAAGACAAGATGCAGAGGGAAAGTAATGTATGGCTTTCTTTCTTCTGCAGAACACAAACAAAGGTTTTTAGTAGAATATCTCAGCTCTGTAGGTCCATACAGTGGAAGTCAACAGGGTCCAAAACTTTGAAGCTCAAAAAGCATATAAAGGCAGCATAAAAGTAATCAATTTGACTCCATTGGTTAAATCCATGTCTTCAGAAGCGATATGATAGGTGTGGGTGAAAAACAGATACATTATTAAGTCCTTTTTTTTAACAATAAATCTCCATTTTAAAACAGCCATTCTAAGCGCTCTTCTCTCCTAAGAGTTCTTCCTTTGTTTTTGCTGATTCACATTCTTCATGCATATCATCACCTACTGGGCAGGGAGGAGAATTTATAGTAAAAAAAGGACTTAAATATTGATCTGTTTCTCACCCACACCTATCATATTGCTTTTAAAGACATGGATTTAACTACTGGGGTCATATGGATTACTTTAATGTTGCCTTTATGTGCTTTTTGGAGCTTCAAACGTCTGATCACCATTTACTTGCATTGTACTAAAAATGTTCATTTGTGTTAAGCAGAAGAAAGAAAGTCATACACATCTGGGATGGCATGAGGGAGAACAAATGATGAGAGAATTTTCATTTTTGGGTGAACTATTTGTATTATTTATTTAGTTAACAGTTAGCCTGTATGGATGCTACATAGTGATGTACTCAGGTGAACAGGTGTTTGCAAACTGGTTTCATGACAAGTCGTAATAATAGTTTGAGATGACAAAAACTTAAGGAATCACATGATTTGGCTCATTCCAAATACTCCCATAGTGAGGCAGGCCTCCCCTGGGGGGCGCCAGAGAGTCCCAGGGGAGGCGCAGTGTGGGGTAAAAAAAACATAACGGTTCACCTCTGTACACATCTGTCCTGCTAGCTTGCGTGTTAAAGTGCGTGTTATGCATATGCGTGTTGCAAAATTGATCGCTTTGTATTGTCTACAGTACAAAAGTCTACAGGAGAGGAGGCAGATTCCCTTCACCTCATCTTACTTATGTGAGTGCGGGTTTTCCTCTTTGACCCTGCATAAAAGCAAATACCGATCAAGGCTGCAGGTGGAGGACGATTTACGTTTATTCCTTTCTACCGTGCAGCCCCGCATCGATCACCTGTGCACATCAAAAAGTCAGACTCATTGTTCCCACTGATGTAGGGGCGATGAAAATGAAGAGGCAAAATCGGCCATCAGATTTTTTATTTATTTTTTTTGCTTTGCTTAACGTAGGCCTATATGGAAGTGATTTTTACACATTTGATACTGTGACAAAACAGCGCTGTCCATCTTGCTGATGTTGTTTGATGTCTGATGTTGATGTTTTCAAAGTTGAATTGGCTTAAGTAGCCTAAAATCTCCAAAATAGCTCTTATTCAGTTGAGATAACATTAGTAGCCTGTGGCTGTTAATGAACATGTTTCCAGTTTAGTTATTTGACCGTCGAGGGTTATCTGTTCAGTGATCAGAAAATAGAGCTGTCCATCGTGCAATCGCGCCTTTTGTTGGCTCTTTGGTTATAGGGCTGTTGAGAATATTTTGTTTAGTTTTTTGACTGTGGAGGATTCTTGAATGTGGTAAAAATGTGTTGCAAAGTATGTGTTAACAATATGTTTTAAAAAGAAAGACAAACGTGTTTGAAATGTTTTGAAAAAATATAACCTATTTCAAAATGAAACTGAATTTAAAATGGAATGTTGATAGCTAAATAAAAAAGTTTATCTTAATAAACAAAAAAAAAGTATATTGATGAACATAGCCTAAAAGCAATACTAATAATAGTATTACTACTACTAATAGTAGTAACCTAGTAGTACCAATAATAATAGCCTAATTAGTGGTTGTGTGTGTGTGTGGGGGGGGGGGGGGAGGGGCACGGCTCTATTCAAGTTCTCTAGGGGGAGGCTCACTTTCACCCAATTTGAAAACCCCTGGTCTAGGGCATACACAAGCATAAGCCGGATGCCCACCTATCTTTTCATAAATTCACAGTATGCCCATCTCTTCAGACACTACTGCACCACTGAATATGTTAGGTGTTTGCCGCGTTATAACAGTTTCCTTAATCATGTATTTTTTAGCACGTTGGGAATGCTGTATTGACCAGTCAGCATCCAAGGCTGGAACTGTCCTTTTTATAATAATTATTACATTGTGAAAAAATTTGTAACAGGGATTCAAACTTTATCTCTCGAGGTACACACAGAAAAAGAAACACTGTTCTATGTTCCACAGTGTGGAAGATGACAGAATGACTTGTCAGATTCGGTCAAACAGAGCAAAGTTGAGCTATCCGAACAGAAATACAACTTTCACTCTCTCAGAGTCGGTATGTGAAAAGGAAAATCAGTAAATTCAAATTTTAATTTGAGTGTGCATTTGTGTATTCTGCTTATATTTTCTCAATGATTCACTCTTTTTATTGGATGCTCAAATAATGCCAGCTCTGTCTGGGCCTTAGCAAACACACAAAATCCCCAAAAAGTGGTTGAAGGAAAATGTGTACTTTTCTATGTCTACTGAATTTCTTTATCTTCAGAACTTTCATTTAGTTCAGCTATGTATAAGTAGGATTAGTAATTTTAGACTAATAATAAACCTACCGACCCCAACAGAGGAATAATTACCCAACCATCTTTTATCTCACATCCTTTCTCTCTTTCCATCAGGTGAATCATAATCATCAGAAAAGTGTCAGTGGTCACTAAGGAGGCGGTGTTCCCATTCTGATTCTCTTGGGAATACCGTAACGTCTGGGTTCCTATTTTAAGAACCTACTTTAGAATTTGGGCTCCTGTGGAAGCAGACCATGCCAGCTCAAACGATCACAAAGCCTCTTAATCTTAATGTGAGTGAAACCACCGCTCAAGCCAAGACCTCAGGAACTTTTTACCAGTTTCTAAACATTTCACAAATGTGTACCTGTCAGAACACTTGGTAGTAAACAGAAACATCTGAATCTGTGATGTGATTTTATGGGACTGGTATCTTATGGTATTTTAAAGGAATATTTCAGGTTTAATACAAGTTAAACTCAGTCGACAGCATTTGTGAAATGTCGATTACAACAAAAATGTATTTTGACTTGTCCCTCCTTTTCTTTAAAAAAAGGAAATATCTGGGTTACAGTGAGGCACTTACAATGGAAGTGAATAGGGCCAATCCGTAAACATTAAAATACTCACTATTTTAAAAGTATAGCCACAAGATGTAAACAATATACATGTTAACATGCTTTTAGTGTGATAAAATTGCTTAATAACCTTTTCTATGAAAAGTAATAGCAAATTTTACAACCTTGTTGCCATGACGATATAATGTCAACAAACCCTAAAACCCTAAAGCGACTGTAAAAAAATGATGAATTAAACAACTTTACAGGTCAAATAATACACTAGTTTTAACAGAAGAATTAATGTAAGTGCTTTTATAAAATTCTAAGCTTCACATTTCTGCCTTTGAACCCTCCAAAAATTGGCCCTAAGTTAAAACAAATTTTTGTGGTTATCAACATTATGCCTCAAATGCTGTTGATTGAGATTAACTTGAAATGAAACAGGAATATTCCTTTAATATGATCAGCAAGCAAACAGGCACAATTGACGTTAAGTACAAATGCTGCTAGTGTAATGAATTTGCATTAGCAAATAACTGACCTCCAAAACCTCAAATGTTTCATGCCATTGAAATCTAAAAAACATGAGAAATTCCAAATGCTCAGAATTGCACAAAACTGCCCAAACAACCAGCACTTTCGAAGATGGTGAAATAATTAACTTCAGGCCATGCACCAACAGTGCTACGGACATGAATGATACCTAAAGTTATGCAGCTTGTTGAAGGGAGGTGTTTTAGTACTTTTCTGCATGATTTGACTTAAAAAAATCCCATAGACTTACAATAAACTAGATACCCAATTAATATCTAGGGACCAGAATATCATAGAGACAAGCAACTATCTCGCAACCACTCAGAACACCCTAGCAACTGCTTAGCAACAAACAAAAAATCAATCAGAACACATTAGCAACCCCATTGCTACTCCCTGGCAACCACCAACAACACCCTGGCAATGCAGGAAAGCACCATTCACAATTTCAGAAAAATTAAAAATATCTACTTCAAGTTTTCTATTGGCTTAAATTCTCTTCGATCTGAGAGTCTGTGAGATAAAAAGAGAATGGAAAGAGTTCCGTTCTCTCTTTTGCTCACAGACCACCCCTCATTTTTCTGCCACTTTTCCATTCCTCCCTTTTCACTCATTCCCTCTTTCTTATTCCCTTTGTCTATTTTTCTCTCAGTCAGACAGTGTTCCTCCTGTGTTGTGACCTGGTTTCACAGTAACAGTAGAACTGAGCTAAAAACAAAGCCAGCCTCTGTATGCATGTTTGTGTGTGTGTGTATTTGGACATGTAAACTGACTAAATGTGTGTTTTCACTGGCCTCAGGAATTTGTAATTGTCCTTGCCAGGCTTGTATGCCTCATGAGCCAGGCAAATACTATTCAAACAATATCCATAGATTTACGTGTTTTTGCCTAATAGACCTCCACATTGTTATATAGCCCTTAATGCCTGTATTTAACACACATACAAACACACACACAAATACAGATTCCTGTGATGTCTGATGAGGAATGTGATGAGGAAATAAGGGGGGAAATGTGTAATAAGCCTTCTATCTTGTGGAAAACATGAATCGGGACAGTGGACCAAGTTCCACAAACATTATCAGAAGATTAACGTTCGAATCTCTGCTTAAGGAAATTCATGGGTGTTGACTGAACACTGGAAAATTACTGAGCCAGGGGCCTGGGTAGCTCAGTGGTAAAAGACGCTAGCAGTCACCCCTGGAGTTCGCTAGTTCGAATCCCAGGGCGTGCTGAGTGACTCCAGCCAGGTCTCCAAAGCAACCTAATTGGCCCGGTTGCTAGGGAGGGTAGAGTCACATGGGGTAACCTCCTTGTGGTCGCTATAATGTGGTTCGTTCTCGGTGGGGCGCGTGGTGAGTTGAACACGGATGCCGTGGTGGATGGCGTGAAGCCTCCACACGCGCTATGTCTCCGTGGCAACGCGCTCAACAAGCCACGTGATAAGATGCGTGGGTTGATGGTCTCAGACGCGGAGGCAACTGGGATTCATCCTCCGCCACCCAGATTGATGCAAATCACTACGCAACCACGAGGACTTAAAAAGCGCACTGGGAATTGGGCATTCCAAATTGGGTGAAAAAGGGAAAAAATCCAAAAAAGAAAAAAAGAAAAGTACTGAGCCCAGTTCCCCTTCTGTCACTCACTCGACATTGTGTCGATATAGTGACACTAGGGGTCTCTCTTGAGAGTCCCGAACACCTCAGATCTTTGAGAAAAGGCCAATGAGAATTGGCGAGTGGTATTTGCATGCCACTCCCCCGGACATACGGGTATAAAAGGAGCTGGCTCGCAACCACTAATTCAGATTTTGTTCTTCGGAGCCGAGCGGTTGTACTATCAGCGAGCTGAATACTACTGCTGTTCCATTCACCTCTTAAGAAGAGGTGCCCCCGGCGAGTTCCGAGAGGAGACCAGCTCGCCCCAGGGCCAGCTTATTGTCCCTTTCGGAGCTCCGGGGCAGGATGAGTGCTCAATCGCTGCATCAGAGAGCGTACTGGCGATGTCAGACGCCGAGGACTCGACTGGGCTGCCACCTTCGGGTTGGCCCGCCCAGTCTGAGGCTGACGGCAAGATGACCGCCATGCTTGCCCAGGCCGCCGCGTGTGTCGGGTTGGAGTGGAACCTTCCATTCTCCCCTGAGCCCTCGCGGCTAGATGATTGGTTCCTGGGTTCAAGGCGCTGCTCGCAGTCACGCTGTGCCCGGAAGTGCACGATGAGCTGACGAGGTCGTGGAGGGCACATTTTTCTGCCCGAAACGACCTCCCAGCTCATCCACTCTCACTACCCTCGATGGCGGGGCGGCCCAGAGGTATACGGAGGTCCCTCAGGTGGATAAGGCGGTTGCAGTGCACCTGTGCCCGCAAAGCGCAGCCACCTGGCTGGATCACCCGGCACTCCCTTCCAAGGCCTGTAGGACGAGGTCGTCTCTGACAGCCAAAGCCTACAGCGCCACTGGTCAGGCTGCCTCTGCCCTGCATGCCATGGCCCTCCTGCAAGTACACCAGGCCAAGGCACTAAAGGAACTGCAAGTGGGTAGTCCTGATCCCGATGTGATATAGGAGCTGCGCTCGGCAACCGACCTCGCCCTCCGGGCAACGAAGGTCACGGCGCGAGCACTTGGGCAGGCAATGTCCACCCTCGTGGTCCAGGAACGCCACCTGTGTCTGAATCTGGTCGAGATGAGGGACGTGTAAAAGGTTCGCTTTCTCAATGGCCCCATCTGCCAGATCACCCACTGCTCACTCTGGCATTCTCCGACGGGGGCCCCCCTCGGCCCAGATGCACTGGCACACAGCTGGCCCCGGGGGCTGCGCAAGTATGCGTTCCCCCCAGTGAGCCTACTTGCACAGACCCTGTGCAAGGTCAGGGAGGACGAGGAGCAGGTCACCCTCGTGGCCCCGTATTGGCCCACCCAGACTTGGTTCTCAGACCTCACACTCCTCGCGACAGCCCCTCCCTGGTGAATTCCCCTGAGGAAGAATTCCCTTCTTTCTCAAGGACGGGGCACCTCTGGAACCTCCACGTCTGGCCCTTGGACGGGATGCGGAAGACCTAAGTGGCCTACCACCAGCAGTGGTAGACATGATCACTCAAGCCAGAGCTCCCTCCACGAGGCAGCTCTATACCCTGAAGTGGCGTCGGTTCATGAATTGGTGTTCTTCCCAAGCTGAAGCCCTCAGAGATGTGCAGTTGGGTCAGTGCTTTCCTTCCTGCAGGAGAGGCTGGAGGAACGGCTGTCCCCCTCCACCTTGAATGTGTATGTGGCCACCATAGTGGCACACCACAATACAGTGGACGGTAAGTCCTTAGGGAAGCACGACCTGATCATCAGGTTCCTGAGAGGCGCCCGGAGGCTGAATCCTCCTAGGCCATGCCTGTTCCCCTCATGGGATCTCTCCGTGGTCCTCCTGAGCCTTCGTGGAGCCCCCTTTGAGCCACTAGGTCAGTCAAGTTAAAAGACCTCTCCTTGAAGATGGCCCTCCTGATTGTGCTCACCTCCATCAAGAGGGTCGGGGACCTGCAAGCGTTCTCTGTCAGCGATACCTGCCTGGAGTTCGGTCCGGGTGACTCTCACGTAATCCTGAGACCCCGGCCGGGCTATGTGCCCAAGATTCACACAACCCCTTCAGGGATCAGGTGGTGAACCTGCAAGCGCTGCCCCAGGAGGAGGCTGACCCAGCCCTGTCGTTGCTGTGTCCAGTGCATACTTTGCACATCTACTTGGATCGCACGCAGAGCTTTAGACGCTCTGAGCAGCTCTTTGTCTGCTTTGGCAAACAGCGGAAAGGGAACGCTGTCTCCAAACAGAGGCTTGCCCACTGGATCATAGATGCCATCGCTATGGTATACCAGGACCAGGCCATGCCCGCCCCTTTGGGAATACGAGCACACTCCACAAGGAGTCTGGCATCCTCGTGGGCACTGACCCATGGCACCTCTCTAGCAGACATCTGCAGGGCAGCGGGCTGGCAACACCCAATACCTTCGTGAGATTTTACAATCTCCGGGTTGAGCCGATTTCGTCCCGTGTTATGTCAGGTACGAACAGGTACGTTCGGGAATATGGACAGCTGGCCTGGTGTATCGCTTGCGTATAGCGCCTTTCCCCTCCAAAGAGGCGAAGATGTGCGCTTCTTTTCCAATGCGAGTTCACAAACCCGTGAACCCTGGACGTCCTTCCTCCCTAGCCCTGTGGCTCGCGAATTCAACGTAGGAATTCACAGCCGGAAACAGTACATGTGCTAATAAGTCCTTACTAAAGTAGGTGCTCCACAGGTGCCGGTTACTCCGGTAACCCCCTGTGATGTATTTTCCGCAGTACGGTCTCCCTGTCGGCAGACCTGCGTCTCCCTTTGACAGAGCCCTCTCTGTCCCGGTCGCCATGTTTGTAGAGCTCCTCCCCTTTCAAGCTCCTCCCCTTTCAGGCAGGACCTACCACCGTGCCTCTTCCATGTGCAGCTCTGAGCCCACATGACGTGCTTGCCACATGTTACCTCCCCTTCGGGCAGGATGTGGTCTCTGCGGGGTCTTTTTCCCCTGAAAGAATAGGATAGGAAAAGAACACCTTCCCCAGCACATATATTGAGTGTTAAAATGGTCCAAGCTGAATAACTGAATACTCTGTGGAGAGAAAAGGCTGCAGCCTGCTTCCATAAAAGAAGAAAAAAAAAGGAAAAAAAAGCTAGATACCCAGGGATGTGGGGAACTATACAACATTTTTTGGGGCATTGGGGGAGGCTACGTGCAGACCAGTGCACCTGCTACTACGCACGCAGCAGCTTTCTTGTACCTGCACTGGCAATCCACGTAACATGGTTCAGCTAGTTGTGGCATTTCGTATAGGTACCCCTAGTGTCACTACATCAACACAATGTTGAGTGAGTGACAGAAGGGGAACGTCTCAGTTACTGTCGTAACCTCCGTTCCCTGATCGAGGGAACAAGACGTTGTGTTCCCCCTACCACAATGCTGTACTACCCACTGAAATGGCCGGGACCCTGTCTCGGCTCCTCAGCACAAAACCTGAATGAGTGGTTGTGAGCCAGCTCCTTTTATACCCGTATGTCCGGGTGAGTGGCATGCAAATTCCACTCGCCAATTCTCATTGGCCTTTTCTCAAAGATCTGAGGTGTTCCGGGCTCTCAAGAGCGACCCCTAGTGTCACTACATCAACAAAACATCTCGTTCCCTCCATCAGGGAATGGAGGTTACGACAGTAACCGAGACATTTCCCTGCTCTTCCTCCTGCCAAATAACACAATGTCAACAAGAAATAAATCAAGTGTAACACCCAAACCATTTGTTGTGGCTAAAAGTGAAGCAATGTAAGTTAACTTTGAAGTCACCTCTTTGAACATGAATTATTCAGCATAATATATATAGGTATACGCTGATGAGCCAAAACATTATGACCACTCACAGGTGAAGCGAGTAACGTTGATCATCTCCTAACAAGGCCACATGTCAAGGTCTGGGTACATTAGATGGTAAGTGAACAATCAGTTCTCATAGTCAACATATTGAATGCAGGAGAAATGGACTGGTGTAAAGACCTGAGTGACCTTGACAAGGCTAGATCTCTGAAACGGCAAGGCTTGTGGAGTGCTGACGACCTCTGTCCACCATCGAAAGTGCCTACAATAGCCACACGAAAGTCGTAACTGGACCTTGGAGCAGTGGAAGAAGGTCGGCTGGTCCAATAAGTCCCGCTTTCTTTTACATCACGTGGACGTACGTGTACGTGTGAGCCATTTACCTGGGGAAGTGATGGCACCAGGATGCACTGTGGGAAGACGACAAGCCGGTGTAGGGAGTGTAATGCTCTTGTCTATGTTTAGCTGGGAAACTCTGGATCCGGTTGTTCATGTGGATGTCAATCTGACACATGCCACGTACCTAAACATCGTTGCAGACCAGATACACCCCTTCATGGCAATAGTATTCCCTGATGGCAGTGGCCTCTTTCAGCATGATAATGTGCCCTGCCACACTGCACACATTGTTCGGGAATGGTTTGAGGAGCATCTCAATTCGACTGAGCATCTGTTGGATGTGCTGGACCAAAAAGTCCAATCCACGGCGGCTCCACCTCGCAACTTACAGGACTTGAAGGATCTGCTGCTAATGTCTGCTAATGTCTACCACAGGACAACTTCAGGGGTTTTGTTGATTCCATGCCTTTTTTTATATATAAAGTCTTTACAATGAAAGTGATGGAGTTGACATAATGGTTGATACACGGAGAAAAAAGAAAAAGTATCTAAAATGATATTGTTTTAATTGTTACAATTTATTATTATGACTACATTTATCATTTAGAGACTGTCATTTTCAAATCCTCTGTTCTATTTCAGTGACAAGCCTTTTCTATGTGTATTTGTGGATGACTGTGTCTACTAAAATGTGCTCCATGTGCTTTAGAGCCTCTGTGAAACATTTGTTCTGAGAGGGCAATGAGAGGGAGAGAGAGAGAGAGTTCATTAACCTCAGTTTTCCCAGTGTGAGTGTTTGTTGCTTGGAATTTTTTGCGGCTCAAGTGCGCCATCTGCTGGAATTCAATGTATTAAACAAGGCAAATCATTCTAATTTATTATGGCCAACGTTCATTGCTTAAAAAATAATGAGATGCTACAGAAAACTATAAAATATTGAATGTAAAATAATGATTGACAAAAACTGTATTAAAAAAAAAACTTTTAAACTATATTAATACATATTAGGTGTATTATACACATTTTTCAGGTAAATCAACACAAAGGAATATTAAACAGTTCCTGAGGGATATTCAGTATAGTGCCAGGATAATAAAAATGAATATAGCCAGGATGTCCTTTATTTTTCAGAACCTTTAAAGTTCAAATATGAACTTCTGACCATTAAAAGCACTGTATAATGACACAATAAGATTAAGGCATGGGTTATCCAAAGTTTAGTTGAAAGAAAAACATATTATAGATCGCTTGTAATGATCCAGTAGATCTACATGAATGAGCAGTGAAGGTCAATTATCACTTGTTGACAAAAAACCTCTAGGTCCTTTAAGTTCCTTGGTTGCCTTGCATGCGCTGCACGTTTGAGTTCTCTCCCACAGTGGCTCAATGATGTTGAGGCCCAGCTCTGCCTTAGGACAATTGAGGGACTCATACACAACTATCACAAAAGGCTGCAAACAGTCATTGATGCTGGAAGACGCAACATGTGATCCACCCAAGGGTATGTAAACTTTAAGCAGGATCTTTTGGATGGTTTACAAATAACATAGACATGAACTTTTCCCCCCAATAACAAATCTTTAGGCTAAAACATTTGAATGTTTAAGGGAAAATACTTTTATAATTATCATTTCAGCTTATTTGAGCCTTTTGGTTTGGTAATTGAATAAAAAAAAAAATACAAACATTTGCTCTTGTTATTAATATTCGTTAATAAAAAAATAAAAAAAACTGTATGCATTATTAAAGAATTAGAATTTGTTTTCTTAAAATAGTTTTAGATGAAGTATAGCATGTCCCACTGCAGGACACTGCTTGATAAGTAATGTCAACTACCAAGTTTCAGTTATTATATTGTCTTGTGGAATATTCTGCATGTAAAATATCTATTTTGCTAGATGTTAAACAAAAGGCAAGCTTTATGGCTCTAATTTAAAAATAAATAAATAAATAAAATAAAAATTAACAGATCCTTCAAGGACAGTGTAAACTATAAATTAAATGAATATGTTACTGAAAAAATATTAGTGTCACCCTAAGTCCTACTTAACTCTTTCCTCCGTGGTGCGATTGCACAAAGAATGGAAATTTTTACTGTCAGGTCAGGCTTGACAACATTTTATCAGACTCAAACTGTGCTTATTTTGTTCAACAGTGATATGTGGAAAGAGCTAATGTATTGTGCAAAACTTGTTAGGGCAGAGTCTCTTCTCTGCACTAACTTCTGTGACTTCTTGTCATATGGTTTTTGCTTTCTTTGTGACTTGGTCATTGGAAAACAACATGGTCATGGATACTAACCTATTTCTTCACATTAAGATTTTAGGTAAAAATGTGTGTGTGTGTGTGTGTGTGTGTGTGTGTATATATATATATATATATATATATATATATATATATATATATATATATATATATATATATATATATATATATATATATATATTATATATATATGTGTGTGTGTGTGTGTGCATATGGAAACTTGGGGCATTGGGGGAGGCTACGTGCAGTCTATATTTAAGTGGCTGTGACTAGTCACCATTTCTTGTAAATTTTTCAAAATTTTTAATCACATTATCTTTTTGCAGTTCGCTTAAATAGTTCTGCAGTTACAAATTAGTTTTTAAAAGTAGAAATATTCAATGTAGTTTCTTTATAAATGTGAGGTCATAAAACAAAATATTTAATAATAATGCAAATTAGATAATGCTATTTAGTTTGAGCATGTTACACTGCAGGACATTTCATGTAAACTACCCATCAAGTAAAATAAAAGATCCAAAATACAAGCAATTTACATAGAAATATGTCATTTGAATGTTTGCCTAAAAAGCAACTGTAAAAGGACATTGATTGCTTTGTAGAGTCATTAGTTGTTATCTTTTATGTGAACACCTTTAGAATTCTAATCACTTCAATGAACCGAGACTCTCAGCTGTGTGATGCAACAATTCTGTATTCAAATGCGATGCTGCAGAAAATGTTACTAGCTGATCCCGTTACATGTTTGTAGCATTTTCCCAAGAGCAACTTTTTTCTACACCAAATTTAATGACATGATCGAAGTCTCCTGCTTTTCAGAGTGTTCTAAGAACAAGACCCCTCACTTTTAGAGCTTCACAAGAGATCTCAGCATGAGGGCGTTAACATGCATGATCTTGCACCGATTGCTAGACAAGCTGAAAACGTGTTCATGTAAACGCCTTAAAACGGCTTTCATTTAGGGTAAGGTCACAAACAGTTTACGCATAAATCGATCGACGCGTTTAGATTTTTGCCCATTTTGCGTTCCATGCATTCTTACAGTTTTATCCAAAGTGTGCAGGTGTTGTGCACATACCTGTTTATGTTTTGAAGTCAAAAGCTGATTTCAAGTCCCATGTAAACACTGGTTACTTCCATAGGCGTGAGGTCATGTAAACACTTTAAACTTATTTCTCTTAGGGGATCAAAAGTGGATTAAGCATAAACCGATCTACAAGTTTTTGCACCTTGCCGGAATTTTGTGTTCCATGTAATCCATCTAAGCGTTCTTACTGGTTCACCCAATGTGCGTGAGTTATGTGTGCATACCTTGTGTCAAAAGCAGAGAATACGATTATTTCAAGTCTCGTGAAAATAAAGAAGAAAAAAAAGTCTGGTATAAACTCGTTTTTTTGATAAGTTGATTTTTGGTATTTACCAGTATATTGGTGTGCAAACGCACTCTCAAACTCTACAGATACCAAAGTATGCAACATAAAAAAGTAATCTATTTAAAAAAAAAAAAAAAAAAAAGCACTGAGATTTATGCATTTACATTTCATAACATCATATTGAAATGCGTAATTTTTATCAAAATAAAATAAAACAACTATCCATCCATCCAACTTCTATAGCCAGGTAGTGCTTGTGCCTATCTCAGCTGTCTGGGGCCAAAGGCAGGGAAACACCCTGGACATGTAGCCAGTCTATCACAGGGCTAAGACACACATACATTAGAGTTGATGGAGAATTTAGAGTCTCCAATCAACTTAACCTGTTTTTTTTTTTGTTTTTTGTTTTTTCGGAGCACCCGGAGGAAACCCACACGAGGAGTACATGCTAACTCCACACAGAACATTTTAATTTTGTTATAGATCACGCAATTCAATTAGATGGAATTTTGTTAAGAAATTAAATGTGTAAATCTTAAATAGTTTTTTGAGGGAATTGTGTAATGTTTAAAAAAAATGAAATGATAAAACTTAAAATATAATTTTTTTTATTTTACTTTATTAAAGATTAATCAATTCAATTTGATGGAATTTTGTAATGAAATTGAAATGTGTAAATCTTGACTATATATATAGTCAAGATTTTTTGATTGTCAATACATATATATATATATATATATATATATATATATAATAATTTTTTTTTTTGACTGAATCAAAAGTCATATGAACTCAAATATTTCTCATAAAAATGTCAAAAACCAAATAATTTGTTAATCTGATTTGGTTATTAACAAATTATCTGAACTATGCTATCCACATTAATGTATAGCTCTATACTCTCTCTTTATCTTTATTTTTTTTTCCTAAGGAATTTTGCGAATGTCACACCTACAGGAGCATCAAATTATCATCTAGTTTTTGCTAAAAAGGTTGACCTTTTGCTGTAAGTGAGAGACATTACGTAAGTATTCATACAAGCACTCATGCAAAAACATACAGTCAGTGACACACTAAAATTAGACAAAATATGTGGGGGTTTTTCCCCTTAACTGAAAGAGAAAGAGTCATTTGCAGTAGTTGAGTTGTCAAATCAGATTCGAAATGATGGGTCAAAAAGGCAAGCTACTGTTCTTTTCAACACACTTTCAGCACACACAGAAGTTACTCTAGGTGTTCTCCTCCTCTTTCAAGCATTCCTAATTGGCCACATGCTGAGTAATGTGACCAATGTGTTGCAGGGCCGTCTCTCATTGAGTGTGTGTTTGAAGTTCTTTAGTGCATCTGACTTTTTGGGTGTCTCATACAGAAGGTTGGAGGTACACAGTTCCTCATACTCTGGAACTCTTTGGAACATCTCAACAGGTTTCATACTACGTCAAAGCACTGAGGAATCCTTAATAAACCCCAAGGAGTGACGTTTGGTGAGTAAAGCGGTGTCTGTGTGAAAGAGAAGTGAACTTTTTAATGCTCTATTATTATATATAATAAATAGATTTGCACTTAGAAAGGGAAAATAGATTATTTAATTCCCTGGGTGACCGTGATTAATCACAAACTTAGCCCTTTTGATCAGCACAGGACAGTGTTTGCATGTGAATGTGTCTATCAAAAACTATAGTTTATTTACAAAGGATGCATATTTTGAAGTCTCCAATTTCTAATGTTTTAAAGAGAATTCTGTCATCATTTACTCACCCTGATGTTGTTTAAATCCCATGGCTTTCTTTTTGTCAGTGGAACACAAAAGGAGATGTTTAGCAAAATGACAGCTTCAGTCACCATTCACATATGGATGGTATATATGGGGGGAAAGATGCAATGAAAGTGAATGAATCTTAAATCTTTAAATCTCCTTTGCTGTTCCACAGATAAAAGAAAGTCATACATGTTTGGAACAACAAAATGAGTAAATCAAGACATAATTTTCTTTTTCTTTCTTTTTTTTTATTTTTTTAAATATATATACAATTTTTCATTTTTTGGGTGAACTATCCCCTTAAATAATCTTCATCTATTTTTCTTCTTTCCTTCATGCTTTTTCTCCCCGATTTTAATCACACACACACACACACACACACACACACACTTGAAATAATCATTTACCCATGAGCACACCAGACTCATTTGCACTCTGACACGTTGAACTGTGTGCTGTGGAGAGTCACTCAGTTTTAATCAGATGAAATCTCTGGTTAAATTTGTAACTAACCTCACCGAAACAAAACACATTTTTTTCCATTCGAATTAATCCCAAAGTTCACATGAGGAAACCACGCACAATATACTACAGTCCAGCAGATACGCTGCTTACAGTAATTGACAGCAAAGCCAACTCAAACTCTCTCTCTCATTACACACACAACACACACACACTTACCCCCAAAGGTCCAGGTTAATCTTATATCCAGGAATTAGCTGGTCATTGTTTTGCTATTTTTTTTCATGTGTCACAGTAAGCATTCACAAGGTGATGTGTCATTGAAGTAGCTTAATAATTATAGAGATGTCAATCAAAGGCATGGCTGATGAAAGGAAACAATTATCTAAGAAACTATAGAATTCCTAGAAAACCAATAATGAAATGCAGGCAAAATGATCTATATCTATATTTCAACATGGTCTCTTGAGAATACGTCACAATACACGAGGTGGCAAAATTGTATACATTTGTACAACTTAATTTGTACGAAAACGTACGGCTTATATATCAACCAATCACATACACTTCTCAAACACACGTTCAGAACCTGGAAGTGTTGCTTTCTTCCATATTACACATCAGGTCTTTTAACATTAATATCATGGTTATGTTTACACTCTGGGTAGGGTGCGGTGTTACACTCTATGGTTAGGTGTAGGGATGGGGTTTGAGTTTAAAATTATGAAAACACAGTTTTGTATTAACAGTAGTATAGATGGGGACCTGGGTAGCTCAGTGGTAAAATACGCTGGCTACCACCCCTGGAGTTCGCTAGTTAGAATCCCAGGGCGTGCTGAGCGACTCCAGCAAGGTCTCCTAAGCAACCAAATTGGCCCGGTTGCTAGGGAGGGTAGAGTCACATGGGGTAAACTCCTCGTGGTCACTATAATGTGGTTAGTTCTCGGTGGGGCACGTGGTGAGTTGAGCGTGGTTGCCGCGGTAGATGGCGTGAAGCCTCCACACACGCTATGTCTCTGTGGCAACACGCTCAACAAGCCACGTGGTAAGATGCGCAGGTTGACGGTCTCAGACGCGGAGGCAACTGGGATTCGTCCTTCACCACCCGGACTGAGGCGAATCACTACACAACCACGAGGACTTTAAAAAAAAGCACATTGTGAACTGGGCATTCCAAATTGAGAGAAGAAAAAAAAAAAAACAGTAGTATAGAAATGGAAGAAAACAAGTGTCTCTCATTGGTGGGTGTGTAACTTGTATGATTTCATACAAATGAACTCAAATTGATACGAATTCGCCACCTCATACTATTGGGACAAATTTTCATGATATCGGGTTGCTATATTTACATCTAATAGTATTTTTCAATGTTTAACTTGGACATCACAGCAAACAGAAACTTCTTTACTATGGCTTATATGTAACAGAATCATGTATGTAAAAAGCTTCATGTTCCTTAAGATGTTTACTGATATGTGTCATGATATTGTGTAAAAACATACGGTGTCATGTAAAATCTGGCAGAATTAGAAAACTGATTAAGAATCAGAGAATACTTTATGGGAGGAAGAAAGACAAAAAAAAGAGACAGAAAGAGAGGGAGAGCAAGAGATAAAGAAAGAAAGAAAGAATGTTTAGTTATTGTAATTTAGTCTTGTCAGTGGCTATATTCGGAATAGTATACTAACTCACTAATCTATTAGTACTGTATCATACTTATATTTTCGCAGTATATACTGTAGTATGCACATAATGCAGATTTTCTGTATTCATGTTTCATTAGCAAAGTTTTACATACCAAAGGAACCATGGTATAGCATATAGCATTACATTTCCACAACAATGGTAATATCGATAACACTATCAGCTGAGATAATTTTGATGTTTGCCTGTGGCCAGACCAGGTCACATGAAAAAAACATGTGTCGTGATATACAAACACGCACAAAGATGCAGTTTAACATTCACTATCTTCAACTCTGTTTATCATGTGATGGATTCTCTTATGAAGTTTAGGTTCACAGTATAAAGAAAATATTTATCAATACACTGCATTGATTTCCAGTAAAAATATCTTTGAAAATATCCTTGGACCAAAATACATTTATGTGAGAAACAAAATTGTGTAAGATTATAAGACTTCTAAGAATATATCTTAAATTATGTTTTTTTTTTGTATCTACCCCATTGGCATTTTGTTCTTGTTTAAAGCATAAACCTCCTTAAATTTTGTTCAATTTATGCTTAAAAAAATAAATGTAAAAAAAATCAACGGTGTAAGAGAAATGAATATAAGGTTTATTATCTCTCTTATTATCTTTTGCAGTATCTTACAGATTTAAAGTGTATATCAAAACTTCTGATATGTTTCAATCAAATGTGTTCTTCATGGTCAAGCATCAGGTTCAGGTCAGGCTAATGAGACCTGAGTCATCAATATACTAGCATTTGTGTCCTTAAATAGATTTAAGCTAAATTTCCTCCATCCATTAGGAAAACTTCCTGCAGTGCAACATTCCCTGTCCTCACCCAGGGAGTACCTGGAAGGCAAGTTAACATTTGTTAATTAAAAAAAAAAAAAAAAGTGTGAAACTCTCGTCTTATTTACAGTTTAACTTCAAGCATCGGCATCAATTCACCCTCACACTCAGACACTTTAATTTACTGTCAGGACATCCTAAAGTTTATAAATCAAAGTAAAAAAGTTGTTGTTAAGCTGGTTAGCCAACTGGTCATCCAGCCTGACCAGCTGTCAAGTGCATAAAACCCCTCTATAGCAAACCAGCCCAGGCAAGGCTAGCAAGCACCAGCAAACCATGTTAGGCTGGTTTAAACTGTTTTGTTGTTGTTGTTGTTTTCAGCAGAGTACTGATATTACAGACCATTTTTAATAGTTATACAAGTGGGTTATATTCTCTTTCAGGTTAAGAAATGTGAAACATTTAAAAAAACATTTTGGCATCTGGAGTTATGCTTTTTAGTGTCAGACTAATTACTTGCTGTAGTCTAACAGAGATTGAGAGCAAGAGAGATAGAGAAAGAGAGAGAGAGAGAGAGAGAGAGAGAGAGAGAGAGAACAGTGAAAGAAGAAAGGATTTAACACACATTCCTTCTGTCCATTCCACACACACACCCCACTGAGAAACATCACCAATTAAATCACCTGGCAGCCACATCAGTGCAGAACTACACACTCTACACAACACAACACAACACAAGTTACACAACATAACATCTCTTCCTTTCCCTTTCTCACTTTCTAAAGAATAAAACAAGTGACTAATGTGACTAAGCTGAAAACACATCTGTTCCACGAGCACTTAACCAATCCACACTAATTGCACTTACTATTTAATAATAATATAAAAACCTTTCTTTGTCTCTTTCTTCTGCGCTAGTTTCTTTACTACTCCAGCTACTCTGAGAACTTAGCAGTGCCAAACTGCAGATATTGTTGACTTTTGTATGACAAATTGCTTGCTGTGTTCTTCCTTTGTAAGTCGCTTTAGATAAAAGCTTCTGCTAAAGGACTATATGTAAATGCAAATGTAATATTTTTATACTACTGGTTAATCTGTTAAAGGCCCCATGAAATCAAAACTGTGCTCCAAAATTGTGCAATACAACAGATGTTAGGCAGAATGATCAGTCACCATTCACTTGGAATATGTTCCATGGCAGAAAGAAAGACAGAATTTTCCTTTAAAGAAATATTCTCGGTTCAATGCAAGTTAAGCTCAGTTGACAGCATTTTTGGCATAATATAATGATTACCACAATTTTCTTTTTTTTCTTTTTTATTTTGACCTGCCCTCCCCTTTCCAAAAATCAAAAATCTGGGATCCAGTGAGGCACCTACAATGGAAGTGAATGGGGTCAATCTGTAAATGTTGAAATACTCACTATTTCAAAAGTATACCCACAAGACATAAACAGTATGCCTGTTAACATGATTTAACTGTGATAAAATGTAACACTAACCTTTTCTGTGTAAAGTTAGATCCAATTTTACAACTTCATTGCCATTACAATGTAATGTCAACAAACCATAAAACCCTAAAATGAGTTTAAAGCTCAAATAACCCATGAGTTTTAACAGAAGAATTAATGTAAGGACTTTTATAAAATTATAAGCTTCACATTTCAGTTTTTAAACCCTCCAAAAATTGGCCCCATTCACTTCCATTGTAAGTGCCTCACTGTAACCATGATTTTTTGATTTATTTTATTTTTTTAAAGAAAAAGACGGACGAGATGATACATTTTTCTGTGGTAATCAACATTATGCCACAAATGCTGTTGATTGAGCTTAACTTGTATTGAACCTGGAATATTCTGTTAATATGGTAATCTGCTGATCTTTTTAACTAATCGAGAGCTCACTTCTCCAGGTGCCAGTTCCTCGCCAGTTCCCATCGCCATGACAAGCAATACCAGTGACCATAATGCCGCCTCCTGCCTACTGATGACCAAACCTTCTCATCAGCGACTGGTCAGCAAGGATGGGCGGAGCCTGATGCGAGCCAATGCAGGGCGCAGAGAGACGTGTTTGGGTGCCCTACGGGACATGTGGGGGACATGGCTGGCGCTGCGGTGGCGATGGGTGGTGCTGGCATTCTGCGGCTCCTTCTTGCTTCACTGGCTGATATTTGCGGTGCTGTGGTACCTGCTCGCCCGTGTTAACGGAGACCTAGACGTGCCCGACCATGACAACCCACCGCCAGGCCACATACTATGCGTCAAGCATGTAAATGGCTTCACTGCCGCGTTCTCTTTTGCCCTCGAGACGCAGCTGACCATTGGGTACGGCACCATGTACCCCATCGCTGACTGTCCATTAGCCATTGCATTGCTCGCTCTGCAGATGCTGCTGGGCCTGATGCTGGAAGCCTTCATCACTGGTACACATGTAGTCTTCTTCACTATTATGTCCCAAGCAAAACATTTCATAAAAATGGAGTTGAATGGTTTTAAATGATAAAACAATAGATTGTGTTGTACAAAATGAAGACAAAAAGTATTTAGACACTTTCAGGTAGTCAAATGGTAGTGAAACATGTCCATAGTTAATGTGTTGAACTCCATCTTCACTCTGGTAGGACACCTGTGTGAACTTGAGGGGAACTGACTTCATACATCCACTAAAAATTACCTTGACACCACTTGGTTAAAAGTAATTTATGAAATGCACACACAAAAAAGGGAAGTTAGTTCTGAAAGTAAGTCACATTTTTATGTGTGACAAAGAAATATTCTGGATTCAATACAAATGTTAAGCTCAATCGACAGCATTTGTGGCATAATGTTAATTTCCACAAAAATATGAACTCGTCCCTCCTTTTCTTAAAAACAAAAGAAGCAAAAATTGTGGTTACAGTGAGGCACTTACAATGGAAGTGAATGGGGCCAATTTTTAGAGGGTTTAAAGGCAGACATGTGTAAACATAAAAATGTGATTTCATAAAAGCATTTACCTTAATTCTTCTGTTAAAACTTGTGTATAATTTGAGCTGTGAAGTAGTTTAATTTGCAGTTTTTGCGACAAACTAGTAAATTACTGGGATTACAGGGTTTAAGATTTTACATTTTTATTATCTAGCCCATTGGTAGATTTTATTATTTTATAGCACTAAAATCATGATAAAGTGCATGTTGTTTAAGTCTTGTAGCTATAAAACAGTGAGTATTTTATTGTTTACAGATTGGCCCCATTGGAAGTGCCTCACTGGAACCCAGATTTTTGCTTTTTTTTAAATAAACGAGGGACGAGTCTAAATTCATTTTTGTAGTAATCAACATTATGTCAGAAATGCTGTCGATTGAGCTTAACTTGAACTGAATATTCCTTGAAGTGTCCAAATACTTTTGGGTCCACTGTAATGTGGTAAGTATAATTTCCATTATTGCTTAAACCAGAAGAATTGTTGTCTGTTGAAGATTTCAACATGCTTCCCTGTTTGTAGGTGTAAACATTAGCATAGCGAGCCAAACTGTAACTTCTTAAAACAAACATCGGAAAGAAATGGAAATTCATTTGAAAGATGATCAATTAGTTACCATAGTTCATCTCACAGTGACTCAGCATACTGTACATAAGTCACAGGGATCTTTAGTTCTCATGCTTGTAAGACTGAGCTCAAAAAAGACTTTTATTTGACGCACATAAAACTCATCACGAGAACCTCAGAACTAGGTCTAATAGAAACATTACAATCCTTGCTTTGTAGTGCAGAACTATGATCCTGGGGTATTTGGTCCTGAGACCTTCAGGGTAAATGTGGAGGGACTCTAGAGTGCCTATTAAAATATACACTCACGAGCACTTTATTAGGAAGACTATGGTCCTAATAAAGTGCTCGACATGGTCTTCTGTTTTTGTAGCCTGTCCGCGTCAAGGTTCGAAGTGTTGTGCATTCTGAGATGCTATTCTGCTCACTACAATTGTCTCTCATCAACAAGGCATTTCAGTCCATAGAACCACCGCTCACTGGATGTTTTTTGTTTTTGGCACCATTCTGAATAAACTCTTAGAGATTGTTGTGCGTGAAAATCTCAGGAGATCAGCAGTTATAGAAATACTCAAACCAGCCTGTCTGGCACCAACAATCATACCATTTTTCCCACATTTTGATGGTTGATGTGAACATTAACTCTTAACCCGTATCTGCATGATTTTATGCATTGCACTGCGGCCACATGATTGGCTGATTAGATAATCGTATGAGTAGGTGTACAGGTCTTACTAATAAAGTGCTCAGTAAGTGTAAATTCTAAAAAATATAAATAGATTACACAATAAGCATTGAATTTAAGGGTAGGGCACTCAGTCCTACTCCTAGAAGTCCATTTTCATGATTTTATTTTCAAAACTAACACACCAGAACTTGCTAATCAAGGTCTTTGGGTTTATAGCCAGTAGTGTAGTCTAGGACATACGCAGGCATATGCCGACCTATCTTTCTTGGTATTTTGCATATGCCCACCTAAAATAAGTGATGATACATATGGCCGCCACAATAACGAGTAGGCTTTTGACCTGGAATTTTTTCAGTCCAATAATGCGAAGCCGCAGCACCGTTGAGTGAATTGTGATTTTTATTTTAAAAAGTGTACAGAGATTCTCTCTAAATGCACACAGAGCAGCAGGAGGCAGGGACGCAACTGATGGCATGGGCAAGACAGACAGTCTGACTAAGCTGATCCACCAATCAGATGCTGATTCACAAGCATCCCTGGAGTAACCATAATTTGTGCTGTAAATTTATTTCCCTGATAAACATATATATGTTTATATATGTGTACATATATATATATATATATATATATATATATATATATATATATATATATATATATATATATATATATATATATATATATTATTTAACTTATGCAATTAAACTTGAGAAAATACTGCATATTATTGCACCTGTGCTAGTTTTTTATGCTCTTCGCAGATGCGAAGTGTGTCCCGTAATAAATCTTTTTTTTTTTTTTTCCTATTACTGCTATCGGTGGTGCCTTTTTCTCGTGATATCAAATTATTTCAATTTATATTTCTAAGTAGTAAAACAATTCCACTATACACAGAAAAGCACATGATAGTACACAAATAAAGAAAATAAAAAAAACATTAATTCTTATGTAGGCTATAAACTGTATGGTAATACAAGATAATGTGTTAACTTGAACATTATACTACACCCTTATTAGCTACAATGCTTAACAGTTTATTGCGTATTATGTATGTATAAGCTTAATAATTAGAGTAATTATAAAGTATTAGCAATTTTCATAGTAGCCTAATAAAAGTAACATTAATAACACCTATTAATTTAAATACATATTTACCATACCATGGTTCTTAGTAGTGTACTGTACACCACCCAAACTTACCCTGATATACATTTTGTAAGCTCATGTGGGACTACAGTCTTTTTTTTTTTTTTTATGGAAAAAAGATATCTTACACATTTTAAATATGTAATGTATATAAATGTAAATATATGAATTTTAGAGACCAGGTGCATGTATAATTTTTTTATGAATATTTTTGTATTTCTTCATGAATTCACAGTATGGCCACCTCTTCAGACACTACTACACCACCATGTTATAGCAATGGAATACCTAGATAACGCATAAGCAACAGTTGCTAATCATGCAATAATTTAGCGCATCTTTCATATTGGAAAGATCAAGATCCGCCTATAAACACATAAAAATCAGTTGACAGAGGCAGTCTGCAATCTCCATCAGCATTCTCATCGGTGCAATGACAGTACACTGGAAAAAAAAAATGTTCTTACTCATTATTTTTGTCTGGTTTTCCAGTAAAAATATGTAAGCATTCTTAACACAAGATTATATTACTATATTAGTAGCACATATATAACCTATATAACAGCAAATATATATATATATATATATATATATATATATATATATATATATATATATATATATATATATATATATATATATATATTAAGTCTTGTTTTCAGAGAAAAATGACAAAATTAGTTAAATTTATGTGTAACACAAGAAAAGAAATCTGCCAATAGGGCAAGAAAATTGTACTTGTTTTAACTTTGAATAATGTTTATTTTCATGCCCCATTGGCAAATAGTTTTATTATTATTATTATTATTATTATTATTATTATTATTATTATTATTTAAAGCATAAATATCACTAAATTTAGTTAGATAGATATATCTCAGAACAAGACTTAAATTTAAATTAAAATCATTTACTCACCTTTATGCCATCCCGGATGTGTAGGACTTTCTTTCTTCAGCAGAAAACAAATTAAGATTTTTAGAAGACTATCTCAGATCTGCACGTCCATACAATGCAAATGAGTGCCATTATTTTGAAGCTCAAAAAATCACAAATGTCAGCATAAAAGTAATCCATTAGACTCCAGTGTATTAATTAATGTCTTCAGAAGCTATATGATAGGTGTGAGTGAGAAACAGATCAATATTTAAGTCCATTTTGACTATAAATTCTTCTCCCATCTCAGTCAATCGCCACTTTAACTTTCAATTTCACATTCTTCTTCTTGTGATTTTGGTGATTTACATTCTTCATGTATATGCCCCCTACTGCACTGGGAGAAGAATTTTTAGCAAAAAGGACTTAAATATTGATCTGTTTCTCACCCACACCTATCATATCACTTCTGAAGAGATGGATTTTACCACTGGAATCTTATGATTACTTTTATGCTGCCTGTATGTGCTTTTTTGGTGCGTCAAAATTTTGGGCACCCCTTCACTTGCATTGTATGGACCTACAGAGCTGAGATATTTTTTTCTAAAAATCTTAATTTGTGTTCTGCAGAAGAAAGAAAGTCTTACACATTTTGCATGGCATGAGGGTGAGTAAATTATGAGAGAATTTAAATTTTTGGGTAAACTATCCCTTTAATTTCTCATGCCATTTTGCTTGTCAGGTTAATGCATCTTGTTTTAAGAATGTTTTGATATTTTTACTGGGAAAACAAGACAAAAATACTAATTAATACTATTTATTTATTGTGCAGTATAGGTTGGTTCGTGCTTACAACTGCCATTGAGATGAATGAACTGCAAAAAAAAATTCCAGTAAAAATGTCTTATCAATCTTTAAGATACATTTACTTGAAAGCAAAATCATATAAGATATTATTTTTTTGTTTTCAGAGACTTAAATGGTCTGCTTATAACCAAGGCCGTAACCATGTCTTGAACACTGGGGGGACCAAACCATTTTGGGGGTGGGGGATCGTAGGTGTTGAGGTCACAAATATAGTGGTCCTCTGGTCCTTTAAGATAGAAAAGGTGCCGAATGCAATACTTTTCTGAATAAAGGCTTTAAATGCGATAAAGGCCCAAAATTTGATATTGGTTGGTTTCAAAAGACATATATATTTTTTACGTTCACACAGTACAAGACAAACATGACATGACTGTGTCAGCTGGCTAGCAAATAGAAAATACACAAAATTATTTACTGCCATCAAGTTTATTTACTGCCCTCATTGTGTAAATGTCTAAATGTCAGCATGTGGGTTTTGAACAACATAAGGGTGAGTAAATGAGTGAGTAAAAGTACATTTTCTGTTTTTAGGTGAACTACTCCTTTAAGTGGTGGCTCATCCTCAAAATAAAATGGTCTCTTATAAAAGAAGACTCTTAGGAGATGCTGTACAAAATTCAAATTCAAATAAAAAATAAATTCTTTAGAAAATCTTAAATTGATTTTAAATTGTTACCTAATAACTTTTGCATTAAAAATATATGACACTGTCCTTGCAAAAACCTAAAAACACAATAGAGGTCACAAATTCACAAGTCTTACCATGTTCAAGTTCTGATCTGAGGGTGAAAACGCTCTACTTTGTGTTTTATGGAAAATTTTCTTAGACAATGTCAAGTGAATTTTCTGAAAAGCTACTTCAAAAGCCTGCCAAATTACCACATTCTTCAATTCCTTTACAATATACACACATTCGCTCTTTGTCTTAAGCCTGATACGCTGAAAACTACTCTGTTAATGTTTTTACACTCACAATTATGAATGACATACGAATCGCGTACTGTAAATGATATATTGTCAATTCAAAATGGTGAATTTCACCAAATGGATTTGCACCCTTGGAATTTACTGTTGGTCGGTACAACATTTCAGTCATAAAATAGTGGGCAAATATTGCATGTTTAGTTAGTTACATCTCACATGACAGTAACCTGAACTGCTTGCTGATGTGTGGCGCTGGAATAATCCGCGAGGTTCCCGCTTAGCTTCAGACACTTGAGTACAGCCTTCATCGATTTGACTGGCTTTCTCAAATGACATTGACGAGCGGTTTTAGACTACTCATCGTGCTAAAACAATTTTAAACCATTATGTTATTCCTGCAACAACTTAATGACAATTAGGCAGTGGTGCATAATGGACTGCAGCAGAACAGCAACAAGGATATCAATTACGGGGCAGTGGTAGCTCAGCAGTTAAGGCTCTGGGTTACTGATCAGAAGGTTGGGGGTTCAAGCCCCAGCACTGCCAAGATGCCACTGTTGGGCCCTTGAGCAAGGCCCTTGACCCTATCTGCTCCAGGGGTGCCGTATCATGGCTGACCCTGCACTTTGACCCCAGCCTAGCTGGGATATGTGAAAAAAGAAGATTTTCACTGTATATGTGCAAATGTATTATGTGATAAATAAAGAAATTATTATTATTATTGGGACAATCTGGCCATATCTGATTATTGGGGGGACTTGTCCCCCTCAATGTACAGTATATTGTGGTTACGGCCCTGCTTATAACAAGAAAAACAATTGCCAATGGAGTAAGAAAAATAAACAAGACATTATATTAAATTATTTATTAATTAATCAATTTAAACCCATGGCAAATTAGCCTTCCAAATTTTCCTTAATAAATTTACAAAATTACAGTTGCTGGTTTAACTGTAGATTACTAGACCTTTATTTCGATTACTAGGCTCTAAATCTTTTTTTTCTCATTAGAGAATAGGTTCTTTTGTGGCAACCTGTCATTCACTTTCTCTCTCTCTCTGTCTCTCAGGTGCATTTGTGGCTAAGTTCTCTCGCCCTCAAAAGCGCTGTGGTGGGATCCTGTTTAGTCCGCAGGCCGTAGTGTGTGAGGTCAAAGGTCAACGCTGCTTGATGTTCCGCGTGTGTAACCTGCTTCCCAGGCCACTAGTAGATGTGTGTGTGAGTGCTGTTCTCTATGAAGAACGTGACGATCACATACTCCACCACACGGCAATGGAATTCACTGTGGATGACCTGGGGTCACGTCCTTGCCCTCTTTTCCTGTCACCTCTGACATTTTATCACCACTTATCTCAGTCAAGTCCCCTAAACAATAAATTTTCCCCAGCTAGCCAATCACACTTCGAGTTAGTGGTGTTCCTCTCCGCCTCTCAGGAGAGCACAGGCTCTGCCTACCATAAGAGGACGTCCTACCTGCCAGAAGAGATCCAGTATGGAAGCTGCTTTACCAAGGCTACTACTCTGCGCAGGAAAGGGCAGAGTAAAACCGAATATATACTCTATTTTGACACGCAGCCCTGCACACTCACACTCCCAAACACACACACCATTGACGCAATAGAGAAAGACAATGTGGTGGTCCAGATAAATGGGGAGGGCAGTGATGGGGTCGAGTAGCACTGGTTGAATGTTTGTTTATGGGTGGTTTGGTAAGTAATTACTGCACATCTTCTCCGTTCATAAAAAAGTATATTTCATTTCACAACAACAACCTCCAGTTTTAAACTTATTATACCACAAGACAACCTCAGCTAGCTATAATCTGACATTGAAACCTAGTCCATCACAACTACTTTGCTGCTACGGACACAGTGATCTACATTCACATCTTCTGCTGCTCAGTACACTGTAATATAGCAACACAAATGAGTGACAGTCATTTGAGATGTTTTTGTCAGGCCAATTTATGGGAGTTGATTTTCACCTTTCAGATTTTTTTTTAGTGGACTTTTACTGGATACAAATCATCTTCACTTTGAAACTACTGAACAGTGACACCACAGCGCCTGAAGCAAATCATCGTGTTTGAGCCCTTATTTATTGTTGCGCCACCTCAGTTCAAGGCTACGGGACATTGTTAGCACCCCGTCAACTTTATCAGCATTACATGTCAGAGGGGCCAAATTTCACCCCAGTATATTTGATTATAGCTCTATAAAGACAGGTTGCCTTTTTGTATGTAAAGTATTTCTTTATTAAAATACACAAAATATTAAAGGGATAGTTCGCCAACATTTTTTCATTCTGTTATCACTTACTTAACCTCATGTATTTGGAATCTGTATGTTTTGTTTTTTTATCTTCTGTGTAACACAAAAGTTGTTTTGCAGAATGTCCAGGCTGCTCTTTTTCATACAACAGAAGTCGATGGCCATTCATTATAATTCGTTAGTCATTATTCACTGAAAATGATGACAGAATTGACATTTAAGAGGGAACTATCCCTTTAAAGTGTTTATTATCACCCCAAATAAGTGCCTAAAAATATTTTTTGAAAAGCTTGAAACGGCTTTTGAGTAGAGAGGTCACATACTGGACTGAACAGGGGCAAACAGGCAAATTAACAATTATGTAAATAAATAAAGTATATTAGATTATTTACTAGATTATTTTGGGAAAGGAAATCTCAATATTATCAGTGCAATGCAATTTATGCAAAAACAGAAAATTCAGCCAATTTTATTGTTGGCATAACACTGCTTGATCTTTATTTTAGATTATTGTAAAGCTATAGCTATGTAGCACATGTATGTACTGTCCATCAGGAAAGGCTGAATGTTTTCACTTTATTCTTATATGTATAAACACATGATTTAAAAAAAAAAACTTTCTGAAAGAGAATTGTAGTTGTAATGTTCTCTGCATACAGGCAATTTACTTACCGTAAATCCTGTCAAGCTGCATTGAGTAAACATTGATCTGTAAAAATGCCTTAATGTTGTATGTGGAGCACAAAAACAGGATTAAAGTATTTGAAGATTTTTGGGTGATGTGTTTTTTTATCCTAACAAAAGCACCAACATTTATGGGTAATACTGGAGAAATTTGGTCCAAAACAAATTAAAATGTATATAAAATATATTAGATACAAATTAAAAATGAATATATATATATATATAGACACACACTGATCAGCCAAAACATTAAATCCACTGACAGGTGAAGTGAATAACATATATTATCTCGTTATAATGGCACCTGTCAAGGGGTGGGATATATTAGGCAGCAAGTGAACAGTCAGTTCTTGAATTTCATGTGTTGAAAGTAGGAAAAATGGGCAAGCGTAAGGATCTGAGTGACTTTGACAAGGGCCAGATTGTGATGGCTAGACAACTGGGTCAGAGCATCTCCAAAACGGCAGGTCTTGTGGGGTGTTCCCGGTATGCAGTGGTAAATACCTACCAAAAGTGGTCCAAGGAAGGACAAGCGGTGAACCGGCAACAGGGTCATGGGCGCCCAAGGCTCATTGATGCGCGTGGGGAGTGAAGGCTAGCCCGTCTGGTCCAATCTCACAGGATAGCTACTATAGCACAAACTGCTGAAAAACTTAGTGCTGGCCATGATTGAAAGGTGTCAGAACACACAGAAATCACAGCTTGCTGCATATGGGTGTGTGTGGCAGCAGACCAGTCAGAGTGCCCATGCTGACCCCTGTCCACCACCGAAAGTGCCTAAATTGGGCATGTGAGCATCAGAACTGGATCATGGAGCAGTGGAAGAAGGTGGCCTGGTCCGATGAATCACCTTTTCTTTTAGATAATGTGGATGGCCGAGTGCATGTGCGTTGTTTACCTGGGGAAAAGATGGCAGGCTGGCGGAGGCAGTGTGATGCTCTGGAAATGTGGGTGTTACGTTGACACGTACCACCTACCTAAAGATTGTTGCAGACCACGTACACCCTTCAGGGCAATGGTATTCCCTGATTGCAGTGGCCTCTTTCAGCAGGATAATGCACCCTGCCACACTGCAAAAATTGTTCAGGAATGATTTGAGGAACATGACAAAGAGTTCAAGGTGTTGACTTGGCCTCCAAATTCCCCAGATCTCAATCCGTTTGAGCATCTATGGGATGTGCTGGAGCAACAAGTCCAATCCATGGAAGCCCCACCTTGCAATTTACAGGACTTAAAGGATCTGCTGCTAACTTCTTAGTGCCAGATACCACAGGACACCTTCAGAGGTCTTGTGGAGTCCATGCCTCGACGGATCAGAGCTGTTTTGGCGGCACGAGGGTGACCTACATTATATTAAGCAGGTGGTTTTAATGTCGTGGCTGATCGGTGTATAATCCTGATGACTCGCATGATATGAAGACTCCAGTCATATAAGTAACCTTATAAAAGCTGTTTCATTCTACATGAAGAAGGTACCCTCATGGGGGCTGCCATGTTAGGATCACATGACCAGCCGAAAAAAACGTTCATGTGTTGGAAGCAGGAAAAATTGGCAAGCGTAAGGGTCTGAGCGACTTTGACCAAATTTGACAAGGAAGGACAACCGGTGAACCGGCAACAGGGTCATGGGCGCCCAAGGTTCACTGATGCGTGTGGAGCGAAGGCTGGCCCATCTGGTCCGATCCCACAGAAGAGCTACTGTAGCAGATATTGATGAAAAACTTAATGCTAGCCATGATAGAAAGGTGTCAGAACACACAGTGCATCGCAGCTTGCTGCGTATGGGGCTGCGTAGCTGCAAACCAGTCAGAGTGCCCATGCTGACCCCTGTCCACCGCCGAAAGCACCTACAATGGGCATGTGAGCATCAGAACTGGACCATGGAGCAATTGAAGAAGGTTGCCTGGTCTAATGAATCATGTTTTCTTTTAGATCATGTGGATGGCCAGGTGTGTGTGCATCGTTTACCTGGAGAAGAGATGGCAGTAGGATACACTATGGGAAGAAGGCAGGCTGGCTGAGGCGTGATGTTCTGGGTAATGTTCTGCTGGGAAACCTTGGGTCCTGGCATTCATGTGGATGTTACTTTGACACATACCTAAAGATTGTTGCAGACCATGTACACCCCTTCATGGCAGTGGTATTCCCTGATGGCAGTGGCCTCTTTAAGCAGGATAATGTGCCCTGCCACACAGCAAAAATTGTTCAGGAATGGTTTGAGGAACATGACAAAGAGTTCAAGGTGTTGACTTGGCCTCCAAATTCCCCAGATCTCAATCCGACTGAGCATCTATGGGATGTGCTGGACCAACATGGAGATCCATGGAGGCCCCACCTCGCAACTTACATTACTTAAAGGAACTGCTGCTAACGTCTTAGTGCCAGATACCACAGGACACCTTCAGAGGTCTTGTGGAGTCCATGCCTCAACGGGTCAGAGCTGTTTTGGCGGCATGAGGGGGACCTACACGATATTAGGCAGGTGGTTTTAATGTTGTGGCTGATCGGTGTATATATATATATATATATATATATATATATATATATATATATATATATATATATATATATATATATATATATATATACAACAGTTAGTTCCGGTCCTCGAATCTGATTGGACGAGAGACATTCCATGAGTACTGATGGTCTCACACCATCAGCACTCGGACGCTTCACTGTGTGTATCACTCCGCTTGTTTTCGTAACATTCTAAACTAAAGTGTAAGAGCAGTGCAGATGTTTTATGAGCCATCTGTCTCTTTACATTTAATTTTGTGACATTACATATTTTAGCCAGCAGATGGAGGCAAAAGACCATTTTTGTGTGTAATATGAGCCAGTTGGTGATGTGAAGTGAGTCCACGTCACTCAGTGTTTATATTCAACAGCACTCCACGATCGCTCGTATTACGTCTACACCACTAATGCTAGGAAATAGCTTTAAACGGCTTTAAACTAAAACTTCAGCATTAAGGCTCATCACAGCTGAGAGACACAACAGACTGATTAAATACACAAACTCAAGGTGCTTACCTCTTACCGGAGTTTCCACATTTACATATTACATACTGTTCAAAATGGCAGAGGAGACTGCGGTTTCTATAGTGAAAGACTCTTGCGCACCAGCTATCGTGAAATAGGAAGGAATACCCCTGCTTGGACAGTTATTTTTCCACTGAGAAAATAGGATAAATTTCATCAAAATGACATTTATCTTCAGGAAGTTGACTAACACACTACAGCATCATCAACAGGTGATCGCACACTCCATCTCTCTCTCTCTCTCACACACACACACACACACACACACATCCTTGCTTCTCCAATAACATGTTAGAAACAGCCCAAGCTGTGATACAAGTAGTTCTAAAGTGATGTTTTTGAGAGGCTTGGATGCATCATTTGGTTTGAACCAGCAACGGCAGATTCTGATCCGTGGCGAAAGAAAGTAGTTCTATGCACAAATGCATTTTTTATGACCGTACTCAGTTTTCTTAATTTTTAAAAAATGTACTTGTTCATTGAACTGTTGTATATAAGCAATATCACACTCGTGATCATGCTATATGGCCCTAAATCAGCACAGCTGTTGCCTTCTGACTTCAACTACATATATATATATATATTACATGCATTACCAACATTTCTTAATTTATAAATCTTATATAGCTAGATGCAACTTAAATGTCAAGAAGAAAATAACTTGTCAGTGTCCATGTGTTGTTATTGAATACTAGTGCTGCCACCTATAGACATAAACGTGATCTTTTTGGTGAAAGTTTCCTCTTTTTATGACTTTTTACAATGTTAAAAAAACACACACACAAAATAGAGTTGCTTAATCTTTACTTAAAAAAACCAAACACTTTAAGTGTATTTTTTCAGAAAAATACAGTGATTTAATGGGTTTTTTTGTGATATAATTAGCAAACACATGTCACAAGTACATATTATGAACATCCAATATAAAATACAATTAAATCAAAACTGATCTTCAACAACAAAACTATAATTAGGTGTCAAGTATTTAGGACTATAAAAAAGAAAATCAAACAATACGAATGATTAAAATCTATAAAAAATAAAAGTATTTCTTGACACTTGGTTTCCATGGTTTCTTTTACCTTTCTTTACATCTCTAATCTGTTGGTCATAATCAATATTTGCTCCACAACACCAACATTGCATGTGTCTAAAATTATGATTAACACTAAATAACTTTACAACAAACACTTTGTTTCTAAAAATATGTAGTTACTTAAATAAGTAAAATCTAGTCTATTAAAGCCTATGCTGTTTTAGCTTAAGTTTAAATTAGCTTTAACAACTCTCCTGAAATCTTAATTGCTTTTGTTTTTGCTTCAGTCATTTCCACAGCTTCTCTATTTGGCCCTCATCTGAAGGTTCCCACCAACTAAATAAATTCCACATGTATATTTTAGGATGGCTTAAAGTGACCAATAATGCTAATGCTACATGTTCAGTGTTACCCAGTGGCTGTGATTACATATGGATGTGAGATATAAGAGTCTGAGTGTGAATTTGTTTGTGTGATTGTGTCCCATTAAAATATGCTGATCAGGAATTAGTATGCATTTGTGGTAGAAAAAGAGACATGGATGTGCTAAACTGAGTAACTGAGTAAGCGGTAAGATGCGGTATGTGTGTGTTTAGGAGCAGAATGTAGACTGTAGCTCTTTAAACGCAGCACGCCGTTGTTGTCTCTCGAGTTCCATCTTCTTCCTATCATCTTGCTCTTCTCGTATCTCAGCCTCGAACTTACTGCGTACGGATAGAGCCTGAACCTACCACACACACACACACACACACACACACACACACACAATACAATTAAAATGCATTTGTCACATGCATTGAACATGAAAACACAAATACACGTGCACTGCTTTTCCTACTACTGTAGTTCTGCTTCAGTGACACAAAAACTGTTTAAAACAGCCAAGCTGGAAAGTGCCCAAAACCCCTTTAAACCAGTCAACACTAGACCAGCCAGACCAGCTAAGGCTACAATACAATAGCTGAATCAGGCTTGTTAAGGCTTGTTCATTTAGGGTAAATATGTGTTATATACTGTATATGTTAGGTGGGTGTCCAAAACCAAGAGTTGAACACTGTATAATGTTCTTTTTAACTACATAATATAACCACACATTGTTAAAGTGTTCTTCACAGTAGGCAGCCATTCGAGTAGTTGCAGTACAAGGCCACCAGGGGTCGGAAATGAGGCCAAAATACATCAAGCTGAAACCTTAAATCAACTGCATGGGTAAAAAAGTTTTTTTTTTTCCTCTCTGGACCTAATCCAATATACGCATACTATTATTAGCCTGGCCTATAATAACATACATATAGTATCATATTAATAAATTTACATTCTTTCATATGATGCTTGCATAAGCCATTTAAATAATTGATTTACAGAGTCCCACTTTAAAAAAGGTGTCCCAATTGAACTGTATGCACAACAACGAGTAACCATTTACATACATCTGATCTCTCTCATAAACACAAAAATATACAAACCTTGGCCTCAAAGAAGTCCCTCGCTCCAAGAACACCTTCAGTCGAGACGTCGATCTCTGAAAGCCGAGCAAGAGCCATCAGCCCACTCTCTTCCTGCAACTCACCTGCCGCAGCCCTCCGGAAGATCAGCAGGAACTGAGAGGGAGAGAGAGAGAGATCGTCAGATTTGGACTACAGTGAAAATTCAAAAGCTTTAAAGGTTATCAGTAGTTCAGTGTTCTGACATTTTGACTTTCTGTGACTTTTCTATGGGGTTGGCAACTTATCGCCATGCTAATTCGGGACGCATTCTGAGAGATTCAATACCCACCCAGAGCGTCTCTGACACCCATTTTGCCACTTATATATGGGTTGTTTCGCTGTTCAACTGGGGTGGGGGCATGGCCAGGTCTAAGGGGGGATAGGGGGACCAAAGTTCTCTTCCTGGTACCGGTGCTGGGTGGAGGTGTGATGTTGTTTTGTCTATTCGTAATAAAAAGAAATAAAAAATAGATATATACTGTATATATAAAATAAATTGTAATTAAGATGATGACTTTTCTACAATTTAAAATGTCCTGATATATCCAGGTTTTCGTCACTGTGGGGTTTCTTGTAGTTAACTAATTCTATAAAAATGTACAAAAGTAATTGACATCAGTCTCCAAAGTTGCCAAGCAAGCACATAAACCTACAGTTCAGCTGTTTTTTATACCTCAAACTGAAAGACAGCTCAAATCTAATTTCTCTAAATCTCTAATCTCTATACCAAAATGAGATTTCAGGGATTTCAAATGGAGAGTGATTGAATTTTAGATGTTCAGACAGTACTGACTGCATTGAGGGAAGAAGGTCAACAGAATGACCTTATATCAGGTTTCCTCCCTTTTCTCTGTGCGATCTGTGAGTGTGTGTGTGTAATCTTATCCATGTGGAATGTTTCTCCAATCACTAAAGTGACACAGCTGTGTGTGACACAACAGAGTCACTGTACTTTACACACAGCTGCATGTCACCTGTTTGTGTGTATGTAGCAGACAGAATTGGGGGGGGGGGTTGCAATTTTTGGTGCTTTTGCCACCCCCCTTGAGTGTTTCGCTGCTAAAATACAGGACAATAGGCGTGCCCTATGTGAAATCGTCATTTTAGCCTAACTACAGGACGTCCGGGCTAATACAGGACAGTTGGGAACCTTATGGGGATGGGTGCAGATTTTGCCACCCTTGAGGGGACACAGTTTTAGAAAATGTCCCTAAAAGAACAGTTAAAGGCTTCTTCGCAAAGAAGAGATCATAAAGGGACCAAATAATGTCCTTATTTATACCTAAAAATGCTGAAAGTACTTTAAAGAAATCATATGGACTACTTTAAGGATCTGTAAGACTAGTCCCACATACTGCAATATAAAACAGGCTGGAAACATCTTAATAAGCACAGACAAAATATGATTGGCTTTTAAGTGTGAAGCCACATTGTTGCATTGAAGATTAAATGTTTTTTAGTGATTAGATGTTATCTCTTATGTAGAGCTCTCAAAAAATGTGCCGTGATTGAATTATTTGAGTTGGTGTGTCTAAAGTGGCTTTATAGGAGAGTAATCTTTGAAAAGATTTAATCAGCAGATATCAGTTAGATACAATGATAGAGCAATCAAAGCAGTAACTATCTTGCAGACAATCACACAGACCTCTCTATAGCTGAGTTTGCCATCATAATCTTCATCAACTTCCTTGATCATATTCTTCAATCCCAGATGAGTCTGTGGAGCTCCAAGCTTCTCCATCATCAGCTTGAGTTCCATCAGATCAATAAAGCCATCTTTACCGGAGTCAAATCTGCACACACACACACACAGAGGAAAAAATTCCATTAACTTTCTATATAGAGACATAATACAGACTTACCAGGAGCTCAGTGATTAAAGAAATAGTTCATCCAAAAATGACAATTCTCTCATAACTGACTCACCCTTTTGTTGTCTCAAATTTGTACCCATGTCTTCTGAAGCGATCCAATCGATTTTGGGTAATAAGAGACCAAAACATAACTCTCTATTTCACAGTAGATCTTGACATCAGCAGTCTTCTTGGCAATCATGATTTCAATCTTGATTACATGTCCTATAGCGCCATCTAGCGCTCTGCGCATGCGTCAAGCACTAGGAAGTGTAATCGTGCTTGAAATCAGGATCACCAAGGAGACTGCTCATATCAAGATTTATATTTTGGTCTGTTCTCACCAAAAATCAATTGGATTGATTCAGAACACATTGATTAAACCACTGGAGTTGGATGGATTACTTTTATGCTGCCTTTATGTGCTTTTCAGAGCTTGAAAGCTTGGTCACCATTTACTTGCATTGGATGGACATACAGACGTCATATCAATTAAAATACCTTCAGTTGTTTTCCATGGACGAAAGAAAGTCATTCGAGTTTGAGACGACATGAGAGTGAGTAAATAATGAGAACATTTTAGTTTTGGGGTGAACTATTCCTTTAAGCGATGACATATTCCTTTGTAGAAGCCACAGTGTGATTTCAATTTCATTTTGTGTGTGTGTGTGTGTGTGTTTTACGGCTAAACCCACAATCTTGGAGAGAGTCACCAACCAGCAAATTCACTGTTACCATGGAAACTAAAATTGCGGCAAAAGAGCTTAACTGCAATCGCTCAATTCATAAAAAGCATTGCGAATAACGTACACAAATTCTTCTAGATTTGTACATATCTGATCATTTTTTTATTCAAATTTTATATTTGATTGTAAATCAATAGGTTTAGATATTGTGCCCTCAATTTTGATTCGATTACATCATTCACAATGTTTCATTGGATGCATAGTTCATTTCACTCATGATAAGTACTGTAGTACACAGTCTTGCACAGTTGTTCTTCTTTACCAATTTTCAGTTATGTTTTAAGTAATCTTAAAGCTGGTTGTTTTTGGTTCACGTCTTAGAACTGTTGTTAAACGTTTTTGAAACCCTCTGGGGAAACACAAAATGGGAAAAATACTTCTGGAACCACGGCTGCTGAAAAAGTGGGCGGTCACTGTTGCAAACTATATAGATAAGATTTATATACTGTTTTTGATCATTTTATCACTGAAAATTGCATTCTAACATCATATGGACAACATCAACCTACTACAGACACCTGAAAAGGACTGTTGACATAAAGATTTATATACATATACAGCCACTGCAGAGGAAAGGCAACAGAAAGCAGTTGGAGAAAGATGGAACAGCAGGACAGAAAGATTCTAACAGAGAGTATTTATAGAGTCTCACCCAGCTGTTACCACACCAACCAGCAGGATTGAGTGTGTGTGCGAGAGAGAGAGAGAGAGAGAGAGAGAGAGAGAAGTGTTTGTCTTGAAGATGTATGAAAGTGGAGAGACTGAAATTGAAGGAACAGACACGTGCTTCTATTTTGGCTTTAGAGATGCTTTTAGAAAGAAATAGTGCATGGTGCAAAAGTACAGGTAAACAACACCTCATTTTGCCTTTCTTTTCTCTCTCCTTTTTGTTTTTCTCCTTTCCTCATAGGAAACAAAAATCTCAGCTGATATCTCTTCAAATAAATATTCCGGGTTCAATTCAATTTAAGTTCAATTAAAAGTATTTCAGCATAATATTGATTGCTACAATAATAATAATAATAATAATAATAATAATAATAAAATGGTAAAGTGGTTCCAGTAAGGCACTTACAATGGAAGTGAATGGGGCCAACCCTTAAATGTTAACTACACACTGTTTCACAAGTATAGCCACAAGATGTAAAATGGTATGTGTTGATATGATTTTAATGTCATAAAATTGCATACTAACCTTATCTGTTTAAAGTTATTTTAGCATTAAAGTGTTTTAGCATTAATGGTCTGGCCCCAGATATTATTTCTTTGTGGAACTCAACATTATGCCAGAAATGCGGTTAATTGAGCTTAACTTGTATTGAACCCGGAATATTCATGTAATATCTCAGTTGTTTCTCCTAGAGGGCAATGCAATTAAATGGAAAGCAAATGGAGACTTCTGCTTGAGTCTCTTGCTTCTCAGATATTCCTGCTGAGCAAAAGACTCCAATATTCTCACATGAGTTTCTCAACAATGTCTCAAAATTTGCTCAGATTTACGGAGAGACCAATGTCTGAAATAAAAAGCCAGAGATAAACTCAAACATTTTGCATGAAATTTTTCAAAGACTGAATTATCTGAGCTATGCAATCATCATTATTTATTGTTCTACGTTTAAGTCCTTTTTTACCATAAATCTTCACTTTCACTTTCAAAATGTGAATGTGAAAGTGAAAGTGGAGATTTAGAGTGACACACTCTCATCTCGCTTCTGAAGTCATGGATTAAACAACTGTAGTCTTATGGATTACTTCTATGTGGCCTTCATGTGATTTTTGGACCTTCAAAGTTCTGGTCACCATTTACTTGCATTGTAAGGACCAACAGAGCTGAAATATTCTTCTAAAAATCTTTGTTTGTGTTCTGCAGAAGAACAAAAGTCATACACATCTGGGATGGCATGAGGGTGAGTAAGTGATGAGAGAATTTTCATTTTTGGGTGAACAATCCCTTTAAATAAAACATAACTGAGAAATTAATTAAGACTCCTAAGCTATAAAAGAACAGCTCTGAGCAATAAAAGTTTACACTGGGTCTCTCGCTTTCTCTCACACACCTTTATTTGAGGTTTATAATGGTGTTTCATATCTTTGTTTTGAATGGCCACTCTAATCTCTTCTCCCCAGCAGTTCCACATTGTTTCTAAAAGGTCATTAACACATCCGCCGATGAAACAGCTCAACCAATCCTACGTCATTAAAATTCTGCATAAAAGCCCTTATTAATGCAATATTCTTTCATTGTTCTATGTTGTTTTAAGAACTCCCACCTAGACATGCTCACACTTGCCTGTCACTGATTAAAAGACAACTGGGAATCTGCTGACCAGAACAACAACTGCTGGCAGCAACTGACAACACACTCCTACACACCATTAAAGGGATAGTTTGCCTAAAAAGAAAAATTGTCATCATTTACTTACTCTCATAATGTACCAAACCTGTATGACTAACTTATCTCAGTCACTATTCACCTTAATTGCATCTATTTTCATACAATGAAAGTGAATGGTGACTGAGGCTGTCATTCAACATCTTTATAAAGAAAGCCATACAGGTTTGGAACATCATGAGGGTGATTAAATGATTACATAATTTTCATTTTTGGTTGAACTATCACTTTAAAGATGAAAACACAGGCTGGCCCTTGACGTAAGTGTGGGTGCATAGCGTGTTTATGCATCTTTGTCCTCTTTGGTTTCCTGCAGTGGTATTTATAGATGCCAAGGCTTGGGGCAGACATTGTGTTATAGAGCTTGGCATTCACAATACTGCAGTCCAGTAACAAGGCTCAAGCTGATTCTGGATCTGTAGTGAACCACAGATCTGCTTAGAGCTGCATTATGAACTACTTTACAGCTGACTAGAGAACAGCATGAAGTAGGTCAGGGTTAACAAGAAGAGGAGGAAGATGGCATGTTGCCCCTGCCCCCTGCGTGCCAGGCACATTCCAGGTCAGTGCCTCTCCCTATACTTCAATTTAGCGCTACAGAGGAAGGGATGGAGAACGAATGGATGGAGTCAAGAAAGGAAAAGTACATAATATATATTCTGTTACATATACAGTACATTATAAACAACCAGTTACTGACCAGCTTCAAAAACAATGTATACCAGCCTTGGAGTAACTAGTGACATATTTTGAGGTAGTAGAATCCATAAACAACACATGCCCAAGAGACTGGGGATCTAGGACAGAGTGTATATCTGTATGGACTTATAACATATGCATGCTTTCTATATGCTATATAATTTCCCTTCCATATCCATCCATCTATCTATATATACAGTACACTGACCACTTTATTAGGAAGACCTGTACACCTAAGTTATTCATGCAATTATCTAATCAGCCAATCGTGTGGCAGCAGTGCAATGCAAAAAATCATGCAGATGCAGTCAGGGGCTTCAGTTTATGTTCACATCAACCATCTGAATGGGGAAAAAACATGACCTCAGTGAGTTCAACCGGTTATTATTGTTGGTGCCAGATGGGCTGGTTTGAGTATTTCTGTACCTGCTCATCTCCTGAGATTTTCACACACAACAGTCTCTATAGATTACTCTGAATGGTGCCAAAAACATAAAACATCCAGTGAGTGGCAGTTCTGCGGATGGAAATGCCTTGTTGATGAGAGAGGTCAACAGAGAATGTCCAGACTGGTTCGAGCAGACAGAAAGTCTACGGTAAATCAGATAAACCCTCTGTACAACTGTAGTGAGCAGAATAGCTTCTCAGAATGCAAAACACGTCTAACCTTGAGGCGGATGGGCTACAACAGCAGAAGTCCACGTCGGACACTTTATTAGGACCATAGTGTTCAAAGTGCTCAGTGAGTCTGTCTGTCTGTCTGTCTATCTATTGGTTTATTGGTGCTAATTTTGTGTTTGTTCGAAATGCGTTATCAAATGTGTTTAAGTCTGCCTGTCTTTTGCTTTGACCCATTTCCTCTTATACATGTCATCTTTTTTCATCTTTGACCAAACTGGGTTAAACTGAACTGGGCCAGAGTATGTACTTGCATGACTTAAATGGACACACGTGCGGTCCTTACGTAGTCTAGTCTTATGGGACATCCACACTTTGCTACCCATGATTTTATGAACTATAAACCTGGGGTTCGATTCATGTAATACAGTATATAATCAAATAGTATTGACATAACATCAAATAAACAGATAGCCCCACCCTAAACTCACGCCATTGGTCTTGTCAATGTTGCCGTGTCTCATGAGACAGGTCGCTCAAAATAAACAAAGCAATTTCTAAAGCACCACATAGACAGTGTTCACAGTTTTCAAGAAAATTAACCTATGAATGGCTTACTTAGTCGTCTCTGCATATTAAGATGGGATAGTATATTAAGAAAGCATTTTAATACCAAAAAGTTACACACTTTGCTTTAAAGGTGCACTCAAGATTTTGTTCACGTCATCATGGACTTCATGTCGTCGCTGACACCTAGGGGCATGGATGCAGCATTATTCAAATGCAACAGTTTTCAGTTAATGATGCCATTGTAGACTCTAGAATAGATTTTTTTTTTTTATATCGAAGTCCCTCATTTCATCTGTTGTTGATTGCTCAATTGGAAATATCTTAGTCTCAGATCACACCCTGGTGAGTTTAGAGATGTTGTCACATACAGAGAAAAGGAAATCATATAATTGGCGCTTTAATGTATCCCTTTTGCAAAATCCTGATTTTCAACAAATGTTAAAGACTGAAATCAGTGTCTATATGGAGACCAACTGGTCCTCGGTATCCTCTGTGGGCGTGGCTTGGGAGGCACTTAAGGCGGTTCTTAGGGGTCGAATCATACAGTATGCCTCATTTATCAAAAAATTAAAAGCACGAGAACTTGTGGAGTTGGAAGGAAATATTAAAAGTGCAGAGGCAGAGCTGAAGCGCCGTATGTCATCTGATGGCCTCAGAGAATTGACCCGATTGAAATACAGGTATAATACTATTCTGTCACAGAAAGTGGAGTTTTGGTTGTTTAGGGCAAGACAGTCATACTTTGAGTCAGGGGACAAAGCAGGGAAGCTTTTGGCTAGATATATAAAATAGAGAGAGTCTTTTTCTACTATTCCCTCAGTGAAATCTGCTGGTGGTGAAATTTTTACCTCAGCCATTGATATTAATAATGCCTTTAAATAATTCTATTTTGATCTCTATAGTTCCATGTCTTCGTCTACTGATGAGGATATTAGGAACTTTGAGGAACCATTAGAACTTCCTAAACTGACGAATGAGCAAAAAAACTCTCTTGATTCTGAGATAACCTTGGAGGAACTTGATGAGGTAATCAAGTCCCTACCTACTGGTAAGTCTCCGGGGCAAGATGGTTTTGCCGCTGAATTTTTGAGATCTTATGCTACAGAATTGGCTCCACTTTTGTTAGAAGTTTATACTGAATCATTAAAGAATGGAAAGCTTCCACCAACCATGACACAAGCCCGGATCAGTCTGATTCTTAAAAAGGACAAAGATCCAAGCGAGTGTAAAAGTTACCGTCCAATTTCCCTGATCCAGCTAGATGTAAAATTTCTGGCTAAAATTTTGGCTAACCAGTTAAGTAAGGTTATGACATCTCTTATACATATAGATCAGGTTGGGTTTATTCGGGCCGCAGCTCTTCTGACAACATTAGGCGTCTCATCAACGTCATGTGGTCAGTGGCAAATGATCAGACTCCGGTCGCTGCCATCTCACTTGACGCCAAAAATGCGTTTGATATGGTAGAATGGGATTATCTTTTTAAGATTTTGGAAATATATGGGTTTGGGAGTACGTTTATTGGTTGGATTAAGTTACTTTATAAACACCCTGTAGCCGCGGTACAAACAAATGGATTAATTTCAGATTATTTTATTCTGGATAGGGGCACCCGTCAGGGTTGCCCTCTTTCCCCATTATTATTCTGTCTTGCCCTGGAACCATTAGCAGCCGTGATAAGAAAAGATGATGATTTTCCAGGGGTGATGGTGGGAGTTGTGGCGCATAAGCTTCTGCTTTATGCAGATGATATTTTATTATTCGTCTCCGACCCCACTAGATCTATGCCTTGCCTCCGCAGAATTATTAATTCCTTTTCCAAGTTCTCAGGATACAAAGTCAATTGGTCTAAATCCGAAGCTTTGTCTTTGACAGCATACTGTCCAGTAACGGCCTTCCAGCCAGGCGCCTTCCAGTGGCCCAGACAGGGCATTAAGTATTTGGGCATTTTATTCCCAACAAATTTGTCTGATTTAGTCAGAGTTAATTTTGACCCTTTAATAAAATAGTTTGAGCGATGTAGACAGGTGGGCTTCATTACATTTATCAATGATTGGGAAGGTTAATGTTATTAAAATGAACTGTATTCCAAAATGTAACTACTTGCTACAGTCTCTCCCTGTAGATGTCCCCCTCTCTTATTTCAAGCAATTTGATAGCATAGCGAAGTCTTTCATTTGGAGTGGTAAGCGCCCCAGACTACATTTCAATAAATTACATAGGCTGATTGACAAAGGTGGGCTAGGCCTACCCAAGATTTTGTTTTATTATTATGCATTCAGTCTCAGACATTTGGCTCATTGGTCACTTCCACCTGAAAGAGCCCCTCCCTGGTTCTGCATTGAACAAGAACTCTTTGCCCCTATTTTGCCACTGCACAGCCTTTCCATCAAACCAAATAGAGAAGTTAAATCACACCCCATTATTTCACATTTACACTCAGTATGGACAAAAGTGTCCAGAGTGTTTAATTCAGATATTTATCTATTTACCTATGGCTAAACCCCAAACTATGCATTAATAAGTCCCCTTTATGTTGGTCAGAGTGGATTGCGAGGGGGGTTAATTAACTCGGTGATCTTTACGAGAGCGGTGTGATGAGATCCTTTGAAAATCTGGTTCAATATTTTGGGATCCCCAGATCTCAGTTTTTTAGGTATCTTCAGTTACGCCATTTGCTCTGTACTATTTTTGGGAGTAGCATACACCCCCCTAAAGCAGCAGATACTCTAGGAGTGGTGATTTCTGCTTTTGGAAAGGGCCATGAGGCATCAGTGTATTACTCCTTATTAATTCAGAGTCTGGGGGACGGAGTCTCAACCGCTCTCAAGAGATTATGGGAGAAAGATTTAAACCTGGAATTGGAGGAGAGAGAATGGGCTAGGATTTTAAACAACATAAAAACTGCATCGAGAGATGCAAGGGTGCCCCTTATACAATTCAAGATTTTACATCGGTTCTATTGTACACCCTCTAAATTGTATAGGCTTGGTCTTAAAGACACACCCACCTGCTGGCGATGCCAATCAGAGGAAGGAGACATGGCCCATGTTTTTTGTTGGTGCGCTGAGATTCAGGAATTTTGGTTGAAGGTACAGAGTGTTCTGTGTGACGTGTTGGGCATTCGGATTTCGTTTTGCCCCAGACTCTGTGTTTTGGTTGATGGGGCGGTCATCGACGCAGGTGATAATTACATAAACAATTGGATCCTCACCAGTGCGATGATAGGCAGGCAGATTGTTTTAAGGGGTTGGAAGTCAGTGGGAGCACCCTCAATTCGGGAGTGGTGCGAAGAGTAGGGAAGGGTGGCATCCTTCGAAGAGGTATCATGTAGAAGGCTGGGGATATGGGATTCTTTTATTGGGAAATGGGGTAGATATTTGACGTTTTTGGGGGGCTCTCGCAGTGGGTCTGTGGAGAGAGAGGTATAGTTAAGTGTTGTATGTTTATTATATGTGTATGTATATGTGTATGTGTGTGTGTATATATATATGTAAATATATATATGTATGTATGTGTGTGTATATATATATATATGTATATATTTATTTATTATTTTATTCTCTGTAAATGTGTGTACTTATGTAAGACCACTGGGATGTTCGTTTGGGGTGGGGTTCTTGATCGGGGAGGGGAAGTAGTGGGTGTTAATGTCGATTCACTGTATATATGTTTTGTTTTTCTTTGTTTTGAAAATTAATAAAATGTTAATCACAAAAAAAATGATGCCATTGTAGAAAATCACCATTCACAGTCAGCCATGATTAATTGTGAAAGAGTCCAATAACAGGGCGGCTACTGATATTAAGTTTTTTTCGGCTGGTCATGTGATCCTAACATGGCAGCCCCCATGAGGGGACCCTCTCCATGTAGAATGAAACAGCTTTTATAAGGTTACTGATATGACTGGAGTCTTCATCTCATGCGAGTCATCAGGATTATACACCGTTCAGCCACGACATTAAAACCACCTGCCTAATATCGTGTAGGTCACCCTCGTACCGCCAAAACAGCTCTGATCCGTCGAGGCATGGACTCCACAAGACCTCTGAAGGTGTCCTGTGGTATCTGGCACTAAGAAGTTAGCAGCAGATCCTTTAAGCCCTGTAAGTTGCAAGGTGGGGCTTCCATGGATTGGACTTGTTGCTCCAGCACATCCCATAGATGCTCAAATGGATTGAGATCTGGGGAATTTGGAGGCCAAGTCAACACCTTGAACTCTTTGTCATGTTCCTCAAATCATTCCTGAACAATTTTTGCAGTGTGGCAGTGCGCATTAACCTGCTGAAAGAGGCCACTGCAATCAGGGAATACCGTTGCCTTGAAGGGTGTACGTGGTCTGCAACAATCTTTAGGTAGGTGGTATGTGTCAAAGTAACATCCACATGAATGCCAGGACCCAAGGTTTCCCAGCAGAACATTGTCCAGAGCATCACACTGCCTCCGCCGGCCTGCCATCTTTTCCCCAGGTTAAAAACGCACACGCATTCGTCCATCCACATTATCTAAAAGAAAAGGTGATTCATCAGACCAGGCCACCTTCTTCCACTGCTCCATGGTCCAGTTCTGATGCTCACATGCCCAATTTAGGCACTTTCGGTGGTGGACAGGGGTCAGCATGGGTACTCTGACCGGTCTGCGGCTACACAGCCCCATATGCAGCAAGCTGTGATGTCTGTGTGTTCTGACACCTTTCAATCATGGCCAGCATTAAGTTTTTCAGCAGTTTGTGCTATAGTAGCTATCCTGTGAGATCGAACCAGATGGGCTAGCCTTCACTCCCCATGCGCTTCAGTGAGACTTGGGCGCCCATGACCCTGTCACCAGTTGTCCTTCCTTGGACCACTTTTGGTAGGTACTAAACACTGCATACACCCCACAAGACCTGCTGATTTGGAGATGCTCTGACCCAAGTCATCACAATTTGGCCCTTGTCAAAGTCACTCAGATCCTTACGCTTGCCCATTTTTCCTGCTTCCAACACTTGAAATTCAAGAACTGACTGTTCACTTGCTGCCTAATATATCCCACCCCTGACAGGTGCCATTATAACGAGATAATACATGTTATTCACTTCACCTGTCAGTGGATTTAATGTTGTGGTTAAAAATTGCAATTTTTTAAATGAGCAATAAAATAACTGAGTGTGCCTTTTTGAGTCTTTGAAGCTGAATGCACACCTCAGGACTTTCCATTTTTCAGCACAGTATGAGAAATATTGGTTTGTTTGCTATTGTTATTGTTTGATGGGTTTAAAAACACAACCAGAGAGTCCTGAATTGTGGCCTAAGAGCCACAAGTTAAGTCATATCATGACAATTAACCATTTGAACATGAAAAGGGGGGATTTACTTTTTAACTTTACTCCATTTGAAACCAAAAAAATCTCTCTCCCACCATAGACTCCTCCGTGTCCCTGTCAACACACACACATGCACAAAGATGGCATTGTTGCTCGTAGAGGGGGTTCCACTTGGGACATAGAGTTTGTGTGTGGACCTTTGTACTGAAATAATGCGAGGGAAATCAGAACAATGGCTGTTCAGAGAGATCACCCCAGAAAAAACAACATTTTTTTGGCACTGTACAAGGATGAGAGTGAGAGAGAGAGAGAGACGCATAATTCTTGTTTGACTCGTTTATTTTAATGTTACCTTCATAATTGATACATTTTTGTCATGTCTTGTTTGTTAATTTCTAATTTAACATGCATTGTTTGGCAATACAATAAATGCACAGTTTTTCTCATGTTAATAAAACACATTAAATTGGCATTTTCAGTTAGGACAAAAATATCATGTAGAATTAACTTATCAAAAACATAATCAAATGATCAAGAATAAGCATAATTTTTTTTTTTTGAAAGATTTACACATTTCAATTTCATAAAAATTTCCATCGTACAGAGTAATTTTTTAATAAATGTAATAAATAAATAAATACAAATAAAATTTGATATTTTAAGTTTTATTGATTTTATTTTGTGCATGATTAAACAATTGAATTCAATGAAAATTTGTTATGAAATTGAAATAGGTAAATCTTGAATTTTAATGGGATTAAATATTTTTTGAATGGATTTTTTTTTTTTTTTTAGAGATACATAAAAAAAAAATATTATTCAAGCCATTGTGATCAACAAACACAATGATACTAATACATTACTCACTCTCTTTATCTTTTCTCTCTCTCTCTCTCTCTCTCTCTCTCTCTCTCTCTCTCACACACACACACACATTTTGCTTGTAACCTTACCTTGATTAGCAAAATCATTCATTGCCAAATCAATATAATTATAGCTTGATTAACTTATTAGTATTGATCTTAATAAAAATGTTAAGAGAGATAAATTATTTTTTATTTGCCAATTGACTGGATGTTATGATTGATTGTATATTAGTCTAATAAACTCACCTCTTGAACATTTTCTCCATATCTTTAATCTGTTTGCGTGAGAACTCTTTAAACTCGGTGTACGGATTGAAAACCTTCATTTTTTGGGGCTTCGATGTGCCGTCTTGAATGTTCAACCTGCGATTGAGTTTCTCCGTGAGTTCAGAAGTGGCGTCGCCATTCACGGTAGCAGGTTTCACCGGCTGCGGCTCCTCGCTCGCTTCTTTTTCCACCGGGCTCACCGGTGAACGGGGTTTCGGGTCATGCTGCTCGGCGTCCAGCCTGCGCTGCAGCTTCCGTGCGAGCTCTTCGGATGACATTGCGGACTGTGAATGAGATGCTCTGGGTCACACGATTAGCTATTTCTGAGCACTCGGCTACGGAGAGGGGCGGGGCTGCAGCGCAAGTGAGTCCCTTTAAACGTGATACCCAACGGGATTCAGACAAGAGGAGTAGTGTTGGAAGAGCGGACGGTTTTTATAATGGCCATTCATATATGAGTCTATTAATATGTTAGCCAATTTAAAACATGGATTTCCGAAGCTATTGATGATCTATATCTTTTTTGGAGGAATCAAAATCAAACAATCGACGGAAGAAAACTTTCTTTGCGTTGGCCGGGAATCGAACCCGGGTCAACTGCTTGGAAGGCAGCTATGCTCACCACTATACCACCAACGCTCTCGTGAGCAGTATGGGGGTTATTTGCATATAATGTTATACAAACCCATTGTCATTCTCTTATGTTCTATTCACTCCCTCTGTTTAGCGCTGTCTGTGACTGCTTGTTTCTTTCTGCATATTTGCTTAATAGACGAACGGAAGGAGGAATTGTTCGCATTTTACAAAACTTTTCACTTGCTATCAAAATGTGAAAACAGTATCAAAAGGATCACTACATGCTTCTATTCCTAATGCAGTTCCATTCCTTTTCTTGTCACCACTAGAGAACAGCAACTACTAGGAAAAGTGCACTGGAGTCATAATTACAACTTGGAAAGTCGTGCGGACGTGTTCAACTCCGATTTCGTCGAGATGCAGCTGCTTGACGTCACACAATCAAGATATACAAAATAAGTGATAAACATTCACTTTTATTAAATAATATCGCAGTGGTGGCTCAGCGGTTACGGCTTCGGGTTAGTGCTTAGAAGGCCGGGAGTTCAAGCCCCAGCACCGCCAAGTTACCACTGTTGGCTGCTTGAGCAAGGCCCTTGACCCTAACTGCTCCAGGGGTGTGCCATATCATGGCTGACCCTGCACTCTGACCCCAGCTTAGCTGGGTTATGTGAAAAAAGAGAATTTCACTGTGTGTGCAAACTTACAATGTGTGATAAATATAATTATATCTTAATTATATTTAATTAAATGAGTCAAAGTTCCTACATTACATGATATTAAAGCATGATTAACAAACGTTAGCAGAGTAGTAGGTGTTCATAACATGGTAAATTCTCTCTGGTGACAGTCAAACACAGGCACTGTTTATATACATTCACTGATCAGCCACAACATTAAATCCACTGACAGGTGAAGTGAATAACATGTATTATCTCGTTATAATGGCACCTGTCAGGGGTCAGTTCTTGAATTTCAAGTGTTGAAAGCAGGAAAAATGGGCAAGCGTAAAGATCTGAGTTACTTTGACAAGGGCCTAATTGTGATGGCTAGATGACTGGGTCAGAGCATCTCCAAAACAGCAGGTCTTGTGGGGTGTATGCAGTGGTTAGTACCTACCAAAAGTGGTCCAAGGAAGGACAACCGGTGAACTGGCGACAGGGTCATGGGCGCCCAAGTCTCATTGAAGCACATGGGGAGCGAAGGCTAGCCCATCTGGTCCGATCCCACAGAAGAGCTGTAGCACAAATTCCTGAAAAACGTAATGCTGGCCATAATAGAAAGGTGTCAGAACACACCATGCATCGCAGCTTGCTGCGTATGGGGCTGCGTAGCCACAGACCGGTCAGAGTGCCCATGCTGACCCCTGTCCACCACCGAATGTGCCTAAATTGGGCATGTGAGCATCAGAACTGGACCATGGAGCAGTGGAAGAAGGTGGCCTGGTCTGATGAATCACCTTTTCTTTTAGATCATGTGGACGGCCGAGCACGTGTGCGTTACCTGGGGAAGAGATGGCAGCAGGATGCACCATGGGAAGAAGGCAGGCTGGCGGAGGCAGTGGGCAATGTTCTGCTGGGAAACCTTGGGTCCTGGCATTTATGTGGATGTTACTTTAACACGTACCACCTACCTAAAGACTGTCGCAGACCACGTACACCCCTTCATGGCAGCAGTATTCCCTGATGGCAGTGGCCTCTTTTAGCAGGATATATGCCCCAGGCTGCCACACTGCAAAAATTGCTCAGTAATGGTTTGAGGAACATGACAAAGAGTTCAAGGTGTTGACTTGGCCTCCAAATTCCCCAGATCTCAATCTGATTTAGCATCTATGGCAGGGGTCGGGAACCTTTTTTCACTAAGGAGCCCATTTTTTTAATTTTTGGTTGATGCATTTTTTGAAAGAGCCATAGAGGGGCCATGTCTAATTCAGCTCAAGTCTGGTGGAAGTTTCAGAATGGCAAACATCACTTTGTGGTTGTGAGTCCTTAAAATTTAAGGAAGTCACTTTATTTATTTATAGAACTGTATTCTTCTGCTGTGTGAAAGTAGATTATATCCTTGATTTTGTAATAAATTTTAATAAATAAATATTAAATTATAAAAATATTATAATTTAATAAATAACAATTGTGTATATTTGTCACAAAACTTTCTGGTATTATGTAAGTCTCCACATTTGATATTTACTTTAGTGTTATGGTTACAAGAAACCATTAATCATGGCTATCATGAGAACAGAAAATAAGCTCAACTTTGTATGTTCATTAACCTGGTTCATACAGTGCATCCGGAAAGTATTCACAGCGCTTCGCATTTTCCACATTTTGTTATGTTACAGCCTTATTCCAAAATGGATTAAATTCATTATTTTCCTAAAAATTCTACAAACAGTACCCCATAATGACAATGTGAAAGAAGTTTGTTTGAAATCTTTGCAAATTTTTTAAAATTAAAAAACGAAAAAAATCACATGTACATAAGTATTCACAGCCTTTGCTCAATACTTTGTTGAAGCAACTTTGGCACCAATTACAGCCTCAAGTTGATTTGCGTATGATGCTACAAGTTTGGCACACCTATTTTTGGGCAGTTTCTCCCATTCTTCTTTGCAGGACCTCTCAAGCTCCATCAGGTTGGATGGGGAGCGTTGGTGCACAGCCATTTTCAGATCTCTCCAGAGATGTTCAATCAGGTTCAAGTCTGGGCTCTGGCTGGGCCACTCAAGGACATTCATAGAGTTGTCCCGGAGCCACTCCTTGGTTATCTTGGCTGTGTGCTTAGGGTCGTTGTCCTGTTGGAAGATGAACCTTCGCCCCAGTCTGAGGTCCAGAGCGCTCTGGAGCAGGTTTTCATCAAGGATGTCTTTTTTGACATCTTTCCCTCGATCCTGACTAGTCTCCCAGTTCCTGCCGCTGAAAAATATCCCCACAGCATGATGCTGCCACCACCATGCTTCGCTGTAGGGATGGTATTGGCCAGGTGATGAGCGGTGCCTGGTTTCCTCCAGACATGATGCTTGCCATTCAGGCCAAAGAGTTCAATCTTTGTTTCTCATGGTCTGAGAGTCCTTCAGGTGCCTTTTGGCAAACTCCAGGCGGGCTGTCATGTGCCTTTTACTGAGGAGTGGCTTCCGCCTGGCCACTGTACCATACAGGCCTGATTGGTGGAGTGCTGCAGAGATGGTTGTTCTTCTGGAAGGTTCTCCTCTCTCCACAGAGAAATACTGGAGCTCTGTCAGAGTGACCATCGGGTTCTTGGTCACCTCCCTGACTAAGGCCCTTCTCCCCCGATCGCTCAGTTTGGCCAGGCGGCCAGCTCTAGGAAGAGTCCTGGTGGTTCCAAACTTCTTCCATTTACGGATGATGGAAGCCACTGTGCTCATTGGGACCTTCAATGCTGCAGAAATGTTTCTGTACCCTTCCCCAGATCTGTGCCTTGATACAATCCTGTCTCGGAGGTCTACAGACAATTCCTTGGACTTCATGGCTTGGTTTGTGCTCTGACATGCACTGTTAACTGTGGGACCTTATATAGACAGGTGTGTGCCTTTCCAAATCATGTCCAATCAACTGAATTTACCACAGATGGGCTCCAATCAAGTTGTAGAAACATCTCAAGGATGATCAGTGGAAACAGGATGCACCTGAGCTCAATTTTGAGTGTCATGGCAAAGGCTGTGAATACTTATGTACATGTGATTTTCTTTTTATTTATTTTTTTTAAATTTTTTATAAATTTGCAAAGATTTCAAACAAACTTCTTTCACGTTGTCATTACGGGGTATTGTTTGTAGAATTTTGAGGAAAATAATGAATTTAATCCATTTTGGAATAAGGCTGTAACATAACAAAATGTGGAAAAAGTGAAGTGCTGTGAATACTTTCCGGATGCACTGTACGTACAGCTGGGTTCTGCAGAGTAGAGTCACACATACACTATGTGGCCAAAATTTTGTGGACACCATATGTGCTTGATGAACCTTCAATTTCAAAACCTTAGGCATCAATTTCCCCCTTTGGTGCAATAACAACTTCCACTCTTCTGGGAAGGCTTTCCACTATACTGTATGTAGTGACACGGCTGCAGGGATTTGCTCCCATTCAGACACAAGTGCATCACTGAGGTCCGGCACTGATGTTGGGAAATGGGGCCTGGCTTTCAAGTGCCGTTCCAATTCACCCCAAAGGTGTTCAGTGGGGTTCAGGTCTGGGTTTTGTGCAGGCCAGTCAATTTCTTCCACATCAGACACAGTAAACCATTTCTTTATGGACTTTGCTTTGTGCATAGGGGCATTTTCATGCTGGAATAGAAAAGGGCTTTCCCCAAACTGTTGCCATAAAGTTGGAAGCACCGAATGCCCAAGAATTCCATTGTTTGGAGTAGAATTATGATTTATCTTCACTGGTATTAACGGAGTAACCAAACTCTTTAATTAGAAGGGGGTGACCACATATTTTTGGCCATATAGTGTATGTGTTTCTGCAACAGCCATTTATGTTACAAGCTGCCAGATTCAAATCGGCTTTCGCGCCGACACAGGCTGCGCTAGTCAAGCATCTGTTATTTATATTCACTCAAACAGTTACTCATACAGTCTTTTAAACCACTGAATACGTTTATTTTATATACATACACTACCGGTCAAAAGTTTTGAAACACTTGACTGAAATGTTTCTCATGATCTTAAAATCTTTGATCAAAATAAATAAATAAAAAACAGTACAGTAGACATAACCCATTTGTTCACGTTTACTATATTATATACAGTTTTTTATGACAAGAAATCAAAAATCAAAATAGAATAATACAAAAAATACTCATCTATACTCTGCCCTCCTCTACCGGCTGTGCAGTGTCACGTGCAAAAATAACTCACTCCAGGGGGCAGAGGAATTTAGACCCTACTCATGAAAAGGTTATTTCAGACCATATTTAAGTCTTTCCTGTAAACTGTTGTATGTACTGTACAATTTGAGATAAGTATTTTTACACATGAGTTTATTAAATCCTAGATTGTTGTGATAGAATTATGCACACTGTAAATTATACTTTATTTCCTTTTGTGTAGTTTGTGCAGATATTCAGTAATTACCTTAACAGAGGCTACCCCTTGCTTTCCGATTACCCCTGATCCTGAAGTTGGAGCACAGGCACAATTTCACCTGGCCCACAGCTGGAGACCAGTGAAGGGCAGGTTTTAGCACCTGTATGGGCCAAGAGTCAGCATGGAAGGGGCATGAAAAATCATAGCAGCATCTGTTGTGCTTCTCAGCATTGGTAATGAGATCCCCAGGCCTGATTAAGACCATGTCCAGAGGGAACCTGCAAAGAACCCAAATGGCAACTAAAAAAGCTAGCAGCATTTGATATGAGTGCTGTCTATATACTGATGTTGGTTATTGGATAAGTCCGGTATCTTCTGATGAAGCAGTGGAAATCTATGGTTCTCTGCCAATGCTGCTTGAATCGAAAGGTGAGAAGGCAGTTCCTCTGAAGGTCTGACTCTACCCTCTGAAGAAACTGGACAAGACCTCTGTGTGTGCTGTTCTCAGTGGAGTCAGTGAAAGCTTGTTGAATAGAGCGGAGAACATTCTGGAACAATAGAGTAAACCGATCAGGATGTGTGAGGACCACATGTCAGACTATGATAATCTGAGTGTGATTACATGGTTTCCTGCTTTAAATGGCATACTTGAATGCTTTTCAAAAGTTCTACTGGAATATATGACAGAGTTGCAGAATAGAATGGCTGAAATTCTCAAATCTATTAGTTTGAAAAGAGAAGAGGGAGAAAATACTTTCAAAGTACTTATCAGCAGTATTAATCAATCACTGTTCAGTCCAGAGAACACACAGCAGTGGCTGGAGAATAAGGAAACTGAATTGGTAGTTTTAAATGGGTGCAGAGAAGCAAACATCACTATTGTGAAATCTCAAATGGAGCTCCAAAGTGTAAATGATCCACAGATTAGCAGGGTGTTCTGCTTCACTCTTTTCTCAATAGACTCTGAAGATTCTTTCCTCACAGCTCTAAAGCAGCACATTGAATCAATGAAAAGTGTGCATTAACTTTATCAGATTACATAAAGCCAGAAGATTCACTACAGTCACTCAAACCTGTTTGTACCAGTCAGAAAGTGCTTTTTGACCTGCAAGTATTTATCGCTATGCAAGAGGTAACTGAAGATACAGAGTTAATTGCTGCATCTGTATCTGATGATGGTCTTCATGAATACTCTGTGCAGTTTTGTCATGCTGGGAGGATTGTGAGCAGAAATGTGAATCTTGGAACAAGTTCAGATCTTGCCCAAATATCTCAGATAAAACACAATAGTGTGTCTCTAAAACTGAATCAAGAATAAAACAGAAGCACTGAGAGGTTTGTAGTGGAGTACAAGTTTTTTGCTAACGATGGAAGGATCAACAGTCCTTGGAAACAGATCATCTTTGAAGCCAAAACTCTTGAGGAAACCTGCATTATATCAAGTCTAAGGTGAGGCCGACAATTTCAGCGGTATTTGGTTGTTGAGCAGGACTGTATGAGCAACTTTAGTGAGATTATTAACTTTAAGACAGTATTTGCAGCACCTGCAGATCTGTGGGGAGAGTCCTGGGCCTCTCACCTTCAAAACTAAACCTGACTCTAAACCCACAAGTCATCTCTGCCAAAGGAGTCACACGACTCTTTAAACACATCACACACCTGAAGAAACTGAGGTATAACATTTTCAGTATTTGACATATTTGCATTAACTCTTTTATGGAATGTTATATCCTGTTTATGCATCTGCAGTGAGAAATTATTGGCAGCATGAGGAAAAATATATTATTGAAGATTGCCAACAATATATTATCTCAGGTCAGTGGATGATTGTGGCTCTTTGGCCATAGAAGAGCTTTCACTGGTCATTAGAAACACAAAGACCTTAAAACAAAATCACTCCAAGATCCTGAGCAAATTATCTGTTCTTCTGAGACTGTTGACTGTCCAGTGTCTGGATCTTACAAAGTGCAAAATAGAGGCTCTGCCTTTAATTCCTCTGTTGTGTGTTCATGGACCCCTGACTATCAGGTCTGTGTTCAGCACAGTTGCTTGGCTTTGTTTTTGTCAAAAATATCAAGGCTGCTTTTCCACTCCTTTGTCTGTGTTCAGGTTTTCAAAAGAGACTCTTCAGCAGCTGGTTGAAATGGTTTTTGTAGCACAGGATGATGAACTGACACTTATTAACAACATCCATTGACTTCATTGAAGTTCAATTTGTTGTTTATTAAGAACATGCTGTTAATTCCTCTGTTCTTCAACTGTGTATTCAGTAACTGAAAAAAAAACTTTATGTAGATTATGATTGATTTTTGTCCTCTTTAGGTTGAGCCCCAGCTTCATGCTGTCTATCATGATGGAGATTTACAAAACTCGCTCTCATCAGTATGTGTCCAGTCTGTTAAGTTCAGAAGAGAATTACATCAACCTCCACTGCTCTGGACCTCAATACCAGAGGGGCAGCAACAGAGTCTCTAACCTCAGGTTTACTGACTTAACAGCTCTGATATGATACTGGTAAATACTGCTGTTGTTTTGCTCAAGAGTGTGTTGATATAATTAGTTTTTGTGTGTGTCTTAGTGTTGACAGTCTGTTGTTGCTGAAGCTGCTTCATTGCATCCGTTCCTCTGATCACCAGTTCTTCAGAACACACTGGACTTCTCCTGCTGCTCTGCTGTGGACCTGACGGACACACAGGACAATCAAGATAACTTTATCCTGACCACTAAAGACTAAATTAATCTCATCCGTGCTTCAGAAAACTCAAAGTGTTGATAAGGTGGTCTTACAGGACTGTGAGGTCTCTGACACAGGCCTGAAGCAACTACTCCCAGTTCAGCTTAGGTACAGTAAGAGCACTGACTTATACAGGTCCCTTTCATAACTAGTTATACATTAATACGTTCATTTGTTTGATAATACACCTGCATATATATTATTAATTCTCTCTCAGCAGTAGTAAAACTCTGCTGCTGCAGTTTCTGGTTTGTATTAGTAAAGGAACTAAGAGGAGATCTTTGAGGTGTTTTAAGGCTCTTTCTCTGGCTTTGGGAGGAGAGATGGGCCTCAGTCACACTCAGATGGACCAGAGAGTTTGTGAACAGCTGGCACTGTCTCTGGAACATTCTGAAGGGCTTTCAAAACTGGATCTCAGCCACTGCAAACTCACTGATGAATGCATGAAGTCACTGATACCACACCTGCACAAGACTCAGACTCTGGAGTGAGTAACACTGACAGATCAGGAATACAGAGACACAGAAGTTGTGAGAGATAGAATAAAAGCATAACTCACTGTTCAATTTCTTTCTGTTTTTGTAATATATCTTTTACGCGGGGAATGCAGGGGCATGTCCCCCTCACTTTTTCACAGGGCAAATGTGTTTACGCTGTGTCTTTCATACAGCAAATGTCTAAATGTGTAAATGCAAAAGTTAAAATTCACTGGTCAGTTATGTAATTAATTCAGTCAAAAAATGTTATCGATTGAGAACCTTAAAAATATATCTTATATATTTATGTTCGTCTTGTGCTAATCGTTCTGTCCCCCTCGCTTTTGAAAGGATTGAAATGCCCCTGATAAAGAGGATGTGTTGTAAATAACTTAAAACATGATGAAACAAATGATCACAATCATCAAAGGGCTAAGCACTCATTCTGAGTAGTTTACTAGTATAATTATGAAATTAAACTCTTAATGTATTAATAATGCAATTGATTTGCTCCGAACTTAATGGATTTTAAGATAAATGTACATTATATTACAGAGTTATGATGATATGATGTTCTGTCTCTTTTAAACACTTATGGCAGTAAAGCTGTTGGAAAGTTTTTGGTGTTCTTATGTTTTCGTGCAGTAAATGTAAACATAGTCACAAGAATGTTAACAATACTAACTAGTGTAAGGTGGTTATTAAAGGTCACGGGGGTGGCCGTTTCAATGACACGGGGTGATAGACCTTTGGATCTCTGGGCCAATGAAGTGGCACCCCAAACTCAGGTTTTAAATCCTTATGTCTTTTATTTTCTTGTTTTCTTTTATTTTCTTTATCATTTTCATGGAAAGCACTTTGAATTACCTCTGTGTTCAGAATGTGCTATATAAATAAACTTGCCTTGCCTTGCATATGGCACCCGGTCTAAGACTTGCACACAGAAATTACAAGACCAGTCCATTAATTCCAAATGCTCCTAAGATATTATCTGAACATTGACAGATTTTTTTATTTTTTTTAGAGTAAATCTTATTACTCTTAAAAAACAAGTGGCTTTCAGCAAAGGTCTCTCTTTAGGAAACGGCTTTTATGTGTGATCTTACCCATCAAAAGAATACAAAACATGTCATCTTTTTCTTTATAATTTCCATGTAAATCACTTTGAATTACAAATGTGTATGAAATTTGCTATATAAATAAATTTGCCTTGTTTTGTTTTGTAGGGAAGTCTCTTGTATACTTACAATACTATTTATGTAGCATATTGTAAAGTTTTATTTTTTATTGAAATTATTTGCTACAAATGTGTATCTTTTAATACCATATGGACCATCACATAGCCGTTTTGAATGAGTCGTTTGGAGAGATTCATTTAAAGAGCTCACAAGAGTAATGAATCACTAGTCTGTATGTATGTTTCTGAGTGATAGAAAGACACGGTGTTTAGCGTTATTTCATGATACACTCTCTTTCATTAAGCATCATGTACATTTGTGTGAAATAATTATGTGACAATATACTAACCAATGTGAACAAATACATTCTGCTTAGTTTCATGAAAGTCTGTGTAGTTAGTCCAGCTAGTTTGTTTGAAATGATAAACAATGCTTAATTATGTAACCATCTCCTTCTTTACATTTTTTCACCCTCCTCATCCATAACTATACAAATCTAGTGTACTCAACTAAGGTAGAATTGTGCCTGAATGTGGATGTGTACTGAGGTTGAAACACTCAACTCTAAAAGTAGGTACTGTTGCAGATTGCACGCAACGCCAGAAATATTTATTTTACTTTAAAAGTACTAAATGCTTATTGACCCCGACGTGATTTGAACACGCAACCTTCTGATCTGGAGTCAGACGCGCTACCGTTGCACCACAAGGCCTATAAAGTGCAACAAAATTTTCGGGATTTTAGTTTGGCATTTAGTTTAGATTTTGCCGTCAGAACCTTGAATCTGATAAGTGTACATTTGGTCAGGAACAAAAAAATGCACCCCTACGCTTCATATGATAACTACAGGTAAATAATTATTTCGTTATACTTCAAATGTGTATAAATACACAAAAACGCTGCAAATAATATTATACCACCACAGTGCAGTGGACCAGTCACTTATCGAATAATAGTGCAGTTTTTACGTAGTTTTTCAGTTTGATCGAACGTCTAACCTTATAAACAGATACAACAAAATGATACAATACGATAGTTCTTATTACATCATAGCATGCGCTGTATACATGGCTCGTTGGTCTAGGGGTATGATTCTCGCTTTGGGTGCGAGAGGTCCCGGGTTCAAATCCCGGACGAGCCCAAGATTTTTTTTAATTTAAAATATTCTGACAACTACTAAGTGATAAAATATGTACTAATGCACAATGCCATATTGCTCTTTCTTGTTGGGCAGAGACGCGCACACACACACTGTTTACAATGTTTACCATTTATAAACAGCTGTAGTCCTACATCACTAATTGAAACGGTCAGCAAAAAAAGTTAAGGTTGGCATGGTGCATTTCCCTGACTAAAAAACTAAAAATACCCTGACATGATTAGCATCTTAGCGACTGTCACAATGTTAAGTTATTGACCTTTAAAATGATTATCTTATTGCTCATTGTTCTAAGTAAATAATTAATGTTCTTAACTCATTCACATGCAAAATAATTGTATTATTCATTATGGAAACTTGTGTTTTAGTTCCTAACCCGTGTAAGTACTAACAGCGTGCACTATGTAATTCACAATATTGCAGTGGTTTCTCAAAGGGAGTCTTTGGTTAAAGTCTCAATCAAGTGTATGGTATGGAAGGCCAAATTATCTTTTAATGTTTCCAGCCTTTCTAGTCATAATTGCATTTTTACTAGTAAGAACTCCAATTAGAGAGCTCTCTATTTGCATTTTTACTAGTAAGAATTCCAGTTAGAGAGCTCTATAATTCAATTTATACTAGTAAGAATTCCAATTAGAGAGCTCTATAATAAAAATGTTACTAGTAAGAATTCCAATTAGAGAGCTCTATAATTACATTTTTACTAGTAAGAATTCCAATTAGAGAGCTCTATAATTACATTTTTACTAGTAAGAATTCCAATTAGAGAGCTCTATAATTGAATCTTTACTTGTCATATGTTTCCACTGACTCCCATTCATTTTTAATAACAGAGCTCTCTAATTCATTTGTTACTAGTAAAAATTCAAATTAGAGAGAGAGAGTTCTACAATTACATTTTTACTAGTATGAATTCCAATTAAAGAGTTCTATAATTTAATATTTACTAGTATGAATTCCAGTTAGAGAGCTCTACAACTGAAATGTTACTAGTAAAAATTCCCATTAGAGAGCTCTGTAATTGAATTGTTACTAGTGAAAAATTGCATTAAAGATATGTTTAATTGCAGAGCTCTGTAACTGGAATCCTTACTAGTAAGAATGTAATTGTAGAGCTCTTTAATTGGAATTATTTCTAGCAATAATGTAATTGCAGGGCTCTGCACTTGCATTCTTACTACATAAACGTAATTTTAGAGCTCTACAATGGTGACTCTTACTAGGAATAATTGCATTGTAGAGTTCTCTATTCAGTGCCATCTCATTATGGTAATGGCACCTCATGCATTTTCATATTCATCTGGCTTGTATAAATTGGCAGGTGGGAAGATGTATATAAATATGTATCTGGGGCTCAAAATGTATTATGAGTATAACAGTATGATATGATTATATATTATTACATGATATTATATTTTATGTTATTATACATTTATTAAAAAGATTACAATCATTACAAATTCTGACAAAAAAAAAAAAAATGTTGTCCGGTATTTAGTACATTAGGCACAACTTGTGAATGTAGGAAAAACAACACCAGGGTAAATGAAAAAATAATATGCAGAAAAACATTTTATTACATTTTCATAAGAAGAAAAAAATTGCTATCCTCATTTATGATTCATTAAAAAAAAAATAACATTAAAACATGCTTTGCATGTGCACCTCTGTACTCTTTGCAAACTTTCACACAATCTACACATTTACATTCGAAAAAATCATTTTCTGGACAAAATCCACAAGTGTCTGACTGGCAGGTTTCTAAAAACTATACTGTAGATGCTGCAGACCACAGTGGACTGTATGAGTTTCTGATGTGTAAAACATCCTTGAACTTTTTTCAAGAGTATACAGAGGTGAGTTAATATAATTAATTAATATAAAATATTATCCTTCAATAAAAAAGCATATTTCTATTTTTATATAGAAATATAAAATATTCACGATAATTCTGACACTATGTGAATGTAATCAATATCAAAACATACTAATATCTTACCATGGCAAACATGGCCTTTATTTTGAAATGTAGCCTACCTCAGGCGGGATTTGGAAAGGAAAATGGGTGTAATACATTTTTGCATCTAATGAATACAAGTTTTTACTAGTAAGAATGCAACTGCAGAGCTCTTTAATTGGAATTGTTACTAGTAAAAAGGCAATTGCAGAGCTCTGTAATTCAGTTGTAGAGCTTTGCAATTGCATTCTTACTACTAACAATGCCATTACAGAGCTCTGTAATTATCATTCTTACTGGTAAAAAATCAATTGTAGAACTCTTTAATTGGAGTTTTTACTAGTAAAATGTCATTACAGAGCTCTGCAACTGCCTTTTTACTAGTAACAATTCCAATTAAAGAATTCTGCAATTGCATTCTTACTAGTAGAAATGCAAACAGAGTGCTCTGTAACTGGAATTCTTACTAGTTAAAAATATATTGTAGAGCTCTTTAACTGAAATATTACTAGCACAATTGCAACGAGTATCGCTGATGCATTGAAAGCCAAATCGGCTTGCCATAGTACGGTAGAGTTTACTTCATTTCAAATGTAGCTAAATTTGTTCTCATGTCTGGATATGAAGAAGTAGGTTGTAGGAGCCGGATAAACATTGAACTACCCACTTTCCTTGGGATTGTTGACAATAAGTTCAACTGCTAGCCTGTATTGCCATTTGTAGTCTATTATGTAACAAGTTACACTGTGCGATACTATAAGATAACTAAGATAACTAAAATAACAAAGTAAAACATACTTGGCCAGTACGGGGATCGAACCCGCGACCTTGGCGTTATTAGCACCACGCTCTAACCAACTGAGCTAACCGGCCATGGTTAAAGTCTTAAATTTTGGGTATAAATATTTAATCATAATAAAAAACGTCTTTAAAGTTTTTTTCCTTACAGTTCTAACTAACTAAACTGGTGGATCCATTAATTGCTGCAACATTATTCTTACATGCTGCAGCCTGAAGATAACATGTCAACAGATAATAGTGGTAGTACCAGTGTTAGTATAGTTTTGGATTTTTAATTTTGTTTTTATTTCTATTTTATATCAAACTGTAATTCCAAATAAGTTTTAGTTTTCGTTAGTTTTCACAGTTTGTCTGTTAGTTTCAGTTTAGTTAGTTTTTATTTCAGTTTTAGTTAGTTTATTTTTTTAATTTTTCATGGCTGTCAAAGCAGAAGCATTTACTGGTATCATTTAAAAATGTCTAACATTACATTTCTCTGTTACCTCTATCTATTTGTATTATTGTGTTTAATTTGGATTGCAAAGGTTGCAATTTTTACAACATAGAGTGAATATGGGTAAAGAGACAAAGGGCATTTAAACTTGATCCCCATTGTATCCATATGAATTTCCTTAGATGATTATAAACCATTTCTTTACTAATCTTTGGGAAGTAAACAATTAAAGGGATAGTTCACCCAAAAATGAAAATTATCTAATAATTTACTCACCCTCATGCCATCCAGATGTGTCTGACTTTCTTTCTTCTGCAGAACACAAAGTAAGATTTTTAGAAGAATATCTCAGCTCTGTTGGTCCTCACAATGCAAGTCATCATGGTACAAAACCTTGAAGTTCCAAAAAGCACATAAAGGTAGCATCCTTTTTTACTGTAAATCTTGACATCAGCAGTTTCATTGGCGATCATTCCTGTAGACTGCAATTGCAAGATTTATAGTGAAAAAGGAGTTACATTTTGGTCTGTTCTCACCCAAAACCGATTAGATTTCTTCAGAAGACATGAATTAAACCATTTAAGGATTACTTTATGTTGTCTTTATTTGCTTTTTAGAGCTTCAAAGCTTTGGACCCTGTTGACTTGTGTTGTAAGGACCAACAGAGATGAGATATTTATATAATATCTTTGCTTGTGTTCAGCAGAAGAAAGAAAGTCATACATATCTTGAATGGCATGAAGGTGAGTAAATAATAAGAGAATTGTCATTTTTGGGCAAAATCTCTCTCTCTCTCTCTCTCTCTCTCTCTCTCTCTCTCTCTCTCTCTCTCTCTCTCTCTATTTATTACCTTTTTGAGGTTTTAAATTGATGATTTTGACATTGGGATGTGTGGCAGAGCTCATTTCATGACCACCAGTGGGAAAAGCAATGGTAAAGAAAATAACAGAAATTTGAGGTGTAATATTTTTAAATGTTACATAAGGATTTCTGATGTAAAAGTGTTACAAAAAATACAAAATTCATTCTAAATACTTTGTAGTTATTTTCTAGAGAATAATTTTTCCTCTGAGATTTGGTCGAAATAGGGTCTTCAAAGGTTCTACTTCTCAGTATTAAGAATTTCTTCATTTTTGCTTTTGTCTAAGGTAAAAGACATCCTAAGCTTTCTTCAGCCCAAAACTAAAACTAAAACTACACTAAAACTGAAATGAATCCGAGATCATTTTTATTTTAGTTAGTTTTGGAGTTAAGAAAAAGTATTTTAGTTTAGTTTTAGTTTTTTCAATTAATTTCAGTTTTTATTTTTATTTTAGTTAACGTAAATGGTTTTAGTTAGTTTTTATTTTAGTTTTCGTTAACTACAATAACACTGGGTAGTACCAACCTGTTTTACTAAATAGGAATTATTCTATATCTGTATGGTGCACATAATAAGCCGTTTCTTCTTTAGATGTTACTGTGAGTTGTAATTTTAAGTCTCTCCACTGATTCACTGAATTTTTCATGTTTTGTTTTACTCACATCAGGGCCGCTGCTCGCCCAAAGTGCATTTACACACAGCTGCATTTACACAACATCAACAGTAGATATTTTTTAAAGTAATAAGATGTCTGTGAACAGCTGGGAAAGAGGAAGTGGTCTTGTGTTGGTGGTTCTGCTGCTGGTGTGCTCTCTGCAAAGGTCTCACTTCAGGAAACTGGTGTCTGTGATCTCATACATCAAGAGAATGCAAGACATGTAATCTGCTGTTGAAATCGACTCATATTCAGAAATGGACTGTTTACCTTTTAAATACACGGCCCTGGTCTTCTTGTTATTCCAAAGAAAAATCTAATCTGAATCTACCAACAGTGGCGCCATGTTTAATATTTGGCGGAAATGAAAACGAGGCTGTGAGGGATTGTGGTCTTTTTAATGGGTTGTACTGTTGTTTAAAGTGTTTTGTATCATTCCGCTAATGAACATTGAAGTAAAAATGTATTTTCAATTAATTTCAGTAGACAAAAACTCCAAGTTGTGAGTTTGTCTATTTACTGACCAAACACTGGGTGGCTCCATGATGATTCTGATAGTCACTGGACTGTTTTCTGGTTCCGGTCTTCATAAAAAGCAATGTAAAAACTACCGAAACGAGCAATCTAGATGGAGAACAAAGACAATTTTAAGTGTTTGTCGGAGCAAAAATGAGTTCAGGCTCAACATGTGCAGTTATTGTCTGTCATAACTCGAATAGTTCACCCACAAAGGAAAATTCTCACATGATTTACTCACCCTCATGCCATCCCAGATGTGTATGACTTTCTTACTTCTGCTGAACACAAATTAATATTTTTAGAAGAATATTTCAGCTCTGTAGGTCCATCAAATGCAAGTCAACAGGGTTCAAAACTTTGAAGCTCAAAAGCATATAAATGCAGTATAAAAGTAATCCATACGACTCCAGTGGTTAAATCCATATTTTCAGAGGTGATATGATAGGTGTGGGTGAGAAATTTATGTTCTTTTTTTACTATCAATCTCCTCTTTCAAACAGCCCTCATAAGTGCTCTTCTCTCCTAAGAGTTCTACTTTTGTTTTTGGTGATTCGTATTCTTTGTGCAAATCAACACCTACTGGGCAGGTAGGAGAATTTACTGTAAAAATGGACTTAAATATTGATTGCTTCTCAACCACACCTATCACGTTACTTCTAAAGACATGGATTAAACCACTGGAGTCGAATAGATTACCTTTATGCTGTCTTTGTGCTTGAGTTTTGAACCCTGTTGACTTGCATTGTATGGACCTACAGAGGTGAGATATTCTTCTAAACATCTTTGTGTTCAGCAGAAGAAAGAAAGTCATATACATGTGAGATGGCATGGAGGTGAGTACTGTAAATGATGAGAGAATATTAATTAATTTCCAAATGGATAAAATCAAATCCCACCCTACAATTTTTCTAACTGAACCGCTTCACTTGGAAATACGTCAGATTTACCAAAGTAAAATGAGTTGCGAACACATTGAATGGACATTTCTTACACAAACGCGGGTTTTGTTATTTATTAAATGAGACGAGACGGGTTGACAAGACCTCAGTATTTAAGATTTATTTTTTATTAACAATAAATTATCTTTTTACAAAATGAAATTGGACAATTATTTTGGCAATTACCTTTTTTCCACATATTTAAACATGAGAAGTTTTTATATGACCATGCACACACCGTAAACTACAAAAACACCTACTCCAGCTGAACAGCAAATTTAGTTCTCTCTTATGGAAGATACATTCTCTCTTGGAAAAGATTAATGATTCAGCGAGATTACTCGCCTTTTGGGTGAATATGTGTTTGTGTAGGTAAAACAATGTTTTATGTGTATGTGTGTGATTGTACTTGTGTCAAACACTTTCATGCAACTTGTGCAAATCTTAAACATCTTATTTTCCTTCATTTGCTTTGCATACTTCCATGTTCAAGGACAACATATTCACAAACAATTCCAATAAAAAGCCAGATATTTGCAAACTTTTTTTTTATCTCCTTTTTTTTTTTTTGATCTTCAAGTTTATGGGAGGAGAATGAGCTCCATATGGTACAGTACATCCTCTTGTCCTCAGAGGTAAAAAATATAAACCTGTATTGTCAGTAAGGTGAGACCATACACATTAATACATTCCTTTTGAAGAGGAGCATAATGTCTTTACAAAAGTCCTGACATAGTATTTATTTTCTTTCGTTTCCCCTACCTCCTGCTTTCAGTTCATCTCATATGTGTGAACTTTGGAAACTGGTTCCTGTATATGATTGCATAAGTTGAAATCCTTCATGCATACAGTGTGTTATGACTCAATGGAAGCAGCGATTCAAAAATACAAGTGCTTATAGTGCAAGAGCTGTTTCAAGACTCTGCCAAGTCAAAAGTATGACACCAGACATGTATTTGTTAAACACTGGACATATAATGACTAGCGGTGACCAAAGCCCATGGATCCAATGCAACTGTGACATCTAGATGGTATTACTTTCTGGTTACTGGGTCAGGAATGAGCGAACAAATGGGATGTCATTTCTTGCTCCTAATCTACAGGTCAGTCCAGGATGGAGTGTACTGGGGACTCTTAGCTGCACGGCGCCCCCTAGAGGCGGCTCTGGTCCCCTGCGCTCCTTCCTGAGCCTGTTGAATCCGTTGACACTCTTTCAGGTTTTGAGCCCGAACTTCAGCGCTCATAATCCTCTCTACAACACGGATTGGGAACCAACCCCGTTCTCCATCATGCAACCTTTCACCCAACATCCAGCCTGTAAGAGAGAGAGAAGCATAAGCAATGAAGATAAAAAGAGAGGAAAAACACAAAGGGTGCATAACAAGAGTAGCATTAAACAAGAGAAAAGAACATGTGATATGAAATGATTAACAAGAAAGAGAGGGATTTTTTGTAGTCTTGATAATATTCATCATTTCTTTCTTTATTTATAAATCAAGAAAAGGCCATGAATGATCTCTCACCATCATCAGTAGACTCCACAATGTGAAGCACATCAGCCATTTCTACAGAAAGTTCATCAGGCTCCTGAGAGGAATAGGACTGAATGCACTGTACCTGAGGAGAATCTGACACACCAACATAAACAATAAATCATATATTGCACACAGATATGATTTAGAGACTAGAAATAGGGCAGGGATACAGCATTATCGCCATAGCTCATTGTGTCACAGTATGTGACCACTAAACAACATCTCCAACAAGTAGATGTAGATGCTGTACAAGTGCCTGTGTGTTACCTGGTTGGTGAGCACTGGTTGAGAGGAACCTTGTACGGCGGTTTGGAGTCAAAGCATATATCCAGCGCAGTTTATCGCTCCTGTAAATATTCACAGCGCCATACATTTCATTTTGACTCTATAAATCAAATACATATTCTAATCACCATAATAATAGTTTCTAATGTGGACTTTTTAGGATTGTGTTCTCACATGCTTTCAGTCTTGAGCATGTAGCTGACTTGTCTGTCCTCCTGGTTCTCCAGTAGTTTCAGCACAAAAGCACATGCCAACATTTGACCCTGATCTTCCAGATCTTCAGTCCTCAACATGGAGCGACTGCAAGAGTCCAGAACCTGGTACTTCTCTCCACTGATAAACACAAACAAATAATGCACACAACAAATTAATAACCTAACAGTCAAACAGAATAATAGCAAAAAAAGATGCACATAGGGGAGTAGGACTAGTAAGTTTATGGTAGTGTTAGACCAATATATTCAATCAATCAATATACAGAACAGTGTGGCCATTTTGAAATGATCAGCATTGGACAATAATTGCGTCCGCTTTGGCGACCCCTTGAGACAGTGTTACCAACAGTCGAAAGTCAATGGATAACAAACGATTTCTATTTTCAATTTTTAGTGAATGTTGAATAAATATTGTATACAATAGGGTTTTATTGTAACATTTTTGTGCATTAATCTATTTTCTTATTTTTTATTTATCTTATTTGAGGCTTATGATTAAATGCTTTAAACTAGATTTGTTGAGAAATGAAATTTTTGCCTATGCATTAATTTCTTTACAAAACTAAAAATCAAATAAAAATGGGTTAGGATGAGTTTAACTATTTGAAATTATTTCAATCAAACTGACTGATCTCAGTTCAGGACACTCTAAGCTGTCAGTAAATGGTTAAACTTTCGAAGCACGTGTTTGTCTCTGGGAGAAATGCCAAAAAAAAACTACACCTGGTAAGAAACCTAATTAAGTTTTGACAATGAAACCTGTTTTAGTCAAAAGATTAGAGTCTCTAGTTTCATCCAATATGCCATTTAAAAAATTTAAGCTATTTAACGTGAAATGCCACACTGCTAAACACAATGTACACTATAGTGGACGATAGCCCTAGGTTTTCATTAGAAATCCTATATTTACTGTGCATTTTCATGCTGAGAAATGTTTTTTGCTTTCGGAGGCTTTATATGGAGTTAGGATGAAAATAAGGTGCATTTCGAACTGTTCTGAGAACAGTGCAGACAGACAGCACACTGGAGGTTAAGTCAGTCACTAAATAGGGAGCAATGAAGCATCCTATAGCTTACCTATGTGCCAAGTGTATTCAATTCAAACTTCCTGTCAAAAGTTCAGTTTCAGGCTGCAGAAAATGTTTGAACCACTCAACATGGTTGGCAGACATGGTGCAATGGTAATCAGTACATATATTCAGAATTTATAATGTATTCTTTTATTTTAACATGGTTGGCAGTAATTGGACGATGCTGGCCATTACTTTGTATTATGCAGATTTCTGATTGGTTAAATGCTTTAGCACTGGCTATCACTTGTAGGTTTGACAGTGCAAAAAGAGAACATTGATATTTTGTTGCCAAAGTAGAAAAAAAACACTGTAACATAAAAGTCAATATACGGTATATCGTTTTTTATTTATGATTTTCCAAATATACATTGATCCAAAGCAGCTTTACAGAAAATCAGCTGTAATGTCTGTAACATCTCAGAAATATGAATAACCAACACTCCTGGAATCATAATAAACAAACTGATAAAAAAGAAAATCTGACTTTCTATAGCTTAGTATTATTATTATTTTTCTCTCCCTTTTTCTCCCCAATTTGGAATGCCCAATTCGCAATGCGCTCTAAGTCCTCGTGGTGGCGTAGTGACTCGCCTCAATCTGGGTGGCGGAGGATGAATCTCAGTTGCCTCCGAGTCTGAGACCGTCAATCCGCGCATCTTATCACATGGCTTGTTGAGCGCATTACCATGGAGACCTAGCACCTGAGGAGGCTTCACTCTATTCGCTGCGGCATCCACGCACAACTCACCACGCGCCCCACTGAGAGTGAACCACATTATAGCGATCACGAGGAGGTTACCCCATGTGACTCTACCCTCCCTAGAAACCGGGCCAATTTGGTTGCTTAGGAGACCTGGCTGGAGTCACTCAGCATGCCCTGGATTCGAACTCACGACTCCAGGGGTGGTAGTCAGCATCAATACTCGCTGAGCTACACAGGCCCCTATAGCTTAGTATTATTTAAAAGTTCACAGCTATGTCCCGGTGTCCACATATGTGGACATACATTTTTAGGAAAACTATTTTCTATTTTAGAAATTTTTTTTTTCTTCTTCAAATTTTTATCCCCTTTTCTCCCAATTTGGAATGCCCAATTCCCACTACTTAGTAGGTCCTCGTGGTGGCGCGGTTACTCACCTCAGTCTGGGTGGCGGAGGACAAGTCTCAGTTGCCTCCGCTTCTGAGACCGACAATCTGCGCATCTTATCACGTGGCTCGCTGTGCATGACACCGCGGAGACTCTGCATGTGGAGGCTCATGCTACCCTCCACGATCCACACACAACTTACCATGCGTCCCACTGAAAGCGAGAACCACTAATCGCGACCACGAGGAGGTTACCCCAGGTGACTCTACCCTCCCTAGCAAACGGGCCACTTTGGTTGCTTAGGAGACCTGGCTGGAGTCACTCAGCATGCCATGGATTCGAACTTACGACTCCAGGGGTGTAGTCAGCGTCAAAACTCGCTGAGCTACCCAGGCCCCCGAATTTTTAATTTTTTTATGTTTATTAGGTGCTACTAGTTACAAGTCAAAAATGGAAATGGTAAATGCACACAGCAGTCATGCTCGGGTCTCAGGAGGATACTAAAATATGGAAAAATAGTACTCTGATAGCACACGTACATCTCCCAGACGTCTATGTGATGTGTGTTTACATCTGGAAGATATATTTTTTAGACTGTTTGCTCATCTGCAATACGTCTATAAAACATTTCCCCTCAGATGTCAATAAGACATTCAGCAGATGTATTTGAGACATTTATCATTTAGAATGTTTGAAAATCTGATCTTTTTAAGATGTTTAGCAGATGTTAATCAGAATGTGATGCTTTCCAGATTAAATGCTCTTAAACAGACATCTCAGAGAATGAATAAAGAATGTACAGTAAAATAAATATTAATAAAGAATGAATCAGTGTGTCCAAACCTTTGACAAGCAATGTACTATATATGGGAATTTACTGTATATCGGCCATCAGCCACCCTGTGATCTAGCTATCGTATCGGCCAAAGAAAAACTCATATTTGTCGACCACTAGTTTATGTTCTACTTGTTTAGCGCAGTGCGAATGATGTGACAACTGACCTGGAGCTGCGTTTAGTGATGAGCAGCAGGTTATTAAACAGGAACAGGTAAATGGGGTGGTAGAGCTTGCGGCTGCGCATGGTCCTAGTGCTCTTGGGTCCAGACATCTGCTGGACTTCACCCTTCTTCAGGAGCCAGCGAGAGTGTGAAATCACAGGCACTGACTGTAAATCAGGTGACAACAACACATTATGGGCTTACTAAGATGAGACTGTACAACAGTTAGTTTTCACTGTTTTGGTATAGTGTATCAAATACAACATTTAAGAATGCTTACGAAGGGTTCATGTAACAATTCAATTAAAAGGTAGGTTCAAATGTACTTTTATTAAATGGAAAAGAGCATGTTGGATATTTTGCAAAACATCTCCTTTTGTGTTTTATGAAGAAAGTCATATGGTTTGGACAGACATGAGGGTGAATTCAGGTTAAGTGGGACACTTTGTTACTGAGATGAAAGGAAAAAGTGTCACCCTAAATGGTGACAGAGCTGTCATTTTTAGATGATCTAACCCGTTCAGTAAATGAGAGACAGTTTTGAGTTATGGTATGACATTTTTACAATGAATAATTTGACAGTTATATTTATGTCATACTTAGTAAAGTATTTTTGTGTGTCCTTTTTATGTACCTTTAACTTGAATTCAAGTGTTTTTTCGATGCTGATCAGCTCCTCAGTGCGACTCATCTTCCGCACGCCTTCATTACACTCCTTCACAATCTAAAAGCAACAAAAACACACATACGTGTATATTTATGTCTTATGTCTTGGTGGGGACAGCCCATTCAAGTGTAATATTATTATGAGCTTACTGTAATTACTATAGACTAATAACTCTAATACTCTAGAAATACAGCAGGTGTTTTCAAATCTAAAATTAGACGATTATTTTGCCCATTCCTAAATGTTATTTCCGTGTGGGAATGTCTTCGGTTTATCAGGTTTGACCATTCTTGTGATGACATTTTCAGAACTGTTGCCATCACAATTAGAAAAACATGCACACGCATACAAGAACAAGTTTGACTGATAAAACATATTACAGAAGATTTACTCCAATTGGGAGTACCAGTATCAGCTGTTTGATCAGGTCTGCCCTTTGGTGCATTAACTTTACTGTATAATTCAGCATTGCTTTTCTTCTGGAATATGATCAGTTCAGAAGCCTTGAACTGAAGACTTGAGCATTATGGTGTAAATAATTAATTTCAGAATTTCCGTGATTACCAGTTTCTGACTAGATAAATCCATTAAATTCTTTACCAGCTAAAGGCACTTGGGTAGTAACCTCTAAATATGGGAGAGTCCAAACGTTTGAGGCTACACTGAAAATCTGTGATTTATTTCCTTTAAACCAGGACATAAACAAAGTTTTAGGATTTTGAAAAATTACAAAAATGTTATGATATAAAATGAAGGAATATTTAAAAGCCTGCACTATTTGTAAGTCACTAATCAAATGTAAGCTACTAAGAAATTGAAGTACATTTTTCAATTAGACTTCTCACGAAAATTATTATGCTGATAATATCATTTTTAGTGAAAATAAATGCAAATTACAAGCATTTTGACAAGTGGTCTCAAAGTTTTGGACTGGACTGTCATTTATCATAGCCAGTGTTACCTAACACCTTTTCTTAGCTCTTTGTGCGACCCTGTGTCCACATGCGAATTTTGGCTTCAAAACACATAATTTCATTTCATTTAAATTGACTGATCTCAGTTCGGGAGACTCTGGGATGTCAGTAAAGGGTTAAACTTTCAGCGGATCGAGTCATGTGACAAAACAACATGTCAGCGATCGCAGAGGAATTTGTGTTTGGTTGAAACGGCAACATAATAGCATCTGGTAAGAAACCTTATTAAGTTTTTACATAAAAACCTGAGTTTGAGTCAAAAGATTCAAAAGAGTCTCTAGTTTCATCCGATATGCCATTTTTATCATTTGAGCGATTTGTCACGAAACAGTATGCTGTTAAACACAATGACCACATTCATGGACTGTATGCTCAGTTTCAGTTAAAATATCTTATATTCACTGTGCATTATCACATTGAGAATCAATGGATGCATCCCAAAAACGGAAAATGTTGATTTTAGAGAATTTATATGGAGTTAGGATGAAAATAAGGTGCATTTCAAACTGTTCTGAGACCAGTGCAGATAGAGAGCACACTGGAGGTTAAGACGTTCACTAAATAGGGAGCAAGTGAGCATCCTGCAGATAATGTTTGGACCACTCAACGTGTTTGGCAGACATGGGACAATGGTAATCAGGACATTGATTCAGAATTTATAATGTATTCTTATAGTTTAACATGGTTGCCAATGATGATGCCAGCCATTACTTTGAATCAGAATTATTTATGATAATTTCTGATGTAATGTTTGTAATGTCTCAAAAACATGAATAACCAACACTTCTGGAAACATAATAAACAATTTGATAAAAAAACTGACTTTCTATAGATTGGTATTATTTAAAATTTCACAACTTAGTCTCACTGTCCACATAGGAAAACTATTGGGTAAACATTTCTTTATTTCTGTCATCAACAACACAGATCAATTTCGCCATTATAATTTCTAGACTCTGATGCAGTGAAAATCTAGAGTAGAATTCGAGTTGTCATCTTGTAATTACAGTAATTCTTACTTTGTTGCACTAGTAATTACTTTAAGATGTTTAAAGGAAAACAACTGAGAACAAAGCAGCATTCCATTGCACAGCTATTAAATTCATTTTGTGGGAGTTCCAGTTGCCACAAGAGGTGTGGCACTGTAACCTTGGTGCCGAGGACAACACAGTAAGGCGTGCTCGACAGGTGAAAGTCCAGAGACATACTAATGTCAGGGTTTATAACCACACCCTGTGATGAAACACACATGTTTGTTTTTCTATCATGCTGGGAATTTTCCAATGACTCCTATTGTTTTTATACTGAGCTAATGATATTTTCTATCCTCTAACCTTTTCTTTAAGACATTATTTAGTATGCTTATTAAGCTATTTTCCTCACAGTATCGGTGTCCAAAATCCATTACTATCCTTTTGAGGATTTTAGCAACACACACAAATCTTACCCTTTCCAACTCTTGATGAGCCAATATAGCAGTCTTTTCTCTCTCTGAATTTTCTTCCACCTTCTTAAGAATATTCTAGAACATAAAGAAGCAGTTTTGCACAAATTTAGAACATAAAGACATGCTGGTCATTATTTTCAACCATAATACACATAAACAGCACAAGTTCATAGATAAAATCAGGTTGCAGACAGTATAAAATCCACTGACTATTAACAGTGACAGCTTTTGCAGACTCTGATTGGCTGACTCATTACTAAAGTGTCCTAGGCATTTGATTGGCTAATTTTTTCTCTCCGCCAGTCTTTTTTTTTTATCCCCTTTTTCTCCCCAATTTGGAATGCCCAATTCCCACTACTTAGTAGGTCCTCGTGGTGGCACGGTTACTCGCCTCAATCCGGGTGGCGGAGTACAAGTCTCAGTTGCCTGAGATCGTCATTCCGCGCATCTTATCACGTGGCTCATTGTGCATGACAACGCGGAGACTCCCAGCATGTGCAGGCTCATGCTACTCTCCGCGATCCACGCACAACTTACCACGCACCCAACTGAGAGCGAGAACCACTAATCATGACCACGAAGAGGCTCTACCCTCCCTAGCAACCGGGCCAATTTGGTTGCTTAGGAGACCTGGCTGGAGTCACTCAGCACACCCTGGATTCAAACTCGCAACTCCAGGGGTGGTAGTCAGCATCAACACTCACTGAGCTACCGAGGCCCCCTACTCTCTGCCAGTCTTTTGAGACTTTTAATTGACTGGCTCTTACCTGAACAAGTAATTTGAGTCGTGTGATTCGCTGAAAAGGGAGGATGAGGAAAGAGGTAAATGAGAGGCCCTTCACTTTAGGCTGATTCTCCAGAATGGACATATTCTCCCGGAAAAGAGAATTTTCCTGTCTAAAAAACAAAAACATGGTCATTACATTTATGTACAAGTGTGTAACACAAGGATAATACAAAAATAGCTGGCGTGCATGTAAAAAAAACAACAAAAAAAACAATTATCGCAACTTGCAAACTCCCAGAACAACACCCTAGCAACCGCAGAGCAATCACATAGCAACACACACAAACAAAAAATGCATGGCAACTTGACTTGTCTATGGAGGTACATTAATGACAAATGACTTTGAAAAAAAAAAGCACACTGAATTTTATAATAAATATTCACCTTCCAAAGTTTAGTTCCAAAATATTCAGTTATTTTTTTTCACCCTGGCAATCTTCATTCAGCTATTGTCTCAAGAAAACCTCACAATAGCAGTTTTAAGAGTCACTAATTGTTCAAAAACTTCCCCTTACTAACAGGGATTGAGCAACTCTTTTAGCACAATGTACTTTCAGAATTTATACTCTTTCAGACCAGTTTTGTGTTTTGTACAAAAAAAATAAAAAATAAAACAATAATAAAAACCTTGAGTATAGTACAATATGTGTGAGACAGTCATTTCCTTGCACATTCTTTATACAGTCATGTCATTTACTTTTGAATTTGCACATATCTCATATCTGTGTCATGCATTTACAATATTATTTTAAAGTTAAAATGATCAAAGCCATAGCATAATAATATATCCAGCACACTGCACAACATATCCCACTATGCGTTTGACTTGACGTTCTATTATATCAGAATCAGAATCAGAATGATCTTTAGTGCCAAGTATGCTTACACACACAAGGAATTTGTCATGGTGACAGAAGCTTCTAGTGCAAGAGAATGCAACGTACTGTATAAACATATATACAAACATATACATTTAAACATATATACATATAGTGACATAAAAATAAAAATAAGACATAACATAAAAATATACAGATAGAAATATACAATAGCGCAATAATGTTGTTAGAATATTTTATATTCAGATATACAGTTATGTGCAGGTGATGTAATGTGTTGAAGAAGAGGTAGGATATGTTAAAGAATATAAATGAAATATGGATATAAGGAGGAATGATGGATTGAATATTGCACATGGTTGTATTGACCAAAGGAAAGTACTTGGGGCAGTTTTAACTGTTCATGAGGTGGATGGCCTGAGGAAAAAAAACTGTTTCTGTGCCTGGCTGTTCTGGTGCTCTGTGCTCTGTAGCACCAGCCAGAGGGCAACGGTTTGAAGAAGAAGTGTGCTGGGTGAATGGGGTCAAGAGTGATTTTACCAGCCCTTTTTGTTACTCTGGATGTGTACAGTTCTAGCAGGATGGGTAGGGGAGCGCTAATAATCCTCTCAGCAGTCCGAACTATCTTTTGTATTCTTCTGATGTCTGACTTGGTAGCTGAACAAAACCAGACAGTTATAGAAGTGCAGAGGACAGACTCAATGACTGCCGATTAGAACTGTATCAGCAGCGCCTGTGGTAGGTTGAACTTCCTCAACTGGCGAAGGAAGTACAACCTCTACTGGGCCTTTTTCAAAATTGAGTTTATGTGGGTCTTCCACTTCAGGTCCTGTGAGATGGTAGCGCCCAGGAACCTGAATGACTCCACTGCTGCCACAGTGCTGTTCAGAATGGTGAGCGGGGTCAATGTTGGGGAGTCCACTATCATCTTCACTGTTTTAAGTGTATCTCCAGGTTGTTTTGACTGCACCAGACGGCCAGCTGTTCAACCTCCCTTCTGTATGTAGACTCATCGTCATCTTGGATGAGGCCGATGACAAGAGTCATCTGCGAACTTCAGGAGCTTGACAGAGGGGTCCTTGGTGGTCATTTGTGTAGAGGGAGAAGAGTAGTGGGGAGAGCTGGAGGTGAATTTCCCCATTCTCACTAGCTGCTGCCTGTCAGAAAGCTTGTGATCCACTGACAGATAGAGCCGGGAACAGAGAGCTGGGTTAATTTAGTCCATAGGAGAGCAGGGTTGATGGTGTTAAAAGCCGAACTGAAGTCAACAAATTGTATCCTTGCATAAGTCCCTGGTCTATCTAGATGTTGAAGTATGTAATGCATCCCATATTGACTGCATCATCCATAGACCTGTTTGCTCTATAAGCAAATTGAAGGGGTTCAAAAAAGGGTTCAGTGATGTCCTTCAGGTGGGCCAACACCAGTCTCTCAAATTACTTCATGACCACAGACGTCAGAGCGATGGGTCTGTAGTCATTAAGTCCGTTGATCTTGGGTTTCTTTGGGACAGGGATGATTATGGAGTGTTTGAAGCAGCAGGGAACTTCACACTGCTCCAGTGATCTGTTGAAGATCTGTGTGAAGATGGGGGCCAGCTGGTCAGCACAGGATTTTAGACACGTGGGTGAAAAGACCTCTGGGCCCTGTGCTTTTCTTGTTTTCTGTTTCCGGAAGACCCGGCACACATCCTCTTCACATATATTAAGTCCATGTTGAGTAGCAGGAGAGGGGAGGAGGGTGGTGGCAGGAGGTGTAAATGTTTGTGTGCTGTGAAGGTCGGAGTTGGTGTGGGGTGTGAGACTGGGTTTTCAAATCTACAATAAAACATATTCAGGTCGTTAGCCAATTGTTGATTCCCTACGGTGTTGGGGGATGGTGTCTTGTAGTTGTTAAAGTCTTTCAGGCCTCTCCACACTGATGCAGGGTCGTTAGCTGAAAACTGTTTTTTCAGCTTTTCAGAATAGCTTCTTTTAGCCACTCTAATCTCCTTTGTCAGTCTGTATTTCGCCTAATTGTACAAGATTTTATCCCCACTTCTGTAAGCATCCTCTTTGGCCTGACGAAGCTGCCTGAGTTTGGCTGTAAACCATGGTTTTTCATTGTTGTATGTTAAATAAGTCCAAGTAAGAAATGCACATATCCTCACAGAAACTGATATATGACGTCACAGTATCTGTGAGCTCGTCCAGATTGGTGTGTGCAGCTTCAATCTCCAATCAGTGCAGTCAAAACAGTCTTATAGTTCCAGCTCTGCTTCACTGGTCCATCTTTTTACATTCTTTACTACAGGTTTAGCTGATTTTAGTTTTTGCCTGTAGGTCAGAAGAAGATGAACCAGACAGTGATCAGAGAGTCTCAAAGCTGCTCTAGGAACAGAGCAATATGTAAGGAATAATTGACGACAGACCATTGAATTATTGAAAAATAATGCAAACTCGAGGTGGTAATGCGAGTCTCAATGTGTGTATGTGTGTGTATGCGCGTGCTTATGTATGTGTGTGAGCGTGTGTAAGTGCGGGGGAGACGAGGGAGTTTTCAACCTAAATTGAAATAAATGTAGGATATTTTAGACATTGTTTGATGTTCTTAACCGATTTACTTTAACCAATGTCTTTAATTATATGGTTATTTTGCTGTGGTAGTATGTACGTTGTGTGTGTGTGTGGGTGAGACGAGAGCGAAAGAGAGAGAGAGAGAGAGAAAGAGAGGGAGCCCAAGGATGAAATTTAAATTAATTTAGGATAGTATAGACACCGTTTGTCATTCTTATCCAATGTCTTTGTTTTAATTGGTTATTTTGTTGTGGTAGCCTGTTCGGCTATTTGAAATAACTGAAATAATTTGGCAAAGTGATATGGAACCGTTACGCGGTCAAGACCTGGAACTACTTCATAGCCGTGCGTTTACCTGAAAAATAATAGACCTTTTTCACAGACTGTGATGACGCGTTTCCACTTTATTTAGTAGCGTAAATCTCGCAAAATGTTTTATATTAAAAAATTTGTTGAAATATTGAGTGTAAATTTACAACATTCTGCTTTGTGTTATATTACCCTGGAATTAGTTTTAAAAACTGAATTACCACAGCTACGAGGGGGTTTCTATTACAGCTGCTGAGAGAGTGACAGTAAATTTGGCATCTTCTCCCATTTTAGTGTCTTAATCTACCAATCTCTATTTTTTTTTCCTCTTCTGGAAAGTCATTGATATGTAATAGTGGATTTTTTAATTTTGGTCTTGGAGCAAATGGGTAAGTGAAAATAATATTAGCTGTGATCTCCCATCCAGTCCCATTCACCGCTGTCGAAGTTTACCCAACAAACTTTTACTTCTGCGTTCCAAAACCCTGATTGTGAAAAAAGCCTATTGCACACCTTAGAACGTCTGTAAACCAATCAGAATCAAGCATTCAACAGACCCGTGGTAAGCATCCTTTAATGTTGTGTAGCAGTGATCCAGTATATTTCTGTCTCTGGCGGGGCATGTAATGTTCTGTCTGTATTTGGGCAGTTCACGTGTGAGATTTGCCTTGTTAAAATCTCCAAGAATAATAATAAGTGAGTCCGGGTGTTGTTGCTTCATGTTTGTGATCTGATCAGCCAGCTGTTGCAGCGCTGCACTCACACACACGTGTGGAGGAATGTAACCACTCACAAGAATACATGAGGAAAACTCCCGTGGTGAGTAGAAAGGCTTACAATTTATGAAGAGTGCCTCTAAATTAGGACAGCACATCTTCTTCAACGTTGTTACATCTGTACACCAACCTTCGTTGACGTAAAACACATTCCACCACCTCTCGTTTTCCCCTTTAAATCTGCAGTGCGATCTGCTCTGAACAGATGGAAGCCCAGTAGATGGAATGGCTGGAATGGCTTCACTCCGTGAAGCACAATGCAGCAGAATTTGCAAAGTCCTTATTTTTGCGGGTGAGGAGAATTCATCCGTTTTGTTAGGAAGAGAGCGGAGATTCGCTAGATGGATGCTTGGCAGCGCGCAGTGGCGGTTCTAGCTTGTATGGCGCCCTGGGTGAAACCCGCTTCAACACGCTCCCAAACTTGTTGACCTGGTGGTCTGTGTGGGTGCCTCGTGCCGGCCCCCCGCAAGATGCCGCCCTGGGCAACTGCACATGTCGCCCATGCCTAAATCCGCTACTGGCAGGACGGTTCGAAAGCCACACTGTCAGAGTTTGACCAACGTGCCGGCTCGCTTCCCACGTTTGCATCTTTTAATGCGCTTGTACAGCACCGCTGCTCCTCCGACTAAAATGTCCAACAGAACTTCCGAATAATCAAAAACTGGTAAAAGATTGTCTGCATGTGCAGGTTGTCTCTGGTAAAACTGATTGGAAATAAATGACTAAACACAGGACAAACAAACGACAAACAAACACAAACAGCAAAAGAACTGGAGAGCGCCATACCGAGGCGGCCATCTTAGATGTTTAATTAATGTAATTACAGCTGTGATTTTTAACTCATAATTTTACTGATTTAAAAAAGGTAAGGCATTTATACACAAAACTGCATTAAAAATGTAAAATAACCATATTTATTTGTATGATAGATGGAGGTCACTCACATATAACATGATGAGGTTATGTGACATTAATGCAGCATACCCGTGTTTGAAACATTGTATAATGCATTCTGTTTCACTTTTTGAAAAATGGAAGTATATTAATGACAAATGTCTTTGAAACAAAAATAACGCTGAATTGCATTAAATGGAAATTGACGCATTGCATTAACAGTGCTTGGATTTTTGGAGGATGCAATTTTGTATGGTTGTATATTTAAGCTATGAATATTTAAATTGAAAAATTTCGCACAAAATTGCATCAATAAAAATTTTAGAATAAATATTCACCATCCAAAGTTTAGTTCCAAAATATTCAGTTTTTTTTTCTTTATTATTATTAGACAAGTAATATTCTATCTATTATATTTCACTTTGCAAATTCACCTCTAAAAAATTCAGTGGTTACAATTCAGTTAAGAGGCGAATTTGCAAGGCGAGATATAATGGACTGAATATTAATTATCGAATAATAATAATGAAAAAAAAAGGAATATTTTGGAACTGAACTTTGGAATTTTGAATGATGAAATTTTGTGTGAAATGATTTCATTTGAAATATTCATAGCTTAAATATACAAACATGTAAAACTGCATCCCCAAAAATGCAAGCACTGTTAATGGAATGCATTTATTTTTTTATTAAGTGCAATTCGGCATGTTTTTCTTTTTCAAATACGTTTGTCATTAAAATACTTCCATACTTGTCCAGCAGGCGGCATTTCAGAAGAGCTGCCTCAAGTATGATTATCAGTGCACTTTGATTAGACATTTTAAATGATGTTTTATTGGCATATTTTGCATTATAATGATTCTTTCATTTTGCACTCTATTGCTTGATTAGAAAAAAAAAAGATTGAACTGCTATAAATATAATTCGTATTTAGTGGGATATTGCCGTTAGCACAATATAAACTGGCATTGAGTTAACTAGGTCGCAAAACTGACAATACTGAAAGTGCATGAGGTTAGAGGTTTATCTACATGAGCGTGTGCGGTGCAAAAAATATACTTCATTGTGACGCACAACCAGGTTTTGCACACTTTAGCCATGATCCTTACAAGTATGGAAAGTACCATGACGCCTTAAGCCTATGTGAAGAAAGTCCCAAGGGCTTTATGGCTTACAAACACACAAAAACACAGCAGTGTTTTCTTTATAAATGTAACTCCATATTCAGCTACAAATTCACAAATGCACTTTTGCCAAAGAACACTATGGCATATGTTGAATTTGTTTATAATTTTCTAACCAATTTTTCTTGGATGCTTCATGGAAGTTACTCTTGCAATTTTAATTAGTTTAATATCTAGGTTAGCCTGCTACATAATGTCGCCTTGGTGACATTTAAAAAATTCAAAACAACAATGTTCAATACGTCACAGGAATTGATATTTCAAAGTTGGTAGTTGTTTCTGTACTATAAATGCGTAAAAAACCACATATTCATGATTAACAAACATAAGATGTAGTGATAATGCAGTGGTGAGCCAATAGGTCAAGTGACACTCCAGTCAATTAGCCCAAAAGTCTCTCACACTGGCTCCGGGCCATAGTGGCATCCTTATTGATGAACCCTGCACGCATAAACAAATGCAAGCATCTACATAACCCCTTAAACAACACATCTGAAACCATGGAGGATCACTCAGCCTCAGGGAGGAGTCTAGGGAGACACTTTGTCTGTGGAGCCACTGAGCATGCATGCAAACCAGCTAATTTACACAACAAACCACACACAGCTATCTGTCCTGTCGCAAACACACACACACACACACACACACACACACACACACACACACACACACACTCTACTAACCCTTGCTGTCCAGCATACACAACTTGCATGTGTAGGTGTGGGAACACTGCCTGCAGATGACACATCTGCATTTTTTGGTTTTGTTCCTTGCATGAGCCACACCTACAGTACCAGTCAAGTCACTGTGTTTGTTTAATTACAAGAGACGTCACACATCACATCACATATAATGAAGGAAACATTCTCAAAAAGACAAAGAGACCATCTTAGAACCAACATGAAGGTCCATGCTGGTTTATTTGGTGAAGCTGGTTGACCAAGGAAGTCCTGCCAGAAACATGCTCAAGTGTACACCAGGGGTTTTCAAACTTTCAGGAGATGTGCCACTTCAACCCAAAATCCACTAAAAAAGAAATGTGTGCAAACACCCTTGACATAGCCTACTACTGTACTTAACACATTATGTAAAGAATATAAGCAATGCACACTATACGCATACAGACACATACTGTATGTACATAAAACAGACAATATCTTACTGTATTTAGTGTCTGAGAACACATCCTACCAATCGATAGTTCAATACCCGACACACTAGTCATAATTCATTCATCCACTGTCAATAAACATGAGCGAAACTTGTTTTTGATGCGAGTACTGTAGACGTGGCTTCACACTGTGGTTTGGCTGGTCATTGTTTTTCAAACCTTACTTTTTAAGGTAGAAGTCAACAGGCCAATTTTTTTACGTCGAGTGTTTGGTTTGTCTTATTTGCTTGACAGCACCTCGGAAAATACAACAAACTGTTAAAGCCAACTTACTGTTATTCTACAGACATTGTTTAGGTTTTTTTTTTAAACCTCTAAACCAAGACCAACATTTCTGACTGTAACTCGTCCTATGGCTTTCAAACTACATCCACCAAATTTAGCACAGTCCTTCAGACTGTTCGTGCTGCTATAACTTTTCTAAATGATCAGAATTATAGTTTTTGCAAAGCAGACTATCGAAATCCCCAAAATCCCATACTTCAAACTTAATTTTTTAAAAAACGATTTCAGACAAGGCTTTGTCTGAACAATATCGTTATTTAGCATGATTCACCTGAATTTGTATTTTACTTTCATAGTTTTTTTCCAATTTTTTAGCTTCATTGCGTGTATTCCTAAAACAAGTATAGTGTTTCTTTCGTGAACGAATTAGTGTTTTTGAACAAATCGTTTTTGCTCACTGTTATTGTTTCTGTTGTAAACCATTCAATCAGTTGAATCAATGATTTACCCATAACACATAAATATGCCCATTTGTCACCAGTGCTGGGCAGATTACTTGTGAATTGTAATCAGGTACTGATTGCAAATTACATGACAAAAAAATGCAATCAGTAACGTAATCGCATAGATTACATTTTTGGGTAATCTAATCTGATTACTTTTGGATTACTTTCAACCTAATTGTATTTTATTTTATGTCACATGCATATGAGTAGGATAATCATTTGAAAAGTATGACATAAAAGTAGAAAGAGGAAGAAAATGTATTTAATTCTTTATTACTAACAAAAAGAGCCTCACAAAAGCATTTAGGTTCAATGTGTGAGCTGCACACCATTGGTGAGGTAGTAAAAAAAAAAAATATATTATATATATATATATACAGGTGCTGGTCATATAATTAGAATATCATCAAAAAGTTGATTTATTTCACTAATTCCATTCAAAAAGTGAAACTTGTATATTATATTCATTCATTACACACAGACTGATATATTTCAAATGTTTATTTCTTTTAATTTTGATGATTATAACTGACAACTAAGGAAAATCCCAAATTCAGTATCTCAGAAAATTAGAATATTGTGAAAAGGTTCAATATTGAAGACACCTGGTGCCACACTCTAATCAGCTAATTAACTCAAAACACCTGCAAAGGCCTTTAAATGGTCTCTCAGTCTAGTTCTGTACGATACACAATCATGGGGAAGACTGCTGACTTGACAGTTGTCCAAAAGACGACCATTAACATGTTGCACTAGGAGGGCAAGACACAAAAGGTCATTGCAAAAGAGGCTGGCTGTTCACAGAGCTCTGTGTCCAAGCACATTAATAGAGAGGCGAAGGGAAGGAAAAGATGTGGTAGAAAAAAGTGTACAAGCAATAGGGATAACCGCACCCTGGAGAGGATTGTGAAACAAAACCCATTCAAAAATGTGGGGGAGAACCACTACGCACAGACGTATGCAAGACATGGGTTTCAGCTGTCGCATTCCTTGTGTCAAGCCACTCTTGAACAACAGACAGCGTCTGAAGCGTCTCGCCTGGGCTAAAGACAAAAAGGACTGGACTGCTGCTGAGTGGTCCAAAGTTATGTTCTCTGATGAAAGTAAATTTTGCATTTCCTTTGGAAATCAGGGTCCCAGAGTCTGGAGGAAGAGAGGAGAGGCACACAATCCATGTTGCTTGAGGTCCAGTGTAAAGTTTCCACAGTCAGTGATGGTTTGGGGTGCCATGTCATCTGCTGGTGTTGATCCACTGTGTTTTCTGAGGTCCAAGGTCAACGCAGCCGTATACCAGGAAGTTTTAGAGCACTTCATGCTTCCTGCTGCTGACCAACTTTATGGAGATGCAGATTTCATTTTCCAACAGGATTTGGCACCTGCACACAGTGCCAAAGCAACCAGTATCTGGTTTAAGGACCATGGTATCCCTGTTCTTAATTGGCCAGCAAACTCGCCTGACCTTAACCCCATAGAAAATCTATGGGGTATTGTGAAGAGGAAGATGCGATATGCCAGACCCAACAATGCAGAAGAGCTGAAGGCCACTATCAGAGCAACCTGGGCTCTCATAACACCTGAGCAGTGCCACAGACTGATCGACTCCATGCCACGCCGCATTGCTGCAGTAATTCAGGCAAAAGGAGCCCCAACTAAGTATTGAGTGCTGTACATGCTCATACTTTTCATGTTCATGCTTTTCAGTTGGCCAAGATTTCTAAAAATCCTTTCTTTGTATTGGTCTTAAGTAATATTCTAATTTTCTGAGATACTGAATTTGGGATTTTCCTTAGTTGTCAGTTATAATCATCAAAATTAAAAGAAATAAACATTTGAAATATATCAGTCTGTGTGTAATGAATGAATGAATATAATATACAAGTTTCACTTTTTGAATGGAATTAGTGAAATAAATCAACTTTTTGATGATATTCTAATTATATGACCAGCACCTGTGTGTGTATATATATATATATATGCATTCAAAAGACTCACTGGGATGAATCAAAATCCTCTCCACTTAAAACACCTTAATCTCGCAGCTGTGCTATTAAACCGGATGTGTTATTATCTGTGTAGCTAGAGATAAACATGTAAATAAACAAGTGGACAATAAATTGCTATTGCACAGCACGTTTGCCTTCAGTATGGACAGACACATTTCTCTACGCTGTAAACTCGTTGCATCGCATCTGGTTAAGATGGTGTTAAACTGGTAAAGAAGCCTGGGGACACCAGCAACCCATGCAAAAGACCAGAATACAAAACACAACATATGCTGATGACCAGCATTGCAGGTCTTTTCAGCATGGTTGTAAAAAATATATCTCTTGTACACAAATACAAAATTCCAACTACATTTTATTATCTTCCATAAACACACAGGTAAGAAATTTTCTTACAGTATCCGTCGGTAGTTCTTCTCCTGATATGCCTGGTTGATGACATAGCTGATGAAAGCTTGGAAGTAGTTAACAGCGTGAAAATGAACAATGTCACACACATCTGAGATCTGGATAGACTCTTCGATCCTGTGCTCTAGATCCATGAGGAACCTGAGGAAAGCATGAGGTCATCATTGTGAGACAATAACAACAGTATGGCTGAGTCCCAATCTGTATACGTATACTACTCTTTAAAGTATGTACTTTGATGGTCATGGTAAAGTACACAAATTTCAGTAGGTAGCAAGAAAGTACACCAGTATTGGGATATACTATGATAAATACAATTGTGTACTGATACCACAAACCCCTCTTGTTGCATACTGTTTGCATTTGCATTTAAGTGTTAGAATCTAGCTAAGTTTCTTACCTAACTTTTTCAACAGGCTGATATACTACTGTCACCTTACAATCCTTGCCAGCTATCTTTAATACAAAAGTTGAAACCCGTCACAAATGTCTCCTGTTCCATTGCACATTGGATTGTAGGCTATAATATAAAAAGCATACACAGATGCTTCGAAAATCCATCAGAAATAGTATACCACCTTGAGAACGCTATTTTCAATATACAGTACTATGATTTGGGATGCAGTAATTCTAATATCGCATATGTAGGATGAACAGTATGCAAATGAGGACACATCATATGAGTGTTTCAGACACATAATTGGGACTCTCCCTCTCATATTGACACTATTTTGAACAATCTGTCTACTGACCCCAACTAACTGGTTCCTAAAAGTCAAGTCATTTTTTATTTATATTTCACTTTCGCAATACACTTTGTCTGAAAGCAGATTTAACATAATATAAAACATGATAGCCATCATTAGTTTTAATGATGGCAATTGTGACACAATAGCAGGAAATACTTAGCTTAAGTTTAGCTGTGCACTAACAAAACAACTAAATTAATAAAAGTAAAACAACTCAGATAAATCAATGCTTCTACTTAAATGTTTTACAAAAGCAGGTGTGGCCAGATTGAGGTGAAGTTCTGACTCACACTCATGAATCATCACATTGGTGGGGGAATTTGCATGCCATAACGCTAACTGACAGGAATCACACAAAAACAATGGTTTTCCCTTTCACTTTCTACAAAGGAATTATTTAGAGTTCTAAGCCATAAACCAAACCAACTAGCTCTGAGGCAATTCATAATATTAGGCCAACAAACTTTTGATTTGAAGCAAAAAAGTACATAAAAGTTATAAGACTTATAAGTGAATGATCTAATTATCCCATCATCAAGCATTGTGAATGAAATTATAAAAACAGAAACAACATTATATAAAAATGATAATATCGCAATGATTTTTGGGAGTGGGCATATTTGGCTACTAAACATGATTTTTTTTATTACATTAAAATCACACTGACTTGTGACTTCTTCAGAAGCTCAATGTTGGTCTTTCTTGAAAGGTACAGTATATGAATTACTGTTAAAATGAAATTCCTCTACAGAGAAAATGAATGTGATTTTTACTTCTAAAGTCCTATTTTTACACTCTATAGTACTGGCAATAATGGCTATCAGGGAGAATGGCAGGAAATGGGGCATATCAAATCTACAGTATGTAGCGGATGCCAATGTGGTCAGCAACTCTGGCAAAACGTTGTCATTTAATCTGAGTTTTTAGGTAAAATGTTCAGCAGTTGGGGTTTCATAAAAGAGAAACGTTAAATTGAAGGCTGAGAAATCAGACAATTGTAAACCGTAAACACATAAATATAAACACAGACTACACACATTCCTACACAAACACACCTCTCGCTTGCCTTCATGATGTCCTTAATGTTTGAGAACAAGAAGTGCATATCTGATTGACTTAAAGTGTTGACAAGAAGAGGGTTGCGTAGAAAGTGTGTCTCTAGCAGCTCCAGACTTTTGTAGTACGATGCCTCGGAGGTCACCAATTCAAACATGGCCTACAAATAGAGAGAAAGAGCAAGAGACAATGTTGTTTATTTTTTAATGTTTAGTCATTTGATGTGAGCTGCTTTTATTTAGTATTTTTGCTGCAATGATCACCAATGAAATCTATTTCATTAAGCCACATGCACACTGTGTGTTTTTTTCTGTACTTTTCGATTGCTGCTTTCAGGTTGTACGATATGACCCCAGTGACGTCTTGGTTGAAAGCCCAGGAAGACTGCGACATCAAAAGTCTTTTATGTCAGACTGTGTGCTATCTTAGGACATGCATTGATTAGGCGTTTGACATAATTAATCGTGTCATGTTCTGGCATCCTCATTGACATTTAAAACTGAAATGGTACCAAACCCAAGCAATCTTTTTCATGCAATTGCTGGCAATGTTTTGCCTGGAAAAGAAAAACTTGTCTAGTGTCAATCTTGGCTGGGTGAAAGAGGGAATTTTTGGATTGCTCGTTCTTCAAGTTCAAACTTGAAGTATTTTTGCTGGTACAATCATAACGTAGGGAACGCGGATCAACAAGATATTTCCTGTATGATGCATATCATATAGATTAGTATAAACATAACAGATGGGCATCATAGGAGCAGTCAAACTGCAGCACTGAACTTGCCAAGAACTTAATTCGAGGCAATTAATCATTCATGTCACAATAAGAGATCAATGACTGCAGCATTGGCCATATGACAAAATAAATGTTTTACAATCCTCAAAATTAGTCTCCGACACAAAATCATGGTAAAAATTGTGAAGTGTACACCCGGCTTTAGCTTTTCTAGGTATTGTAACTAAGAAATCAATTTGTGTGTATTCTGAATGTGTCCCACCTCCTGCACTATTATCTCTTTTGGTTCCAGTGTTTTCAGTAGTCCACTGTCCTTCACAGCCTCCAAGTTTTGCCAGAGGCTGAGCGAATGTGCACTGTTCCTCAACTGAAGCTGCAATGTAGGTGCAGCCGTGAACCCTGACCCTGCAGTTGGAAGCCCATCCCTTTGCCGTCGCTGCTCGATCTCCTGCTGCTTAGAGGTGTCGCGGTATTCTTGATACAGAACATCTGGAAACACACGTTTATTAGAGCAAACACAAAATGGTATTAATGACTCTTAGTGATTGTTTGTTTTCATCTCATCTTGTGGTGTGTACAGTGTAGGGTGGGATACATTATGAAGTAATGTGTTACTATAATCCCCTAATTACTTTTTATGGTTAACAGATTACAAGTAACATACGTTGTTGTAATCGAATAAAGCACAACAGTCCAGAAGTAAAAATCCCATTCATTTTCCAGAGGCAAATTGATTTTTAACGACAACATATATTTTAAAGACAGACCTAACATGAGCTCTGAGGTTGTTAATCGATGGTAAATGCTTCTGATTAAAGTATCAGTCCACATTATTTCAACTTTATTAAAAAACAAGTACAATAGGCAAATATCTGGTGAAAACTACAGTACCCATGATCCATCAGAGAAATATAGCTCAATCAAAATAAAAAAAATGGCCCAAACAAGTCAGACAGTGACACATGACACACTCAAGTCAGTCTCCCTACACTCTCAAACTACTTATATATTTGTACATATCTTAATATTTTTGAATAAACTTAAAACGTATTGTTTCTATCCTTTAAATTAATAGTTTTATATTTTTGTATCACTTTTAACTTGATTGTGTCCTTCGCAGTGCTTCATGGGATTGTATTTCATTCCCTCATTAAGAGATGACAAGTACACAGTCCCTTTGTCTTATTATTCGATTTTCAAATATTTTTTTGGGCTTGTTGTGATTCACCTCGGAGCTGGTTGCTTTGGTTCATGGCTTAGAACTTTAATTAAGTTTTTTTAAACCCTATGGAAAAAATAAATGGGAAAAACACTTCTGGAACCGGCAAATTACTTCTGGGGGAATGTGTTACAAGTAACATGTGTTACATAATCAGATTACTTTTTGAGGATGATGTATTTCAAACAACATGCATGATGTAATAAGATTTTTGGGGGCAGGGAAGTGTTACAAGTAACATGCATAACGTATTCAGGTTACTTTTGGGAGGGTAATGCATTACAAGTAACATGCATGATGTAATCAGACTACTTTTGAAGGGTAACACACAATACTTCTGTATTTATTTAATGACGTTTGACCATTGAAAGTATTCATATTTTAAACAAATTTTAGAAAATAGTGGCTGAATAGTTACTGCATGCTAACACTTTTGGAGGGATAATAACATCGACAGCAAAAAATTTTTTTTAAATGCCAAGCCAAGCAAAGCTCTTTTCTGTTCTGCACACTGTATTGCCCAGTATGTACCTTAGTAGTACATTTTAACCTTTGCAGTCCAGTTTAACTCAAACCCATCAGCTGAAACACTTGAATGCATCAACCTAACAAACCTTTGGACCTGACAAAAAGTTTACTGCAAGCTCCTATTGCCATGCAAACATGTGACACGAGATCTGTCGATCAGGAATGACCTTACTGTCCCATACACTTTAACTGATAACAGCACTGCACAGGAGACCGTACATATGTGTACAAGTGTGTGCATGTGTGTGTGTGTGTGTGTGTGTGTGTGTGTGTGTGTGTGTGTGTGTGTGTGTGTGTGTGTGTTGGCTTCTCAAAATGGTGACTTTGTACAGAGAAAAGCAGTTGCATAACATTCTGTAGTCATATTCAACAAGACCTTCAGGTGGGTGTTTGATCCAGTCCCTTATATAACAGAGAGCGTGAGAAGAGAAGAGAAGAGAAGAGAAGAGAAGAGAAGAGAAGGGAAGGGAAGGGAAGGGAAGGGATGGGTGTGTGAGAAGAGAAGAGAAGAGAAGAGAAGAGAAGAGAAGAGAAGAGAAGAGAAGAGAAGGGATGGGTGTGTGAGAAGAGAAGAGAAGAGAAGGGAAGAGAAGAGAAGAGAAGGGAAGGGAAGGGAAGGGATGGGTGTGTGAGAAGAGAAGAGAAGAGAAGAGAAGAGAAGAGAAGAGAAGGGATGGGTGTGTGAGAAGAGAAGAGAAGAGAAGAGAAGGGAAGAGAAGAGAAGAGAAGGGAAGGGAAGGGAAGGGATGGGTGTGTGAGAAGAGAAGAGAAGAGAAGAGAAGAGAAGAGAAGAGAAGAGAAGGGATGGGTGTGTGAGAAGAGAAGAGAAGAGAAGAGAAGACAAGAGAAGAGAAGAGAAGAGAGAGAGAGAAGAGAAGGGATGGGTGTGTGAGAAGAGAAGAGAAGAGAAGACAAGAGAAGAGAAGAGAAGAGAAGAGAAGAGAAGAGAAGAGAAGAAGAGAGAGAAAAAGAGGGAGCGAAATCTGATATACAAGCTGATATGATAATTAAAAAACTGCAAAAAATAACAAAATAGAATTAAAATGTTTGGAGAATGAGACAAAAAGAGAGAAATATAGAGTAGATTTAGAAAAGAGATGGGCTGGTATGACTGTAAATATAAAGACAGACGAAATAAGCAGAGAGATTCAGATACATGAAGAGAGAAAAAGTGACTTAGATACAGTAGATGATGAGGGAAACAGAGATGATATAAAATGATGTTGCGTTGGCGAAGTAAGTAGCATAACTCTCTTTTGCTGTTATTCCAGCATATATTTAAGAAGACAACACCCACACACTCTGCCTGCCCTCATCCTACACATACACAAACACACACATATGCAAACACACACACTGGTCTCTCATACACATTCAACATAACCACACATGCTGTCAATTAAGAAGTTGCACAGTTTAACTTCAGGCAAACAAATTGTTCAAGCATTGTTCTTGTACATCAGTCTCCCTCTTTTTCTGTGTGTGTGTGTGTGTGTGTGTACTCACCAACATTTTTCACAATGTTGAGATTGCGGCAGGAACTCTCCACTGCCATCTTCTGTGGACAGTCACCATTCCTCATCAACCTGAATACGGCAAAGACAAATAAAGGCAAGAGGGTGTGAAAACAAGAACTAATAATTAGTGACTAGAAGTGATGACTGAAGAGAGGTAATGTGTGTGTGTGTGTGTGTGTGTGTGTGTGTGTGTGTGTGTGTGTGTGTGTTTGTGTACAAAAATGAGAACATATCACCCCTACAGCTGTTTAAGTCCTACTTTTGTTTCTAAATGGGGGGAATATTGGTTCCTCTGACTTTAATTCCAATTTAGCTTTATTTAACCCTGACAGACCTAAATAAGTCAAACCCATCAGCAGAGAAGCGTGAATGCTATTTGAGGCTTCATGTAGTTGTAAAAAAACAGTATTAGCGAATGTAAATGGATAAATACACACATGCAATTACACATATCCTGTCTTTATAGGTATCTGCGTATCAGCATACATAATTGTGTTTATGTATTTACATGTATACTTTACATATAAATCTATAAATACAATCTTGCAATGACATATACATTTAAATATATATTCCTATATGGACCACACAATTTTATAACATTATAGAAAAAACAAAAACTAAGACTGAACAAAACCAATTATAAAGAGCCAATATGATGCTGTAAAAGTTCAAATCAATTGCTTTTTGTTTTAAATGATAAAACTACCTGTTTTATATATATATATATATATATATATATATATATATATATATATATATATATATATATATATATATATGTGAAATTAAAGGGTGCTCTGGGCAAAAATGCCACCGAAAATGACAAAAATGCCCCCATAATAAGTTGTGTTTTATTTGTAATATCTGATATATATCTTCATATTCTATTCAAGGTGAGGTATACATACTATTGCATAAAACCTAAGATATAATTATTCAGACTAAGAATATATGTTCATAAATGTATAAAACTGAAGGATTTGACATTTTACATATATATATATATATATATATATATATATATATATATATATATTTAAATACAGTAGATACTGTACACACACACACACACAAGCAAATGCATTTGCACACAAACTTTTATTAATTAAAGTTAATCTTTTACATTCTGAAAAAATGCTAAAAAGCAACAACAACAACAACAAAAAAGTGCAAATAAACTTTTACAACAATGAAATGTCCCGATTGTTCCCTGATCTATCTCTCTCTCTCTCTCTCTCTCTCTCTCTCTCTGTTGTCTTACCGGAGAGTGATGTTGTCAGAGTCGGCAGTGTTGTGAAAATCATTGTCCTGCACCGTGCAGGCACTTGTTGTCCGTTCACTCAGCTCTTCCATTTCTTGTCTACGCGACCAATCTCCCGGCGTCGCCAATGGAGACCGAGACCGAGATCCTCCCAGAACAGTACTCCCGTTGCTCAGCAACAAGATTCCAGAGCGAGAAGGTGGACTGATAAAGATATATAAAGTAAATATTTAAATAATCAGAGATTTCAAGAAACAGACACAAAAATATTAAACAAATACTGAATCCCCACTCAAAGATGTGGATTCCAACACACCACACACACACACACACACATAATGAAATACTCCTTTGGATATTGTTGACAACATACACACACAGAATCACGCCCAAACACAAACTCACCCACACACTCAACTCTCAACCTTTCCACCCACACACACATAGACAAATCCTCATATTCTCTCATCCTGAGTAAATGATATGATACAGAGTTGAATCATACATCACACCACACATTAACTCACACAAACACCCAATCACAGACCAACAGAGAGCTAAAGCGATAGATAGACAGACAGCTAGATAGCTAGATAGAAAACAATGACGGACAGACAGCTAGACAGACTGCTAGACAGGCAGGCAGGCAGGCAGGCAGGCAGGCTGGCAGACAGACAGACAGACAGACAGGTAGGCAGACAGACAGACAGACAGACAGACAGATAGAGAGATAGATACGCTTCATAAAAGCTACTCAGCAATCAGAATTTTCCAATGGGAATATACAGTTGCAATCGAAATTATTCAACCACCCCAAGACAGTAAGGATTTACAAAGGTAAGCTTTTCTGATGACCCAGAATTTTTAAACTTTAAATCTATATCAGTTGTGTGACACATTCAAAGTCATAGTGTGAATATATAACCTAATATTTCTAAATAGCAGGATTTCTTAAAAATACAGCCATGTCATAATTATTCAACCCCTACTGCATGTAGCTGTTTCTTAAATATGTAAGGCTGCACAATTGATTTAAAACAAAATTAAGTCATCAATCTGCAATGGCACTTATTTAAGTTTTAAAATGTAAGTTTAGCGTTGTAAGCAAAAATGTATTTCTATGCAAAAAATGCAATTAAAAATAAGCTGTCTCAAAAGCTAATATAGGAGATTATTTCATTACACAAGAAAGGTCATGGCTAAAAGTACATTTCCAAGGCACTTCAATTTCCAATAGACAAAGTTGGCAACACCATTCATACATTTTTTAAATATGGTACAACAGCAACCTTCTTGGGGTGTGGAAGAAAGCAAAACTTCACCAAGGGAAATGATGACTCCAGCTGACTCACTATACAAGAAGTAATTAGGAAAGACCTGTGGAGTCCTGGAAGAAGGTTTTATAGACGTATGACACTAAACTGAAAATGAGTTTTAAATAGGTCAGCAGTACGTCTGGAGTAAGATGACAAGGTGATGACAAGAACGACACCACAGTCAAGCAGGTGGAGGTGGGTCAGTCCTGTTATGGGGGTGTTTTGCGGCTGCAGGTTACGGTTATCCTGACTATGTGACTGACACCATGGATTCTTTCAGGTATCAGGACATTTTGGCATGAAAAATGTGATGCCTTCAGTGTGTAAATTGAAGCTCGGTGATCACTGGAATTTCCAGCAAGACAATAACATCAAGGATACATCCAAGTTGTCCAAAATCTGGTTCAGGGATAGGTCGTGGAATGTCCTTAAATGGCCCTTTCAGTCCATCATTAAAATCCCATTGCAAACCTTTGTTGGGATTTCAAGGAAGCAGTGGAAGCACAGAAACCAAAGAATGTCAATGAGCTGGAAGCTTTTGCTCCTGAGAAATGTGTAAAAATTCGAATAGAGAGGTGTCCGAAGCCTGAGAACACTTACCTGAAACATTTGTTTGCTGTTATTAAGGATAAAGGATGCTCCACATATGATTGACTTTGGAGGTTAAATATTTTTGACATGACATTTGTGGAGAGAATTAGTTATTTTGTATTTTAAAATTTGGGTAAACTGAACTCTTTGTTCTCAAAATCACTCAAATGTGTATTAAAACTTACTTTGACTGTTTACTGAGGTTTTAGTTGATGTGTTTTAATTCACATCACCAGAATGTATTGCTGGTCAGGGGGATTGAATAATTCTGATTGCAACTGTAACTTGTATCATGGTCTTGATTAATGTTCACACACTGATAAGTGAAATGTGTAGACGTACGTATGTGTGATATGTGGAAAACAAGAGAAAGAGAAAGAGAAAGAGATAAAGTGAGCGAAAGATAAGGAGAGAGAGAGAGACTGTATAATAAAAATTTGTGATTCAGTTTTCACATACTGAATGACTGTATGTTTGTGAGGCAGTAAGTTACAGAGAGATATCGAATAGTTTATGTTGGTCTTGGTTTGTCTGCTTACAGTTTTTCTCGATTGCGAAAACACGTCATGGAACAATTCACAATTTTCTTGAAACTATAAAAACAATCCCAAAACTACAAACCAATTTGTACAAACCTCAATCTTCCACGTCAAAATGAAATATTTCACTCAAAAACATATTTTCGCCCATCAAAATGAAACATTGACTTCAAATAACACACACACCCAGCAAATACAAAAACTCACAACACATCAGTGGGATCAGTTAAAAACACTGCTACAAAAACCACAATCAACAAGGGAGAATTGGGGGCCTGGGTAGCTCAGAGAGTAAAGAAGCTGACTACCACACCTGGAGTCCAGGGTGTGCTGAGTGACTCCAGTCAGATCTCCTAAGCAACCAAACTGGCCCGGTTGCTAAGGAGGGTACAGTCACACGGGGTAACCTCCTCGTGGTCGCTATAATGTGGTTTGCTCACGATGGGGCACGTGGTGAGTTGTGCATGGATGCCGCGGAGAATAACGTGAAGCCTCCACACGCGCTATGTCTCTGCGGTAACGCACTCAACAAACCACGTCACAAGATGCGCGGATTGACGGTCTCAGACGCAGAGGCAACTGAGATTCGTCCTCCGCCACCCGAATTGAGGCGAATCACTACGCCACCATGAGTACTTAGAGCGCATTGGGAATTGGGCATGCCAAATTGGGGAGAAATAAAAAGAAAAAATCAACAAGGGAGAATTTTGCAGGTAAGTCTGTAAATGTTTTGAGGTTATATCATACTGCATAAAATATGGAAGTGTGAAGGTAAACACCGTAAGGCATTTTTCAAAAAGTTTATTTGACAGAAGCCTACATTACGGTACTGTAAAGTGATGCTGGGCGAAAAGCACTGTCAAAAAGAAAATTTTGTTTCTCAACAGTAAGAAAATGTTTCAAAGTCCAAAGAAATAAGCAAAATAAGAAATATAGTATACTGTAAAACTGTAAGTAGAGTTGGCACACCAAAAAATCATACAGTACTACTCTGCCTTGTCAAATACCCCTCAGTTCTTGCAGAAATACAGCACGTTACAGCAGAACAAGTCCATATGTGTTAGAAAAAGCAGACATACATTTTCATAAATTATCAATAAAAGTGTCAATAACATGTGATACAGTACATCACATAGCCTGTACATTACATATTACAGTACATGGCCTCTACCCTGCAGTAATGTAGTATAGAAACAGTGTAGGTTACCTTACTTGTCTAAAGCAAATTGCAGTGACTGTAGTTAGGCTACCTGTTTTCTTGTCTGACGGTTTGACTGACAGATATAACCGTAAAACAACTTTTTGCTCAGCATTGTGATACCATGCACAAGTACCTGTACATACAGTAGTCAACCACAATAGAAATATCATCTGGGACAACTGTTCTTCTCCACTTCCTCTACATCTTTGTCTCCATCTCTATTCATCCAATCCAATTTTCCAAAGTACATAATCACCTGTGGCCCTTTTATTTTTTTATGAGATTCTGACTGGAGTGTAAAAACAACTGGCTACTTAGTGTTTACACATGTGGAAATCAGTGTTAACAGAGAATTATGAGAACATGGCTAAACCTGGTATATTTAAAAAAAGGTATTTTTGGGTAGAGTTTTGCAGAAGATATTAAACATATTGTAAAATGTTTGAAAACCGGTGAATTGAGTTTATAGTTTAGAGAAATGTGGTTTTGTTTTTTGAGAATTAAATATTAATAATGGTTTGCGGGATTGGGCCAACAGAATAAGTTATAGTGTGTTAGCAATCGAGAAAAACTGTAATAAACAGACTAAATTAGGTTTTAACTAGAATGTAAAAATGCAAAAAATTTTCTGTGAGGGTTAGGTTTAGGAGATGGAAAATAACATTATCTCAGTATCAGAACAAAAGAAGTCAATGGAAAGTCCCCAACAGAATAGATCAAACAAACATGTGTCTGTATGTACTTACTGGTGCATTCTGGGAGAGAGGGGGGACTGATATGCCGCAGAGGGGCTGAGCCTATTGCAGGAGGCGGGGTCCACAGCTGGTTTAGGAGAGGAGGAGGGGCCTAATGGAGAGAAAGGGGAGGGGCTTAGGTTGATGATTAATGAATGGAACAGAATTTAATTGAACAATTTAATTGTCTCATGAGTTCCAGAGACAAATGCAAAAGTGCATAAAAGTGTTCAAGATGAACAAAAATAATACATTAAAATCAGATACATTATATGGCATCAAGGGATGTGCGCTACGACTAATTTGACTGTCTTTAAACGGAAGTTTTATAACCGACTAGTCGACTAGTCTAAAGAGAAACCAACCTTCAGAAAACAGTAAAAAAAAAATTAAAAAAATAAAATGTTTTTATGCGACCCATTTAAAATACTTAATCTATTCCAAATTCGATGCTAAATTCCACTGAAAAGGGGCATTTATCTGCGACGTGCTCGCCTTGAATTATGATCACTGTACATTAACTATAGAGCATGACACGCATTCACTGAATCAACATTAGCGAATATTTAATAGACATATTTATTGAAAACAACTGAATGAATAGTGCAGGATTAATGGAACAACCATTAAAGCCTGTTCTAAACGGAAATCACCAAGTAAAAGTTACTTAACATATTCACACAAATGACAGTTGTTCGGTAATGAACGTCAACCAATAACAGTTAAGAAAAAAAAATCCTCTTTTTTAAATAATATTTGTATTATTAATTCTATTTAAAATATGTAACATTAATATGACAGTAATTTAAGTGCAGCCTCTGTAAAAATATAAAGCCAAACGTAAATGTGTAAAAATTATTATCAGTTTAATGGAGGTAAATATTAACCGACTAGTAATTCCAGTGTCGACTAGCAGCTTCCGAACCGTTTAGTCGACTAGTCGACTAGTCTCGCATATCCCTAATGGCATAATTTATCATATGGCCATTTAGGGCATCATATATCAATAAATACCCTCAAGGGTAGAGCATGGCACCTACAACGCCAAGGTCATGGGTTTCATTCCCAGGTAAAGCACATAATGATAAGATGTAAATATTGAATGCACTGAAAGTTGAATTAGATAAAAGTGTCTGCCAAATGTATAAATGTAAATCAGAAACAAGTAAAATTGCTGTTTGTTTGACCAAGAAATATTAAGGAAATTAATTGAGCTAGCTAGAGTAAGTAATTCATTACAGAAATAATAACATACTGGTCATTCCTTGACTTGTTACCACACACAGACTTACACACAAATTAATATAAACACAGAGGACCCATTGTGAATGCTGGCTGTGCTGCCTGAAACGTTGTGGGCACTGGAATGTCTATCTGGGGCCTCAAATGGAACTTTCAATGTGTGTGTGTTTTGAGAAAGTGAGTTCAGTTTCCCCCTGAATTTGTCTCCTCTGCAAATTCTGAAGTCACACTAACAAAAGGTGCATCTGAAATGCTTAATTTCCTCCTTACATCATTTCCCTTTTCTGCTCTCTTGACCGAGTGGCTTCCTGTTCACTCATAGTAGAGTGCAGTGTAGTGTGCTGTTTGGAATAGTTCCACAAAAATTACAATTTTGTCATCCAAACCTGTATGACTTTTTCTGAGAAACACGAAAGGAGATGTTTGGCAGAATGACAACATCATTCACCATTCACTTTCATTGTATATTTTTATTTATTAAATTTGTTTTTATCCCCTTTTCTCCCAATTTGGAATGCCCAATTCCCACTTAGTAGGTCCTTGTGGTGGCGCGGTTACTCACCTCAATCCGGACAAGTCTCAGTTGCCTCCACTTCTGAGACCGTCAATCCGCGCATCTTATCACGTGGCTCGCTGTGCATGACACCGCGGAGACTCACAACATGTGGAGGCTCATGCTACTCTCCGCGATCTCACGCACAACTTACCATGCACCCCATTGAGAGCGAGAACCACTAATCACGACCACGAGGAGGTTACCCCATGTGACTCTACCCTCCCTAGCAACCGGGCCAATTTGGTTGCTTAGGAGACCTGGCTGGAGTCAACTTTCGTTGCGTCTTTATTTCCTACAATAAAAGTGAATGGGACTGTAAGTTCGTAACATTCAGCCTTTTGTGTTCCATGGAATAAAGAAAGTAATATAGGTTTGCAAAAACATGAGGGTGAGTAAATGACAGAATTTTCATCTTTAGGCAGAGTATCTCTTTAAGAATAAGACACAAGGACCAAGAGCCCAGTTAAACCGCTGGTTGTGCATCTGTGTGTCTGGATTGCGAGTTAACTAGGTATGATCAGGAAGATCGTAAAGCATGTTTGTCCGAGTCCTTAGATAAATATTGATTCTTGTGTCATCAATACAACTCTAATGTGCATCTGACAAACTTGTCCAGGAATGCAGAACTTGAACTGCTACAAATTCCACAGGCGTAAAGTATTTTGAATAATAAATTTATAAACGTGTATCATTTGTGTTTCTCTCTGCAAAATTGGACATTATATATTGCCAGTAAAGCCATTTTATGTCCCTTTTTTACTTTAAATCTCAACTTTCACATTCTTCTTTTGTTTTTGGCACTTTGTATTCTTTGTGCTTTTTGTCACATACTGGGCAGGGAAGAGAATTTATAGTAAAAAGTACTTAAATATTGATCTGTTTCTCACCCACACCTATCACACCTCTTCTGAAGATATGGATTTAACCACTGGAGTTGTATGGATTACTTTTATGCTGCCTTTATGTGCTTTTGGGCCTTCAAAGTTTTGGTCACCATTCACTTGCATTGTATGGACCTACAATGCTGAGATGTTCTAAAAATCTTCATTTGTGTTCAGCAAATGAAAGAAAGTCATACACATCTGGGATGGCATGAGGGTGAGGAAATGATGAGAGAATTTTCATTTTTGGGTGAACTATCCCTTTAAGCTTTGTCATGTTACTCATGCTGCACTGTTTGTGTCACAGACATGAATGATAACTCGAATAGTGTTGACTGTTGAGAAGTTTACTATAACTTTTCTAGGCAATCACACTCACAGTTTTCACTTGGCAGACAATAAAATGGCAAAATATCTCTTAGATTTACATTGAAGGAGACTTGAATATCATAGAGAACTGTGGGTGGGCTTTTCGACTTGCTTACTGCATACACCGCAGCACTACATAAGCTGAAGATGCCTTTATTCCTATTAGCGCTTTAAAATAACTTTCATTACTAACATTAAGAAACACTGTTACATTATATGATACTTAACAGATCTTTAGTTAATGTATATTGAAACAGAAATAACAGTCAGTTGATAGGCCTATGGGTTTTTCAATGACTAATGCTAATACTGTATTTAGAGAGAGTGGCAGATGGCCAATATTAAAATATAAATATAGTACAATTTAATGATGTGCACAAAACTGCAAAAATTAAATTAACAAACTTTTTACAAAACAATCCCAATTTTATCAGCTGATTAATCGGTCTGGACAATATTTTTGTATATTTATAGTTAAAATTGTAATGAAACTTGTAATGACTCACATATTTCTTAAATATTCATATTTGAATGTACAGGAATTGATCTGTAAAGCATTATATAGACTAATGTTAATGACCTATTAATGAAAGTTATTATAAAATATTACCAGAAGTGACTTGTTGTTTTCTCATTAATCTTGCTGCAGTCTGTTATCTTCCGTCTTGCATGATTATTTCCTCGCCTGGCAGAGACCAGTTCTTATATTTAGCCTATATGCAAGAGTCTCTTTTTCTTGCATTTTGATCAGATTGCCAAACCAAACCTGACTGACTAACTGACCTCATGCTTACAATAGCAGATAGGTCATACAGAATAAAAGAACTCTCAAACAAAACAAACAAATGAACAAAAAAGATTAAAACAACACAGATTAAATTACGGTCAATGTGTTATTCCGCATCGTGACACTTAAGTTATTTTATGGTTGCGCACTGGTTAATAATTTGCTTTAAACCCAGTTTTCAATTGTGTCACCAGATCTAGATCACCACAGTGAAATGGGGTTGTTTTCCCAGCGGTCCCCGGCAGCTTGAGAGAAACCTGTAATTATGCATGTAGAGTTAAAAAACCACGTGAATGGTGTTATGTACTATGCATTGTTTGAAAAAAATAAAATAAAAAAAATAAAAATAATATATATATATATATATATATATATATATATATATATATATATATATATATATATATATATATATATATACGGCACATTGACTATGTATGGTTCACCCTATTGCTAGACTGAGGAGTCTAGACTTAAGTCTTGAGTTTTGAAAATCAGTCATGTTTTGTGATGTTAATACTTTATATGCACTGCATTTCCGCCCTATAGTCATGCGTTATATAATATACACTACCAGTCAAAAGCTGGGACACACCCACTCATTCTTTGTTTTTTCTTTTATCAATATCCATATTTTAGAATAATAGAGGAGTCAAAGCATATATAACACAAATGGAAGCATGCTAAATAAATCAAGACTCTTATATTTTGGCTTCTTCACTCTGGTTATTCATAAGGTGCTGTCTGTGATGTTTTTTAAGTTCCCACTTAAAAAGCACTTTTAGGCATAAGCCTTTCGGTCAAAAGCTTTTAAGATCATGAGAAACATGAATTCAGTCAAGTGTTTTGAAACGTTTGACTGGTAGTGTACGTATACTGATGGATGTGGAATAAAGTATGAGTTTTTAGGTTTCATGAAGCCCACCTTGTTTTATTGTTGTGGACTTTATGAATAAATAAACATCGACAATACATGTCTTAACCTTTTTCAGAGAGAATTGTTTACTGGTCCACTCAAGTGCTTGAGTGTGTGTATAGTGTATGTTTGTTGGTGTAGAGTAACAATGCCACCTAGAATTTATACAGTGAGACTAGGGGTTTACTCTTTATTCATGTTTTGTGTTAATGTCTTTTATTTTGGAAGTTTAGTTCCTGTTTTATAGTCATGTGTTCCATGTCATGTTATTTCCTGTTTAAATTTACATTTATGCATTTGGCAGATGCTTTTATCCAAAGCAGCTTACAGTGCACTTATTACAGGGACAGTCCCCCTGGAGCAACCTGGAGTTAAGTGCCTTGCTCAAGGACACAATGGTGGTGGCTGTGGGGATTGAACCAACAACCTTTTGCTTACCAGTTCAGTGCTTTAGTCCACTACAACACCACCACTGTTTCCCTGCCATGTCATGTGATTCCCTGTTTCCATGTCAAGTCATGGTGATCATCCTGTTTCCCTCCATGTTCATGTGTCTTGTTTTCATTGGTTTATTGTCTTGTTATCTTGTTTATAGTTCTGTCTGTTCATTGGTTGTCTTGCTACACTTGTCCATGTATTTATACCCTCATGTTTGCCTTGGTCCTTGGTCAGGTATTGTAAGTGTAACATTGTTGGATTGTTCAAGTCAAGTCTAGTTTAGTCAAGTTTATGTTTATGTTTTGTTTCACGTTTGGATTTACGGTTGTTGGATTTCACTTATGTAAATAAACTGCACCTGGGTTCTAACTTCACCATTGTCTTCATCAGCCTGTCTTTGCCAGCAACGTTACAGAATACCTGACCACAAAATGAACCCAGCAGTTCAGCTTCTTCATTTATGTCGGGGGAATCATCCCCTGGAGGAATATGTAGAGGACTTTTGTGCTCTGGCCAAGCCAGGGTCCCACATCATTGTCGACGAGCCAGGGTCCCACGTCATGGTTGACGAGCCAGGGTCCCACGTGCTGGTCGACGAGCCAAGGTCCCACGTCATGGTCGACGAGCCAGGGTCCCACGTCATGGTCGACGAGCCAGGGTCCCACGTCATGGTCACCGAGCCAAGGTCCCACGTCATGGTCGACGAGCCAGGGTCCCACGTCATGGTCGACGAGCCAGGGTCCCACGTCATGGACGCAGTGCTTGCGCCAGAGTCAGCTCCATGTCATGTCACAGCCACGCCAGCTTCAGCTCCATGCCATGTCACAGCCACGCCAGAGTCAGCTCCGTGTCATGTCGCAACCACGCCAGAGTCAGCTCCGTGCCATTTCACAGCCACGCCAGAGTCAGCTCTGTGCCATGTCACAGCCACACCTCGGCCGGCTCCGTGCCATGTCACAGCCACGCCAGAGTCTACTTCATGCCATGTCACAGCCATGCCAGAGTCTTTTCCATGCCATGTCACAGCCATGCCTGAGTCTACTCTATGCCATGTCACAGCCACACCTGAGTCTTCTCCATGCCATGTCACAGCCACGCCTGAGTCTGCTCCATGCCATGTCACAGCCACACATGAGTCTGCTCCATGCCATGTCACAGCCACACCTGAGTCTGCTCCATACCATGTCACAGCCACACCAGAGTCTGCTCTATGCCATGTCACAGCCACACCTGAGTCTGCTCCATGCCATGTCACAGCCACACCTGAGTCTGCTCCATGCCATGTCACAGCCACGCCTGAGTCTGCTCCATGCCATGTCACAGTCACACCTGAGTCTGCTTCATGCCATGTCACAGCAACCCCTCAGCCTGCTCCATGCCATGTCATGACAATGCCTCAGCCTGCTCCATGCCATGTCACAGCAACACCTCAGCCTGCTCCATGCCATGTCACAGCAATGCCCCAGCCTGCTCTATGCCATGTCACAGCAACGCCTCAGCCTGCTCCATGCCATGTCACAATAACGCTTCAGTCTGCTTCACGCCATGTCACAGCCAAACCTCAGTCTGGTCCATGCCATGTCACAGCCAAGCATCAGTCTGCTCCATGCCATGTCTCAGCCAAGCCCCAGACTGCTCCATACCATGTCACAGGCAAGCCTTTGCTCCTCTGCTCCACTGTCCTGGCCTGCCTCTGCTCCACTGTCCTGGCCCACCTCTGCTCCATGGTCAAGGCCCACCTCTGCTCCACGGTTCAGCGCTCACGCCTGCCATGGCCAACGAGTCAGCAGCCACGCCTACCACGGCCAAGTCAGGATCCTGCCGTACCATGTTACCATGTTATGCCATGTAACCACGTCAAGTCGCCACATCATTGTCTTCGTCAGCCTGTCTTTGCCAGCAACGTTACAGTACACATGAAACATTACAAAACACAGACACATTTACTTTTATAATTACCAGATGAACAGGCTCCAACCACACTCCCCACATGACACACACGCATACACCCCTCTGACTCTGCACATTCACACCAAACAGTCAGTGTGTATAAAAAAGATGTGACAAATTCCAGAAGAGCTTCACACGGACACTATACATTCACAAACACACACATACACACACCAGTCACAGCCATGTGCAATAATCAACCCAGAGAGCATGACTTGATCACAATTACTCAGCAGACACTGAGAGCACAGTGTAATTTCAACTACAGCTGAGAATATTTGTCAATTCACTCAAATGTTGAGCTAAAAACAAACCATATGGTTCTTCAACATCACATATGTACGTAGACACATACACTCTCTTATTAAAGGAATACACTGGGTTCAATACAAGTTAAGCTATATCGACAGCACTTTGGCATTATATTGATTACCACAAAAATACATTTTGACTCAGGCAAAAATCGAGGTTACAGTGAAGCACTTACAATGGAAGTGAATGGGGCCAATTTTTGGATGGTTTCAAGGCAGAAATGTGAAGCTTGTAATTACTTAAATATGCTCTTAACTCTTCTGTTATAACTTGTGTATTATTTGAGCTGTAAAGTTGTTTAAATTGTTGTTTTTGCGAGATTACAGGGTTTATGGTATTATGTCATCATCTTGGCAACAAAGTTGTAAAACTGGAAATAACTTTACACAAAAAAGGTTAGTAAGCTATTTTATCACACTAAAACATGTTAACACACATATTGTTTAACTTTGTGGCTATACTTTTAAAACAGTGAATATTTTAGCATTTATGGATTGGTTCGATTCATTTCCATTGTAAGTGCCTCCCTGTAATCCAGATTTTTGCTTTTTTTTTTTTAAAGAAACTTAATTGTTGTGGTAATTAACGTTATGCCACAAATGCTGTCGATTAACCGTAACTTGTATTGAACCCAGAATGATCCTTAAATGGCATTTGCTAAGGAGACAAACATCACTATTATTATTGCTCATATTTATGGTTAGAGATGTGAAGAAATCGTTTGACTAATAATTGCCCGTACGATTTCACTTGGTAAATGATACAACAGGCAAAACATTTTTTTATAAACTAACATTAAGGGAACAACCAAATCCTTGAATATCACAAGGTTTCTTTTGACTTGGGCAAGAATGCAACCACCTACAGTAGCAACCACAGAGAATACCTAATGAAATGCATAGCATTTACCTGTCAACCACCTGTCAACCACCCACAACACCTTATGCATCATAGCATTTATTTTTATTTTTTTAGAAAATGTTAAAATCTAGTTTCATTTTCAGCACAGCCAAATAAAGATATCTCAAAGTGAGTCTGATAAAAAAAAAAAAAGGTGTGGTTGATGGTGATGTTCAGCAAACATGCAAAGAGAGACATTGCTTGTGTTTTTTTAGGCTACTAATCTAAGGCTGATTACAGTATAATTTAGGCTAATTAAAACTGCTTTTGCTGAAAAAACAGGTGAGGTACAGTATCAAACCATCAGTCAAATAAAATGCAAAAGATACTGACATGCATAAGTATGCACTAACACGCTTGCATGTCAAGGACTTTTGAGTGGAAATACGTCACATGGCCTTACCGAGTCTTGTCGGAAGTATGTCGTGTGGAGAAGACCCATGGTAGGTCCTACCCAAAGGGGGAGGAGCTTTACAAACATGGTGATCGGGGGCAGAGGAACCTCTGCCCAAGGAAGACAGTTTACCAACAGGGAAACGATTTAGTGGAAGATATATCACATGGGGTCACCTATGGGGAACCAGCACATGTGGAGCACCTACCCCAGTACAGGGCTTAGTTAGCACATGTACTGGGCTGGCAGCGAACTCGTCTGCCACAGGGCTAAGGAGGAAAGTCATCCAGGGATCACAACTTGTGAATACGACTGGGAGTCAAAAGCGCACGTCTTCACCTCAGGGGAGGGGAAAGGCGCTATGCGCAAGTGGTACACCTGGCCAGCTGTCCCAGAACTTACCTGCTCATACCTGACAATACATGGGACGAGACCGGCTCAACCCGGAGATTATAGAACCTCGCAAAGGTGTTGGGTGTTGCCCAGCCCGCTGCTCTGCAGATGTCTGCCAAAGAGGCGCCACTGGTCAGGGCCCAGGAGGCCGGGCCGCGGGGGTGGGCTGTGGCGGAGCCGGTGTTGTTGCTGCAGGAGGATGACCTTGGCGACGAGCAGACGGGGTGTGGGGTCTTGAGCCGCGCCGGGGTAGGATGTGTTGAATAGTCTCCATCTGCTGCTTCACCACCGAGAACTGCTAGTGAGAGCGAGGTCGGTTGCAGAGCGCAGTTCCTGCATCAATCCCGGGTCAGAACTACCTTCGTGCAGCTCTTTTAGCGCCTTGGCTTGGTGTACATGCAGGAGAGCCATGGCGTGCAGGGCAGAGGCAGCTTGTCCAGTGGCACTGTAGGCCTTAGCCTTCAGAGATGCCGTAAACCTACAGGCCCTGGATGGGAGCTTCAGGCGCCTGCGCCAGGTGGCGGCACTCTGCAGGCACAAGTGCACCGCGAGCGCCTTATCCACCTGGGGGATCACCAAATACACCCTGGCCGACCCACCATCGAGGGTAGTGAGAGCGGGGGAGCTGAATGACCGGGATCGGGTAGTAAAAGGTGCCCCCCACGATCTCGTCAGCTCCTCATTCACCTCCAGGAAGAAAGGGACCGGGGCGGGGCACGGCCGTGAGCAGCGCTCTGGGCCCAGGAACCAATCATCGAGCCGCGAGGGTTCAGGGGAGAGTGGAGGGTTCCACTCTAGCCCAACGCTCGCGGCCGCCCGGGAAATCATGTCCGTCAGCTCCGCGTCGACCTGAGACTGGGCAACTATACCCGAAGGAGGAAGCCCAGCCGAAGCCTCTACGTCAGACTGGATGAACCCGCTCTCCGATGCTGCGACCGAGAGCTCATCGTCTTTCCGGGCTCCAAATAAGAGGTCAAACTCGCACTGAGAGGAGCCGGCGGTCTCATCCGAGAGCCCGATCAGGTCAAGCGAGTGTGCTGAGGAATGGGAGGTCCGTGGGGGGTTACCCGGCGAAGGTGCTCCCACTGAAGTCCCCAAATCGCCCCCAGTGCTAACCGACATGGCCTCAGACCTGTAGGTAGAAGGACCGAGGCGGGGAGCCGCTGGGTGGCTTGCCCTCTTACGAAGGAAAGCCCCGACCGCAACGTTGCCATAGTCATGTTCTCGCAATGAGGACATGACCCATCCACGAACAATGTCTCCGCGAGGGCAGCGCTCAGTCATGTAAGATAGCGATCGTGGCCGTCAGAAGCAGAGAGATAACGACCGCAACCAGGAATAATACACAAACAGAAAGGCATCTTTAAAAAGACGTTCCGTGAGTGCCACTCTTTTAGTCAGAAAATATACTCTTTTTGAATATACTCTTTTTGTTCTACCGAAGCACCCAGGGGCATTCTCTGCACGCCACGGGTGCAGAGGGGGAGAAGCCGCTGAAATGCACCATAGATCCAGCAGTTTAAGGTGAAAAGTAGCGAGATTGAATTCAGTGCACTGAATGTAACCGCTCGGCTCTGAAGAGAAAAGTTGAATGAGTGGTTGCGAGCCAGCTCCTTTTATACCCGTATGTCCGGGGGGAATGGCATGCAAATTCCACTCGCCAATTCCCATTTTCTAAATCAGAGGTGTTTGGGGCTCCCAAGAGTGACCCCTAGTGTCACTACATCGACACAACATCGAGTGATTGACAGATAGGGAACTAAAATATTTGTAAAGCATACAGAGGAAATCCACTGACAGTAGAAGTACACTGTATAAAATATTTTGTCAGATAACCTACAGAAAGTGCTTAATATAGACCTAAATTGATTAAATTAGTTTGTTAAAGGAGCATTCGGGGTTCAATACAAGTTAAGCTCAATTGACAGCATTTGAGGCATAATGTTGATTACCACAAAAATAAATTTCAACTCATCCCTCCTTTTCTTTTAAAAAGGCAGTGATCACTGTGGCACCAGCAAAACAAAGAGAGAGAGAGAGAGAGACATAAGGCGGGCATGACACAAGACTGAGAGACACGTTGCAATACAGAAACAAAACAAACCCTAGTGCTCTCACAAGACACAGACACCCGAATTTCACAAGCGTATATCACCAAGAAAATAGGCAACATGCACTCATGCCATCCAACAGATTAGACGAGAAAATGCACGGCAACTCCAACAAGGCACCACGTGATGCACGCAACAGGCGACGACACGAGACAGGACACCTGTGCGAGAGCTCGGCCAAAAATAAACCCTACACCTCACACTGGAGTGACCGAATCTCAGCACAACGTGAAGACAGATCACGACCCGGGCGTGCAGTGCAAAGCAAACGCAACGCGACACAGAGTATTGACGCGAGTGCACCCTGCCGAGATAACATAAGCGCAATGCACTCACGCCAATAAGAGATATGGAGCATGAGTGTCCGGATCCCAACACCAAAACCGAAACTGAACCAGATAGAGAATTCAGGATCCAGACACCATGCTCCAGACATGAAACAAGACCGACCGAATAGTGCACGGCAGGGAAACCACAACCGAAGCCATGCGCTCACACAAAGACAGAAAACAAAACACAAGACAGACACAGAACAATGATGTCATGATCCTGTCACACAAAAACCCAGACTGACAGAGTGACAGGACCGTGACAAGATCATAATCTTGCCACTAGGCAGAAATAATTCCTGAAGGTAACAACTGCTCGTTTTAACTTTTTACAGTATAGCAAAGCAGAAGTATAATATTGAACAACTATGTGGCCATTAAGAAAGTCAAATTAAAAATGCCAATCCTAATACCCTCAGCAAAATATATGAATGCTTTCATTGATTTGTCAAACTGACCATCAAAAACAGGCCCAGTTTTATGTCTTTAGAACTCAGATTCCATGTAATCATAAGGAAATTTCCCAATTTGCCTATTTCTACCTTTTGAGTGTCTTTAATCAGGGAAGACGATTGTGTCATTCTAAAGGTTGTGAAAGATTATAAGGTTGTTTGTCTTCCCAAACAACTGATATGATGTGGTAATGGACTTTATACCTAAGGACTCAACACTTATCAACATGGATGCAATTAAAAACAAAAAAGCTTTTTGTTATAAAAAGGCATTATAGAAATACCCTATTATTCTCAGGGGTATTTGTCACCTACTATTTCTTTAGGTGTAAAACTAGATGGAAAAAATAACATAGCACACCTTTAAAATTCAACAATGTGCAACATGTTTGTTAAAACGTTCATAAAAATGCAAGAGCCATTCAAGGCTTATTCAGACAGTCATGCTGGGTTCAAGAGGATGAGTATTGAGTTGTACTGATGAAAGGGATGTCAGTTGCATTGTTCATGGGTTTAAAGTCAGACATGGAAATAATAGAGCTAGTCTTTCTTATGCTTTCAGGGGGAACACCACAGTGACATCTTTGATCCTGCTCTCTATACACAAGAAAAACACAAACTCATCAACAGAGCATCAACCAAGCAAATCATGAATATGTCGTTCATTTTACACAGACTGCACTGTCAATTTAAAATCGGTAATGTTAAAGAATACATTATCAATAACCGAAGCTCATATGCTCATAAAACACGTGCACACACATGGCCTTGCTAAACAAATCACCAGCTTTTCCACTTTTCACTTGAATCACTTGACTGTCCAATCATAATTGTGTATAATTATTAAAATGTATTAAAATACCTATTAAAAACAGCTGCCACTCATGAGCTTTCGCAGTGAAACCCTAGAATCACAAATACTAGCAAATGTCTAAAAAAAAAAAAACTACAATTTTGTTAAAGGAATATTCCAGGTTCAATACAAGTTAAGCTCAACAGACAGCATTTATAGCATTATTGATTACCACAAAAGATTTATTTCGGCTTGTCCCTCGTCTTCTTAAAAAAAAAAAGAAGCAAAAATCTGGGTTTCAATTTGGCACTTACAAATGGAAGTGAATAGGGCCAATTTGTAAACGTTAAAATACTCACTGTTTCAACAGTATAGCCTCAAGACGTAAACGTGTTAACATGATTTTAGTGTGATAAAATCAATTACTAACCTTTTCTGTGTAAAGTTATCCAATTTTGCAATTTTTGTCATGATGATGTAATGTCAACAAACCATAAAACCCTAAAATGACTGTAAAAAAGACCATATAAAAAGCTTTACAGCTCAAATAATACACAAGTTTTAACAGAAAAATTAACGTAAGTGCTTTTATAAAATTATAAGGTTCGCATTTCTATGTTAAACCCTCCAAACAATTGGTCCCATTCACTTCCATTGTAAATGCCTCACTGTAACCTTGATTTTTGCTTTTTTAAAGAAAAGGAGGGACGAGTCAAAATTATTTATTGTGGTTATCAACAATTTTCCACAAATGTTGTCGATTGAGCTTAACTTCTTTTGTACCCAGAATATTCCTTTAATACAGTGTAAAACTGCTCTTGAGTTTAAGGTTCTTTTTATTTTGTTTTGTTTCGCTTAATTTCTTTCATTTGTGATTTTCATTTGACGCAGGGCACACAGTTTAAGAGATTTATTTCAACTGAACCACACTTCACAAACCACAGCAAATTATGTTTTACAATATAAAAAGAACAATACTGCACTCTGTTTAGACCAACTACATTTGCTAGGCAACGCTTGTATTACAAAGGTATCAGTTTCAGTAGCATAAGCTGTATTTCATAACCAGTTAATACTCAAATCATGTAAGACCAAGATTTCAAAATTACTTTACAGACTTCACTCTTAAAACAAATAGGTTGTATATACAATCCATACACACTATAAATGAAAAGGTTTTACATTGGCAAAATATGAAAAATGAAAGAGATAAAAACATTGAATTCTTACTTTCTGCCTGTTCTGAAGATGAGGATAACTTTTTCTTTCTCATTGAGCGGTAAAAACGTGAATTCCTGCGAATTGGAGCGCTGGTGGATAATGCATCCTCATCGTCATCATCTTCATCTGGACTAGCCAGGTAGGCCGGAGGCATCCGAGATTTGGGGGCCTCTTGAGTCTTGAAACCCCATTTTCCTCGGAACAGAGCTGTCATCGCCACGGTGATGCCCTCAGAGCCCAGCGACATCAGCTAACAATAACAGTATCCAGGCATTCATGGAATAATCCCCATCTGAAACACACAGTAGGAATTCCCATCCAGATCAAATCCAAAAAAATGCAGAGTTCTACACAAACCCACAGTCAAAGTGTTTTGCACCTTAATCAGCTCGCAGTACAATTCTCCCTATTCTCTTTTCTAGTTCTTTTTCCTTTGCCTGGGGGGTAGGTGTGTTGTAAATAACTCCTGACTTTGTCAAGCTTAGTATTTCTGTTCTCTCTCTCACTCTCTCTCTTTCTTTCTGTCTGTCTACCTATCTCTCTCTCTCTCTCTCTCTCTCTGAATCCTCTCCTGTCTTACACTTTTCACAAACCTGTCCTCTGCCCTCTCAGTGTCAAAAGTTCTCCCACCTCCTACTCATTCATTCTCGCCTGCCCAACCCTCTGTCTCCTGCCTTTTTGATTCCCTGTGTCACTGCCTTACCCTGTTTTGCCTGAGTGCATAACTTGCAATCTAACATGTGAATAAAACAGGTAGAGTCACTCGCTTGTATTTTTGGCTGTCACCCATTCTGTCTCATCAACAAAACTTCAAACAACAACAATGACTTTGCGTCATTTGCCTTTTATTGATGGGTGTTTTTCTACGTATAGCGGGGTCCCAAAAAGTCTGAGACCTCAAAATCTAATTTAAACCTGGAAATAAACAGAATTTTTAGGATTTTGACAAATGTACAATAAAGAAAACATTATAACGTAAAAGGAATAAGAAATATTTCAGATTAGGCACTATATCTGGATCACTAATTACATGTAAACACATTTGTGACCCAAACTACCCCTTTTGTACAAAAGGTCATATTTCCTTGCTTCCATTGAAGTACACAAGATGCTCTTTGGAACATTATTAAATCATGCTGGGATAACATGGATTATCAGGTTTTGTTCATGCTGGCTCAACTGCATGCTGTCGTTAAAGCAAAAGGGGAACATACTGAATACTAAGACATTCTGAAATTCATGTAGCCTAACAGTAAATGTCCAAGCATGTTTGTAACACCCCGTCATCTACAGTCAGCTGACTACACAGGCTTAAAAAGTTCTTTCTCCCTCCCTTTCCCTAGGCCAAATGCACTTTGTCTAATCCCATTGTGCTCTCACTGATTAACACGCACTGACACATACACAAAACATGGACACACATACACAAGCACACGTACAGATCAGAATGTGAGCTGTGCATGCAACCACAAACATTTTCAGAAATGCAATCCTAATGTTTTCATTGAAGCACAAAATTCAGACACACACACACCTGCAATAACATGTTACATGCAGTATGCAAAGAGTTTAAGTCTAGACTAAAGACTCATCTATTTAGCCAGGCATACACCTAATTTATCCATCAACTCACAATTAGGCTGCTTTAGTTAGGTCCGCCGGAACCAGAAACATCTATCATGATTTATAACTCTGCATAAAATTGAATGACATCTACGCTAATACTATTCTATTTGTTTCCCTGTCTCAACCTCGGCCAGATCGAGCTCCGTTCCTGCTTGGTGTCAGACTCCACTGCTACGTGTCTATGAGTGATGACAACTAAATGCAGCCGGTGCTAGCAGACATCACTTCAGTCTTTTACGATGGACTCCAGAGGATGAACTGATGCCAACTCCAACTGTAAGACACTGGATAATTCATATGCCACTGTCTGAACCTTGGACTTAGGATGGACCCCACCAAAATGACCTACCGGTTGAGCTGCGATGGACCTCATTAATCTCTGCCTGCATCACCTTTGTCTATTGATGGACTACACTCTTGAAATGGAATATATAGACTATAATTTAATTGCCAACAAAAGCCTTCATCAGCCAACTAACAAAGGACAATGCATCTATGTGAACTTCTGCAGTTAATCCAGGATGGACTTCAAAGTCATTAGTCATTAATCTAATAGTTCATAAACGTATTTTTTTTTTTTTTTTTTTTTTTTAAACACTGGCCCTTAACGTTTACTTAGTTTACTAATTTTAAACCATGACCTGCACTGCACATAAATAACTAATATTGGCATTACATTCATGCTGGTTAGCCAGAGGGGAAGTGGTCCCCACAGTGAGTCTGGTTTCTCCCAAGGTTATTTTTCTCCATTAACCAACATCTTGTGGAGTTTTGTGTTCCTTGCCACAGTCGCCTTCGGCTTGCTCACTGGGGTTATAAATACAATTATTATTTATTTAATCTTTATACACAATTTACAATAATATTAAGTCAAACTACACAATGATCGCTCTAAGACTTTATAGATATTACAGTTTCATTTATTTATATATATATATATATATATATATATATATTATGCATGATTTTCTGTAAAGCTGCTTTGAAACAATATGTGTTGTGAAAAGCACGATACAAATACTCTTTCTATTAACTGAAGTCAAGGATTAGTATTAGATTACAAGAAGAAAGAACAGGCATACCTGTAAATGTAATTAGAACAACTTTGGGACGTCTGTGCTTGTATGTGTGTCTGCGGGCAAAATTGAGGAAAATGTCCCTAAAAGCTACTTAAATTTGGAGAGAGAGAGAGAGAGAGAGAGAGAGAGAAACAACTCTTGAGGTTGTAGCCTACTCAAAGGGGAAAATGGCTCATAGGCTAAATTACATAATACGTATATGATTTAAAATGCAAAACATTTTCTTATAGGAAATAGGAATATATTAGCATTTTGGTTGGGGTCAGTCTGTAGTAGGCTACTTATAACACTATGTAACACAATTTTTGTTCCTGGGTAGTAAGTGTTATTTCCTAATTGCTTATGCCTCAAAAGTATAGAAAATAGCTATTATTCCCCACAAACATTGCTTTTGTGACCAGGACAGTGATATTTTGAAATTTACATATTTTCAATGAGAAAATGGGTGAGTTTGTGTCTTTTTGTTCACAAAGTCAGAAAAAAACAACATATGAATCCAAAATCCTTCTTTATCTGTGGTCCGACGAAGACACCGGCTTGGACCTTTGCCTCGGACAGCTTAGGGAAGAAGTCTTGTAGGTACATGAAGGCTGCCGACTCCTTATCTAGAGCTCTGACAAATTGTTTCATAAGGCCCAATTTGATGTGCAGTGGTGGCATCAGCACCTTCCGGGGGTCCACCAGTGGCTCCCACTTGATGTTGTTCCTCCCCACAGAGAACTCGGTCCGCTGTGGCCAGTCCCGCCTGTGGTAGTGAGCCTTGGTGTCCCTGCTGTCCCAAAGGCAAGGATAGCAGGGAAATTTGGTAAAACCGCCTTGGAGACCCATCAGGAATGCCACCATTTTGAAGTATCCTATGACCTCCCAGCCGTACTCATCATGCTTCAAGGTGTCCAGTAAGGTCTTGATGCTGTTGTAATCCTCTTTGAGGTGCACCGAGTGAGCCAAGGGAAGAGACGGGTACTTGTTACCATTATGGACCTCTAAGAGCTCTAGAACTCTAAGGTCTTGCGATCTTGGTTTACTCATCGTGCCTTGATCCAGACTTAAAAACAAGGTGATTGCGCTTTTAGAGTCGCCAGTCCGAAACTGTGGAACAGCCTACCTCTTCATATCAGATTATCACCTTCAATTTCAGCATTCAAATCTGCTCTAAAAACACACTTATTCTCTCTGGACTTTAATATTCCATAAACATTGTGTACTGTTTAATTTTATCATAGTAGCCTACTTGTTATTTTATTTTGTTGTCTGTTTTAGCTATTGTAGTAATTATTTTTATATTGTACAGCACTTTGGTCAACCTTTGTGGGGAATATTAGCCATTTTCTATACTTTTGAGGCATAAGCAATTAGGAAATAACACACTACCAGGAACAAATAAATAAATAAAATTAAATTAAATTAAATAAAATTGTTACACAGTGTAATTAGCCCTTTGGCATGTCCCCTGAACCGTGTGTGTTCAGAGGTGGGGGCATGTATAAACAAAGCCTGAATTCAGTATTGAGATTTTGGGAAGGAATGTGAATTCATTGAATCCTAGGAATCCTGTGGTTGCGCAATTTCAGTGGAAATAGAGCTGCGTCAATGTAATGGGCGCACCTCTCTCTTATAAACGTCATCTGAGAAGAACAGGTGTGCCAAAATTCTTCGTGTGACGGCGTGCTGATAACAGTTTTGTCCCCTATACTGCCTGTGAAGAAATATTGTTTGTGCTGTGGTCTGTCGGATTAGCATCATAAAATTTAGTCTGACTAACAATTGGGCTCCTCCCTGGTCTTACAGTTTTTGTATGTAGCAATAATAATAAGAGAAGTGTAACATCTTACTGTACACATATCTCAGCCACAAATTGTGTAACGTTCGTGCCTACTTATAGTTTTCGTGAGTTTTAAACAGCAACGATAAAGTCGGTTAAAGTAACGGCATTTGTGGTTGACGTTTGTCGACATCTAGTGGTAGTGTTTGGTACTTCCCCGTACAACAGACCTCCTGTCGCCTCGCCTGCCTGATTTAAAATCAAATAGGCTATTTGGTTGCTGTAGGTGTCATGATAAATTGAGCCCGCCCGGTAAATCGAGTCCACTTATGACATCACAGTGATTCCATTGGCTCAAACAGCTAGTAATGTGCGCGTGCACGTGAATAATTTTAGAATCAGAATCAGAATGAGTTTTATTGTCAAGTATGCTTACACATACAAGGAATTTGTCTTGGTGACAGAAGCTTCCAGTGCACATACAATACAATAGCAAGACAGATATAATAATAAAATAGAATAAAAATAAAAAGTGAATAGAAAATATAAGTATATATAGAAATACAGGGTTGGAAGGGTTACTTTTGAGATGTATTCCACTACAGATTACAGAATACATGCTGTTAAATGTAATTTGTAACGTATTCTGTTAGATTACTCAAGGTCAGTAACGTATTCTAAATACTTTGGATTACTTCTTCAGTACTGGTAGATTTTTTCACTTGTTTTGACTATAAAAACTCTGCCAGTACAGTAAGACAAAATACACATGTTAAAAATACATTCTCTGAAAAACTTAAATATCTTATGCAGTGTTGTTTCTAAAACAAGATCAATCAAATTGATCTTGTTTTAAGGATTTTTAGATATTTTTACAGGAAAACAATACAAAAATTATTATCAAGAATACGATTTTTGCCCTAATACCAAAGGTCTTCCTAGAAAAAAAGAAATCATGATCCAACGTGAATTTTCTTGATAAAAGAATATGATCGTGCCTGGTAACATGTGCATGTAAAATGGCTAGAAATAGCATTTTAGCTTAGCGTAAAGCTGACAATTTACACAAGGTTTATTTCTATTTCTTCTGCTCCAAACTTACTTCAAACGTACTTCTCTGTCTGCTCGAATGAATGCAACACATAAGGAAGTGTTTCACTGCTGTTCAAATGCACTTTGGATCGCATCATTTATATGTATAAATGTTTTCCATCTGAAAGGACTAAATATTAAATGAAACAAATGACAATAAAATGCAAAGTAATCACTTCAGTAATCAAAATACTTTTTGAATGTAACTGTACTTTAATTACCAATGATTTAAATTGTAACTGTAGTGGAATACAGTTACTAATATTTTGTATTTTAAATACGTAATCCCGTTACATGTATTCCGTTACTCCCCAACCCTGTGTATATATATATATATATATATATATATATATATATATATATATATATATATATATATATATATGCAGATGCAAGGGAATATATGGCAGAAATGGTAGGGTATGTTGGATAAATATAAATAGACTAAACTGTGTATTGCACAAAAGTATTGCTCAATGGGGCAGTTTGAACTGTTCATGAGATGGATAGCCTGAGGGAAAAAACTGTTCCTGTGCCTGACGGTCCTGGTGCTCAGAGCTCTGTAGAGCCGTCCAGAAGGCAACTGTTCAAAAAAGGTAGTGGGCAGGGTGAGTGAGGTCCAGAGTGATTTTCCCAGCCCTTTTCCTCACTCTGGAAGTGTACAGTTCTTGATGGGAGGGCAGGGGGCAACCAATAATCCTCTCAGCAGTCCGAATTGTCATTTGAAATCTTCTGATGTCCAATTTCGTAGCTGAACCAAACCAAACAGTTACTGAAGTGCAGAGGACAGACTCAATGACTGCTGAGTAGAACTGTATCAGCAGCACCTGTGGCAGGTTGAACTTCCTCAGCTGGCGAAGGATGTATAACCTCTGCTGGGCCTTTTTCACAATGGAGTCAATGCTGGTCTTCCACTTCAGGTCCTGTGAGATGGTAGTGCCCAGGAACCTGAATGACTCCACTGCTGCCACAGTGTTGTTTAGAATGGTGAGTGGGGTCAATGTTGGGGTGTTCCTTCTAAAGTCCACTATCGTCTCCACTGTTTTGAGCGTGTTGAGCTCCAGGTTGTTTTGACTGCACCAGTGAGCCAGCCGTTCAACCTCCCTTCTGTATGCAGACTCATCATCATCTTGGAAAGTAAGAGTCATCTGCAAACTTCAGGAGCTTGACAGAGGGGTCCTTGGCGGTGCAGTCACTGGTATACAGGGAGAAGAGTAGTGGGGAGAGCACACATCCTTGAGGGGCACCAGTGCTGATCGTACATGTGCTGGAAGTAAATTTGGATAAAAGCTTATGCCAAATGAATAAATGTAAATGTAAATGTATATGATTGACACATATCAGCATATGATGCTATAGTGTTGCAAATAAAAGAATTCAACATGCGATTTACTTCTCTGACAAATGTAATCGCCAGTTCCCATTCAAACCAATGTCCCATGTTAACATGGGCAACCATGTTACCCTGTTAAATGGTTAAAATCGCTATTAAACTATGTGAAATTCATTAGAACAGACAATGATGAAATGATAATAATGATACCAACATTTTTTATAATGTGCAAAACATCTTTTATTGCTCCTTGACAATTCACATTAAACAAATCTGCTGAAAAGGCAAGTGAAATTATTCACGTGCACGCGCACATCCCCAGTTAACAGGATCCCCAGTTAATCCATATCAACACCGGCGTGAGAAAAAAATTAAGCGCTGTTGGCAAAGAGGAAGTTGGGTATTTGGGCTTTAACAGTGTGACACTGTTTCACACACACAATCTTTCTTTCTCTTCCTGTCTAACACAATTATTAAAGAAATGTTACAAATGTTTGCAGTTCTGCTACTGCGGTCACTCTGTTTATTTGGAATATATTTGACACACATTTTTATGAAATCTATTTGTAAAAATCAATTTCAGTATAGACACTTACCTTAAAAATTTCACCTTGGCTACTAAAAGCTACTGAGCCCTGACAGCACACATACATCACCCAGACGTCTATGTGATGTGTGTGTTTTCATCTGGAAGACGTATTTTTCACATTGTTTGCTCATCTGCAATTGTATGTATCGGGTGTCAGTAAGACATTCAGCAGATGTCTTTGAGATGTTTATGATTAAGAATGTTTGTAAGTCTGATCTGTTTAAGATGTTTAGAAGATGTTAATTAGATTGTGATGCTTTCCAGATTAAAATATCTAAAAACACACGTACATCACCCAGACACCTATCGATGCGCGTGTTTACAAGCGATTTTATCACACTAAAACCATAACACACATATTGTTTACGTCTTGTGGCTATACTCTTGAACAGTGAGTATTTTAACCCTTGTGCGTCAATAAAAAAAAAAGTTACTCGGAGGTCCTTCGAGGACAAAAATGTCCACGTCAAAAAACTGCCATAATAATATTATATATTAATATTATTATTTTTTTTAAAATTATTATTATTATTTTTTTTTAGGTGACTATCACAGTCTGGGACATGTCAATGATTAGCAACAACATTGATTTTGATGCATTATTATTTTTTTGTGCAGTGTCAGATTAAAAAAAAAAAAACACTCAGGACCTTAGAGGACAAAAATGTCTGCGTCAAAAAACTGCCATAAAAATATTATATATTAATATTATTTTCCACTTTTACTTACTTCAATTGGCCTGCATTGCTCTATAATACAGCAAACAGAAAATAGGAAAAAAGCATGTATTTACTCCATAGGCTAAACATGAGAAAAATGGCGCCATCTGGTGGAAAATGTTAAAAATTTAAATATAAAAATTCCCCTCAAAATACACACCTTTGGCATAATTTATGCCGTTAGCATTAACACAGCCAAAATGATCGAAAAAACAAAAATGAAAAAGACAAAAATGTCCCGAAGGTCGCACAACTGGCCCCATTCACTTCCATTGTAAGTGCCTCACTGTAACCCATATTTTTTAAATATACACTGTAACCTTTTTTTTTTTTTTTTTTTAAGAAAAGGAGGGGCAAGTCAAAACAAATTTAGGTGGTAATCAACATTATGCCACAAATGCTTTCAATTGAGCTCAATTTGTATTGAGCCCGGAATATTCCTTTTAATTTTCTTGACGTATGTCAATGTGGTTTAATTGTACCCAAGAGCAATAACAAAATATGACGACACCGGAAATTTATTTTGGAGGACCGAATCATTTTTATTCAAAATTTTATGCGGGCTTTCAACGGGGTTTTTGGAAGACAGTCATATTTGAGTAATTTTACTAGCCCCTGTGACAACTCCCCCGTGTGACCATTAGCTTGGTTAATTTATATATATATATACATATATAACAGACATTTTAAGGGGGAAAACCCCAACAAACTGATTTGTTGCCTGTACTGTGCGTGTGTGAAACTGTAAAGAGGTCGTCTGTTTCTCATTTGACTAACACCCACAGCACACGGTACGCACGCTGCAGGGATGACAGTAGTTTCTCTTTTCTCAGACAAAAAGCGGGTCTTTTGTCTGTCTGAAGCTGATCTAAAGCGGAAACAGAAAACACTCCAAAACAGACAAAACGCTTGAACAACATATTTCAAGAATAACTTGTATATGATGTAATACTTCCGCTCAAGTCTGGGTAACAGCAGGCACAAGTGATCAAAAAGTATTTTCATGACCTTGGGAATGAGCTCCAACTCATCTTGTAAGTAGTCCTCGTGTATTTTCATTATAACTTACAAAAATGTGCTATAGGCTACTAACCACATTTACCGCCAAAATGCAGTTGCTACTGTTACAGCACGATCGTAATAAATGAATTGGGATTGTGTGTGATTCTGACCGTTCTAACATGAACAGCATTCTACAGTGTTTGAAACACATTGTTATAAATTATTTATTTTTGTTTAGTTTATTTTTTATGTCAATGGGGGCTAGCAGTTTCCACAGTTTTATTATAATACTAACTTTAGTCGCTTTTTTGTGCAAAATAGCCTATATAGTTACTATATATATATATAATATATATATATTGTCTTCATTTTAGCTCAAATCAGAGGGGGATTTGTTTCAATTTAAATATTTAAATATTTCTTTAAATTTCTATTGGTCAAAACAATGGTGCACTGCTATGTAGTGTTAAATTACAAGTACATATCTGAGATGTCTATTACAATTGTTTCATCTGGAAAGCATCGCATTCTAATTAACATCTGCTAAACATCTTATAAAGATCATAAACATCTCAAAGACATCTGCTGAATGTTTTGAAGGTCATTTAAAATGAAGACAATTATTTAGTAGACTAAAAATGTGACATACAGATTATTGTTCAGTTTGGTTGGAGTATAGTTCAGTTCATTTGAAACTTGTAAATGTGATGTTTGGGAGTCGGATTGTTTATTTATTAAGAACGACTGCACGAGTCTATTATAGTGGCAGATGAGTTGAATTATACTGTTTCTCTGTAATAAACAAGGAAAAGAAAAACCCCTAGAAACCACATTTCCATGTTCCTGTTGGTAACATCAGAAAACTTTCCCAGCGACTGGTATCTCAGTTTACGATATAGATATGGTTTAACCTACTTTTAAAATCCACCTTTGATCAGTATATTGGGTGTAGGTAAAAAACAGATACCAGTCCCAATTGTAAAAATGTATAATTAGGAGTTCAAGCCTCATAGCCTATACATATATACACATCATGGTCAACAGTGCAATAAATCTTCTTCAAAAGGCAATTTAATTATCATATAAATATGTGGTTAGTTCCAGCCTAAGGATATTTACATGTATTTTCATATATTATTTGTTTAAGATGAAACACCTGGATAAGAGTGTCATCTTTAGTTCAGGTATAGCATAAATACATCATGCATAATTTGTTACTTTTGATTGTCCTGCATAATAAAGAACATTATAGAGATAATAAAATGCATTATGTATTCAGTGCAAATGAATATAAATGAATACATGTATATGCCTATGTTATTATTCAGGGGAGACCAGGGAGAATTGAAACTGTTCTGGCATTTGTTCCGGGCAAGCTAGAACCATATTGTCATGTAGTGTACATACTAATCAGTGGCGATTTCGCAGGGCCAGCACAGCCTTCTCTGCTGGCCTAACATGCCAAATAAATAAATATTTTTCATCCTTTCATTCTCAATCACCTTTTTGCCTATGTATTTTTAATCGCTTTCCACTCTTAATGAATCTACAAACAAATAGTTTTGAAAAAGTTTATCCAATCAGGATTTATTCCTTGATGCTTACAAGCAAAGTGTGACAACTGTTTCACAAATGGCATGCCCCAAGCCGAGCTCGTTAGCTGAAATGTGTCTGAGCTCCACCCCCTCAGTTCTTCAGAATTTCCACAGAATCCCCCAACAGTGTAAGTGAATAGGCATCTTGAGTCATATTCATCAGCCAATCAGATTGATTTATTTAGAGCGCAAGATCTTTCTGACCAGTCGGCTGTCATCACTGCTGCTATTGCCGTTGAGAAAGAGATCCTTATGGATTTACAAACCTGAGATGTTCTGCATGATCGTGCGATTGATTAATTAAACAGGAAAGGAGGACTGATTTTCACTTCAAAGGTGCAGTATGTAAGATTCAGAAACCCTTGTTATTAATGACACCTGTGGCTGTTAAGTGAACTGCAGCCAGCTACCTGTTGCTCGTGCTCGTGCGCACACTCCATAGTGACCTGAGGAGAAAGCATCAGCCAAAACAATGAAGTAATGTACAAAGAGACTGAACGTGATCCACCGGCATCATGCTGACAGATGAGGTAGCATAATTAAAATTACAGTTATGATTGTTTTACTACAAACTTTGAGACTAAACTAAAACTACTTATCAGCTAACATAGCATACTGATACACACATACAGCTACATACTACCGAACTATACCAGACAGTTTACTATGAATAAGAAACAAGCGTATTTGCTTAAATTTCTCCTGTATACCTGACTTTTAGTATAAAGAGAAGATCGTTGAAATTATTTGAACGTTATGAAGCAAGGTAGCTTGTAATTCGTCAGCGTTAGCAGGCAAGATCAAGTTAGCTAAAATTACACAGATCAATCCTTATGGCACTATATTTCACATGCTTTGCAGTTATGTAAGCTTACCTGTCCAATAAGAAGAACGCCAATTCAGGGTCGGTTTTGATCCCCAAAACCGAACGAAGGTCCCACCAGGAATCAAATGCCCTGCCGATGTTCACTCTAGTTTTCGCTCGACCACGATCACGTTCCCGCTTAGCCAGACGGGATTCAGTAGAAGGCTCTCGGAAGCGTGCATAAACGTCACATCCTTTGGATTTTCCCAGCAAAAGCGACCTGCTCCCTTTGTATGAAAATCAGTCTACAGGCTTTAATAGGCAACCTAGGAAGTCCGGGAAGGACAATTTTTTAAGTTGCGTTATAAGCCGTTCACACATTGGCAAAAAAAGGTTGAACATTACATGGAAATTGTTACATATTGCACCTTTCAAGCAAACTGGTAAGTGATTTTTACATTGTTATAGCAACATCAGGAGTTTTCTAAGTATAAATTAGGCTGCTGGAGCATTCAGTGTCGGATCAAGTTTTGAAAAGTAGTGCTGCATTCCATTCAACTTGAAAAGTCGGATTTTACAACTTCCTACTAGGAAAAGTGCAATGGAATGCATCTTGAAGTCAGAATTATAACTTGTATGCTCGTGCAGAAATTCTCAACTCCGATTTCGCCGTGATGCAGGGGCATGATGTCACAAACATGTCGACACTCATGGAGTTATACAGCTAGCGCTGCAGCATTGTTTATCAGTTAAGTTGCTAGGAGACATCTCTAATGAGAGTCAAACCCCTGCTAAGCTAACGGGAGTTGCAGTTCCGAATATCGGGGAATGGAATGCATTTATGGTCGGAGATATCAAGTAGGAATATCCCTCATCCAACTTGAATGGAACACAGCACAACCGTGTACCCTGACGAAATGAAATTTATTGCAAGCAACATTTAAATCGCAAATATTATTAGATACATTTTCCAGGTATTATAGTCCTCCTTGTTAGATTCATATGAAAAATTATGATTTTTTTAATGTCTGTTCGCGAGACGTTCATTTCACACAAAAATCATGCTGCAGTCAAAATTAGGCTTGAGCATTAAGTGTCTTTCAAATTTTGGCTTTTGTGCATGGACGTGTTTTTAAAATGTCAATTGGTATTATTAGTTAGCTGCGACATAATGTATGGTGCCTAAAGGCATAGAGTGTCTTATTCATTGTGAAACTGTTTTTTCTTAATGGCATGAATCACACTGAAGGCCTAGACTTAAAATGCACAGCCACCACTGATACTAACTATACTTTGTTCCTGATACCACAAGTTTGCATATCAGGTGAACGTTTCACTAGCATGACACAATACTCCCACACATACATGTTTGTTCATGAAAGTTGTTTCAATGCAAACAGCATGCAGGCGTTTTTTGTTTTTTTTCCACTTATTATTACAAAATACACCAACAAGTGTTGTAACTTACCCTGATACTTGGGTAGGCAGTAAAAATGTAATTCCATGTATTGAACATAATTACAAATTCTGCTATACAATCATATATCTTAAAGTGAGTTTTGTTTGGTGAAAAGTGTTACAATCATCCCTGTTCTCCCTTATACATGCTGTTCTCGGATCAGATCAGATACAAAGTGTGTTTGTTTTTATGTGAACATGATCTGTAGGATGAGTCTGAGTTCAAATGGAATAAATTATATTATACCATATGAACCCTTAAAGGGATAATTCACCCAAAAATGAAAATTCTGTCATCATTTACACTCCCTCATGTTGTTCCAAATCTGTACGACTTTCTTTGGAACATAAAAAGAGAATGTTTACACTGCTTTTTACCATAAAACAGCAGTGAATGGGATGGATGCTATTGATGGATTCCGGTCTCCCGCATTCAGATGGGTTTGAATGGGAGTGAATGGAGCACGAAGTCTAGTTTAAGGCTTGTGCTTCTAAGGACCAGGGCCCCGATTAAATAAAATGTTCTTAAAGGTGCTATATGTAATATTTTTACTGTACTAAATCATAATATGACCATAATATGTCATTACAGAATTAGGAAACATGCTAAGTTGAAATACTGGCTTCTCCAATAACAATGCCACAGCCAGTATTATTCTACTTTGAAGTTTCCGTTCCGGCTGGAATTTCTGTTTGTGTTTTGGCCTGTGTGATCCCGCCCACTGCCCACTCACCAATAGTATTTCGACACCGCCGGGTTGCCAGATTTGAACAAGTTTGCAGGCAAATAACGCTGCGTGCTGCAGTCATGGAAGCCAGCAAACGAATTGGATCAGAGAAAACAGATTCCACCCAACCTAAAAAGCCTCGCCATCCGTCTAAAAACCACCATGACCAGAGGCGTAGTAAAACAAGGATAAATATATTGAATTTGGACTGCAGTACCCATTTCAAATGCTTGTTGTCAATCTTACATATAGCACCTTTAAAGGAATAGTTCACACAAAAATAAAAATTAACTTATAATTTACTCACCCTTATGCCATCCCAGATGTGTATGACTTACTTTCTAAAGCAGAACACAAACAAAGATTTTTAGAAGAATATCTCAGATCTGTACGTCCACACAATGCAATTGAATGGGTGGCGCCAATATTCTGAAGCTCCAAAAATCACATATGTCCACATAAAAGTAATCCTTGAGACTCCAGTGGTTAAATCAATATCTTCAGAAGTTATATGATAGGTGTGGGTGAGAAACAGATCAATATTTAAGTCCATTTTTGCTAGAAATTCTTTATAGAAAACATGCCGGTCTTATATTATGGTATGAGCCATCTCCGATAACCCTAGCCCTAAACATCAGGTAATGACAAACCCGGCCGTGACTGGTCACTTTACATATCAGTTAGATGACTTTTCCTGCCTAAGTGGGCGGTTCTTTGCCAATGTTAGCTGCGATAAACCCCAGACCATTACTGTTTAAGTCAAAGGTCTGGCTGCGCGAGACTAACCTTTCCCTAACCTTAACTGTGAGTGGAAGTTACACCCCTTTTTGGAGTTGGTGCAACCCGCTTTTGGAGTAACCCCACCCCCTTGTAGAATAACCATGCCCTCTTTTGGAGATTCAGCCCCCATTTGGAGATCTCTGGCCTGCAGCTATGCCTAATTGGAAATTTCACTGAAAATCTTCCCCTCAGCTTTAGCTCTCAAATCAAATATGGTGCCTCTGGCTACAACATTAAACATCATTGGCTCTTGCTTGCCTCATGACCAAATGTCATTGATGCCAAACCTGACGCAACACGACTAATGGCAGCATATTTAAAAAACCCTCTCCACAGTAGTTCTCAAATCTCATTCATGGTCGCATGTATTCAAATACGGCATGTGAAGAAATGTTGTGCCAGAATGGATGTGTTGACTCATAATAACAGATCAAATAGTGCCAAGTTTGATTATGTGGAAGTACACTAGGAATGACATCAGGACGAGTAAAAGATTACTAAATTTTTATTTTTGGGCTGAACTATTCATTTAAAATTAATCTCTCGCTCTTTCTCTCTCTCACTTTCCCCCTTTCTGTCAAACAGACAATTGTGACTGGGTATGCTGGATCCAGTGGTGCATGTATGTGCCCATTCTGGTTGCTGGTCTCCCTTTGAACCTTGCTGCTCTATGGCAGCTTTACTTCCGTGTTCGGCGCAGGAGTGAATCCACAGTTTACCTCACCAATCTGATAATAAACGACAGCCTGCTGATGCTCTCCCTGCCCTTTAAGATACATGCATACAAAAAACACTGGACCCTCGGCCGTACCTTCTGCACTTTGCTGGAGAGCCTGCTCTATGTCAACATCTACGGCAGTATCATGCTGAGTGTATGCATCGCCGTGGACCGCTATGTTGCTCTCCAGTTTCCATTCGCTGCCCGCCGTTTGCGATCTCCACGCAAGGCAGGGCTTGTGTGTGTGGTCATTTGGATGGTGGTCTTCGGATGCAGCACCCCCATCTACAAACTCCATGACAACCCTGAAAACTCCACAAACACATCTTACTGCTTTCAGCACTTCTCACAAAGCACCTGGAAAAAAAGTGGTATTCTGGTTGCGATGGAGACGGTGTTTTGCAGCAGCGCCATGGTGATGGTGTTCTGTTCTGTGCGCGTGGTGCAGATCCTGCGTGATCTGAGGGCACGCAACCCTGGCGATGCCAAACTGCTTAACAACAAGAGTGTGAAGATCGTACTCAGCAACCTCGTGGTCTTCCTCACATGCTTCATTCCTTACCACATAGCGGCGCTGATGTATTTCCATGCAAAGTCACAAATTTGGAACACAAAGGCCATCGATCAGCTACGCTACTTCATTCATATCAGTATTTGTATTAGTAATGTGAATTGCTTGGCAGATGGCGCATGTTACTATTTCATTCTTAAAGAGAACCTGCATTCTGTACAGCGAGAGAGAAGAATGGCTGTACAAGGAAGAGAGTTACGGATACGAGAATCAAAGACTCATACATTTAAAGAAATGTGTAACTGTACATTTAAAGCCACAGAGAAGATGGAAATATGTGTGGACACTGGTTTTACATAAAGACCTACTCAAAAACTCAGGGAGACAATGTTAAGGAGATTAATCCTATGGATCAGTACTATGGTAATACAGCAAAGGAGGACAGTGAACTGTAAGGTACACAGACACATACAGGTGGATGGAGTGCATACTCAGTATGGGGCCTATACACGTCACATATATACAGCTCAGCTAGCTAATTTTGGGGCTTCTGACAAAAAATCAGAGCTAGTTGAATATAATGACTGTTTGTGAAACTGATATGTCAGATTTGCAAGCAAACATTTTTGTTTCTCATGGCTTATGAAGTTATGTAAAGCAGTATGTTTTCATCAGAATGTGTTTGTATGTGTATGATGCATTTACACTTAAAATTGTCCAAACTACATGTGCTCATTTGTGGTATGCAACATTTCAAGTGGATTTTTACAGTGTGTTTAACTAGTGGTAAGACTGACTGAGTGAGAACTGTGATTAGTTACATTGGCTTTGTCCTGCTCAGTATTTTTGTTGGCTATTCAGACACCTGTGCTTGTCTTCGCTGTTGGTTAGATCATATAGTACAAGGCTCTAAGTTTAGAATTTGTTTAGGCTCAGCCATTAAACAAACTCTCATGTTCCTTATCTTAACAGCAGAGGTCACCCTTTCTTAAAGGCCTTCCGTCTAAGAAAAGGCTGTTAGCCAACAAGAGGTTTATAGGTCACATAAACTGAGCACACAAAGCAGACAGTGTCCATTTGAAAATAAATGTTTAGCTATAATGCTATACTCCTACAATTGTATAAAAAATGTAAAAGTAAAAATAGTTTATAAGATTAAAGATATTAGCGGTTCCTGTTCGGCAGCAGAAGCAATTATATCTTTTTTGTGTGTGGTGTGTAGAATTGTGGTATGAACTCAATGGAGAGTGTCTATGCGTGAGCATAGGTTCCCCAAATAATCAATCCAAATCTACGCCGCTGTGTCTATGTGTTTTTGGTGGCTAATGCCTGATTTAAAGCTGAAGTGTGTAACTTTTTCTGTTAAAATACTTTCTCTTATCCCAGCTTAATATGCAGAGACAACTGTAAGTTAGCCATTTGTAGGTTAATTTTCTCGAAAACTGTGAACACTGTATCTGTGGTGCTATAAAACATTTCTCTGTTTGTTTTGAGGGACCCATTTATACCAACACAATAACGCAACCAATGGCGTGAGTTGGGGGTGGGACTATCTGTTCGTTCGATCAACAGCAGATTCAGAAAGCTGTTTGAAAAACACTTTTATTTTTGCAGTTCTGTTCAGTGGCATTAGTGGTGCAAAAATTGCACACTTCAGTTGTCATGCTGATATACAGAACGTTATATAACAAAAAATAGACCGTATTCAGCATAGCACCATTTTTAATTTTAGACGGGTATGAAAACAAAGCTGTGAGGGATAGACATTACAGTCTCTTTAATGGCATGCATTTTATAAAGCTGTATAAAGGTCCTTGATCACTTCAAATTTTCTTGTTGTTGTCTGGAGTTTTGTTGTTGTTGTCATTGTTGTCTAGTGAATTTTCTTCAGCCAAATGATCAAAATCACTTTAAACAACAGTACAAGTCATTGAAGAGAGACTAAGGTCAGAAACATACTTTCGCAAGTACGCCTACGTATACGCGAGCATTTGGACGACACTGTTGCTGTCCAGTTTAACATACGTAACGCGTTCTTGCGTTACTGTGGCGGTAACAAACCTCAGTACTCAAGGGGGTGATAGAGTTGCCTTCAAAATATGTGCAGTTAACCTGGGTTTATAATTATTTTTAAAAAGTTGCTATAAATATATTGACTTTAAATTACTTGCTCAATAGTAGACAGCAGTTGATTTGAAAGAGTAAACTCAATGTAGAAGCAGACACTTCACTCCAATATCACCTATAGCGCCCCTTGTGGCAATGTTGAAAATCCAACATGTACTTGCATTATGTTTTGTATATTATGTTATGTCTGACACATTTCAGAACGCAACAATGCACAAATGTTGTGTAGATACTTATTACTCATGCTTGCGTAGCAAGAAGCTTCTGCTTTCACATACTTGCATAGAGTATGTAACAATCTTAAAGGGTTAGTTCACCCAAAAATGAAAATTCTCTCTTCATTTACTCATCCCAATGTCATCCCAGATGTGTATGACTTTCTTTCTTCTGCAGAACACAAACAAAGATTTACAGAAGAATATCTCAGCTCTGTAGGTTCATACAATGCAAGTGAATAGTGGCCAGAACTTTAAAACCTATACAAGCAGCATAAAAGTAATACATATGACTCCAGTGGTTAAATCTATGTCTTCAGAAGTGATCTGATAAGTGTGGGTGAGAAACAGATCAATATTTAAAGGTGCACTTATTAATTTTACATGAATTGTAATTTTGCAATATATGTAGGAAATCATGAGCACTCACATTAAAATGAAGACTCCAGTCATATCATTAACCTTATAAAAACTGTTTTATTCTACATGGAGAGGGTCCGCACATGGGGGCGGCCATGTTAGAATCACATGACCAGCGGAATACTACTCGCTTAATTTCAGTAACAATCCTGTTATTGGACAGTTTCACTCATTGATTAAATATTCATGGCTGACTGTGAATACTACATTTCTGCAGTGGCATCTGAAACTGAAAACTATTGCATTTAAATGATGCTGCATCCAAGCCACTAGTTTTCAGTGTAAGTCCAAGATCACACAAAGACAAAAGTTACTGAGTGCACCTTTAAGTCCTTTTTTAATATAATTCTCTACTTTCACTTTTACATTCTTCTTCTTTTGTTTTTGGTGATTTGCATTCTTCATGCATGTTGCCACCTACTGGGCAGGGAGGAGAATCTATAGTTAAAAATGACTTATATATTGATCTGTTTATCACCCACACCTATCATATTGCTTCTTAAGACATGGATTTAACCACTGGAGTTGTATGGATAACTTTTATACTGCCTTTATGTGCTTTTGGAGCTTCAACATTTTGGTACCCATTCATTTGCATTGTTAGGAACTTCAGAGCTGAAATATTTTTCTTTGTTCATTGTTCAGCAGAAGAAAGAAAGTCATACACATCTGGGATGGCATGTGGGTTAGTAAATGATTAAAGAATTGTCATTTTTTGGGTGAACTATCCTTTAAGTCTATCCCTTACAGCCTCTTTTCATTCCCATCAAAAATCAAATATTGAACAAGGTCAGTTGCTGGAACTGCAAATAGTAGGTATTTTAAACTAAAGGCTATTTACTCAAAATTCATTAAAATAAATAAATAAATCTGAAAAATCTCTTAACAGTATTGTCCAAAGTTTTGGAACTGACACAGTGGGGTCCAACCAGATGTGTTAGTGATATTGGTCAATATGGGCAATCTCAATATGACCAGTATTGGCCATCTATTACTAGTTTAAAGATGTTCACAATCTATAGGCTACTTTTGATATTCCGTTGTCACTCTCTCCTCCTGTCTGTCTGTTTTATATTCATCATGTTATTTATTGCAATAAAGACTTTGTGTTGCAACATGTGCACCATTTCAGATGTATTAATTTCATATGTTCTTTTTCAACAAGTGCATCAACATTTCCGGTCCTGTAACCAAAAGTCACCGTTGAGCTGTAAATTATAAACCACGGGAAGGGAAGACAGATTTTTATCTGTAGTGACGTTTGCAAGCATAGTACAAATGTGAACCATCGATGACCAGTACAACTATATGTCAAGCACTGCATGCGAAGGTGCGGAGAGAGACCTACTTCTCCTTAACCTACAACTAACTCTTCAATCGTCTGACTTCTGTCTGGATACTTGAAATCCATTCAGAGACTTAAAAATCCAAGACAGAATCTAGCTGACTGTGTTTAAGGTACTTTTTGGCGCGCAACTATTAAATGAACATGAATAACAGCACATGCATGAATGAATACCAGTGGGGGTCGGGTTCATTCCGGTTTCTGGTGTCAGCTATCGTGTACGGATTAGTGCTGGCCGTGGGTCTGCCGCTGAATGCGGTGTCCCTGTGGATCCTGTTGCGCCAGCATGGTCTCCGGTCACCGGGCGCCGTGCTCATGATCAACCTAGCCGCATCGGACCTGCTGCTTGCGCTCTCCCTGCCGCTGCGCGTCTACTTTTACGCAACGCTCCAGTGGCCGTTCGGAGCGAGCGCATGTACCGCTGCAATCTTCCTGTTTAGGATCAACATCAGGATGAGCTGCATTTTCATCACTATAATCAGCGTGGACCGGCTGCTCGCCCTGGTCTTCCCTTTGCGCTCTCGGTCTCTGCGCACCTCCGCGTTTGCCTGCAAGTGCTGCTTGCTCGTGTGGATCCTCACTACCATCCTATGCATCCCGGAGGGTATAGATCTCCACAGAGCACTGAAATCGTGCCATTACATGTCATGTTTCGAGTTCCAAGTGATCATCAAGGGCGCAAGGACCACCACGCTCGGACACGCGATATTTTTGTTGATGCTCCTGATGGTCAATATCGTCTCCACGGTCATGGTGATAGTTGTGCTGAGGAAGCGTCCCGTTGGAGACGGGACAAAAGTGAACAACAAAATGAGCGTGGTGCTTATATTTGTCGTTAACATGTTGGTTTTTATTGTTTTTTTCCTGCCTTTTACCCTACGAATCTTGACGTTTGACGCGAAATATGACGGTGAGGTTTTACGCGCGCTCATCTGCCTGGCGAGTGTCAATTGCTGTCTTGATCCACTTATCTACTATTTCTCCCTGGACTCATTTTGGCAGGTCAAAGGCAAAACCCAAACGGAAGCGGTCTTTTATTCTCTCAGCAGGTCACAGGAAAGGTTGTGACTGTTCTCAAAAAGTTGGGGCACTCAATGGAGGCCACACTTCACATTAATGGCACTGAATTAGATAACAAAATTTCAAACCAATGTAGTATTTATTTGAGTGAAAGATAGCACAAGAACAATTTATTTTTCAAACGAAACATTTAACTAAAACAATATATACTAGATATACTGTACTGTTCAAAATGAAGGCAAACATAATTGGGACACTTTCTGGTTGTCAAACTTTGGCTAATCTACTAGGACACCTGCGTGAACATAAGGTCCTTGGGAAATTTGAATATATTTTGTGTTAACAGATGTCACTTGGATTGGTATTTTGTTATCAAATGGAATAAAATTCAAACATTTATGAATGTTAGTATATTATTTGTGAATATACTAGCTTACCCTGCTGTTGGACCTCTGAGTCATGTGATTTGTTAATATCTAATTATCACAAACTAATGAATTACTGCAGGGTTCTCATGGTCATGGAAAACCTGGAAATATTAGGTACTTTTAAAATGGTGGTTTTCAGGCCTGGAAAAGTCATGGAATTAATAAACTCTCAAAAGTCATGGGGAAAAAATGGTAAGTGTCTGCACACTGATTTATTGCTCCAAATTACATTGTTGGCTTACACTTGCTTGCAGCATTTCTACCATTAAGTCTTCGTCAAGCAAAACCACATGCAAAATGAACGACAGTTATATAGGCACATGGTTGAAATATATTTGGAGCAATAAATCAGTATGGTGACAGTGGACACTTACCATTTTTTCCCTTGTTGACTGCATTTGTCTTGCACTTGTGCCCAACTCAGGTTGAATGTTAATTTTTCTTTAATTTCACTGCTCTAAAAAATTGTATGAGCTAGATGTTGCACTTGTGTATAGAGTAAAACTTCCACATAAGCCATAGTGATGTCTGATTTGTAGTGAATCATTCTTTTGAGCCATTTCCTTTTAATTAACTATTTGAAACGGTTCACAAATTGGTCTAAATGATTAATTTACAGTCTGTCTGAATCTAAATGTCTTTTTATCACCAATTCCTGGAAAGGCCATGGAAATTACAGCTTGGGAACTCTGGTACTAAAAAAGTACCATGGTACTAACATGATTTTTTAGAGTACCTTGGAGTACCATGTAAAGGAAATATAATGGTACATGAAAAATTATAATCATTCAGTACTGTAGTATTTTAAAGTACCATGGTGTTACCATCTGATGCCGTTACTATATAATGGTACAGCCACAGTGCATATTTTGTTGGGGAAGAACAGAATCTGAATACAACAGAATCTTTATAATATTTATATAATGTTCACTCTAATATATATATATATATATATATATATATATATAAAGGTTCCAAAACGAGGGTTTGAAAGCAATGCCATAGATTAACCATTTTCAGAAAACCATTTAATATTGTAAAGAACCTTTTTTCCTCTACAAAGAACCTTTTGTGGAATGAGGAGTTTCCATGAATTCCAGGTTCTTCATGGAACTGTACTTGCTGTAAAAAATCTTTATTTTTATATGAACATTGTCCATGCAGACATCTTTGTGCGTTTTCATCTGGAAGACGCTATTTTTAGAATGCTTGCTCATTTGCAATACACTGATTAATTATGATTGAGAATGTAAGTGAATCTGCTTTTGTTATCAAGTTAATCAGATGTTTGTTCACAATAATTTGAATAAAATGCTTTCCAGTCAAAGAGCTCTTTAGCAGATGTCTTGGAGATGTACTGTATGTGGTGGGAAACTACGTTGCTACAACCCAGAGGAAGATTTTCCACCTCCAGTGTCACCTAGATGTGACAATAAGTTCACTGTTCAAGCAGATAGTCATAAAGGGGAAAAATTACACTGCAATGCATTTCATGGTTGAGATGCACAGATGAGATTTACTCTGTGTTTTTGTGCAGAAAGAAATCTTAATTAAAATAATTTTTACTTCTTTTGTTTCATAAGAACAATTTAGAGGAACTAAAACTCAGGTACCCAGTACCCTGACTAAGACATGCGTGTTGCTACACATTACTAAACATCTGTGTTCGAGAACCTACATTTCCAGCCCTGTCATATTTCAGACAGCAGTTTTCAGTACACGGGAAATGATGAAATGAACAGGGTGAACCAAAAAAGAGAAAACAAAGCACTCAGTGTCACAAAAATGTTTACACAATGACTGGGGTCAATCTAATTAATCAGGTACCTTCACCCTATATGCTTCAATCTTCAATAAGGTGCAAAAGATGTTTGCATCATAACATTTGATAAAATCAAATCAATTCAAACTATTTTGGGGGACAGTGCTGGCTCAGCAGTTAAGGCTCTGGGTTACTGACCAAGAAGGTCAGGGGTTCAAGCCCCAGCACCACCAAGATACCACTGTTGGGCCCTTGAGCAAGGCCCTTGACCTTATCTGCTCCAGCGGTGCTGTATCATGGCTGACCCTGCACTCTGACCCCAGCTTACCTGGGATATGTGGAAAAAAAGAATTTCACTGTATATGTGCAAATGTGTGATAAATAAATATAATTACTATTGCAGCTATCATTGTCATTATCCTCATACTATCATTGATGTTGTTTGAAATTGATTTATTTGAAATAATAATAATAAAAAAATAACATTTAGTCAATATTTATGCATCCACATGTTGTTCCAACCACTAAGCTGTTAAGCATGATATCTGAACTGCAATTATTCTATACAAAGAAAGTAGACAGTGATTTATACTTCCAAGCTCCAAAAAGGACATAAAAGCACCACATATTGGGGTGAACTATTGTTGTTGTACAGCCTTTTCTTTGTATAAAAAACAATGTTGGATTGTTACAACCGATTTACATTTTTCATATTTTAATGTCCACTATGTAATGTAACTATCCTTAACATACAACTTTTAAATTATTGATCAGATGTTGTCATTTGGGTTTCTCAGATTAATCAAACAGTGATAAAACTGTCTGATTTTATTATTTTCCATCATAACTGTCATCTTCTATTCTTTGAATTCAATTTGCTTATACTCTTCTGTGATTTCAAAGCACTCGTATTAAAAATATATATATATTTTCAGAACTATGTGACCAGTTTTAAGCCATTTTTACACCTTAAAAAGAGTATTAGATGAACCTCTTGGAGTTATAAAATAACCAAAAAATTATCCTTAAATGGTGTGAAAAGATAAAATGATAAAATCACATCTGTGTATTAACGCAATGCTTAAATAGCTTTAGTATTAGTTATTGTGAAGTTTTAAAGTTTAATATGTATAGTCAGGCATCCATGTATCCTAAACATATCGAGTATATATACATATATATATATATATATATATATATATATATATATATATATATATATATATATATGAGTTCTGTAGGACCTTATCACCTTAGGCATCACCTAAGCATTTTAAGACCCCGTGTCAAGTAAAAGAAACATCTCGAAACCCTTGCATTAACTTAGTCTTGTAACCTTGCAACTTCCAACCTCTGACTTAGAGGGGAAGTATGGGTGTGTGATAGAGATTCACCGATGACCTTTTGAAAGTTAATTTGGACAAGATTGACTTATCTAATGCAGATGCACAAAATGCTGCAAGATTTGGCTATTTCAACCACGTGAATGTACTGTAACCGTTAACAGTGCTAGAAAGTTCACAGACATCTCTCATTTCCCCTTTATTATAATTAAAAATAATAGAAAAGGTTCTGAAAGAGCACTTCCTCCTGGGCTTTATTGATGTCTCCTGGTTTCCCTGAAGTCTCGTTTTTAATGGGATTTTTTCACCCACAAATGAAGATTCTCTCATCATTTATTCACCCACAAGACACCCCAGATGCGTATGACTTTCTTTCTTTTGCTGAACACAAACAAAACTTTTTGAAAAATGTCTCAGCTCTGTAGGTCCTTTCAATGCAAGTGAATGGTGGTCAGAAATGTAAAGCTCAAAAAAACACACAAAAGGCAGCATAAAAGTAATCCATAAGACTCCAGTGATTAAATCCATCTCTTCAGAAGTGATATGATAGGTGTGGGTGAGAAACAGTTCAATATTTAAGTCCTTTTTTACAATAAATTTCCATTTTTATCAGCCCTCCTATGCTTGTTCATGAGAGTTCTTCTTCTTTTGTTTTTTGGCGATTCACATTTGCGCATATTTCCACCTACTGGGCTGTTGTGCAAATGTGACTTATTTATTTTTTCCTTTCTTTTATCCCTGTTTTTTTTTTTTTTTTTCTAATACGATAGCTTTGTATGAGGAACAGACCAAAATTTAAGCAATTATTTACTGATAATCTTCCTCTTCCCAAATATTCACGTATAGCCAGTATTCACATTCAGAAATAAAAATGGCATGTTGACATTTGGTTATAACACATGGGAGAACAAATATCACTTTGGTGTCAATAAAGTTGATGTGCTATTTCTAGATCTGGATGCGAACGCAGGTGAGCTAACCAATGGCAAATGGACTAGCAGCGTATGGTAAGAACTGTGCAAAGTTTCTTTAAAAAATTATCCTTTAGTGTTTTACAGTAAAAATAACAGCATATGGGTTTGGAACGACATGAGGGTGAGTAAACAATGAAACATGTTTCTTTTTTGGGTGAACTATCCCTTTAAAGTGTGGCTAAAGTGTCCAAATATTGACTATATACAGTATGTCAGCAGAGGTTTTCATAGAAGCAGTTATGCAACATCAATTGCAATTTTCATAACTGTGAAATAATTTTTACCAAAAACATTTGTTGGTTCTGTTGATGATGTGGTTGACTATGCTGTTGATGCTTCGAAATAGAAATGGCAAAGACAAAAAAAAAAAAAAAGATGCTCAGTGACACAAGTAGACTTATTGGTTTATTTACATGTTTGTGTCACCCAACTAAACAAGTTCTGGTAACTTCAACACCCACACACAAACATGAAGAGCTTTTGAGATTGTATACATTAGTCCAGGGCATGAATATGGACTAAGGCTTTGCTCATAAGATAAGAAAATACTCAAATGATGTATGTGTTCTCTTGAAAAGCATGCAGAGAGAGAAAAAGAGGGGGTGAAAGAAAGAAGGAAGGAAAGAGGAAGTGGCACAGGAAGGGTGTGCAGCAGTGTTAAAATTACATTGTAGACTATTCGATATTAAGATAGTACAGTAAGTGAACAAAAATGATAAATGCAATGATGCATGTGATTTTCTATCAGACGCTTTAACTGGCACTAGGATCAGTTCATTTTTTTTTTTTCTGTGAACAGACCTGTGACCCATTCTTGTGTCACGACCCACCAGTTGAGAACATTAACGAGTAAAGAGTATAGATCTAACAATTGACATAAGAGTGCAAAGAGGAATTTGATGTAGCACAAACAGCCAGCCACAAACACATATGAGCATGCAGGCATGCGTGTAAACACACACACACTCACACTCTGAGCTTAATGCCCATAATCATCTAATTTTAAGATGTCAGATGCTACCATGTTAAGATTTTAAAAGCACTTGTTTGAGAATGATCATTATTGCAAATATGCAAAGAAACAAAGTATTTCAACACCTTTAGGGTAAACCATGTGCAATGAATTACGGATTACGTACAGAGAAAGAAAAGTACAAAAAGAGATGGACAAGGGTCAGAGATAAATAGTGTGATTTTCAAAGTGGTTGTGGCTACTGAGACTGTGATCTCATCAGAAATGGGAGGGTCAAATGGATAAGCAGCCTATGGGGTCTCACAAATTACTGTCTCCACCACAAAAGTGTTCTCAAAGTGACGGATGCGGTGACAGTTCTGCGCCTCACGCCTGGTGATACCTACAAGGAGAGAACATTTAAAATTACACGCAAAAACAAAGTAAATAAAAATATTATTCACATTAGGAAATATTTTATAAAAACTTATAGATGATATACTGTAAGTACATAGTTTTCTTTACACTACTTAAATCTACTTTTAAGTAGTGCTCAACCGATATATCACCCGATAAATCGGTTTATATTTAGAGTTTTTTTAGTATTATTTCTTATTATCAGCATCGGATGACAACTTTTCCAATTTGGTCATTTAGTGTCTTTGAATGTAACTACTTTTAAGTAGTGGTCTACCAATATATCGACTGATAAATCGGTTTATGTTTAGTTTAGCTTTTTGTAGTTTTTTTTTTAATTATCAGCATCAGATGATAACTTTTCTATTTGGTCTTGTAAACCAGACTCTAGATGGCATGAAGTCTGGTGCATACTGTTCCTTATTCTAGCCAAGTCAACCAACACATTTCTTATTTACTGTTTAGGAGCACTTGCATTTATAAGCATTATTTCGGCCACACTGCTCTCTAGATATCATTCGACCATCACCTATAACATTAAAGAGGATGATTTGGTCATGGTAAGAAAAGGGTGTGAACTTACGACGGCGAGAGGTGCGTCGACGAAGCCTGTACGTATCTTTACCGTTACACAGACGGTAAATAAAACGCCCGAGCTGATGCATGTTATTAACACGGCCAGTCACAACCATTTCTTCTTGGACAATGTATGTCTGGGGAAGATAAGTCCCTTTCTACCAAGAGAGAGAGAAATAAAGACAATAACATCAAATAAAAAGAATGATTCAGGTTTGAACTGCCATTATACACACAAACACACTTTAAGTACCTTGACGTTGATGAGCAGTTCCCAGAGGTTACGTGGTGGCATTACCACACTGGTATTGAGCTCGATGACGTAACACTTGTCTAAGGCGATGTCATGATAGGCTGTCAGACCCTAAAAACTCGAACACATTCAATTTGGTTTCACTATATTGGTAAGGACAGCTCATACATGCAATGGTTTTTATATTGTGATATTCACCCCTAACCCTCACACACTGTTAATATATGTAAATTTAAAGCAAAACATGATTTGTCCGATTTGTGAGCCTTTTTAACTAGCCTTTTTCAAAATCTTGGTCCTCAAGTATAGCACACACATATGATAATAATGTGAAACCAAGTTCTGTACACACTATCCTTTTAAAAAAAACCTGCTAGAAAAACCTGCACACCAGATACACATGCTAAGGACCAGCAGACAAAATCCAACTACGCAAGTCTTTTTAGCAAGGCGCAAGTGAGAAAATGTGTGGTAGGGAGAATTTTACCCATCGGCAAAAGTGAAACTTTTTTTGTCATGTAAATTGCGCACATCATCTGTGTTACCCTGTGAAAATCATGAATGATGTCAGCAGGGTCTGTGTTGCTAAAGTCGGGCACAGGCACACTGATTTGCTCATAGTTTTCCTTTAGGTAAATCCCCACATTCTCCTCCAGCTCATGAGACCCTCGCAGTGGAGCCGACACCGAGTCCTCATACACCACACGGCAGTGGAATCGACTTTGATCGGGAACCTGTAAGTTTCACATAAAGCAACTGCATTATTAGCACAATACAATCATATAATTATATGTAGCATCCATGAACCATAAGTGTGATATCTGCCAGTTGTAGTGCATATTGTTGTAGCATGTGTAACGTGAACTACCTGAGGAATGATGTAGTACCGGTAGATATATATTGAAGCATATATCAGACTGCAGGTGAAGACAATCAGTGCAGATGTCAGACAGCAGAGTCCACTCAAAGAGGAGCGTTTTCGTCCGACAGGCAAGACCAGTTCCTCTTCCACCTACAATGCACACACAAGCTTGTTTTTATATCATGGTGGGGGCTTACCATAGACCTTTACTGTTTCTAAGATTTTGTCATCATTTACTCTCCCTCATGTTGTGCAAACGAGTTGTATTTTATTTTTTCCGTGAAACAAAAATAGCGGTTAGGCAGTTTTCCATATTGAAATTAGATGGTGATTCATACTGTCATGCTTTAAAAAGGACACAAAAAAAAAGTATCATAAAATTAGTCTCTGTGAATTAAAGTTAACCATTATATTAGTAAATATTAGTAATTATTATGGAAGTATATTAATGACAAATGTTTTTGAAACAAAAAAGCACACTGAATTGCACTAATTGAAAAATAAAAAAAATTGCATTAAGAGTGCTTGATTTTTTATGGGGATGCAATTTCACTATTATATTTAAGCTATGAATATTTCAACTGAAAACATTTTGCACAAAATTTCGTTATTAAAAATTCCATAAGTTTAGTTCCATTTCATCTTTATTATTCAACAGGTCACATTCGGTCCATTATATTTCGCTTTGCATGTTTGCCTCTAACATTTCAGTGGCTAAAATTCGGTTGGAAATTCAACCTTGTACATCCTGGTGTTACCAGTCCTGCTCAAACCGCTCTGAGCAGGATTCAAAGTGGCTTGGGAGACGGGCGCACTCAGTCGCTAGTTTGCCTCTTGAGGCCAGGGGAGTGAGGTTCACACATTGCACAGCTACCTACCAGCTGGCTACCATTACACTGGCATTGCAGGAAAAGCAGTAGAGTGCTGATACACAATCTTCACTTGCTGCTACAAGTCATTAAAATACTTCCATACATTATCTACTGATAATCTTTCCCACTGCTAGAGGTCTCATCTAATTTGCACGTGTTTAATTTAAAAGTGTCATCTTTAGGCGCGCTACACAAGGTTTCTCATCATTCATCTCAACGCCATTACACAATGATGAATCTAAGACATTATATATAATACAGTTTTATCTTCTGTTAATGCCTGATCTTCTGTAAAGCTGCTTTGAAACGATGTGTGTTGTTAAAGGCGCTATACATATAAAAATGACTTGACTTGACTTGGTTCTCATGTGTCACATGACCGATCGCGACAACAATTTAAGAAAATGCGTCTCAGGAATTCTACCTAACATCTTATTTCATGTTTCATGGAAGAAGGGAAATAGCTAATACAGGGTTAGAATGACATGGGGGTGAGTAAGTGACGACAAAATCATTTTTGGTGAACTATTTATTTAATATAACTTTAATTACTGTAACTCTACCCCTACCAATAACCTGTATAGACACCTTTTGGCGTGTGTAGATTTGATTTATAATATTATTTTGTCCCTGTATGAAGCCGTTTTAATCATGTTGACCTCCCACAGGTGCCCACAAAATAGCTTATTTCAGGTTGTACTGTCTGTGCCCGGACATACCAACCAAGATAGAAAACCTGACCAACACACACACACACACACACACACACAAGTAATGAATTCATCATGTCCTTAATAAACTGTGCCACTTTCAGTACGATCACCCACATGCAGCGAAACGAGCTACAATCGGCACTACATTCACTTGTTTCCTCTGCAGCCAAGAATGGATTATTTAGAGCTCTCGTACTACAGCAGGAAATTATTAAATGTGAGATGCTGATAGACAATGACTAATAACGCCCACAGTCTTGCAACCCATCTGCCAGCTACAAGGCACATGCTCTGAACTGGCATCATTCTTAACACACAAGTTTGTTTCAATATCATGGTGGGGACTTCCAATCGAATTCTATTGTTTTTTTATTAAGCCTATTATATTTGCTATGCCTTTACCCAGTGCTCAGTCCATCAGTTTAACTGGTGGGTCATGACCCAAATATGGGTTGGGGAAAAAACAATGCTAAATGCAAATAATAAAATGTAACTAACAATATAATCTTGCATCTCAGGATAACAGGTGTATCAACTTCTAAACTTCTGGATGTGCTTCCAATCTAACTATATGATATTTTGGTGCGAATTGACTTGTCACTTCGTAATATAGCTAAAATGAATACAATATTTGGCCCAGTGTTTGTTCCATATGTTAGACTGGTACATGCATTGTTGTTTATGCATTTACAAAATTGACATTTGACAATAGACATTTTCCTATTCAGCCCATGCCATATTAATCATTTTGAATATTATTGGGCCTATGTAGTTCATGGTAATGTTAATACAGTTCAATAAAGGACATTTTTGCTTACTTTTGCATGATAAACCATTTTGGTACTGTATTGATTCAACACTTGATGTCCAATGTAATATTTGGGTCCTGAAGCAAAGCACAGACAACCTTTTACATTTTAAAATGTTTAATAAAGACATTATTTAGACCCTTTATTAAGCTGTTTTTACTGTGGTAACAGTTGGAAGATCATTCGGTCTGTACAAAACAGCAAAACCTGACCACCACACACACCTTTTAGTACCAGGACAATATTAAACAGCTAAAGCTGATAGAAGTCATTTTCCCTCACCGAAGCCATCTGCCATTTTGTCTCTGATGGATTTGTGTGTATAAGTGTAATATGCATTACATAGACACACATACACACACACACACACACACACACACACGTGCTGCACCAAGTGAAATTTCACCTTGTCATTGTAAGCTCAAAATAATGGGCCTTAACATTTCACATAACAATACATGCATTAATTACAATTAATGTCTTTCAAAATGCAGGGTAAGATGTTTCAAGCTATTTTATGCATTTCATCCATGGTGTTTACCAAAGCACGTTAAATAAGAGCAATTTATTATAGCTATTTAATGATATTTGATTTTTATATATAATTTAATGAATTAAAATATGACAATAAATGCACAAATATTGGTACATAAGGTGCACATTAAATGGCAGAGACAGAAATATGATGCAATTAATGATGCAAGTGCTGCAGCATACATGTCCTCTTGTTATGAAGCCAAAGGGCAACGATATTTCCATGCAAAACAACCATAAATAAATAAACAAGCACTGACTGAGCAATGGCAATAGATTGTATCACCCCACCAAATGACGTTATTGATGGTTTATCAATCATTTCCCGTTTGCCCCTTACCCTTTACATCCCCGTTTCGTTTTAACCGCAGTTTTCGTGACGCAAAAAGAAAAAAAACTTACATGTGCATGCGGTATGAATATTTGAGTCTTATCTCCATCACTATCCTCTTTATCGGCCTTTTGTCCTGCGATGGGCTGAAAGCTGATCTTCACCATGATGCGCGGAAATAAACGCTGTTTTTATCCCTTCCTGGCTTTATCCCTTTGGCTTTTGACACAATATTTGGTCTTTGTTATAATGCACCGGAAGAATGTATTATTTATTTATATATATGTGAATAAGAACGCTCTTAAAGTCACAGCGCTCGCGACACTGGAATGATGGCGCGCGACCCAAAACGAACAAGCGCGCTCACGTTTTGTTCACAGCTGTCTTTTATAAACATAGCAACTGTTACAAAGAGTACTGTGACAGTACCATGGTGCATTGATGTTATCAGATGGTAATGCAATCGTACTTCGATCTCTCTCTCTCTCTCTCTCTCTCTCTCTCTCTCTCTCTACTCTGTCTATCTATCTGTCTGTCTGTCTGTCTGTATATACCAACAATCATGCCATGGTCCAAATCACTGAGATCACATTTTTTCCCCATTCTGATGGTTGATGTGAACATTAACTGAAGCTCCTGACCCGTATCTGCATGATTTTATGCACTGCTGCCACATGATTGGCTGATTAGATAATCACATGGATGATTGTTGGTGCCAGACAGGCTGCATTATGAGATGCGGGTTGGCACTGTTTTGGCCGCAGGAGTGTGGCGTCATTTTTATATCACCAGAACTTGAATTTGAAAAAAACCTCCGAATTCATGATCTTGAAAAAAGATTGGGTGTAATTTGAGGTCATCAAAAATATTTGCTGTTAATTTTAAATATTTGAAAATATTTTTTGTGAATTATTATTATTATTATTTGGTATATGCACGAATTGAGTGTATAGGAAATTAATATAATAATACCTGATTAATAATAGCTACAGGAAATAACAAAGAATACTTTATAGGCCTCTGTATTATTATTAATATGTTTTGTGTGTGTGTGTGTGTGTGTGTGTGTTAATACTTAAAAGAAAATGTGAGGAAGAAAAAGACTGACATTTAAGGTTAAATGGCTCATGTAATGATCACTTTTGATCTTTCATGCATGCATTACATGCAAAACAAAAGAAAATATAATGGAATACTGCTGTTTAATTTTAGTAAGGGATTTGCAATACAATACGATGCACATATTACAGAACACTTCTCTAAAGTATATAGATGGAGCCCAGATTTGTATTATCATGAAGGTAACGTGGTCTGCCTGAAAATAAACATAATAAATAAGACACTGACAAATCATCAGTAGTCTTCAAATCTACATATGAGGTTAAACTATCCAGAATTTTTATAAGAATATAAAGAAGCGAGATGGCATGCTAACTCAAGCAATCCAGACTGGTAAACAATTAGGAACAGAATGTGTGTTGTACATTCAAAGTTCACTATATTTTCATTCAACACTAGTACAAATGTGCAAGAGAAAGTGAAATATAATTATAATATAATAAATATTATTAAGTGTCAAACACACTTACAAAATGGGTAAAGGCGGCTGTTGTTTCAGTCAGCCATAGGTCTGTATTATTTCACTTATTTACAGTAACAACAAGAGGTAGATATCTACCCGATTCATATTACCTTGGATGTAGGCTAATGATTAAACAGTTGTTCTCTGAAGGCAGAGAGATATATATATATATATATATATATATATATATATATATATATATATATATATATATATATATATATATATACAGGTGCATCTCAATAAATTAGAATGTCGTGGAAAAGTTCATTTATTTCAGTAATTCAACTCAAATTGTGAAACTTGTGTATTAAATAAATTCAATGCACACAGACTGAAGTAGTTTAAGTCTTTGGTTCTTTTAATTGTGATGATTTTGGCTCACATTTAACAAAAACCCACCAATTCACTATCTCAAAAAATTTGAATATGGTGACATGCCAATCAGCTAATCAACCCAAAACACCTGCAAAGGTTTCCTGAGCCTTCAAAATGGTCTCTCAGTTTGGTTCACTAGGCTACACAATCATGGGGAAGACTGCTGATCTGACAGTTGTCCAGAAGACAATCATTGACACCCTTCACAAGGAGGGTAAGCCACAAACATTCATTGCCAAAGAAGCTGGCTGTTCACAGAGTGCTGTATCCAAGCATGTTAACAGAAAGTTGAGTGGAAGGAAAAAGTGTGGAAGAAAAAGATACACAACCAACCGAGAGAACCGCAGCTTATGAGGATTGTCAAGCAAAATCGATTCAAGGAACTTCACAAGGAATGGACTGAGGCTGGGGTCAAGGCATCAAGAGCCACCACACACAGACGTGTCAAGGAATTTGGCTACAGTTGTCGTATTCCTCTTGTTAAGCCACTCCTGAACCACAGACAACGTCAGAGGCGTCTTACCTGGGCTAAGGAGAAGAAGAACTGGACTGTTGCCCAATGGTCCAAAGTCCTCTTTTCAGATGAGAGCAAGTTTTGTATTTCATTTGGAAACCAAGGTCCTAGAGTCTGGAGGAAGGGTGGAGAAGCTCATAGCCCAAGTTGCTTGAAGTCCAGTGTTAAGTTTCCACAGTCTGTGATGATTTGGGGTGCAATGTCATCTACTGGTGTTGGTCCATTGTGTTTTTTGAAAACCAAAGTCACTGCACCCGTTTACCAAGAAATTTTGGAGCACTTAATGCTTCCTTCTGCTGACCAGCTTTTTAAAGATGCTGATTTCATTTTCCAGCAGGATTTGGCACCTGCCCACACTGCCAAAAGCACCAAAAGTTGGTTAAATGACCATGGTGTCGATGTGCTTGACTGGCCAGCAAACTCACCAGACCTGAACCCCATAGAGAATCTATGGGGTATTGTCAAGAGGAAAATGAGAAACAAGAGACCAAAAAATGCAGATGAGCTGAAGGCCACTGTCAAAGAAACCTGGGCTTCCATACCACCTCAGCAGTGCCACAAACTGATCACCTCCATGCCACGCCGAATTGAGGCAGTAATTAAAGCAAAAGGAGCCCCTACCAAGTATTGAGTACATATACAGTAAATGAACATACTTTCCAGAAGGCCAACAATTCACTAAAAATGTTTTTTTTATTGGTCTTATGATGTATTCTAATTTTTTGAGATAGTGAATTGGTGGGTTTTTGTTAAATGTGAGTCAAAATCATCACAATTAAAAGAACCAAAGACTTAAAATCTTCAGTCTGTGTGCATTGAATTTATTTAATACACAAGTTTCACAATTTGAGTTGAATTACTGAAATAAATGAACTTTTCCATGACATTCTAATTTATTGAGATGCACCTGTATATATATATAACCTCTGTATATATACCATAGTAAAAAATAAAAAGCTATTAAAGTCAGTGCACAAGGAATGAGCGCGCTCACGTTTATGTCGCATTTATTCCAAACATATAACATCTATACAGTAGAAATATAGTTTTCCTTATAATTAACCATGGTTTTACCATTGTAGTACCCATGTAATTTTTTTTTTTTTTTGTCAAAACCATGTTTTTGATACAGTTAACCATGATTATACTACAGTATCCACATAGAAACTATGCTACTATAGTAATATTTTAGTGACCATGGCTGCAGTAACCATGGTTAATTTTGTGATTACTACGGTTTTACTACAGATACCACGGTGAAACTATGGTTACTGTAGAAAAATTATAGCTTACATAGATATATAAACAGACAGACAGAAAAAAAGACAACTGTGGAAACATTTCTTGTCTTGCAAACTTTATTTCCAACTATTAGTCTGGCTACTGATTGACATTTCAGATGAAATTCCCACCATTTCTGTGCCCAAACCCCCAAGTCTTATTCCTTGGGTGGGATCTACATTGGTTAGACTGGACTGTTTAACTGAACAGAAACAGGGCCAAGTGGTCCAAAGCCTGTCTGTCAGACATCAATGTTAACTCTAATAAGACTGCAAAATAGAAACATGCACTTATTTGCAAGAGAAGTTTTCTTATTCTCAGAATTCTTAATGCTCTTGGCCCATTATGATGTTAAGCAAACAAGAGGGCCGTGATTGGCTGTTGTTACATGTGCCAACCAATGAGAGTCTAGTCTGGCCTAAATCATAGATGCAGACTAAATCACTTATTATGGTGCGTTGCCAGTCACCATATAACAAGATATGCAGAGATATAAAAAATTTACATCTTTATGCTACTTTTGCTTTTATCTTTTTGTTCGCTAAATTCAAATACTTTAATAGACATGTCAATCCCTGTTGCTCAAAACATGACTGTAAACTTTCTGTAGAACAAGTTTTATGGGCTAAAGTTCTGTATTTAAAATTAAGAAAAGTTATCCTTATGAATTACAGTTGCATTCTCTGATGGTAGTTTATGAAGTGTTTCTGGCAAGCAATGCCGGACACAATGTAAGATAAAGCAGTAATGCTTTACACTTCAGTTTTAAATTTGTGTGGTATTTAAAGGAAAAGTTCACTCAAGAATGAAAATTGTGTCATTACTTACTCACCCTCATATTGTTCCAAACTCATATGACTGTGGAACACAAAAGGAGATGCTAGGCAGATTGACAGCCTCATTCGCCAATCATTTTCATTGCATCTTTTTAAATATAATGAAGTCGAATAGTAATTGAGGATGTAAATCCTACCTAACACTTCCTTTTGTGTTCTAAAGAAAGTCACACAAGTTTGGATCCACATGACAAAATGTTCATTATTAGGTGAACTTTCCTTTACAAACTTTCTGCGGACAACCGTTTTAACACCAGTACTGCAAATAACAAGGCAATAACACTTATCTTACAGAATTCTTAAAAGAAGTCTAAATAAAAACATTCACAAAGGATGTGGCTGTTCAATTTGCGGTTTCCTCCAGCCGCCACCAGTTGATGTTAATATGGGCGTGAGCTGGTAAGCCACATACAACGATTTCAGTTTAAACTGCTACTAATATTTCACTCTGAATTTGTTTTTTTACCCCAACAAATACCTATTGTAAGGAAGGATAATATCTGAGCTTGCATCACGTTTCTCACAAAAATCATCAGGAGCATGTCAGGGTCATATTTCATCTCAAAATAAAAAATAAAATAAATACAAATATTACATACAAAATTAAGCCTATTTTGGACCTTTAAAACCTTTTGCATTGTGACATCATTTTCAAGACAATTAAGCAAATTTCCCCCATCCAATTCTAATATCCATGATGCATAATATACCCAAAGGAAAATAGGAATAATGTATTATTTAAATTGTATACAATACATTGTATATAAAGCATTTATATCTCAAATTAGTATTTGTTGCACTGCATTTAAATTTAATTACAATAATTTTATTTAATGCATTACAGTATTTTTTTTTTATAGCAATACAGCAAAAAAAAAAAAAAACATTTTACAGTTATGAGAATCTAAAGAGGATTAGCACTGAGAAAAAAGGGATTACAAAATTACAAAAAACTCAAAGTAAAACATTTGGATGCCTTACAGCAATGAGAATTTGCTGGGGAAATGTTCTTAATTACCATGAAAATAATTGTTTAAAATGCAAAATATCCCAGTGCTCCTAAAATAAGCTTCATTTTCTTCATGCAACATTTTACTGATTCTTTTCCTTTTTATTTTAGGTTGAAATGCAACCTGGACACATCTTCCTAATGTATCTAAACAAGGGTCAAATTGACTGTTCAGAATTTGTCATACCGCCAAAGTAGGACTACTGGTTATACTAGGCTGTTGTTGTCATGCTACTGAAAGCTAGAGTAGGGTACAAACTTGGTCATAATCACAGAAAGCCGATTTCAGATTAGTTTCCATAAAACCCTCTCAAAGCAATGACAAGAAAATGAGTTAAAGTAAAAGAATGTGTCAAATCAGGGTCAACAGCTGCCACAGCACAGTCACAACACTAACCATCAACAAACCTACACAGTCAACACATTTCCAAACATCTTTCAAAGTAAATAATAACAATAAGAAAAAACCTTTCAGGCTGAGCTGTATGTGAATGTCCACAGAATTCTACAAAGCCAAAACAAAAAGGGAAGATGAAAAAGCCTATGTACATGTCCACTCCCTCACCCAGGATACACAACTTGTATGTATAATTAACCTCTCACACACACAAACATGTTCAAAGCATGCTGTATGCATCACAGTTTTACCTCAAATACAACCTTTGCAACTCGCATAGTAGGCAGAGTGAGTAAATGATGCGAGTGTATGATTAAGGGATATGCTAAGTGCTTTTCACATATCAATTTCCTTGAATTCATCGGTCCAATTACCAAACTCCATTTGCATCGTATGGGCTCATTAGCATAAAGAGACATTTGAGTGCGCATGTTTGTGCAAGGTACAAAATCCCTCCACTTCTTTACGTGCAACAATGCGGCAGCATCTAATTCTGTCTTTTCTGTTCATTTAGCTCGTTTTCATTAAACATGAGAATAAAACATTGTTGGGGAGAGGTTGTATGTCTAGTGAAGCAAGACCCTTCTTCATCCTCTTCGTCATATTTCTCACCCACTGAGCTCAAATGGCATTTAATGTTTCCTGCTAAACACAAATCTGTTCAAACTTGCCCGTTGCTGTGGCCACTCAACTTTCCAGAGAGCCAAACATTGTCCAGACATTGCCTAAACGTTGTCTAGACGTTCCCTATGCATTTATTTTACATTCTTCATCGTTTTCAGGCGTCCTGCGGGGTTGGCCTCTTGAGGTCACGGATTTGTTTAATTAGATAGGTCTTCTCGTCACTGAATTGCTCGTCCTCGGTGCGGTCATTCTGAAACTTGCTTAGAAACTCGATTAGTTTGGTCTGGTTCTTCAGCAAGATGTCGAGAATGGGCTGGTTCTTGTTCGGATTGGCCACAAACACCTGAATGGACAGAGAAAGATAGGACTAATTTGATCACACCACTCAGAAAAGTGAAGCAAGAGAAGTTTCGAATTAGGATACTGCATATTAAGGGGGTGGGGTGGTTGGGGAGAGAAAAAAAAAAAAAAAAAAAAAAGTGTCTTTTAGTCCATATCTATTGGCTTTGAGGCCATCTATATGCTAGTGTGCTTCTAAAAGTTGACAAAATAAACTTCTAGCAGATATTTATCCATTTAAGGTTCCCCTTTAAATTAGGTGTCTTTACCTACTTTGTACTAACATTAGTATACATAGAATACAAAGTAGTTACTGTGTAACTAAATTTTGTTCTGCAAAATTCTCACAAGATTCACATTTGCTATTACAGAGGTTGAGGTCCGTGGCAGGTTTAGGGGTAGAGTTAGGGTTAGGTTTAGGGGTATGTAACTACAGATGTAATTAATGTCAAATCATGTCAAATCAATTTGGAATTCCCAATTCGCAATGCGCTCCAAGTCCTCGTGGTGGCGCAGTGACTTGCCTTAATCCGGGTGGCGGAGGACGAATCTCAGTTGCCTCCACGTCTGAGACAGTCAATCCGTACATCTTATCACGTGGCTTGTTGAGTGCGTTACCACAGAGACACAGTGCATGTGGAGGCTTCACACTATTCTCCGTGGCATCCACGCACAACTCACCATGCGCCCCACCGAGAGCGAACCACATTATAGAGACCACGAGGAGGTTACCCCATGCAGACTTTAGCCTCCGTAGCAACCAGGCCAATTTGGTTGCTTAGGAGACCTGGCTGGAGTCACTCAGCATGCCCTGGATTCGAACTCACGACTCCAAGGGTGGTAGTCAGCGTCTTTACTCGCTGAGCTACCCAGGCCCTCACATAACAAGTATTGTACTTAAGCATTTGATACATAGTAGTTAAAAACAGCAAATATAAAGTTGGTCCCCATTTAAAATGTACAATCTTTTATTAGCAAATCATGGTTCATTACAGTTATGTAAACTTAAAGGAATAGTTCACCCAAAAATGAAAATTCTCCCATCATTTACTCATCCTTACGCCATCCCGGATGTGTATGACTTTCTGTCTTCAGAAGACAACAAATTAAGATTTTTAGAAAAATATCTCAGCTCTTTTGGTCCATACAATGCAAGTAAATGGGTGCCAACATTTTGAAGCTCCAAAAATCACATAAAACAGCATAAAATTAATCCATAAGACTCCAGTGGTTAAATCAAGGTCTTCAGAAGCAGACCAATATTTAAGTTATTTTTTACTACGAATTCTTCTCCCTGCTCAGTCAATCTCCACTTTAACATTCACTTTCACATTCTTCTTCTTGTGTTTTTGGTGATTTACATTCTTCATGCATATGCCCCCTACTGGGCAGGAAGAAGAATTTACAGTAAAAATGGACTTAAATATTGATATATTTCTCACTCACACCTATCATATCACTTCTGAAGATAAGGATTTAACCACTGGAGTCGTATGGATTACTTTTATGCAGATTTTACATGCTTTTTGGAGTGTCAAAATCTTGGCAACCATTCACTTGCATTGTTCTGACCTACAGAGCTGAAATATTCTTCTAAAAATCTTAATTTGTGTTCTGCAAAAGAAAGAAAGTCATACACATCTGGGATGGCATGAAGGTGAGTAAATGATGAGAGAATTTTAATTTTTGAGTGAACTATTCCTTTAAGGCTATTGGTTATAAAAAAAAGAAAAAAAAAAAGGGATGAGTCTTTCAATATGTCCTGCCACAGTGTAAAAAAAAAAAAAACGCCAACACAGAAATAAATCAAAAGAAGCATTTTCATTGTTCCTTTAAGATGATAAAATAATGACAGGAAGCAACAATTCAGCTGTACAATACAACACAGAATCTGAGCGCATTAGTACAAATGTATGTATTAGTGGTTTGGTACCTTAAAGACATGGAAGGCCTCAAACTGGATGTTGCGGCTTTTGTCTCTCAGTAGATTCATCATGAGTTTGATGTTCTCTGGTTTGCTTATGTACTTCGTCATTATAGTAAAGTTGTGCCGGTCCAAAAGCAGCTCTCCCAAAAGCTACAAGAAAAAAAAAAGAAAAAAAAAGTAAAATACATCATGTCTGGTTCATGCAATCTAGTGACACAAACTGAAAACCAGAACACATAAAACATAATACTAGTGCACTTGAGGGTAGCAACAATAACCAACAGAAGTACAGATCTAATGGTTAAACTCAACATATACACAATTGATCCTTTGCTAAGCCCCACCTTAAAAACGTTACACACCAATCCTACCTCAGCAACTGTCTGCCATATTATGAGTCAACCTTTTACCCTTTTCTAATGTAGGTCCTGCATTTTTGGATAATTTTTAAAAATAATTTTACAGAAATTATTATTTGAAAACATGGTAGAATGTTGTTGCCAGGGCACTTAGAATTGTGACCTAAGACAGGATACATACAGTATCCTCTTTTCCAAATCTTAAAATAAATCTTGAAAAGTGAATCTCTAATTAATCCCAATGGGGCATTCTTGTCTAAACAAGCAACAGTAACCAAGAGCGGTGGAACTTCTACTAAAACAAATTTGAGAGCTGTAAATTTAAAACTGAATCATACCACAAATAGCCACCTAAATAAGCACAATCAACCGCACGCAATATCACACAAATCAGCCCGTTGCTCACCTTCAGTGACTGCCTCTTAGTGACGTAGTTTTCTGAGTGAAGAAGTTTCTCATATTCACTGAAGAACTAAAGACCAAAAGAAGAGAGGAGAGAGTCAAGGGGTAAATAAATATGCAGTAGTTTGAGAATGAATTGTCTGTATTTGTGAAAAGCAATGAGATTACCACACTCTGCAGGCTGCTTAGAATACATTCCAACTACTTTCAGTTACTTTGTAAAGATTTTTTCATAATGCATTGACTTTCAAAGTCAAAACAATAATAAACAAAAGAATGAGTTCAGAGAGGAACCGACTGCAGAAAAAAATGACAGAAAACTGAGGACATGACAACAGACAATGATGGAAACCGAATCAATGACAGAAGAGCCCAGTGACTCACTCTATCATAGTGCTGCTCCAGAAACTCAGCACTAAGCAGTTTGTGTCTTGTCAACAAATCCTGGAAGAAAGTCAAAAAAAAATTGTGTCAAACAAAATAATTATACAGCACATTTGAAGTCTCAATGATCAAAGATGCCACAGAGACAAAACAATCTCACAAGGCTTGTACGTTTATATATATATACTAACTTTAAAAGTGGCGAATGCATCCGAGGCGATGTCGAAGGTGGACATCTCCACATATCTAAAGAAATCGTAGAGCTGCTCAGAGCAGAGGGTAATCTTGGCCAGCGGCTCGTGCCGAATACATTCCCTCAGCATTATTCCACAGTTCAGAGCGATATCAGGAGACTCGTATCTATAAGGGCACATTTAGAGGAGGAGGCCTCAATATCGGAAAACAAATGCCATTTAAATCTGATAGAACTGATGTAGGATTAGAAGTACCTATCATTAATGCTGACTCACAAGATATCTTAAGAGTAAGTACTGATCTGGGATCAGATATATTTGTCACCAAAGGAAACTCTTTGATCTCTTAGGCCATGTTCACACTAACACGTTTTCATTTTGAAAAGTCAGTTTTCGGTTTCCTACCATAAAAGATTTTCAAAAGTATGTGGTTATGGAGAGAATTTTCAAAAGTCTCAGTTTACGGTGGAAGAAAAATCCATTCCAGTGTGGATTCAAGGCATAAACGTAACTTTATCAATGCATTTTCAAATTAAAATGAATTTGTGTGGACGTGGCCTTAGTTTAAGATTTGATCTAAGCACGAGCCTCAGGAAATGAGGAATAAAATAAGAGCAAATCTAACTAAACTGACACCCATATCTTTGAGATAGTAAGTTAATCAAAAATATCAAACAAGTGTGAAGTAAAAATAAAATTAATGTCTTCAGATTAATTAAATGTCACTGTGAACACGTTTGTGTGTCTCACCCTTTAAGCAGCATGAACAGTATGTTCTGTTGAGTACACAGGTATTCCACAGTGGGTGTCCGTGTGCCGATCTGACGTCTCAGAATATTGTTAAAGATTTGCGCCACATCTTTCTTGCCCTAAACAAAATGAATGACAGATACGTTACTGAGGATTTTAGTATATTAAAATACAGGCACATAGATGTTTAGTAAGATGGAATTTGGATACTATTTCATTTGTAATTAAAATTTTCCCACCATGTTAGATTTGTATTTGCTAAATTTACTTTTGCAAACTAGTCCGAGGCCGTTCGCCCGATCTCTGGAATCAATTATTATTCAATAATAATTTCAACGTGTTGAACGATTCAACGGCATGCCAAAACGTAAGAAGTGGGTGTGGCCACTTTTTCTTAAAAGGATACAACTCTAACTATGGTTGGTCCGGTTTTCTTGAAATTTTACATGTACTTTCATGCGTGTAAATAGTTTCACACAGGCACATTCATATCATATGATAAATCTCCTCATTCTGAACATTTGGTGTCAATCAATTCAAGTTAAATATTTGAAATTACTTAAACTTAATTTTGTGAACTAGATATTGTTTTTTTTTTTTGACAAAACCAGAGCAGTAAAATTCTTTGGACTTCCAAAATCAATAATTATAAAAAATAAAATAAAAAATTAAACTGTATTTGGAAGGCTATAACAGGGTGGTTAAATAAATATGGGCGTGGCACAAAAGCCTATAACTCCTAAACGACACAACCGATTTTCATGAAATTTGGTACACATATGCGACATGTGATTCTGACGAAGTATTTGCAGAATATCAGACAATAGCTGGCGCTATAATAGTCAGGAATGTAAAAAAAGTCTACATCTCGATGTTAATTTACCTAATGTTGCTGAATATCTCTATTTTAGGTGCTAACAGGCTATTTGTATAATGCTTAAGATCTTGTAACGTACTTAAAGGCCCTCTGCCGCTTGAACCTCAATAGTTGCTGCTTGCAGCTATATTTTTTTAATTGTTTTTCATTGAACGTTGCAATGTGCCTCCTTGTATTTCAGCATCTCAAGCAGGATGCTGTGTCAAATTAAAAATAACATCAACTTGTAAAAACGTGTCTAGAGACACCCATGTTCTGTTCTATTCTTTCTACTTTGTCTAGCTTTTTTTTAGCACAATACACAAGTTCGGTCTGAATGGCCCCTAAGGTTGCTCAGCCCTGGGGTAGATAAAACTGAATGAGTGGATATGTCAGAAATTATTCAAAGACTTCGATTAGACTTTAGATGTCTCAACAAGGACAGTCCTGTCATTCATTTCTTGTCTCTGTGATGTGTATATTGTTGTGGGATTTCAGGTCTAGTCTACTGACTACATATAATCACCTCAAAGTCAATAAGCTGCAGGTCTGCGATGAGTGTGCTGAGCAGACCGCTATTGTAGAGCTCTTGAGCGAGCTGAGCCACGGCCTCTGTCTGCGGCTCCTTCTCATTAGTGCCGTAAAGAATATCCTTCATCGCCAGCAGAGATTTGGAAACCTCCTCAGAGGCCTACAAACAAACACAACTCTCATTAATGTCTTTCATAAACCATTTAATCGATGGAAACATTTTACAGCATAATCCCAGACACATCTGCACAGTACCTTCTCAGCCTTCTTATCCGAGATGTCCTGTTTCTCCAGAATGGTCATGTTGTCCTTCAGGTTCTTCACAATGTCCGCTGGACACTTGTGAGACTTACCGAAAGGGAACGGCATGGCAACACGTTACCACGGCAACCAGTTAGTAGAAAGCCCACCTGTGAAACTAAACACGAAACAGAGGATTTGTCAAAATAAGTGAGAGGAAACGACTGAGAAAGTTCAGACCAAAGATCGAACAAATAAAAAACTCATACCTTTAATGTAACAGAAAATTTTTTAAGACAAAAACAAACAAACGATAGACAAAAGAAGAGTGTATATCACACTGACGTCACATACCAAAAGAAAAAAACGAGAAAATGAATAAACGAAAGCATGAACAAAAGAACCCACAAACAAGAAAGAACTGCTCAAGATGACAAATTAGGTAACAAAGAAAATATCGGTGTTAATTAGTGCTGGGTATTGATACAGATTTCCTGATTTGATTTCGATTAAATCGATTTCGATTCATATGGATACATTTCAATGTCCATTTTGCTTACATATAAAAGAAATTCTTTCTCAGCTAATGCTATTAATTTTAAAGGAACCTTCTAGGAAACACTTCTAGGTACAATTCGAAAATATTAATTTGACAAATCATTAGTTTTTCATCAAATTGGTCACATTTTAGCTTTTGATTTTTTTTTTAATTGAGTCTATTCCATCAATTAATGTCTTGAAATTGCTTATATTATGTTGAATATATATTTTTGTTACATTTTTATTGTTTATTTGCATAATTTGTACTATTTTCAAGAATTTACATTGATATGTAGAAGATATGTTTAATCGCTACTGTCTCTTTAAGACTAGCGGCATCAGCAAGTAAGCACATATAACGAGAGAAGAGGTATCTGGTTTCTTTAGCGCATCCATGTGTGATTAGAATTAAAAGTTTTTTTTTGTGGATCCTTGGATCTCGTCTTTGGACCCACAGAATGAGTTAAACCAAACTTTTACTCTCAATGCGCAATAAAAAGGACCTTCTTCACTTTACTACTCGATCACTGGTGAGTAAAATCTGAATATTTACCAGCAGTGGCTTATCATAGACATTTTTAGTCATGTAGCGTGAGATTTGGTTGCACATACGAGTGATTCACTTGAATTATAGATGGTTGCCACATAGAGTGAAAGATCGATCTTGGGATTTAAGAATCGATACCGAGATTGTTCAATCGAAGATCACGATGCATCGGAAAAACAATACTTTTACCAGCCCTAGTGCTAATTGCAAATAACATAGCTCTGAATTTCAGGGCAACTTTGAATTCATTAGAATTCAAGACACAAACTAAAAAAAGGAAGAAGGAAATAGATCAGTTGATAAAGTCAAACACTGCATTCTAGAAACCTCTACATTTAGAGTAAAGGTTGACAATTAAAGTAGGATAAGACAAAGTTTTATTTTATATAGCGCCTTTCCCAAGCTCAATGTCGCTTTACAAAAACGAAAAGGGATTAAAGGGACAGTTCACCTAAAAATAAAAAAACATTTACTCACCCTCATATTGTCTCAAACTTGCATGACTTTCTTCTTGTGGAACACAAAAGAATTAGTTAGGTAGAATGACAGCCTTGGTCACCATTCATTGCCAAAGCATGGGAAAAAAAAAAAAAAGAAAACATAAAAGTTAACACCACCTGAGGCTGTCATTCTACAAGACGAACGAAAGTAACACGGGTTTGGAACAACATGAGGGTGAGTAAACGATTACAGAATTTTCACTATTTTTCAAATGCACACACACAGGTGAGTCAAACAAACCACAAATGCAAAGGAGAATTTCACCATGTTTCAACTTGGAAAACAGGAAACATGCAGCAAAGACCTCTTTAATGAATAAAGCTGTGTGCTGACTTCCTCCATTAAGATCAGAGCATACAATTAAATGAAACACAAACAATAAATCCAAGTCCTCCAGCAACACGGCAGTAAAACAGTCAGATGACCTAAAGATAAATTACCCATAATTGCTTCTGGCTCTTTCATAATAACCCCTCAGAATATCTATCTGAACACTGAATGAACTGAGCACCGCAATGCTTAATGCATGAGAAGACAGCACAGAGAATAACAGTTATATGTGTGACCAAAATAGTATTTGGACACTTAATTGACAGTTAAATGTGTGAATGTCACATGGTTTGATATATTGTTATCTAATGCAATGCAATTTAAACCTTTTTAAGTACTTTGTGTCGTTTTTGTGCCACTAGTAATTATATAGGTTTCAAACAGGTTTTCCCAGCACTCCCTCTGTTTGCAATTATTCAGAAAACAGGTATTCCCGTCCATGGGCCTCAGTTTTTTATAAAAAGTGGTGGGGACATTTTTAATGTGGGCTGGTCGGGATGCTCAAACAAACAAAGCAATGTTTTGATGTGGGTTTTTATTTATTTATTTTTTTACACTTTTTGGTGGAATATATGCAATAGTAGTTGTCCGAGCATATTAAGCTGGGAGAGATAGAGGCTACAAGAGCACAAAATGAATAAAATCCCAGACAGTAAAGACAGTTTATTGTGTAACCAGAAAAAAGATTTGGTGTATAACAGGGACTTTTAACTATAAAGAAGCCCGAAATATGCCAGGGACTCTTATTTTGAAATGACGTAGACTTTGATCCATTATAATGCTCTATATGTAGCCAAGAATCTACCAAATTTTCTATATAATACATACATATATATATATATATATATATACATACACACACACAGTTGTGCTCAAAAGTTTGCATACCCTGGCAGAAATTGTGAAATTTTGGCATTGATTTTGAAAATATGACTGATCATGCAAAAAAACTGTATTTTATTTAAGGACAGTGATCATATGAAGCCATTTATTATCACATAGTTGTTTTACTCCTTTTTAAATCATAATGATAACAGAAATCACCCAAATGGCCCTGATCAAAAGTTTACATACCCTTGAATGTTTGGCCTTGTTACAGACACACAAGGTGACACACACAGGTTTAAATGGCAATTAAAGGTTAATTTCCCACACCTGTGGCTTTTTAAATTGCAATTAGTGTCTGTGTATAAACAGTCAATGAGTTTGTTAGCTCTCACGTGAATGCACTGAGCAGGTTAGATACTGAGCCATGAGGAGCAGAAAAGAACTGTTAAAAGACCTGCGTAACAAGGTAATGGAACTTTATAAAGATGGAAAAGGATATAAAAAGATATCCAAAGCCTTGAAAATGCCAGTCAGTACTGTTCAATCACTTATTAAGAAGTGGAAAATTCGGGGATCTCTCGAGACCAAGCCACGGTCAGGTAGACCAAGAAAGATTTCAGCCACAACTGCCAGAAGAATTGTTCGGGATACAAAGAAAAACCCACAGGTAACCTCAGAAGAAATACAGGCTGCTCTGGAAAAAGACGGTGTGGTTGTTTCAAGGAGCACAATACGATGATACTTGAACAAAAATTAGCTGCATGGTCGAGTTGCCAGAAAGAAGCCTTTACTGTGTCAATGCCATAAATGACAACACCTTGACATGCCTCACAGCTCCTGGCACACTGTAATTTGGAGTGACAAGACCAAAATAGAGCTTTATGGTCACAACCATAAGCGCTTTGTTTGGAGATGGGTCAACAAGGCCTATAATGAAAAGAATACCATCCCCACTGTGAAGCATGGTGGTGGCTCACTGATGTTTTGGGTGTGTGTGAGCTCTAAAGGCATAGGGAATCTTGTGAAAATTGATGGCAAGATGAATGCAGCATGTTATCAGAAAATACTGGCAGACAATTTGCATTCTTCTGCACGAAAGCTGCGCATGGGACGCTCTTGGACTTTCCAGCACGACAATGACCCTAAGCACAAGGCCAAGTTGACCCTCCAGTGGTTACAGCAGAAAAAGGTGAAGGTTCTGGAGTGGCCATCACAGTCTCCTGACCTCAATATCATCGAGCCACTCTGGGGAGATCTCAAACGTGTGGTTCATGCAAGACGACCAAAGACTTTGCATGACCTGGAGGCATTTTGCCAAGACAAATGGGCAGCTATACCACCTGCAAGAATTTGGGGCCTCATAGACAACTATTACAAAAGACTGCACACTGTCATTGATGCTAAAGGGGCAATACACAGTATTAAGAACTAAGGGTATGCAGACTTTTGAACAGGGGTCATTTCATTTTTTTCTTTGTTGCCATGTTTTGTTTTATGATTGTGCCATTCTGTTACAACCTACAGCTGAATATGAATCCCATAAGAAATAAAAGAAATGTGTTTTATCTGCTCACTCATGATTTCTTTAAAAATGGTACATATATTACCAATTCTCCAAGGGTATGCAAACTTTTGAGCACAAATGTATCAGATGAGGTTAAATGAGGAATAAGGTTTTTTTTTTTTATTATTGTTAACAAGATATGAATTTATTTATGTGCATATACACAATGTATGTGCTGACGGGGCAAGATTCCATATAGTTACATTTTCTTTGCATGCCCTCACTTTTTCACCACTTATCTAATCAAAACAACCAGAAATGCATTGAATTGAGGATAATAATGTGGATGAATATTGTCAAAGTTGGAAAATTTAGATACAGCAAATCCCCATGAGGTGTCAGTGATTGTTGATTTCACTATCACAGGCCGCTCTTACACTGCAGAACCAAGCCGTTCTAACAGTACAATTCATCAGCATCGGCCACAGTGGAATAAATATAAAACTATCGGCAACTATCAGCGTATATTTTTGCAGATAACCGACAGTTCTAAAAAGCAACTATCGGCACTGATTAATCTGTAAAATCCATATCAGTCTATCTCCAGTCTTAATACTTTTAGGAGTCTCTGTATCTACAGCTGCATACGTCAAATATGCCTTGAACAGTCCATGTAGCACTTCTTGGGATCCGTGCGTCACAGCGCCATACGACCAGCCGGTTAATCTCCACACAGCTTCGAGCAAGGTGGCCAAATCCTTGACCTGGTGACCACGCTCTCTATGTCTGCCCCTAAAGTAAATCTGAACCCAAACAGATGCCACGGCTCACCAAGTCAGCTGCCTGGCCTGCTGAGTTACATGCAAAGGGATGTCTAAATTTGAATGTCTCTAGAGCTGCAATGGTTGCATGTGGTCAGTTATGCGTCATTCTGATCAGCCGCGCTAATGCAACATTGGAATACGTTTTTCTAATAGTAGGCTAATTGTTACAAATTTGAATAACATTGCAACATATTGTTTTGACTTGTTCCAAAGCATGTGAACTGGTACGAGTTTTTCCATGGCCGATGTAGAGGCAGCTCTGTGAACAATAGAAAGATAAATAGATAGATGAAAAAAAGACTAAAACATTTTCATTTCGCACTCTACATAGCCAACTCAAAAATGAATTAAAAAATATGCTGAAATCGTTTAGAAGCATGAACACTTATCGCTGGATGCTGATGATCTCAGCCTTTCTGACATATACTGGTATTTCCTAATATCAGTGCACACAGCATTGAAACATCTCAGTTTCTACTGTGCAAGAGGAAGGTGCGCGTAATGGCACGTTGGCCAAAATCCAGAAAAGGGCAGATAGGAAGCGGTAGCATGCATGCTTGTGCCCTAACTGAAACTATCTTCATTATTCAACACATAGTGTAAAGAAGACAATGCAGACAATGTACCAAAACAGCAACAATGCAATTCCTAAATCATACTTTCTAAACAATAATTAGACAGCTTTCCAACATAAAGAATACTAGCCAATACAATTCCAGCAACTGCAGTTGAGCAGACTAATACTGAATCAATCAAATGGTTCATGGATGGTGCATGTACATTATGCAAATGTGCTAAGATCTAATTTCTAGTTATGTTTCTGGTTTCGCCTACAGCCCATGCCTATAAGTGTGATATACTGTATACAGCCATAAAGTTGAGTTTGAACAACAATCTGAGAGAAATGCTCCGTTTCTGTACTTTACTTTGGCTGTCTCAAAACCTAGCCAACCAAGGCAGCATTTGGAACATCATCATTATATAATGGCCAAAAGTTTTCCTTGAAAAGTTGAAACGTGTTCAAAAATGCTGTTGCTCACAAAGTTTAAAGCAGATTCTTTCTCTTTTGCACAACGAAAGGCCCAGTGTGATGATATAAATCAGCCAGACCTCAAATCTTTCAGTGGACACTTTCCAACCACACAAGATATGCAGTCTAAATGCACATTTGATATATCTAACCACAGACTGTCTGCGTATTTGAATGATGCATTTGTGGTTTTGTATGACTGCTCTGTTAGGCCTCTGTATGCACGATAGAACATTTAGTTGTAAACAACAAAAGACAGCACAAGGAAATAAACAACATCACACCTTATTTGGATCTCCTTCGGTCTTGTCTGGTGAATAGCGGTGTAAATCCTGGGATATTATAGTTTGGTGTGTTATTTACTAGATTGTTTTGTGCGGACAACCGTGTGAGCGTGTATATGTGTGTGTGGTTGTGTGTATTCAGGCTACAGTCACCACAACACGAAAACCAGCGAGAACTTCCGCAAACCGACAGCGAGTGTGTTTTCAAAATAAAAGTCCCCAACAGTGGGTGAGGTCATGAGGCAAAAATATTTTACATTACTTTTTAACGGAAACTTTATATTTTAACGTACATCCTTTTAAAATGAGACATTAAGTTTGTTGTATCAGATGTTTACTGTGGTGACCGTGGTTTCCGTCTGATTCGTAGGCTTGTATTCAGTATCAGCCACCACTGCATAAAAAAAATAATAAATAAATAATTAAATAATAATAATAATAATAATAATAATAATAATAATAATAATAATAATAAAAATGGCAGAATAATTCTGAAAGCTTCTTCTTTTTCCTTTGATTAAAGGTGCAATATGTAATATATTTATTGTACAAATTATCATAACACATACAATTATCATAATATGTTATCAAAGATATAGGAAACATGCTAAGTTGAAATACTGTCTTCTCCGAAAACAATGCTACAGCCAGTATATTCTATTTTGAAATGTCTGTTCCGGACGGAATTTCTGTTTGTGTTTTGGCCTGTGTTGTCCCGCCCACTGCCCATTTCCCAATAGTATTTCGACACCCCAGGTTGCCAGATTTGAAACAAGTTAGCGGGCAAACACAGTGCGCTGCAGCCATGGAAGCCAGCAATACATCTAGCTAACACTGACAGAGTAATAAAAAATCTACATGAGCTGGTGTATCATTTGCAAACAATAAAAACATTGCAAACGTATACATTAGCTGATCAACTTACAGTGTAAGGCTCGTCATTTGCCTTTGTCAGTTTGCTTGTTCCTGTTGCGTGCCCTCAACCTAGCAACCCGCATTAGCTTCGAGTCTGGGGAGGAGGGGGCGGGGGAGACAACTCTCTCCAATATTTTGAATTTGGACTGCAGTACTCATTTTAAATGCCTTGATGTCAATGTTACATATTACTCCTTTAATTTAATTAGATTCTGCCAACATACAACAAGGCAAATTATTACAAAAATATTTGTCCATACAGACTGAGAATACAGTATACCAACTTGTATATAAGCGTAGAAATTAAATAACACAAGAGGTAAAGAAAAACAAAAACAATAACATAAAAAGTTCTTGGGGTTCTACTATACCAAATCCAAATTTACTTAGTAGAAAATTATAAATTTTTGGCTTGGGGACTTTTCAGTCTTTTACCGCATCAAAACACAGGGACAGCTCCATTTTTAAAAACATGTAGTTGGGGTGGTGTTTTTAAGACTCCACGTTTATGTATAAATGTTAAAGGTGCACTCAGTAATTTTTTCCTCATTAAAAAAGTTTAACTCCTAAAGACATGAAATGTAATTTTGCAATATATGTAGGAAATCATGACCACTCACATTAAAATGAAGACTCCAGTCATATCAGAAACCTTATAAAAGCTGTTTTATTCTACATGGAGAGGGTCCGCACATGGGGGCGTCCATGTTAGAATCACATGACCAGCTGAATACTACTCCCTTAATTTCAGTAGCAATCCTGTTATTGGACACTTTAACTCATTGATTAAATATTCATGGATGACTGTGAATACTACATTTCTACAATGACATCTGAAACTGAAAACTACTGATATTAAATAATGCTGCATCCAAGCCACTAGTTTTCAGTGTAAATCCAAGATCACACAAAGACAAAGTTACCGAGTGCACCTTTAACAAAAGCATCAGATTATTCACAATAAAAGATTATTTCCCCCAACATTTTGAAAGTTTCTTTTACTGTTTGAAGGAGATGCCATATTAATTTACTATCTTATTATTGTAGGGTGGTAACAATAACTGTTACTACAGCAGAAAGTAAATCAAATCAAAAATCAAATCAAATAAAACTGAAATAAAATATAAATAAATAGATAAAAATGCAATATGATGGTTAATATGTATTTGGAAACGCGACCTAAACATTATTTATAAAATGATTTTTAATTTAATTTATTTTTTTTATTTATTTTTCCCCAGTGGAAAATAAATAAATAAATAAATAAATAAATAAATAGGTCATTCGCCTGGCTGAAAAGAAGACTCTGTATCCAAAAATTATTTGGTCTATATATTGCCACATATTGGCACTAAGCAGTCATTTAATGTTATTCTTAGAATTTACAAAAAAAAAAAAAAAAAAATTCCTCTAGTCTAGATAATATATTAATATGATACAAAAGATTTCTATGTAGTAAATTCTAGTTTATATGTCAAAATAGTACAGGCTATACCTCCCTCTACTGGCTGACCAATAAACTGTTTTAGCACACAATCACGACGACACAAGATTCAAAATTACAGAGAATTTAAATATAATGTTATAAAAATATAAAACTCCAATAAAAAGTAATATTGTATGTGGTTAGCACATAATTTGGCTAAACGTGACAAAAGTTAATAAAAGGACCAACACGTAAACTATGGAAGTAAAGTGAATTGAAAAGCAATTCAAAAACATAAAGAAGATTAAACATATATTAAAACGTCTAAGGAAACTAATAATGAGATTTAAAAATATAGAACTGCTGGAATATATATATATATATATATATATATATATATATATATATATATATATATATATATATATATATATATATATATATATATATACATATTAACAACCTCCGCGTTTTTAACATGGGGGAGAGCGACACCAAAGGCGTTATAGCAAATCAGTCCACTATCATCCATTTTTGGAACGCACTCGGGAGAATATTTCCAGTCATGCCAGTGCAGCTCCTATCTACTTGAATGGGGAGAGACTGAAAATTCAAAAACGGTTGATCAAGATTACGATCAAAGAAGAATTTCAAATCAACAATAAAATGTGACAACACTGGAATCATAAATTGTGCTTCTTTACCTCAGATTACGCTAGAAAACGCAATTTTCCCTGATAGTATACCTAATGCGCATGCGTGTTCTCGTGCTCATTGACAGGAGTTGTCTGTATCTAAAAGGTGATCGACTTCCGTTCTACATCCGTTTACCTTTGGGCGCTTAGAGCTCCTGGTCGGGCGTTCTATTTTCTCTCCTTCATTTTAATTGAAGTGGCCCGTTTTAATTAAATAAGTAGTCTCTGGCGTAACGGTCAACTAGCATGTTACGACAGTAAGTCACCGTTTGCGGATACCATTCAAATGAATGTGCAGAGCCGTAAACTGACAACTACCTGTCGCAAAATTACCCGTGTCTTCTCTTGTAAAACAGCTATTTTATCGTTGTAAACTGCACACATAGTTAATTGAAAAATGTTGTTTAGTGTAAAACATGTTGAAGATTAGCGGGCAGGCGGTCAATGTAGTAAGTGATGAGTGTTTTCACTCAAAAGCAGTCTCCCCATAGACATTCATTAAAAAACAGCCCCTTTGTCTCCTCGCGAGTGTACCGCCCATAGAATGTCTACGACAACCTACTAAACTTTTGTAGTAGATCTCTGAGCAGAAGAAGACTCTGACACGGAAGTAGATTAAGCGGAAGTAGTTTTTTCCCCCGACCTCGTGTCTCTCTTCCTTTCCGCCTGCTCGAGTGCGCCATTGACACACACGCTCAAAAGGTAACGAACAAAAATCTGTTTAAAAGAGTTTTTATTCCCTCCACATACCACAAAACACACATAGCAGACAGTTAAGAGTTCCTTTACACATTGTTGACAGTTTTTATCATGTACAATCTTTTAGAAAGGATTTTCGAATATTTTTCTCAGGCGGTCCATGAGTCCGCAGAATCTTCATTAGAAAAGACCGTCCCGAAGACACGCCGCTGAGACATTTGGCACCTTATTCCACAGTTTTAAACAACAACTGTATATAAGTGAATGGATGATTTGATTTATTTGTTTTAGCGGCCGTTGCCGTATTTTACTTGAATGTAAGTCGTAATTAGATCCAGCTCACGAGTATGAAATGTGAATCAAAGCGTCCATCAGTTCAAGCCTTTCATGGATAGCCTAAATATGGATTTTTAAACCTTCTGCGTCAATTTAAAAAGTTACGCATAGGACCTTAGTGAACAAAAATGTCAGCGTCAAAAAACTGCCATAATATTATATTTTAATATTATTTTCCACAGTTTTTTTTTTTTTTTTAACCAATATAAGTCCTGATCATAACTATCAAATATTCGTTCATTTTCAGGATTTTAACCCTTTAAATGCCAGTTTGTTTGTATAATGCCACTGTTGTTTTTTTTTATGGCTGAAAAAAACGCAAATTAATTATTTTCCATATACTAAATGCTAATGGGATTTTTTCTTTTTCCGGATTATCACAGTCTGGGATATGTCAATGATTAGCAACAACATTGATTTTGATGATAAAAAGTGTCAAAAATAAAAAACTCACACTCAGGACCTTAGAGGACAAAAATATTTGTGCCAAAAACTGCCATATTATATAATATGAGATATTAATATTTCATTTTTTTCAACCAATATCAGTTCTGATCATAACTACTAAATATTCAGTATTAATATTCATTTCAGGATTTTAACCCTTTAAATGTCAGTGTTTACATAAAGCCACTGTTGTTTTTTTACACACACAAATTTCTCAATACGTACATACAAAACGCACTCTGACATCCATACCAACACACCCACACTATTTTAGCAGCATCATTTATTCAATTGTCCTGCAGTGCTCTATAATACAGAAAATAGGAAAAAAGCATGTATTTGCTCCATAGGCTAAACATGAGAAAAATGGTGCCATCTGGTGGAAAATATAAAAAAAATTTGAAGCCAGGGCCCCGGAATGAAAGCATAATATCATAGAATTAATGATTTTATGCTTTAATAGCACTGGGATCAAATATTGCAGTTTTAATGGGGACATTTTTGTCCATAAGGTCTTGAGTGTAACTATTTTGTGTACAGTGTATTATAGATGTATTATAGGAACTGAGGTTGAAATATCAAAATTCCCCCAAAAATATACACCTTTTGCAAAATGTATGCCATTGGCATTAACACAGCTAAAATGATCGAAAAAGACATAAATGTTGCACAAGGGTTAATATTTTTCTTCCCTTTTTTTTTACCAACTCTATTATTCGGTGGACCAGGAGGATTTTCACCCTTATTTATACTGTTATTTGAAATTAATTTCTCTGATAGATGGCTGAAGATTGGGAGGCTGCACCGGCTGTTGCCGAGACACCAGAAATCAAACTCTTTGGCAAATGGAGCACAGATGATGTGCAGATCAATGACATCTCCCTGCAGGTATGATTGACAACTTTATTTCTAGTTTGTGCTCTACTTGATGCTGGATTTGCATGGGAGAATAATCATCACTGGGATTTGGTCACAAGGCAATTACCGTTAGGGTTTTGGTATTTAATATAAAACCTGTCAAGAACTGGTGTTTCAACCCAGCATAAAAAATACATTATATTTTGCTTAAAGAACAATTGTTTGAGCTTTGTGACATTATGACAGTAAAGCATATTTCCCTCCCAAATTCACCAGAAATGTTAATTGTTATTTCTAAATCAAAGTAATACTTGTTGTCCTGCCTGTATTTTACACTGATTTAAAAAAACAATAACTGTAATTTTGTACTGATAGTAGAAACTTTCTGTATTTCAGTAACAATCACCATTCTAAATGGTCGTTACTGTGCAAAAAATCTTAGTTGTCCTAAAAGAAGAGATGCTTTTTATGCACATTTTTGTCAGTGATGTATGTCAGTGAGTATCCATTTGACATTCATTTGCACAATACACTGATAAACAAAATCTGTTTTTCTGTTGGCAGGACTACATTGCTATAAAAGAGAAATATGCCAAGTACCTCCCCCATTCCAGCGGCAGGTACGCAGCCAAGCGTTTCCGCAAGGCTCAGTGTCCCATTGTGGAGCGTGTCACTAACTCCATGATGATGCACGGACGCAACAATGGCAAGAAACTGCTCACCGTCCGCATCGTGAAACACGCCTTTGAGATCATCCACCTGCTCACTGGCGAGGTGAGAACTGCCTTTTAAACTTCGGATTACTGCCATTGACCTAGTTTGCCTATTTTCTCCCCCTCATGTCAAACCCATTTGACTAACCTGTGGAACACCAAACATGATGTTAGTCAATGATGACCTCAGTCAAAATTCAACTTCATTGCATTTCTCTTTCCATACAATGAAAATGAATGGTGACTGAGGCTGACAGTACTGCATCTCATTTCGTGTTCCCTAAAAGTAAGTCAAATGGGTTTTGAATTGCATGATGTTGCATGACATTTTTCACATTTGGGTGAACTATCCCTTTTTAATTCCCCAAATGCAATCTTTATTGGAGACATTTTATCTAAGCCGCTTCTCAAAGAAATTAAATCAGTTCACCTTGTATAATGAAGTTGAAACTGTCTTGAGTTGCACTAAGTTCATTTTTCTTCCTCTCTCAGAACCCCCTGCAGATCCTGGTGAATGCCATCATCAACAGCGGCCCTCGTGAGGACTCTACTCGTATCGGACGTGCTGGAACCGTGAGGAGACAGGCTGTTGATGTGTCCCCTCTGCGCAGGGTCAACCAGGTCTGATTATTCAACTTAAGAGACATACTTTTTCTTTCTCTGAATTTACAAAGTTTTTCAGAGGTCAAGATGCTGCTCCTTTCTTGATCATTCACAGAGAAACTTGAGTTTTTATTTATATTTGGGATAAAGTGGATGCTTATGTGGTCTGTTTTTGTTTTAGGCCATCTGGCTGCTCTGCACTGGTGCAAGAGAAGCTGCTTTCAGGAACATCAAGACCATTGCAGAGTGTCTTGCTGATGAGCTCATCAATGCTGCCAAGGTGAGCAAATTACTTATGTTGCCAACACACAAGTACAACAAGTTATCATCCTTTGTGAATCTGCTTTTTCATTATAAGTTACTAAGCGTTTTCTTCTCGATTTGTTTCTTGTAGGGTTCCTCCAACTCTTACGCCATCAAGAAGAAGGATGAGCTGGAGAGAGTGGCCAAATCTAACCGCTAAATCTCCATTTTGTATAAATTGGATCATAATAAAGGAAGAGTGGAACTTATGCTTGTGCCTCGTTTATTTTACAAAAGGAAAAACTGATGTTCAATCTAATTAAAACAGTCCATCAGATAACAAGTCAAGGGGGATGTTGGTAATCACTGCTTTTATTACTTAATGATCATTCATTACACTTGAAATGGAAGGTCAAGCACATTGAGTTGTGGGATACACCAAGTGCAGTGTACTCTGTTGTATACTGCACATTTTAGCGGGTAGATTGGCTTTGCACACAGAATATTTTCAGATAGTTAAGTGTACATACTGCAGATACAGTCAAATCAATGTGGTAGTATACTATTCCTAACAGTGTACGAGTTGCCCACATAGCACGTTCCATAAAGCACCATTTCAATGCTCAGTTTAATGGAAAACAGTACTTTATATTAAAAAAAGTTTTAACATTTCATATTACATAATTTTTTTCGTAATTGGTGTGTTTACATTTGGTTTTTGCAACCTGAACTTTCGAGCTGCCTTGTAGGCTGTTCAGTCATTATTAAAGTTTTCAATTCTTGTGTATGGAGTAAGAAGGTTCTGTATGTGAGGAGAGAGAAATTGGTTTATATATATATATATATAAAATAATCCTTTTATTTAGACTATGCAGATACATGACAAACCAATTTGGATTTATGGTAGTTCACCTTTTAAAAATGAAAACTTTACCATTGTCCACCTTTATGCATTTCCATGTTATTTACTGTTTGTTTACATATATTGCTCACTGGTGTTTAAGGTAATACTAAAAGAAAGTTATTTTTACTGTTTTTTAGGCTTATAGAAAAAGTACTTGTTAAATTTTTGCTGTTCATTTTCTTTTGTCTTACCAATTGAATTGTGCTTTTGCACAATTTCATTTAAATGTTATTTACTTGCCACAACGTACTCATCACAAACTCCTTTATCTTCTCTCTCTTGATTTCATTCTAGCTAGAAAAAAAGTTACTTTGTACTTTTAAAAAACTTAAGTTAAATATAATATAAATACTATTTTTAGTTTTACTCAAGTACATTTTTTGGCTAGATTTAATAGAGTAAAATTTTCACTGGTATCCATACTTTAACAAGTATAATTTCAGGTTGTACTTTTTACACCCCTGTTACTGACACGGTCCCAGTACATTCTACTGTTCCTCTCCTGTTACCACAGCAACCACCTTCTCAGCATCAGCCCCCATGTCATCAATAGCATTGTTGAGAGCCTGCAGCATAATGGTGAAAGATCGGCTAACGGACCTGGCATGTCTTGGCATGGCCAGCTCCACAAGTCTGGTCGTTGCGCTACTAGTTTCCTTCTCAGCTTCTGCAAGCCGTCGTTTAACTTCACTCTTGCTGATCTCCACAGATAGAGCACAGGTCCTCAGAGCCTTCAGGTTGGTTGGATCAAGACCCCGCTGCTGTGCCAGTCGCTGCAGAGATTCATCATCCAGGCAAAGTGAAATCTGAGCCTTCGTCAATATCCGTACAGCCACTGTAGCGTCCACCATGGAGGCCACCAGGGGAACAGGAATGGCTGAAACCCCACCAGATAAAGAGGCCGCTGCCCACACCAGTGCCTTGAAGGCATCTTTCTTTTGGGTCACTAAGGATTTGGAGAAGGTGGGCAGTGCCAGAAGAAGAGCATGGGCCCTGATTTCTGGAAGGTCACCCCGCATCACTTCTAGAAACTTGAGGAAGTTCAACTTCTCCAAAGCAGAGGGTTGTACCAGGAACACCTTAGGTAGAGGAACCCCTTCAGACTTGAGCACTTCTAGGCTTGCCGCCTTCTTCACCTCCAATGTTTTCTCTGTATCCTTCACAGATGCCAGTAAGACGAAGTAAACTGTCTCTTTTTGTAACGACCGAGCTTCCCTCCACACTGCCACACTGTTAGCACTGGGATTCTCTGAGAAGGTAATAATAATGGCATTGTACCTCAAAACTTTGAAGCGCTCTATATAATCTTCCGCCTCAAAAGAGGGATCACTAGGAAAAGATGGCAGGTCCCAGAGACGAAAATCAGGATGCTTGAGATTTGGGAACACAGCTAATTCCTCGGAGGCCACTGAGGACGGAAAACGAGCTGCTCCCTCGTCTTCTTGGCTGAGTCCTCGAAGCGAGTTGATGAAAGTGGCTTTCTCGACACTTCTTTCCCCTGCGACTGCAATGTTGATCCTGCTGATCAACATGTCCTCCAGGGCATCTCTTATATCTGAAATGTTGTTCTTCTCAATGGATTCCTTCAATGTTTCCAGCAGGTTAAGACTCCTCAAGACATCAGCCATGTCATCCAGATAACAAGTAGCCAACAAATACAAGATAAGTATGTCACAGCAGTAGTACTCAAGACTCTGAGGAAGGTAGTATTCAGTCCATCCAAACAGGTACCTTCTTTCAGCTCATAAAGGATGAGAGACAGTTGAAATATCAAACCACACAAACCCAACGCAATCAGCGCTGACACACCCGCAAGTTATTTAAGGATTCCCTGTAGCATGTGGAACATTCTAATCCTGTTATCTAAGGCCTAATCCTGCTCACACAGACACACTCCAATATACGTCATCCCTCAGGAGCAACAAGCAGGTGAACTGATTTAAATTTCTGGGGGAATCGGCTAATATTCTCTCATATGTCATCCTGTTATGTAGGAGAGTGGGGTAAGATGTGTCAGTGGGTAAACCAACATGATCACATGGGAAATAGACCTGTTCACATACCCTGGAATCAACCCCATTCGCTTGAATTACTGACAAGCTGGATCCCACGTTAAACATTTTTGCATCAGTTCAAGTGTGAATACATTTCTCTCTAGCGATAATGATAGTGTGTTGTGTGAAAAACCTCAGAGACGCGAGTTCTGTTCCCGTGGGAACCAGAACATAAGCATTAACGTAAACAATAATGAGCTTGATTCTGAGGTTGCATTTTTGCTCTAAAATAAACATTTTACTCCACTGACGATTAGGTTTAGGGTTGGGGTTTGGGTTAGGGTTAAAATATGCATTCCTGTTAACTGAATTACATTATTTACAATTAAAAATACAACTCTCTTTTGGTGCCACTCTGTGGACATTTAACCTAGAAAAAATTAGGTATAGCTGCAGGCTGGAGATGTGGGCGGAATCTCCAAAGAGGGTGGAGTTACTTCAAAAAGGGGTTGATTATGGTTAGGGAAAGTGTTATGTTAGGGACTTCCTATATCTTTGCTGGCGGTTTGGAGCTCCCGCACCTTTTTGGAGCTCTGCCTGCAGCTACCCTGTATACTCTTCTATAGAAACTGGAGCTCACATGTGACCATAACACTTCCAATTTCGGCCACTGGGGGGCAGTGGTTCATTTTCTGGTAAGCAGAGACGAATTTTATCAGCAAAAATTTCGACCTACAGTTGCTGAATTCACTTTGTGATTAGAATGTGCATCTTGTGATGAAGTCCCACACTAATTTTTTTTCTTGTCAAATATTCTGTTTTACTCTGAAAGTACAAAAGTAATATTTGTTGCGAATGAATAGTTTGGCCACACCTTTTTTCTGCTGAACACAAAAGATGTTAGTCTCAGTCACCATTCACTTCCATTGAAAAAAAAAAAGATGCAATAAAAGTGATTGGGAATTAAGACTGAACATTCTGCCTCTTTTCTAACATCCAGCATCTCCTTTTGTGATGCATGGGAGAAAGAAAAATATTTTTAATAGTAAACTGAATTTTATTGAACTATTCTTTCTTTTTTTGTTTTTCATTTATTAGTGCTAAAGCAATTCAAGAGAAGGTCAGGAGTTTCAGAAACCTTAAATTACACAAGCACATTTGCAGCAGTTGCTTAAACTTAACACTTCCTAAAATACACATCTGAGATCTTTCAAACCTTGTGTAATATAACTAGATGCAAGATAAAACATACAAAGAGTTAATGTATAAAATATAAAACAATTTTTTTTTATGAAGAGACAACTAAACATGAATATTTCCCAATTTTTGTCACCTTGAATATCTGAACTAAAATATTGAAATATTCTACAAAGTCTTGACTGATTTAAACCTTTGCCTCTTTAGTTTCCTTTTCAAAATTCAGCAAAAGGTCAATTCGAATAAATCTCCTCCTCTCCCTTCTGTTTCTGGTCTGCTGTTTCTGCATTTGACATTTCATTCTGGACATCTTCATATTTCTTTCCTTTTCCTTGTGTGTCCCGCTTGATCTCAGCATACTCTGTATCCGTTGACTCCCTCTCTTCCTCCTCAGCTGGTTTCTTCTCTAGAAGGGAGTAGTCAATAGTAGCGTAGGTGACCTCTCCTACTTCTGCCCCAGCTGCTTCTTCCTCCACTGCTAATCCTGTTGGTGCAGCTTTGTCTGGGGTCCCTGCATCTAACTGGCCATGAAGAGGTGTATGTTCATTGGTTCCAGTCTGATCTACATCTGTCTGCACTGTCTGATACATACAGAGCACATTCTTATTCTTTTACATTACATTAATGTGCTATAAACCACAGGTCATTTTCTGTGCTTAATGGAATATTCCAGGTTCAATACAAGTTAAGCTCAATTGACACCATTTGTGGCATAATGTTAATTACCAAAAAATAGAATTTTGACTCGTTCCTCCTCTTCTTGGAGGTTACAGCGAGGCGCTTACAATGGAAGTGAATTGGGCCAATTTTTGGATGGTTTAGAGGCAGAAATGTGAAGCTTATCATTTTATAAAAGCACTTACTTAAATTTTTCTGTTAAAACTCATGTATTATTTGACCTGTAAAGTTGTTAAAATCATAATTTTTACCGTCGTTTTAGAGTTTGTTAACATTACACCGTCATGGCAATGAAGTTGTAAAATTGGTTAACTTTAACTTTACATAGAAAAGGTTAGTTAGCGAATATATCACACTGAATTTATTTTAACACCCATATTGTTTATGTCTTGTGGCTATAATTTTGAAACAGATAGTATTCTAACGTTTACGGATTGGCCCCATTCACTTCCTTTGTGAGTTCCTCACTGTAACCCAGATTTTAGCCTCTTTTTTTTTTAAGGAAAGGAAGAATTAGTCAAAATAAATTTTTGTTGTAATCAATATTATGTCACAAATGCTGTCGAATGAGCTTAACTTGTATTGAACATGGAATATTCCTTTAAAGAGATAGTTCTCCCAAAAATAAAATTCTGTCAACATGTTGTTCCAATCTCAACTGATTTCTTTCTACCCTCTAAAAATAATTTTTAAAAAAATAACTCTAATCCTACTAATGAGATCTTACTTATTGGTCCTGTCTTGTACCTACCTCCAAATTAACTCCAGTGTCTGGGTTTGCAGTCAGCACTTTGTGTTTTTTGACTCTGTTTGGACCAGATATTCAGGGCATGAGACAGAATCAGAGAAAACAATGTTTTAATGTTCAAAAGCATGAGAACAAAGTAGTTTACGATAAGTAAAAAATGTAAACGACAAGTAAACAATACCTGCGGCAAGACACCCAACAACACAATGTCACTGAGATGATGACAGCTGAACATGCCATTCCCGTCAAAAATGTGAATATTGTTAAGAGGTCCAATTTCTTTAGAAAAGTTTCAAAAGTTTGAACAACCACAGAGGTGGTATTTCCATCTATAAGAGAATATAGGGAAACTTACTCCATTGCTCTGAAATGAAGGTGACCATGATTTTGCTAAGTAAGGCTTGTTTCTGGAAATTCCAAAAATTGGGACTACCCTGACCTTAACTTTAACCAAAAACTACCAGTAAAATCAAAGGTAAATGACAGGTTACCATAATGTTGTGTTTTGGGTGCTGGTCCCTCAACATGGAATACTGGTGTGCTGGTGTCCCCACCAGGCTTTTAAACTAGCTTAACCAGCTTCATCAGAAAGACCATGCTGGTAGACCAGCAAGGCTTTGCTGGTGAAAAGCATGGCATTGCTGATCCACCAGCTAGACCAGCATCAAACCAGCCTAGACCAGCATGGAAATTGCATGCTGGTTAAACTGGTCTTTTCAACAGGGTTGGTAAGAATTTTCCATACCCAACCCTGACCCTAAACCTACCCCTAAAATCTGATTACTGGTCAATAGGAATCTTATTTTAGGACCAACAACGATGTTGCTTCAGAAATGTGTCCACCTTGGTCACCCTTCAGTTAGACCAATACAAATATCTGAGACCTATTTTTTACTGTATGTTTACAATTGTTACATCTTTCTTTTTCTTTTTTTTTTTTTTTTAATGTATTTTTTTGTTTTGTTGACTAATTAAATTGCAAAAATGCAGTTCTTAAAGGCAGTAGTCTTCAGTAACTGTGTAAAACAGTATAACTGCTCACCTGTAGTTCCTCTGGTGTCAGTCAGCATCTTTTGACCTTTCTCAGTCAAATGTTCACTTACAGTACTGTGCAACTTTAGGTCTGTTGGTCTTATTGTCCAGTTAATAACTGATTCATCTGTAGGATCTAGGATATAATGAATATCTGATTATATAATTGGTTCTAGAAGGCAGATTATGTTAGCACAAGCTCTGCTTCACTAACACATGAACAGGGTTAGGAAGGTTACTTTTAAAAAGTATTCCGCTACAGATTACAGAATTCATCTGTAAAATGTAATTTGTAATGTTTTCCTTTAGATGGTCAGTAATGTAATCTAAATATTTTGGATTACTTCTTTAGCACTGGCAAATATTTTCACTTCTATTGACTATAACAAGTAAATAAAGTAAGAAAAAAACACTTACATAAAAAAATAAAAAAACATTCTCTGAAAAAAAGCCTAAATATCTTATGCTGTTTTGCTACTCAAGTAAATGTATCTGGTTTTATGTTTTTTTTTAGAAATTTGTACATAAAAACAATATTTCAATTCTCATTAAGAATAAGATTTTTGCAGTACATCTTTGCTCTAATATCAAAAGCCTTACTAGAGAAAAAAGTTATGCTCCAATGTGCATTTTTGTCATCATTATAAAATATAATCGCACCTAGTAACAGATGCATTTAAAGGCAAGAAACAGCATATTAGCTTAGCATAAAACTAAACGTTCACATGACAATTTACACAAGGTAAATTATTTTTGCTGCTCCAAACATAAAAACCTGTTGAGTGTGCACAACAACATCCTTTTCTGATCATATGTGGATTCTGTTAATAGAATGAGGCAGAAAATATATTAATTGTAGTTTTCTATATGATGTTAAAGGCTACACTGGTCAGCATTTTTTGTAAAAATACCCAAACCACATAAAAAATATTGACAAGTCATGATAATATATATATATATATATATAGATTATAAGTTAACATTTTTATAGTAAGAATGTTGGAATGTTAGTTAATGGGAGAGTTCACCTAAAAAATTTAATTCTCTCATAATTTTCTCAACTTCACGCTGTCCCAGATGTGTATAACATTCTTTCTTCTGCTGAAGACAAATAAAGATTATTTAGAACAAATATCTCAGCTCTGTGGATGAGAGACAGATCAATATTTAAGTCCTTTTTTTTTAACTATAAATCTCCACTTTCACTTTCAGGTGTAAAAAGTGAAACTAAACAGGTGCCATGTGGTTTACAGATGTGAAAGTTAAAGTAAAGATTTATAGTTAAAAAGGACTTAAATTTTGATCTGATTCTCACTTACACCTATCATATTACTTCTGAAGATATGGATTTAACCACTGGAGTCTTACTTTTATGATTACTTTTATGCTGCCTTTATGTGCTTTTTGGAGCTTCAAAGTTCTGGCCACAATTCACTTGCATTGTATGGACCTACAGAGCTGAGATACTCTTCTAAAAATATCTGTTTGTGTTCAGCAGAAGAAAGAAAGTCTTACACATCTGGGATGGCATGAGGGTGAGTAAATGATGAGAGAAATTTCATTTTTGGGTGAACTACCCCTTTAAGTAATAATTTTAATCATGAGGGTTGTAACAGTTCGATTTGCTGATAAAAATTGTGATTGTCAACTAACAAACACCATGAGTGTTCAACATCACATACACCAGATATGTGTTCAAAAACAAGAGCGATATATCCAAAATTAGCACCAAAAGTCCTTCAGTCACAAGTCATAAAGATTTGTTCACCCCCCTTAAGCGTTTTGTGCCGAATTAGATCACTAAAAAGCATTTGCATGAAGGTATCTAAATGCCGCCACTGCAGGAAAAACTGTTATTTTTCCTGTAAATACTGTTGCCATGACGAGTAAATATCACTGATGAGCTATTCAAGAGATTGGACAGCTTCGTGTTGAATAACTCTCAAGCGAGATTGTGAGCATGCGTGTTTGATTGACACACCGCGTGTGAGTAGCGCTGGTCTAAATATTAAATGAAACAAATGACAATACAATGCAAAGTAATCTCTCCAGTAATCAAAATACTTTTTGAATGTAACTGTATTCTGATTACCAACTACTTAAAATTTAACTGTAGAGGAATACAGTTACTAATATTTAGTATTTTAAATACAAAACCCTGTGACATGTATTCAGTTACTCCCCAACCCTGCTTATTGAGAGACAATTTGTAAGACACACCGGCTCTGTTCCAAAACCTAGTGAGCTACCGACTAAGACCGCATTTTAAGATGCTCTCCCAACACAAAGGCTGTTCCAAAAGATATGTTACATTAGTATTCTGCCTTCTGATATACCTTCTTTTTTCCAAACTCTACACATATTGCACTGTGACAAGCTCAGTGAATACAAAGTGAGAGAAATGTTAAATACACCGTACTTATTTGTATATGAGATTCCATTGCCGTTAGGATGCTGCCTTAGAAGGCAGCTGCTTATGTAGGCAGTAGACAACAGAGCAGCACACTAGGTTTTGGTCAGAGCCATCATGAACTGCAGCAGAACTTTGAAGGATCTGTGTTTAATATTGCTACACACATTTGTACATTAAAGGAATATTCCAGGTTCAACACAAGTTAAGCTCAACCGACAGCATTTGTTACATAATTTTGATTACAGCAAAAAACTATTTAAACTCATCCCTCTTTACTTTAAAAAAGAAAAAGTGTAGGTAACAGTGAGGCACTTACAATGGAAGTGAATGGGGCCAATATTTTAGAGGGTTTAAAGTCGTTTTATGTTTTTAGAGTTTGTTGACGTTATGTTGGTAATGGCAACAAAGTTGTAAAACTGGCTATAACTTTACACAAAAAAGGTTAGTAAGCAATTTTATCACAGTAAAATCACGTTAACACATATTGTTAAAGCCTTGTGGCTATACTTTTGAAAATAATGAGTATTTTAACGTTTACGGATTCATGCATTCACTTCCATTGTAAGTGCTTCACTGTAACCCAGATTTTTTCTAGCAAGTCAAAAAAATTTTTTGGTGGTAATCAGCATTATGCCACAAATGCTATCAATTGAGCTTAACTTAACTGAACCTGGAATATTCCTTTAAATGGCATATTTTAATTTTCGCAATACTGATGTGGTAGGACTATGATATTGCAATTTAATTATCAACAGAACACAGTTTTTGATTCCATCAAAACACCATACAAGGTCAAAGGATGGATGTTAGGCAGAATAATAGCCTTGGTAATAGCGTTCACTTTCATAACATCTTTTTATTCATATGATGAAAGTGAATCCTGCCTAACATCTTCCATTGTGTTCTATGGAAGAAAGAAAGTCATACAGGTCCGTAACAACATGAGGGTGAGTAGAAGACTAATAAAAATATAGGCTGGTAAACTCACTTGTCACCTCTAGGGTCCTGCTGGTGCTGATATTTTTGGGTCCATAGCTCACTTGACATCTAACGGTGGCATTATGCAGCTTGGAGGTTGGGGTTAAGGTCAAAGTTGAGAGGTAATGACTCTTGTTATTGGTCAGTGTGATGCTATCTTGTAGGCCCTTGAAATCTTCAGATTTTGTCTCAATCCAAAATGTTATATCTGGGGGTGTTTGAGGGCAGGGGAAAGGGGCTGAACAGGTCAGGTTAGCCTGCTCTCCTTCTCTGAGAGGGGGAATATCTATTATGGGCTTTTCTGTAATGAGACATACACATAGATAATGGACTGTTATAGCCACAGAGGAGCTAGAAGATCTCTGTAGTCTTTAGATCTGTAGATTTGTAAAATCTGTAATAATATACCGATTTTTATTATATCTATGAGACACATACGGCATCAGAATATTAAATCATTCATAATTCTTTTTAGTACTAAGATGGAAAGCATGTTGTGCTCAAAGCAGTTTGGCTGGCATGCCACAACCATGTGTTACGTCTTTAAGAAACCATGAACTCTGCAGAATTGCCATTGCAGTTTAGCTCCTCTGTAGAAACCATTAAATCAACATCATGATTATTCAGTACACTCTTAGCAATAATAAGAAAACTTTAATTCAGTTACCTTGAATGACAACTTTTAATCTTGTAGGATATGTGAATTCCTGAGTATTACTCCATTCCACTCTGAAAGCATATTGTTTTTGATCTGTGGCTTTAATGTTTTTCAAAATGATGCTGCAATTTTTTTTGTTTGGATCCATTTCAAGCATGTCAATCTGTATTTTTTCACTCTTTCCTTGTCTTCCACTTATACTGGAGTTGAAAATTGTGTTATTACAGATGTTCGTTTTATTACATGAAAGCCACAGTGTGTTCTGAATATGTTCGGTTTTGTCTGGGTAAGTGAAGGTACACGAGATGAAAGCGCATAATCCTGGAACTGCAGTAACCTCTGGGGGATTAAAGATGATGTCCCAGTCCTTGTTGTTTTGGCCTTAAATAAAACAGAAATAAGTCCATGCTCGCCATAAATATATGAATGTCATTGCATTAGACTCAAAATATAAAACCAAGTGACTTGCAAACAAATGCTGCCAGAGCTTTTCTCAGAACTAACTTTCTCAGGTCCATTTTTGCAACCACATTTTTAGTTTTTCTGAATTGCTAATACACATTTCTTGAAATCTTCACCCATTTTCTCAAAACTTTAAACACAAAACCAAATCTTCAAACTACATTCACAAAACCCCTGGCTCTTCTGCTCAAAATCAAACAATCGCCTCAAAACTGTTTAATCTGTGCTAAAAATCAAACAGTGCTTTCAGATCATACACACAGCAAGTCAATATATAAACACTACAGAGCATTCATTAGACACTACATCAGAAAATGGAGAACACAGTGTACAGGGCATGTAGTTACAGTTTTATATTTATTGTATATAGTAAGCACATTTTGCAATTACTGTCAAAAAAGTATAGTAATCACAACTTGTAGTACGGTGAATATATTGTATACTGTAAGTACTGCAAGTAATACAGTATTGAATGTCTGTATATTCAGCACTTGCATATTGTAAAAATACAGTAGTCCAACCGCAAAACCCCAAAGAACAAAAAGTACTCTAAATGAAAAACACATTACCAGTGCATCACAGTGTGAAATGTGTTTAGAGTTTTGCAAAAAAGAGTGATTGATTTGATAAATGGGGTTAGGCCACTGAGCATTTGGTTCAGAGAATGGGGTTTAGTGTTTTAGCATTTCAGAAAAACTGTAATCAGCTGGGGTCATGGTTATATTAGTGGATGTATGAGTCAGTTCCTCTCAATTTCACCGGTGTAGTTTATCAAATTAACCATACTCGGCTAATGTTTGACCACAAAATAACGTTTTGTTTGTCGTTCTTTAAACTACATAGTATTTGGTTTAATCTCATGTGAAACCAATGTAAAACCAATGTGCCCTCAATGTAATAACATTCATACATTTTAAAGTGTGCCTTAAGTGTACAAATACTATCACAGCATCACACTCTTTTCCATTTGCTTTATGTACAGTTATTCCAAGAAATTTAAAGTTGATGAAAAGCATAATTAAAAAAAAATATTACTATAAAAAATTACATACCTGTACTCAAATTTAATACCATCAATAATAGCAATACCCAACTTGAGATGAAATGCATTTTAAATGCGTGTTCCACAAATCTGCACAAAAAGTACATTAGCATTTAAAAGCAAACTGTACGATCTAGTATTCCATCATATGACTAGCATTAATAAAAGAGACCGTCTCACCCTTTTCTCAGGTCGACCCCTTCACTCACTCTGTTCTGGGAAGCTTTAATTATAAGAAGTGTAAATGAAGTCTGATGAAACTTTATACTTCCTCCATTGTGTCACTTCCTCTTTAAACGAACTTCAAATGAGTATGCAAAAACGAGGGGGGCTTGTTGTGTATGACAAACATAATGAAAATAAATACACAGGTGGTGTGAAACAAAACTAAAGCGTATTAGTATACAAAGAAATAATTGATGAGATACACTATATTGCCAAAAGTATTCGCTCATCTGCCTTTAGACACATATGAACTTAAGTGACATCCCATTCTTAATCCATAGGGTTTACTATGACGTCAGCCCACCCTTTGCAGCTATAACAGCTTCAACTGTTCTGGGAAGATTTTCCACAAGGTTTAGGAGTGTGTTTATGGGAATTTTTGACCATTCTTCCAGAAGCGCATTTGTGAGGTCAGACACTGATGTTGGATGAGAAGGCCTGGCTCGCAGTCTTCGCTCTAATTCATCCCAAAGGTGCTCTCTCGGGTTGAGGTCAGGACTCTGTACAGGCCAGTCAAGTTCTTCCACACCAAACTCGCTCATCCATGTCTTTATGGACCTTGCTTTGTGCACTGGTGCGCAGTCATGTTGGAACAGGAAGGGGCCATCCCCAAACTGTTCCCACAAAGTTGGGAGCATGGAATTGTCCAAAATCTCTTGGTATGCTGAAGCATTCAGAGTTCCTTTCATTGGAACTAAGGGGCCAAGCCCAGCTCCTGAAAAACAACCCCACACCATAATCCCTCCTCCACCAAACTTCACAGTTGGCACAATGCAGTCAGACAAGTACCGTTCTCCTGGCAACCGCCAAACCCAGACTCATCCATCAGATTGCCAGATGGAGAAGCGTGATTCGTCACTCCAGAGAACGCGTCTCCACTGCTCTAGAGTCCAGTGGCGGCATGCTTTACACCACTGCATCCGACGCTTTGCATTGCACTTGGTGTTGTATGGCTTGGATGCAGCTGCTCGGTCATGGAAATCCATTCCATGAAGCTCTCTACGCACTGTTCTTGAGCTAATCTGAAGGCCATATGAACTTTGGAGGTCTGTAGCGATTGACTCTGCAGAAAGTTGGCGACCTGTGCGCACTATGCGCCTCAGCATCCGCTGACCCCGCTCTGTCATTTTACGTGGCCTACCACTTCGTGGCTGAGTTCCCAATCGCTTCCACTTTGTTATAATACCACTGACAGTTGACTGTGGAATATTTAGTAGCGAGGAAATTTCACGACTGGACTTGTTGCACAGGTGGCATCCTATCACAGTACCACGCTGGAATTCACTGAGCTCCTGAGAGCGGCCCATTCTTTCACAAATGTTTGTAGAAGCAGTCTGCATGCCTAGGTGCTTCATTTTATACACCTGTGGCCATGGAAGTGATTGGAACACCTGAATTCAATTATTTGGATGGGTGAGCAAATACTTTTGGCAATATAGTGTATATATAGCACTGAGAAAAAGACAGGGGCACAACTACCCATTTCCGAGCGGTTATGCGAAACAAAATTTTGCACCCCATGCATTTGTTGGGGGTGGGGGGTGTTGATGTTGGAGGGGTCAAGGAGGCCGATTGTGCCCCCTTTAGTGAGCAGCCGGTGGCCCCCTTTATATGGTGCCCATATGCATTGCATACCTTGCGTATATGGTTTTTGTGCCTCTGGAAAAAGATGAGATTTTATGTTTAGAACGATTAAGATTTGAAAGATGCAGAATATTTTTTTAATTTTCAAGGAGTGCATTGCAAAGTTTCAGGGTAACAAACACTTAGTGATCTGCACCCCATGAAGTACTACTATTTATTGTCATTTTTGTTATAAAAATAAAAAAAAATCAATTTACAGGCAAAATTATGAACCCAGAAAGATCAATGTTGGTTGTAAGGTAATACAAAGAAGTTTTCCAGTGTTTAGGACAGAGAATGGAGAGTTATGTGAGAATTAGACAAACAAGACAAACTTAACTATACTGGAAATACTTATTCTCTTAGCTTGGTGTCGATTACTTAAATGAAATGTGATTTTAATCAATTTGATTAAACTTGAATTGAAGTCTTGTGAGAAAGATCTTGAATTTCTTCAGCTATATATATATATATATATATATATATATATATATATATATATATATATATATATATATATATATATATATATATATACACTGGCAGCCAAAAGTTTGGAATAATGTACAGATTTTGCTGTTTCAGAAGGAAATTGCTGCTTTAATCCACCAAAGTGGCATTCAGCTGATCACAAAGTATAGTCAGGACATTACTGATGTAAAAAACAGCACCATCACTATTTGAAAAAAGTCATTTTTGATCAAACCTAGACAGGCCCCATTTCCAGCAGCCATCACTCCAACACCTTATCCTTGAGTAATCATGCTAAATTGATAATTTGGTATACAATAAAAATACACTGTACTCCCCCATAAATATGAAGTGTTGTGTTGACATTCAGTTGTCGGTTGATAGTCAGTTGCCAGTGTATTATTAAGAGAAGTATAAAATGTGAGTCCAGTCTGAGGCTAATAAAGTGCATTGCTGATATATGTATCCTGAGCGATCAAGAGTTCAAAAGTCTGATTGCTTGGGGGAAGAAGCTGTCATGAATGTCTAACTGTCTAAAAAAAATAAAGCAAAAATAAAAAACACAGAACCACTGTTGAAAAGACCGGATTAACCAGAATGCAATACCCATGCTGTTCTGGGCTGGTTTATGTTGGTTTGGTGCTGGTCTAGCAGGTGGACCATGTTGTTATGCCATGTTGTTCACCAGCAAAACTTAGCTGGTGAACCTTGCCAAACTATATATATATATATATATATATATATATATATATATATATATATTTTTTTTTTTTTTCTTTTTTTTTTTTTTGAGTAATGCTGGATAAAAAGGAAAAAGCCTTGTTGGAATACCAGCATTCCAGCATCCTGTGTTTTGGAGGAGCATTCAAAACACAAAATATGCTGGTGACCATTCATGCTGTCTGTTCGTTTGTTTCAGCAGAGATAACTTCACATGATTAATGTGCACACATTTTTATTGGATGTTGCACATTTATGTTATGGAAGCACATGATACCTTTGGAAAGACTCCCGACAGCACAAAACCACTGAGAAGATGACTGCTGAACTTGATACTCCTGTCAAAAATATGAGTATAGCTTTGATGTCCAAATGTGTTAGAAAAGCTGCTTTTCCTTGAATTTAAAAACACAGACTTGTTACTTACATCTGTAGAAGAATTTAGAAAATATAATCCATTATACTGAAATGAAACTGATCTTTTAAACTGTTGATGTTTAGGGGAAGACCAGGTTGTCTCACAGGGAAGTTGACACAAGGGTTATACATTAGTAACTTTAAGGTTTTGGGCCAAAGCTCAAAGCTCAAATTGTATTAATTTCAATCTTGTCCATAAATTAGATTTTATATTTCTTTGTGTTACCTTTTACATTTTGCTTTTAATTGTTCATAATTGTTTTGCTAAATATAGTTTGCAGGCTCTATTGTGACAATTAGTGTGACAACCTGTGCATTTCATGAGTGTATCTTTTTCCTGGGTAACAAAAGGAGACATTTTCTTCTTAAACGTCATCATTGCAGTCCAGAAGTTCATACAAAAATGCAAGAAATTTCAGTGTCTCCAATAACTGTTTAATTTAACCCTAAAACAGGTTGTAAGTTGTATCTCACAGGATGTGTTGTCCTATTAAGGTACAAAAAAGTCAAAGTCATCAATATTTCTGTGTTTTACTTGATGCCAAAAATAATGAGTTGCTGATTCTCTTATTTTAAAACATATCATATGTGCATGTGTGTCTCTGTGTGTGTGTGTGTGTGTGTGTTTGTGTATGTGAGAGAGAGAGAGAGAGAGAGAGAGAGAGAGAGAGTGTGTGTGTGTGTGTGTGTGTGTGTGTGTTTGTGAGTGTGTGTAGCATTAATAAAAGAGACCGTCTCACATTTACATTTATTTATTTGGCAGACACTTTTATCCAAAGCAACTTACAAAAGAGGAATAATACATCATAAGTGGAAAAGATGTGTCTTTAGACAGAGAGTGAGTCTACTCCACTAATGGGGGACAGTGAAACCAAAAGTCCAGGAAAGTGATTCGGTGTCTCTTTGCATGTGTACAACAAGACGCTGCTCATTAGCCGACCGCATGCTTCTGGTGGGAACATAGCTCTGCAGAAATGATTTTAGGTACACTGGAGCAGACCCAGTGACTGTTCTGTATGCCAGCATCAGAGCCTTGAATTTGATATGTGCAGCAACTGGCAGCCAGTGAAGCAGGGGCGGATTTAGGCATGGTTGGATTTAGGCATGGGCAACATGGCCCGCACCCGGAGGCGGCATCTTGCCGGGGGTGGCACGAGTCCACCAGCTATCTCGTCTCCAACCACCCACAACTCGTTGGGCTGGAAAGACAAGTAGAGATGTATGTCATTGGCGAAGCAGTGTTAAGAGAACCCATGTGCTTGAATGATGGGTCCCAATGATGTTGTGTACATAGAGAAGAGAAGTAGCCCAAGCACTGAGCCCTGAGGTACCCCAGTAAGTTGCTGATGTGACTTGGACACCTCACCTCTACAGGCTACCTTGAAAGACCTACCTGAGAGATAGGACTTAAACCAGTCAAGCACAGTTCCTGTGATGCCCAGAGTAGAGAGGGTGGGCAGTATAGAATAGAATAGAATAGAAACCTTTATTTTGGTCACACATTATACATTTTTTCATATATACAGTGAAATTGATTTGTTTTCACATATCCCAGCTAAGCTGGGGTCAGAGTGCAGGGTCAGCCATGATACGGCGCCCCTGGAGCAGATAGGGTCAAGGGCCTTGCTCAAGGGCCCAACAGTGGCATCTTGGTGGTGCTGGGGCTTGAATCCCCGACCTTCTGGTCAGTAACCCATGATCTGATGGTTGACTGTGTCAAAGGTTGCAGAAAGGTTCAGTAGAATCAGGACAGATGATCTGGATCTAGCTCTCGCCTGTCTCAGCGTCCCGGTGACAGACAACAGGGCAGTCTCTTGCAATGTCCACTTTTGAAGCCTGACTGATTGTTATCCAGCAGCTTATTCTGCGAGAGATAGGCAGAGATCTGATTTAGAAGAAATGAACAAAAGCGTGCACATCCAATGGCAAAAAGCTCAGTGTGGTTGCCCGACCAAATAGGTATCAGATTAAGTGAGAAAAAAGTTGGCACACCACAGCTCCAAAAACAGAAAAATGTATTAAAGTGTTCACACCTAAGGTGACGTTTCGAGCCCACAGCTCTTTATCAGACAAACTTAGAGATCTTATTTAAACTACCCTTTCGAGTGTTTTCGCCATGAATGGGATAAGAGAGACTGGTCTGTAGTGTTCTACTTGTGTTTTTAAGCAGCGGGGTTACTCAAGTCTGCTTAAATGTGTTGGGAAAAATGCCTGTAAGTAGAGATATGTGTTAATTATGTGTTTGAGTGCAGGTAGGATGGATGGAGAAATGGCCTGGAGAAGGTGGGAAGGAATAGGATCAAGGCGTGTGTTTGAGAGGGTGTGGTGCTGAGAATATATTGCTAATGACTGTAACCTTATTAGTAAAAAATGTGGCGAAGACATCTGCTGTCAGTGAGGTGTCAGGCGGTGGAATGGGAGGACAGAGGAGTGTGTTAAATGTCCTAAATTGGGTCTGTGGTACTGTTGATCTTGTCCTTATCTTGTCCTTACCCTTTTCTCAGGTCGACCCCTTCACTTAATGGGAAGCTTTAATGTGCAGATGAAGTCTGAAGAAGTTTATGCTTCCTCTGTTGTGTCACTTCCTCATTAAACTAACTTCACAAAATTAGTCTGCATGGGGGAGGGGTGGAGGTGGGGTGGCTGGGGGTTGTGGGTGATTGGAGATGAGATGGCTGGTGGACTGTGGGGGGGGGGGGGGGGTGTTGTGCATGACAAACATAACAATGAAAATAAAATAACACAGGAGGGTAAAAACAAAGTAAAAAATTATTGGTGAGATAAAAAATTGCACTTAGGATGTTTCGATTTGAACAGGGGCATGGGAAGGATCTTAAAACTGCGGGGGACGGGACACATTCTCTTCTCTGTTTTCTCATGTCTTGTCTCAGGCAGATTGCAGCTCAGTGTGTGTCTACTGGCAGGCCATTGTGCTTATTAATATTAATCACACTGTCTGCGTTCACTCGAACTGAATAGAGCGCAACAGTCTGGTTCCAGAAGTAAAAATCCCATTAATTTATCCCATGGACAAATTTATTTTCAATGATAATGTATAAACCATTAAGGACAGACTTACCGTGAGCTTACCGAGGTTGTTCATCGATGGTATATGCTTCCGTTGAAGCCATCCATCTGCGTTATCTTAACTTCATTGTTTAAAAATCATGTTTGATAGTGGAATGCATAGTAAAGAACTACATTACCCATGGTTCAGCAGAGAAAGATCCACCAATCAGAGAACCGTGGCCAATGAATGCCGCGAAATGCGACCACGTTCTTCAGTGATGCACTGTGAATGTCGTAATCAAGTTGGCCACCCTTCACCAGTAAACTACTTAAGAGTATATATTTGTACATATCGGGATATTTATATTGTTTATGTACTTACAATCAACAACCTAAAATCAACAATTTTAGATATTCCCTTTGTTTTTTATTCAATGACATCATTCGCAATGCTCCATCGTTGCTATTCATGTTAACAATTGCAGTTAACTACAGTAATGTACACAAACGGAACCTTATTGTAGAGTGTTACCAGAAATCTAATCTATTTTTTCTGAAATGAGACTGATGTTTTGTTTGTTGATGTCTAGCAGAGACTGGGAATAATTGTCACAAGGGGAAGTGCTCTGGAGATTGCTCTGGTATATTGTTTATTATTTTTATGTTTAGTGAGAATGCAAAAAATGCATTAAAATGATTTTAATGTTAGCAAAACAGTAGCAAAATGATTACTTTGTGGCCTCTATGTGGAAATGCAACATTATTGCAAATTCATGGGCATTTGTAATTTGATAAGTGACAAATAAATAAACTAGTTCTTGTTGCAATGAAGCTTGGTATCTTAATCCAAAATAACTATATGCACGGGCACTTACTTTGGTGTTTCCACCCTCATAGTTCTTGTACCACCCCCATTCTATATCCGCCCCTACACTTGTGAAAACCACAAGCTCCTGTAAGAGTGCAACTTTTAGTAGTCAGGGTTCACAGGACTTTATTAGTCCACCAGGAAACAAAGTCAAGTTTGAAGAGAACATAATGATATCACTAGATTTGACAAAGTTTCCCAGGTTAAAAGTATCAAATCTTTGAAAGATATTCATAGTTTTGTTTGAGGTACTTAGTAGCAATCCGTCTAGAAATTCATAAGCAAAACTGTAAATTTTGCATTGTTATCTTAGTAAGTTAGATCTGTGAAATAATCAGTACTCTTTACTTTTGGATGGGCAGAAATTCTCATCACAAAGTGTAAACACACATTTAATAAAAAAATGTTTTTCATTCAGCCATGTTGATCAGAGGACAGGACAGGATTTGGGGTTATGTACTGTACAGTAGAGTAAATGCTCAGTGTACAATAATGTGAAAAGCCATCTTGACATTCTCTCAAATTTGAACACAAAGTCGTCTTTCCCTGCTTGGCCGTTCATGTTGCAGTTGGAGTCAGGTGCCTTTTGGGGAGGAGGATCAAGTCTTTCTGGTTGCATGGTCATGCAGTTCTCACCGACTTTGTAGACAAAGCAGACCCTGGCCAAATACTCCAGGATTAATTTTTTGGCCCAGTTTGGGATGGGTCAGGCCACTGGGCCACAGTGATGTATATTCATAATAAAGATGGTGAGGTCCATGGATGCAGTTATCATAGTCACTGTTGCTATGTAGTATGTTCCTGCAGAATGTGAGAGAAGGAAGCAGCAATTACAACTAAATGTGTAGATCAAAATTAACATGCAGTTCAGAAATACAATTATTTATCATTTCAGTTCCATATAGAAACTCATGTAGCCGAAGAGATTAGTCATAGTTGTTATAAAAATAGAATAGTTATAGTTGGTCACCACCACATTGTTTTCAGATAAATAATTTCAGATAGATAATAATACATTTTGACATTCTCATTTTGAACTTTTGATTGTTACATAATTATTTTGATTAATATTTTTTCTCCCCTTTCTCCCCAATTTGGAATGCCCAATTCCCAATATGCTCAAAGTCCTTGTGGTGGTGTAGTGACTCGCCTAAATCCGGGTGGTGGAAGACGAATCTCGGAGGACCGTCAATCCAAGCATCTTATCACTTGGCTTGTTGAGCGCGTTACCACTTAGACGTAGCACGTGTGGAGGCTTCACGCTAATCTCCGCGGCATCCACGCACAACTCACCATGCACACCACCGAGAGCGAGAACCACACATTATAGCGAACATGAGGATGTTACCCCACGTGACTCTACCCTCCCTAGCAACTGGTCGAATTTGGTTGTTTAGGAGACCTGGCTGGAGTCACTCAGCACGCCCTATATTCGAACTTGCGACTCCCGTGGTGGTAGTCAGCGTCAATACTCGCTGAGCTACCCGGGCCCCCTATATTGATGAATATTAATGTTTGGAACTATTTTGAAGACTTTTAAAGATAAATTAAAGCATTTTGGGAAATTAAGTGTTTTTCCATAATTGTACATAATTATAGTTCATTTCTAAAATCTAATGAAATGTATATGGGAGTTTTCCTGTCCCAGGGATTATTTCCTGTCCCTTTTTGTTATATGGAAGTCACATTAAAATGTAGAACTTTTTACTTTAACTTCATTATTTATTTTTGTTAAATGCTTTTTAGGTATAGATTTAATTGAGAGGCCGATATTTCCCTAAAACAAACTCCCCCTTTCACCCCTGGTCTGCTGTTAATTTTCTTTTTGTATTTGACCTTGAACTTGAAATAATTGAAGAAAAAAAATTAGCAGTCCCTTTCATTTGCAATCTGCCTCCTTTAAATTGGAGAAAAAGCAGCTGACAATGCGTCAGTTGTTCAAAAAAAGACCAATATTTAAAGGACATGGTAACATGGTCATACTTGAAACAAATATACTGTAACACAGTCAACAAGTATTTCAAGTTGCACTTAGACGAAGCCTATATATGAGTATTTTAAAATCCTTTCACTTAAAGGCAAGATGCTTTTATTTTTATTTTTACTTTTATTTTTTTCTTGTAATAAGGAGAATTACTTTTGGATTTTGAAATCTGAAGGCAGTCTTTTACAGAGTAAAGATTTTGTAAAACTATTTTCCCTAAATGCATGCTAAACCTACTCATACATGTTCACTGAATGCATTATTCACTGAATAAACCCTCATCAAAGGATCCATAATGTGGAAGTACAGCAGCAGCAGTTTATATACCACTTTTTACAGTTAAAATATCGAAAAGAATCACTCATCATATTTCAGTATTCACCACAGAATTAATAGCCATTTCTCTAGCACTGCAGTGGGTGGAAGAAATACAACCGATAAGATCAGTGATTTGTACAGGCTCATAAGCACTAGCAAGCTTGTCAGTTGGAACTTATTTAGCTCTGCAGAGCTTATTTAGAATAAGGCAACTAGGATTAGCCTATTAGTAAAGTTTTTTTGGGTACCGACATACGTAGTTGTGAAAGGGAATGAGGAGGCAGATCATTTGGCTAAGCAGGCCTTGAAACATCTGCAAATTGACATTAAGGTGTCCTTACGTAAAATAGATGTTAATAATAATAATAAACTTTATTTTATATAGCATCTTTAAAGAGGCCTCTCAAGGTTAACATAGAATGGAAAAATAAAATATAAAAATACAGAATACAAAGATACTTAATACAAATGGATAAAACATGCATCTCAAAACAACTAATGATAAAACACAGTAAATAAAGTGATAGTGTTAAATTAATTGAATACAATAGTATTAATTAACAGCCTCCTGGAAAAAAATACGTTTTAAGATATGATGAACATTCGAAAACCAGACTGAAATGGCTCAAAGAGATCATTGACAATGAGGTGACTGTGTAATTGAGAGGCTGATATGTATTATAAATATTAATGGTTTTGATAGTTTCCTAAAAATCAATGAAATTAGCCATTGTGTTTATCATAAGGAAGTCAAAAATGATATCTTTGAGAGACATGGAAAAGTCTTGTATAATAAGTCTCAAAATATATGTTCCACAGAAGAAAGTCATACAGGTTTGGAACGAAATGAAGAGGAGTAAATGATGACAGCATCTTCTTGTTTGGGTGAAATATCCCTTTAAGTAAAAGTACAAAAGTATTAGCATTATATACTTAAAACATCAAGAGTAAAAGTTCAGAATCACATTCCAGAATATGATATATTACTGGATTATAATTATTGAATTTATGTGTTCAGCTTTAAAGTTGTTGCTAGTAATGGTGGGCTCATTTTAATTACTGTATATTACTTAGTAAAATTACAGCTCTGCCGAAGATGTATAATTCGCAATGTCACCTGTGACTATGTACAGTATATACCAGATGTGACAATAGCACATCAGTTTGCCTTCAGGACTTTCTAACAGAAAGACTTTCTAACACATGGTTGAAACTGTGAAAGGGTCTAGTATCTAAAACTAACCAAATTGCGACTGAAAACCAAAAATAAAATGTCAATAAGTTCTGGGTACAAATAACACAGGAACTCCGGCCTCCTGAATGAAATAAAAGTCCATGACCCACTCAGCTGTCGATAAATTTACACTTTCTGAGTTTTGTCACTCTTTTTACAACCTCACCTAAACCCTTTGGTAGAAAGCTCTGACACTAGCTTTGTATTAGGTTGATGTACCTAACAATGACTTTCTATAGCGGCGATGTACTTATCCATGACGTTGGAGTCACACGTCTATTGCGACGACATATCCTTCTCTCACGTAAAAGTACACGACTGTCTCCTTTGGTAGGTAATCGTGGCACAAAACACTCGCCATACACGACTGTCTCCTTCGGTAGGTAATCGTGGCACAAAACACACGCCATACACGACTGTCTCCTTCGGTGGGTAACCGTGGCACAAAACACACGCCATACACGACAAAGCAAGCCCTCAAATAATTTTTTGAAACCCAAAAGTTGCAGGAGATCGTCGTGCTCTGTTTACATTGTCATCGTACAGTTCAGTATGTTGTAATTCACTGACGTCCCCAGCTGATTTTGATTAGGCTGATCTCTCCAGTTTAAACTCTCTCCGGTTTAAGGGTGAATTCATTTCTTAGCATTTATAGTATGGAGCCAATTCAGACCGGTAATGCATATAAATACATATTTTTATAATGTGAACCAACATCCTTGTGTGATTTTTTCCCGATGTTAAAGTAATGTCTCTTATCGCAGAGACAATTATAGCCTACAATAAGTAAACCATTTGTAGGTTGATTTCCCCCGAAGAATGTAAACACTGGCTCTGTAGCGCTTTCAAAACATTGTTCCTTTAGAGTTCAGAAAAACTGATTAGAAATAAGAATTCTTTTTTTACAGAGTTTGGTGGCGCCGGTGGTGCCGAAATTACACAATTCATATTTCATTTGTATACCCAAGCCCATGTTGCCCATTGGGTTAACGCGGCACTGGCAAGTAGTAAATAAAAGGTCAACAGCATAATTTATTTATGCAGCAATGCATGCTGGGAACTAGCATCATTGGTTAATTATTGTAATTCTATGGCATCATACTGCTAAATCACAGCAGTACTGTAGATTCACAGTTAATCTTGTAACTTCAGTTTCATATATCTGCTGTAATTTGACAGTACCAATATGTGTTTCTACATTACAATTGAAAAAAAAAAAGTTATAGTTCTCTTGTTTATTTACAATCTTACTGGCAACTAAAATAGCCAGTAAAAGACTGTACATTTTTACAGTAAATTTCTAAGTGTGTATATTAAAAAAAGCAGGTGTAACTCACTTATAAGAGGTACATTCTCAGAGGGTGGCATGATCTCGGCCACCAGCAGCTGAAAGACGGTGAGCGCCAACATTACTGTAACACCCAGTGACACCTTCTCTCCAGAGTCTGCTGGTAAATAGAAACCCAGTGGACCCTGGAATGAGATCATAGCACAAGGAATAAGTAAGTTGAACACGTAAAACTAAGCCCTTCTCTTTAGTTTCAGAGTGTATGTCACATCTGGATACGGATCTGCACAGCAGACGTACAGAATAATGTTTTTCTTGGCTGGCATTCCCAGCACCTCCCGTTCCACATTATTGACCAAGTCTGCAAGATCTGCACTCTCCATTGCATTCAGAATGTCCAGCTGGTTTCCGTTGTAGGTCCAGGACCCATAGGTCAGACTACATTGCTGGGAGTCAAAGGGGAAAAAGGAGACATCCACTTTGCAGGAGCTTTTGGTGATGGCTGGAGCATCCCACATGATCTGGCCATCATAGCGAATGACGACATTGGTGTCCATTGTGCTAGTGAAGTGATCATCAGCGCTGAAAGAAAGAGAATATGCCACCAGAGTAGTGGTTGACCAATATGGGTTTCTCAATGGATGATACTGATGCCAAAATTTACCGCAAAAAGATTGGTTTTAAAAGAAGAAATTGTCTATGATCCAATGACAAGGCTGTCGGTAGGTTTAAAGATGGAAGTAACATTTCTGTTAATTGTCCATAAAACGGCCAAACATCTGCGGTTATATCAGTCTATCACCACACCAGAGTATAGAGAGATTGCAGTCATTATTGACATGGTAATTGGAAAAATCTCAAAATTTATATATATATATATATATATATATATATATATATATATATATATATATATATATATATATATATTGTGTATGTGTGTGTGTGTGCGTATATATACTGTATATATATATATATATATATATATATATATATATATATATGTGTGTGTGTGTGTGTGTGTGCATATATGCTATATATATATATATATATATATATATATATATATATATATATATATATATATATACAGTATATATACGCACACACACACACATACACAATATATATATATATATATATATATATATATATATATATATATATATATATATATATATATATATATATACTGTATATATGTTACAATTTGAAAGTTGCTATTAATCGCAACTATGACAAAATCATGTTATTAATCATGATTAAATATTTTAAGTGACTGATAGCATTAATATATGCAGTATATGTATATACTAAAAAAAGGGATGTCCAGAGGGGATATTTGCACAATATTTGGTTTTAATGACTGTACAGGTTCGATTAAACCATCAAAATATGAGGAGTATGTAATATTGGGAAGAAGAAAACACTAAAGCTGGTTAAGGTATTTAACTGACAAAATTATTTAGCAAAAAAGGCAAACTACAGCGTATCATGGAATATGGGTTTTATTGTAATATGCCAAAAATGCATAGAAAAACAAAAAGCTCACAGGAAATAAAGCATACATTGACTTCAGTGTAATCAGTTATTAATATTTTGTTGGTCCTCCCTTATTTTTGATTACAGCAGCCATTCCCCCGGGCATTGATTCAGTAAGCTTTTCGCATGTGTCGTGCGTAATGTTTGCCAAGCCTCCTTAAATTCCTCCCAAAGTTGAGCTTCATTGGAAGACCTGCATGACTTATCAAGATTCAGGTTTAGAATTTCCCAAATGTTGTCAATGGGAGTAAGGTCAGGGGACTGAGGAAGCCACTTGAGGAATTCAAAACGCTGGACAGCAAGGAATGCCTTTGTTGCGTGCGTGGTGTGCTTGGGATCGTTATCGTGTTGGAAAATACACGTTCGATCTCCAAACAGATCCGCCATACTCGGCAACATTGTGTTCTGCAAGATGTCCAAGTATTGGTCCGTTTTCAAAGTGCCAACAACTTTGTAGATCCTTCCAACACCTGCCGCAGGCATGCATCCCCATGCCATTATGTTTCCCCCGCCGTGCTTAACGGTGCCACGCATGTATTTGGTATCAAAACGTTCCCCTTGTCTCCTACGAACATACTTGACACCATCCAATGCCAGCATGTTGAATTTTGACTCATCGGACCACAGAACACGGCTCCAATCTTCCACACTCCAATCCTTATGTTCTTTGGCAAAGACAAGATGTTTTTTTGCGGTTGACAGAACTAATAAATGGTTTCTTTACTGCTACACAACCTCTCAATCCAGCCTCTTGTAGTCATCGCCTTGCAGTGCGAGATGAAATTGGAGGTTCCTCACCATTGCACTTCTCTTCCAGAACTTTTGAAGCTGTTTTGAACCGGTCACACATTGAGGTAATTTTCATTCTCCTGTCAAAATGCTCGCTAGTCTTCCTTGGCCGGCCACATCGCTTTACATTCTGCACGGTACCGGATTGACCAGATTTAGCCATTTTGACAATAGCCTCTTTGGTTGCAGAGGACAGCTCCTTCCTCTTTGCCATTTTCACCAAAACCCACAAATGTATGTCTAATTATATAGCCAACACTCTAACATACCTGTAGCAATTATAGGGTGGGAATAACGAGTGCAAACTTTGTATGACAGATTGGTCAAAAATTATGTCAGCGCAATTTGGCATTTCATTGCTTCATCACAAATAAAATAATTGAAATGTACATTAGTTTTACACTCCAAGCAAAACTACAACATGCATACAAAATCTTTAATACATTTTTAATAATATGTTTGAATAAAGGCCAAAGATGTCCTAGGTCGAACATCACTTTTGGCTTTATATATATATATATATATATATATATATATATATATATATATATATATATATATATATATATACACACTACCTGTCAAAAGTTTTGAAACACTTGACTGAAATGTTTCTCATGATCTTAAAAATCTTTTGATCTGAAGGCGTATGCTTAAATGTTTGAAATTAGTTTTGTAGACAAAAATATAATTGTGCCAACATATACATTTATTTCATTATAAAACTAAAATTTAATTAAATATATATATATATATATATATATATATATTATTAAATTGATGACTTGGACCAAATAATAAAGAAAAGCAGCCAATATATGCCCAACATAGATGGGAACTCCTTCAATACTGTTTAAAAAGCATCCCAGGGTGATACCTCAAGAAGTTGGTTGAGAAAATGTCAAGAGTACATATCTGCAAATTCTAGGCAAAGGGTGACTACTTTGAAGATGCTAAAATATAACACAGTTTTGATTTATTTTGGATTTTGTTTAGTCACAACATAATTCCCATAGTTCCATTTATGTTATTCCAGAGTTTTGATGACTTTACTATTATTCTAAAATGTGAAGAAAAAAAAAATATAATAAAGAATGAGTGTTTCAAAACTTTTGACTGGTAGTATATATATATATATATATATATCATATTTTCTATGTTTGCACAAAAAAATTGGTCAAGAAATGATTCTGAGGACACAAGATCAGCAAATTTGTTTCTGTGTTTTAAGTTTTCTTTTTTGACACATTAACTCAAGCCCCTAAAGGAATAATCTGTTCAAGTCTTCTGAAGCCATATGGTCACTTTGTGTGAAATGACCGCAATTAGACTCTCTATCCACTGAAAACCTTCTGTAACACTGTTGCCACATCCACACTATTCTGTTTTCTTTCAAAAACTAAATTTTCAGTTTCCTAATGTCATCTTTTTCCAAAGTATGCGGTAATGGAGCAAAAAGCCATTCTAGTGTGGATGAGAGGCGTAAACGCATCAAAATGAATACTTTAAACGAAAATGTATTCGTATGGACGTTGTGATTTAAGTCTGTTAATCTCACAAAGCTATTGTGTGACTTCAGAAGACTTGAAATGTAGCGCACAGTACCACTTATAGTCATAAAAACAGAATCATTAATTTTTCCTGAACACTCAATAATAAAATAGCTTTATTAAGTGTTCAGCTTGTGCCTCCATAGGAGAAAGAGCATATAAGAAAGACAAACCCAATACCAATCCGACATACTTTTTATATAGGACTATATCTGGTCTCCATACATAACTATAGGTATACGACTATAGCCCGCCATAGTCATCTTTATTCCATGTGAGATATGTGTCTATCCACACCTGCCATATCCATAGATACGCAGTCAGAATCTGGTTGTGCTTGTCCTGAAACAGAGGGGGACACGGCCCCAGCAAGCAGTAGAATTTAATAACTGAATGGAATACTAGCTTACTACTTATTGAATACTATGCAGTATACACTGCATACTGCCCACTATTTTTTTAAATAGTGTGTAAAACAGTAGGCATTATTCCACGATAAATGTGTCAAACAGTAGTATGCTACAAGGTTATAATATGACCTAATTATTTTGCGTGTTCAGTGTTGGGTGTATCCGATAACAAAGTAATTAGTTACTGCAATCTAATTACTTTTAAGTTAAAAGTAGTGTAAAGCATTACATTTTAAATTCTTGTAATCAGATTACATTTAGTGACTTTCAATTAAAGTAATTACTTTTAAGTAAATTACTTGCGCTAAAGTAATATGTATAATGCATTTAAAATATGAATTCGTATGTACGTCTGTTAGCGTTTTTGTGACAGCTGAAGCGTACGTGACAATGAATGAGGAAATATAGACATTTTGAATGAACGGAAAACAAAACTTTTCTAGGAAAAGTGATTTAGAAAGTAACTTAAAAGTAAAATAATTAGTAATGTGATTACTTATTATATAAAGGAATCAACAAAGTAATCTGATTACATTTTTAAAGAAATAATTTGTAATTTGTAGTTAATTACTTATTTTGAGTACTAATTTAATTCAACGAGTTTATCATCTTGTACATAAAATCAATTATTTTGAATTTTTCCAGTTTTGTGTACAAATGTCTTATTAATGAGTCAAAAAATGTTATTTCTTCTGGGTCATTCATTACATTGGAAATGTAGGGTTAAGTAGTGTGTATTGCATTGTGGCACATAGTATTCCACGCAGTATGCTTGTTATTTAGCAAATTTAGTACTGTCGGTAATCAGGGTTTTCTATAAATACATAAAATGTGCAAACTGTGCTCAGAATATGTACTTACTAAGAGTAGTCTGCTAGTATGCTATTTGAAAATAACCAAGGTAAATGTAAGACCACATCATCCTAGATCGTGTTTACTCTGCCACTTGATTCAATAAATTAGTTTAGCCTCAACTTAAAAAATAGGCGACTAATCAATTAAAAAAGATAAAATTACTTTGATATAAATACCATTTTTTAGACAATCAGAGATCAAATTAGTGTAAAATCCACTTTGGCATTGTAATCTCAGATGATTTTGATCTGGCATTTCCCTGTTGGTCTGTTTTGCTGGTTTTAGAATGGTTTAGTACACTTGTCAGCTGGTCAGACTGGGGGCAACAGATTAAACCAGCTAAAACAAGCAAACCACCTTAGGCTGGTTCAGGCTGGGTTTTTTCATCAACAAGGTTTGTTAGCAACTACACATCAACGAACTTCATATTTTAGCTCATTTCCTGGCAGATAGTGGTCCTGTATTTTATAGGGTAGATTACCATGTCAATGATCTGTGAGAGGGTGATCTGCAGTGTGACATTAAGGATGTTTTCTGTGTCCTCTACTGGTCACTGGTGTAGTTGCTGAATAAATCATTGAGCAGTCTCTGGACGTATATCCCATTAGCTCCCCGGCAGACTGGAACATATAGACACAGACAAAGATACAGTATGTAGCTGCCGTTAACATCTTCTCAGGTGATTCAGTCACAACTGGACAGCGCTAAATACAGATACAAACGTTGTCCAATATGTTCTGTGATCTGGTCACTAAACCACATTAGGAGGTAGTCAGAAAAGCATGTGTCCACACTGCATTTCGAGTGTTTGTGCTAAAGCAAACAGTTAAGGACTGCCCACTCACCTGTCAATCACCCATTGTGCTAAAAGAAGGGTTTAGGAGATGTAAAGTGGATTTAAAGCCTCAGTCACCATTCACTTTCACTGCATCTTTTTCCAAACAATTAAAATGTCAATGGTGACTCAGGCTGGTATATCTCATTTTGTTTTTCATGGAGCAAAAGAAAGTCACGCAGGTTTGGAACAGCATTTAGCTGAGTAAATGATGACAACATTTTCATTTTTGTGTGAACTATCACTTTAATCTGTAATGTAGTTATTTTACATGCTTTTGTGCTGTTGGATTGGATGGATCAGACACACGTGAAAACAATCAACCACAGATGTGGACACAGATAACACATGTGCAGCTGACAGATGGCTTATTGAAGAGGAGTGGGTGGAAGGGATTTCCTGTTAGATTACATATCTGATGCTATACAACAGAAGAGATCCATTTCCCATTAAAGAGTAGGCAGATATCCTGGATGCTGGATTTTTCAGGCTAGTTGGGATTCTCATACAAACTGAGCAATGTTTTAATAGCGCCAAAGAGCCACATTTACACTCTTGGGCGGAATCAACCTGTGAATGGCTTACAGTTATAGTTGCCTCCGCATATTAAGCTGGAATAGGAGAAAGTATTTTATCAATTTGAGAAAATCATCTTTATCGAATTAATCACTTTTAGCAGTTATATGCATTTAAATTTCTCAGACTTTCTCTTCTGGAAAAATGCAGCCTAAAATATTGATTACTCATCTTGCACTCAGGGGTGTAAACTCATTTTTGTCCACTAAAATGCTCTCTGGAATTAATTGTCCCTTGTCCTAAAAACACACACTGAAAAAACAACTAATAATATTTACTTAATTTTATGCACTGACAATGTTAATGGTATAAAATTATGTACAATCTACTTTAAGTAAATTTAACTTAAACATTTCAATTACGTAATACAGATACTTAGAAATCTGAAGTGATACTTAAATAAACTCTTTATTTAAAATAAATACTTGATATTTGAACATTATTTCAAATTATATTTGTGCATGCTGGGAACACAAGCTTCGAAAAGTTAAGTAAAATTTACTTATTTTATTTATCAGTGAAATTTACTCAAATTAACAAATTAATATGACAAGCTTTTCTACTTTAGGATTGATACATGATGACACATTATAAGGATAACAAACAATCATAAACAATATTTATAAGCTAGAAAATATACTTAATAATTTCAAGTTCACATTTAAAGTAACTTATTCAATGTAGAAAATGCTTAATCTTTATTTGCTATATTCACCCTAAAATATATATTTTTTCAGTGTACTCTGAGTAGCAATTAGGGTTGCCAGTTGCCCTGTATTAGTCAGGACATCCTGTATTTTGGGCAAAAGGAAGACGCAGAAGCACTCCAAATGCTAAAGCGTCCTGTATTTGCATAAAGAAAAGTTGGTAACACTTCTAGCAATAGCAAGTAAATAAAGTCATTTTGAGTGATAAAGTTTTAGTGAAACAGGTCTCTAAACAAAGGTTTCTGGGCTTTGACAGATGTTCGTCACTGCTTTGCTGTTTCAATAAACCATTAGAAGAGATTTAAAGAAGAGTCCCAGGATTATCATGTTGGACATAAGACAGACCCCAAAAAACAAATTTTGAGATACTGAGAATACAGGAAAAATTTATGAACAGCTTTGAATCACTACATAAATAAATATCAAATATCGCAATTTCCAACAATGCGTCCTGCACCCCACTTTCAAAAGCAATTTTCTGATCAAACATTGGACGTTTCAATCTATCTGCAACATGAATTTTCTTAGACTTTAAAGAAGAGCAACTGCATTACTGACACACTCACAAGTGACCAAAGCAAATAGCAACAGCACACTGGAAGGTTACATTAGAAGAAAAAAAGCATACATTACCTGGTATACAAATCCAGCAGAGGATAAACAAGGCAAAATATTGCATGTTCATGGCATTTATCTCGTAATTCACTTAATTGAATAACAGGTTTGGTTAACGGGTGAATAAACATTCAATTAAATTTAAATCCAGACATTTCCGCTCCAGTAAACAGCTGCTGCAGCTGCTACTGTACATGAAAGTCAAGTAAACACAGAGACGCTGAACTGTTTAATCCTCAAAACAGTGCCCATGTGTAATCCAGGGTGGATGCATCACAGTGTTTGACATCATATTACAGATTGGTGAAAAAAAAAGCATATAAAGGCATCATAAAAATGATCCATATGACTCCAGTGGTTAAATCCATGTCTTCAGAAGTAATATGATAGGTGTGGGTGAGAAACAGATCAATATTTAAGTCTTTTTTTTACTATAAATGTCTAGTTTCGCTTTCACATTCTTCTGCTTTTGTTTTTGGCGATTCACAGTCTTTGTGCATATTGCCACCTACTGGACAAGTAGGAAAATTTATAGTAGAAAAGGACTTAAATATTGATCTGTTTCTCATCCACACCCAGGGCTGGTCAATCCATTAGGCGACATAGGCGACCGCCTAGGGCGGCATCGCTTCAGGGGTGCCGATCTACCGAGCCAATTTTATCATATGCCTATTACTGTGTCAAAAAAAAAAAAATACCCCCTGAGCATTCCAATAACATGTTGTGGCGCCCCCCCACGGAAAATGTTGACCGTGTACTAAATGCCTTACTACCACAGTACTCTTACTGTTTCTGTTATATCTGTGTATGGCAAACATAGGGAAGTATGGGTAATATGCCATTGTGAACACGGCCATAGACTTACCACGTGGGGTTCGTGAATCGGAGCAAGGCCCGATGAGTGAAATAATCACTCTTTTGAGTCAGTTCTTCTCAATTAATTTGTCTGACGTGCAGGCTGAATCATTTGAAGTGCTTGTTATGCAGTAAAACAGTAACGGGATGCTATAGAAGTCAAAAACAACGTGGAATGAAGTGGATATTTACTGCAGCTGCATTCAGTTGTCTTGTGCGAGTGCAAGTGCAGCCTGTGAGCGATTGTCTACTGCAGGTAAAGACATTTTCTAACTAAAAGTGTATCAAAATACTAACATTACATGAAAGCACTTAAAAGTACCAAAAATGAACAAGCCAATATGTTTATTGAACATTTTCCATGGAGTACCTTACCATATAAACACCATGATATGTTGTAAAAATACCAAGGTTTTACCATATTGTACCATCACTGTATCATGATACTGCCACAGCAGGATTTTGAGAAAGGTAACTTTGTCAAAATTCATCTTGTGCTGTGTAATGTGAAAAGGTGTCAAAATGTTTTTAGTCCATAGTTTCATTAAGGTAACACAATATACAGTATGTAGGCTACTAAAGAAAATGTTCAAATGATGCTCCTATAATTACCAGAAATGAATGCTTTGGTGCTGTTTTTGGAAAAAAATGTAAAATGAATAATAAAAACAAATAAATAAATAAATAAATAAAAATCTCCCTGGGGAGCATGCCCCCAGACCCCCCTATAACATCATGGTAAAATAGATTGTGTAATTGATGAAAGCCTATAAATGTCTACTAGATGTGACTAGAGGGTCAGGCCTAGGGTGCCAAATGGGGTAGGGCCGGCACTGCCCACACCTATCATATCTCTCCTGAAGACATGAATTTAACCACTGGAGTTGTGTGGATTGCTTTTATGCTGCCTTTGTATGCTTTTTGGTCCTTAAAAGTTCTGGTCACCATTCACATACACTGTATGGACCTACAGAGCTGAGAAATTCTTCTAAAAGTCTTCGTTTGTGTTCCGCAGAAGAAATAAAGTCATACACATCTGGAATGGCATGAGTAAACGATGAGAGAATTTTCACTTTTGGGTGAACTATCCCTTTAAGCCATTTCTCTCAGTTTTAGTGTTGGTTTAGTTACTGTGATTTGACTTTGTAGGGCATCCAATCTTTGTTTTCTATCAAATCTTTACAGTCGACTTCATAAATTCATAATGCATAACCTGATATGTATGTACTTTGTAAAAAAAAAAATCTTCTAGTGATGAGAGGTGAGATTCAGACTTCTAGTGAGATTCAGACTTGTTGGCAAAATAACTCATTGACACATTAATTTATCTGGTCATAAATCATGCATTCATGATGCATTCACGTATATATTTCTCAAGAGTCTGGAATATACATGGTACCTTCTGATAATGTGTGTGTGTGTGTGTGTGTGGGTGGGTTTGGGTGGTTTATGAGGACTTTTTTTAGGTTACAAACTGGTAATTACAAGGGTATTATGCTATAAATGTGGTTTATGAGGACATTTCTAGTGTCCCCATAATTTAAATCGATTAAAATACATACTAAACGATGTTTTTTTGAAAATGTAAAAATGCAGAAAGTATTTTGTGAGGGTTAGGTTTAGGGGTAAGGTTAGGGTTAGGGGACAGAATCTATAGTTCATACAGTATAAAAATCATTATGTCTATGGAGAGTCCTTATAATGATAGGTAGACCAACATGTTTGTGTGTGTGTGTGTGTGTGTGTGTGTGCGCGCGCGCGCTCATTATTATCATACACTATAACACAACATAGAAATAACACAAAAAATATTTTTAACCTTAATAAATGTACCATTTATTTGCCATTTACCCAGAGCTCTGACTACACACACACAAAAAAAATGGTTTAACAAATAAAATGAATAAAACTTAAAATATTTAGTTTTTTATTTTTATTGATTAAAGATTAATTAATTGAATTAATTGAAATGTGTAAATCTTTAAATATTTTTTAAGTGTGTGGGACTTCTCAAAATATGTATTATTATATTTATTTCTTATTAGTATTAGCATATTTAGTAAAATATCAAGTATATTTCATTTAGAAAAATTATGTATATTTACTTGTATTTACAGTTTTTCTCAATCGCATTGGCTCATTATTTGAAACAGTCTTAACATTCTCTAAACTGTAAGTGCAATTGTCACAACTGTTTTATGGGACATCACAACTGTATTACATGTCTGCACAATGTAGTAACTCACCCAAAACATTTAATCCACGCTTCAAAACCTAGTTATTGTGTCGGTAAACTGGCCAATGCCACCAAAATGAAAAGTATTTTTTGTCATCGTGTGAGCTGTACTGGTCAAAATGTTTAGATGTTTTTTCACCATGGCAGTCAACCCTGGACATGTTTGTAATATACAAATTTCATTTTTGTTCTACCTTTTTTTTTTTTTTTTTTTTACACTGACTGCTTACTGTACTATACAAGAATGTCAGTTTTGTCTAGCTGAATGCTATTGTGTATCACACTGAGCTTTTTAGATACCGATTTCAACAGTAGGTAAAAAAATTCAATACTGTACAATACTGTTGTACACAGAAAAAGGATATGCACATTTGTATGCATACAGTAAATGTATTTTTGTAGCAATGTGTTACATCACAAACATTCCATATCATAGATATTTATGGAATATACTCACATGATGAAAGAATGTTTAGAAGTTGTGAAGAGTATGACAAATTCACTGAGAATCATCTCCTCAGTTTTGATCAGGGGCGGACTGGCCAGTTTGGGCCGATTTCTCCCCTGGTTTTGATCAGCAAGCCATGTGCATTAAGTTATTGTGCAAATTGTAGACAGTTGTACTGACTCTTTTGCACACATGTGCCAAAACACGTGCAATTTGCTTAAATGAATAAGAAATTCTAATCTGGTGTGAACAAGAAACTAAATTGTTCAGAGATTTGAACTGTAATGCATATTGTGTTTATTTTGAGGTGCTTTCAAACTCTGTCCACAGTGTGGCAGTATTTGCACATGTGCAGCTGGAGGATGCAGAATTACCACAAAAGACTGAGGCTTACCCAATTATCCTGTGGAAATTATGATCATTTAAATAATTTATTTTCAGGAGATCCATACATTGTGATTTAAATTACACTAATTATCAATTATTTATTATATCTAGACTATTTATCAACAAGCTCTACTCATCTCTAACTGGTTTCAAAAAAGGAGTGAAACATATAGAAAATACATTTTATGTTTTATATTCTGAGAGAAATATACAAACCAAAACACTATTAAGGAAATCCCATTGGTGTAGGAAAAACTCAAATATATTCCACTAATCAATAAAACACAATGAAGGCCAATGCAGTTCAAAACAAAGACATGTCTGTTTTTTTTCCTGTGTGCTTGCCGAAAGGGATAACACTGATATTTCTGTCCAATTTGGCTTGCGGTCAGGATTTAAGTGAATGAAGAGCAGTGTTTGGATGAAAAGAATACTGCAGCAGTCTCGTGTGAGTCCAAATCATTTTACTTGCAAATGACATCTGAGAGATAAGGGACCAAATCTACTGCTCACACATAGAATAAAATATTGCCAATAGTGGGGCATGTTGTCACACTATATGAGTGAAGTTGTCACTGTTGGAACCTGCCATTACAGTAAATGGCCTACTATAGTCTTTTCAGCTATACATTTAAAGAATAATTCAGTTATGTAACAAAGCACTTAATAAAACTTAAACTAAATTTTTTAAAAGGTAACTTCCAAAATATCAAATGAAAGTTTTGGCCAACTGAAACTGTAATTAATAAATTATACTGTATTAAATGATTTTAGAAACATATACAACACTAAAATAAAAATGTGACAACTTTCCCCTGACCTGACTTGCTCTAGTACACTGATTCTATTCTATTCTATTCTATTTTTACAGTTACAGCCAGACAAAGAAGCAAAACTGGCTACCGAAAACTGTAACAGAAATATCTCAGGATTCAGATGAGGGAAGTGAATGTTGCATTTCTCGTTTCTTTAGCTCTCACAAGAGTCTCTAAAATCAGCACAAAAAAAAGTATCTAAATGGAAAGTATATGAATTGCTTCATAAGCAGACACAAACACATCTCACAAACCTACAGAGAAAAAACTGAAAACATGAAACTAGTGAGTATCATGTTTTACAGTCGTTAGGTAAGTGTGTAAAGCACAGATTTGCATGAACGGTTCCTTCTTTTTATTAATGTGTGCAGGAAAGTACACAGTCAGCATTTCACACAGAAACCATTTAATACTATGAAAGTGTTGGCCTATGAGAAAGTGACCATTTGAATTGGCTCAGATAACCAAAAGGCATAGAAATGGCATCGACTCAGTACCCTTTTTTTTTTTTATCATTACATGACATTATGTTTGTATACTCTAAATGTTGTTACCTGGCCAATGGAATACATTAAAAATAGCCTAATTTAATACAATAATAGGAATATAATGAAAATCACCATTGAAAATAATAGGAAAAAACACCTTTTTTCTCCTTTGGATTTTGGACATGTGCATGTTTTCATGAGATTCACCCAATTACTTCAAAGTACAGTATATTAATCAATTGATATTAGTGTAAATCAATGACTATTAGTGTAAAATAATTACAGCTTTACTTACTAGAGTCTTGGTTACCTTATACTATAATCTGAGTCACAAAGAAAAAACTAAGAAATATAATTATTACTGTAAGCAAGAGGTGGTAAATGTCCAAAGATAGAATCTAGCATGTGAGTTGAAACTTCAAGAGTTTTGTAATGGTCAACATGATCAATTTCAGCAACTACAAATACCACAGAATCAAAACTTTTTTCTTTTGTCACCCATTTTACAGATACAGTAGATAGATAGATAGATAGTTAGTAATGCATTATAGGTAGAGGAAGCATTATACCACGGTTTACACAAAATCACAGTCACAGAGCTTGGCAGTCATTGAATGGAAAGAGCTGTATGAAAATTCTGAAAAGTTTCTCCTTTTGTGTTTTACTGAAAAAATATACTCATATGGGTTTGAAACGACATGGGAGTTGAGTACATATTGACTCAATTTTAAACTATTCCTTTACAAAGTCCTTCCCCAAGAACAAAATCCAACAAAGTAAACTAAAAGTTACTTTTCTTTTATTACAATGGATAATGTAATCAAACTATGCATCACATGCAAGTTCCAGTACATTTAAAGGAGCACACATGTTTTCTTGAATGCTTGACCCGGGTTGAGAAAAGCTCGAACTGCTTCTGTAAACACTTCCTTCACCCCATCCTGGCTGAGAGCTGAGCACTCCAGGTATTTAGTGGCCTGGATCTGTCGGGCCAACGCCACACCTTGTTTCTGGGTGAGAGGGGAGAGGTTCTTCTCCTTTAGCTTCTTCAGAACCTCTGGGTCATCTCTAAGATCCTTTTTAGTGCCCACCAGCAGGATGGGAACTTTAGGGCAATGTTCTGACACCTCAGGGTACCACTTTAGCTTGACGTTCTCGTACGAGGTGTGGCTTGTCACACAGAAGCAGATGACGAAGACGTTGGTCTGAGGGTAAGAGAGAGTGCGCAGACGGTCATACTCCTCCTGTCCGGCGGTGTCCCACAAGTTCAAGCTGATAAGTTTAGATTCCACAGTCAACTGTGCACTGTAGTTGTCGAAAACTGTGGGAATGTATTCTTTAGGAAAGGCGTTGGTGGTGAAGGAAATCAGGAGGCAGGTCTTCCCCACTGCACCATCTCCGACCACGACACACTTAATGTTCTGCATTGTTATCCTTTCTTTAACCTTTAATAAATTAAAAGTACACAAGGGCATTACGACTCTGACACTCTTGACATATACTTTAGCAGTTTAAACACAGTTCATTAAAGACCCCATGAAATTGCTTGTCATGCACTACAGCCACAAAACTCCAATTTTGATTGTCGATACTGATAAAACAGAATAAATGACATTAAGCACACAAAAAGACCATCATGGCTGCGTAAACTGCTGATTATTATGTGTTTGTCAGCTAAAAATGATGCCCTTACGCCCACCAAACATTACACTGCTGTCATTACACATTCTACAAACATTAAACAATCTGCAGAGCTGGCTGTCGTGGTGGGGAAGTAGGCCATCTCATTAGGGTGTGTTTGTACCTTTACTCCTTAAGAAATAATATATTAATTTCTGATAATGTTTGTCATATTTTACAGACTTTTGATATACAAATGTTTTTTCCAGCCTGGTTTCATGTAAATTACTTGACCGTGGCAACATTTTTGCAAAAACGAAATTACGTGCCTTATTACACGTTTGTCTGCAGTTTTCCAGTGAAATGTCCAGTGGGGGGCGCCAAAAGCTAGTGTAATTGTGTTGTAATCAGACAAGGTTTTGAAGGTGAAATGCACCTGTAAATGTAGATGAGTCTGTAGTACATTCAAGAGTTAAAATTGATAGTTTTTCAAATGATGCGTTAGAGTAAAAGTTTTACAATATCGTTACATATCACTGTGTGAGTAATAGTGTGAAAAATAAGTGTTTATATAGTCATAATCATCCGTTGTAGTCGTGATTTGTGTGAAAGTAAATAAAACGCACAGCTGTAGCTCCTCTAGTGGTAATTTCACCAGGAAACTACAGCTAAACGTAAAACGCAGTACGTAAAAGTCAGTTTGCAAAAATGTAGTCACAGAAGCATTCATTCTATGAGACTAGGTTGTTTTTTCCCTTAAGGTTTATGTACAGTTATGTGGTTGTCATTAATTATTAGATACTGAGAAACTAAGCAACAGTATATGTAACAGGCTTATGGGTCTAAAATGAAGAAAAAACAGTTCCCTTTTCAAAGAAACCAAGACTGATCAGGCTGTACTGCTTACTGTTAAAGGGACTATCGTCAAGTAAGTTGCCTGATCACTTGACATGCAATACGTTATACCCTTTAAATATTTTGTTCTTATAACCTTTATTATTTTTTATCTAATATTTAGATATTTGAACATATGAATTATTGAATCTGAATGTAATCAAAATACTGACAATGTGGCACATGTAACTTGCATTACAATTGTAGTCAACTATGTCATTTAGTAATGTGTGAAATTTCATGAAGGTGCTCTAATGTTTGAATAATAATAATAATAATAATAATAAAAGCCAGACAGCACTTACGCAGCCCTAAAATGCATTTCCAACTTTTCCCCCATATGCATTTGAATGGATTTAATTTATTGCATATTCTTTAAAACACTACGTGTTTTGGCAATACAACAATAAAAAAATAATAATTATTATTATTATTATTATTTTAATGTTTATTCAGTACCTAAACTATGGTTGAATACTGTTGATCAGTTTGGATAAATTATCTGCTAATTCACAACTTGCTTTTTACTTTATTACTAAATATAAATCTGAACATGATCATTATGTTTTACATTGACTATTTATAATAACATACATACACAATAAATAGGGAAATGAGAAAAAGACATACATACAGTACAGCATGTAAACTAGGGGAATTAATACAAACTAAATGTGAAAACAATTAGTTCACATGATCAAAGACACCTTAATTGAGGAATTCCTGGACGTCCATATGTGTTTTAGGGTTAACATCTTCAGTTATTGTTACTTACAAATAATAAATTGAACTATAGGCAAATAAGCTCTCTGAAAAAAAAAAAAAAAGGTTCAGTGTAAAAATACATACTGAACTCCAATCATTTGACAATCAAATAGCACATAATATAAAACAGATGTCATTTTCCCTTTATGACATCACCACATTCTCCTTTCAAATTTTCAAACCAGAACTACAGCAGAGATTAAATCTGGCATCATAATGAATAAGGTGTAAATAAAGACTTTCAATGCAGCCTGACTGAAATATAAAATGATACATTAAGAAAGAGGTTAGAGAGAGAGAGAGACAGAGGTTTAACTCACCGTGCATTATCCAAAAAGAGGTTTTAATTCTTAATAGTGGTCTGAATGAAACTCTCTCAAAGTACAGTTGCACTGGGGACTGCAGGAGGAAGTGAGTGATACAAAAAGGCAAAGACCTGCTGGGGAAGTTCACAGGCCATAAAGCAAAGCAATGGGGCATCAAAGAGAAAGACACTATTTAAAATATACTTTTCATGCATGTAATCAGTCACTGCATTCATAACATTTTAACCATTTAAAACATCTTGCACATTCAAGTCCCTTTAGTGGATGAATTCCAATTACATAAAATAATAATAATAATAATAAAAAAAATAAATATATTGTATAATATACTGTAATACTGTATTTTACCTTAAATGCTTATTGAAATATGTTATTACAGTAATGCAAATCAAATAAGAATCAACATTGAGGAAAAATAGGAGTTAATTCCTTAATTGTCCTAAAAATATGTCACAATGGAATATAACCCCTTAATGGTCTGAAAACATACTTCATTTAAAAAAAAAAAAAAAAAAATTAAATATTTTTTTTTATGAAAAACATAATGTATTCTTTTGACAACTTTAGCAGCCATTAAATACTTCAACTAAAATAAAACCTGCTACTAGAAAACACTGAGAAAATGAAAATTCAACTAAAACGAACAGACTGAAAACAAATGAAAACAAAACTAGTCTAAACTAAAGAATTCAAAATTGAATATGAAATAGAAATAAAAACTACATAAAAAAATCCAAAACTATATGAACTTTTAACTATAACTATAATAACCAAAACTTATAATAACTAGAGACAAATATTATTTTTAACTTCTCAGTTAAATACTGTAAAAATGGTTTCATTACAAATGATGTTACCAGCAGAGTGAATAGCTGAATTGAAAAATGAACATGAACATGAATTTTGAAATTTCCCTATTGCTCTTCTGATAGCATGCACTTTTTGTTGTTGCCTATAGACATAGTACAGAATCCGAAATATTTCTTCTTTATTTTATTTCATAACTTCTCTTTGTTTTAAATTTGTCAAAATCCTCAAAAAAATAATTCTGTTTAATTCCAGGTGTAAATGTATTTTGAACAGAATTTTTAGAAAGCTGTTCACATTGGACTTGAAGACATTTTAATACAACTGTTATTGAGTATTGTGAAAAGTGCTATGCAAATAAAAATTATTTGACTTGACTTGAACCCCAGATTTTTTATGTGGTCTCAGACTGTTTGGACCCCACTGCATTTAGAGCAGCACACATGTTTTCTTGGAGGTTGGTGGCGCATAGTTGAGGACCGCTTGAACAGCTTCTGTAAACACTTCCTCCACTCCTTCCAGTGTGAGAGCTGAGCACTCCAGGTATTTAGTGGCCTGGATCTTTCTGGCCAACGCCACACCCTGTTGCTGGGTGAGAGGGGTGAGGTTCTTCTCCTGTAGCTTCTTCAGAACCTCTGGGTCATCTCTCAGATCTATTTTAGTTCCCACTAGCAAGACTGGCACATTAGGGCAATGATTCGATATATCAGGATACCACTTTTTCTTGATGTTCTTGTAGGACACGTGGCTAATGACACTGAAGCAAATGATGAAGACATTGGTCTGCTGGTAGGAGAGGATCCGCAGACGATCATATGTCTCCTGTCCTTGGGTGTCCCACAAGTTCAGACTGATGAGTTTGGAGTCTACAGTCAACTCAGTGGTGTATTCGAACAGACTGGGAAAATAATCTTCAGGAAAGTTTTTAGTGATGAAGGAAATCAGAAGGCAGGTCTTCCCCACTACAGCATCTCCGACCACAATACACTTAATGTTCTGCATTGTCATCCTCCTTTCAACCCTAAATAACTAAAAAGCATGCAAGGGCATTAACTCTCAGATACTCATAACATGTCAAACATAGTTCATTAAAGACCCCATGAAATGGCTTGATGAGCACAGATTTCCGATTGACCTAATTAAGCCCCACCCTTTTTCAGGGCGTATATAGAGGTACCCCCACTCCCCCGTCCCGGTAAACTTATGTCACTAAAATATGGATCAATAAGTGTCCTCTACGGAACATCTCAATTTCGACCAAAATACGGGACATCCCAGCAAATAAGGGACAGTTGGCAACCCTAAACTTCTCATAATAACTTTTGGCAGCTCGGTGATCCACTTCGCTAGCTAACTACACTTTGACAGCAACACCATAGATATCTATGATAGCAACCGCTATATGGGACTTTTAACACATCATTTTTAAGATGACTGTGTGCTATTTTTGCGTTTCTCTGGTGCATAGGGTCATTTGAAACAGAAAGTTGGGACATACAAGACCATCATTTGTGAGTGCATTTGATTTGACAAGAATCAGTGTAATGAAGGTTAAATCTTTTAGAATTTTGGTTTGTTTTCCCATGAGAGAAAGACTAAATTTTAAATGTGTTTAGAAGTATATTTTGTGAACTTTTAGAAGTACAGTAGAATATAGAAGGCCTCAAAGCTAATAAACATGGACTAAAGCCCACAGAACTCCAATTCTAATCACACCCAGGATCCATGCCAATCTATCACTGTTGTAACTTAACAACAACTTGTGTATGTCATCTTTGTGCCAGATTATCACTTGTCAATCTCTACAAATGTCTGCCCTTACACCCTCACAATATTACAGGGTTGTCAATGACCTTTATTTATATCTTTCTGAGAAGAACAATTCTGCATAGCTTGAAGTTGTGGTGGGGAAGTAGTCCATCTCACAATTCTCCAGAAACAATGCAATAATTTCAGGCAATATTTGTCATACATTGAAGGTTTTTGTAGATCAAATCATGTGCACTCTGTTCAGTTCCAAGAACTAAAAAAAGATCAAAACTACTGTGTGTAATAAGATGAAAATGAAATAGATAGATTGTTTGATTTCTAGCCAATAGAGTATTTGATATTGAAAAACTATGCAAAATAAATGATGGGTCTAAAATGACTCTTTCAAAGAAATTACAATAAGACTACTGTACTACTCACTGTCAATGGGACATCAAAACAGTTCATATAAAATACAAAATATAAAAGCATAAATACAAAAGCCACAGAGAGAGGTTTAACTCACCATGCATGATCCAAAAAGAGTCGAAGAAATTCTTAGTTACCAGTTTTCTAAATAATACTGTCCCTAAGTAGCTGAACTAGGAATTGTAGGTGTAAGCGCAGCCTAGCGCACTTTGAGAAAGTTAGTGACACAAAAAGGCAAAAGACTGGGTGGGGATGTTTAAAGATGTAGTTCGCACAGTAAAGGGGTGTCAAAGAGAAAAAATATTTTTCACACATGTGCTGTCACTGCTTTCACAGTCAGTTTTTAACAGTCAAATTTGCTTTTGCATTAAACACTTCGTTTTGTGAGCAGTCAGAACTGTATTTGTCTTATTCAACAGAAGAAGAATTTAATACATCTTGCAGATTCTTCAGTTATTTCTTCAGTAATCTTAATTAATCTTACTTGAACAATTTATTTTCTTTTTTCCAGTTTATTTTAGCCATTGATGGTAGGGTACGACTCTAAAAGCCCCCCCCGGGGTAAAAGGCACTTTTAATTTAATTTTCTCCCAAAACAATAAACAGCAACAAAAACGAACTCCTGTTTGTTACTATGCACTGCAAAATTGTCCTGAACTATCAGGTCATCATGTGAAATGTCTAAAAAAATTTAAATGTTACAAATTCATGTAACTAAAGTCCCTGAAATTAGCACATTTATTTTGAGACAAAATACTTATTTGTCATTTTGTGTTTTTGTTCAAGGTGATTAAATTAAAAGTTTTTTAAAGAACTGTCCAATGAGTGAAAGCATAGTATTTGGGGTAAAATCCCCCCTGTTGCAGGTGCTAAAGGCTGCTATTTTTTTTTTCGAATAGATTTGTTCTGAAAAATTTTCATAGTAGGCTTACATTGACTGATCATATAATAATAAAGATTAATGTGTTTATAGAATACTTGAGATGTTATAAAATGCCAGATGTGTTTGAAAATAACTTTGAAGAAGTGTTATCTTAATTTGTTACTCAAAAAAGCATTTTGCTCTCTTAAAAGCATGTTCATAAATTGACAGATTTTGCCCTATAACTGTTGTCCCTATGTACTTGATATCACTATAACCCCTGGGGGCCTTTTACCCCAAATGAGGGGGCATTTTTACCTCAAGTCAGGGGTAAAATTCTCGCTCACCACTTTTTTGTATAAATTAATTTGAATCAAAACAACCTTCCTTTATTATTTCTTTTCACACAAATTATGTTGCTCCATCTGGTTACACTTTGTAACCTGAAAAAAGAGCACATTTTCCTTATGGTGTGCCTTTAGTGCCATTGTACCCTACTTGCTTTGTATCCATCATCACATATGTTGCCTTCACCTATTCTTAAAATGCAAATGGTCAAATTTAGACTGTAAAATGTAACAGATGCTTTAGAGTTACATGTTGCCATGTCATAGCCAGGCACTAGAGAGCGGTGTAGTCATTTCACAGCTGCATACATGCAAACACTCTCTGCAGTCCCTTTATACAATAGCAGTGAGAGCAGATTTTCTGGGGTGACAGTGAAAAGAAAAAAAGCAGCAAAGCACTTTTACAACAGATGTGGGTGTCCAACCATACAGCAAATGTATCTTTATTCATGTTATACAAGTAATCAAATACTCAATATGGTACCTTCCATGCACTAGCCTACTTAAAAATAGACATAAATTTACATTGTTATTGTTATTTACTATGGGACATAATGGTGTTAAGAGGGTGTGTGATACAGTAGACAATTAGATTTAATGCTGTCCCCCTAATTGAGATCTTTTTTGTAGCAGATAAATAAGATGCTGCACTGATCAGCAATAAGAGAAATACTCAAACCAGCCCATCTGGCACCAGCAATCATGCCACTGTCCAAATCACTGAGATCATATTTTTTCCCCATTCTGATGGTTGATGTGAACATTAACTGAAGCTCCTGACCTGTATCTGCATGATTTTATGTACTGCACTGCTGCCACACGATTGGTTGATTAGATAATTGCATGGATGATCGTTTGAGCACTTCTGTAACTGCTGATCTCCTGGGATTTTCACACACAACAGTCTCTAGAATTGACTCAGAATGGTGCCAAAAACAAAAAAACATCCAGTGAGTGGCAGTTCTGTGGATGGAAATGCCTTGTTGATGAGAGAGGTCAACAGAGAATTGCCAGACTGGTTTGAACTGACAAAGTCTACGGTAACTCAGATAACCACTCTGTACAATTGTGGTGAGAAGAATAGCCTCTCAGAATGCTATTCTATTCTAAGATGCGGGTTGGCGCTGTTTTGGCAGCACGAGGGGGACCTACACAATATTAGGCAGGTGGTTTTAATGATGTATATATATATATATATATATATATATATATATATATATATATATATATATATATATATATATATATATATATATATATATACAGCTCTCCACCTGGTCATCTAATGATTAGACGGAGACCTGGAGAGGCCTACAAGCCACAATGTCTCACATCCACTGTTAAATTTGGTGGAGGATTGGTGATGATCTAGGGGTGCTTCAGCAAGGCTGAAATCAGGCAGATTCGTCTTTGTGAAGGACACATGAATCAAGCCACGTACAAGGATATCCTGGAAGAAAACTTGCTTCCTTCTGCTCTGACAATGTTTCCCAACTCTGACGATTGGTTTTTCCAGCAGGACAATACTCCATGCCACACAGCCAGGTCAATCAAGGTGTTGAAGGAGGACCACCGGATCAAGACCCTGTCATTGCCATCCCAATCTCCACCTGAACCCCACTGAAAACCTCTGAAATGTGATCAAGAGGAAGATGGATGGCTACAAGCCATCAAACAAAGCCGAGCTGCTTGAATTTGTGCGCCAGGAGTGGCATAAATCACTCAGCAGTAATGTGAAAGAATGGTAGAGAGCATGACAAGACGCATGAATGCTGTGACTGGAAATCAGGGTTATTCCACCAAATATTGATTTAGAAAACATTAGTGTTGTGTTGTTTAAAAATGAATATGAACTTGTTTTCTTTGCATTATTCCAGGTCTGAAAACACTGCATATTTTTTTTTATTTTGACCAGTTGTCATTTTCTGCAAATAAATGCTCTAAATGACAATATTTTTATTTGGAATTTGGGAGAAATGTTTTCAGTACTTTATAGAATAAAACAAAAATGTTCATTTTACTCAAACACACACCTATAAATAGTAAATCCAGAGAAACTGCTATGTATATATATATATATATATATATATATATATATATATATATATATATATATATATATATATATATATATATATATATAAACATACATTGCTCCCTAAAACAGCTTCAGTGTTGTTCTATCAACTTTTTGTTATTAGTTTTTGTGTCGAATTGTTTATTTAAATGGTGTTTATCCCTGTTTTTGACTCTGTAATATAAATGAGTTTTTTTATAGTTGTTTGAGCCAGATATATAAGCTACGGCTCTGGTTGTAGAATGAATCATACCAGTTATCTAAAAAAAATAGGCCTATCTGTTTAGCCTCACTTTTTCTGACTCTGTTGTATAAATTAGTATGTTTATTATTGTTGTTGTGTTTTGTACATTTTTGTACATTTTTCTCTTAGATTTAATGCTGTCAGCCTAATAGAGATCTTAATTGTATGTTGTGGCAGATAAATGCTGCTCTGATTGTAATATACTCCTTTAAAACATTTAAAACATTATATAAATTTTACAATCAGTAATACATTCTCTTATGTACAGTATATATATATATATATATATATATATATATATATATATATATATATATATATATATATTGAGTAGCTGTAGATGGGGAAGCTACAGTTTCAAAGTAGTTTGGTTATAAGGCAGAAGGTGTGATCAACGAAGAGAGTGTGAATCTGTCTTGTTATCTGGAAGAGTTTGTGACTGCGCATGCGTCACGCCGCAGCCAGAGAGCCCGGCGTGAGGCGAGGAGGAAGCGCAGCACATTCGGCCTGACCAAGGACGAGAAAGCCACCGTCCACCTGCCGTATTACCTCATCGGCGGGCAGGGAGAGTGTACAGAAACACTGTTTTTGGGGGGGAATGAATAACAATGTTTAATGAATAGCCTCCATGGATTCTCGTGAGAGAAATGAGCCGCTGAAGACGAACCTTTGAGTTGAATCTCAAACAGGCGAGACGCTCCTGAACTAGGACCCGAGGTAGTGGATCGCATTTTTAAACGATATAACGTTTGCTTTTGTCGTATTTTTACTGCATGGCCTTTCAGCGATGGGTTTGGGTGTTAAGAAATTGAGAAATATGGGTGCCAGTGGCCTCGTGTTGTTACAAAGCCAGGTGCGCATGAAATATTACGATATTACAGTGCGATTTGTTATTGATCAACTAATGTATGTCTAATGTTTGGTTGGTGAGATTTCGTAAGCATATGTGAGTAATGTGACTCAAACTAGTCGAAATCTGCTTTTTAACCACTAAAGTCATACCTGGATATTTAACAACGTGTGTTAATTTGTTTGTTATTAAGATTATTACGAGGAAATTGTGTGTAGTCCATACTGATTGTCTTCATATGGAAGATAAATATCCTGCACATAAAGGATATTGTGGTCAATATAGCTGAGCAAGGGTTGTATGATGGTGCAATATTGCCAAATACACTTTGTTGCACTGCAGAGTTTCCACTTAAGTGTTAAAACAAGTCTCCTGGTGAAGTAGGGGAGACCCACTGTATCTCAAATCATTGCTTTTAATTTGTATTATTTTAAGGAATATTTGAGGTTCAATACAATTGACAGCATTTGTGGCATAATGTTGATTACCACAAAAATTAATTTCGACTGGTCCCTTATATATATATATATATATATATATGTACAAATCGAGGTTACAGTGAAGCATTTACAATGGAAGTGAATGGGGCCAATTTTTGGAGGGTGTAAAGGCATAAATGTGAAGCTTATCATTTTATAAAAGCACTTACATGAATTTTTCTGTTAAAACCTGTGCATTATTTGAGCTGTAAAGTTGTTTAAATCTTCGTATTTGTACAGGGTTTACAGCATTACGTTGGATACAAAGCATCAAACTGGATATAACTTTACACTGAAAAGGTTAGTAAGCGATTTTATCACACAAAAATCATGTTAACACACCAGTTGTTTACGTCTTGTTGCTTTACGTTTGAAATGGTGGGTATTTTAATGTTTACAGATTGGCCCCCATTCACTTCCATTGTAAGTGCCAAACTGTAACCCATATTTTTTTTCTGCTAAAGGAAAGAAGGGACAAGTAAAATGTAATTTTTGGGATAAACAACATTATGCCACAAATGCTGTCAGTTGAGCTTAATGTGTATCGAACCCAGATTATTCCTTTAATAGAATAGAATTGAATGGAATTGTAACATGTTATTGCAACAATGTAACATACATGATAATGTGTGAAAGTGCACATGAGCAAATGCACAGTAATATCCTATGTGTAAGACAAAACAGTAAACAAGACTGTTAATATTATAAAAAAATGCATTACAAAGCAGTGCAGAAACACAGTACATTAAACAATAAAGTGCAAGATACAATGTACACAATGTTCAGAAACATTTCTATAATATACTATAATATATGGGAGGCCTCAGTGATGACTGATAGATATAATATTCCAAGGCATCATAACTGAAGATGGCAGAAGAAAAATATTGGACATAAAAAAAAAAATCTCTTTTAAATATCAGTTTTTAGTTTTCAAATTTCTCATAAGTTTTTCTCAGACAGAGAGAGAACTATACTGAGCATGTGCTGACTTGGCTTGTTTGTGATTAAAGAATTAAATTAAAGTTACAATAGTCCCTCCCCTTATCATCTCGGGGTTAGGGTAGTAGGTGACTTTACATGGAGGGGTGCTTGCCATTTAAGATCTGCTGAGTAGAAGGTGACAAGATCTCTCTCTTTCTCTCTCATGCCAAACCAGCTGTCCCAGTATGGAGCTCAGCAAACTGGTGACTTTTTGGATCGTGTGCATGTGCTTCTTGTGGGAATGTCAAGCGGACAAACCTATTCAAGTTAGCACAGACCACCAACAAGTGGACAACGGAGTGTCAGGTGAGAATGCCCCGTAAACCTTATTTTTGCTTGAGAAAAGTTACATTATCATCATAAACAAGAGGCGACGACCCCTTTCAACAAGCAAGAACTCTCTGTGCTTTGAAATCAGTGCTGTAGTCTTATTTAGGAATTATGTGGGGGTCTAAATATGGACCGTCTGCAAATAGGATGGCAGTGCATTCTCTGTTAAGCTCTGTCCTCGGTTAGGCTGCACCGTGGCACTGGCAGCGTGTCAAATAAAGTTGCCTAGAGCGTCATGGCATGTACAGTTTCTATCTGAATGTGTGTTCTACGACTTATGAAGGGAGATGTTTCTTCTGAGTCGATTCCAAGAGATGACTGAGATCGAAGTCTTGCATGGATGCCTGTGCATATGAAAAAAAAAAACTTAAATGTGAACAGCTTTAGTGGAATATTAAAACAAAAACTTAGTATCTCTCATAATTAAACCGTTCTAATTGTGCTGTGAAACTTTCGTTAAATATTGGTTTAGCTTGAAGTGCTTTTTGTGTATTGGTTTCTAATCTTGGTGGGGTTCTCTGAAATCCACTAAGGCACGCAGCATAATGAATAGAACAGATTGCAGGTGTCTCGAGATGCTGATGATTAACTGTCAAACAAATCATTGCGTTTATGACGATTGTCCGTTTTATGGCTTTCACGATTATGACGGTAGTTGTCATACACATTGTCATGCTTTTGCATTTACACTGTTATTGTTGGAACCCAGCAAACCTGCTTAGCTATTATATATTTTTTTTTATTATATTATTTTAAAATATATTATATTATATTAAAGTATGCAATAGTAAAATATTTCTATCCAAAATTCTTCACTTTCACACATTACTTTAAGGCTCTCCGATTAAACCCACAAGCCCTTATTTCACATGAAGGAAGACTTTTGAGATTCTGTGTTTCTTCATTCTATCATCTCGGACGTGACACAAGGCTCCTCTGTGTCACTGCGTGTCATTAACACTTCGTGTATGAACCCAAAATAACAAATAACATTTGCCATTACACAATCGTTATTAAAATTAAAGTGAAACTGGAGCGCTTTGCATTCACTAAAATCTTCGTTAATAATTTCGTGGGAGTATGGCGCAAAACGCCACAGACAGCGCATGCATCACAGTGCTTCAAGTCCAGTTCAGAAGTGGTTAGTTGTCATGCGCTCTTCAGCAGCTGCACTCAGTGCAGTGCGGCTCAGTGAGACGGTCAGAGTTCAATCAAATGAGACACTCAAACGCACCATTTATTCCCTTATTTGGAGAGTAAAATATGATTGAAATTTAAAGTACACAATAATCGCGGTTATCTCAAATAACCATGATCAGATGATTATTAACTAATCGTGACAGGCCTAGTCTACGTTTTTTAAACCTGACACAGCGTCCAAAGAAACGCAATGCTCCTGCGCGACACGTTAAATGTAACAGCAAGAACAAAACTCCCAGTATTTCAACTCCATGACGACGCAACACCGGTAAAAATAATAGGCGTAAATCCCGGAAATTTTATGTAAAGTAGATCAAAGATAGAGTTGACATGACTGAGTTTTTGGTTTTCATCATTGTCTTCTGTTTTTGAAGAAGCCATCGTGTTGTCCTGTTTATGATCAGATGCATGGTGAGAAGATGCGATTGGCGCCATCTAAACAGAACAGCCTCCCCAAATACACCTGGAATATACCGCTGCCTCGTGCGACAGCGACCGACCAACCAACCAACATGCTCGCTTCAGTGCATTTATGGAGTGCACTGTGGTCCATTTTGACTTGTGATTTCAATCTTATCATGTCTATTATCCAACACATGGAGAATAAGCAATGGTATCAGCGCTCGTAGCCCTCCCTCATAAACAGTGTGTTTGGAGCTGGACTAGCACAACTCGCAGTGGTCAGGTTATGGACTGCGGTGCGTTTTGTGGAGTGATTTTGATCTGATCACGGTGTTTAGTGTAAAAGTCTGCTCTCATTTCTGTTCCCCGAGTGCTGTTTAAGTCTCGCGTCTGCGGAACAGCGGCGTCCTTGTCATGAGTTTGAATTCTCTGCTGTAACTGTAATGTGAGTTCATGAATGAGGCAGCGCTGTAATTGGAAGCGCTTCTCCTCATGAATAATGTGGAGAAACGCTCAGAATATAGTGACAAATGCGTTGTGTCCTTCCAATAATAACTGAGTTTACGCATACACCTCATTTTTGTGACGTTGCTTCAACTTTCATTTTGAAACCGAAAGAACAAAATGTCTGAATAAAATGAAAAAATAACTTTACCCTTTAATAATAAATAATAATGAATGCTATCATTGTTTTCATCCTGCACATGTCTGTTCACTTCTCAGAAAATTTGTTTTTGGGTTTCATGACCCTTTAACGCAAGATGCACACTGATTTTCATGACAACTGTAAAATTCAAGGTGGCTCAGATGGTTGTATTGCATATTTTCTAACATATTTTTTAACAGTGTTCCACAGATGTTCCTAGAACAGACGAGTTAATAGAACTGAATGTCTTGAAAATCGTTCCGGGACGATATAAAAAAAGAAAATGGTTCTGAATAGAAACTGGTTCTTATTTCCCAACCTTAAAACAGGCAACCATTTCTTACTTGGGTCTATAGCTAAGACCGTTTGTCAACTTATTTATGGAGCACAGCGTAGACGTTAAATGGACAATTTTCATAATGCAATGGGTGTTTACATAGAGCTGGTATTGTTGGTACATTTGCACTATGGTGACGTTAATTTTGGACTGGTCCATCATCAGTCACGTTCTTCTTGAATGGGCCCAGCATAATTCAAGCTTGAAGATTCAAAAGTTGTCCTTTAAAATTAATTGCTATTGCCTTCTAATGCGCTTGTTTTTCCGTGTTATATTACTGAATCAAACTGTCTAATTTTGATTGCAACATGATGACTTGGGAGCCCTATGGGAAAACGGCCACAGTGTGCTGTAAGGATTTGTTGAATTGGAACGTAGCCCAGTCATTAAGCGATAGCCTACTACAACATCCGGCTACAGGTCAAACAGGCTGTTGTAATATCCCATCCTTTTTCATACACAATTTTGCCCTGAATTTACCCATACAGAGTGCCATCTCTAGTGTATGTGTGAAGTTCGTTCCCCTCAAGTTCACACAGGTGTCCTAGCAGAGTAACGGCAGGTATATTACATCAACTATGGACATGTTTCACTAGCGTTAGACAACCAGAAATATTTGTTTTGGCCAAATACTTTTCTCAATTTTGAACCGTATAGCTATTGGTTTTATCATCTGAAGCTTAAATGTCTTTTTAGTAGGGCTGGGAATTGCCACAGACCTCCCGATTCAATATTACAATGATATTTCCTAGCCGATTCGATATGTATTGCGATTTTGATGTTTTGATCTAAAAATGTTTTTTCTTTTTCTCAGAAAGAAATGTGTATTGAAGAACAGTTGTGTCTGAAATGACAATTGTTTTTACTCTGTAATATATAATTTGCAGGTAAAAGGTAGGGATGTGTAAAATTAATTTAACACTACCAATGGACCAGTCATTGCATTGTCTGAGCTATGTGACTAGTTAGTGCAAAGGAAGCCTTGTATAAGGCTGCATTATGTCCATTTGTATTCAACAAATAGGCTAAATATATTTGATTTTTAATATATCAAACTAATTTTGTTATTTTAGAATATAAAATATAACATATTACCATAGGCTATTACTATTATCATAATGATAATTTTGGAACGCACAAATGGAGGCTAAAGAGTAAACTTGTTCAAGAACTATTTCTATGGCTGAATTATGACATGACAATTCACATGTTATTTACATATGCATCCTGAGATAGTCTGAGATCCTATGCAGCATTGTCATAGACAGCACTATTCTTACAAGCTGCTCCCTGTCTGACTGACAGAGGAAAAAAAAGTGAGAACTCACAATTTGCTCCAAGAGACATGATTGCGCTGCATATCAGACACGCACAACAGCTGCTTTTCTTTGTCTGGTCTTCAAAATATAATCATGTGTTTCCTCAAGCACACGTCTTTGTGTCTAGCAGCATTTTTTGTCGACAGTGGCTGGTAAATGTGTGAAATTACCCGCCATCGCGCATGAATACCCTGGCTGTTAGATTATAAATATTGCGGTGACGTGACATAGTTCACGGCATCCAGCAGTATAATCCTTTTTACAGCTAAACTATTTATTAAAGCAGTGTGCGTGACTCCTGACAAATACTCTCCACAACACCTCTCAAATTAACTTTTGGATTAAGCATAATATCAGGAACATTGATCACAGCAGAGGATTTTGATGGTCGACAGGCGCTTTGATGGCTGTAGCAGCGGTGCATTAAAGGACTAAATGTGAAGAATTAAAGAGACAAAACATCTCAGTGAGAAACCCTGTTAATGTGGAACTCTGCATAAATATAGCTTCCTATATTTACAGTTGTGTTCAAAAGTTTGCATACCCTTGGAATTGGTAATATATGTACCATTTTTAAAGAAAACATGAGAGAGCAGGCAAAACACATTTATTTTATTCTTATGGGATTCATATTCAACTGTAGGTTATAACAGAATGGCACAATCATAAAACGAAACATGGCAACAAAGAAAAAAATGAAATGACCTCTGTACAAAAGTCTGCATACCCTTAGTTCTTAATACTGTGTATTGCCCCCTTTAGCATCAATGACAGTGTGCAGTCTTTTGTAATAGTTGTCTATGCAGGTGGTATAGCTGCCTATTTGTCTTGGCAAAATGCCTCCAGGTCACGCAGAGTCTTTGGTCGTCTTGCATGAATAGAGATCTCCCTAGAGTGGCTCTATAATCAGGAGACTGTGATGGCCACTCCAGAACCTTCACCTTTTTCTGCTGTAACCACTGGAGGGTCAACTTGGCCTTGTGCTTAGGGTCATTGTCATGCTGGAAAGTCCAAGAGCGTCCCATGCGCAGCTTTCGTGCAGAAGAATGCAAATTGTCTGCCAGTATTTTCTGATAACATGCTGCATTCATCTTGCCATCAATTTTCACAAGATTCCCTATGCCTTTAGAGCTCACACACACCCAAAACATCAGTGAGCCACCACCATGCTTCACAGTGGGGATGGTATTCTTTTCACTATAGGCCTTGTTGACCCCTCTCCAAACATAGCGCTTATGGTTGTGACCATAAAGCTCTATTTTGGTCTCGTCACTCCAAATTACAGTGTGCCAGAAGCTGTGAGGTGTGTCAAGGTGTTGTCGGGCATATTGTAACCGGGCTTTTTTGTGGCATTGGCGCAGTGAAGGCTTCTTTCTGGCAACTCAATCGTTTTTGTTCAAGTATCGTCATATTGTGCTCCTTGAAACAACCACACTGTCTTTTTCCAGAGCAGCCTGTATTTCTCCTGAGGTTACCTGTGGGTTTTTCTTTGTATCCCGAACAATTCTTCTGGCAGTTGTGGCTGAAATCTTTCTGGGTCTACCTGACCTTGGCTTGGTATCGAGAGATCCCCCGAATTTTCCACTTCTTAATAAGTGATTGAACAGTACTGACTGGCATTTTCAAGGCTTTGGATATCTTTTTATGTCCTTTTCCATCTTTATAAAGTTCCATTACCTTGTTACGCAGGTCTTTTGACAGTTCTTTTCTGCTCCCCATGGCTCAGTATCTAGCCTGCTCAGTGCATCCACGTGAGAGCTAACAAACTCATTGACTATTTATACACAGACACTTACTGCAATTTCAAAAGCCACAGGTGTGGGAAATTAACTTTTAATTGCCATTTAAACCTGTGTGTGTCACCTTGTGTGTCTGTAACAAGGCCAAACATTCAAGGGTATGTAAAGTTTTGATCAGGGACATTTGGGTGATTTCTGTTATCATTACGATTTAAAAAGGAGCCAAACAACTATGTGATAATAAATGGCTTCATATGATCACTATCCTTAAAAGACAAAATGTCACAATTTCTGCCAGGGTATGCAAACTTTTGAGCACAACTGTATCTATTAATCACTGAAGCATTAAGGTAAACATGTATTTTCTTTAATAAATGAAAAATCGATTTTTCATCAGGGAGACGATTTTAAAATTGTTTGGCTCAAGAATCGTGATTTGGGACAAAATTAATTTGTTTTTTTCCAGCCCTACTTTTTAGAATTACAGCAGTTATTGATGTACTCTTATATGATGCATGCTACGTTTGAAACTGGTTTATGTAAATATTTCATAAGGGTGAGACATTTGCAAAACAAATTGGTATCAGGTGTGCAGGACTCATATGCCTCCTTTCTGATTGTTTACAATATATACTGTGGTTGCCTTATTTACCATCGTATTTACACATAATTTGTATGCCGTAGAGATGGTCTTGATGGTATGTTTGCTTATGTAGTACACGTACTCATTAGAGTAAAAATCTATTTTTTTAAAGACCCTATGTGAGTGTGTTAGTGTTGCATGGATAGGCTCAAACATGCATTACTAATACACACAACCTAACACACTTCATTAAACTTCATATCAACTGAGCTGGGTTCACAATCAAAATGTATTTAAAAATGTAGTGCAATGTAATCCATCTATTAGTCCTAGTCTTAGTTTCAGGAAAATTCTGTTTGTCAGTTGCAAGTATTTCAAAACATTTTTCAAAATGGATGACAATTTTAAAAGGAAGTTACACCAGGCCAAGTCGCTTGATCTTTGGAAATACATTTAAGTTGAAATTGTATGGACCTTTTATAAAGAGATTTAGATTTCAATAAGAGACTAGGAAAGTGTCATAGATGATTGGGTTTTACTGGTTTTCCCAGCACTTAGATTAACAGACACATAGAAATTGTGGTCAGTTTGGTCTTCAGCAAGTTCGTTCACAAGCTTTCAAGGAAGGTTTTGTGGCATTTCCTGTTTTTTTTCCTCTCTTCCCATTCATTACTCTTGAGATGGTTAAGCGAGATGCTGTTCTTGCTGTACATGATGAGATGCTTTACATATCCCATTTCTTGACAATATTTCAGAGATTTACTTGAGTAGACTTTAGAAATGGGTCTGCACAATTAATCAAATAAATAATTGAGATAACAGCTGCCATGATTACCTAATAGTGAAAAGTGTCAATGATAGCACGTGTTGCATCAAAATTAAAAATCCATTTAATTTTCTGTTTAACATAACCAACCAATGGATACGTTGGAAAAAGAATTGCCATTGGCTAGTACATTTTTGTTTTTACTTGGCAGACTTTTGACGACATTTAAGTGTAGTGCAACTGAAAACTGAAAAATATATTAAGCAAACCTAGAAGGGGGCATCTTCCCATATATATATATATATATATATATATATATATATATATATATATATATATATATAGTTTTCATATGACTTTATGCAATATAGTATGCGAGATTGTACATTTTATTTTATATTCACTTTCAATCATTTTGAACACATTTTAGCTTTTTAAAAAAGTACAAATTGCGAAATCAATGAGATGTCGTGGCTTAACTAAAGTGATTGTGAGACCGCAATCCACGACACCTCAGGACCCACTGCAACCAAATAAGGTAAATTTCCTTCAGATAGCGCGCTCACGAGACACAGCCCACAGGAAAAGAAGAGGCTGAATCAAAGTCCTGACTGAATCCAGCTTCTTATTTGCCAGCTTCTTATTCAGGAAAAGGATCGCAGTGCTTAAGTTCTTCTTCGCCACTACACAACACTATCTCTGGCGAGTAAAATCGGAATATTTACTAGCCAGTGGCTAATAACGGACATTTTAGTCGCACAGCACATAATTTAGTCGCATATGCAAGTGTTTTACTCACTATGTAGAGGGCTGCATAATAGTAAGTGGTTGAGCATCGTAACATCGTAAGTGTATAATTTATTGATCATTTAGGCGCATCGTGAAGGTCTTCATTTACTGATAAAACAGCTATAAAGTAGGGATGCACCGATGCCGATCATTTCACCTTTTATCAGGATCTCTGTCATAACTGGCTATATGTAAGCTTTCTGCACACAGTTACTATTAATTTAATTTTCCTCTTCCTAGTTATTTCACTTTGCCTAATTTTGCTGACATAAACCGTTTAATAAGTTTAAAAGGCTTATTAAAAAGCTTTTTTAAAAAAGACTTTAAATCAAGTATAGGCTAACAAAATATTCTCTATTAAGATATATTAAAATAAATGAAGCTTAGTGTCAAACTGAAGACAAACTGATAAACCATAGATGCAGTTAAACTTAATGTGACATTTTTGGTTATTGATTTGTTGTCATTTCATATTATTATTATTGTTCCTTATTTTATGTTTGCATTATATTTAATACATTATATTATTGTATCTTGATATTAAATATAATAACATCTATATGATATTTATATGATATTGATATACATAATTATTATAATTATAAATTCCTTCCCTGCCTTTTAATTTAGTTGGATGATTGTATTAATAGTTTTTCAATAGTTGTATTAATAGTTAATTTTTCATACTTCTACCGTTTGATCTAATAATACCACTTATTTTAATCTGTACAATGATGCCAGCATCATGTAGTAAGTTTACATTTAATGGAGAGCAAAATATCGAGTCAAGCATGATTTTCAGAACCGACGAATCTGCGGCCTGTTGTTCACATCTGGTGTAAAGATGGTCACGTTAACATGAAAATCAGTTAAACCGTAATACCGGCGGAGACTGAGAAGCTGCCGCCATGAACGATAATAAGGACCGTTTCACAGCTCACGCTGTTTTTCCTTTGCTTGTCGCGTGTGAAACGCCACATTAACAGTACAGTAAACAAACATTTCATATTCGCCATACCTCACCCACTGCATCGTTCTTAACCGCTGAATCAAGTTTGTTGTCTTACAACACTTTGCTAGTGTTGCTGAAGTCTTAAAGGAGTTTAGCGGTAACTTGATCGGTAATTTGGCCGATTGCATAAACCGCTTATGTCGCAAAAGACGTGCGGGCGGCGTTTTTTGCAACATAAGCGATCGGTTTATGCGATCGGCCAAATTACCGATCACTGATCGAGTCATAGGATGTGAATAATGGTGGCCGATCGATCGAAGCATCCCTACTAGAAAATAATTAATAAACAGTTCTCGGGTCGTTTTGGGTTTGTAGCCTACATAAAGAATATGGCATGCAAATGCTCCACACAAAATAAGTATTTTAATGTTAAGTGTATTAATCAATATTAATCGCAAGAACAATATCAAGGGAAATAATTAACTATTGTGATTTTTGTCATAATCATGCAGCCGTACTTTGAAACCTGCTACATATATGCTGTGCACAGCAACATCCTCCGTCTGACTCAAAAACTCTCTTAAGCTTCTGTGGAGAGCATCGTTAACCACCACACCTTCATAGTATTTGATTTTTGGAACTTCCTGTGTGTGTCAGGTCCTGATAGAACCACACCAAGAGAACTCTGTGTCTGCTGAGGGTCATGTTCCACAGAGTAAATGACATTAATGGCACTGGCCTGGTTTTGTTTTTAGTCCAACTTGAGAAGAGAATGTATCATTAGCAACAGTGGGTGCACTCATCCACAGCAGACCCTGAGAGACAACTGGCCCCTCATCTCCTTTCAGTTATATAACAGCGGATCAACAGAAAGCAACTTGAGGCCTGTCCCTATCTTTTTCAGGCGCACGCATTTGTATCCTAACACTTAGTGGAAAATCATTAAGGTGATAAAGTTAACGTGAAGGTTTGCAGGAATATTGACACATTTCTAGATTAGCTGTGCTATTAAAATTGTTGTCCGGGGACTGAATTATTACATAACACGACAGGAAACATGACCCGCTGTATCTAAACAGAGGTCAGTGAATAAAACCAGTGATTATGGTTTTGGTCTAAGTCCTGTTGAGGTTATATAAAACACCCTTAATATTGACATGTAGTCTACGCTATGCAGACGTGAATGTTTGGCCAGTGCATTGCAAGCACACTGTTCCATTGTACGTACATAACGTGCGTTCTTTCGTTAGTGTGGCATGGTGATAGAGGGGGTGATAGAGTTATCCACAACTGTCAGGGCAGTTACACCTCAGGAATACTTAATTCTGGTAGGTCATTTGCTAGCGAATGTTCCAGTACTCAGACATCAACCCCTTTCTGGCGAGTTAATGATAAGCGGCATCTTTGCATCATTTTAAATGTATTTACCTTTTCTGGCGCTACTGACACCCTCAGAGACATGGGAGAAACGCAGTTTCTGGACCCATGGAAACTAGGAAGTAATCGCGTTCACGAAGGGTGTCTCATCTCGCTCCCTAGCTGCTTATGGCATGAATCAGTATTTCATGAACACTGGCAAGGGTGTTGATCTACAAAGCATTGAGACACTTATGACTTATTACCTGCGAAACGATAACGAGGTCATGCTTTTAAACGCTGCTGGTATTAATCAGCAACATCTGTGTATAAATGACACTTTCGTGCATTTTCTTTATAGATAGTAAAACGTACAGTGTTATTTTGAAAGATAAAAAAATATACAAACGATTGTATATTTAATCTTTTTCTAACAACTCTAATATGTCCCTTTCTTGAACATAATGGATGAAAGGTAATTCTCATTTAAAGAGAAAATAAGGCTTTGACATACACTTGAGCTCATCATGTAATGACTTGAGAGACTTCAGAAGACATGACAACATTTCCGGTAAGGAAACAAGTGAGCCATTATGTTCCCAGGTTTTTATGGTGCATTCTGGGATTTTTTCAGGGAGTGAACATTTCAGCATTGGAACGTTTTCATTGAATTGGAACAGTTTTGTGATTGGAACAACCCTAGAAATAGCTGATTCCCTGACCAGTGCCCTGACTGTTGAATTAGGGAAGCTTATTGTGACGCACACATAATCAATGGTGATTCAGAGGTTGCGTTTTCCCCCCAAGATTACATTTGTACTCCACTGACGGTCAGATTTGGGTTTGGAGTTTGGGTTAGGGCATATGGTAAATAAAATAGGCATTTCTGTTGACTGTATTACACCATTTGCAACAAAAACGACTGTCTTTTGGCGCCACTCTGTGGAGATTTCAGCTAGAAACTGGAGCTCACACGTGGAGAAGCATATAAACTCAGCAAAAAAAGAAACGTCCTCTCACTTTGAACTGCTTTTATTTTCAGCAAACGTAACGTGTAAATATTTGTATGAACATAAAAAGATTCAACAACTAAGACATAAACTGAACAAGTTTCACAGACATGTGACTAACAGAAATGGAATAATGTGTCCCTGAACAAAGTGGGGGTCAAAATCCAAAGTAACAGTCAGTATCTGGTGTGGCCACCAGCTGCATTAAGTACTGCAGTGCATCTCCTCCTCATGGACTGCACCAGATTTGCCAGTTCTTGCTCTGAGATGTTATCCCACTCTTCCACCAAGGCACTTGCAAGTTCCCGGATATTTCTGGGGGGAATGGCCCTAGCCCTTCGATCCAACAGGTCCCAGACGTGCTCAATGGGATTGAGATCCGGGCTCTTCGCTGGCCATGGCAGAACACTGACATTCCTGTCATGCAGGAAATCATGCACAGAACGAGCAGTGTGGCTGGTGGCATTATCATGCTGGAGGGTCATGTTAGAATGAGCCTGCAGGAAGGGTACCACATGAGGGAGGAGGATGTCTTCCCTGTAACGCACAGCATTGAGATTGCCTGCAGTGATAACAAGCTCAGTCTGATGATGCTGTGACACATGATGGACCCTCCACCTCCAAATCGATCCCGCTCCAGAGTACAGGCCTCGGTGTAACGCTTATTCCTTCGACGATAAATGCGAGTCCGACCATCACCCCTGGTGAGACAAAACCGCGACTCGTCAGTGAAGAGCACTTTTTGCCAGTCCTGTCTGGTCCAGCAAAGGTGGGTTTGTTCCCATAGGCGACGTTGTTGCCGGTGATTTCTGGTAAGGACCTGCCTTACAACAGGCCTACAAGTCCTCAGTCCAGTATCTCTCAGCCTATTGCGGACAGTCTGAGCACTGATGGAGGGATTGTGCGTTCCTGGTGCAACTCGGGCATTTGTTGTTGCCAACCTGCACCTGTCCCGCAGGTGTGATATTCGGATGTACTGATCCTGTGCAGGTGTTGTTACATGTGGTCTGCCACTGCGAGGATGATCAGCTGTCCTTCCTGTCTCCCTGTAGCGTCTCACAGTATGGACATTGCAATTTATTGCCCTGGCCACATCTGCAGTGCTCATTCCTCCATGCAGCATGCCTAAGGCACGTTCACGCAGATGAGCAGGGACCCTGGGCATCTTTCTTTTGGTGTTTTTCAGAGTCAGTAGAACAGTCTCTTTAGTGTCCTAAGTTTTTATAACTGTCACCTTAATTGCCTACCAAACGACTGTTTCACAGTTGCATGTTCATTAATTGTTTATGGTTCATTGAACAAACATGGAAAACATTGTTTAAACCCTTTACTATAAAGATCTGTAAAGTTATTTGGATTTTTACAAAATTATCTTTAATATACAGTGTCCTGAAAAAGGGGCGTTTCTTTTTTTGCTGAGTTTAGCTGCAGACAGAGCTCCAAAAAGGAGTGGGAGCTCCAAACAGCCATTGAAGATATAGGGAGCACCTAACCCTTTCCCTAACCTCAACCGTGTGTGGAAGTGACGCCCCGTTTTGGAGTTGGCGCAACCCCCTTTTGGAGTGACCCCGCCCTCTTCTGGAAATTTCGCCCCCATTTGGAGATCTCCGGCCTGCATCTATACCTACTTGCGCACATGCCCAGATGTTCAACAACTCTTCCAGCTTCAGCCACTGGAGGCTGCATTTTTTAGTCAAATATTTTTTGTATAATGACTATTGAAAATCACTCTTGGACACCATGCTATTTCTATGTTTCGCATAGCACTCTGACATCTTTTTCTTCTGCAGAGACTTTCATTTATTTATTTTGTATTTAGCCGTGTATTAAGTGGGATAATGTGCAGTCAGCCAGTCAGTATCGCAAAATATAACCACATTTAGGATGATACAAGTCCCGATCCCGGCTGACTGTACATTATCCTTTCCATAATTACAACTAAACTAGATAAATGACTGTTATCCTAAGCAACCAATTTTCTCTATTTTGTATCACACTGTGGTCTCTTTCTTCTTGTAATGAAGCAAATTCAACTCAAATTTCAGGTCCATTTGTTTATTTTAGTAGCTGTATAAGATACAATATCACAATTTCTTTGGAAGTAGCTTTGGGCTTGCTCAATTTGTTTTGCATTCTTCAGCCTGCTTCATTAGAGGGTGTATGTCCTCAAAGGTCATAGTTCATTCTGTATGGTAACAGATACATTTCAGAAACTAGATATGATTTTGTTCAAATCTGTTTGAATTGCCTCCCCACCCCCATCCCCAAATAACTACCAACCCCTAAGGGTCACTTAGATTCACAAGATAAGAATATCCTTAAGACTTCTGTTTCAGCTCTTGCAGTGCTGTAAGAGAAGGATCTTTGGCTTCTAAATGACGTCCCTTGTTATGAACAGACATATGCTAAGGTCTATTTGTTGCTTTTTGTGGGTCTCTTTGACAGGTGCTTTTGAGTTGACAGAACATTAAACTAAGATTTACTCAATTGATTTACGTTGCAGTGTAAAACCCGTACATGCACACAAACAAGCATAATGTGTGTGTATATATATATACATATATATATATATATATATATATATATATATATATATATATGTATATATATATATATATATATAATATATATAAATAAAATCACTGCCCACATAACTTTCTTTAGCACCCACGCTCTGATTTGAGAAGGATCCCACTTGTGAATGTTCACATAAACTACCGGGTCATTCTACAAAATGTGTGCCATTTGTGTCCCTCATACTGTATAAATATGTGTATAAAATTACTTGACCAATGAATAGCTGTTGCCATTTTTTACTAACGTAAAACTTGCCAGCACCAGTCAGTTGTGCGCTTATACTGTGTGCAGTTATAGGGACACCTGTATGAAGCGAAAGGGACCCCATCATATACACGCACGTATTCACAGTGACGTCATCATATAGCAGCCCATCAGAGGCTGTTCGCGAGTGCGTACACATACACAACAGAGAAGCAGGAGACCCGACATGATACTTCTTCTAGCGGAAAGCCTTTTACTCTGATAACTTTTTTGGCAAAGGTAGTTGAAATAAAGGGCTCCAGACTGCGACTAAATGGTAGCATCTTGCAATAATTTTTCCCGCCAGTGAGACTTACAATTTTTTAGAGGTCACAGTTTGTGCCAACTCTCGTTGATTTATGCTTGACGTGTCTGTTCCTGTTTTGGCAAATTTTCAAATTTGGGTGAACTATTCCTTTAAGGCTGAAACATACTCTACGCAAGTACATGAACAAAGATGCGAGCGCTTGGCCACCGCATTGCCAATGCGCAGTCCGGCTGAATATGCTTAAAGGAATAGTTCACCCAAAAATGAAAATTTGCTGATTATTTACTCGCCTTCAGGCCATCCAAGATGTATCTGAGTTTCTTTCTTCATCAAAACAGAATTTAAGATTTTTAGGATTTCATTTCAGGCCTCCTCCTTTAAACAATGCAAGTGAATGTACTCCATTTTTTGACGGTCCAAAATGCATATTTAGGGTGCATCAAAATAATCCACACGACTCCAGTAGACAAATAAAGTTCTTCTGAACCCAAACGATTTATTATTTTTAGAAACAAAACAATACTAATATACTTTTTAACTACAAATGTTTGCTTCCATACATTTCTGTGACGGGCGCTCATGAGAGGGATGATGTAAGCTCGTTGGTAAGGTCACGCGTCACGTGGAGGAGGAGGCAGGAAGTGCCGTCACAGAGATGTATGGAAGCAAACATTTGTAGTTAAAAAGTATATTAGTATTGTTTTGTTTAAAAAAATAATCAATCGTTTGAGTTCGGAAGAAGATTTGTCGACTGGAGTCGTGTGGATTATTTTGATGCACCTTAAATATGCATTTTGGACCGTCAAAAATGGAGTACATTCACTTGCGTTGTTTAAAGGGGGTGAAATGAAATCCTAAAAATCTTAAATTCTGTTTTGATGAAGAAAGAAACTCCGATACATCTTGGATGGCCTGAGGGTGAGTAAATTATAAGCAAATTTTAATTTTTGGGTGAACTATACCTTTAACGTGCGTTCTTGCATTACTATGGCTGGAACAAACCTCAAGGGAGCAATGGATTTGCCTTCAAACGTCTGTGCAATTCAACTGATGTGTTATTGTGCTATAAATATATTGACTTTAACTTACTCAGCAATATTCTCTTCAAACTGTTGCTCTGCCATGACAGTAGGTGAGTTGAAAGAGAAAACTCACCGTAGAAGCAGACAGAGCTCAATAAGCTCACTATAGCACCTTTTGCGGCAACTTTGAGAATGCAACACAAAGTTGTGTTATGAATTGCAATGCGTGCAATCGAGTTTGCTTTGCAAGATGTGTCTGCGCTCATGTACTTGCATAGAATATGTTTCGGCCCTTACAGTCAACCCTGTTCCAATTCTGTTACCAACCCTGTAAAGTCAACCTGTTTCATAGAATGACCCTACTTATGTTTCTCTCTGCCTAGAAAAGAAAAAGTACAAACCAGAGCATTCCTAGCCTTCATAACCTTTTCTGTGGTAAAACAACAGCTGTACAGATTTGCTGTCTAAAAATAGTTGTCAGCTAGTTTTAGTTAATACCACCTCCTGTCCTGTATTTAGCCCCTCTCATAGTTTGCGCTGGAAACCTCCACAGGCAGAGTGGGATTTTGAGGAGTCCCTTTAGAAGGACATTGGAAATTTGAAATTAGACGTGGTCCTATTGCTGCAGACGGTTTTCATTAGCTCTTGATGTTCTCATTAAAGAATGCTATGTGGCCTCGGACAACCAAAGCAGTAATCACTAAAGCAACAGGCTGTATTGGGTCACTGTCTTCCCTTTATTTCCAAAGTGGCAGCACTCTTTCATTGAATCCTTCTGTGATGTGGGTCAGGAATTTTGAATATGCTGGACTAATACTTCATAAATTAACCTCTAGTCGATTATGATGGTCTAGTAATGAAAGATTTGGCCTGGAATCTGAGGTTCGAAACCCACAAGGATCGTTGTGAACTTGAGTAAGAATTTGGCTGGTTTGAAGACTGATTTTGTTTTAGTAACTCACTGTGTCTGTCTCTTTCCTGCAGAGCTTTGCCGCATTGACAAACCCCTATGCCAAGATGAGAACGGCATCCTCAGTTTTGAGGCCATCCGCAGCATTCACAAGCAAATGGACGATGACGCCAATGGAAATGTGGATGTTGCGGAGACTGATGGGGTATGTGATTTTTCTTTTCTAGTTTCTAACCTGCTATTAAGCTGCTTCTAAGTGGCTAACGTTTGGTTAATTAGGCAGTTGATTAACTTTTGTCCTCTTCTAATCCCAAACTTTTGAGTAGCTGCTTAAACAGTTGATTAATTTTTCTCATGGACTTAATGCTCATGTCAGATAGACTCATGTCTTAATGTAAATGAATAACATGCCGATAGATAGCCTTATTTTTTTCAGATGGTTTAAGCTGATCTCCCATCTTGACTAAGCTGGTGTTTAGCTGGTCGGCCAATTGGTCGTTCAGCCCGATCAGCTGTCAAGTGACCAAAACCAGCAAACCAGACCAGCCTCGGAGACCAATTCAGACAGAAAGCTAGCATACCCTTTTTTTTTTTTTTTAAAGGGCTTTTTATTTTCCCAATGTGGTGCAAAAAATAATATTTTTAAGGTTCCACTCTTCATTTTACAGTCTCTAAAGTCATTGACCCTGTTGAGTGTTCAAGATTATAGATCGCAAGTTCACTGTATCCTTTTACCTTCTAGGGTCCTTATCCAATAAGGATGGCTATAAATAATGAGATTTGGCTCATTCATTCTTTTTAATGCTCTTTCCATTGGTCTGGGCAGCTTAAGCTTAAGTACACGGATTTTATCAGTCTATGTGGCAGTGGAGAAATGTGTGTCATTGTTGGTTTTACCTAATCATGTGCTCTTTGGGATCCCTGCTGAACCCCCCCACCCCAGTTTTAACAAGCCTAAACCTTGCCAAGCTGGTTAGACTGGTCTTTCTTTGCTGATTTTAGAGGGATTTTGGGCATTTGCGAGCTGTACAGGTTGGGAGACCAACTGGATTAGTTTAACACCACGTTAGCTATACTGGGAGACCAGCTAAGCCAGCTTTAACCAGTTACGACCAGCAAAACACCTTAGACTGGTTTAAGCTGCTGCAGTGTAAGATACCGGAAACATTGCTGCAGAAAACAAGAAGCCCTTTTTCTCTGATATTTTCAGTTAGGTGGTCTGCAGAGGGTATGCATGCTAGTTTAGACCCATGTGTAGGTGTCTTACAGAACCTGTTTAACCTGTTTCTAAATAATCCACTTATGGTGATGTAAAGAAAAGCAGATCATAGATCTTTGGGCTATTACAGGTCAATATCTAAACTTGTGCACGTCATCTACACAAGTTTAGGTAATTTGTCAGATCTTTGCCCTATAGGCACTGAGCCGAGGTAATGCAACTCTAGGCATTTTACAGTGTTGGACAAAAGGTCAAAATATGCAACAGCATATGAAGTACGGCTTTGAAAAAAGAGCACATTTTACTTGTCAGCTGTTATCAACCACATCGTCACAGGTTTAGCTCTATTTCCAATGGGGCCTTCACAGACCATAATAAAACAAACTTAAAGCATAGGTTTCACTACCTGTTATCAGTTACTGCAGAAGATATGTTTCCAAAAGCCTATGTTGACTTTAGCTTAGCTGCTACCACTCTAGCCCCTTTTCCACTGGCTGGGTGCTGGTCCCAATCTGGAACCTGTTGTTCTGGGCCAGAAAAGTTGGCTCCACACCGGCCCTTAAAATATTCTGGTCATGAACCAGGAACTGATTATGTCAGTGGCTGGGGGGTGGAATAATAGGACTGGTTATCGAAACCGATTTCCCGATTTGATTCTGATTCACCGTTATAATCAATTTTGCGCACACATTAAATAAATGATCTCTAATCAATTGCTGTAAAATATACAGGGAAGCTTCTAACTTGGTACATTTAAGAATTTTTGAAATTAACAACAGGTCACAAACTATGCAGTTCAATTGCTATTTATTTAACACTAATAGTAATCAACACAACTTTAAACTTTAAAGTTAAAGTAAAAGAATGTTCTTGGGAATTTAAGAATTTATAAAAGAATTGTTCAAATAAAGATCACGATTAATTGGTCAATCTATATTTTTTTACCCAGCCCTACAAGATAATGTTGTCACCAAGTTTTCACAACAACAGCTCGGTCTGGCAAGACTGATGCAAAATGAAACTAGTTTGCTCAATACTACATTGGTTCCATTACACTCAATGCAGCTATCAACACTGAAAATGACAACTGAAAGAATGTCAAGTTGCAGAATCCAAAATAATTTTATTTAGAATTGTCATATGTCTCATTTGTACTCAAGACTCCTAAACCATTATTGGGAAGCAACATGATTGTTGAGAGGTTATATAGCAATGTAATCAGTTACGGCATCGTTCGGCTCTCAAGAATGGTTCCCAGTTCCAACGGCCAAGAACTAGATACATTCTGGTGAAACCCAATGAACAACAGCTAGCTTTGTGCAACATTACAAAAAGAATATTGCAAACACAAAACCTTAATGGAAGACGAATCTCAGCAATTAATTCTTTAGCAACTGTGAATATAATTTTTATTGTGCCTTTGTAAGAAATTTTATGATATAACCACAAATCCTTAATGCTTCTTTAAACCATCGGAACTGCACCCAAGAATTTCACACACTATTGCACTTGTATATAGTTGTGTGACAATAAATGTGATTTGATTTGATTTGATCCATTGGCTCTTTGCCCAGGGAAACCCACAGTCACCTGACTCATTGGTGCATGTTGCATATTGTTTTAGAACCATACGCAGCAGAGCAGAGCCTTTCCATTTCTGGCTTCCTTTCAGTTTAGCGATATGTTGTGTAGGCGTGCTGTCCTGCTGCATGCAACCTCTCCTTGGCAGCATAATGGCTAATCATACACGATGGCAGCCACATCTTCGGTTCCTGAAATTGTTTGTTGGCTCTGTTCTTGAGCCAAATCTCAAAATGAAAACTTTGATAGCATACTGTCTCGAATATAGCTACCATGAGAGAAGATTTTGTTCATATCGTCCATTCCTATTGTTTTAATAGCAATAAAACCTGAGGGTATTCTTTTCAGTTTAACTTTACAGGAAAAGCAGGTGTCAATGGTTTCAGCCTAAAATTTACAAACTTGTGACAAATCTCTTGCAGTGGTTGTAGTTTAACCACAGTTTGAAGCTCTTTACTGTCTTAAAAATTCCATGAACTGTTCTCTAACCTTTTGTTGTGTTTTGTTGTGTAATCATTTTTACCATCTGCTGTGTCTGAGCAAACAGGGCCTTTGCCCACTTGATGTTCAAAAGCACTCAACACTATTAATAGACCCAGAATAATTAAAAAATATAGCTAAATCCAAGTATAAGATGAACTTTGTCCATTGATTTAATCGTCTCTCTGTTGGACGTTCTCTGGGGTGAACAGTTTATTGTCATTGAATTAGCTTCTGGTCATTTGCTCACAGAGGTCAAACAAACATTTGAGGTGAAACAGCTTTTTTACATTCAAAAATAGTTGTGTTTATTGCTTCCTTTTGAAATTCATTCTCATCCTTATCAAGTCTTTGTTAAAGGAATAGTTCACCCAATAATGAAAAAGAAGTCGTTTTTAAAGTCATATGCTGTTGTTTTTTGAGTGTAAAGGTCATTGTGTCCATGTCTGCCAAGCTCCAAAAAGGGCAAAAAACTAACAAACAATGAAAGCACAATTTATGTAACCAAAATTTACTTCTGTTTCTTACATAAAGCTATTGTATGGCTTCATAAGACTTTGAATATTGTAAGTCTTATGGACTACTTTTAAGGTGCTTTAACCTGGTGTTTTTTTTTTGGAGCTTGACAGCTGTGGTCACTATGAGAAAAAATAAATGTTTACAAGATTGAAACGACATGGGGGTGAGTAAATGATGGCAGAACTTTCATTTTTGGGTGAACTATTCAAATTCTATATAATAACTAGATGGAAAATCTTTTACACAACTCTATCTCAAGGTCTTTTTTACAGAAAGACTGAAAGACCTGTTAACACCTTCACTAGTCTGTGATCATCATCTCTTCACAAGCTAATAAGACCTATACACAAGGTCTTTGGTTGCATGCACACATATCCTTGAGCTGCTAATTACATTAGATTAATTTTTGTTTTTCTTTTTTGTCCAATAGTTTTTAAGAGAGGACCTCAATTACCATGACCCCAAAGCCAAGCACAACAGTTTCCACGGCGACGACCAGTTCATCAGTGTGGAGGACCTGTGGAATGCCTGGAAGATTTCGGAAGGTGGGTACACCTTTTCTATAATGACATAAAAAGCTGCATTTCATAGTCTGTTTTGACAATGGTGACCTTTGCTATTTCAGAAGCGGGTGCTTACAAAGCTGTTTTTGCTGACTTGGCACCTTTTTTGGCTCCTTTTTAATGTTACGTTTATGTATTTCTTTGGTTAATGTAGTTTTATGCATATCTGACTGTTAATCTCTTTAAAGTTTACTGGACCACATACTGCAGAAAAACTAGCATTCCATATTCAATGACTTATGGTTGCTTCCGTACCTTGACCATGTTGGTCATGTCCTAGTCTTTAATTGTATAGCACACCAATGCATGGTGTGTTTTTGGTAATCATTTTAGAGATTCAGACCATTTTAAATGGTAATCCAGTTGAAGTCAGAAGTTTACATATACTTAGGTTGATGTCATTAAAACTCATTTTTTAACCACTCCACAGATTTAATATTAGCAAACTATAGTTTTGGCAAGTCGTTTAAGACAACTACTTGTGCATGACACTTTTCCAACAATTGTTTACAGACAAATTGTTTCACTTTTAATTGACTATATCACAATTCCAGTGGGTCAGAAGTTTACATACACTAAGTTAACTGTGCCTTTAAGCAGCTTTGAAAATTCCAGAAAATTATGTCAAGCCTTTAGGCAATTAGCCAATTAGCTTCTCATACAAGGTGTACTGAATTGGAGGTGTACCTGTGGATGTATTTTAAGGCCTACCTTCATACACAGTGCCTCTTTGCTTGATATTATGGGAAAATCAAAAGGAATCAGCCAAGACCTCAGAATAAACATTTTGGACCTCCACAAGTCTGGTTAATTTCCAAATACCTGAAGGTACCACGTTCATCTCTACAAACAATAGTACGCATGTATAAACACCATAGGACCACGCAGCCATCATACTGCTCAGGAAGGAGACACAATCTGTCTCCCAGAGATGAGTGTAGCTGGTGCGAAAAGTGCGAATCAATCCCAGAACAACAGCAAAGGACCTTGTGAAGATGCTGGAGGAAACAGGTAGACAAGTATCTATATCCACAGTAAAATGAGTCCTATATCGACATAACCTGAAAGGCTGCTCAGCAAGGAAGAAGCCAGTGCTCTAAAACCTACTACATTTTGCAAGTGCACATGGGGACAAAGATCTTACTTTTTGGATAAATTTCCTCTGGTCTGATGAAACAAAAATGTTACTGTTTGGCCACAATGACCATCATAATATTTGGAGGAAAAAGGGTGAGACTTGCAAGCCTAAGAACACCATCCCAACCATGGCAACATCAAGTTGTGGGGGTGCTTTGCTGCAGAAGGGACTGGTGCACTTCACAAAATAGATGGCATCATGAGGAAGGAAGATTATGTGGATATATTGAAGCAACATCTCAAGACATCAGCCAAGAAGTTAAAGCTCGGTCGCAAATGGGTCTCCCAAATGGACAATGACCCCAGGCATACCTCCAAAGTTGTGGCAAAATGGCTTAAGGACAACAAAGTCAAGGTATTGGAGTGGCCATCACAAAGCCCTGACCTCAATCTGATAGACAATTTGTGGGCAGAACTGAAAAAGTGTGTGCGAGCAAGGAGGCCTACAAACCTGACTCAGTTACACCAGTTCTGTCTGGAGGAATGGGCCAAAATTCCAGCAACTTATTGTGAGAAGCTTGTGGAAGGCCACCCAAAATGTTTGACCCAAGTTAAACAATTTAAAGGCAATGCTACCAAATACTAACAAACTGTATGTAAACTTCTGACCTGCTGGGAATGTGATGAAAGAAATAAAAACTGAAATAAATCATTCTCTCTGCTATTATCCTGACATTTCACATTCTTAAAATAAAGTAGTGATCCTAACTGACCTAAGACAGGGAATTTTTCTATGATTAAATGTCAGGAATTGTGAAAAACTGAGTTTAAATGGATTTGGCTAAGGTAAACTTCTGACTTCAACTGTAGTTCATCAAAAAAGGAAAATTCTCTAATTTACTTGAGGGTGAGTAAATGATGAGAGAATTTTAATTTGTTGGTGAACTATCCCTTTAACAGCATCTTTACACTGGTTTACAGCAAAATGGCCACAACATGATTAACTTGCCCTTAAAAAGAGAGGAAATAATTAATAAACAAATAAAAAATGTGTTTTATATTAGATGAGATTATCAAACAGAAGTACCATGGCAATACACGTTTTTTGAACATGGAACCATGATAATACCATGATATTCTTTTAAGTACCTTGGAGTACAATGTAGATACCATGATATTTGAATATGGTAATGATTTAGTACTATAGTATAAATCAAAATCATTTGATGGTACTGACACAAATCACATGGTACTTTTTTAGGGCATGTGTTGTTTAGTGATAACAGGGATTTCAAAAAGGCCTCTTAACAGAGTGAGTGTGAACACTTTTAGAGCCACATCATCTGCTTTCAGCACCTTCTTCAAATCCAGATAAACTCCAGATCCTTACCAGAACGCACTGCTGCTTCCTGCTCATAAACGCACAGCCATGAATGGGGCATTAGTAAAAGTGGCATCCAGACATAATCTTGATTCTTGATACCATTTGCCATTTGCAATACGACATCAAAAACTAAAATGCTATTGAAAACACTTTTAATTAAAAATATAAGCATTAACAAATGAAATGACAACAATGGCATGTAGCCTTGAAGAATTTTTCAATCAAGACAGTCAGTCACATTTATATCTATAGCACATTTAAAAACAACAGTTGTTTATTTGAGTGATGTACAATAAAACCAATAAAGTAAACATTACATTACGTTTATTTGTATTTTTATTTTTTTATACAGTTTTTGGCCCAACTTTGTATTCATGCTCGTAATACTAGTGTAAGAAAAAAAACATATCTTTATCCTGCATTGCAGCTCTTCCTCAAAGTACAGCTGAAGAGCCAAGGCTGTAAAAAACAATTTGTTCCAGCATATTAAAACGCACGTTCACACACACATGGAGCATGTTTCACCTGACTCTATGCCAGGGTCCGGTTAGGCAAGAGAGATCTACCCATACACTGTTTTCATTGAGAACTAGCAGCGTCTGTCTCTTTTGGAAGGTGGCATGGCAGTCAATTACTCCCTGTTATTTATAATGCTGTAATATTTATACTCCACATGTCTGTTCTCGATCTTTATAATGCAGCTGTCATTCTGCTTTGTGCATTCATTTAATTAGAATCACATAAGATTCTAAAGTGACCAAATGTCATATAAGATCGTCCTTAATGCTCAATGATCAATTAGTCTCTTGCTATTGATTAATTTAGAGAAGTACCTTTAGAATCAGACATTGACACTCTATCTTGCGAAAATAGGTCCAGGTCAAATTTGACCATTAAAATAAAAAGAAACGTAAACAAAAAAGTTACATTTTTGTATGAAGAAAATTGGCCATTATTTTTAGGATTTAAAAAAAAAAAATGTAATTGTAATTTTGTCTTTTTTTTTTTTTTCATAGCAAATAAGCACATTTTCTTCTCATTCTCATTACCATAATGCGTTTGGACGTTTCAGTTTTTAGTTTTTGTAATTTCAGTTGTCCTCAGTGGTGAATCTTATCACTGTTATTCTATCATTTTTGGAAAAAATACAGTACAAATACTGTTATGCAATTATGATTTTTTTTATTTTATTAAAATCAGCATAAATTTAAGGCAGTACAACAAATACTATGGTAACACTGTACAAAAAAGTTTGTATTCGTTATTATTAGTTAACTACATAGTTATAAAGTAGCAATAAGCAATTCTTTTTTAGTGCTTATTAATCTTGGTTGATCTTAATTTCAACAATTTTTTTTATTAAAATTGTATATGTTAACAATAGTTCATGCATTATGAAGTAACAGTAAACAATTGTATATTTATAAATTAATATTAATAAAGATTAATAAATGCTGTAAAAATATATTGTTAATTGTTGGTTCATGATACGTTATGCATTCACTTATGCATTAACAAATAGAACCTTATTATGAAGTGTTCCTAATACTACCATGCTGCATAAATATGTTACAATATATATAATATATCTTTATTTTTTTCACATTATAGTAACGAGAATCAGTTTGTATTACAGTAAAGAGAATGTAGAGGGAAATATGTTTAATGGTAATGAAAATGTCACAATTGAGGGAAAAAAAAAAAGAAAAAAAACTTAATTGCCCTTAATTGACTCTATCTTCTTTTAATTAAAGTATAATTTATAATTTGTTCACTTTTGATTTTGGCGTGAAATTCCCTGGACATGTTCTTAACAGGTTTTGTGAGATTCACCCTCTTATTCACACAGTGCTATTCCCAGCAGGCCTCTGATGTAATGTTTTGTTTTTATTAAAAATCTGTTTTAACGGTTACGGTTCTTATTAAACTCCATTAGGTTACTCAGGCGTTTAAAGCAAAACCACCCACCTTTGGTCAACCATTTTATTACAGCGCATTTACTAACTTGTTGAAATTAGATTGCTGATTTTGCAGTAAATAAATTTGTATGCATGATCAAGTGTTTATAAAGTTGGCCCTAATATAGCCCTGTGTTTATTTCTGTTTTCCTAGTGTATAACTGGACAGTGGATGAAGTCGTGGATTGGCTTATCGGCTACGTCGAATTGCCACAATATGTAGAAGCCTTCCGCAGGATGAATTTCAACGGTACATCCATGCCCCGGTGAGCAACAGGCCAATTAACAGGACGACTAGTCGTTTAAAGGAGGAAGCAGACAGCAGTCTTTAAAGACCTGCTTGTAATGGTTAAATGTTTCTTTAGCTCTGAAATGTGAGATATAAATAATTTTTTTGTTAATCTTTGGCAATCAAATTAAGAAGTTCTGGCCTCTTACTCAGCACCCATCTGCTGCACTCAGGTTTTAATAATGTTTTCTCTTGTAGTTTGGCTGTGAAGAACAGCACTCTGACACAGACAGTCCTGAAGATTCTGGACAGGAGTCATGTTCAGAAACTACAGCTCAAGGCTCTGGACACGGTTCTGTTTGGAGCTCCTATGAGTGAGTGACAGTTTCCTCAATTACAGCAAAGAACCTTGTAAAGTTGATGGGATGTCGTAGGAACTGAGCTACCCATATTCTGTCAATTTTAATGTTTAAACCTTTTCTTAGATCTGTTTGTTTTACTGATGTAGTTTAGTTCAGTAGTTCTCAACAGGAGGGTTGGATCCTATGTCAGGTTAATAATTTAGAAAATTGTTGGCTGTTGGGCATATGTGGTTCAAGAATTCAATTAAATAATGTAATCATGATTCAGTCACTTTCTGTGATTAGTCTAGTTTATATCAGAAAGTATGATGACTGAGGCATGCATATAAACTCAGTAGAACCTGCTTATCTACTTTTTCAGACTTACAGTGAACTTACCAGCATGTGTTGTTCTTTAATGGAAGTGTAAAGGAGGAGTAGTAGAAAAGCTAACATGGTGTTTCCTCAGATTAAAGTTTGATGTATGAGAAAATGACCAGCTGTTGGATTTGGACTGGAACTTTTGTCTCTGTTGCCTAGGGCTGCAACTAACGATTATTTTGATAATCGATTAATCTGATTATTAGAATGATTATTAGACTATTCTGCGATTATTGCAACGATTAATCATTAGCTCTTAACCGATTATTTAGCCTGTGCCCCGACTTAAAAGGTTGTATTAAACGTGCTTACTAACAATAGAGGACAAAATCATCTTTTAAAAATACCTCTAAATGACATTCACTGAATTAAAGGGTAAAAAACACTTTTTATTAAAAAATTAACTGTTGTTATCAAGTAGTGCCAGACCAATATATCGGTCGGCTGATATTATTCTTTATTTTAATGATCGGCATTGGACTGAAACTAAACATACAGTACTGATGTTTATTTAGCTATTTATTTTATTTGTATTTATTCTTTCTTTTAATGGTCAGCATTTGACTGATACTAAACACATTACTGATGTTTATTTAACTTTTTATTTTATTTTTATTCTTTATTTTAATGGTCAGCAATTGACTTATACTAAACAGTACTGATGTTTATTTAGCTATTTATTGTATTTTTATTTATTTATTTTCTCAGTGTTTATTTCTAGAATTTATTGACAATTTATAATGATAATGTCAAATATTCTTTGATAAAAATATTTAAGAAAGCAGCCTTCTGAGTACCTTTGCATAGTCATATCGGTGCAAAATCAGTGAACAATCCACATAGACCACAAAGAGAAATTTATTTCCGTATTATTTGAACTTTAATAAAGCTATAGTGCATTAAATATAACTGCATTTAAAATGTAAGATGTTAAGGGTGTTTCCTTTAAAGAGCTCCGGCTCCGCTTATTCCACAACGAGAGTGCTTCTGTATTTTGTGTTTTTGCATTATAATTCCCTCATACATCACCTGAAGCTGTTTCAAAAGTTTGGAGTGCATCTGGACTGTAATTCTTCCTCTCCTCAGTCAGGCAGGAACTGCAGTGCTGCTCTCGCATGCCATCTTTTGAGTTTAATGTGATTTCATGTTACATTAAATGACATCAAACAACTACTCGACAATGAAAATTTTTGTCAACAATATTTTATTGTTGGTAACGTCGACTAATCGTTTCAGCCCTACTGTTGCCCATCTTTGTGTTGCCATGGTGGATGGATCACCATTGACATTCTAACTTTTGTATGCAGGGATATCAAATGAGAGCATTTTTTATCAAGGGAGGCAGAGCAACAAATTAATCCATATTGGAGCAAGTTAGTGCAGTCAGCAGTGTAACAGTATTCGTGATAAAATGCAATATTGTGAGTATCGCAATGATTTTAATTAGGGCTGTGTATTGATACAGATTTCCCGATTCGATTCTGATTCATAAGCACGCTCTTATATTCCATTTCAATTAAATATTGATTCATATGGCTATATGTAGGTTAGAATGTTCCTTTTGCTTATATATGAAAGAATTTCTCTCCAAGCTAATGCTGTTAATTATACAGGGGACCTTCTAACTAGGTACATTACGAAAATATGAATTTGACAAACTGTATTTTATTAGTTTTCCATCATTTGGTCACATTATAGCTGTTTAAAAATGAACAAATACATGTATTAAATCAATAAATAAGGTATTATATTTGTTATTTTTTGTTAGATGATTATTGTTTAATTGCATAATTTTTACTATTTACAGGTATTTACATTGATTTGTTGAACACGTGCTAAAACCGGTACTGTCTCTTTAACAAAACCAGCATTACACTCTTCTGTAAAGAGCGTATTTAGATGAATGCATGTTAACGAGAGAGAACTCGGATGACTTTTTCTCATCTGTGCCGTGCATGATTAGAATTATATGTTTATTTATTTATTTTTTTTGACCGTCATTTTTATTTGTATAGCGCTTTTCATAACACACATCATTTCAAAGCAGCTTTACAGAAAATTATGCTTTAACAGAAAAAGCTATAATATAGTCTTCGAGTCATAATAGTGCAGTTTAAAAAAAGACATGATTGTAAATTGCACCTTAAATAATAGAAAATAATTATTTTTATATGTATATTTAGACCCCCAGTGAGCAAGCTTAAGGCGACTGTGGCAAGGAACACAAAACTTCATAAGATGTTGGTTAAAGGAAAAAACAACTTTGGGGGAAACCAGGCTCACTGTGGGGGCCAGTTCCCCTCTGGCTAAACAGCATGAATATAATGCCAATATTAGTTATTTATGTGTAGTACAAGTCAAGATTTAAAATTAGTAAACTATGTTAGTGTTAAGGGCCAATGTTTAAACAAAAAGATATTATATTATCTGTAAGATTAATGACTAAATTCTTAGAATATACATTCTTAATTAACTACAGAAGTGCAAACAGATGCATTGTCTTTTGTTATTTGGCTGATGAAGGCTGCAATTAATTTATTATCTACATATTCCATTTTAAGAGTGTATTCTATCGTTTCACCAAGGTGATGCAAGCAGAGGTCAGTAAGGTGCACTGCAGTTCAACTGTAAGCTTGTGGTAGATTCATTTCCAGCAGAGTCCATCTTGAGTCCAAATTTCAGGCAGTGTCCAGTGAAGTATCCCATGTCTGACGGTTGGTGCTGGCATCAGTTCATCCTCTGTGAAGTCCATCGTAGTAGACTGAAGCGATATCTGGCTGGCACAGGCTGCAGATAGTCGTCATCACTCAGCAACACGTAGTAGTGGGAGTCGGACATCAGGCAGGACCAGAGCTGGATCTGGCAGGCTCTGGTAACCTCATGATATTTATCCCGAGGTTGAGACAGGGAAAAAAATAGAATAGTATTAGAGTAGATGCCATCACTTTAAAACAGGATTATAGAATATGAGAAGTGTTTCTGGTTCCGGCAGACCTAACTAATGCAGCATAATTATGAGCTGATAGATAAATTAGGTGTATGCCTGGCTGAAAAGATGAGTCTTTAGTCTAGACTTAAACTGAGAGAGTGTATCTGAGTCCCGAACCATCTTCGGAAGACTACTCCATAGTTTAGTAGCCAAATAGGAAAAGGATATACCTCCTTTTGTGGATTTTGATATTCTTGGTAGTATTAACAGGCCAGAATTTTGCAATCTTAGTGAACGTGATGGAATATAGCATGATAGAAGGTCACATAAGTATTGTGGAGCTAGACCATTCAAAGCTTTGAAAGTAGTTAGAAGTATTTTAAAATGAATATGAAATTTAACAGCTAGCCAATGTAGTGACACTATGATCATATTTCTTGGTTCTAGTCAGCACTCTAGCTGCTGCATTTTGATCTAACTGAAGTTTATTTATTGAACCTGCAGGACATCCTCCCAGTAATGCATTTCAATAATTTAGTCTTGAGGTCATGAACGCAAAAATGAGTTTTTCGGCATTAGAAACAGAGAGCATGTGTCGTAACTTAGCAGTATTTCCGAGATGGAAGAATGCTGTTCTACAAACATTGGAAATGTGTTTTTCAAAGGACAGATTGCTATCAAATATAACACCTATGTTCTCCGCTGTAGAAGACGATGTGACGTCCAACGAGAGTTTTTTTTTTTTTGAGTTTTTTTTTTTGAGGTTTTTGGTCCAATAATTAGAACCTCTGTTTTGTTGGAGTTGAGTAGAAGGAAATTTCTAGCCATCCAATCTTTGATATCATTGATACACTCTGCTAACTTGGAGAGTTGTGAAATTTTGTCGGGTTTCGAGGAAATATAAAGTTGGATCTGCATAACAGTGAAAACTAATTCCACTAATTCCATGGTTCCTTATAATACACAACACAAAGGGTATTAAAATAGGCATTGTTCAATGACAAATGGGTCGCGTGGATCTCATCTTCGGACACGCGGAACAACTTTTACTCTCAACACGCAGTGAAAGGATCTCGCTGTTGAGTACTCCACTATACTACACAAATTCTGGTGAGTGAAATGTAAACATTTTACCAGCCAGTTGCCAAATATATACATTTTAGTTGCATAGCGTGAACTTGTTTGCAAATGCGAGTGATTTCCTCTCATTGTAGTGGAAGGTTTCGCATAGAGTAAGAGATCGATCTAAGGATTTAAGGATTGAGATCGTTCAGTCTTATTTTAATGCACTTTTTATTTGCCCATTACATTTCCTAAAGGCAATGTCAGTAGACTAGTTCATTTTTTTTCTTGTTTCTGATGTTTTAATGGCGTCTGATTTTGATGCAAGTAGCAAAAACGGCATCAGAATTGGGAAATTTGATTTGTTTCTGTGATTCGGTCCGGTTCAGGATATCGAATACCATTTTGTTACCCAAGCCACAGCCTAGCCACAATGAAAGTGTGCAAATGGCATTTAAAATCTTAATTAAATATAATAGTAATATAAAATGTGATTTAAGCTCTCAATCCACCAGAAACTCAAGCAATATCAGCAGATTTTGAAACACATATGACAGAGCGATTGGCTGCCGCCTGGAATTTTTCACCTCTAATTTGTGAAAGTTGAGGATTTTCTTTACATCTTATGCTCTCATTGCTTGTTCCGCTCTGCTGTGATTCCAACATTCCCCCGCATAAGCCTTACGCTCAGGTCTGCTCATTTCTCACCAGTGGACACAAACCGATATACTGTCTCTGAGCATTTAAACATCATTCACAAGCCTTGTGAGGCTCGAGTGAACTGCTGTAGACTGAGAGTGAATGCTCAGGGGGTTGATTTGGGAGTGTTGCGGTGGGTTACTCTGTATTCTGAGCACACGTCTTTGGCGCACTGAAACGCATACGGGCAGACTGTAAGCATCAGAATGTTGGTGCACAGGTTAGGCAGGCTAAGGTCTGTTTGTGAGGCTTTTACATGTTTGTGGTTTTGTCACTTTCCCTGTCTTTTGTTTGATTGGGTGCATTTTACCTTTACACAGTTCCAAGGAATGTAAGAGAAATGTTTCTAAAAGCTTCCTGTAGCTCAGCTGAGTTTGATTCCAATAGAACACGAAAACTGATAAAAACCTTGAATGTACTATTACATTTACTGCATATTTTTGCATTTAGCATAATGTATTTTATCCAAAGTGACTAACAGTACATTCAAAGTGTATATTTTATCATAATGTAGTTTAATTTTCCTGGAATCCGAACCCAACTTGAGTCATGCTCTACCAGTTTACAGGAAGCTACAGGGTCTCTCGCTTTGGATAAAAGCATCTGCAAAATGCGGAACGTGTGAGCGTCAGGGTTATAATAGTCTTTAAAAAAAATTTTTTTTATTGCTTTTTGTATTTTACATTTTCACTTTTAGTTTGAATTGTTTATAAATATTTCTTTTTATTTTTTATAAATGATTACCTTTAAATTACATTTTTCAGTCGATTTTTCAAAAGATTTTGTATATGTGTATTTTTTCACTTGGTTATACTTCTGCGAGTGTAGTAAAGACAAAATATACTTATATTCAAGATCTATTCTCTAAAAGCAAGTCTAAATATCTTGTATGCTGCTTCTCAGGTGAATGCATCTTTTTTATTTATTTATTTATTTTTTTTTTTAAAGGATTTTTTAGATATTTTAAAATATTTGTATTTTTAATATTATATTCAACATTCTCAGATAACAATTTTTACTTATGCAGTATAGCTCCTAAAGAAAATGTACATTGTTTTAAAAGAGTTCTTGATATTTATATTAGAAAACAATCCAAAACAAAAACATATTTTGTTGCAATGTATAATGGGGCAAAGACTTTTTTGTTCACTTCAACCCATCTTTAATTCACAAAAAACAATCTCTCATTAAAAAAGCTGTGTATTGCCAATTTTCTTCACGATAAGAAATGCACAGTAACACATATATTATGATTCAATAAGTCGCAAGCCATCACGTTATAATCTAGCTGCAGCAAGCGCACGCGGTCGAGGACAAGCGTCCCCGCGACAGAGAGTGCATCAGCCGGATGCAGTTTCAATCTCTCCCCCTTAGATCGGGACACTTCGCAACTCATAGAAGAGGCACTGACTGCACAGAGAAATGCCAGTTTCGGAGTTTGTAGTTATTTACATGACCTGCTTCCTTATTATTTGAACTTTAATAAAGCTATAACACATTAAATATAACTGCATTAAAGATGTAATGCCGGGGTGTTTCCTTTAAAGACACTCCACTCATGTTTTGCTTCAGTTGAACGGCAGCTCTTGCTCCGCTTATTCCACAACGAGAGTGCTTCTGTATTTACTTATTTTGTATTTTTGTATAATTCCCTCATACTTTGCGATCTACATCATATGAAGCTGTTTGGTTTAGAGTGTGTCTGGATTGTGAGCTACGTTTTCTTCCTCTTTCAGGCGCTAGCTGCAGTGCTCCTCTCGCGCTATCATTAGAGTTTCATATGATCTCGTGTTACGTTAAATGAGATCAAACAACTATTGGACAATGGACATTTTTGTCGACAAGCTCAAGAGTCGTTTACTGAACCAAAACTAAAAAATCTTTTTTTAATTAATTTTTTGTACAATCTATGGATAATTTTTTCGAAAATGGTTCTAAATAACCGGTTCTTGGTTCCCAGCCCTACACTCGATCAGACAATGCAACAAGAGAACTAATTATTTGTTTGAAATATCAATCCAATGGCCACATTTTGTCTGATTGGGTGGCTCTTTTTGACAGTAGACAGATTATCTAAAGTCAGGGTTGGGAGATAAATCAGGCAATTCGTCATTATTCACCAACCTTGGAGAATGCAAAAATGATGCATTCCTGAGCGCGTTATCTAAAGAATCTGCCTTGACCTCGAAACAGGATCAGTGTGTGCAAGCGTGCACTCTTTAGTCATGCATGTCTGTTTGCTGAACCTCTACACGTCCTTTTCACACTGACTGCAGTATCCATCAGCCCGGGTGGCACGTCACAGCCATTACAGTAATGATGTAATGTCATTTTATTTATGGCATGCACCAGAACACACAGAACTGAAATAACTGTGTGGGTCACATGCCTAAAGTTTAGTTTTAAGGAAAAATTATTCTCTAGAAATTATGGCCAAACTGGAATTAGTGTGTTTGACATGGCGCAGTTCTTAATGCTTCATGAGCATATTTTACAGAAAGCTATTTCAAAAAGGGAAAAAAAATGTCCGCTACCCATATTAGGCTACTTATGTTGTGTGATGTATTTCCAGGTGACAAAGGATATGAAAGGAGAAAATGTAGGACAGGACTTTATCAATCTGAATTTGATTAGATTGTGATAAGTGTGCGTTACATCAAGGAAGTAACCTCATTCAGGATTGGGGGCTACCAAATGTAATAATTTAATAATCAACCATGGAAATACCCCATATCAGTTAACCACTGTTATGAATATGGGGGGGACATCTGTATGTGGGACATGTTTTAAAAACATCTTGAACATTTTACAAAACATGTCTCGAGATGGCTGCCTTCTGTTTCATTCATTGCACTGCAACTAGCTTTTAACGCAAGAAGGCGTTTGGTCTGAACTGCCCCTTACAGTGCATTTGAAGTACATTATATGAGTTTGTGTTTCCTGGGAATCAAACCCATGTCCTTGGCATTACAATTGCCATGCGATACCAGTTACAGAACTATTCAAGAAACTTCTGCTTCTGAAACGTGTCCATATCTTTATGACTGTTCTCTTAGAGGTCTTAATGGAGTCATAGAAAGACTGAACAAGGCATACTGTCTGTATGTGGCAGATCCCATTGTGTAAGTGCACTCTGTAGAGGTCAAACTGCTGGGAACCGGGGATAAGGTGGAGTCTGCATGTGACAGCTCGACACCATTCTACCGATCAACAGACACTGGCTTCAGCTCCCCTGCTACCTTGGGACAATAGATCAGTCAGAAACACAGCTCGTACTGTATATCCTCAGTCTTGTCTTTGTTAAATAGCTGACATATCTGACAGATTTCAAAAGCTCATGCTGCTTTGCAACATTATTTGAATGATAATTTGTCCGATAATTTTTTTCTTTTTGGTGGCAGTTAGTGCACATGCTCCAGACACACTGGCGCTGTTCCAAAACCTAGTGACCTGCCTACTTAGGCAACATCTTTAGGAATCATCTGCATGTGTATATATCATGTATATGTACATATACACCGATCAGCCACAACATTACAACAAAAGCACCTTCCTAATATTGTGTAGGTCCCCCTCATGCTGCCAAAACAGCACCAACCTGCATCTCAGAATAGCATTCTGAGATTATATTCTTCTCACCACAGTTGTACAGAGTGGTTATCTGAGTTACCATAGACTTTCAGTACTTCGAACCAGTCTGGCCATTTTCGGTTGACCTCTTTCATCAACAAGGCATTTCCGTCCACAGAACTGCCACTCACGGGATGTTTTTTGTTTTTGGCACCATTCTGCGTAAATTCTAGAGACTGTTGTGTGTGAAAATCCCAGGAGATCAGCAGCTACAGAAATACTCAAACCAGCCCGTCTGGCACCAACAATCATCCATGTGATTATCTAATCAACCAATCGTGTGGCTGCAGTGCATAAAATCATTCAGATACGGGTCAGGAGCTTCAGTTAATGTTCACATCAACCATCAGAATGGGGGAAAAAATGTGATCTCAGTTATTTGAACCATGGCATGATTGTTGGTGCCAGACAGGCTGGTTTGAGTACTTCTGTAACTGCTGATCTCCTGGGATTTTCATGCGCAACAGTCTCTAGAATTCACTCAGAATGGTGCCAAAAACAAAAAACATCCAGTGAGGGTCAGTTCTGTGGACGGAAATGCCTTGTTGATGAGAGAGGTCAACAGAGAATGGCCAGACTGGTTCAAACTGACAAAGTCTACAGTAAATCAGATAACCGCTCTGTACAATTGTGGTGAAAAGTCTAGCATCTCAGAATGCTATTCTGAGATGCAGGTAGGCGCTGTTTTGACCTACACAATATTAAGGCAGGTGGCTGATCAGTGTATATACTTGTATATAGATAGATAGATATATATATACACACAAAATACTTTATCTGGTAAATATATAGACTATAAAAGGTGGTTTTGGTAATTTGGTAAATACCTAAATAAGACCATTGTAACAAAGCCAAGTCTCTGTCATTTCAAAATAAGAGTCCCGAAATAAGCTAATTTAGTTAATTTTGTGCTTGTTTGTTGTTAAATATAATTTGGTGCATAACACGATAACGATTTTGGTTGCACAATGAACTGCATACGTTATTTTATTTATTTTGGACACTTTTAGCCTCTATGTCTGTGTAAATAGAAATGTGTTTTAGTAGCATCAGTATCTGCCTTCACCACCACCTTAGTTGTTATTATGTATGCTTCTTTTGAACAAATTCAAAGAAAGTAGTGCATGTACCCTTCACAGAGTAGGCAATCCCATAATGTGTCAAGCTCAGTGGTTACATTTTTTTTATCCAAGATGTAGGACGTCCAAAATTGATTATTTAATACTGAAAAGTAATGATTCAAATAATTCAGTACAATTAAAAGTCAACCGTTTTACCCAGTATTTGCTATGTTTTTAATGCTTATGTAAATCTTTGTTTATAAAAGCTGTTGAACTGAATCAGCACGACTATTTTCATGTAAGACAGCCTGTTGTGCTCTCGAAAGCATTAGGAGTTGTGAAGAGAATTATTTTCCATCTCTCAACACAGACTCTTATTTAATCATGGACAGGTACAGAAAGAGTAAGACATTGAGTCAGCCGGGGTCAGAACTGTGTGCTGTCCCCAGGGATGTGTTTTGCCCAATGGCACAATAGTAGTAAGTATTGCAATACTGTGACCACAGTCATCAACAGACGCAAATGCAACCTTAATTTTACACAAAAGATTTACCATTCTCTCATTACATGTGGCTTAATTTGCTTTACCCATAATTAGCCTTGTCCAATTACTTAGTCTGATCACTTCAGCAAGCCACCATTTGAGGAATCATTCATGTTTGTAACAAATAGCACTGAGAATATGTCCTAATGAAGTCCCTTTTTAGTAATATGCACTGTGAATTTGAAAGCATGAGTATCTTGTTTGCAGGGTTCACTTTGAAAATAGTGATTGAAATGAAGAGTTTAGGATTGTGTTTCTTTTGTTCTCAGGAGTGAGTTGTGATCTCATTACCAGAGCTTTTTATGGGTCTAGATTTAAAATCCGGGTTTAATTGCACCAAAGCCTGTCCATTATGTGATTCACTGAATCAGTTTTGAGCATTTTATATTTCAGGTGCAACTTTTATTCACAGCATAAGCTGAACTTTGTCATGTTCAAAGCATTATCCCTTAAATATTCTTTGGATAAAAGATTGTCTGCTATTTAACTACTTGTTTTGTCTGCTTTAATGTTTACTGGTTTCTGTCTCACACAGTGAACAGACATAACCATCTGAAGGACTTCATGCTGGTCGTGTCTATAGTCATTGGTATGGGAGGCTGCTGGTTTGCTTACATTCAGAACCGCTACTCTAAAGACCACATGAAGAAGATGATGATAGACCTCGAGAGCCTCCAGAGAGCGGAGCAGAGCCTTCATGACCTCCAGCAGAAGTAAGAGCCTCTTCTGTTTTTATTTTATTTTTAGATTTTCGAAACCATGCAAGAAGCACTGTGGTGTTTTTCAAAGCATTTAGCACCAGTTAGAGACTGCATTGACGATTTAGAAACCTTTTAATTGCAAATAGTTCTGCAACAAGTGGCCAGCCGATATGGGATTTTCAATGGCTGATGCCAATACCTCTCAATATCTAGAGAGCAAGGTGGCTGATTGCCGTTTTAATGGCAATATAAACATTACACATTTTAAACACGGAGTTCATAACATATTGACTCAGAGTTCACTAAATTTGAACTATTTGAATACAAAAGTTGTTTGTTATCCATTGACAAGGCTTTTGGTAGATTTTGCAATAGGCACTAGGAGGAAGCTCCTCTTAATCAGCAAGCAAACACCGTTACCTGCCGATGCCATTAATATCAAGATATATGTTGACCGATAAATCGTCTGTAACAAAACAAAACGTGACATTCAAAACGTAGTTATACTAACTTTCTTAAATTATGCTTATCACATAATCATTTTTTTTTTTTACATGGCAACTTTAGTGACTTTGTGATTTGAAATGACTTTGAAGCTTTGTTCTTTCTTTTATGCTAGACAAAACATAGACATGACCTATGTTTTCTGTACGGGATCTTATAAAGTAAATATCAGGTAGGTATCAGGATTAGTGTTTAGTAAGCTTGTGTTTCCCTTCTGGCAGACAGGAAATGGGGTGAAGAGAAACCGTGAGAGAGGACATCTGTTTTGAGAGAGAGAGAAAGGGAGGGAGATGTGTATAAAATGAGGAAGAAAGCACCAAATCAACACTTTATACTTTTGTATCATTAAATATGCCCAGCTATGCCAGTTTCTGATCTGATATAAATGATACCTCTATTATTTTATTTGCCATGTGATATTTGCCATGTGTCCCGTATTAGCCGGAATGTTCTGTAATTTGGCTGAAATTCCCAAGTACCGTACAAGATGCCTTTTTGTCGTGTATTTTAGCGGCCGCCGAAACAGATTTGTGTCTTGCACTGAACTGGAAAAATGTTCAAGGGAGACCCCTAACACCTCAGTTGGACAGAGAAACATTTCATGGTTATAACTTTTTTATTACAGTTAGTTTGCATGTGAGTTTACACATCTTAATCTTTATTTTTATTTATTTATAAAGTTTACACTTTTGGATTTTTTCCCCTTTTTCTCCCAATTTGGAATGCCCAATTCCCAATGTGCTATTAAGTCCTCGTGGTCGCGTAGTGATTTGCCTCAGTCCGGGTGGCGGAGGACGAATCCCAGTTGCCTCCGCGTCTGAGACCATCAACCCGCGCATCTTATCACATGGCTTGTTGAACGCGTTGCCACGGAGACATAGCACGTGTGGAGGCTTCACGCCATCCACCGCGGCAACCACGCTCAACTTCCCACGCGCCCCACCGAGAACGATCCACATTATAGTGATCACGAGGAGGTTACCCCATGTGACTCTACCCTCCCTAGCAACCAGGCCAATTTGGTTGCTTAGGAGACCTGGCTGGAGTCACTCAGCACGCCCTGGGATTCGAACTAGTGAACTCCAGGGGTGGTAGCCAGTGTCTTTACCACTGAGCTACCCAGGCCCCCTAAAGTTTACCCTTTTTTATGGCAAAAATGTTTACAAATAGCAAGCATTTTTGAATCAGGAACATACGGTGAGCAGCCAGTGGAAATCGACTGTGCGCGGCCACAACACTGGACCACGAAGAAATGGAGATGGTGATCAAGCGCTCAATGGAGAAAACGTTTTTCCACCCAAGACCGCACCCAAATACACACGGCCCGTTTCTTTAGATTCTTGGAACAGAAGCATCAACATCAACAGCAGTGCTACCGTACATCCATGTTTGTTGACATCTGTCATGCGTTGCATATTTTTAGATTCTGTTCAGATTTTAGAAGTAGTGTAGTGTAATCCAGCCTTTAAATGCTCCTCTTCTTCCAAGCGGATGAAGAAATTTGTTGACTAATAAAATAACTAACTGCATCTCAGAGTTTAATGGCATTTTAGTGCTGATGTAAATGGTAGCAAAACTGGAAAAAGCCGGAAGGCCGGTGCATGTGTGAATAGCAGTTGTGGTACATTTACAAGTGAAGGCAATCCAATAATTTTACTGCAATTCACCAGGTTTCATGTGTAAAAGTGGCTATTGACCCATGTACCAAGTGTTGAATGCATCAAACGCCAATGTTTGCAAGCAGTTATGCGTAGGCCGAATGTCTTTTGAAATGCGAGAACGGTATGGATAACGTTTGTATCCCTCTTAATACCAACTGTCTTCCGCTAGCTTCCTGTCAAAGTCCTTGTACCGACACTTAGTCTGTCACCTTCGAGACAAAGACAGAGACGTGTGTTTGTGGAGAAGTCCATGTGAATGAAGTGAGAGGGTGTGTGTGTGTGTGTGAAGGGAATGGGGCAGTGGAAACTATGCAGAGTGTGTGTGTTGCAGCTGTGGACGTCCAACATGTTGTGTTCTGATGCAACCGCGTGAGTCACCGGATCACATCTCTAGTGATTGGCGGGTGGCCCGTGGTGTTCTGGTCAGCCCTGAGGGAGGTGATTAACCTCCGATACTTTGAATCATCTCTGTTTCAACTCAAGGATAAAAATAAAAAATAAATGCCTCCGTCAGTTATGTCACTCATGAACGCAGCTCTTTGTGGGCTTTTAAAAAAATTATGGAGGGGGGTGTCAGTGTCCAGTGTCTGTCCTGGCTTGTTGCCATAGGCGATATAAGAAATGACCAGAGGAAAAAAAAAAAAAACACTTTTAAACAACATGCTCATTCTTTTTAAAATTGTAGGAAGTGGGATTCTAGTAACAGTTTTCATTTAATTAATTATTTATATATATTTTCCATACAACAAAAATGAATGGTGATTCATAAAATCAGTTTGGCAGGTCATGATGCTTTTGCAAAGACTTGTGTATTTCTTTTGTTGTAGGCTTGCATGGCCTTTATTTTTTTACAGTACATACGCTTTTTTTTTCTCCATTTGAAGCCTGTTGTCAAGGCTTATCAAGACCGAAGCAGTTGAGTCAAGCCTTCCAGCAGTTTCCTGTGTAGGTGTTATGATGCATTTCACACCAGACGAATGTCCTCTCATACACTGCCAAACTACCACATGAGCGATCCGTTCCCTGTCCATTCACTCTGAAATGAGGCCTAATATAAGAAGCACTTTCTGTGTAGCAATTTAGAATTGAATTAGATTTTCTGAATAAAAATGTGTGTTATGCTTGCCAATGCAAAACCCGCCAGGATGTTGCTATGTGGTTGCTAAGGTGTTCTGAGTAGTTGTCAATATTTTTCTATGCTGTTGTTTGGATGTTCTGGATGGTTGCTAGGGTATTCTTGGTGGTTGCTTACGGTTTGTTCAAATCTGTACCCACATATATGAGCAATATTGTTCATAGCAAGCACTACTAATTAAATTGAGTTTTTCTTGCCTGTTCTGAATGCAAAACAATGTCATTTATTTATGTCTAGTTCAGTTCCCTCTCGTAATGTGTGTGAGACAACTCGCATATTTCTTGGAGATGTCTCTCATTGTCTTGTGCGTCTCTCACATGCTTTTTTGACCCTCATAAAGCCAGTCGAGAGAGAGAATGTTCATCCGTGCACGTGACAGTGAACCGTGACTGCTTTTATCTCCGGCTGCAAGTGCACATTTGTGTGTGAGGCAGAATAAGAAACGAGTTTAATTAATCATTGTATGCAGTCCACTCTACGGTTGCCAATTTTTAGTGTTTTTGTTTTTTTATACGCTAGAGCTTTTGCCAACACAAAGGAATGTTGTTTCAAGGGGAGGAGTATAACAGACAAAAAATAAATAAATAAAACAGAACTAAATCAATATTGAACTAAATTTAGAATGGCTTGTAGGATTGAGGTACGATTACTGTGTTGCAAGTCTTGTGTTGGTGGTTGGTGAATGGCAGAGGCCAGGATTACGTGCTTTACAATTTCTGACTTGGCTCTAAATTCAGATCACCTAACACAAGTCCTTCACTCTATTACAATTTCACCTCCAATTCACCTGTTTCCTCCTTCCATCAGGCCATCTGTAAAGCTTTCCCTCTGCTGGCCATCAATGAAACTGCAGTGGCAATACTTATGTATAGGAATGTTCCGGGTTAAATACAAGTTAAGCTCCATCAACAGCATTTGTGTCATAAGGTTGATTTACCACAAAAAATAATTTCGACTCATCCCTCCTTTATTAAAAAAATGCAAAAAGTGTGATTACAGTAAAGGCCTTTGAACACCAAACACAAATCTTAGCTGCGATTTCTCGCCTCAATTAACATTTTGAATAGAAACAATGGATTACTATGAAGCCGTTCACACCTGGAGTGAACATTCATGAGCCAACAAAGCAAGATTTTTTATTTTTTTTATTAAATTTATTTATACATATATATATATATATATACACACACACACCTAATTTTGCCTGGCGATGAAATGCCTTGACCAATGAAATATGAGCTTTGGATTACGTGTCAGGAGCCGCTGCAGTTACCAAAACCAGCGCAACTGGTGGTGCTAAAGCACAGAAAGAGGTTTTGACCACACTGAAGTAACTCGGGGAAGAAGTCATGAACCAGCAGCGAGGATGTGTGTTTCATTTGCATCAAATATGTTAAAAAGTTAAACTTTTTTTCTCATATGTGTTCTCTAAGCATTGCTGCATCACTGCCTTCCACCCCATTTAAAAAAAAAATCAGAGATCTTATGTGGATTGTCTTCTTCATGTATTCCATATTGCTGAATTTTTTGCTTTTGCATTTAATCTTATGCGAGCTCTCTTATACTGTATATCTAATATAATATATATAGCGGCATCTTTGCCTTTGTATCTTTTTTTTTTTTTAAATAAACAGCTTTACAAATCGTATATGTTTTTGTTCACTTTGTGTGACTTTTTTTATACCAAAAATTATTACATAAAATTATGTAATCATTACTGCTGTGCTATTGTTAACAGTCATTAACAGCTGTACTGTACTGTATTAAAGTATTTAAGAATTGTTCAGATTGAAGATGGGTTTTGTGTTTAGGTGTTGTCACATTTAATTCTTAACATGGAGGGTGTTGAGCAAATGTATAACAAAAGTAGATAAACATGGCAATAAGATACAACGAGTATTGTTCCAACTGACAACATTGTTTTAACATTTTATAATGTGAATGCGTTAGGGAGTGATTTTAAAAACACATCAGGAAAATCAGACTGAATCCAGTCTGAATGTGCTACACAGATCCTGGTCCAAGCTGTGGTCATCTCAAGACTGGACTACTGTAATGCTCTGTTGGCCGGCCTCCCAACTAGCATGATTAAGCCACTGCATTTGGTCCAGAACACAGCAGCGCGTCTGGTCTTCAATCAGCCAAAGAGGGCTCACGTCACCCCACTCTTGATTTCGCTACACTGGTCACCTGTAACTGCCCACATCAAATTGAAGGCTTTGACTCTGGCCTTCAGGACAGCCTGTGGAACAGCACCCTCTTACTTCAGTTCACTCCTTCAGGTCTATGTCCCAACTCGCTCTCCACAGTCTGTGAATGAGTGGTGCCTGTTGGTTCACTTTCTCTCTTCCTCTGTGGTGGAATGAGCTTCTGACCTCCACACGATCTTTGAAACTGTCTTAACATTGTTCGGAGAGCACTTAACCAATCCTCACTAAATACACTTAATATAATAAAAAAATGTCTCTTACTTCTACTGTAGTTTCTATACTACTAAGGCCACTTTGAGAACTTCCCAGTAGTAGTTCCTCTCATCCATGATGGGCGAAGGGCAGACCACGCGGTCCTTTACGCCACGTACCGTACCGGGGTAGAAATGCTTGTCAATTAGCGGCACCTTTTGTAAAGGCGTAAATGTGTTAACGGCGATCATTTGCCTGTATTTAATGTGAAAGGGCCATTCGGCGGTGATTCGTTTTGCATTATCGCGTTGCCTCAGGTGTGCAAAGGCCTTATCGCACTTACAATGGAAGTAAATAAGGGCCAGTACATAAATGCATGTCTTCTGGTTCACCCCAGTGTCCTCTGAACCTTGTCATATGATATGCCTTGATCTGAGCTCACAGGCACACGAAGCCTCTTCCTTTAAGGGAAGATTCATCTTGGGTTTTATATAGACACGACCAAGTCAATCAGGGGCCCCACAGTTTCTCTCACTGCCGCCAGGAAAAACTTTAATCTTGTCGTAACTCGGGCAGTCCAGTGCTGTGTCACAGTTTTTTCCCTCCCCCTCTGTGGTCATGATGTAAGTCATGTTTTTTAAACCCCTCCCCCTTCTCCTAATAGTTGCTCAAGTTTTGCAATCAGGGTTTTACCAAAGATGTAGTTTCCTTCTAGTGACCACACATACTCGCACACAGACATTACTAAATGAATACATATGAACATGAAGGATTATGTGAGGTCCTAATCTTTAGAGATGTTTTTCCTGCTAATGGACTCTATAATGTGATATGCTGTGATTCTTGTTTTGTATATTTTAGAACTGCGAATGGATCTTTAGAATTTCTGCTTTTGTGTTTCACAGAAGCCATTACAGGACAAAAGTTTAGAATCACAAGAGGGTGATTAAATAATGGTAGAATTTTCTTTTTTGGTGAAATTATTGCTATAAAATGCCTAGTTGTAGTTGTGTGGTGCCAAAATTAGGTTGTAGTTAAGTTCTGTCTAGTATAAAGACTCAACAAATGTATTAATAGCAATGAGGCTCAAGTGTGTAATTGAAAGCTGTGAGCCAGAAAATCCAAGCGTAGGGGTGGTTTCAGGAGATACAAGTATGATTTTCTTTGTCTGACAAGACTTTTTTTTTAACCTCCTCGTGGTCGCTATAATGTGGTACATTCTCGGTGGGGCACGTGGGGAGTTGAGCGCGGTTGCCGCGGTGGATGGCGTGAAGCCTCCACACGAGCTCTGTGGCAACGCGTTCAACAAGCCACGTGATGAGATGCGCGGGTTGACGGTCTCAGACACGGAGGCAACTGGCATTCGTCCTCCGCCACCTGGACAGAGGCGAATCACTACACGACCACGAGGACTTAAAAAGCACATTGGGAATTGGGCATTCCAAATTGGGAGAAAAGGGGACCCCCCCCCCCCAAAAAAAATCATGCATTTTGTATGCATTGATATCCATATAAACATCAGCAAATCGTGGTCTTCTCGGCCTATGATGTAAACTAAAGGCTATTAGCTATTTAGATTGGATTTACTACATGATTCTGTACCCCTTCTGTCCACTTATATTCTTTTGGATTTAGTTTTACTGTCTAAGCCCTCCCATTGTCTTTAGAAACTGCACCCTCCTTTTGTCTTTCGGGTCATTTTTGACCCGTATTGAAAACCATTAAAAATGCGTAAATTCTTGATTAGTGTACTAAAGGGTCCTTAACATTTTATTGTGGTCCCAAAGTGTATAATGGCAGGGAAACAATGGGTATATTTTTATTATTAATGGAGTAACACAATTTTTAAGGCATTTTTGAAAATTAAAAAAGAAAAAGTTTAAAAACTTGGCAAACGTTGGCCAGTGATGTCACAATTTATGTTTCAATCACTTTTGACCTTTTTTAATATCTCCTTGTCAACAATATTACATATTACATAACAATATTGCTTGTAGAAAATCAACAGTATACATTTTAGATTCACAATTTTAGTACATGCCTATTTCACAAATTAATCTCTATTGCATTTTCTAACAGTCAAAATGGGCCCACTTTGCACGTCTATTGCAACAAATCTATTCCTTCCCACTAATGTCAAACCATTTTTTGCAGTTACAGGGGTTTAGGAAGGTGCCGTAATTGCTATTTCTGCCATCTAATGTTTTAGGAGGAAATAACATCCAATAGGTCTTTTACCATTGGGGGGCCTTGACTCCCTGTACCATATCATATAAAATCATGTTAGTAAAGTTATTTACTAACACATTACCATGTTCAAAACAATACTTGCTCTGATTGTGCTTGTGAAACCCCATTTGAGAGGAAAGTATGCACTTTGTGGGATAGATGCAGTACCCTAGAGAACAGTATAGGGCTAGGGACTAAATTTGAGATAATTTGAAATCATTTTAGGTCAATTTTGATATATAAATGTATAAAACAATTATTAAAAGTTGTAAAACCCAAAAAGGTGAAATCACAACTGGTTCTTCCCATACAGGTCAAAATTGACCCGTTAAGACAATTGAAGGAACCATTTGTTTTAAATTGCGCTTTCTCTTTACAAAAATGATTTTCTGTTTTATTTTGTTTGTTTTAGTGGTCTAGACAAAGTAACAACATTTGGTTCCAGTTTCTCAAAAACCTTGTGGTATTTATAATGTATTCTTTACCTGTCCCGGGTCAAAAATGACCCTAAGACCATAGGAGGGTTATGTTTGTTTAACTGTGTGGTTTTCTCCACAGGCTTCAGATCGCTCAGGAGGAACATCGCTCTGTGGAGGTGGAGAAGGTGAACTTGGAGCAGAAGATGAGGGACGAGATCCATGCCGCCAAACAGGAGGCCCAGAGACTGAAGGAGCTCCGCGAGGGCACAGTGAACGAGCTGAGCCGACAGAAATATGCAGAGGAGGAGCTTGAGCAGGTAAAAGTTCAGGGATGTACAAATGGCCCCCTGAAGTCTCTGTGATATTCTAGTCTTTAGACATACATCCTTTTCTTTTTATGGCCCTTTTCAACATAATTATGTGGGATTTTGTTGCCTGTTTTATTGTCCACCAGACAACAATGTTAAGTCTGATCACTTAGAAAAGTAATAGTGCACCTCGCCTTAACAAGCTGCATGATTTGAGGAATCCTTCATGTCCATAGCATGAAAGTTTAATACTTAAGCCTCTGTCACACTACACTTTGCGCTCCATTCACTTCCAGTCAAACACATCCGAACGGTGGAGACTGGAAACGCAAGCTCATTTGAAGAAATTTTGCAGTCCACTGAGTACAAAACTCTGACCTGTGAATTTGTATGATGAGAAAATGTGTGACCAGTACAAGATTGCAATGTTACACACTGACCTCTTGGCTCAATACAAAGAATACGTATTGCTGCATGTTTTTATTGTCGGCGGAAAATGAGTAGATATTAATATTTGAAATGTTTTATTTATTGAAACTAGAAGCCCGCGTGTGACATATTCTGGTTCGATGCGGTGTCCGAAATACTGCAGCTTAAGGCTTAGTGATTTTAAAAAACCATTTACAATCAGTGTAGACTGTGTAATGATTATGATTAGGTGTGCTTTCTTTAAATTGTATGTTTGTGTAGTAGACAGGAAGTTGGTGGAACTATCTTGCAAGATGATCTTAAACTTCCTTAGTACAGCAAGTCATTTTGTGGAGAAACAATTAGAGTTTGCTGCATATAGCAAACACGTGCTCTGTATCTCATTTCAGATATAAAGTTTTAACATGAAGGAAAGCTAGAAATAAAAACATGCAACACTTGTCTGCAGTGAATCCAATCCCTGAGCTTCGTGGAATTCTTTTGCACACTACTACTAATGGGAATTCCATGTGCCCACACACACACGCACCTCTTGGGTGTCTCCCCAGCGCAGTGTCCATTGCACCACCACCACACTGTGGCCTACTTTAAGTAGTTACTGCAGTGCTGTTGCATAAGGGAGCAGTTTAACACTTCAGATAGTATTATCTTTGTAGGAAAGAGTCTTTGCAGGACATTGTTTCAGGATCAGATCAGGAAATTGTAACAAGCTCCTATCTGATATGTCACGGACAGCAAAGCGGTTTTTCCTGTGATGGAATTTAGCTTCAGTTTCTTTGCATATGTGTAAAAGGGTAGTTGACATGAAATATTTGGGCAAGTTTACAGTACATGTCCTGTGGTGTGACATGGTTCCTGTGTGCTTTGTGTGTTATGTACTATTAGTTGCAGCAGATGTAGAGCGGTCCAAATCGATCGCTTAAGAGGTTTTATTTCAGTTAGAATGCTGCCTTAGAAGCAGCTGCCTGTGTAGGCAGTAGATAGCAAGGCAACTCATTAGGTTTTGCCTGTTTGTGGGTTCCTCACCCCCTGCACCTCATTTAATGAGGTTTGTTTACTTAAAACTATTATGGAGGAGTTCATTAATTGTGTTTATTATAGTGGAGTTCATTAATTGTGTTTATTATAGTAAGGTTATATTGGAGTGCTTAATTGTAGCTGATAAATCTGCATCATTCTTGGGCAAACGTTTCAGGCATTGTTATTTATCCTGTTTATTCTCATTAGTTTGCCAAAATGAGTCAGTCATGGGTCATCCGAACTAGCTAATTGGTATAATTACATATGCAAATCAAGGGCTAAATACTAGAGGTTACAAGGTTTTGTACTACCTTGCAATCTTTTATTTGTTTCATTGGAGCGTAAAAGTGTTTTTCCACTCTTTTACATTCATTAGACTATATGCAAATTTTTTTAATTACTGACAACAATTTACAATTTGTAAATTGTCGACATTTATTTGAATTTACAGAAAACAGATATGAACTGCTCAGTTGTCACTGTGAAAAGTTTAGCATTATATAGTGGCAAGAAAAAGTAGTAAACTCTTTGGAATTAGCTGGTTTTCTGCATTAATTGGTCATAAAATGTGATCTCATCTTCATCAAAGTCACAAGTATAGACAAACACAATGTGCTTACATTAACAACACACAAACAATTATACTATTTCATGTTTTTATTGAACACATCCCAATAAACATTCACAGTGCTGTGGAAAGTGTAAGAGAACCCTTGGATTTATTATCTGATCGATCCACTTTTGGCAGCAATAACCTCAACCAAGTGTTTCCAGTAGCTGCGGATTACACCTGCACAACATTCAGAAGGAATTCTGGACCATTCTTCATTACAGAATTGCTTGAGCTCAGCCATATTCTTAGGATGTCTGGGTGAACGGCTCTCTTGTGGTCATTCCACAGCATCTCTATTGGGTTAAGGTCTGGGCTCTGACTGGGCCACCCAAAAGGTGGATTTTCTTTATTTGTAGCCATTCTGTAGTGGATTTACTTTGATGTTTAGGATCATTGTCCTGCTGCATCACCTAACTTCTACTGAGCATCTGATGGCCCACAGCCAACCTGACATTATCCTGTAGGATATCTTGATAAACTTGGGAATTCATTTTTACCTCTGATGGCAAGCGGTCCAGGCCCCGGAGCAGCAAAGCAGCCCCAAATCATGATGCTCCCTTCACCGAACTTCACTGTTGGGTTGATGTTTTCATGTTGGTATGCGCTGCCCTTTCTTATGCCATACGGAGTGCTGCGTGATCTTCCCAAGACTTTAGCTGTCACTCTAGGTTCTTTTCTGTGGTGTGCCTTTTGAGTCACCTTGGCTGGATGGCCACTTCTAGGGAGTTTAGGTTTGTCTAACTGTGGACAGATGAATATCTAAACTCTCTGAGATAACTTTGTGTAACCCTTTCCCTAATTAGCTTTTTTTGGCATCATTAACCTAGGGGTTCACATACTTTTTCCAAACTACACTGTGAAGTTTTGAATGATGTATTCAATATGTACGAGGACAATACAGTAATTTGTGTTATTAGTTCAAACTGATTGTGTTTGTTCATTATTGTTACTTAGATGAAGATTAAACCAGATTTTAAGACAAATGTATTCATAAATGCAAGTAATTCCAAAGGGCTCACATAATTTTTCTTGCCACTGTATGCTCAAAAACAAAAGAGATAGTCTAGTATATTCAATACTTGCTCCAAAATGGCAGGATTAACTTATTTCTGTTGTTGTGACCGACACATATCTCCGGTGATATCTTAATTCAGGTTTGTCAAGGATTGAAAATAAATAAAAAATAATGTCTTCTGGACGCTATCAGTGTTAACAACCTGTTAAACTTGTTAGAGATCTTAATAGAATGATTAAAATCATAAGTTGAGTGAGTGATCCTAGAACACTGTTTTAATGTCTGAATTTAAAACTGTTTCATTTGAGCTAAGCCCGGTGAGTTTTGCTATGCTCTGATGTGATCTGTATTTGGCGCCTACTACAGGTACGTATGGCCCTGAAGAAGGCAGAGAAGGAGCTGGAGTCTCGCAGCTGCTGGTGTCCTCCTGATGCTCTGCAGAAATGGCTGCAGCTCACACATGAGGTGGAGGTACAGTACTACAACGTCAAGAAGCAGAATGCTGAGAAACAGCTGCAGGTGGCCAAAGATGGGGTGAGCAGTGTTTGATGCATTCATTCCTTTAGAAAATAGCAAGTCAGAACAATGGAGAAAGCATTAACTAACTTTGAGTGATACAATTTGACTAGTGGGACACTAGGTTTTTGTAACAAATATTATACAATGTTTTTTTTTTTTTTTAGGATTTGACCAGCAGAGTACTGTCTCTATTATGATTTTTCTAATAGATTATACAGACAAAAATATATAACTGCACAACTAAAAGTCAGTGTTGGGGAGTAGCTAACTACATGTAGTGACGCTACTAACTTAACTACATATTTCAGTAGCTTGACAGTAGCTCAGCTGCCTTTAAAACAGAGTAGCTTTTCCAGTAGTGAACTACTTTTCCAGCAAATAGCGGTGTAGCGTGACCAAACGCTACATCATGTTGGTCAGATTATAACTAATAGCCTTTCTTACTGCGTAGTTGCCAAACTTTTACTGGCAAAACATCCGATGATCTTGCAGCATATTTCTGTCTGCTGATCAGAATCAGGCAGTATCGTCGTCGTCTTTTGTAATGGCAGATCACAAACAAAAATAGTGAATTACCGCCACATACTGAGAGCTTATTACAGCTCACTTGGATAAGAAGAGATTGTCTGATGGTTATGTAAAGGGGGCAACAAGACGTACAAGGGCAGGTCAATCTGAAAATGATAAAAGAACACCATTTTATTCTTCTATGTAACAAAGAATGTTTCAGACACTTTGTTCTTAATAGATCACACAACAGCATATTTACCTTTACTATTTTAAATAAAAGAATTCAAAAAGTTATTATTGCCTTTTTGAGGGATTTTGTTTCTGTTCTAAATATGTTTATTTCGCTTCTCATCATCTGTGCGTTATTGGGAGCAGCGAGTGAATTATTATTATAATATTTATAAATATACAGTATATATTATTATAATAATTATTATTATGCGAACTATTTGATTTCTCAATTTCTTAGCATTTAATTAACTATTAGCTATTAATTAGCTATTAATTAACTATTAATTAACTATTAGCAACGAGTGAATTATTATAATATTTATAAATATACAGTATATATTATTATAATAATTATTGTTATGCGAACTGTTTGATTTCTCAATTTCTTAGCATTTAATTAACTATTATTTTCAAGTAAAGTAAAAGAAATCATTTATGGCATGCATTATTATGCAACAATCTAGGATGACCATCCGTCCACTTTATTTGGACTTGAACAAAGCGAACAAATATTTGTAGAGCAACCTCTGTATGTGACCTGTAAAGCTGGCACTTGCATGTCAATGGCAAAAAAGTCAGAAAATACAATGAGCATGAACCCAGGTGAGGGGAGAAACAAGCCCTGAGTCTTTATTCACATATTATCCACACTAAATATTACGCGACAAGAACAAAAAATGCCAGCCCAAGGAGAGTTTGTCATAAAAATTTGATCTTTAGGAAGTAGGCTATACCTGGCCACAGCAGGACTGAAAAGTGTGAAGTATAGTACAAAAATGATTTTTTAATGGCGTCTGATCTTTTTTGTTTTTATTTTATACTGTTGTATTTTATTTTATGGCCATTATTAACTGTATTAATGTTACTATTCATTAAATGTATTAAATACATTTAATATATTTAATTAAACATTAAATGTATTTAATACATTAATTAATAAATGTCATTAGTGTAAATATTGTATTTAATATTATTGGTTTGATAGCAACATTAAACATTTTTTTTTTGCCTTATTAAGTAGCTTCAATGTAGCTAGCTACTTTATGATAGTAACTTGTAGTGTAGCTAACTACTTTTTCAAAAGAGTAGCTTGACTGTAGCTTAACTACTTAAAATTATGTGTTGCTTGTAGCTTGTCAGACTACAGTTTCAAAGTAGCTTCCCCAACATTGCTAAACATGCAAACTTATTATAGCTTAATATAAGCTTGATTAAAGGTGTGCATTTACTTTAGTGTCTTTTCTAATAGATTAGCCATTATTTTAACTATTATTTTTTGTTGTATACCATAAGGTTAAATTAGGATGCTAGAGCCTTTGTTTACAAATAAATAAATAAATAAAAAAATAATATGGGGGCCTGGGTAGCTCAGTGGTAAAAGACGCTGGCTACCACCCCTGGAGTTCGCTAATTTGAATCCCAGGGTGTGCTGAGTGACTCCAGCCAGGTCAGGGTAAAGTCACATGGGGTAACCTCCTCGTGGTCGCTATAATGTGGTACATTCTCGGTGGGGCACGTGGGGAGTTGAGCATGGTTGCCGCGGTGGATGGCGTGAAGCCTCCACACGCGCTATGTCTCCGTGGCAACGCGTTCAACAAGCCATGTGATAAGATGCGCGGGTTGACTGTCTCAGACGTAGAGGCAGCTGGGATTCATCCTCCGCCACCCAGATTGAGGCGAAAGCGTACTGGGAATTGGGCATTCCAAATTGGGAGAAAAAGGGGCGAAAATAAATAAATAAACAATACAGTTTGTTTAGAAAATAGTAGTAGTATGGTTTAAAACCTTCAAAAGAAAAACGATATTTATCAAGTTGCCATCTTTATAATGTCAGAATATTTTTTAGTGTGTAGGATAAATATTTCAAAGATTTTAATGTGGAATGTTTGTTTAGGCTGAAAAGATCAAGAAGAAGAGAAATACTTTGTTTGGGACGTTCCAAGTGGCACACAGCTCTTCACTGGATGACGTAGACACCAAAATTCTTGCAGCTAAGTAAGTTCCCGCAGACATTTCATGATATGTTCCCAAAAAACAAACAAATGAGAATTGTTTTGATTTATAAGGGGCCAGCCGCACAGAAACAAAACCCCAGCTAGATGCAGCTAGTTAAACTTAACTTGACATGGTGTCTTAAAATTGCGACCTTCATGGTCCGAGAGGCTGAAAAATCAGCGGACCAACATGTAAAAAGAGCTCGATGGAATGTGAACATGTTCTTGAATGGCCCCTAAATCTGTTGAGACTATTTACCAAAATATTGCTAATTAGGCCTGTTAAATTTATGGAAAGAAACAAAATCTTACATTTCTATAGTGAATTGAATTTTTGAGTTATGATTCACTCATTTCATTGGCTAGAAATCCTCCCTTTGTGAGTGCAATTTCCATAAAATTATTTTTTTAAACCCTGTAAACACAAACAACTAGAAATTCAGTGATCAAAAAGAGTGGGAACTTTCTTTTGGCTATTAGGTCTTACATCCCAGCATACTTCTCTCTTTCTCTAGGCAAGCACTGGGTGAGGTCACAGCAGCTTTGAGAGAGAGACTCCACCGCTGGCAGCAGATTGAGATTTTGACAGGCTTCAACCTGGTCAATAACCCTGGCCTGCCCTCTCTGGCCTCCGCCCTCAACCTGGACCCCAGCTTCATGGGCGGCCGCGGCACACCCCAGCACTTCATGTCCGACGACATGGATGACATGGACGAGGACATAGTGGCACCTGGAACCCTGCAATGTAAGGGACCGCCGGACAGTGAGGGGGCTAAAGCCTGGCCAGTCAAGAGCCAGCCCAGAAATATTAAGGGCCTCTTGACCAAATCCCAAAATCCTTCGTTTAGTGCTTTGTAGTGCTACCATGAGCAAGTGCTTTCATAAATGGCTGTATCCATGGAGCATGTTTGCACAGTTCTTGATTAATATTTCTTTTGGAATGTTTTGTTTTCTTATACATAATCTGGTCTGTATTATTTCAAGGAGAGAAGATCTTCACTATGCATTGATGTCATATGTTTTGGAAAAGGCATTTCAAAATATATGCATAATTGCACTGTTTGTACAGATTTGTTTTATTGTATTACATTTGATGGAGGGGATAGAAGAAATAGAGGTTAAGATTGGAGGTCAGATGAAACTCTTAAGTCTAATATTTTGAACTGTAATGCATCCTCTTGAGTTTGTGAAATGATTTTAACGAGCAAGCGCAAAGAAACCATCAGATTAGTTCTTCCCAAGTGCAAAGCAGAAAATAAAATCGGTGATCATTAGATAATCTGTGTTTAAATTGGATATTTGTATTGCTGATTTCTTATGCTGGTGTCTTTCTACAAGATTGAATTAAATTGCTGTTCCAAAAAATTTCATTTTCAGCCATGAACCAACAAAACCTATCAAATCAAGCCTGTTATGCACAGCTCATGTAAGCAGTGTGCAAGTGGCACTGCTGCATAACTGCAACAGCTGGCACACATACAGCTTTCACACTGACAGCAATTCTGTTGCTTAACTCCACTGCAGCTCTAAACAGAAAATAGCATGATTTCTGGGTTATTTCCTTTGATGACAGCTATAAATTATAAAGTGGTTATCAGGAGTCATTGTAAACTGCATTTTAAAACGGAATTTTCACGCAGTTTAACATGTAACGCACAGAGTGCCAAAATTCTATTTGCAGCAATGTTTCAGCTTTGCAAAATAAATGCATGCCGCTTGCACAAACTGTAAAAACGGGTCGAAGAATCTAAAAGTGTACTATCAAGATTTACACAAATTATTGATTGTTTAAATTGGAGCAGAGTAGTTTTAACATGTCAGATTGTAATTGTATTTTCTGTGGCACTGTGTTTTTTTAGTTACGTTTTTAACAGTCGCACCCTCCCGTTGCACTTGCCCCCTCTAGATGCTGCCTGGCTTATGAGCCGTCGAGCGAGTGATGTTTGGTCTTTGAATTCAGACTGCCAGTCATTTTGGAAGTACTCTGGTGGGCTACATTACCATGCCCTTTTCCCAAGTCACTCCTCTCATTTCCTCTTGTTTTCCCTGAACCACTCTCTGTTAAAGCGGTATGCTGCCCATCACCCTAGCTACTGCAAGGGGAGACTGGACAGACTAAAATGCTGCCAGTCCACACGGTCTCCACTCCTCACAATCTTGCTCTGCCAGTCCACACGGTCTCCACTCCTCACAATCTTGCTCTTGACCACTGCTGTGAAAATGGTTTACTTTAAAATATCTCTCTCATTCTGTCTGTTCGTTTTTATAGTCTATAAAAGTATTCACATACTGTTGTTGTTTTTTTGTTGTTACTTTGCTAAAATGCCCTCGCTTTCTCTCCAAATTCCTGCTCTCCAAAGACATATCAGCCAACCTGATGTCAGCAATCCTGAATGCACAAAATGATTCACAGGCAGAGATCATTTCTGAGCTTTGGTCAGCCTTCTGAATCTTTTTAGCTGTTTACAGAGTCAAGGACTGTCATAGAGGCAGATATGATTTCTCAGGACACCTTTTTCAGTGATCTCTCTTGGGTAGTAAGGACATTTAACTTGTTGTCTTCCAGAAAAAAAATGGCTTTGCGCACCTTTAATTAGCTTTGTTTTAATTTTCAAAAACACTTTACTGCTCTTGTACTAAAGATTTGGTCAAGTTACAAATGTTTTGTTTCCCAAACCAAGTTTCATGAACACTCTAAGCTATTATGTAATCTCTTGGATCTCAAAGCAACATTAAGAAATTATCATCCATGATAACTTGTACAAACAAAAAACTTAATATGAAGTAATGCATGAATCATTGGTTAGGGTCAGAGCTTGTCCTCAGCTTCCCTTTTGTGTCCTTTTGTCTGTTTCTGAGAAAAGCTGTTGAGCCTGTACACACCTGTACCCTTTTTCCATCCTAGCACCTGAGTCTCACCTGACGTTCCTGCTTCACCTTGTCCAGCCTGCAACCTGTCACCCAACATGCTATTTTAGTGTCTTCCTGCTCTGTATTGTGACTCTGAATGACCGTGTTGTGTTTTGCTCTACAGCTCCCAGTATGATGTCACTCCGCCAACGCCACATCGACCCACAGCTGGCCCTGGGCTCGCAGAGGTTGGTAGAGACCTGTCTTTTGACTGGTGGGCAAGAAGGAGAGGGTAGCTCATACTCATCCTGGTCTAGGGGAGCTCTACGTCAGACGCATAGCCAATCGTTCGGGCAGTTCGACTCTTTGGGGCTGCCTCCGCTTTCTTCGGCCGTGTCGCATTCCTCCATCTACTCTGCCTCCTCATCCCACGCTCCTCACTCCTCCTATTTTGCTCCCATCCCTCATGCAACCCACTATCACTCTTCATATTTCCAGCCCATGGACACCATCCCAGACCTTCCGTCCAATGAAAGCCCCAGCTATGGGTATCGCTTCATTCTGCTGTGCTTGTTGTTTTGTGCTTGAGTTTGGGACTTCGTCCAAAACACTTGACACCTCTTTTATTTCAAACACTACAAACTTTTTAGTTAATCACTACTTGCTGGGTTTGGTTTTTGCTTCTGTGATTGGGCACACATACTGAAATTTTGTCTTTCTTGACAGCTGTGTCTAGATTAGTGATTCCAACCCAGTTCCTGGAGGCCCCCAACGGTGCACATTTTGGATGTTTCCCTAATCAAATACACCTGATTCAACTCATCAGCTCGTAGTAATCCCAAGACCTAAACTAGATCTTTCAGAAAATAGAGACATCTAAAATGTGTACTGCTGGGGGGCCTCCAAGATCAGGGTTTTGATACTGGTCTAGATCAAGATCAAGATGATGCTAACAGGGTTATTGCACCTGCTGAGTAGTGTTTCTCAACCCTGGTACTAAAGTACCTCCAGCTCTGTATATTTTAAATGTCTCCCTAAGCAAACACCTGTTCAGCTCATCAGCTTGTCACTAGAGTACTTCAGACCACACTGGAAATGGGTCTTTCAAATAAGGAAAACATCTACAATGTGCACAGTTTGGTGGCATCCAGGACAGATTTTGAAACACTAATTTACATCACAGTTACTCCTATCTACTCCTGGAGAGCCACTCTCCTAGGTTGTGTTGACTCGCAAGAGTCACATGCAACATTTAAACACTGTTTATGGTGCTAATTTGAAAACCCTACACCTAACCTCGACCCTCTAACGCTAACCTTACCCTTAAGATATTGCTAACCTTAGTTGCAGCAAATGCGACCATCACAAGACTTTCCCAGATGGTGGGTTCCTTCTACATACAATGCGCCTCATTCATGAAACTTTAAATATAAATATATGAGTAAATTCTGAGTAATTTGCATGTAAAATGGATCTTCCTGAAAATGTTCCGCCGGATTCACAAACACTTCGAACTCCCAAGATTTGTTTGTAAAACGTGTGTATGTTCGTGAATTCCAAACATTCATAAATAGTGGGCGTGTGCACATTCATTCACGATTATCATAATCCACGTCCATGAAAATGCCATATAACCAACTAATCAAGGTCTTCGGGTTTACTTGAAAATAACCGACAGGCAGGGTTGGGAGGGTTACTTTTGAGATGTATTCCACTGCAGATTACAGAATACATGCTGTAAAATGTAATTTGTAATGTATTTCGTTAGATTATTCAAGGTCAGTAACGTAATCTAAATACTTTGGATTACTTCTTCAGCACTGGTAGATTTTTTTTACCAGTACAGTAAGACAAAATACACATGTTAAAAATACATTCTCTGAAAAACCTAAATATCCTATGCAGTGTTGTTTCTAAAACAAGATCAATCAAACTGATTTTGTTTTAAGGATTTGTAGATATTTTTACAGGAAAACAATACAAAAATTATTATCAAGAATAAGATTTCTGCCCTAATATCAAAGGTCTTGCTAGAAAAAAAGAAATTATGATCTAATGTGAATTTTCTTGATAAAAGAATATGATCATGTCTGGTAACGTGCATGTAAAATGGCTAGAAATAGCATTTTAGCTTAGCGTAAAGCTGACAATTTACACAAGGTTTATTTCTATTTCTTCTGCTCCAAACTTACTTCAGACTTCTCTGTCTGCTCGTATGAATGTAACACATAAGGAAGTGTTTCACTGCTGTTCAAATGCACTTTGGATCGCATCATTTATATGTATTAATGTTTTCCATCTGAAAGGACTAAATATTAAATGAAACAAATGACAATAAAATGCAAAGTAATCTCTTCAGTAATCAAAATACTTTTTGAATGTAACTGTATTCTAAATACCAATGATTTAAATTGTAACTGTAGTGGAATACAGTTACTTATATTTTGTATTTTAAATACGTATTCCTGTTACATGTATTCCGTTACTCCCCAACCCTGCCGACAGGTATGTTGGAGCAGAGTTGCAACTGAACTGTAAGAAGGTGGCTGTCCACGAGCAGGAATGAGTAAACCTGGTGTAGATGGTAAACCTCATTCTGCGTAACACTTGCAAGATTAAAATTTGCCACTATCAGGGTTAATGCTTCTACACTACACTTCTACACACTAGAGCAGTATTTCCCAATCCTGGTCCTGGAGTGTCCCCAACACTACACAATTTGGATGTCTCCCTTATTTAACACACCTGATTCAACTCATAAGTAGAGGGCCCCATGACCTGAATTGGGTGGGAAAACTGGTTTTCCAAAAGTTAAACTGGACCTACCTCTCTGAAATTCTCATTGGTCAACAGACCCCTACAGTACATCCGAGTGCATTGCACCATGCCAACTGAAATTAAACTCTAGTCTAGTGTGTAGGTGCCTTTATTGTTAGGGGTAGGGTTGTTGTAGGACTCCAGTTAAACAGTGTATTAATGCTACATGTGATTCTCACCAGAGACTCCTCTAGACATGAGTCATTCATGACACTGAGCTTGTAACTTCGCCATTATTTTCCGTTAACTTCGCTCTTAATGCATTATCTGTCCTTGCACCCTTAGTCTCTTTTTAAAAATTATTTTCATACCTGCATGCCAACTGAAATGATTGTGTGTGGATTCTTCTGCTTTTTGGGTAGTTGAGCCCTGGCATGTTGCACTTTGGATGACTTTTGTAGTCTCTTATGAGTTGAAGTAGCAGTAAAACTATTGTTACTTTGAATTATTTCAACAGATTCTTTGAAACTAATGCATTTCATGTCATGGCTATGTTATATGTAATAAGTGAGTTGTTGGACTGGTCTGATATCTCACATGTGTTCTCCCAAAGCTGAGTTTTCTGTTTCTTTCATAGGGACCTGAACCGCTCCGACTCTGATTCCTCCTTATGTATATCCCAGACTGGCGAGCAGCTGCGCCTGTGCTACAGCGCTAAAGGCTTCCCTATAAAGCCCACCTCCCTTCTACATGGCCCACACTCGCGCTCTGAGGAGGGCGCCCCCTCCCAATCGCACACTCCCAACGGAGGCAACCGTGTCGTAGACGGGAGCGCCTCTCCCGATGGAGGCTCCGAAAGTCCCATTTTAATGAAGAAGGTGTACAGCATTGAGAAATCCGCCAGCATGAGCGAGATTCACGGCTCGCAGGTGGTGATGTCCATGCCAGAATCCTCACGTTCCTTAAGCCCCAACTCCACTGAACCCGACTCTCCATCCCCCATTGGACTGACTGGGGTCAAGGCAGGAAGCCGCATCCCTCAGATATCCTCGAAAAAGAGCCCCCTAGAGGAGGACAGTGGTTCTACAGGTGAAGATACTGACTCTGTTGCCAGTCGCAAGAAACACACCTTCAAGATCTTCAAGAAACAGAAGAAATAAGAAACTGTGCTGTTTTATTTTTTCCTCTTTTCTTTCTATTGTATTGTTACAATCAATGTTTTGATTCTCCCCTTCCTCCCATCCCCTTCCTTCCCATCCCCATCACCCCTGGTGAGAAGCTGGCACAACGAAATTCCTTTTCAAGCTCTGTGTAGAAACCTTTTGTCTTTTCAGAGGAACCTTAGGAACAAAAGCATGGTTTTTGGGTGTGGGTGGGAATGGATCACCAGTGGAAACATGTTGGACTGTTTTTTTTGGGGGGGGGGGGAATGTGACATTATTTATTCAGCAGGAGACAGTGCCAGACTTTCAAAGCATTCTTCCACCTGATGGACTATTCTTTCCTTGTATAATCCGTATCTGTTTGCATGTCTTCGCCTTTGTTTGATTGCACTTTGAATGCTCCTATATGTTTGCTTGGTTCTTGCTCCTATTTTCTTAAACACAAAATATCCTGGTTCTTTTGTTTCTACCAGCACACTGTCTCTTTTGTCTTTCAAGTTAAAACAAATCATCAACTGGACATTTAATGGTACTCTTCAGTGTTCATCAAGGGTGAGAGAACTGTAAAAGGGCTGAAATATCGTGTGAAACTGCCCTCAAATATGTTGCACTATTTCTGAATGTTGATGTGTTGGTTTTGTAAAGAAAAAAATAATTGAGAACATGCTGGAAACACAAACATGTTTACGCAAATCGAGACACTGAACGTATCTCTAAGGCTTCAGGGATTCCTGGGATGTGGTGTAATTAAGCGATTACAAATTTTGTGTAGATCATTCCAAATCTTTCAGACAAAACAAGGTGGTGTATGAATATTCACATGAATGTTTTGAAGTGAAGATTTTTTTTAAACCTTCACTGTAAACCGTGGCCTCATTCGTTGACTGTTATTGTTGACATCAGATATGGAGACCCCATCAAAATGCACCCATTGTTTTGTAATGATAAAGTATAAATAATTACAGCTTCAAGAGATTTTAAGAAAATATTATCAGCTTTATCTAAAGTGCCAAACCGAAGCCTCTATACACTAAATTTATACACTTCCCGAAGTTCAAATTTCTGCTTAGTAAGACCACAAATCTGAGTCTTTGACATACTTTAATTGGCTTAATTGTAGTGATTGAAAAGATGCATAGAATTAAAATGTTTTTTAATAGAGTTATTTTGAAGTCATCTGTAAAAGAGTGCATTGATGCTCTGCTTTGAATTTGATAAGGCAGTTGTTTTGACCCACATAAAATATAATCCTTGTTTTGGGGGTGCTGTTTTAAGTTGAAAGCAGGCTAGGCCACACAAAATTGCTGTCATAATGAAGTGACTTTAAGTGCTTTTAAGTGGTCCGATGTTTGGGCAGATGAGTTTTACCACAGTGCATTTTCAGAGATTGGAGACCAGTTTCTGTTCTTATGGTTTATGTAATGTCAAAGATAAATGGCATTTTTATCCAATAGCACTAAAATGAACAAGCACACTTTCCGTTAATAGAGAAAGGGGGGTTACAAATTTATTAGGTTTACTGTAGTTCTGCATTAAAGGAGTAGTTCACCCAGAAATGTCAATATATACTCCGCTCCATGTCATTCAATGAAGAATATTCCTGCTGCTCTTGGTGAATGAGGACTGTGGCTGTCGATCTCCAAATTCATTGGATTATTGGCTCTGTTGTATTCGATAACCGGATCAGACATTGCTACTGTCATGAATGTGCCAAAGAGAGCTAGAGCATTTCCAGTTGAATTATTTCCAATGAATAAAAACGTACATTTTGGTCTGTTTCCTACACAAATACTATCGCAAGATTTGGAATCTAGTGTACGAGTTCTATGGATCACTTTCATTATACTTTTATGGTGAATTGAAAAATTCACCTTTTGTGTGTTTGGAATGACATGAAGGTGATTAAACCACCTAACTATTCCTTGAACTATTCCTTTAACTCATTAAATTGGTGAGGAATGGAACTATGCATTTCATTTGTTTCTACCCCCAGGTTTTAAAATCCACTAACCTGGAGCAAACCAAAGCAGCGCTGCACGAAACATGATTCTCTGTTAATTATTTTGTAAAAGATGGAAAAAGTCCACATCCAAATGCATATCAACCAATCAGTCTTTACCAGGAATGAACTGTTGGTCAAATGTATTTCTTTCATCTGTGCCTCTTTTGCACGAAGAAGCTCTTTTGTCAGTGTTGCCCGTGTGTCGGTCCGGTCTGGTCCAGTAAACTGCACTTCACTGTGTTGATGCATGTTCTCAACACCAGTTCTCAACAACGGACGGGAGAAGATGGGGGCTTTTTTTCACACTGTCTCTCTTTAGATATTTCACTGTTTACTTCTCTGTTTGAGCTGTTTATGCTTATAACGTATAGGGAGAGGAAGGAAAACAAAAGGAAAAAATATATAATTTAGCATCTTCTATAATGTTCAAAACTGTAGTCTTCAAATTTTATGGCACTCCTGCATGAAAGCAATAAAAACATTTTTAAAAGAAGATTGAGTGTTTTTATATATATATATACTTGTATTAATTTTTGGCATTAACATATGTATGCATGTGTGAGTATTAATAAAATATTCAAATCTATTAACAAAAACTAAAAATACATTTTGTATAAAGTTTTTGCATTGTAATATTTTCATGACATTTACAGTCCCTCTTATTACGTTTTACTTTTGAATTTGTAAATCACATTATTCTCAATATTTTCAAATAGTGATTATATATATATATATATATATATATATATATATATATATATATATATATATATATATTATTACATTACAACAGTACTGTAATATAAGACCCACTTTAGATTAGGAGTCTTTAACTACTATGTACTTAAGCATTTGATACAATATGCTTATACATATGTGTTGTTGCATTGTACATGCATTTAAAGTACTTGCATTTAATTACATCTGTAGTTACACTGTTTACCTCTAAACCTTACCCTACAACAGTCCTTAACCCTAATATAAACCCTAAACCTACCCGTAGTATATTCAGGGTTGGGAGGGTTACTTTTGAAATGTATTCCATTACAGATTACAGAATACATGCTGTAAAATGTAATTTGTAATGTATTCCATTAGATTACTCAAGGTCAGTAATGTATTCTAAATACTTTGGATTACTTCTTCAGTACTGGTAGATTTATTCACTTGTTTTGACTATAAAAACTCTGCCGGTACAGTAAGACAAAATACACGTTAAAAATACATTCTCTGAAAAACCTAAATATCTTATGCAGTGTTATTTCTAAGACAAGATAAATCAAACTGATTTTGTTTTAAGGATTTGTAGATATTTTTACAGGAAAACAATACAAAAATTATTATCAAGAATAAGATTTCTGCCCTAATATCAAAGGTCTTACTAGAAAAAAAGAAATCATGATCCAACGTGAATTTTCTTGATAAAAGAATATGATCATGTCTGGTAACGTGCATGTAAAATGGCTAGAAATAGCATTTTAGCTTAGCGTAAAGCTGACAATTTACACAAGGTTTATTTCTATTTCTTCTGCTCCAAACTTACTTCAGACTTCTCTGTCTGCTCGTATGAATGTAACACATAAGGAAGTGTTTCACTGCTGTTCAAATGCACTTTGGATCGCATCATTTATATGTATTAATGTTTTCCATCTGAAAGGACTAAATATTAAATGAAACAAATGACAATAAAATGCAAAGTAATCTCTTCAGTAATCAAAATACTTTTTGAATGTAACTGTATTCTAAATACCAATGATTTAAATTGTAACTGTAGTGGAATACAGTTACTTATATTTTGTATTTGAAATACGTAATCCCGTTACATGTATTCCGTTACTCCCCAACCCTGAGTATATTTGCTGTAGTACATCAGTTCTCGTTATTTGGCTATTATGTTGAACTTTATGCAGAAGAGCGTATCCAAATTGGACAAATTGGCATGGCATCAATATAAGATTGTATTTTATGTAAATAGTAGGCCAGTAGATATGTATAGGCTATAGTAGTGTAAAGCTAAACTTGTACATTCCTATGCAAACTACTGTCAGACCAGAACCCGATACACTTACAGTATCACGAGACTTAATTATTCAAGACTATGCGTGTGATTTGCATTAGAGGGTGGAACTATCAATGCTGTTGACATAAGCTCTTACACCTGCAGCTTAAACAGGATGTTATTCCGGCCCAGTTGGAACGCTCCAGTAGCTGCTTTGCCATTTTAGCACGTTCATATGACACTTTGCATTCTAACGGCACCCTATACACGGTTGATGCGGAAATGGCGCAATATGCGCAATATGCGAAATAACGCAATAATATACCAGCACGCATTGGGCACAATGAGCACAGCAAAATTTTTTAAATAGAATTCGGTTCGTTTAAGTCTCTCGGAGTCTCCTGGAGTGTGAAAATGGTAAAACTGCAAAGAAGATTGTGCTGGTTGTCCATTCATATCCTTGTTTTTGTAAGTAACATATATATATATATATATATATATATATATATATATATATATATATATATATATATATATATATATATATATATAATAGGCTTATGCGCACTTTTGGTGTTGCCTGCTATAATAAAGATATTACCCTGAATTCGACTATTATTAAAGGTTTCCACTGCTGTTTTGGTTATATCCAGATGGCTTTACCTGGATGTCTAAGCCTTTCCAACACAGGTGATGTGGCTTTTCTCAACGCACCTGACGCGCCCGTCTCCAGGTGTCCTTTACGCATCATCTACACCTGTTTTACATCTTCCGTGGTGCACGTACAGGTCCTGGTTTCTTTCGATAGTGGATCTACCTCAGTCGTTTTCCACAAACACTGGACCTGCGACGCCGGACGTGCCAGAACCAAAGCGATAACTGTGCGCTTTCCCGACTGGCTTGTGTATCAACCTGACTGGGTAATACGCGGGTCCGATTGGGTGCTCAGCTGTTTGTTGCGTGGATGGATCGGCACTGCAGAATCCACCCAACCGGGCAGGTTTTCTCTCGCCAGTGTGACTGTTCCCATCGATATACAGACACCACTGAGTCGACCTTTTAAACAGCACCTGCTTTGTGCCAACTGGGACACAGAGTTGCGCTGGAGAGTCAGTAGAGATGACATGCCACAGTGCGCAAAAGAAAATGGTAAATGCATTTATATTTATTCGATCTGTCACTTAAAAGTACTAAAAACTTCTGTTTTTACATGGTTCCTTGGTAATGCAATTGTATTTTTTGATGTGCCATGTAAAAACCACAGCACATGAATATGGTAGCTAATCATTCAGTACTATTGCACCGCCACATTAGTTTCTAACTAAAGTGATTTACATATTGTGAATGCAACAACACAATCATTTTATTTATTTATTTATTTATTTATTTTAAGTGTCTTTATTTGCATAGTTTCATGGTGAGTTAAGTTCATTCCTCATATGCATATATAAATTCACATAGATATGCATTAGTATATTGGATATAGCATTAAACTCACAGTTTTTAAAGATGGAAATCACTGAGTTAAACATAATCAATTTGTAGTTCATAAAGTGCCTGAGCTTAACACAGAGAGACAGAGACAGAAAGAGAGAAAAAAACTCTGGTCCCCAACCACGCCGCCATTGGGTCCTCCGCCAGCTGGGCAGCGGTCCTCTGCGACACTAGGCGATGGCACTGGACCTCGCCTCCTGGCAGACGGCAGAGAGCTCCTCCACCTCCCCGCAGACATCAGCGAGCTCCCCTGCCCCCTGGCGGACGGTTGGGGCTCCTCCGCCCTCTGGCGAGCGGTAGCGAGCTGCCCAGCCCCCTGGAGGATAGCAGCGGCTCCTTCGTCTCCTGGCGGACAGCAGAGGGCTCCTCCGCCTTTGGCCGAACTGCTCCAGTACCAGCGTATCATACCTCCTCTGTGTCACGAAACTCCCCCATCGGCGAGGGCATTTCTGACGCCGCCTCTTCCTCCTATCCTGGGTTTCGGCACCACTGTGGCAGACTCTGCCTTCCCTACCAAGGAGGAAGCCAGAACCGGAGTGAACAATGAATAGAACTTTAATTTTACATACAATGTTGAACTGAAACATAACGACACACACACAGGCACGTGTGTGTCTCTCTCTCTCTCTCTCACTGGCATCCCCGGCTCCTCTTTATCCCTCTTCCGGCTCACTGAGCTGATTCAGTGTGGGGCATGCACCCTCACGGCCTAGCCACACCCTCCTCCTCGTCACAGGGACCATATGTTTGCAATATGCTTTGCCATTTAACTGGAAAGGAAAGTGAGCTGTGGAACAGTGAAACGAGTAGAACGCTCGTCTTGATGCATGAGAGAACATCACCGCCAGCCGCAACGAATATAAAAAATAACAAACTCCAGTGTTAAATCACCACTTATTATAACACACACATATGAAATGGAAACTCCAGCTCAATAGCTGGAGTGGTTTCTTCTGCATTAGACACTTACCTGATGAAAGCTGTTTTAAAAAGTGGTGGGGACATGTCCCACCCATCCCACCCGTAAATGACACCTATGTGTGACATTCAGTCTATATGTAACCCAAAACTTACGATACATTTAAAAAAAAAAATGTTTTATCATTAATAAAAATAAATGAAAAAAGTAAAGTATTGTATTGCTAAACAAACTACTGCTATGCTGAGAGAGTTTTCACACATTTTGCATTTCTTTTTTTCTCCCTTTCATTATTTTTCCTGGAAGAGGTGGCGTCTCTTCTTTCCACACTGTATGCCTCCACTGGCGAAAATTATGGCATCATCAAAACACTCCAGCCTTACAGGAATGAAGTATTAGAAGGATTGCGAGTCAAATCCTTCTATTATCCCTGGTGAGTTCTTGTGAATTTCTAGTTCCTTATTGGCAACCCTTGTTAAAGTGTAATCATGACCCTTAAACGCATACCTCGGGTGTTCAGTGATCCGGAACTTCATTCCACACCCTGTACCTCATCCATTTTTTCTCTTATAAATAGTATAACACCAAACACACACACACACACACACACACACAAAAGCCCAAATTGCAAAAAATAAATAAATAAAATAATAATTAATTGCACTTCCATTAATTCTATTTTTATGATTATTTCATATCTATATAAGTTTACTATCACAGGATATCTATTTATTTGTTCATTATTAGAGAAATTAGTAATATATTCATACAAATAAATACTATATCACTTTGATTTTCTGTGCAACAACAGTGAATTATCATTATCCCATATGCGTGTACACATACATATTATACGTGTTATGTTACTCAAGATGGCGTTGTTGTTTCAGTGATTGACTAAATTGAAATTTTTACATTGTTAACTGATGAAAAAACAATATGGAAGTAAACTATAGCAAGTACAACACATGAACAGTATGATATTTTCATTTGGGTGCACTTCTGAAATGAGTTGTGCATCTATTTACACTCAAAATGTGCCTGAGAAAATACCTAAGTGTAGCTCAATATGTGTTTGAATGCCAGTTGCGTCTCATGACATTTCAGTGTGAAAGTTATAAATCCTGTTCTAGATTTGTCCAGATTTGTTGCATTATCTCTTTGATATTTGACAAATAAAAAATCAAATTATATCAAAAGATATTTTATTCTCTTATTTTCTAATTTTTTACACTATCTGGGCATTTTGTAGATCCATTTGTGATTTAAGTAAGGGATAATATAAAGAATAATGAGTAAATGTTCTGCCCCCTGCAGGTGTGATTTTTCACTCTGGGTTTTGTTGGTGAAACCTTGCAGTACCCGTTTATGTGGACTTCTACACCACATTGACTCAGATAATAACTATTCCACACCGTCCTTGTTCCTCACTGAAACCGGTAAGGCTCTGATCTCGTAATTTCATGTTGTTAAAGGTGATGTGTGTAATTTTTGTAAATGTTAAAATACTTTCTCCTTTGTTTTTGTCACATTCATACAGGTAAGATTCATGTGCAGTTGCATGGAGAAACTGGTCACTCATCAGCGTTCCTTTCTCCGTTCAAGGTTCCTCTTTATCAGTGGTGTCGTCTCAGCCTGAAGATATTGGGAAGATTGGTGAGAAAGTAGTGGTCACATTGAACAATCAGGGTGGGGGACATAGATAATGTATTTAAAACAATCTGGGGGTCAGTGTTATTATATTTCCCTCCTTTGTAGGCAAAACTCTCTATTGCATGCACTGATGGACAGCAGCAATTTATTAAGAAAGCTGAGCACATGTAAGAGTCTTCATATTGTTCAATTCAATTGACTGTATTTAAGCTTAAACTTCACCTTACAGTACTCTGTTTTCATAAGAGGGCTCTGATGTTTTGGGCAGGTTTAAGATGAACCTGAAGCTGGATGACACGCAAGGTTATTTTGTGATTGGTGGAGGTAAATTCACACGGGGAATTGAAGGATATTATGGGCCTACTACATACTATCGTACACAGGGGCTCCCAGATGACCAGGTAGGATATGATACCTTGCGCTTTTCAGATCCATGTTCACTTATTCAATATGCAGTGCTCTTCAGATCCCATTTTGCTTTCCAAATCTTACATATTTCTGAGTGAAACAGGATATGCAACAGGAAAACATGTAGTCACTTCAAAGTCAGAATGAATTATTACTATTTTTTTTAATAAAAGATTACTAAGACAAACTTTCTTTTGTTGCACCAATGAATCATACACATAAAAATCCACGATGTGCATTAAGTAAATAGGGTCAAGTTTGATTTCATGATGACTTTAATAATTTAGTGCATTCAGAACTGTTTGTTGAGCAAGAACAGTATCGATGTTATGTGAATGGTTGAGTTACTGGGCATTTTACTGAGTCCTGAACAATCTGCAGCATTTACTGTAAACATGACATTTATGGACTAAACTTATATCTTTACAGGCTGAGATTCAACTTCCTCATGTAATAGCAAAGGTGAATATTACTGGATGGTTCCAATCATGTAGGGAATTCAAATCAGAACTTTTCCTCACCGTTCAATCCAATATACAGAGAATCTCAGGTAAATACATCCAATGACCACTAGATGGCACTAGATCAATCATCCTTTTTTCCTCTTTTTTTTTTTTTTTAAATTTTTTTTTTTAAATTTTTTATTTTTTTATACAGTGCTTGCAAGTTAACACTGAATTGATATTCTTCAGCCATTCTGGTAAGGGTTTGTTCTAAGCCCTTAAACCTAAGTACTAAGCTTAATTACTTAATTCAACCTTAACTTACTAATTTATTTATTTATTTTGGGTATTTGTAAAAAAAGCCATTTCTTTTTTTTTCTTTTTTTTTTTTTATAGTGTTTTCACAACACACATTGTTTAAAAGCAGCTTTATAGAAAATTATGCTGTAAGAGAAAATTAAGTTGTAATGTCTGTAATGTCTTAATAAAAAAATCTATCTATCTATCTATCTATCTATCTATCTATCTATCTATCTATCTATCTATCTATATATATATATATATATACAGTATATAGAAACAGTATACATAGATGTGTGTATATGTATATATTTAGACTTTATATATTTTTAAGAAAGTTAAGAATAAAGTTTAAAAATGTTAACTCACATTGCTAGAATGTTCATCATTCAAAATGAAACTGACATTTACTCCAAAATTTTTTTTAACCTATTTATAAGATTTAAGCATTTCATTATTATAACAAAATTACATCAAATTGAATTGTGAATCTTTTTTTTTTTTTTTTTAACGAAATTAAATAATAAAACATTAAATTATTTACGTTTTTATTTTTAATTTATTTTGTTAAAGATAACTCCATTAAATTTGATGGAATTTTGTAATGAAATTGAAATGCATAAATATTAAAAATAAATCTTAATATATATATATATATAAAAAAAAATTCAAATTTTTTTTTTTTTTTTTTTTTAGTTTTGCACACTGAATAGTAATTGGTCTTGTCTCATTTGCATTTAACCATTTACACTATACAGTACTGACAACAATGGCTGTGCTGAGAGTCATGAGAATAGCAAAGTGGCTCAACTGCAGCATTTAAGTTACACAGAACCTAAAACTTAGAACCAGCACTATTCTTTTGTTGCCTTGCAAGCACTGTTATTTCCTTGAGGAAATTAAAATATATATATTTTAATTCCTAACTGTCAAGTTTATTAACATTAATTTCCAGAGAGCTCTTTGGATACATACACAGAGCTTGTACTGAATCACAGTCCAGCAAACTCAACGGAACAGTGTACATTCTTCGAATCGCCAAAAAATCCTCACAGGCGTCAAGTTGCACATTTGACCAAGCTACTATCACAGAAATACAGTAATATACATCATACAGTGCATTTATACAGCTGAAATAATAATAATCATAAAACAGCATATATGTTGCATATTTGTAACGTTTGTATATTGTGGTTTCCTCTTTCTCAGGCAGGGTGAATGCTGCAGTGGTGGGCAGAGAGCTGTATTCTCTAGTGCTGCGTAAGCTGACAACGGCCGACAGTGTGGAGGCTATAAACAGGCTGGTGCCTTTTCTTCTACAGTCTAGCTGTTTAGGAGACAATAGAGCACTACATCTCTCCTCTGTGCTCTACAGCAGTGGGTTTGGAGTCAAGAGGCAGCCATACAAGGTGTGTGTTTGTGTGTAACTGAAAGGTTCAAACCCCACAAAACGATCCATGAATTCTCACAAGGGTTAATAGGTCAGGCAATATGTAATCTGATCTCTGTGGACAGGCAAACATTGGATAAGCCACGTTGTATAATAAAACAAAGAATGAATTAGCAGTTTCAAATGTAATCTAATCTATGGCACTGCAGGCTTGGCTGCTGTCTCTGCTGGCAGCTCAGCGGGACTGGAGACTGGCCCTGCTGCATCTTGGGTACATGCACCTTATTGGCGACCTGGAGGGGACCCCTGACCATGACCTCTCCTATGCTTATTACATCAACATTGCAAGACAAACCAGCATAGATCAGAAGAAACCAAACCCAAAGCAAGTAAGAGCATAAAGCAGAAAATAGCCAATAGGATTTAGCTGACGTCACAGCCGTAAATCAAATTTTATATGTGCTATTGATAATCAGAGTCAGGTGGTATTTGGTGAAGGAACATCCTCATTTTAGAGAGCATTTTATTGGACAAAAATTTTGAAGAGAAAGACTGAATTTTAATGCATATATGTACTAAAGGTTAATTTTGTCAACTTTTAGGAGTATACTAGCATATGCTTCAAAGTTTATAGACATAAACTATCAGAAATATAAATGATGTACAAGGCAACATTAATGAGTTTAAAACAAATCTGTCCTAGATTTTGCTATGTTTTACACTACAAATGCAAGCTTTAAAATGATTGTTCATTTTCTCTGTAGACTTTTGTTGAGTTAATACGCTTGAATGATGAAGAAACATTAAATGCGCAAACCAATGAAAACGATGATCTGTTTCACTGGCTAAAACTGCAGGCACGAAGTGGAGTGGCTGAAGCAGAGGTACCAAAATCCTGATCCAACCAAAATACATACAGAATTTGACTCTTTTTGATGTTATTCCACTGTCCCGTGAACATTTTTGAAAATGACAACTCGTGCCATCTTTAAAGTCAACATGAAACACTATTTGCAGCCAATTTTACTTCTGAATGTTACATATTTACGAGGGTTGAAAAGTAAGATGGATTTGTGAAGTCGGCCAATAAGAAAATAGTTTCAGAGGCAGAGCAAGCTGTTACATTTTGATAAAATATTACAAAAACTAACAATTAATTTTTTAAAATTTTTTTTTTTAATACCGTGCACCAATGAATCATGCTCAATAATGGACATGCATTAATAAAGTAAAGTGAACATGAAATCATAATCTACCCTATTTAAAGTTTGTGTTTTGGTGTTTGTGTGTTTGATTTTCTCTTTAGCAAGCAATGGGCCGTATGTTGTTCTGGGGTCAGCAAGGTGTGTCACCAGACATTCGAACCGCAGTGAAGCACTACGAGAGGGGAGCAACCAAACTGCGTGATCCTACCTCCATGTACGACTACGCCATCGTGCTCCTTACGGTTCGAGTCTGTCTTTGTGATTTCTGATCATATATCCAAGAAGTTCTAACAAAAAATGATTGATTTGACTATATACACTACCAGTCAAAAGTTTGGACAAATTTTTCTATCTCATTATCTTAAAGACATTTTGATCTTTAACTTTATGCTAACATGCTTATAATTAGTTTTGTAGATAAATATACTTATACATTTGTTTACAAAACTGTAAAAAAAAAAAAAAAAAAAAGTTTTAAATGGATCAGTTAGAGCAGATAAGCAGCCAACAAGTTTTCCAGCATACAGAGTACATCCAAATCTATTTTAAAAGCATCTCAGCATCCCATTAATTGGTCACTATTTAATTCTTATACTTCCATTTGTCTTATTTTATAGTTTCAGTGACTTAGATGACATAGTAATATTCTAAAATATAGAAAATAATACTAATAAAGAATGAGAAGTTGTGTCGAAACTTACTGGTAGTGTACTTGTATTATGTGATTTTTCTTCTCCAAGTCATATCACATTTGGCCAGTAGAGTGCACTCTTGCAAAGGATTTGAAGTGTGAATGTTTCTAATGGCATATCAGGTGGTGAACTGATTATTATTTTCATGCATAATAGGGCCAAGGAGTTCCACAAGATGTGGAGAGGGCTGTTACATTTCTGAAGAAAGCAAAAGAACAGGTGTTGTGTTAAAAATATTTGTCTTGCCTTTGTTTGTCTTTGTTTTTATTTTCTTTACTCATACTTTAAAATCAACATGAAATCAAAATGGACCCTATTTACTTTCTTTATACATGTTCCCGGTTTATATATATATATATATATTTTAAAGATTTACGCATTTCAATTTCATAACAAAATTCAGATTGAAATGAGTCATTTTTATAAAATTAAAATATATACATGTATGTATTTTACATTTTTATTAATTCAATTTTGTTAAACTTTATACGATTCAATTTGATGGAATTTTGTTATGAAATTGAAATGCGTAAATCTTAAAGGTGCAGTATGTAAGATTCAGAAACCCTTGTTATTAATGACACCTGTGGCCGTTAAGTGAACTGCAGCCAGCTACCCGTTGCTCGTGCTCGTGCACACACTCCATAAGGACACGAGCGAGCATAGACCAAAACAATGACGAAACCTACAAAGAGGCTGAACGTGATTCACTGGCATCATGTTGACAGATGAGGTAGCATAATTAAAATTACACAGTTATAATTGTTTTACTACAAACTTTAAGACTGTGTATTATATTTGACTCTCCAGTGCTGGAACAGGGCTAAAACAAAGTGTGGATATAGGTCTGACTATGCGAGACTGTAGTTTGAAGTAATCACTTTTCTTTGCATGATACATTGACTGCATTTATATGATAGCCTATGTCGGTGTTAGCTAGCTAGCCAGCTTTATCAATAGCTGTTAGCTAAATTTGGTAGATGATGACAGTAGCTGTTTAAAAAAATAGACTGTACTTTATAAATATGTTGACACAATTCAGTATTGATGAAAACTGTCATTTTAATATATCGATGCGCTATTGTTTTATAATAATAGAATGTATATATTTTCTGTATAACCAAGTTACGTTACACTAATGAATGGGTCTTTTTGCATTATCTTGAACATTGTCTAGCATTCATTTCATGTGTTACTGTAGTTTACCTTGCTGAATAATTACAGATTAACATTGATTATGACTGTGCAGGCAAGATCAAGTTAGCTAAAATTACACAGATCAATCCTTATGGCACTATATTTCACATGCTTTAAAGTTATGTAAGCTTACCTGTCCAATTCAGGGTCGGTTTTGATCGCCTAAACTGAACGAAGGTCCCACCAGGAATCAAATGCCCTGCCGATGTTCACTCTAGTTTTCGTTCGACCACGATCACGTTCCCGCTTAGCCAGACGGGATTCAGTAGATAAATTATTTTTTTTTTGGCTTACTCAGAGTTTGTGTAGGATTTGGTGTTGTGCTGGGAGCCGAACGTTTGCCGGATTCCATCTCTAAGATAACGTTACCTAGTGTTGCAGTTTGTTTCCCGAGAGCCTTGCCTCAGTGCTTCCGCACTGAGCGCGCATAAACGTCACATCCTTTGGATTTTCCCGGCAAAAGCTATCCGCTCCCTTCTCATGAAAATCAGTCTACAGGCTTTAATAGGCAACCTAGGAAGACCGGAAGGACTCATTTTTTAAGTTGCGTTACAAGCCGTTCACACATTGGCGAATATTACATGAAAATTGTTACATATTTCACCTTTACAAAAGTGTTGTAAAAAAAAAGTTTGTTCTTTTCAATCTTTTATTCAAATTTAATAACTTGCTCTGCTTCTGAAATTATTTTTCTTTTCGACTGAGGTCACCAAGCCCTCTAATTTGTTTTTAACCCCCTTCCCCTCCAAACACCAGTTGTAAACTGTAGCTACCACTTCTTCTGATCCAGTCAGTTCCTGATGGATAAAAAAATGTCCCACCCTACATTTTTTTTCTTTTTAATATATAAAAAAGGAATAGTTCACCCAAAAATAAAAATTCTCTCATTTACTCACCCTCATGCCATCCCAAATGTATGACTTTCTTTCTTCTGCAGAACACAAATGAAGTTTTAACTCATTAAGGTCCATACAAGGCAAGTGAATGGTGGTCAGAACTTCGAAGGTCAAAAAAGCACATAAAGGCAGCATAAAAGTAATCCACACGACTCCAGTGTTTAAATGCATATCTTCAGAATCGATATGATAAGTGCGGGTGAGAAACAGTTCAATATTACAGTCATTTTTTTACTACAAATTCTCCTCCCTGCCCAGTAAGGTGGTGATATGCATGAAGAATGCAAATCGCCAAAAATAAAAGAAGAAGAATGTGAACGTGGAAATTTATAGTAAAAAAGGACTTAAATATTGATCTGTTTCTCACCCACACCTATCATATCTCTCCTGAAGACATGAATTAAACCACTGGAGTTGTGTGGATTGCTTTTATGCTGCCTTTGTATGCTTTATGGACCTTCAAAGTTTTGGACACCATTCACTTGCATTGAAAGGACCTACAGAGCTGAGATATTTTTCTAAAAAATCTTCATTTGTGTTCAACAGAAGAAAGAAAGTCATACACATCTGAGATGGCATGAGGGCGAGTACATGATGAGAGAATTTTCATTTTTGGGTGAACTGTCCCTTTAATGTTAAATTTTTATGGATAATTTTTAAAAAGATGTGAATAAAGTTATTTCAGCTTTAATAGAAACATGTAATTCATGTTACTGTAGAATATCTGATAGAATTAAATCAGTCAAGCAGCTAAACTCTGTCCGGCAGGGGTTTGTTCCGGCTATCACTGCTCTGGGCTGGTACTATGAGCAGTTTGAGAAAGATTACGAGAAGGCTGTACATCTGTGGGAAGAGGCTGATGCAAAGGGTCACCCTGATGCTGCCATGAATCTGGGAGTTTTCTATTCGCAGGGCCTCTATCCTGGACATCCTGCAGACCAGGCATGATAAAATCCTTTTTAAATCCATTATTGAAATTGCACATTTGTGATGTTCTCAGATGCTATAATTTATGCTTTTGCTGTATTATCAGTTTAAGGCATATACGTATTTCCTGAGGTCAGCTCAGAGAGGACACATAAATGGTGGCATTGAACTGGCTGATGTATGGATCCATGGGATCCCTGGCCAGGTGTCCCGACGTCCAGCAGATGCTGTTCTGTAAGTATATGACGTCTGTATGGCTGTATGTAACTCTAAAGAATAATTTTGATAATATGCATGTTTGCAAAGATTGCAAAGAGTAAACATTATACTGTAGACAAAACTAACATTATATGACAATTTACACAACATGCACAGTATATATTACAATCAATAAACAAGATTGAAAAAAGGAAATATTATGACAACTTACACAAAATCGGACTGTAATATTAAAAGTATGTATTGCACATGTATTATAACTATTATGTCTGTTTAAACATATTTTTTTCACTTTCTCCTTTGACTTCAGGTGGCTTAAATGGGCCTCTGAACACAATGGATATCTAGGAACAGTCTTAAGGAAAGGGCTGAATGCGTATCTCAAAGGAAACTGGTAAATCTTTGCTGGTCACACTGCATAGTATATTCATTGTCTTTTCATTGTATGCAAACTCCATGTATGATTGTCGTATTTTGACCCCTGTTGTGAAAATGCACTTTTAGTTTGTACTCATATCGGTGTTATTATATACATAATACTTAAAATAAAAGTATTTTAGTGCACCCGAATCTCTAATCCAATCTGATCAGATTTGTCCTGATAATATTAAAATTATATTAATATCCTTTATATTTACATCAGAATGTTGCGAAGGAAACTTATTCTCTCTCTCTCTCTCTCTCTCTCTCTCTCTCTCTCTCTCTCTCTCTCTCTCTCTCTCATTGTTACAGGATAATGGCTTTGATTTATTATCTCAGTACAGCAGAGAGTGGATTTGAAGCTGCTCAGTTTAATGTGGCGTACCTGTGTGAACTCAACTCTGTGAGTCTTTTCTTAAGACTTGCTCTACATTCAGATGAATATATTCACTCGATTGTCTTTGACAGATGATTTATCTATTACAGGACTCTCTGCATCCAGCTCTGGTGACTCAGTGCATGTTAAGATACTATAACATGTCAATACAGGGCCAAGATCATGCTCCTTATGGTAAATATACAAAACCTGAGATTAATCGTTCACACAAAAATGAAAATTGTGTCATTTATGTTGTTCCAACCCAGTATTATTTTCTAAGTACAAAACGAGATGTTATGTAGAATTTCAGAGCTTCTGTTTAACACACACCAAAAGTGGATGGTGATTGATGCTACCTAACTCATAAAAGTCTCATAAAATTAGTCCATATGACTCGTGCACTACATTCCAAGTCTTTTGAAGCAGACCAAAGGAACAAACCAAAATTTAGCGTAGCTTTAAATTGACATGCTAGGATTACATATTAAAGTGCCTTTTTGGAGCTTTGCTGAATGTATCACCATCCACTTGTGTTATATGAAAAAAACAGGCACTCGGTTATATTGCCTCAGATCTCATTTTGGGATTCACAGAAGAAACTAATACTAGGTTGGAACGGCATGATAACACATTTTTGGGTGATCTATTATATGGACATACAGTATATATGTGGGGTGGATGGCGGCAGTTATTCATGACTTTAAGTGAACTGAAATGCTCAAAGCTTGAAGGGCACCTGAGGTTTGTCACAGCATCCTGTTATTAGTGCATCAGTACACATGTGGATTCTCATGCTTCCTGTAGCTTTGAGTGTTGATGGATATTTGTTTCCCTCTCAGCTTTGATCCGAATGGGAGATCTGTTCTATGGCGGACAGGCTTTGGGCAGGAAAGAGGTTTCTAATGCAGCAGAGATGTACAAACAAGCAGCTCTTAAGAATGAACCACAGGTACCTTTGACGACAAAGACCTGATTCTCATAGCTGGACTAATTTCTAATCTTGAATGAGCTGGAAATTTTATTGAAGAGTCTTCTGTCATATAACTGCTTTTTCCTTTCCTTTCCTTTCCTTTCCTTTCCTTTCATTGCTTTGATCTCCTCTCTTCTCCTCTCCTTTCCTTTCCTTTCCTTTCCTTTCCTTTCCTTTCCTTTCCTTTCCTTTCCTTTCCTTTCATTGCTTTGCTCTCCTCTCCTCTCTTCTCTTCTCCTCTCATTTCCTTTCCTTTCCTTTCCTTTCCTTTCCTTTCCTTTCCTTTCCTTTCCTTTCCTTTCCTTTCCTTTCATTGCTTTGATCTCCTCTCTTCTCCTCTCCTCTCCTTTCCTTTCCTTTCCTTTCCTTTCCTTTCCTTTCCTTTCCTTTCCTTTCCTTTACTTTCATTGCTTTGATCTCCTCTCTTCTCCTCTCCTTTCCTTTCCTTTCCTCTCCTTTCCTTTCCTTTCCTTTCCTTTCCTTTCCTTTCCTTTCCTTTCCTTTCCTTTCCTTTCTTTTCATTGCTTTGCTCTCCTCTCTTCTCCTCTCCTTTCCTTTCCTTTCCTTTCCTTTCCTTTCCTTTCCTTTCCTTTCCTTTCCTTTCCTTTCCTTTCATTGCTTTGCTCTCCTCTCTTCTCCTCTCATTTCCTTTCCTTTCCTTTCCTTTCCTTTCCTTTCCTTTCCTTTCCTTTCTTTTCATTGCTTTGCTCTCCTCTCTTCTCCTCTCCTTTCCTTTCCTTTCCTTTCCTTTCCTTTCCTGTCCTTTCCTTTCCTTTCCTTTCCTTTCCTTTCCTTTCCTTTCCTTTCATTGCTTTGCTCTCCTCTCTTCTCCTCTCATTTCCTTTCCTTTCCTTTCCTTTCCTTTCCTTTCCTTTCCTTTCATTGCTTTGCTCTCCTCTCTTCTCCTCTCATTTCCTTTCCTTTCCTTTCCTTTCCTTTCCTTTCCTTTCCTTTCCTTTCCATTAATATCCTCTCTTCTCCTCTCATTCCTCTCCTTTCCATTTCATTGCTTTCCTTTCCTTTCCTTTCCTTTCCTTTCCTTTCCATTGCTTTGATCTCCTCTCTTCTCCTCTCAATTCATTTCCTTTCCTTTCCTTTCCTTTCCTTTCCTTTCCTTTCCTTTCCTTTCCTTTCCTTTCCTTTCCTTTGCTTTGATCTCCTCTTCTCTCATTCCTTTCCTTTCCTTTCCTTTCCTTTCCATTGCTTTGCTCTCCTCTCTTCTCCTCTCCTTTCCTTTCCTTTCCTTTCCTTTCCTTTCCTTTCCTTTCCTTTCCTTTCCTTTCCTTTCCTTTCCATTAATATCCTCTCTTCTCCTCTCATTCCTCTCCTTTCCATTTCATTGCTTTCCTTTCCTTTCCTTTCCTTTCCTTTCCTTTCCTTTCCTTTCCTTTCCTTTCCTTTCCATTGCTTTGATCTCCTCTCTTCTCCTCTCATTTCATTTCCTTTCCTTTCCTTTCCTTTCCTTTCCTTTCCTTTCCTTTCCTTTCCATTTCATTGCTTTGCTCTCCTCTCTTCTCCTCTCATTTCATTTCCTTTCCTTTCCTTTCCTTTCCTTTCCTTTCCTTTCCTTTCCTCTCCTTTCCATTGCTTTGATCTCCTCTTCTCTCTTTCCTTTCCTTTCCTTTCCTTTCCTTTCCTTTCCTTTCCTTTCCTTTCCTTTCCTTTCCATTCCATTGCTTTGATCTCCTCTCTTCTCCTCTCATTTCCTTTCCTTTCCTTTCCTTTTCTTTCCTTTCCTTTCCTTTCCTTTCCTTTCCTTTCCTTTCCATTTCATTGCTTTGCTCTCCTCTCTTCTCCTCTCATTTCCTTTCCTTTCCTTTCCTTTCCATTTCATTGCTTTGCTCTCCTCTCTTCTCCTCTCATTTCATTTCCTTTCCTTTCCTTTCCTTTCCTTTCCTTTCCTTTCCTCTCTTCTCCTTTCCTTTCCTTTCCTTTCCTTTCCTTTCCTTTCCTTTCCTTTCCTTTCCTCTCCTTTCCATTGCTTTGATCTCCTCTTCTCTCATTCCTTTCCTTTCCTTTCCTTTCCTTTCCTTTCCATTAATATCCTCTCTTCTCCTCTCATTCCTCTCCTTTCCATTTCATTGCTTTCCTTTCCTTTCCTTTCCTTTCCTTTCCTTTCCATTGCTTTGATCTCCTCTCTTCTCCTCTCATTTCATTTCCTTTCCTTTCCTTTCCTTTCCTTTCCTTCCTTTCCTTTCCTCTCCTTTCCATTGCTTTGATCTCCTCTTCTCTCATTCCTTTCCTTTCCTTTCCTTTCCATTAATATCCTCTCTTCTCCTCTCATTCCTCTCCTTTCCATTTCATTGCTTTCCTTTCCTTTCCTTTCCTTTCCTTTCCTTTCCTTTCCTTTCCTTTCCTTTCCATTTCATTGCTTTGCTCTCCTCTCTTCTCCTCTCATTTCCTTTCCTTTCCTTTCCTTTCCTTTCCTTTCCTCTCTCTCTCCTTTCCTTTCCTTTCCTTTCCTTTCCTTTCCTTTCCTCTCCTTTCCATTGCTTTGATCTCCTCTTCTCTCATTCCTTTCCTTTCCTTTCCTTTCCTTTCCTTTCCTTTCCTTTCCTTTCCATTGCTTTGATCTCCTCTCTTCTCCTCTCATTTCATTTCCTTTCCTTTCCTTTCCTTTCCATTTCATTGCTTTGCTCTCCTCTCTTCTCCTTTCCTTTCCTTTCCTTTCCTTTCCTTTCCTTTCCTTTCCTTTCCATTTCATTGCTTTGCTCTCCTCTCTTCTCCTCTCATTTCCTTTCCTTTCCTTTCCTTTCCTTTCCATTTCATTGCTTTGCTCTCCTCTCTTCTCCTCTCATTTCCTTTCCTTTCCTTTCCTTTCCTTTCCTTTCCTTTCCTTTCCTTTCCTTTCCATTTCATTGCTTTGCTCTCCTCTCTTCTCCTTTCCTTTCCTTTCCTTTCCTTTCCTTTCCTTTCCTTTCCTTTCCTTTCCTTTCCTTTCCTTTCCTCTCCTTTCCATTGCTTTGATCTCCTCTTCTCTCATTCCTTTCCTTTCCTTTCCTTTCCTTTCCTTTCCTTTCCTTTCCTTTCCTTTCCATTGCTTTGATCTCCTCTCTTCTCCTCTCATTTCATTTCCTTTCCTTTCCTTTCCTTTCCATTTCATTGCTTTGCTCTCCTCTCTTCTCCTTTCCTTTCCTTTCCTTTCCTTTCCATTGCTTTTATCTCCTGTCTTCTCCTCTCCTCTCATTTCCTTTCCTTTCCTCTCCTTTAATTTCCTTTCTGTTGCTTTCATTTCCTTTCTTTATTTCTTTCATTTAATTTAATTTCCTTTTTTTATTTTCCTTTCATTTTCTTTGCTTTGCATTCCTTTCCTTTCTATTCTTTTCTTTTCCTTTCCTTTCCTTTCCTTTCCTTTCTTTCATTTCATTTCTATTTTCCTTTAATTTTCTTTGCTTTTTATTCTTTTCCTTTCCTATACTTTTTCAGGTTTTTTCTGTTCTTGTTCCTTTGCTTTTTCTTTTCTTGTTCCTTTCTTTTTTGCCTTTCTGTTTTCTTTTAATTTTCCTTTGTCCTTTTATTTTTTCTTTAGTTTTGTTTAGCTTTGCTTTTATATGTATTGGCTTTGTTTTTATGTTGCATTGTTTTGCTTTGTTTTGTGTGTGTGTGTTCAATTTAGTTTCATTTCAGGTTGTGTGTGTGTGTGTGTTTGTGTGCTCATGCTGTGTGTATGCAGTGGTACTGATGATGATATTTTCTTGTCTCCTCAGGGCTGGTATAATCTTGGCCTGCTTGTTCAACAGGGAGAGTCTCTTCCCTTTAGTCTTCTTTCTGAGCTTAATTTACTGCATCTATACTTAACAGACAAACAGCAGCTCCTCATCACCCTTTTCCACAGGCAAGACATTTAAAACTATTGTTTTTATAAGTAGAACACAAATAGACAAAATAACTGACCATATTGTGTCTAAAATATAAGTTACTTGATATGAACTTCTTGTTAATAAAGCTCGCAATCATGTTGTTGTACTGAATATTAGCATGGTGACCCTTAATTTCTATTGATTAATTGAATGTCTTTTTCAACATACGCTGTTGCGTCTGTCTTTTGTTTTTCTGTGCTCTAGGTGTAGAGAAACCAATAGCACTGAAGCATACTTACCCTGTACATTGGCACTGTTCAAAGCACACCTACAATCCTTCCAGATAGATAAGGATATCGCAGTAAAGGTCTGTGTACTTGCCTCTTGTCTTTGAGAAAACAGCACAAACAAAGTCTATGGTTATTTAATTTATTTGATAGTTTTTATGTGCATGATAAACCCATGAGGGAGCTCCTGTGGTTACTTGGTTAAAATCATAATGATGGTAATATTTTAAGAATCATCTAGATGAGCTAATGGTGAGGGGTGAATTATCACATTGAAATGTTTACACTGATCCTCTCTTTTCTTGTAGCTCTTTGCAACAGTTTCAGCAGCAGTTGGAACTCTGTCATTTATTATCAGACTGTTTAAACGGAGGACAGCACCCTGCCAACAAACTTCACTAACATCTACTTCCAGTTCCAGCCAAACCCAAGAAGAGGAGGAGGAATCTTAAAGCCATGTATAATGTTTTTAAGTGATACTCCACCACATTTTTTTTTAACAGGGGATTTTGTTTTTTAATCCACGTTTTTTTTGTTTTGTTATATCTTTGTGAAAACAGGACTATCAGGATATTTAAAGGGATAGTTCACCCAAAGATGAACATTTTTGTAAAGCTCCAAAAACACCATAAAATGTAGTAAAAGTAGTCTGTATGACTTATGCACTAAATTCTGGGTCATAACTTTGAGTGTGGAACAGACTAAAACTAGGGGATTATTCACTTGAAGCTTTTTAAGATTACTTCTTGTGTGCTCCATATTTAGCATACGGGGTTGGAACGACACATGGGTGAGTAAAAGATGACAGAGTTAAAAATGTTGAGTGAATTATCTTTTTCTATGATTACTTTTTTAAAAGAGTTTCATATTTTGTTAAGATTTCAGTGTTCAAATAATAATAATAATAATAAAAATAAATAAATAAATAATAGTAAAAAAGTTCTTCTCAATAAAGTAATATTTTTTTTTTAAGGTAATTCCCAGTACTGTTCTTGGCCTCTTGTTTCTGAAATACAATTTCTTCAGAGAGTTCAGGCAGTGTCTCAAGACAAACTCATTTTTCCCTCTCTTGGAGGTATGGTACTCTGGTGGGGCAACTCTGTCTGCTTCTAATGAAGGAGTGTGAAGACTCCCCAGGCTTCTGTGTGGAATGATGCAAACAGCAGGTGCACAGCAAGCTGTGATGTGCCCACGATTACACCAGGTGCCCCGGGAACACACGCCACAACTCACGGTTAATTAAAACAACACGAAAAGCTGAGTAATCCCCAGATACAGGGAGTGCACCACACTGTGTCAAGTGTAGAATCACCGTCAGGGGACGCCAATCTTACTGCATTTACATAATATATTTTTTACATAATATTTGTGTTTAAATAATATGGCACTTTATGTGATACCCTCATTCTTTAAGCATACATCACAATGTCTCATCATAATTTATACATTTTGTGTGTGTTTTTGCTCTATGTACAGAATATTTGATTCAACTGGATTTTTATAAATTGTTTAGGGAATACGTTAGACGTTAGGGAATATTTTAATCCCTCATTCATCCTGAAAAATTGCCTCTATCTCCCTGATTCATTTTCATATATAATTACTGTATATTACATGATGAATATGGCATTTAAGAGACATCAAAAGGAGAGTGCGTTATTATTTTACTTGTTTTTATTTTGTTTACTTTGTGATGGCATATATAGTTAAATCTCACAAAAATAAAAAATGAATTATATTTTACGTAAAAAAGAAGTTTATTTTAGGAATGTGTTGTATTAATTTAGCATTTTTCTTTGTAATTCTGATTATTCTCAATAATGATTTCCATTACTGTAATACAGTATTTTTTTACAGTATGACAGTAAAACAAATTATTATTTTTTTATTTAATATGCATAAAGGCAATAAATTCTACAATTATGTATAAACATTTTATACTTAAATAATACTGGGGGCTTTTCACATTGCTGTAATGAGAAATTATTGTTCCGACAAATAGTCTTCATTTTCTTTAGCAAAAAGATTTAATTTTTATTTATTTTTTATTTTGGGGTGAAATATGACTGGAACGTGTTCTTGACTGGTTTCATGAGATTCACCCCCATAAAAAAGTGGACATAACATTTTTCAAAACGAGTAAGATTGCAATAATAACAAAAGCATTAAAGTTGTTTTGAATTAAATTTTTACATTTAATTTCCATTTAAGACACTAATATCCTTCATATGTATTGTAAAAACATCCATACCTATTTATCTATTTCACATATCTGACATCATCTAAATCTAATTAAATTATCTATCTTTCATAAGACATTGTAGTTTAGCTGCCATTTATGATGCAAATTACATATTAGGCCTGACTATGTTTTTTCAAGGCAAATCATTTTAATTCTTTATCAATAATTTAAAGTGCTTTGAATGTATCTAGAAAATTCATTCTGGAAATGTTCAGAGAAAGCCTCTACACTGCGACACTAGTCTGTAGTGTTTGTCTTCCATACAGCGGGAGAGCTAGCAGTCTCAAAAGCAGTTTCTCCTCCTGGGATGGGCTCCACAGGGCCTTGGGACTCTGTCTCCTCCCTCTCCTCTGAGACCATCCCTCCCGCTTTGATTTCCCTTTCCCTCCCCTCATCCTCCTCTGTAGGGTGCATACTGATTTGCAGACCGGTACTTTGACACCCCATGGCCTTATTTTTATCAAAGTCACGGAAGTTGTTCTTTGCTCCCATGATGTATTTGCCAAGGATGTTGGCCTGGTCCGGCTCACTCTTGCGTCTCCATTGCAGCTTCTGGTGGAAGTCTTTCATTTCAGTGTGCAGTCGACCCACAACTTTATTCAGCTCCGTAATTCTGTTCCCCACATCTGAGCATCACAACAACAACAATGGAATACTGTCTTAAATATTGGGTGAATATATGGCCCATTATTTGGTAAAAATGGTAGGTGAAACAGTAGGCACAATACCAAGATAACCTTTTCAAACAATAGTATGCGAGTAACATTAGTATGTTGCATGTAAGTGATGTCCAGTTACCATCTAAGCAATAAAAAATGGTTATTTTGCATTTTTAAATCCAATTTTTTTGTAACAATGTCTAGACTTTTGGAAATCCGATCAAATAATAAGTCAAGAAAGAGATTTTAATTTATATTTTTTTCTGGTTCATTCATACTGAAAATTGAAGGTCAACTCGAGCAAATTGCATTTTGGGATACAGTATTCTACACAGTGTGCTTTGTTGTATAGTGCACATTATAGCAAATGTAGTAGGTCACCTGGGTAGGTCAACCACTCGCTGACTTAAACATTTAACGTAATGAGGTCAACAATGTCACATTCTGCAGTTTGACATATTTATTTTTGCATAAAGCGTACTGTTTCATATACTATTTTTTTTTAAATAGTAGGTAATATACAGTATATACTGCACAGTATGCAGTATGCTTTTCTGAACAAAGTCACTGAACTTTTAAGTAAGCATATGGCAGACAGTTTTATTTAAAGTGAGTTATAGTACACTTATTATTCCTATTTTACAGCAGGGTAAGGAAAATGTATTGGCCCACTTTCAATTTATGAAATAATGATAATCAACAACCAATGATTATTAATATTATGTGTTTACAATTTCTAGAAATATATGCTGTGTGTCGATAACATGTTTATGTATTACTACAAAATGTTTATTTTATTTTCCTTAAATTCAAATTCGAATTACATTTTGAATCCTGTTTGCTAGCTCAATTAATTTCTTAATAAAATTCATTAATTTAATAGGACTGTCTGTAAAAGGCATTCTCAATTAAATCCTGAATGATGCACCATTTATTATAGGAATAATGGTGATAGTTCTAGTTTGAACCTACAATTGCTTGGTTACAAGCACAGTTCTTTAACCACTAAAGTAGCTCATCCAAGCTATATTAAACATGGCAAAAAATAATTTTGTTAATAAGTATTTCTGTCTTGTTTTCCAGTAAAACATCTAAACATCCTTAACCTTGTGCGACCCCGCGTCCACATGTGTGGAAGTTTTATTTTGGCTTCATTATACACTACGTAACGCATAATTTAAATTCATTTAAACTGTGCTGTCAGAAAAGGGTCATGTGACAAAACAACATGGTGCCGATCACAGCAGAGTTTGTCTTTGGGAGAAACGGCAACAAAACTACATCTGCTAAGGAACCTACTTAAGTTTTACAATTGAAACCAGTTTGAGTCAGAAGAGTATAGTCTCTAGGCTCATCTGATATGGCATTTTTTAAATTTGAGCGATTTATTGCAAAACGCCACGCTGCTAAACACAATACACACTAATGTGTGCTTTAGTTTATTTTTTCTTTAGAAATCCTATATTTACTGTGCATTATCACATTGAGAAACAATGGGTTCATCGAAAAGCTGAAAAATGTGGCTTTCAGAGGCTTTATATGGAGTTAGGATGAAAATAAGGTGCATTTCAAACTGTTCTGAGACCAGTGAAGACTGACAGCACACTGGAGGTCAAGTCATTCACTAAATAGGGATCAAGGGAGCAAGGGAGCATCCTTTAGCTCTCTATGCAGCTAAGTGCATTCACTCCTAAAATCTGACCAAAAGTTCAGTTTCAAGCTGCAGATGATGTTTGGACCACTCAACATGTTTGGCAGCCAGTAGGACAATGGTAATCAGTACATAGATTCAGAATTTATCATGTAGAATTTTATTTGAACATGGTTGGCAGTGATTGGATGATGTTGGCCATTACTTTGAATCAGAATTATTTATGCTAATTTCTCCTGTAATGTCTGTAACATCTCAAAAACATGAATAACCAACATTCCTGGAAACATAATAAACTATTTGATAAAAAAAATATATATATGAGTCGGTATTATTTAAAATTTTACAACATAATCCCGCTGTCTGCATATGTTGCCATCATTTTTTAGGAAAAAAATTTGCTCTAGAATGTTGTTTTTGTTTTGTTTATTAGATGCTACTAGTTACAAATCAAAAAGGGAAATGGAAAATGCTCACAGCAGTCACGCTCGGGTCTCAGGAGGTTAAAACAAGGAAAAAATTACTTGAGAAGCAGAATGGCATAAGATATTCAGTCTTGTTTTCAGAGTATTCTAACAAATTTTGGTAAGAAAAATACATTTCTAGTTTTTTTTTTTTTCTTATCTCATTGGCAAATATTTGTTTCTTGTTATGGGTATAAACGTTACAATTTTCTACTGGAAAACAATACAAAAATACTTAGAACGAATTCCACATAATCAGTGTTTTGAATCTCCAATTATTTGAAGCTATATATGTCATTCGTATTGACTTTGAGATGTTACCTACCTTTACGCTTGCTCTCTTCAAATTCTCTTCGTGCGGCCTCGATGTAGCGGTGCACTAGAGCTTTAGTGACCTGCAGGCTGTATGACACTCTGCCCTCACCTTGACCTCCGCTGCTATTCAGGGTGTTGCTAGACTAATAAAAGAATATGAAAAACACCTCATCGGCTTATCAATTTAACCAAGAAACATGGAGGATCCATAGATAGTCACCCAGCAGATACTCACCACAGAGGTGATAGGAGGATATTCTGGGGTTTTCTTGTTACAGCAACAGCAAAACTTTTGGCAGATGCCTCTACGCAAAACAAAGAGAACAAAAGGTCACATTTGGACTAAAATGATGTAAAGCCTGAGGTAAAAACACCATAAGAGTTCAATAACACTGGCTGGGAGACAAAGTTTCTGTTCCAAAACTGAGCGGCCTACGTAGGTAGCAATTTAAGGTGCTCCTGGTGCAAAGGCTATTCCAAAAGGTAAACAGCATGATTATGTTGCTTTCTTAGATACCTTATTTGGTCCCATTTTATATTAGGTGTCTTTAACTACTATGTACTTAAGCACTTGTTACAATGTATTTATAAAGTACATAAAGTACGTTGTTGCATTGTACTTACATTTAAAGTACCTGCATTTAATTACGTCTGTATTACACTGCCTACTTTACCCCTAATCCTAAACCTAACCCTACCCCAACCCATACTCTAAAACCTAACCCTAATCTAAACCCTAACCTTCCCCCTACCAGTACCTCAACCTCAGTAGCAATATGAATCTTGTAAGAATATTGCAGAATAACATGTAGTTACACAATAAATACATTGTATTGTATCTATTTTAAAGTTATTGCATAGTTGTTAAAGACACCTAATATATAGTGGGTCCAAAGATTGATCAAAATTCAATCAAATTCAAAATGGACCATTTTACCCAAAATGTGTGTGTTTTGTACATTTTTATGCTTATCACATGCAAATGCCAAACTCCATTGAAATCCATTTTCTGTTTAGTGATATTTGTATGACCAACACCTTATACAGTTGCTGCCTATGGAGAGTGTTCTAAATGGGTCACTTATGAAGTTTAATTTTAGTTAGGATGCTCCCTGCCTATGAACGGTATAGACAACTCACTAGGTTTTGGAACAGAGCCAATGTGCACTATGGAGTCACTATACAGGGTTTGATTAAATCATAAGCATCCCAGCATTTCCTACTTAGTAATCCTACCTAAAGATATAAAACACAGCCTTTGGTGATGGGATGATATTAAATGGAGCTGGCATAGTGAGACCCTCCCTGAAGTAACTGAGGTAGAGTTTTGAGCGTGCAAACTTCCACTCAACATCCGCATCATCCTGTGAGGAAGAGGCATAATGAACATACAGGTTAATGCAAATGGAAAATGATCTATAAACCTGCAGATGACCCTCAAGTTTTCTCAATTATTAGCATATTTGAAGGTAAAAGTCCTTCATAATCATTCTTCATATGACACTTCACACTGTTCTTCTCACCTCAATCTTTTGAAACGAATTAGAGATCATGGCGATGAGCATGTTTAACAGCACTATGACAATAAGCAGTGTAAATATCCCATAGAAGATCCTTCCCACAAACTCAGCTAAAACGTAATCAGGCATGTCCACATATTCCTGGTTTGCCATTCCAAACATAGTCCAGAAGAGGAAGTTAAATGTTTCATTCAATCTAAAATGGACACAAAAGACAAATAGTTTTAGGGTGTGTCTCCTGGGTCAAGTGACTTTCATTTTTTTACGTTTCTTTCTCACCTGCCGAGATGTGGAGAAACAATGTACGGGACATATATGTTGTTTATTCCACACAGAAACGCTGTTCCAATAATCATGAGGATGAACATGAACCTGTAGAGGAAAGACTTTAATGGTCATGTTTACTTAAAAAAGTATTGGAATCCAAAAGTCCAAAGCCAAAGACTAGACCTCATCATGTCATCAATCATTCTTCCCATGGAGATCTGCAGGGTTCCCAGGGATTCATGCGCTGGCAGAATGTAGGCGAGACGTGTGAAACTGAGCATACTCGTCACAGCAAAGAGAGTCTCTGCAATCAACTGAGGATCCTCCTGTTTCCAGTTCTCTCGCACTGTTCAGAGGTAACGTACAGACAGTGGATAAGTCCAGATGTCTGGCAAAAAAACAAGCTAAGCCCTGAATAGGCCTGTTCATTGTGTCTCTAAAAGCTACTATACATTTTTACCTTAGATACTTTATTTCTACCTTAATACCCCCAAAAGCTGTCAGATAAGGGCAACATCCAAATTGCGCAGTGCTGGACCAGGATTGAGAAGCACAGGCTTACAGCACATTTAACATGTGATACAGTAGTTCTTTGTTAATAATACTTCTACTAATACTAATAATTTTACAACAACTACTAATAATAAATTAGCAGAACCACCTGAGTTAGTGAAGTAGTCACACTGGTTTTGAGTGCTGGAGTCTTGACAGAGGAAATATCCCTTTAGCATGATGACAATACGCAGTGCAAAGGAAGCCAGATACATGCTAAGCACCATCATATCCAGAATATTCCACATATCCAGGAAGTAACTTTTCAAACCCTCAATCCAGACTTCCTTACACTCAAACCAGAAGAAACCTTTTGAAGCAACATGAAAAAAATTATTGAAACAATAATGTTCACAAACTTTTTTTTAGTGATTATTTTTGTCTTGTTTTCCAGTAAATAAATATGTAGACATCCTTAATACAAGATAACAAAATTAAAACAGAAGCAAAATTGTGTAAGATAATAGGACTTATTTTCAAAGAATATATCTTGAATGAAGTTTTTTTTTTTTTTTTTAGGCATTAACCTCACTAAATTTTGTTAGGTTAAAGCTTAATATCATATGCTAAATATCAAGAATGTATCTTGTTTTATGGATGTTTCAATAATTTTACTGTTATGTATTTTGATTCTCAATGATAAAAAGATAATTTAGTATATAATTATAATTCTCTATTATTTAAAAGATAATAAGATTTGTTTTTAGAGAATGTATAATGAATAAAGTTTATTTTTCATAATGTTTAAATCAAGAAAAAAAAAATGGCATAAAATAGGGTCTTTTTAGATACAGTATATTTTTTGAAAACAATTGAATTGAATTCAACAGTTGAAGTGACAATGTTTCATTAAAATAAATTTAAAACAAGTCAAATAGTTTTTGTTTTTTTTAGTTTTTTTTTTAAGGATTTTTAGATATTTTTGCTCAAAAACAAGACAGAAATACTGTTGAAGACAGTGTGTATTTATTGATTACATTACTCACTCCATATTAACCACGGGCAATTACGGTTAGAACTCAAAAACATAAATGACTTTTCTATGGATATTTATTTGGCAGGGAAAACCTACCCGCAACCCATATCATGTGGAGAGAGTTATGAAGAATGTTCTGTTTTCGGGAGGCGAAATCGGTGCGGTAGATCTCCATGAAGATCGACTCAGCCAAGAGGGCGATGAGGAACCACATGTATGAAGCCGAGTGTAACAGGAACTTAATGACGGGAACCTTCAACATTTTACCCAGCTGCCAAAACAATTTAGATATTATACATGTGCATATAAATTATTTAACACATCAAATGAATCAAACCTCATAAGCTTTATGCTGAATAAATCAGCTTACATTGATGCACCAGGCCTTGTGATTGATTTAAGCAACTCATGTTATAAGTCACTTAGCAATTGTCATGTTATTTAATGATGATGTGTGTAATTGTTTTGATGGTATGACCTCAAGATATCAAAATGGGAGTTTTGTGGCTTTTAGTACATGTCTATTAGCTTAAGAGCCATCTATGTGCTAGTGTATTCCAAAAAGTTGACAAAAGCTCTTCAAAATGTGTTTCTTAAACTTCCTGTTTCAATAGAAAATAGGTCAACACATTATTCCAACTTTATATGTAGACAACTATAAGTAAGCCATTTGTTGGTTGATTTCCCCAAAAAGTACCAGCCTGACACAGCAACATTGGCTCAACCAATGGCATGAGTTTTGAGGTGGTACTATCTGTTTGTCCTTCCAATGAGAGACTTTACTGATATAATTCACAGTCACTATGCCAACAACATTTGCTAATCCCTGAAGGAGATACAAGTTTTTGACAACAGGTGACTCAAACTAACTTTGGACTTTGGGGCGATCCAGTAAACGAGGCACAGGAATGGCATGGTGATAAAAATCCCCAAAGACACCAGCAGTTTCCAGGCAGTTCGGCTCCCCCGCCAACCCGAGATGCTACCGCACCAAATGGAGGAGAGCACTTGCTGGCAGATGGGATGAGTCACAAACTAGAAGAGGGAGAGCAAACAGTCAGTCCTCCTGGCCAACTGTCAATCAACCAGGAATCCCATATGGCAACAACACATGGGGTCAAACAAATGAGTGCCGTTGAACAATTACGTTTACGTGACCTGTGGTTCTCCACAAATCCATCTGTATGGGCAGTCTAAGACAGTGTGTTAGCTGAATTTCCGTGACCAGTTTCCTTAGACTTAGACTTAGGTTCATAACCCCAAATGAAATTTCTGTCAGTATTTACTCAGCCTCATATCATTTAAAACCCATATGCTGTTATTTTTCTGTTTTTGGGTTAACTATTTCTACAGTACAGACTCTAAGACCTAGATACATGTCTTTTATCACATTTCAGCTCTACCTGCTTTTGATTGTAGTTGACAGCCAGACGAAGACGAGCAAGGTTGGGAATGCCTTCCTCAAATGCCTGTTTATCCAGTTCTTCATCCTCACTGTCTCCCTCAGCACTGTTCAGAATGGTGGTGACCTCAATCTGGTTACGACACATTCCAAGAAGCTCGACAGCAAACTCTTGGCAAAGCTCTTCCAAAGCCAAGTACTCTGGCTAAACATCAGGAAGCAAAAAACATAATAATTATAGTGATAAAGTGTAGATATTTGGGCAATAGTTAGAGGGCAAATCCTTTTGAGACAGAAAGAAGCTTTTTTTAAGTAACAAATTCAGATTTTGCTTATTCAAAATAACCACTTCAGAAAAGGGTGCACCATTTCCTGTTATATTCAATCATATTTGGCATTTCATAACATCACAAGTTCTATAAACAAATGAATCTTCTTTTTGATTGGATCAGTCAATGTAAGCCCACTTTGAACATTCTTCATAACAAACCTGTTACCCCCAATTTTTACCTCAAATAATACTATCATTTCACTTATTGGACAGTTATGGACCTTTTCACATATCCGGGTTTGGAATGCGGAAGTAAACGATAGCAGGGTAAACTTGTTTAGCGGTGAATGGGAGACAGTTAATATAATGTTTGCTTACCCGTTTGCTCCTGTAGCAAATAAGCCCCATTGCACCCTACAGAAAATTAGCATACTGTGCAATGTATACATGTTTTATACTGCGTAGCAGAAATAGTATAGTATACATCACTAGAACTAACTGGGACTGTCTTTCGGCACTGTTCTTATGAAGATATCACTCCGCAGTATCATTCGTTAAGCATGATATCAATGGAGGTGGACTGGTGGAGGTACTGTCAGGTGATGCGGCCAATAGTCACTCAGCTTGCTTGGCTTTCTCACACACCAACGCCGCTGTGACCATGTACATTAATCAAACAGAAACGTGACAAACTCAGCAATGTATCTGTTTGTCTCGGTTTTATCTAAAATATCAGGAAGAACAAGAGGCGCCTCCTTAATAACAAACTAAGACGACATCTCAAGCAGCACCGGAGCTCGAGATAAAGGCGTGAAAAATATTTCTGAACAGAGGCGTCAAGTTGTTCTTCAACATTGAAAAAGGAAGTCAGGAGTTTTGTTTGGAGTTGATGTAACGGTGAATTTAAGCAGAAATACGTGAATACCGTCTATCAAAGTGGGATAAGTGAGCTAATTTCAAACAATCACTCAGTACTTTTGTGTGTCATGCAGTACATTTTTCATAGTTCAATCCTTAATTCAGCAGATAGAAAGACTCGTTAGTATGATGCAAGGGCGTAGATTTGGCTTGAACAGTGGTGGGGTTGCAGCGTGAAGCATTTGCATGTTTCCATTAATCATGGTTTAAATAATGGGGGGGGGGACTTGCTTAGATTAGGGGTAAATATATATATATATATATATATATATTTTTTTTTTTTTTCTTACGCAAGTCCTTGAGTTTGAATCTTATGCTCACCTTGAATTCTGGTTCTTTCTTGGAAAGTTTGCGCAGCTCTCGACTGAGGTGGAACGCACTGAGCATGGCGTCCTCTGAGGTGACTGACAGGTAGGCGCGACTTGCGACGCCTTTGTAAGTGTTTATGCGGGACAGCGAGAACTTGAGCAAGTCGTACTGACGGGCATTACGACACTCCAAGCACGTACACGATATAGAATGAGGCAGAGAAATATCGTGGCCTTTTTGTGTCAGCATTGTTACTATCTCATACAGGTCTTTCTGGCAGGCCAAAGTTAGTGGCGTCACTCCAGGTGCGAACTGAGAATCGTCAATTGAGTGGTCGAAGATGGCCATGCCGAAGGAACGCACGTCCATTTTGTTGCCTTTCTCCTGATCCAGGCGATCCAGTAGATGTTTGACGACTCTAGGCTGATTGGTGTCGACAGCCACTAGTAGGGCTTCGTGGATCTGACGGAAGTCAAATTTAACACCCAGTAAAAGGGAAGTCATTATTTCTTCGCTGCCCAGTCGGATGGAGAGATTCAACGCTTCCCTCCATAATCGATCCTCAGACTCTTCCAGTTGACGAATGATCCCATCACCCAGTGAAAGAAGACTGTCCACCATTGCAGTGTTTCCCTCTTGGATTGCAGGAATCAGCTCTGGTGGAAAGTGAAGCTTCTTGTTCACAATTTCCCGCCAATTATCTGACTGCTCATGAGACAGGACACAAAAAACAGGCAAAACACCAATCAAACTTTCACTTAAGGTGAAATAACCCCAAGAACCCAACTAAAACTCAATCTATTCAAATACCTGATGTATCGATTTTAATACTGTAATTTTAATGACACCGTTGACTTTCCTCCCCAGTATTTTTTAGTATTTAATTCAAATCAATTAGGTTCGATAGCACTTTCAATACATACTGCATTGTTCCAAAGCAGCTTTACAGAAAAAAGGAAAAAGGCGACAGCGGCAAGTAAAAACTCCCAAACATCTTGGTAAATGGGGAAGAAACCTTAGGGAGAACCAAGACTTCTACTTTTTGGGCTGACACCAGAGGTTGCGTTAACCACAATTTTATCTATGAGTGAAATGTTCTTCTACCTTAAAAGTTCTGTATTTGAGGTATAAAACAATACCGAAACAATATCAGGGTGATTCTTCAATAATTAATTACATTTATAATCTTCAAACTTTCATTCTGCAGCCCTGGCAGAAATGTAAATTCTAATTTCCATTTCCATGATAATGAAATAGAAATGGTTTTCGAAACATTTAGTTGTTCTCTTAAAAATAAAGTTATTTTAAAAAGCAATTGTAATCTATCATTTAGAGCTAAAATAATTGTTTTTTCCTTATAAATCATCCCAGGGAAGTGAAAAAGTTCCCCTAATTGAAAAATCAGCCATAAGCACAGTTAAAAAACTAAATTTGAAAAAAGTGACACTTCTTTTGTCCCATCCCTAGATTTAGTTGAAACTCACCGTAAGGTTTTCCATTTTCTTTAGTAGATCACCTAAAATCAATAAACTTCCCTTGAGAAAGATGTACAGCAACTCTCACATTTCCGATTGCAAAATTAATCCAGTAACTGAAAGAAACAATATGGTTGTTCCCTCCTATACCTGTTTAGTGATTTTGTGCCTGTGTGCCAGCCTTGTTTTTGTATCTTCTGATGTATCATCTTGTTCTGGGAATTAGCCTGTACCACCCACTCAGCCCCAATAACAGAAACATTCCCTAAGGAGAACACTCATTAGTGCACAGTGCAGTTACATTTAATTTGGATAATTACTATTCAAATTGTACTCTTGTACTTTGTGTTAGTGTTTTACTGAATGAGAATGCTGTTAATTCCAACAACTGCTAACAATTAGACAGCACATTAGCATATTTTTTCCAAATAACATTAATATGCCATTAATATTTTTAAGAACTACAGTTTGTTGTTTTGCCATTAACTGGGGGCTGTTACTGACCACTAGGTGGAGATGAAATTATGTGCAGAGTTTTTTCCTTAATGGCAGGTTCCAATTGTGACAGCTTACCCCATATAGTATTGTAGTTCAATGAACTCTATCTTTGTTTTTTGTTTTTTGCTGGTTACAACGGTGAAAATTTTCAGTAGCTTTTTTTGTAGCCTAGACTTTAAGGTATGTGCCTGTATATAAATTACCTTTAAAAATAAACCTAACCAGAGAAATAGAGTAAAAAGTGTGACAACTAGCCCCAGTCTCTCCTATAGTACAAGACAGCATATTGGTAGGCCTATATTTTCTAGTGCAATTGTTGGCACGATTACTCTGAATAAAGCTGCAACGTATCTGGACTTGATTAGTATGGAAAGGGTTTCTTTGAAACCACACAAACAAGAGCATTAGTCATTAAAGAGCCAGACCTCTGTGTCGCCTCCATCTCAGTCGTCACGTTAACCAATTGATTATGACCCTTTGCCACTTCTTTACCAGCCTAATTTCGAGAAGTACGCCTTACATCCTTTAGAATGTGGCCCTGTCAAACCTCTTCTGGAATCATGCATTGTGGCTGCAGCTGACAGCGTCGCCTGCTCCGCCTTTGCAATTCTAATGAGTGGTCATTTATCAACTGTTGACGGTGGGACAATCCACTCGATGTTTAAATCTGCTGATAATATCAAAAACATGCACTTGCAGTAATCACTTAGCAAATTACTACTTAACTGTCTATCACATTAGTTTGGATGCTATGAGGTAACAAGATTTGTAGGCCTACTCTGCACGGTTATTGAGATATTGTGTTTTCATACAGTACGTTTTTAAAGGGATAGTTTACTGAAAAATGAACATTTTGTCATTATTTTCTCACCCAAACCAATATCACTTTCTTTCGGAACACAAAATGAGATATTCTAAAGAATGTCACGTTCACGGTTTTCCATACAATTGCATTTGATAGTGACTCTCTTTAGGTCGTTAAGCCAATGTTTTTGTGTCGCTCTGGTCAGAATGCTCAAATAAACAGAGCAATGTTCTGAAAGCACCGCAGAGCCACAATAGCTATATTTCCATCCAAGTTGTGAATGTAATTTATGCGGAAAACCATAATATCGGAAAAACAATGTGAGAACAAAGCCACATTTTCATCCCATGCATTCAAAAGAACAAAATAGTCACTTCTGGAGAAATTGTAGCCACTGTGAGTTTTATTTCTTAATGAAATACTTACAGTTTGGAGCACGCAGAGAAAACATTCTAGAAGAACTTGTCTAATGTCTGGGAGCGACAGTGCGTCACACAGTTCTTGGAGCGCAATGCGTTCCTCTTATGTCTTTGCCGTGCAGATCTATTAGATATTTTTCAAAAGTGACAATAAGCCTGATCTTTGGCACAGTTCGAGTTTGTATTCGACTTATTTGCTCTGCAAACTCTTTGCATGCTTTGGATTTTCAGTACACTGTTATTTCAGGATGACCATAGCAACATTTCAGATGCGATGATTGGTCTGCTGGTTAATCCAGTTATGAATGAGCTATTCAGTCACATTACTTTTTTTGATGCACATCTTGTATTCCTAACAAATTCAATAAGAGTTTATTCGGTAAATGTGTTTCCATCATCGTTTATGCTCATTTCTTCTTATCAAATAAAAAAATTAATCCACCTCAAGCAAGCGTATACATTTTTTATTGTATTTTGGAGATTTTATTTGCATCTTGGTGTTTCCATCCAGCGTTTTTTATGCAATATCCCAAAATGTACATGGAAAAATATGTGGATGGAAATACAGCTTATGTTTACACTTTTTGGGAGATCAACCTACAAATGTCTTACTTATAGTTGTCTCTATATATTAAGATGGAATAGAAGTATTTTAACATCAGAATATACCTTTAAATGGAAAAACACATTTAAACAGGCATTTTGTTTTGCATCCTTCCTGTTGTTAACAATTCGCTGTACAGGTATTCCAGTCATTTGAGCAATGGTTTAATTTAACTGGTGCTGTCATTAATTGATGTGCATTTACTTGCATCGTTCTACCATCAGTGCTGTTTGGATGGTAATGATGAGAAATGCTGTAGCTTTCACACACAGTATGCACATACAATTTGAGAAATGTACAAATTGTGACTTTCAGCTCTTGGGTTTGCTGTAGAAATTGATTTAGGAGTCTTGTTGCACTTGTTAAATTGATGGTAGTTACTCAAGGAAGGTAAAGTGGAAAAGCCATAGACCAGAGAATGCATTGAACTCTGTTGAGCCAAGCGTCTGCAACAGTGATACCCCGTGTTGGTAATGCATTGTAAAGTGGCACTCAGAGTTTAAACTATTTCAACTTTGCCCTTGTTTTCTGCTCAGCATGGTGTACTGTATTCTAATTTTAAATCTCAAATTGTAATGAATTGAAAGAGAGCCAGTTCTTATGTTCTAAATTTTGTCCAACCGTGCAAATTACAGTGGTATTTTTATCTGATATCATCACTGTACCATGGTACCACCACAGTACTTTTTGAAAAGGTGTATGAGAGAGAATAGCTCATCTTACCGGGTTCCTTATTTCACTTGAGGAATAGTTATTTTTATAGGATGGCTCTTCTTTGTTCCAAACTCATAAGACCTTTCTTTCATGGAACTCAAAAAGAGTTATTTATAGCGGAATCTCCAAGCTGATCTTTGCCATACAATGAACGTGAATGGTGACCACAGCTGTCAAACTAGATTTTTCAGTCTGTTCCTAACACAAAGATATCATATTGCTTCAAAAGTCTTGGAATATAGTGCACAAGTCATATGGACTACTTCTATGATAATTTGTTTTTCACAGACTGATATCATTGTGAAATTGGAAACAATAGGTTGACTTTTCTTTAGCTAAAATCAGTCTGCGCTTACCGAAATTTGACACACTTCCCCAAGTGGCCAAAGCGGTAAGTGTTGTTGGGCATATGGGTACACGTGAGCTCCATTTTCTGAGTGTAATGTCCATGGAGGGACACCAAAAATGAGTTGTTTTCAACTGTACAGGCTGTAATACAGTGAAGAGGAATGCATATTTATAAACTGGACCCCCTAACCCAAACCTAAGCCTAACCATCAGTGGAGTTTTTTTTTTTTTTTCTCCCCTTTTCTCCCCAATTTGGAATGCCCAATTCCCAGTGCGCTCTAAGTCCTCTTGGTGGCGTAGTGACTCGCCACAATCCAGGTGGCAGAGGATGAATCTCAGTTGCCTCCGCGTCTGAGACCATCAATCCGCGCATCTTATCATGTGGCTTGTCGAGCACGTTACCGTGGAGACCTAGCACGTGTGGAGGCTTCACGCTATTCTCCACGGCATCCATGCACAACTCACCACGTGCCCCACCGAGAGCGAGAACCACATTATAGCAACCACGAGGAGGTTACCCCATGTGACACTACCCACCCTAGCAACCGGGCCAATTGGTTGCTTAGGATGCCTGACTGGAGTCACTCAGCACACCCTGGATACGAACTTGCAACTCCAACCATCAGTGGAGTTAAAATTTTAGAGGGAATTATGCAACCTCCCAATCCCACTCGTCACTGATTATCCAAATGCGATTACTTCCTGGTTTTAAAGCGGGATCAGAATCCGGGCCAGGGGAAGGTAAACATGCTGGAGCCAATGCAAAAATGTCAGATAGGAGATGCCGCTTGGCATAATGTTGCCAATCCTAGGGTACTGGAACTTTCGGAAACAACATGCCGACTTCCCGTGCGATCATGTTGCTTGACAACCCCTGGTCCCCATCCACTTTCATCGTATGGTTGAGAGAAGCTTGGAAAGTCCACATGCTAAACTTCTCCTTTGGTGTTCCTTGGAAGAAAGAAAGTCTACAGGTTGGGAACAACATGAGGGTGAGCAAACAATGATAGAATTGTAATTTTTATGTGAACTATCCTTTTAAATCCATTAAATGCAAGTTAATTTGAGAGCGAGACAGGGTGGCACAACTCCGAAACAATGACTGCGAAGGAAACTGTGCAGATGCAGGGGAGTCTAATCAAATTGCTTTCATTAAGTCTGTTGAAATGACAGAAGCTTTTACTTCACTTCTATTGGATTACCAGGAATGCAGCTCTCTTATGACAATCTACATTATCGAAACAATCTCTCTCCTCCTCTTTTACTCTTGTCTTTTTCCTCATGCTCTCCTCTCTCTCTCTCTCTCTCTCTCTCCTCTCTCTCGCTCTCTCTCGCTCTCTCTGTCTCCCTTGCTGACTTTCTTGCATTCTCTCTCTCTCTGTCTCTCACTTGCTTTGCAGATGGGATGAGCTCGGGAAGACGGCAGAGTGCTTTGACAGTCGTGTGTGAGAGTGAGCTGGAATTCCCACCATTCGCAGATAATTTGGAAAGAAGCGTTCCTCAAGTGCAGGAAATACATTGAAAAATACATTGTCAAGCTTTGGTTTGAAGGTGCCTACCAATAAAGGTAAGCTAGACAAGTGAAAATTATCTGTGTCTGGATACATGCATGTTAATGTGGATTCACAGGGCTCCAGACTACAAAAATGACTTAGGAGCCATCGGCTCCTAAACTGAAACATTAAGGAGCCAAATGGCTGTTTTTAGTAGCCAAATAACAGATTTCCTCAATTTAGATTGCTGTTCAGAAACAAAATAGAAAGCCAAAGAAAAGGAAGTCAGCTGATAACCCATTCATCGAAGGTTTAATAACAGTATGTATAGTTGAGAAGATATGTTTGCATTCCCTTTTGTCTCATAAATGTTCACACCCCTTTCATAATTTATACAAATATAAGAGATAAAATCTTTTTTATTTATTTAGTACTGCTCTTCAGAATCTACATTACAGACATGTACATAAAGTATAGAATGCATATAGTAGTGTGTTGTCTTTTTGAGCATCAGTGAATGTTTGCATCATGTGTACAAGTCCCTCAATTGTCCTGAGTGTCAAAAACTTGATTATATATATATATATATATATATATATATATATATATATATATATATAATTTTAATTGTTTTAAAATATTGCCTTAGTCTTTCTTTACTGTTACCGGATGGTCCAGACACAGAGACTACAAGAGAGCAAATTGAATGAAATCCCAGATGCAGTTTATTGTGCTACTCCAATCCCAATCAATAATTACCAGAAGAAAAAAAGTGGTACACAATACGGGACTTTTAATTATAAAGAAGCCCGAAATACACATGGGACTCTTATTTTGAAATGTCTGTGCTCCCAGTTGTGAACTCACTGATGGCTGATTCGCTGAGAAAGTGAATCTGACTCAAACTGCTATCCTGAGCTCCTGAGTTCAAACCCTGGCTGTGTCTCGTTTGGAAGGCTGCATGCTAGGTAGGATGCGTCCTTTGAAGGCTGCAGTATACCGAGTGTCCTCCTTTAAACAAGCCTCGTTTAAACGAGACGGCCTTCATAGGACAAACGGAAACGGAACGTAACATGGTTGCTATGACAGCACGCCACTCTTTAACAAGCGCGAGCGCTTTGAGTGAGAAGGGAACAAAGTCCCTTTAGAAGGGAATGTATGAGGTACATTTTAGGAGTGTTACAATGATGTAAAGAGAAAAGAAAGTAGATTTTACAGGGGTACTTTTAGTCTAATACTTTATTTTTTATTATATATAAATATAATTATACATAATATATACTCTGCACCCATCTACTGAGGTACTTCAATTTGAGAATTAACATTACTTGCGTTTGAACATCATATTTACATGCAAATTGGCGTAGTTGTTTTTAGACATTTCCGTTGAAGCAAAGAATTGTGGGTTGTAAGTGCCCACGAAGGATACACCTCATGCATCCTCCAAATTCCCGTGAAAGATGTCGCATTCGAAGGCTGCATTCAAAGTGTCCTACTCACTTTTCTGAAACGAGATGTATGCAGCTGACAAATGCGACCTCTGGAGGACGCAGCCTTCCAAACGAGACACAGCCCCTCAGTTCTTTTTGGGTGATTCATGAGAAAGATCCAGTTCAAAAGAGTCATTTATTCACGACTCTCTCACGCTGGGTTTGTTGTTGCATTATGTGCGGTGCAGCGAGCTTGTCAGAAACAGAACGGGTGAAAAGCGGTGGGAGACATACTGGTTGTGCGCGTTCTAAAAATATATTCAATAACTCACAAGATGATATCTGACGAAACCGCATATGAATGCACACGACCTGACTTTTGCCAGTGGCGACTAGATTTTAAATTATTGTCACAATCAATTATTTTTGGTAGCATTTGCGACAATTTTAGTCGCAGTCTGGAGCCCTGATTCAGGGGTGTCACATTTACAGTCTTGCCTGACTATTGAGTGTACCTTTGAGAGGATATTATGTGGAATTCAATTCAAACTGTAGAAGAGAAAAGAAGAAAGCCTTTATTATTGTCACACATTATACATTTTTAATATATACAGTGAAATTTCTTTGTTTTCACATATCCCAGCTAAGCTGGGGTCAGGGTGCAGGGTCAGCCATGATACGGCACCCCTGGAGCAGATATGGTCAAGGGCCTTGCTCAAGGGCCCAACAGTGGCATCTTGGCTGTGTTGGGGCTTGAACCCCCTACCTTCTGGTCAGTAACCCAGAACCCAGATCTTTCAGGAGTTTCCTGTCAAATCATCAGTTATTAGCTTTGGTAGCATGTCAACTTTAAGCTCATCATGAGTTAAAAAATGACCATATGCATGTTCTTGGACTTATTATGCATGACTCTAAATTAAAATTAACTAAATCTTTTATCAAAATGTAATCTCCTGCTCCATTTCTGAAACGACTTTTAGTTTCAGTTGACATTACGAATCCCTCTTACTTTTCAACCACTTCCCTCCAGTCACCTACATTTTACATTACATTTATGCATTTGGCAGATGCTTTTATCCAAAGAGATTTACAGTGCCCTTATTACAGGGACAATCCCCCTGGAGCAACTTGGAGTTAAGTGCCTTGCTCAAGGACACAATGGTGGTGGTTGCGGGGATTGAACCAACAACTTTTGCTTACCAGTTCAGTGCTTTAGTCCACTACGCCACCACCACTCCATAAATACAAAGTGGTTATGTAACACCCAATTTTTCATTGTGACTTTATTTGCATGACAGTTAAGCACATTTTCCCCCCTAAATTCACATTACTGTAATACATCTAAGCATTTCACTTTAAGTTTATTTGTAATTCCCTTTTTTATCAGTTCTTGTTCTCATTAGATTCTCATTATTGTAATCCAGTAATTTGACTGTATTACTGTAAAAGCGAAAACTGTGATGCACTGATTTTTATTTAAATCCGCAAATACTACCGTAACATATAAATACTTCACCATTTAATATTATATCATTATTTTTCATGTTTAACATTTCTAGCAGTGCCTAATACAATTACACCCATCACATTTTTTATTTTGTAATATTTAAAAATAATAAAAAATGCTCACACTATGTGAGGCTCACCCCAGAGGAGAATGTAATTGGTTTGTGTCAACATCACCATCTAAGCTCTCCTCTCAGCTGAGTGAGGCGTCTAACTGTGCTGTGATTTGGCAGAGGCCTGCCATGCACTGGAGAGTTCGCTGAATTGTTTGCCGAAATCCACGGTGGCACACTTGCCCTCCAAGACCTCGACTGGTTTGTTTTTTTCATTCTTGGCACTCTGAAACTCCCACATAATTACATTCTGACAGCCCGATGGACAGTGCGTCTGTAGAATCCACACCTCCACAGCGTGAACTAATCCACCACCATTCAGAACCATGGACAGCTCCTGGCTGACACCTACTTAAATGTATCCTGACATGACAAGACAAAAGCAGTGCAATTTTGGATGCCTGTCACACCGTGTTCTAACCAGATGCATTATAATAAGATTCCAGCGGCAAACAGTTTGTCTGTCCACAATGAACGTGAAGTTGCTGTGAGACGTGGCCCAATCACAACCAGTCAGAACATATTTCATATTTAATGTACTGTTATGAAGACCAGGATTTTGGACCAATGATAATTCACAAGTGGGCAGGGCTACCTAACACAACAATGCGGAAATAGAAACCAAGCGATCGACAAAATGTGCTGTTGTTTGTTGACGTGGTGGCTGGTTAGGACAAAAACTAGAATTAACATGGACGAGATACCTTATATTACTTGTCGTTCTATCGCGCTGGTTCTGATTAGGATAAAGTGTTATTGTCCTAACTGCTACTACTACTAACAGCTAGCTTCTACTATTATAGTAATATGAATATAATGAGAATCACCATTGAGAAAAATGTATATATATATATATATATATATATATATATATATATATATAACTAATTTTGGGGGAAATGTGCTTAATTATCATTAAAATGTAAAAACATCTTAATGCTCCCCAAACTTTTTGCTTTATTTGCCTTATGCAAAAAAAAATAATTTTCTTCCTTTTTTGGTGTGAAAGTTTGGCTGGTGATGTTTTGGTGAGATTCACACTTATTGACAGGCGCAGATGGAATCTGCAGACTTTTTCCACATTTTAGAGAACAATGTGCAGAATGGATTTAAACATAGTAAAATGCATTAAATGGAGCTGAGTGTACTTTACTCATTTTGGTAGCTGAAAGCATCATGATATTAGTCAAATATTTAGAATCAAACACGCAAGTGGTGTGGAATGCGTAGAAATGTAATGAATAAGAGATATTGCAATTCTGCGTTCTGAGGTTTTCTGCAGAGTTCTGCATGCATAGATTGCGCCTATAGGTTATATGTTTACATGCACAACAACATGTAAGGTCATGTAAATGGGGTAAGGTCATAAATGGTTTAAGCACCAATAGGCACTCATAGATTTTTGATAGAGATTATTAACATGATTTCTCGTTGCATGTAAACACCTTTACCAAAGTTCTTACCGGCTTATCCAATGTGTACAAGTGTTGTGCACTTGACTGTTTACATTTTTACTTCAAAAGCAGAGAAAACCCAATGATTTTAAATCTCATTTAAATGTATTCTTGCGTTGTCAGATTTTTTGAATACGCTGATTTTGGTAGATATCAGATATCAGCATATTGGTGTGCATGTAAATGTAATCATTAACTTTAAAATGTTTTTAAGGTTTCACCGTATACGATTATCAGTCTCATCATCATCATATATATATATATATATATATATATATATATATATATATATATATATATATATATATATAATGTACACAGTTGAAGTCATAACACCAGCCTTAGATACAGTCTAAAAGACTTTAGATAGCAGACAGCTAAGATTCAATCACTCTGTCAGCCTTCATTTATATATATATATATATATATATATATATATATATATATATATATATATATATATATATATACGTATGTATATTAAATATACAAATGAAGGTTGACAGAGTGATTGAAACTAGGCTGTCTTTTATACTGCATCTAAGGCTGGTGTTATGCAGAATAGGCATAATCTCAAACAGGTTGTCATGTTTGAGAGCAGCAGCGCATGTTGATCTAGCAGACAGAAGGAGGGAGGGGGGTTGGGTGACAGGAATTAAGGCGCCTCGCTGTAGTCGTCCAGCTCTACACCAATCTGTTTCTCTTGGGCCTGTGTCCAGCAATGCCATGGCCTCTGAGCAAGAGTCACTGACCACCACGATCTACGTTGAACTGTGGCTGAACATGGAAGGTGATATAGATCATGGGAATTAGGCTTCTTTGTGGCACCTGTGGTATCAATGAAGGAGTAGGTTTGAAACTAAAAGGTTTAAGCTGTATTGACTGTACTGGTTGAGTTGCAAGGGTTTTCTCTGATGGGTTGCACAATTGAGGATTTGAACAGAATTGCGTGCGCTAGACTACCCGGTTCATCTAGATATATGCCAGTTATAAAGCTGTTCTCCATCATTTGATCATTATTTGGTGAATTACTTCTGCCACGATCAGTAGAAAATGTACTCAAACATGTCTTAAATTAAATTCACACCTGCTTTCCACGTGTGGTAATAGCGCAATGTTTATTGCAAATAGCACAGGGTTTTTGTGGATAAAATGCAGTCAATGATGGGCCTAGTTGACATAGAAAGGAGTGTTTGGGTGTCAAGGAACAACAATAACTTAATTTAAATACTCAAGACGCAATGCTATTTTAGCACTGATTGCGCCTGCTTAAACTAGATTGCGTGTGGTTAGTTAATAAGATGCAGGCTTTTGCGCCGAAATACCATGCAGAAAAGTTGTACAACTGTTAATTCACCCCATTGTGTTTCTCAAAAGTACAGTATCAACCTGCCAGATGTACCATTCCTCCATTGTGTAAACTTCAGCTACAACTGTCCAAGAGTCACTTTTCTTTTTACATTCTCAGCAATGCTGGGTGATTGAGATGTCTATGCAAATGCCTGTGCATTTATTTCTTGCTAAGGAGCTATTGATTGAGAATTCAATGGTTGCATTGTAAAATGGAAGCTTATTGATTTTATTTACCCCTTGCTCCATGTCATGCCTGTTGAGAGGTGTGAGTGTGTGTGATGGCAAAGTGAACCAAGTCAGGCATTATACATCACTGGTCACAGGTCTGACTGGCTCAGACTGGGTATCTGTGAAAGAGAGAATATATGATCACTCCAGAGACCGACAGACAGATTGGACTATGAGAGGATGGACTAGCTCCCACTATAACTAATAGTTCCCACAGCATAACTAATGCATGTAAAGAAAATCAATGAAAGGAAAGAACAACATTTTTAGGGGTTTTTTCTGAACTTTTGCAACAAAGACACCAGACCGTGGAGAAGTCTAATCTGGTCCACTGGATGATTTACTGGAAACAAATTGTGGTGTCAAAGCTGGTGCCAAAGCTACAATCCGCAGTGATAAATTGCACTTTTTTGAATTCAGATTACTCATGAAGAGTATCAAGTTGAAACCTAAAATTGAGTGAAAATGACAGAAACGATTGTGAGAAATTAAATGGATGTATAAAAAGATGTTTTCATAAAATAATGCAGATTTTTAAAGTGCACACTTTATTTAAAGCAGTGTGGCTATACTTTTGAAGCAGTATGTAATTTAAGAAGTGCCATTATAAGTGCCTTACTGTAACCGTGATTTTTGCAATTTTTAAATAAACAAGTTAATATTATTTTTGTAGAAATCAACATTATGCCACAAATGCTGTCAGTTGAGCTTAACTTATATTGAACCCAGAACATTCCTTTAAACTTTTATATTTGGTCCTCCCCAATCTTGAATATTACATCCTTGGTGTTGATCATTCAATATGCATGGGTGCACCACTGTTTAACAAATAAAAAAATTCAGCCCTTACAAGGTGATGTTGTTTCCAAACTAGCCCTCAACCTAAAATTAGCTTGATGCTTCTGTTTTAGAATAAATCAAATGGAACGTTGCTATGTTGTAGCAGGTATGCATGCTATTCTATGTCTTTTATTCACAATAACGGCAAAGTAATAATTTGGCATGGACTGCCTTAACTGACAACGAGGAATGTCTTATACATTATGTACAGGAACCTCCATATCATATTGCACTGCGCAATAATTCTCTGCTGCAGGTTCTGGCAGTTCTTCACTTAAACCGCACTGAATGTCAGCTAGGCATTTTTATTAGTTTGTATCATAGGGACATAATACTTCATTAAGTGTAATGGTAACTCCATAAATTTTAGGCCTGAATGTGCCTCTACAAACATATCATTAAAATTTGATGAATTGTTGGTTCATAAAAGCTTTGTGTTTAATGAATGGGACATTCCAGACCATGAGTTATATTTCATAGCAGTCGTCTTACTCTCAGTGAATTAAAAAAGAAAGCTTGGCTACGTCTTGCAAGGCAGGAATGTCGCCACCGATAAATAGTACATTGTTTTCTTAATTAGTCTTTGTATTTTGAAATAATCACATATTGGATGTGTCTTATTGAATAATGTTTTGAAGTATCAGACCATGTCAAGATGATAATGGTATGATGCCTGGGTGTTTTCGATGAGGAAATATTGAGAACAATTGAGTATTCATCTTGTAATGTATCTCTGTAGCATTTATACACATAGGGTTTATCTATCTATCTATCTATCTATCTATCTATCTATCTATCTATCTATCTATCTATCTATCTATCTATCTGTCTGTCTGTCTGTCTGTCTGTCTGTTTGTCTGTCTGTCTATCTATCATCTGTCTGTCTGTCTGTCTGTTGAGCTAGCTATGTAGCTGTCTGTTTGTGCTAAGACAAAAATGCTAATTTTAGAAGCAGTTAAATTAGTAGTTTATTCATGAAAACAGTTTTTGAGAAATATTCACATTCCTTGATGATATAAGTGATCCAAATGCTAATATCAGTGTCAAGGCAATTATGCTTCATTAAATATGCCCAACTTACAAATATGTGGTGGCACTTTATTTTACAGTACTGTTCTACATTTACATACTATATAATTACAACAACAACAGTAATTACTTGGTACTAACCCTAACCTTAACCCATATTAAGTACATGTAGTTACCTTATCCTACTCAGTACTTTCTTAGGTAAGTACACTGTAAGTATACTGAAAGTACACATACTGTAAAGTGCAACCAAATATATATCTGAACCACACACGAAAATAGATCATTTATTTAGCTTATTCTTTTCTGTCTGGCAGTAACCAGTGGTGTCATGGCAGACAACACGAACCGAGCCATCCTAGCTGGGCCTTCACTCATCCTCATTATCTTCCTCATGTGGATCCTGTGCATAGACTCAGTGGACACTCAAGGGCAAGGTAAGAGCAAGTGTTTTGAATTTATAAGGTGTTTGTTCCTCAAAAATGATTCAATGGCATTACTGGTGCTCTGTTTAAGGTTGTTTTGACATTGTTTGTAGGGTTTAGGCTGTGCCAGGGGTGGCCTTTCGGGCTCTGGAAGTTGTAATTTCCAATTCCATTTTTCTCTGGGTGATGCCATGTTTACGTGATGTCATACACTTGCATTTGTGTAAAACGGAGTTGTGAATTTGTGGAGTTCCCCTTCTGTCACTCACTCGATGTTGTGTCAATTTAGTGACAATAGGGGTCGATCTTGAGAGCCCGAGACACCTTCAGATCTTTGAGAAAAGGCCAATGAGAATTGGCGAGTACAATGCCACTCCCCGCCACATGGGTATAAAAAGGAGGCTGGAATGCGGATTCATTCAGATTTATTCTTCGGAGCTGAGCGGTTGTATTTCAGCGAGCTGAATACTACTACTGATCCATTCACCTCTTCAGAAGCGTGTGCTGTTGGATATATGGCACATTCCAGTGGCTTTCTCTCCACTCTGCACTCCACTGCAGACTACACCCCTGGGTGCTTTGACGGCGCTTTAAAAGAGTTTATTTCCTCTAAAGAGTATATTTCCTCTATTAGAGCAGGCACAGTGACGTTGAACACCTTTTTAAAGACGCGTCTTTTTAAAGATGCCCTTCCGTCTCTGTGCAGTTCCTGGATGGCGTCGTTACCTCTCCGCCTCTGACTGGTCACGATCACTGCCTTATGTGCCTGGGCCAAAATCACGTTGAGGAAGCGTTCGTGGATGGTTCATGTTCTCATTGCGAGAACATGACCATGGCAACGTTGCAGTCGCGGCTTTCCTTCTTTCACGGGAAAGCCACTTCAGCTGTCCCCCCTGCTGGTCCTTCTACCTACCGGTACGAGGCCGCCCTGGTTGATGCTGAAGGCGATTTGGGGCTTCAATGAATACGGTTCTGCCGGGTAAACACCCACGGACTGCCCACTCCCCGGTACGCTCGTTTGCGCCAGTCCAGTTCTGGGATGAGACAGGCAGCTTGCCTCAGTGCCAGCCTAATGTCTCTTTCGGAGCTTGTGAGCCAGATGAGATGTTGATCGCTGCATCGGAGAGTGCCTTGGTGATGTCAGATGCCGAGGACTCGACCGGGCTGCCGCCTTCGGGTGTGGCAGCCCAGTCTAAGTTCGATGTGGAGCTGACCACCATGCTTGCCCGGGCCGCCGCGAGTGTTGGGCTTGACCCGCCCTTGAGCACTCGCGGCTTGACGACTGGTTTCTGGGTTCGGCGTGCCGCTCGTGGCCACTCCCCCCTCCAGTCCCCTTCTTCCCGGAAGTGCACGATGAGCTGACACGATCGTGGAGGGCACCTTTTGCTGCCGGAACCCGATCCTTCAGTTCGTCCGCTCTCGCTACCCTCGACGGTGGGGCGGCCGAGGGTTATGCCGCAATAACCTGTGCCCGCTGAGCGCCACCACCTGGTGGAGTCGCCTGGCACTCCCTTCCCGAGCCTGTAGGACGACGTCGTCTCTGGCGACAAAAGCATACAGCACTGCCGGTCAGGCCGCCTCTGCCCTGCATGCCATGGCCCTCTTACAGGTCAATCAGGCCAAGGCTTTGAAAGAGCTACACAAGGGTAGATCCGATCCCGGTGTACTACAAGAGCTGCGCTCAGTGACTGATCTCGCCCTCCGTGCGACTAAAGTCACAGCGTGCGCACTCGAGCAGACTATGTCCACGCTTGTGGTCCAGGAGTGCCAACTGTGGCTGAACCTGGTCGAGATGAGGGACGCGGACATGGCACGGTTCCTTAACGCACCCATCTCCCAGGTCGGCCTCTTTGGCGACACCATCGAGGACTTCACCCAGCAGTTCTCGGCGGTGAAGCAACAGTCAGAGGCCATTCAGCACATCTTGCCCCGACGTGGCTCAAGAGTGCACACCCCGTCTGTTCGCCGAGGGCATCCCACTGCAGTGATACAAACTCGACCGGCTCCACCCCAGCCCCAGCCTGAGCCCAGCCCTCGGCCCCAGCGTAGAGCCCTCCGCAGGATAGGGACACCCCCCACTTCTCGGCTGGCCGCGAAGACCCCCAGGAGGGCTCCCAAGCACCCCTGAGACGGGATACCTGAGGATCGAGACATCTGCAGGAACTCTGGAGCTGGTAGCCAGACCACTCCATCCCCTGGTGGAGGGCTGGGAGGAAAATCTTTTGTTCCCTTTTTCTTTTCTGTTCGCTGCACCCCGTACGGGCTGCGGTACCCACATTGTCAAAAAAAGAGCAGTTTCCTCTCTCCTGGTCGCCATCCCCATGGCTACCAGACACCGAGCGCCTGCAGCCTCGGCCTCACGAACGCGGCCCCCCGCCTTCGCGTGCCCCGCTGCATCACACAAACCACACCCCCGGCCAGCCGGTGGTGACGAATCTCGACAGTCGCCGGCCCGCCTTACACCAGGCACGCGGAGCAAGATAAGTGTCTCCATTTTTTGGTAGTCCCGCATATCCCTTGGCAGAGCCCTCTCTGCCCCGGTCACTGAATTTGTAGAGCTCCTCCCCTATGAAGGGCAGGACCTACCGCCACGCCACTTCCATGTGCGGCCTTAGGCCCATATGACGTATTCACCACTTTTTTACCCTCCCCTTCAGGGCAGGGTGTGGCCTCTGCGGGGTCTTTTCCCCCTGAAAGAATAGGAATGGAAAAGAACGCCTTCCTCGGCGCATTAAAGGCCCCAGCCGAATCAAATTTTCGGCTGGAGAGAAAAACTTAGAGAGAAAAGGCCACGGCTGCTCCCATACTAGATACGTCTCCTTCCCCCCCTCAGGGTTGTTGGGAATTCCATGACGTTTTGGGGCATCTGGGGAGGCTACGTGCAGTCCGAGTGCATCTGTTCCTACGCTCACAGTAGCTTGCCTACATCTGCATTGGCAGTTCACGTAACACAGTTCAGCCATTGTGGCATTTCGTTTAGGGACCCCTAGTGTCACTACATCGACACAACGTCGAGTGAGTGACTGAAGGGGAACGTCTCGGTTACTGTCGTAACCTCCGTTCCCTGATGGAGGGAACGAGACGTTGTGTCCCTCTTGCCACAGGCTGAACTACACTGCTGTAATGGCCGGGACCTTGTCTCGGCTCCTCAGTGCAAAAACCTGAATGAATCCGCATTCCAGCCTCCCTTTTATACCCGTATGTCGGGGGGAGTAGCATGCAAATTCTACTCGCCAATTCTCATTGGCCTTTTCTCAAAGATCTGAAGGTGTCTCGGGCTCTCAAGATCGACCTCTAGTGTCACTACATCGACACAACGTCTTGTTCCCTCCATCAGGGAACAAAGGTTACGACAGTAACCGAGACGTTTCCAAGTTGGAAGTCTGACTTCAAGTGGTGTTCTATTGCAGTTAGTTCTGTTCCAAAGTAGGAAGTTGGAAATTCTAAACCTCCAAGTTGAATGGAACATAACATTAAACCCTGGATATCGACGTAGAGCCACCCCTTTTTGGCAGGGCTTTACTCTTACTTTTTTAAGTGTAAGCACTGGTGCTAGAGAACTAAAAAAATAATTAGCACAAATTTAAATTTATTAGCACACAGAAGAGTGCGTCAAAATGTTTTTTTTTTCCCACTATTTTTATTCATTACTGCAAAAAAAGTATCAGCAAAAAAACACATTTGAGTGTGTGTGTGTGTGTGCGCGTGGGTGTGTGTGTGTGTGTTGTCAGTCCAGTCTCTGAGTGTTGAGGAGTCTGATGGCTTGGGGGAAGAAACTATTACACAGTCTGGCCATGAGGGCCCGAATGCTTCGGTACCTTTTGCCAGACGGCAGGATGGTGAAGAGTTTGTGTGAGGGGTGCGTGGGGTCATCCACAATGCTGGTGGCTTTGCGGATGCAGCGTGTGGTGTAAATGTCTATGATGGAGGGAAGAGAGACCCTGATGATCTTCTCAGCTCTCCTCACTATCCTCTGCAGGGTCTTGCGATCCAGAAAGATGCAATTTCCAAACCAGGCAGTGATGCAGCTGCTCAGGATGCCCTCGACAGTCCCTCTGTAGAATGTGGTGAGGATGGGGGGTGGGAGATGAGCTTTTCTCAGCCTTCGCATAAAGTAGAGACGCTGCTGGGCTTTCCTGGTTATGGAGCTGGTGTTGAGGGACCAGGTGAGGTTCTCCACCAGGTGAACACCAAGGAATTTGGTGTTCTTGATGATCTCCACAGAGGAGCCGTCGATGTTCAGTGGAGAGTGGTCAGCTAGATGCAGGCCCGGTTCTGCGGGGTTGTGAACGTTAGAGCACCCTAAATTGAATATGTAAGTTTGATAATACTGTAAATTGGCAAAGCATATTTCCTTGAATCCCGGCGAACACACACACACAAAATCCTTGCATCAAAACTTATAAACATGTATGATCTAGCAGATCAGTGTGTCCTAATTTGCAGGCACAGCATTTTGCTTTCATGCCTTCATTGTACAATTGAGCATTTGATTGGTAAAGATTGCCGCTCTTGCATAGAGAATTTCATAGCGTAATTATCTCACTTAATCGACCGCCTGTTGCTTTCGATTTCTGCTCCAGGATAAAGTGCACATAACTGCTGGTCAGTTTCCCAAAGCCAAATCCACACCTTAACAATAAGTAAAATGTGAAAAATGGACACTAGATTAGTGGTTGCGGATAACATCTTCCGGCATCGCTTGCTGCATTCATGCTATAAATGATTGTACATTAGAGGAAAAAAGTTTTCTTAAACAAAGGCAGTGTAATGAATTAATTAAATAATTTGTTATTGTTTTGGGATCATTAAACATGATTTCTTCTAATATATACAGTATTGGACAAAATCTTACTTTATGCAGGACAGTTTTTTCTATTTGTTAAATCCATGGTTAAACCCTGCTGTACATATAAAGAGCACATGTACAACACATGATATTTTGACACATATAAAGTCCAGATCCACTTTATGCTGCTTTAAAAATATCAAGGAAAATCAAAGGGGACACATAGTATCTACTAATATAAAATTGTAGGGAATATTAATCAAGCAACAATACTGAAAAAGAGAAAAAAACATTCACTGCTCTTTTCTGGATAATTTAATACGCCCTTTAAAACTGAACACAAAATTAGGATGAGAAATTGCTCATTTTAATTTACAGACCTAAAGTCTGATAGCATAAAATCAGTAACCTATTAATGTATCAAATCTACAGTAGGCTAATAATCATTCTGTGGAGACAACTGAAGAACAATTATTAATTTCACTTTTACCTGTATTTCCTGGTACCATTCCATGTTTTCATGATTGCCATAAACGACTCGGACAAACTTTAAAGTTGAAAAGATTGTGGTTTTCTGGGTTGGTTGTGTCACTCAGATCCAATTTAAACTGGAAAGCGCAAATTTGTGTGTATGTGAGTTCCTGTGCCACCGCACAAATGTTTTATCACTTGTAGAGGCATGTTTAATGACTTGTTTAAAATAAATAAAGGTAATTTAGAACTGAAAAAATGTTTAGGCATTATTTGAAGATGTTCAATGACATTAAGGATGGGCACGAGTACTCGAGTACTCGGGTAAACATATGTGCTAACAGAGAAATATTTGACTGATTACAAATGATAACGAAGGTCTGGTAGACCCGATTATCTAACAATCATTGAAAACCAGTCCAAAATAAACAGTGAGATTTTATATACTAAAACACAACAATACAATCACATAATTTCAGATGTGTACGTTACTAAGCATTTGATAATTTAATAAATGTCAGCCTATAGCCTAGCCTATATTTCACCCAGGAGGAGCATGGTCCTCAGCCCATTTGGGCAAAGGGGCAGTTGCTCAGGCCAATGTAGCCACCCCTCTGTGTACATTTCATGTCGGAGCGGGATTTGAGCAAAAAAAAATTACCGGTGAGTGGTACTTGAGCGTTCGTTTGGGCCATCGAGCAGAGTGTCACACCGCTCCGCTTCACTCACATGCTCTGGATGGGACTTGTGATAAAAATCATGTATTTTCTGCCTATGTAAGACACATTTTAATTACCACAGAAGCACGTTAAGTCTAAACTATCATCAAAACGCAGAATGAGACGTTTTTGTTTGCAAACGCTCTTAGTGTGGATTTCAAAGCGGTGCTGGGGTTGATGCCCTCACGCGCTTCACGATTGCTATAACAAAGCAGATAGCCACAGTCTACTGGTAGATTAATATTGTGGAGGATGGGAGTTTAAGAGATCTAATGCCTATTGCAATGAACATGCAACCTATGTGGGGACTAGTTCTTCCAATTAGTTAAACTCCCTCTTAGACTTTGGGAATCTTTTAATGTTACTTTAATTGGTGCTATTTTGGTGCATTTCTATCTTTATACTGTGCAAGACTTTGTTTGTAAAATGTTAATAAAGCATTATATTGTTTTGATTTCTTCCCTAATATGGAAATAAATGCATTCTGGCAGGAAAAGAAGTATATATATATTGTCAAATTTCAGCACTTTCAAAATCTGCGATTAATCATGATTAACTACAAAAAAAAATATGCGATTAATCCCGATTAATAACATTTAATCAACTGATAGCACTTGTTGTAACAATACATGTGTATTTACTGTTAAAAAGATTTATATTATCAATTTGTATTGTTGTTTAATAATAAATAGTGCAAGTATTTTTCTGTGTTGTGGCATTTAATTATTTGACAGTTCTTAATACATCTATCTGGCCTTCCAGGGCCCTTCAAGTGTCAAAAACTTCTAGTAAATAAACACACATGAAAAAACGATCTATAATGATTCGAAGGTCCTTTTAAGCTATTCCTCCACCGACGCGTGTAAATACGGATCATGGCTTGTGAATATCAATATTAATTGATCAACATGGCTGCTGCTATCCCAGAGTTAACTTTCAACTTTGTGGTTTGACAGAACACTTGCTGTATTGGAGGAACTTTTGTAAATGAATCTCTTCAAATGATTTGGTGACACTTAAGAATACTGTTACTGCAAATCTGCTTCATGCCAAAACACATTTCTCATTCTCACAAGTAGTTGCCATGTGATTGCACACTTTGGGTTTGGGTCCAGTTTTAATTGGCATCTCCCATTGAGACAAGGCCACGTTGCCCTCTACTGTCAGTTCCTCTGCAGACTACCACCTCTCCAGCAGCCAAGCTTATTTATAGGAGAGCACACACAAACCCATTTACTTATGCTGCTCAGACTGAAAACAATTTGTGAAGTTCTCCATTTCCCTTCATTGCCAAGTACCTCTGCCGTCTACAAGGTTAATGGTAGGCCTGCTTTTATTTGTAGCTACATGGCTACAAATCAGTATTTTGTCTTTGTTTACAAGTAAAGATATCTAAACATCTTTAAAGGAATGTTCCAGGTTGAATACAAGTTAAGCTCAGTTGACAGCATTTGTGGCATAAAGTTAATTACCATACAAAAAAATTATTTCAACTCATCTCTCATAAATTTATAAAAGACAAAAATTGCGGTAACAGTAAGGCACTTACAATAAAAAGTGAATGGGGCCAGTACATACTAAACATAAAATACACACAGTTTCAAAAGTATAGCCACAACACTTAATTACATTAACATTATACATGTTAACATGATTTTAGTGTGATAAAATCGTTTACTAAACTTTTCTGTGTAAAGTTATATTGAATGTTACAACTTCGTTGCCATGACGACATAATGGCGGTTTTCACACTAAAATTATGTTAGCATCTATATTGTTTCATCTTGTGACTATACTTTTGACACAGTATGTTTTTTATTGTTTTGAACTGGCCCCATTCCCTTCCACTGTAAGTGAGTTACTGTAACCGTGATTTTTGTGTTTTCAATCAACCGTTCAATCAACATTATGCTACAAATGCTGTTAATTGTGCTTAACAGGGTGAGGGTTTAACATTCAGTCCTCATACAAGCTGAGACTGATTAATGGACCTCAACTGTGGCATATGCCAAAGTAAAATATGCGGGACGGCGATAGAGACAAGCTTAAATGAATGAGTGAGTGAGACAGAAATATACGAACAAGTCCTACATAACACATAACAAATCCTCTGGGATTCAGTGAAGCTTCACTGGACAGAGTTATTTGACAAAGCTGACATCAGGTTACACTGGTAGTTTGTGATGTGTGCCTGAAGGTTTTATTTTTGGTGCAAGGCGAAGAACTCGTCTGCTGTGTAGTGATTTTTCTGTTCTGATTTCTCCTATGAACTCAAATATCTAGTCGGTGTTGCTCTGCAATGTCAGTAGACTGACATTTTCAGCTCAATGACTTGGGAAAGCATAATTATTCAAAGACTATTTGTCAATATGAGCTCAGGGTTACGAGGGGCTTATAAAGTGCACTCTGCTTTAGTAGCACATAAAGATATAGTTTACCTTTAATTTAAAATGTCATTCCATATACATATGTTTTTTTTTGTATATATATATATATATATATATATATATATGGTTTAACGCTCAAGTTAAAAAAAAAATAAAATAGTCGATATGACTTATATTCCAAGTCTTCTGAAGCCATATGATAAGCTTCAACAGACTAATATTTAACAGGTTATTCACCGATAATTTTCCCATCTGCTGAAGCTCTGAAATATCTTTCTCGATTCATTGAATAACAACCTAAATTTCGGTAATATTTTCTCACAAAGCTCACAGGTTGCATGGACTACTTTTATGGTTCTTTTATGTTGTTTTTTTGGTCCTTTAGGGAGCTTGACAGATTGATCACTATGAACAGTCATTGTTTGTAAAACAGCTGCATGAAGAACCTTCATAAGTTCTCCTCTGTGTTGCACGGAACAAAATAACAACGCAAATTTGGAACGACACATGGGTGAGTAAATAATGACAGAGAGTTTGACCTTCCCAAAAAAACTAAATTATATCGGAAAGGGTTGAGAAAGAGTAAATCACATTTTTAATAAATCACACTAAACCTAATTATTGCTCCATTATCCCAGAAAACCATGTTTCCTCTTTTGTTGATAACTTCTGAGGACATCAGCAATCAATCTGATGCTAAATCTCACATGTCATGCCTGGTTTTGGAGTTTCTGTTTTGCTCTGGAATGTTCAGCCATGACAGAATTGCTTTTTCTGCAGTAGTCGCAGACTAACTGCATTACAGGACATCCATCTTCGTTACCTGGGCTCTCTGGCTCCACTGTGGCTCTGTGTCAGGTTGCAGCTCTTTGCTGGAGACGAGAATGGAACGCCCCTCGTGTTTGATGTTGGGTCAGTGGAGATGTTTTCTGTTTGAGATCGTCAGCGTGGATAACGTGCCGGGGGTTTTGATTCTTGGTCTGTTGTATGGAGACAGAGAAGGCTGTACCAGACTTTGATGTGATGGTAAGAGGGTATTCCTATAGTATTCTGTAGAGGATGGCTGGATGTTTTGAATATGTAGCAATATTTGTATGTTTGCACAAGCACGGTTAAAGCTAGCTAGCTAAGACCTCATTAAATTCAATTGGAAGTGTTTTGGTTTTTAGTCTATGTATGTTAGCTTTGAGGCCATTTATGTGCTAGTGTACCCATAAAGGTTCACAAAAGAAACTTTTTGCAGATACTTTGTAGCACATTCAAAATGTCGTCTTACTCTACCAGGAGAAGGGACCAAAAATATTGATGACTTATATGCAGTATCCAAATTTCCATCCAAACTTTTTTTGGGACAAATAAAAAAGAATGTAGCTGATTTGCTGTTTAAATATTTAGGCTACAAGCCCATCAACATACCCAGCAATGTCCTGTTTCAAAATGTAGCCTAATATGACAACACAGGAAAGAAAATTGTGTTTGTCAAGTGATTTTTTGTTGTTGTCTTGGGGTATTTAATACACATGCAAAGGTGAAATTCATTAATGTGGAACATATGTAGTTTTTTTTATTTATTTTTTTATTTATGGGCATTTTAGCTTTTATTGAACAAGAAAGTAGAGAGATAGACAGTCAATTGGAGGGAAAGAGGGGGAAAAGTGACTAACCTTATGAGCATGGATGTGACTCACTGTGCCATGGCTCTGACAAAAATTCTATTTCAGATAGGAGGCTACCCTAGAAGGCAGCTGCTTATGTAGGAAGTAGGATGTGAGGTAGCTCAATAGGTTTTGGAACATAATTCTAAATGAGTCCTCAAGAACAATCAACTTTCTCTGCCACACTGTTATTGTAGGAACAAAAATGATTTTCCATGAAGGATGCTTTTTTGTGGTGTGAATGTCCTAATTTCAGCTCTTTTTGACAGATCTGGGATCAGTGTGACCTAAAGTTTGGCTGCGAGAAGCTGTGAAAAGTGGAAACCCTCAGAATGACTGATTTATAGCTGCATTGTGAAGTACAGTTGAAGTCAGAAGTTTACATACACCTAAACCAAATACATTTAAGCTCAGTTTTTCCACAATTCCTAACATTTAATTGTAGAAAAAATTCCCTGTCTTAGGTCAGTTAGGATCACTACTTTATTTTAAGAATGTGAAATCTCAGAATAATAGTAGAGAGAATTATTTATTTCAGCTTTTATTTCTTTCATCACATTCCCAGTTGGTCACATTTGTTAGTATTTGGTAGCAATGCCTTTAAATTGTTTAACTTTGGTCAAATGTTTTGGGTAGCCTTACACAAGCTTCTCACAATAAGCTGCAGGATTTTGGCCCATTCCTCCAAACAGAACTGGTGTAACTGAGTCAGGTTTGTAGGCCTCATTGTTCGCACACACTTTTTCAGTTCTGCCCAAACATTCTCTATCGGATTGTGGTCAGGGCTTTGTGATGGCCACTCCAATACCTTGACTTTGTTGTCCTTAAGCCATTTTGCCACAACTTTGGAGGTATGCTTGGGGTCATTGTCCATTTGGAAGACCCATTTGCGACCAAGCTTTAACTTCCTGGCTGATGTCTTGAGAAGTTGCTTAAATATATCCACATCATTTCCCTTCCTCATGATGCCATCTGTTTTGTGAAGTGCACCAGTCCCTCCTGCAGCAAAGCACCCCCACAACATGATGCTGCCACCCCCATGCTTTACGGTTGGGATGGTGTTCTTCGGCTTGCAAGCCTCACCATTTTTCCTCCAAGCAGAACAATGGTCATTATGGCCAAACAATTAGATATTTTTTTTCATTAGACTAGAGGACATTTTTCCAAAAAGTACGATCTTTGTCCCCTTGTGCACTTGCAAACTGTAGTCTGGCTTTTTTATGGCAGTTTAGCAGCAGCAGTTGCTTCTTTCTTTCTGTGCAGCCTTTCAGTTTATGTCGCTATAGGACTCGTTTTACTGTGGATATAGATATTTGTCTCCCTGTTTCCTCCAGCATCTTCACAAGGTCCTTTGCTGTTGTTCTGGGATTGATTCGTATTTTTCGCACCAAACTACATTCATCACTAGGAGACAGAATGCGTCTCCTTCCTTTGCGGTATGATGGCTGCATGGTCCTATAGTGTTTATACTTGCGTACTGTTGTTTGTACAGTTGAATGTGGTACCTTCAGTCATTTGGAAATTGCTTCCAATGATGATCCAGACTTGTGGAGGTCCACAATTTTTTTTTTTTTTCTGAGGCCTTGGCTGATTTCTTTAGATTTTTCCATGATGTCAAGCAAAGAGGCACTGAGTTTGAAGGTAGGCCTTAAAATACATCCACAGGTACACCTCCAATTGACTCCAGTTAGCCAATTAGCCTATAAGAAGCTAACTGGATAATCGCCTAAATGCTTGACATCATTTTCAGGAATTTTCCAAGCTGCTTAAAGGCACAGTTAACTTAGTGTATGTAAACTTCTGACCCACTGGAATTGTGATATATTCAATTAAAAGTGAAACAATCTGTCTGTAAACAATTGTTGGAAAAATTACTTGTGTCATGCACAAAGTAGATCTCCTAAATGACTTGCCAAAACTATAGTTTGCTAATATGAAATCTGTGGAGTGGTTAAAAAAATGAGTTTTAATGACTTCAACCTAAGTGTATGTAAACTTCTGACTTCGACTGTATATATCACAATAAAAGTCAAATAAAATACATACAAAATTATATAAGCATTTGAAAAGGTTCGAATAAAAGAATAAAATATGGATATAAATGGATTATAAATGGTAAGTACATTCTGTAAATGGCACTTGCACAAATAAAAGTAAATGCACTGTAACTGAAGAACCAATCCATTGCTTTTCTCAGCCATGCAGCATATTGTTCTATGTTGGCGTGAGGTATGTGTCAAAGATTGCCATTTCTGCTTCAAAGCAAAACCTCTAAGCAGACTTTTACTCATCATCTAATGATTTTGAAGATTCATCACAGAAATGGCTCACGGTCGACCATTAGCCGGTGGCCTCTTTCCGAGACAAATGGAAGGCTGATGGATTTCTGAGCGAGGAACTGCTGAGCAATAGCAATTCAAAACAAAGCAGAGTGAAAAACTTGCGTTTATCGTACTGTGTGAATCAATTTGTAAAGTGTAGTGCTCTTGAGATATTAATGCCAGACAGAGACATGCCTCCATGTGTCTGGTGTACTGATGGCTTTAAAATGCCAAAACATCTGAACTTAAAAATCCTTCACTCACAATAAAAGGAAGAAGGCTGGAAATAAGTCTGTTTATCATCACAAATGGCTATTTGTTTTTTTCTCTGCTCAGATCCCTTTCTTCCTCCTTGGACCATGAGTCATATTAACTGAACGCATTAAGAAATCTCTAGGAGGTTTTCAGATGATAACTAGCCATCTGTATTCGGAACATGAGCCATTGAATAGAGCTCAGGTTCCCACTATAATCTTACCATTATGTTTTGTTTGGTTTTGAAGTAATAGTTAACCCAAAAATGAAAATTCAAAATTCATTAAGTAATGAAAATATCATTGTGCCTCATGAAGCCGTACGATAGCTTTGTGTGAGAAATAGACAAAATGTAAGTCGTGATTTACTGATAATCTTACCCACCACTGAAGTTCTGAAAATCTCATTTGCGGTCGTGTTCATATTCTAAAACGGCGAGTCGCACCAGTTTGAGAGCTGCATGGGATGGAAATACTTTTTTAAACGAATAGGAGCCTACATTTTGGTCTATATCGTTGCTTGGTAGGGATGGGACATTATACTGAATTTAAAAATATCTAGAACCAAAATAAATGACAAACCACTTTGAGGCAAAAATCGATATTTAAAAATTTGCAACATTGTTTCATTGAATAATGTGTCTTTTAATATCCTTTCTGTTCTTTACAGTCAGTTGTCAATTGACAGCATATTGATTACCACAAACATTTTGTTCTGACTAGTCCCTCCTTTTCTTTTAAAAAAGCAAAAATCTGGGTTCCAGTGGGGCACTTACAATGGCAGTGAATGGGGCCAATTTTTGAACATTAAAATACTCACTGTTTCAAATGTATAGTCATACAACAAAGGATGTGCATGCAAAAATGATTTTAGTTTTATAAAATCACTTACCTTTTCTGTGTAAAGTTATAGCCAATGTTACAACTTTGTTACCATGACGATGTATTGTCAACAAACCCTAAAACGACTGTAAAAATGACAATTTAAACAACTTTACAGCTCAAATAATACACAAGTTTTAACAGAAGAATTAATGCAAGTGCTTTTATAAAATTATAAGCTTCATATTTCTGTTTAAACCCTTCAATAATCCACTTTCATCGACCTCATTCACTTCCATTGTAAGTGCCTCACTGAAACCCAGATTTTTGCTTTTTTTTTAAAGAAAAGGAGGGACCAGTTGAAACAAATTTTTGTGGTAATCAACATTATGCCACAAATGCTGTTGATTGAGCTTAACTTGTATTGTATTGATATTCAATTCAATGTAAATACTTGTAAATTGTACACATTATTTCAAAAAGTGACAGTGATATTATTATTATATATAACATTTTCTGATATACCATTAATACACCAGCATAAACACTGGTTTGAAGGGCAGAACTTTTGTAATGTGTCCGCCCGGCGTCATTACACTGACGCAAATACCACACACACACACACACACACACACACACACACACACACACACACACACACACACACACACACACACACAGCATCAGAGCCCTTCTACAAAGTATAGCCTACAAGCATAGCATAACTATGGTTGGTACTATTGTACCACGCTAGTTGACCGTTATCAGAATCAGAATCAGCTTTATTGCCAAGTATGCTTACACATACAAGGAATTTGTCTTGGTGACAGGAGCTTCCGATACACAACAATACAAAAACAGTACAAAAACAGCAACAAGACATAGATAATAATAAAAAAATAAAAAATAGTTATACACATACGTACATAAACACACAGACACACACATACATACATACACACATACACATACGTAGTGCAAATCTAATACAAATCTGTTATCTGTTATGTACAGTGTAAATACAAATCTGTTATGTACAGTGCAAATGTTTTTTTTTTTTTTTTCCCCAGAGGAATGAAATGGCAGAAGAGGTTGGATGTGTTGGATAAATATAAAAAAAGACTAAACTGTGTATTGCACATAGTTATTGCTCAATGGGGCAATTTAACTGTTGATGAGATGGATAGCCTGAGGGATCTGTCTCATATGATAGATCTGCGGAGGTTGTTATTTCACTAGATAAATGCACATACACCGTGATAAATTGATGGGTAAAGGATCTCTTAACGCTATTTGATATATAAAACAAGCCCAGATGGGACTTGTGATAGAAATCAAGTATTTTCCGCCTATGTAAGGCACATTTTGTTTACCACAGATGCACGTCAAGTCTTAAATATCACCAAAATGCAGAATGAGACATTTTTGTCAGCAAGCACTCTTCATGTGGATTTCAAAGAGATGCTGTTGTTGACACGCTGGCGCGAATCATGAACGCGGCTTTACGGTTGCTGTGACAAAGCGGATAGCCACAGTCAACCGGCAGATTGTGGATGATTTGAGTTTAAGAGATTTAACGGCTATCTTTATACTGTGTATAAAATATATACTGTATATATATATATATATATATATATATATATATATATATATATATATATATATATATATATATATATACACACACACACACACTTTCACATACTTTTTCAGGACAGGATCTGGTTAATTCCATTGCTTGTCATGCACCTGATCAGCCTGAATGTAGCCAACTATTTTTGAAAAGTTTGTTTTTGATCTTTTCTTACAGAGAAAGGTATATGAGAAACTCTTTATTATTTTAAATTTGAGCATTCATATATTGTGCATTAAAGGGGCATTCAGTAGTTCTGTAGCTAGCGTTAGCATTGCTCTTCTTCGTGCATTTTAAGTACCGATACGACAGTGGTGTTAGATGCTGTACTGCCATCTATTGACGTGGATCAGCAGGATCACCTCTACTGCCCCCGGCAGCTCTGGAATATCATTTGCATCTGGAAAATGCCGGCGTTTGAGGTCATTTCTAAAGTTTTTTATTACTACTAATGTATAATTGCTTTGTCTAAGACGTCAGAATTGAAGTGAACAGACTTTTACAGTTAAGGACAGATTATTATTGTCCCTCTTATCAATAATCTTTGGAGACTGTCTACGTTTCACGTTATTTCTAAAGGCAGTTATTACCTTTATTAGAGAACTGCTTAGGGTCAAATAAACCTCAGTTATCCAGCGATACAGAATGTCATGGTAAAGGAAAGATTAGAATTGTTTTTGATGATCAAATTTTGCATGTCCATGAATACTGTATTTGAAGAACGTGTTTTGTTGCCAAGCAACCAAAGTCATGGTTTACACAAAATCCACAACAATCGCTGTGCCAACTTTGCACTAAAGGAATGGAGACGTACAGTATGATGTTTCATAGAGGTGGAAGGAGATGCGCCCCTCTTACTATAGTGTGATAACAAAGAAAAGAAAATTACACGTTACGTTACGTTTGTAAACACAGCTGAAACTGTCCGTTACTAACTTACGTTGACTACACACGTAATTTTAAAAGGTTCAAGGGAAACACGAGGGAGTTTTCTGTAAATTCCACTCACACTATTTTAGTGACTGGTCCAAACAATTCATGATTCCTAACCTGTCCAACAAAAAAGAAGCAACATCGGCATTACTAAGCTTTTTCTCCGTCATCAAATCTTTCCACCTTGTGTTTGCCATACCGATGTTTACTCTAGTTTTTTGCCTTTGCCGATCTTCCTGCCTTTTTTGCTTCTTTGGCAGTACAGCTACTGAATTTCACATTGTCGCTGCTGCTAAAGCACAATAATAAGTATGTTCCATTGTGTTCTTTTCGCTCTTCACATCACCAGACAACACTGCGCTAAGCATAGCCAAGTGGATCTACATAAGGGGCAGCCAATTAACACGAGGATTCTCTTCTTCAGCGTTTAGTGAAACACAGCGGGTCATGCCATTTCAACATGGCGAAACACATTGAAGGGGTGACCCGCACCATAATAGAAAACTATTATGAGTTCAGTCTTCATCTCATGTGATTGTACACCATTCAGATCACTCTTCACAATGTGTAAAACATTTTAAATTAGCCCCAAATTACTGAATGCACCTTTAAATAACTTTATTCTGAGAAATTATAATGTGCATTTTGCTCAAGTATTTGTCAAAAAAATAAGCAAGTTTACAGTCATACACAGTCATGTAAGTATTATTATGTCGAATCGAGATTATATTGAATTGTGAACCTCATATTGTAAATGGAACTGGATCGTGAGATAACCATATCGTCTCATCCCTATTACTTGGTATTGGCTTGTTAGCAAGTTTCTGCACAGGCAAGCACCATGAAAGTTTTAAAATCTAGTTAAAATATTAAGAATAAATTAATATTCAAAGTCAACCACTTTTCAAGCTCGAATAGTACGCTTTTACTCTGTGAAACTTTAGAGCTCTCTGTTGCAGTCAGCTCTTACGGTCCAGCTGTGATAAGCCACCGCCGCTACTACAAAAATAGTGTATGTGTTTTGGTAATTACTGAGAATAAATGGATGGAAAGGCCTGGAGAACAAGTACGTCTTGGCAAAGGGCAGGCAATGTTTTTAAGCTCCTGCGTCACAGAGTACAAGTTTTTGTCCAGATTGATTTTATTAGCTGGTGTGTTTTTCATACTCTCGGTGGGCAGGTGTCAAGACATGACTGGAAATAACAATGAAGAAGAATCACTCCTTTGGCATTGGACTGTCGTTCAGTATTCACCACATTGTCTTTGTCTTTCAGACAGCTCCATTCACTTCACTCTACAAAATAATTAAAAGCATTTAAAGATCTTAAATTAGACAGTTCACCCAAAAATGAAAATCCATCGGAGTCATCATTTACTCACCCTTATGTTTGTACCAAACCCGTATGACTTTCTTTCTTCCATGGAACACAAAAGGAGATGTTAAGCAGTAGCCACAGTCACCGTTCAATTTCATTGCATCTTTTCTCCATGAAATAAAAGTGAATGGTAACTGAAGTGTGAATGAATAGTCATAATGTATAGTTAGAAATAGTTCTATATAGTTGAGACCAAAGCTAGTTGTCACACTTTTTACTCTGGTGAATATTTCTCAGGGTAGGTTTATTTTTGAATGTCAGTTTCTGTATAGGCACATACCTTAAAGTCTTGACTGCACAAAGAAATCGAAAAGTTTCATCAATATTGCCCAGGAAACAAGATACAGTTTATTGAACACATGCTGACCTTTTATGATTGAGATGTTGTCACACTATATGGGGTTAGTAAGAACCTGCCATTATAGCTTTTTATAGGCTTTTTGGCCAAATTTAAGAAGGCAAGCATATATGAAACACCAAACAATTCATGAAACAGCAAAAATCTGAAAGTTAATGTACAAAAATGTTTTTTTGTCCAAAAGCAATTGTACATTATAAATGACATAAAATTACTACATGTAAAGCCTGATATACTTAAACGTGCCCAATATAATTTTGACAACTTGTTACTTCCTGACATTTATAAAAATATACCCTTGTATACTGAAAAATATGATGATATTGGAACTGGCCCTGGTCTTCTCATATCGGTGCAATTTAATAAATTCCAAAAGAAGTTTTTATTTTTTTATTTTTTATTTTTTTACATAAAAAATGTACTATACAGCTATAAACATTCTTTAATGCATGTAAATATTCTGAGTAATTTTCAGGAATGTAATATTTATGTAACTTATTTCTAGCAACTGGAATAATACAAAGTTTATGCAACTGAGGCCCTCTAGTGGCAATTTATGAAACTACAAATGCTTTAATCTTGTCATGCCCATTACACGCCAACTTATTCATGCCAATCAGCGGTTATATAATGAGCCTTTCTCATGGGTTAGCAGACCTTCTGAGAGTACCAGCTGTGTATGCATAATGTCTGTGGTCATTGCCAAGACTTTGCTCTGCCTATAAATAAAATAGTGTATGTAACAAATAATATTCTGCAAAACTGACCTAGCTCTCAAAATGTGCTACCAACACTTTGTGTGCTTTTAGTCAATTAATTTTTATGACAGTAGTGGCTAATACCAAGTTACCACAGTTTTACTCTAGTAACTATGCGTGTCAGTAGTTTACCAAAAACTATGATTACCATGGTACATTTTGATTGAAGCAGGCTTGAAAATGTTATTTATGAATCTCCACAGTTTTTTATATTGTACCACGATAAATGGTGGGAACGTTAGAAAAAAGAGAAAATATTATTATGTTTGCATAAAATGCTGGTGCTCATTTAATATATGATCCAATGACTATTAAACAATGATTGTTGCGATGAAGATGTGACGATTTCACCAGGCAAGCTGTGACAGCTTAAACTAAGTCAGTCATCTCTGCTCCTATTAAAACCATAATAAATGAAGTCAATACTTGCTGCAGGACACATGCATGCATGTGACTCCAATTTATAACACTAAGTGGCACTATTGTCCTGTTTTACTGAAGAAAACCTGACAGACAAAACACAGTCAGTAAAACAAGCGTAGAGTGAAATGTGCATGTAAAACATCCCTTTCCATGCCTATAAAAACTACCATATATGCACACATAAACATTCTTTGTGCCAGTGTAACTAAGGTGTGTGTGCGTTTTCATTTTCTTTAAACGGGGTCTCATATTTTTATTTTTCACCTCTCATTTCAAATTAACCCCACTGAATTTAGCTCCTTCTGAAATTGCTTCTGTGCTCAAGCTACCATTTCCTGTATGACATATTGACCGGAGCGTAACAGGGCTTGTCTGTCATTACCAGACTTCATAAGGCAGACATACTGCAAAAAGCATAACCCAGTCTGGCCGCAAATGACTTCACGGCCACATTTACGAGCTACCGTTTGAACCGGTCATTGAAGATGTCGCCCTCATTTCACCATGGAGATGACCATGTTGTCATTGAACCGAATAGACGGTGCATGATACCGACAGCAAATCTTGTTTGTTGCACTTCCTTGTCACTTGCAGAGCTCATGAAACATTACAGAAGCTTGCGAACACACAGGAGTACCCAGCGGACCTTGGCATCCCGTTGCAAGCCCCATTGACTACCATCTCTTACGCCTGGCTATTTCAGCTTTTTTTTTTTTTTTTTTTTTAATAGGAATGTTGATGATCGTCATTTCCAAATAAATGAAGAGGACGGAGTGTATGCTCACTTAAAGGGAAAGGAAAGCTGTTGGCGCAGTACATGTTTTTGATGATCTTGTAAAACAAGATGGCCTATAATCAATGTGCACCTTTCACATCAACAGAGACAATTCCATATTGCACTGAAGGAGAATATTATTTTTGTAATTGCACTCTCAAAGCTCTTACTTCAGACACCCCTGGCCATGCAATTTTCCCACTTTCTTGTAATTTGATGGCTCATTCGTTGGAGATGCAATTGCTTTTTGAAATGGAATTCAAAAATTCAAATGGAATTTGACATCTGAGAAAAGTGGCTTCCCTCTTGACCCAAAACGTGCTGGTTAAATCTAATATGAGAGCTTTGATTGGCGCTCACGTCCTTTCCTGAGAATAAAAACAAAGAAGTATGAAGGAGCAGGCCGTTATTGATGCGACTCGCCCTCCGGGAGATGTTACAATTACACAAGAAAAGCTTCTGTGCGACCTTTGGCCTTTGGAGTGTGCGTCTGAATGTTGCTTTGTCCTTCCCCTGAGATTCCTGATCTCCGCTGGGACCTTGTGTGAGATGTCCCCTGACCCTCGTGTTCAGCCTTCTGGAGCACCCTATAAGCTAACGACTCCCTTTCTCAAGATTAGAGGCAATGTATCCGTTATTATCGTGAAAAATCTGACCTTTCACTTTGATTCATGATCATAAATGAGCTTTTTGTCAGGTCAGGCGGCAAGACGGATGAAAGCCGTGACAATCAAGCAAACTGAATTTGTGTTCCACACTGTAATGTACCGTAAAAAATTGCATGGATCCACTCAGTGCACACGAGTATAAAATGTCAATGTTTATGTAGATACAGATGATCATATTATACCTGTATTGTATTTTTGCCCCTTTCTGTTTCCCCACAGAATTTACCAGTGGTTCTCAACTGGTTTTGCTTTTGGATCCAAAATATATATATTGGACATCAAGTGCAATCCAACACAGTACCAATATTGTCAATTGTACAAAAGTAAACTCTCCTCCTGCAAAGTACAAACTTTTAGATGATTTGTGGTATTCAGATAAAAAAAAATTTCTTCATAGTTTGAGTGTTTGGTTTCTAAATGTCTCTTGAATTTTAATGGTTTAATGCTTTTTGCAGCCGATAATTCACAAAACTCATTGTGTTCAGCACAAAGCATTTTTATGGTTTCTTCTACCAAGTGTCAGATGAATTTGTGCTGTTTGATTGGACGCACGTCTTCCACATCAACAACAAAAGATATGGAAAGCAGTTTCTCTTCCCCGTTAAATTGGTTAGCCATATTTTACAGCCTGATCTCATGAAAATTACATGACTGTGGCATCATTTTTGTAGAATTATATTACGTGGTTCATTACTCGTATCGTGACAGTTCTGAGATGAAATGTCCACTGTGAGGCGTTAAAAGTGAGTTACCCTACACCTAAAGCATAAAAGAAAATGTGAGATTGCAATTGCTGAAGCATCCATATCATTCTGTGGTGCTTCTATGACACTTTCTATTTTGACTTGCGTGCTCTTCAAGACCCGTACCCTGGTCCTTTGCATCGCAAGTGCAACACTATCAGTAGAGCTACCGTACAATTTGATCACGCTTGAACAAGCTTGTAAATGTAACTGGATATCTAATGCAAACATTAAAATATATCACCTTATCACCTGCAAGTCATGCACAAGTAAATGTGTTTTGATATTATTGTGTGAAGAACAGGGCGAAAAGTAAAAAGAATAAAAAATAAATAAATAAATCTTTTCGTTTTAGAAACGCTCCCATCCATACTGCCATTTTCAAGCGTTTACCAAAAGTTGCTTGCTCACACTGAAACGAATGAAAACTCTTAAATCCCCTTACTGCGCATGTGAAAAATGTACGTTCCATGTATGGTCTGAAACGCATTTGTCCTCCTGTGCCTTCGCCAGACAGCAATTCCCATCGCCTTTAAAGGAATGCAATGTGAAGGATGTACAAAGTAACATTTATCTTTAACAACGCTATAAAAGTAGTATAAAAGCAGGCACAATAACAGCACTACAATGGTTGAATGGATCACATGACTGCATCACATGACAACAAATACGTCATCGTTTTCAGATATCTCAGTTTTCCCTGTCCACACTACAACGCGAAGACATCTCAGTTTAGATGGTAGGCCAAAACGTAGAGAAAAGATGTGTTTTCAAACAAAAACGTATTAGTGTGGCCTAAGTGTTTATGATAAATGATAATCTTCCGTTTTATTTGTGATGTGTGTGAAAGTGAATAAAAGTCATTGCTGTTTTAGCGCTTCTAGTGTACATTTTACCAGGAAACTGCTTCGACATTTACAACGAGCCACGTAAAAATCATTTTACAAAAATGTAAGTGTAGTAACTTGATTCTATGACCCTGTTTCCACCTGGTATTAAGATTAGTTTCGGGTTATCCGATCACAAGTGGTCAGCCCTAAGTACAGGTCTAAACAGGGTCTAAAATGTTTTGTGATCGGATCACAAAAACCACATACGAATGTGGTTAAAAATGCATGTATGGCTTTAAAAGGAAATAACCGTCCGATCGGAATATTTGAAAAATCGGATACATACACAATCACGAGAAGCTCAGGTTAAAACAGAAAATCCACTAAAATAATGGATAATTCTGCTCGAAATGTTGAATTCGTACTTAGATTAAATTTGAGATGCATATGGGAGAAATAGCGTGTTGTGTTTTTAAATTTTCTTTGTGTTTTCTGACTTTATTGCACTTTAATGTCATGCAGTAACACACTGACATTGTGATTGATGTCGTCATGAAATCAGAGACCCTTTCCTTCAAATCTGAACACAAGTGGTCACAGGAGACACATTTTGTGACCAGGTGTAAACAGCGATGTGTCTCGCCTGACAACATGTGATTGGATCACCGAGACGCATCGTAATACCAGGTGTAAACGGGTCTATGAGATTCTATGAGGCTGATATTTTATTATTTGTCTTTACCATTGCTGACCCTATTAGAACAGACCTGGGACCTATTTTTGGGTCATGACCCACCCATTGAGAACCACTGTAAAAAAACATTTTACCTTCAAAGGCTAATTTCCCTCTCAGTCTGAACCACCCAACTCTCTGGCTCTTGTTCTGATTCACTCAAAATGTGTCGAATGGCACTGATCCGGGAGCCTGTTCCGTCGCTCCTCTCAGGAAGCCATGACTCGTTCAGGGTGACATTGGAGAAGAACTGTTTTCCCCATGCATCACTCTCTCATCAAGAATGGCACTGGCTGTAGATTAATGATCTTGGAAGCTGATTATGCTGGGCTGTACATCATGTCTGTCTGCCTGCTGCTCTGCCTGTCGATACCCCACCCTCCCATGTCTGCCTTTAGCCTTGTGCTAGACCAAAATCACTAGACCTCAACTGCTGGTGTGCCTTACACACTAGGGTTTGTGGACTGACAAAGTCCTGGACCATTGTAGATGCATCTGAACACAAGGTAGACACTTAAAGGGATAGTTCATCTAAAAATGAACATTCTGTCGTCATTTATTCACCCTCATGTTGTTCCAAACACATAAGACTATCTTTCTTCCATAGAACACAAAAAGGAGATGTTATGCAGAATGTTCCTTAAAAAATGTAATTTTTAATGTAATATCAGTTCCGTTCTTGAAGGTTTCTGCTCAACTAATTCAGTCTTGAAAGAATTACCTTTACTTTAACTCTGGCATTTTAAAAATTTTAAGAGGGAGTTCTGATTCTATTCCTATAAAGCTTACTTACAAGTCCTGCAATCATACTTCCCTACTAAATAGTATGCCAATGGAGTAGTATGTCCGAATCCTCAGTATTCATAAAACAGTAAGCAAGAAATACCCAGATGACCTACTATTTTTGGTGAGATTCTGAAGTGTGGATCGACTGGACACTTTACTATCCCATAATCCCTCTGAAGCTGAGGAGAAGTCACGTTAAAAAAGCTGGATTTAATAGAACAGCGGTGAACCGCAAGTTGGATGACTCTTTTCAACTGTAAGTGGTATAAATACCAAGAAAGTTGTTCCATGTGCCTAAATGGTGCTTGTTTAACAAAACCAGAGTACATTATTTTGCGGTTGTTGTTATTACATCATACTGTATATTCGGTTCACGGGTAAAAACCCATGTTCCCGGATGAAGCATGTCTGGAATCTATTCATACTACTCTCATGCATATCTAAAGAACATACCATTTTACCATCCGAGAAGTGCGTCTTCAAATACACCCAAGGATAAAGGCTTTTTTCAGAAATGCTCGTGTTGTCGTCACGCTTCTGTGTTTACCCTGAAGCTTGCATTTTTATCTCATCTATCAGTACGTACACAGGTCTCATAAATCTACTGGCTTGTTTGCCATTCTGCCCAGCCATAAACCCGCGGGTGATCTGAGCCTCTCGTAGGCGTCAATGAGAACAACCGATCAGTGTCTGCCTGTAGCTTTTGGAGGCCCAGGGAATGCACAGCAGAATTTATGACATGTTATTAATACGGTCTGTTAAGTCCAGACTCTGGGTTGTTTTCGAAAAGGCGGAGCATGTCATCAGCTGAAATCGCCACTGTTTCTGTCCACCTTCAGAAAATGTAATTCTCATAAGGTTTGTTCACACAGGACACATTCTTGTGTTTGACTAGCTAAGAATGCCAGACTGATCTCACAGTGAGATCAGAAAGAGTAGGTCAACTCCTAGTGTGACGGAACTATCGGAAACAACATGCCGACCTCCCGTGTGATCATGTTGCATTTACTCAACCTCATGCCATTCCAGATGTATATGAATTGGTTTTTGGAATTTGTTTCATCTGCAGAGTACAAATGAATATTTTTAGAAGAGTATCTCAGCTCTGTTGGCCCATACAATGCAAGTGAATGGGGACCACATTTTGGAAGTTCCAAAAGGCACATAAAACAGCATAAAAGTAATCTGTATGTCTCCAGTGGTTTAATCCATTCCTTCTGAAGTGATGCCACTGGTTTTGGGTGAGAATAAACCAAAATGCAACTCATATTTCTCTGTACATTTTGCCATTGCAGTCTCTTGGCACAATCATGATTTCAAGCTCGATTACATGTTATAGTGCTTGACGCATGTGCAGAATGATAGATGGTGTAAGGAAGAGTATTCAAGTTTGAAAACATGATTGCCACATAATTTTTTTTGTGAAAATGGAGTTATATTTTGGTCTGATCTCACAGAAAACCGATTGGACAACTTTAGAAGACACTGGGTGCATTCCATTCTGAAGGGCTCATCCCTATGCCCTCATCCCTTCAGAGGGTTTACCCTCCAGAGTGAGAGCTTCGAAGGGTTAAATAGTGTAGGGCTCAAAAATATCAGTAATTTGGAACGCACTTTAACATCATCTATCCAAGCCAAGGAGCCGCTACCGTCACATAAAGGCTGACGCTAAATGAACATCACCTGCACCTAATCAGAAATATTTACACATGATTTTGCATCACTAACTGCTTTCAGAATAGAAACCAAAAATAAATTATTTAAATCTTTATGACTTTATGAAAAATTTAAGCTTCATGTTTAAAAATTTGTTTTATTTATTTAAATAAAAAAATAAAAATAAATAAACCAATTAACAAATGTACAGTGCATTTATTAAATAAATAAAATGGCACTTTGTATTATTATTTTATTTAAACTCCTTTAGAATAACTGATCCAGTGAATTTACATTAAAATAACACAAGGATTAAATAGTTTCAAACAAAAAAACGGGTTTAAAATAATTCATTATAATAATTAAAAGCTATAATAGACTATGGAGATGAAGGAATTTCACATGTTTTTGTTAATAGAAAAGATTGCAGTTGCAGCTGGCTTAATTTACACTTGGCAAACCTCCATATCTGTGACTTATGGAACCCTACGGAAACGGCCATTTCGAAGGGCCCTTCGAAGCAGCTATTTATGAGCCCCTCGGTTTGGAATAACCCTTCAACATGGCGGCCACAATCGTTCCCCCTTCGAAGTGCCCTTTGGAGGCGGATTTATCCCGTTTGGAATGCAGGAACTGATTACCACTGGAGTTGTTTGGATTACTTTTATGCTGCATTTGTATACTTTTTGCAGCTTCAAAGTTTCGGTAAACATTCAACATTTTATGGACTTTCAGAGCTGAGATATTCTTATAAAAACCTTTGTTTGTGTTTTGCAGAAGAAAGAAAGTCATACAAATCTGGAATGGCATAAATGAGGAGAGAATATTAATAATAATAATTGATCTCAACCCGTTCTGTGTGATTCGCCATTCCTTTCCCTTCATACTCACCCTACAGCTGTGGGTCCGACCACTCAGTTCACTCATCATCCATACGCAGGCCATGTCTGCATCTCAGCATTTACCTCATGACAAACCAAATGAGGCTAAACAATATGTGATTTAACTGGGATGAATACTAGCGTAGTACATGTGTAGTTGACAGTATGTTTAAAACGATGTGCCCTACCAAGTAAAGTCATGACGTGATGCTGCATTAACAAGTCATCAGTTGATGATAGATCATGAATAGTTAACAATGAGTTAATTATGATGTGCACCACCAAGTAAAGTCATGACATAATGATGCATTAACAAGTCATGTGTTCATGGGTAGTTAATAATGAGTTAATAATGATGTGCCCCTATAAGTAAAGTCATGACATTATGCTGCATTAACAAATCATTTAATACACATGCACTAAGGTGATCCTTACCCTTTTGCACCAGTGAAATAAATATATTTTTTAAGATCTGCTTCTTTGAAAATACAACTCCACCAGCATATATGACATTAAAAAACACCTTTAATGTGAAGAGAGAAAACAAAACAATACTGAAAGACAAGTGTCAATCTTCCACCAAGATGCTTTAAATGAATTAAATCTCTTTTGAAACATATACAGAATCAAAAGAAAAATCAAACATACATGTTAAGACATACAAGACACTTTTAAATTATTTATAAGGTGTGTTTTGTCTCTCTCTGTCTATCCTGATGTCAAATCGGAAATGCTAAAAATGCTAATGTTAGCATTTAATACGTTCAAATAACAAAATTAATTCAAATGCTGTACAGACCTTCATCAAAATTGATATTATTAACACTCTGACTACAATCATTAATTCAGTCCAACAAAACAACCAATAATTTTAGATTAAAAATGTCAGCATTACCATAGGAAATAGTGGCAAGCAGCCAGTCAACACCTAGAGAGCCCCACTTATAGACCATTTCAAGAATGTAAACAAAAACAAAGGAATTAGAATGGTCCAAATGTATTTCCGGATACTTTCAACAAATTCTCTTTTTAAAGGTAAGTCAGTCCACTCGGTGACTATATTTGGAATGCTCTTGGGAAGTGCAGCTATTTTTTCAACATAAACAAGCATCATGAAAGCTCCTATCTGCTTGAATGGGGAAAGACCGAAATCTCCAAAACGGTTGGTCAAGATTACGATAAAAGAACATATTTCAAATAAGAAGTAAAATCTGACAACACTGTGTGGTGGGGTGAGCAAGAGACGGACACAGTGGGTGTGGGATCAGGCCTCGGAGAGACATTTATTTAAAATTAGCGGCCCGGCTTTCCTGGGCTTCTGCACTTGAAGGGAATAGTGACCCGGCATCCTGGCCCGTCGCCCGCGGCATATGCTCCAATCCTTGGCGTCGCATCTAACTTGCGGAGAAACGGGGAAAAGTCACCGCGGGCGACGATGATCCATGGGAGGGGCGTGCCGTTCCATCACAACTGATATAAACAATTGTGTGTCTTTAACTCAGTTTATGCTCAGATCCATTGACTGTTGGCTGCTGTTGTGCATTCCAATTTCTCCCATTTATTTTAATAGAAGTGGCCCGTCTCTAGTCAAGTCTAGTCATGTGGATTTTATTATCATTTCCTTCTGCGTACAGGGGATGGAATGAAACTAAGTGTCTCCTGAGACCACAGTGCATTTAGTCCAACAGTGTGCACATTTTTTGTTATATTCTCATATTTACTTCATAAAGAATTATTTATGTCCATTGTCCACTAAATTATGCGATATGATCCACTGATATCCTGTAATTCTTTCATATGGTGATTTCCAAACCTCCATGAAGCTAAAAGGCGCACAAGTTCATTTCTCATTTCAAATATGGTCAAGATAAAGAGGAATTTATGACATCATGCATACCTCAGTGCACACATGACAGGGACTTCCCCATCCCACACCATAGTAGGATAAATTACATATCAAGCGTAAATCAGTTGACTGCTGAGATTTATTGTAAATAAATAGACGATTACAAAAATATATGTTTTGTCTATTATTTCCATGCAGTCTCTGGTATTTGTATATTGACAGTTGATAATTGAAGAAGAGCTGTACACCTGCTATCAGCTTCACCTGCCAATAATCTACTTTCTGTCTCATAAAATGATTGACATCAACATGAGATTATTAAAAGTAAAATATATGCACAAGATAATGTTTATTTTATATTGTTTACTATTCTGTATTTAGGCGCTAATGCTAACGGCTAATGCTATTTGCGGCCAGAATCGCAAGACATGGTTTTGGAAAATGATTCATATAACTAAGAGTTTTAAAGTTATCATCATCAAATTTGAAATAGAACATTATCATACTTGTGGCTTAGCTCCATTATGTTTCTATACATCAACAAGGTCAGTGTAATATATTATTTCATATAAATATTTATGGGGAAAATATAGCTGATCACTTTACAATAAATTTTAGCTTTTCTAACAATCTTTTTTCATGACTTTTATTAATTTTTACTTTTTAATAACAAACTTCCAAGTGTCTCTTTTCAAAAGAGACCACAATTATTCATATATTTTGAGTATGTCCTTTTAGGCTTGTGCTCAAAACAAGGGGACGCTTGGAAACAGGTTAACATGTAACGTCTTACAAGACTATCACAGGTAGACACATGAATTAGTGAATAGTAATTCTACTAAATAGTCTCTGTTTGACAAGCAGGAAAAGTTCTTGGAAAAATGATGTCACTTGACGTCACCAACGAACAGTCCTTCAAATGGTCCATAAGTGCCCCATCAGAAACAAACTCTCTGCATACTATTGTTCAGGGCAGAAATGTAACGAACTATCTGCACTTGAAATTGATGAAGTTTACACAATAAATGACTGAATGTTTACATGCACAAATGTCCACAGAAAATGAACAAAACAAATGATTATTATTAACAACTATGTTGATGATCATTTTGATTTTGAGTACTGATGAAACACAAAGGAACAATGAAAAATATTGTGAAATATATATAAGCAACATAAAGACAACCTTTCCTATTTCTATGGTCTGGAAGACGAGTGAATTGAGTGGTAGGGTGCGTATGAAATGAAAAGGACAGAGAATAACGTAAAATGGGTTGAGATCAAATTATTGGTGATCATTATTATTTGTGTGTAATAATGATCACCACAAGGAGCACCACCTGCAACTCAACCCAGCCAAGACTGAACTCCTTGTCTTTCTAGCCAACCCTGCTGTTGAACACAACATCACCGTGCAGCTGGGTGCAACTACAGTAACGCCTTCCAAATCAGTCAGAAATCTAGAGGTAACCATCGACAACAGACTAAGTTTCACAGACCACATCTCAAAGACCGCAAGATCATGTCGATTTACACTCTACAATATCAGGAAGATAAGACCCTTCCTCTCTGAACATGCCACACAACTGCTTGTCCAGTCACTTGTCATAACTAGACTGGACTACTGTAACGCTCTCATTGCAGGCCTCCCTGCATGTGCAATTAGACCCCTGCAAATGATCCAGAATGCAGCAGCAGCACGTCTGGTCTTTAATGAACCAAAGAGAGCACGTTACACCACCCCTCATCTCTCTCCACTGGCTGCCGGTTGATGCACGTATCAAATTCAAGGCTCTGATGCTGGCATACAGAACAGTCACTGGGTCTGCTCCAGCATACCTAAAATCATTTATGCAGAGCTACGCGCCCACTAGAAGCCTGTGGTCGGCTAAGGAACGTCGCCTTGTCGTACCAACACAAAGAGGCACCAAAACACGGTGTCACGGTTTTACGGTATACCACGGTTTTAAAAAGAGACGGTTTGACATTTATAATTCAAGGTATTGCTTGATAATCCTAGTAAAGGAATGAAAGTTTCCATTGTAAATATCAGTTAAATTAAGACAAAATCGGCTACATTTACACAACATCATTTAAATTGGGACTCAGACAGCTGCTCCAGGGTGCCTGCCTCTGTCAGTGCGACTTACACAGAGATGCAACAACACAATTTTATTTCCGGAAAATACGGTATATCATAAATAAATATTAAACTGGCAATAATTTTAGCAAGGCATCTTAATGCCATGATACTGTAATACCGCAGTGTTTTTTGTGAAGGTTATCGTACCGTGAACATTTCATTCCGTTACACCCCTATTTGTGTATTTTTCGAAGTTTTGTTATGTTCTTTTAAAAAATGGCAGAATTATGGTCTAAGTAACGCTTTACAATTCATTTTTCAGACCATACCAATCCAAAGGCAAAAATAGAAAAAACTTTTGAAACTTTTATTTTTCATTTTTCCAGTTACTTCAAGAATAGATAATTGTCCTTTTCTTAAATTTGATTTTTTCTGAATTGTGACTTACAAAGCATAGGATAGCAATAAGCAATGTGACCTCTTCTGAATTGCTTTTCATTTCCTTTTAAATTTAGGGTTATTAATATTTTCTTATACATTAAGGCCTTTATACAGAGTTTAGATGCAGTTTACCAGGACCATTTCTCCTTGTATGATATTCATTTCTAACTGGAAGGAAACTTTTGCTCATTGGTGGCAGCTCCCATTGTGTTGAACAGCTCTGAATGTTGCCCTCTTTGTTCCCTCTCACTCCAAGGATTACATTATTCTATTCTTATAGATCTATACATTAACGCCTTTTTACTTGGAATATACTTGCCATTAGAGCGGTCAAATTTCCATATTGGCAGAAAACTGCCACGTACCGGTTGGTCAGTCCAGCCAGCCGCTATTGCATTAAAGAGACCCGAATTTTGCGCTATCATTCCAAAAAAAAAAAAAAAAAAAAAAATAGGCTACATAAATGTAATGGTATGGATCTATTCTAATGTATTAAGGCCTTTATAAGGAGTTTACTTTTTAATAATTTTTGGAATTCGGTGTTCTTCATAGCCAACATTCCATGCGGTAGTTTCTACGAGCATTTTCAAGTACTACTTAAGCTACAATGGCTTTTGGAAACAGGCCGCAAAACTAAAATGAATCATAAGATGGATTCTGCAGTCTACTTAGGCGATGCTTTTGGGAAACAAGGCCCTGGTAAATTGCAAGTATACGCTCCTTATAAAGGCCTAAATACATAAACAATTCATATTATTATTATTATTATTATTAATAATAATAATAATTAAGTTGGACCCCTGCTAACCTTTTCAGAAGTCCATTCAGTAATAAGCAGTCTGTTCCCTAACCCACACCCCCATGCTAATGTTACAGCCCACAGTGCAAATTGCAAGACAAAAAATTTGAAAAAGACGCTATACTGCTGTTTTCCCCCTGAATGACCCCTCTGAATAACTCGCTGCTGCATGGTGCTGCCTGCTCTGTCTTGTCTGTCGGTGCGCTTTCAGTGTCCTCTTTACTCTGCGATGTTATCACTGCGTGAGAAAAGGGACGTGTGGTATGAGAGCGTGAGAACAGTGTCAATTGCATGAGTCTCACACTCAGTGCATGAGAGTTGGCAGCCCTGATATCGGATATATCGGGGGAAGTTTTTACCCACATATTTTAAACATTTAAAGCATTTTCGACACATTTAGTGAAATGTTTTCCCCCAAGCCTGGTTAAATTGATATTTATCCCAAAGTAAAAATAAATATATATAATTTCTCGCTTTCACTTTCATGGAACACAAAATGAGATATTATGCAGAATGGTATACATGTAATAAAAGTAAATGGTGACAGAGGCTTTCATTCTGCCTAATATCTCCTTTTGTGTTACACAGAAGAATAAAAAAAACATGGTGGAACAACATGGTGGTGAATAAATGATGAAACAATTTTCATATTTGGGTGAACTACAGTTCGGCTCTCGCGGCCGAAGCTACAGATGTTAGTTCACTCTCTGTCTCTGTAGCGGATGTAACCCGATCCTTCCGACGGGTGAATATCTGCAAAGCCACAGGCCCAGACGGCATTCCGGGCCGTGTCAACAGAGCGTGCGCGAACCAGCTGACAGGTGTTTTTACAGACATTTTCAACCTTTCCCTCTCTTTGTCTGAAGTCCCCACATGCTTTAAAACATCCACCATTGTGCCTGTTCCAAAACAATCAAAAAGTACTTGCTTAAATGACTGGCGTCCTGTTGCTCTGACCCCCATCATCAGCAAATGCTTTGAGAGACTAATCAGAGATTACATCTGCTCTGTGCTGCCTCTCTCTCTTGACCCCGCTCCACTGATGATGCCATTGCATCTACACTACACACTGCTCTCTCCCACCTGGAAAAAAGGAACACTTATGTGAGAATGCTGTTTGTAGACTACAGCTCAGCATTCAACACCATAGTGCCCTCCAAGCTAGATGAGAAACTCCGGGCTCTGGGCTTAAACAGCTCGCTGTGCAGCTGGATCCTGGACTTCCTGTCAAGCAGACGCCAGGTGGTTAGAATAGGCAGCAACATCTCCTCATCACTAACCCTCAACACTGGAGCCCCACAGGGCTGTGTTCTCAGCCCACTCTTGTATTCCCTGTACACACATGACTGTGTGGCAACACATAGCTCCAGTGCCATCATTAAGTTTGCTGATGACACGACGGTGGTAGGTCTGATCACTGACAATGATGAAACAGCCTACAGAGAGGAGGTGCACACTCTGACACACTGGTGTCAGGAGCACAACCTCTCCCTCAACGTCAGTAAGACAAAGGAGCTTGTGGTGGACTTCAGAAGAAAAGACAGAGAACACAGTCCCAACACCATCAATGGAGCACCAGTGGAGAGAGTCAGCAGCTTCAAGTTCCTGGGTGTCCACATCACTGAGGAACTCACATGGTCCGTCCACACTGAAGTCGTTGTGAAGAAGGCTCATCAGCGCCTCTTCTTCCAGAGAAGGCTGAGGAAGTTTGGAATGAACCGCCACATCCTCACACGGTTCTACACCTGCACTGTAGAGAGCATCCTGACTGGCTGCATCGCCGCCTGGTACGGCAATAGCACCACCCACAACCGCAAAGCACTGCAAAGTGTGGTGGGAACTGCCAGACACATCATCGGAGGTGATCTTCCCTCCCTTCAGGAAATATATACAAGGCGGTGTGTGAAAAAAGCTCGGAGGATCATCAGAGACTCCAGCCACCCGAGCCATGGGCTGTTCTCACTGCTACCATCAGGCAGGCGATATCGCAGCATCAGGACCCGCACCAGCTGACTCCATGATAGCTTCTTCCCCCAAGCAATCACACTTTTGAACTCTTGATCTCCCACAATCAAAATACATCAGCACTGCACTTTATTACTCTTATATCTCACTCACACCGGACTGTCATAAATTATATTATTATTATATTATATTCTCTCTTAACAACTGACTATCAACCGACAGCCTGAATGTCAATACAGTACAATATTGTACATTCTATATATATTACTATATATACTTTTTTATATATTTTTATTAAACAAATTTATTTTTATTGAATAATGTGTATCTATATAGTGCGTATTGTATAATGTACAGTGTATGTTATTATTTGTATATTGTTGAGTGTAATTATGTGTATATCAGATGTTTAAATTGTGTTGTGTTAATTTGATGTTATTGTAAATTGGTATATGTCTCATCACTGTCACGACTGCTATGTTGATCGGAACTGCACCCAAGAATTTCACACACCATTGCACTTGTGTATATGGCTGTGTGACAGTAAAGTGATTTGATTGATTTGATTGATTTGAACTATCTTTTAATATCTGTCCCGGCTGCTGTTAATGATACATACTGTATGTGCATATATGCATTTAATCCCTGTTTATGGAAATGTTGTATGCAATCATCTTAAATGGGCAGCATCAGTATAAAAACTCTGAACTGTTACTTATCACGGTGGCAATAAATGGTTTGAACATGCAATTACAAGTTTAGAGAGCAAGCAACACAAAAATAAAGAGAAAAAGAGTGTAAGTAAGGGAAGGTTTCACTTCTTCACAAACCTGCAATTATCTCATGATGTTTACCAATATGAACAGAAGAATGAGTTCACCCGATACTCTATCGACTACGATGGCAGAGAATAATTACCGTGTTTTTTAAACTGCCGCAGGCCTGGCTGCAGCATTTGTGTGCAAACGCGGGAGAGGCATAAAAAGCAGCCATTGATTTTGCTGCTGTTTTGCTGTCAAACAGGCAAAATATTCATGTTGTGGGAGGTGTGGGGGGCTTGTTAAACGTATCAGATAGAGCTGGCCGACTAATTCAGTTCAGTGGACTATTTAGTCATTGATTGTACTGCCACAATGAAAACAAGAAAGCCATTAAGGCAGAGACTCCTATTCACTGGCCTTATAGAGAGCATCGCAGATTCACAATCCAGATGCTCCATTTATATTAGATTTACCAGCCGCCATACATGACAAGGTTAGTAGGGCCATTTTTACAAACACTGTGGTGCTAAAGACCTGCACAGCAAACCAGTGTTTGGCCACTATGCCATCGGTAGTGTCAAGGCTGTAACACTTGGGACATTTGCCCTAGCGGCAACTAGAGGTCGCTAAGAGGACTTAGACTTTTAGTTTGAAGTTGGGTTTTGGTTGTGTCTCTGTTCTCAGTGTTCCCCGTAATTAACCCAAGCTGTGTCTTGTTACCCTAGTTAAGTCTTGTGTATATAATGCCCTCATGTTACCTTTGCCTTTGTCAGTTCTTTTCCTTCATGGATGTAACGGTTTGTTCTGTGGTCGTGTTTCTTTCTCTGAGTTTTTATTAAAAAGCCTGCACATAGATCCTCTCTCGCCTCGTTCCTGCAAAAGTTAAAAAGGCAAAATATGTAAATGCATTATATAAATTAGCTGAGTTGTGAGCTTGTGAATTGTAGGTGACAGACGGCACGCTGTAAAGTAATATATTGACAATAGTCAATAACTTTCTATTGCATTGTCCTCATTGCTTGCATGCAAAACAACAACATCAACAAAAACAACGCAACACACTGTCCAATTTGCAAACTTTGAAATGAATCAGTTGACCCGAGTGGTGATTCAGACTAAATCAAACACCGGAGTCATCGGTTTAAATCATGGACTTGGATCAGTCAGACAACTTACTTCCTCACTAAATCGGCTTAGATGATTCACTCACTCACTGAACATTTATTATGTCTGACTTGAAATGAGACGAGAAGCGTTACTGTGTTAAAAATGTACATTTGTAGGGTTAGTGACACTTAAAACACTTAGTGGTTGTTCATATGACCATGTGCAGATAAAGATACATATTGATAACAAAACAAAAATAGTTATCATGTTGGAAAAAATAGTATTGTTGTTTAACACTGTAGCAAACAAGTCATTTTTACAACACATATCGTTTCAAAGCAACTTTACAGAAAATCATACATTAACACAAAAAAAATGCTTTTGCCTACATATTGTATACATCTATATCTTTTATGACTCCGGGCACTTTGAGCATAAACATGAAGCTTTGTTAGATATATACAAGGCTGCAGTGAGCAGGTGCAGGGCCATTGTGACACTCGCAATTTATCGCCGGCTACTGCGCTGCAGAACACATTCAATAATACATATGCTGGAATGATTAATCCATCAGAACATACACACACAAACTCGCAAAGTAACAACAGCAAATTGTAAAGCAGTTTACACATGTGGCAAGCACAGCACATCAGTTCAGGCAGTAAAAAGACCCATTTTAGTAGTTTAAATTCATTTAATGAGTACTTTAGCTTTCTGAAATGAAAGCTCACCATTGTACATCAATAGCAGGGTTGTTCAAGGTCTGTGAAAATCAGTGTGTTTTGTTGTGTAGAGGGCCACAGCTGGTCACTAAACTAGGAGAGCGGTAAATTGAAGTTAACTTAATCTTTAACTTTCGAGACACATTGCTCCCATGAGGATAGCTGGACTGGGCGCTGAAGCAGATGCATCCAATACAATTACATTTTAATCTGATCAACTGCACGATACAACTGCCCCCATTCCAAAGTAGCCAATAGAATGCTTTGGTTGGAGGCTATTAGTTTTTATTTGCTCAGGTTATTTAGCAGGAATGCATTGCTAAACAGTGCAATGGCCTGTAATTGGGTTACCATTTAATAAGAAATAGATTTACATATATATGGTCTCATGTAGGTATGAGCGTTATATTTGAGCAGGGTCCAAAACTGACTCTTTTCCACACCTGTCAATGGCGAGTGAATTCTAATTTATTTTCTGAAATAGTTTTGCATTCCCTTGCAATAGTTTTGAGTTTTGTGTTCTCTTGCAATAGCTTAATCAGTCCCTTACAAAAATTAACCATGGTTTTACTACAGTTTTTGAACTGTTTGGTATTTATAGTAAAGCCACACTAACCAGAAAATTTACAATGGTTTTACTACAGAAACTATATCTTAAAGGAATGTTCCGGGTGCAATACGAGTTAAGCTCAATCAACAGCATTTGTGGCATAATTTCAACTCATCCCTCCTTTTCTTTAAAAAAATGAAAGATTGAGGTTACAGTGAGGCACTTACAATGGAAGTGAATGGTTCCAATTTTTGGAGGGTTTAAAGGCAGAAATTTGAATCTTAGGCTTAGTGTTATGAATTTTGGTAAGTATACACTGATTTTAGCTAAAGAAAAGTCAACTTACTTTTTCCAATCTCACTGTGAGATCAGTCTGGTAAATTATGGGATAACTAGTCCTTAAATGTGTTAAACATTTTATAAGGATGATCCATGTAAATTATGCAGAATAATCCTGCGTCATCCAGTGATGTTTGTGGTGAAACTCAAGACATCAAAAGTTATAAAAACTGTAATTATGACCATATTAAATTATGCACATTTAATGCAAGGTTGAAGTACTTCACATTCTTTCTTATAAAAGCCATTTGATTTAGTTTATTCCCTAATGTTAATGCATTAACAGTCAAACATGTACTAACATTTAATTAAGGTGACTGTCATGTTGTAATAAATGTTCGCTCTTTATTAGTTCCTGATTAGTCCATTCCTTAACTCATCATTAATTTATGCGGAAGTAACTATTAATTCAGGTATTAATTCATGATCATTCATGTACTGTTATTATAAAGTGTTACCGTATAGAGCTTTATAAAGGTCACTGACAGTACTCGAATTTTGACAATTATTTACAATAATCAGGGCTCTATAGTGTGAGAATTTTACTTGCATTTGCGAGTGAAAATTACTGCTTGCGAATACAGAAAATTATTTGGGCGCATGGCACGAGTAACAGCTGATCTAACGCCCAAAGCTAGTTATTTTTGCATTAAAGTGCCTTTTTTCACTCTCACATGGCTGCAAGCGCTGTCCTCTCCCTCTCTCTCTACGTGCACGCAGAGACCGAGGGAGAGATATACCATGTGAAGATGGTTTAAGTGGAGATTCTTGCTTGTTTTTTATCAGACATAGATTTTCAGCACTCTGAGAAACAGTTCTATGTCTGACAAACAGGGGGAGCTTTTGCATTTGAAATATCCTCAGTCCACTGAAACTCAGAGCCGCACAGCCATCATACATATACGCCATCATACATGTCCATCTGTCACACACAGGGGCGTAGATTCCGGGGGGATGGGGAGAGGTAACCCCCCCCCCCCCCCCATAATAAAAACAAGCAAGTACAACCCCCACAATAATTATACCATGATCAATGGAAACATGTAAATTCTTCACACTGTAACCCCTCCAATGTTCAAGCCAAATCTACGCACTTGGTCCCACACTTCTTGCCCTAATATCTTTGAATATTTCACCCTCTCCTTTTCTTTTGTCTCTCTGTTTTCTCATCTGTCATTCGTCATCTGTCAATTTCCTCCCTTCACCAGCTTCGTTATTATTTTTTATGTGGATTTAACACTTATTCTCACAGTATGCTGAAGTGAATGAGATTGGAAAAGGCTCTGTATCATTATAATGACCACAACAAGGTAATCCGGCAGCATTATTAAAAAAAGAAAAAAACCCAATCATTGTTTGTCTGAATTTGCCAAGCACGTCGTTCAACGCGTTGTCATTGACATCATCATCATCGGAACATCTGTGATTTTCAGTGTCCTTTTATCCTCTCCTTCAACATTCTCTCTTTCTCTCTCACTTCAGTTTGTCACTTATCCCACTATCATTAATCCAGACTCTTGTCTTTTTCTCTTTCCTCTTCAACTCCTTACTGTTCCTTCCATCTTTCTCACTCTCTGGCTCTGTTCCCAAACCTAAGCAGCCTTGCTGTCTACTGCCTACATAGGCAGCTGCCTATTAAAGCAGTGTCCTAACTGAAATCGAGCCTCACAGCTTAAGTTTTATTTGCTCAGTTGGATTAAGTTGTTATGCACTGCAAACATAGTGTTATTTAGAATTGTGAAGAAAAGCATCCTATTTCAAGCAAAACGACAAACCACATTATATCAAACAATATACACTGTGATCATTCACAGCATATTCTTATTTTATATATTTTTGGAGTATATATTGCATCTGTTCCAAAACCTAGTGAGCTGCCTTGCTGTCTACTGCCTACAATGGCAGCTGACTTTTAAGTTAACACCCTAACTGTTTTTATACCACATAAGTAACAGATCTGGAGCAATCTATATACTGTAGGCAGCAGCTTTGTGCGTAACACAAATAGTGCTTTTCACACTAAGTGCACAGGAGACTAAACACAATTGATTTTCATTTGATATTAAACTAACATAGAAATACTCTAATAAAAATAAAAATACATAGTAAACACAAATATTGCAAAAAGTAGTTCATTTTTATTCGTTTTTAAACAGTACTTTTCAGTTTGCTGGTTTACAGGTTTTTACATCAAAAGAAGCTTTGTGGTGTTTCTGTTCTAGTTTAAATTGGATTTAGTGTTTCACCATATTTGGGGTGGGGGTGATATAAGCAAAAATGTATATAGCGATATTCTTGAAATTTTTAGTCAGCAACGATGTATATCATGATATACACATTTTTATGGAAAGTGAAAAATGTTTTTTTTTTTACATTTTTTCATTTAAAACAATGTCCAAAGTAATGGTAGACCTTTTATGTCCATTGAAATAAGACAAATGTATCAATAAATATCTAACAAATAAAAATAATATATAAACACAAATATAATAATAATAAATAAATATTATAAATATGTACATATAAAAATAATAAATAAAAGCGACAGAGAGAGCACTCTCATCCAAGGCTTGTGAGATAAAGGCTTTTTTCAATACAAAATAATGCAAAAGTAACTGATGATGGATACAAATTATATAATGATTCTAATATAATGATAATTTGCATTGTAACCACAATATTAATACAAACTAATTTCAGTCAATAATAGAATAGGTAACTCAACCAACTCTTAAAATGCTTCCTATGTAGGCAGCTCACTAGGTTTTGGAACAAAGCCCCAGTCACTCCTTCTCTCTCTCTTTCTCCCGGAGGTGAGGAGCTGACTCCTATAATTACCCAAGTGTCTGTGAAATGAATCATTGGGTCGGTGATTGAGCTGCATGATGGGAAACATCCATCCTGAGCCGAGCGAGCGAGTGAGCTGTTCTTTCACCACACCACCTCTCCCTTCCTCTCTCTGCTTCTCTCTATCTTACCCCCTCTCATTCCTCAGCAGTTTTGCTGCATGTGTCTGCCACTGCTGCCACTGGCACATATCAGGGTGTGGCAAAACAGCAGACCTTTTTCTGGGGCTTGGTTTATTTTTCCATCAGACCAACCATCCAAATTTGTTGTTGGATGCTTGGAGAGATTGCATGTAAAACATACATCTGTCAAAGGTGCTGGCTGACAAATGTTTTTGGATACTGTGCGCTCAGCTAAGCATGTGAGTTAAGCATTTCACTGCTAAGGGGCAGGAAAGCATCGCTTGACAATGACTGATCTTTGGTCTCTGCTTTCCTAGGATGGGGATTTCATCCATAGCATGATTTTATGTGGTATTCAAGACTAACAGATCAGTTGACACAAATGGAAATTCTTAGTAAGACTGAGCGATGGTCATGTTTACATGCTGTTGGACTGATCAGTGGTGTTTTAAACTCACTGGAACAGTTTACACCAGGTGTTTTTATATCCAAATAGTATCTTGATATTCTTTAGCTGGACTGCATTTACACCCTGCATTCCAATGCTTCTCCAGTGTGATTAGCATAAAATGGAAACCATCACTAAGGTGTTACAAGAGGGTGTCAAGGGGGCATTTTCTGAATTTTATAAACATTGACAGAAAATCCATTTTGCCTTCTGGTCTATAGCCAACTTTTTCAGCCATCTTGGTTCCGGAAGTGTTTTTCCCTTTAATTTTTTCAATAGGGATTTCATAGAGTTCTAAGCCATGAACCAAACCAAACAGCTCCGAAATGAATCACAACATTATAAACTTTGTTTTGAAGCAAAAAGCTTTTGTCAAAAAGTCAAGACTGTGTATTTAATATCATTATTAAGGGAATGAACTACAATCACATAAAGCATTGCGAATGGCATAATCGAATTAAAATTAATGGAAGTTGTCCAAAAAGAAAGACATGTTTTAAGTATTTAGAAAATATTTTGATATTTGTAATACAATATGACGTTTTTAAAGCCTTAAAAGGAAATCATATATTATATATATATATATAATTTTTTGATTTGTATATTTGAAGTTAAAGATGTAGAAATGACTTCCTATCGTGAAATCGTGAAAGCCCTAAAAGAGACAATTCATCGTCATAGCCCTAAAACAGACAAATAATTGTCATAATCGCAATTATTTGTTTGACAATTGATTGTCAGCCAAATTTCATAATCGTGAGAGCCCTAGCTAATGCATTTGTACTGACCGATATATCAGTATTGGCCTGTACTTTTTTGTTAAAATCGGTATCGGCCAAAAATGTTCATATAGCTGCATCCTTACTCATCACTTTTGCAGTGGTTCTATGTATGTTTTAAAGTTACAGTATGACAATATTTACACTGGTGGGGCCCATTTTCATGATTTCGCCTAGGGCCCCACAAACCCACAGGCAGGCCCTGATTCAGGGGGCTTTCACACTTGGTTCGATTGCTTGGATCGAACCTGAGTGCGTTTCCTCCCCCTGCCCCTGCTGGTCTCTGTTCACATCATATTTTTTGGGTCTGAACCGCGGTCCAGTAATGTCATCAACGTGAGTAAAAGGTAACAACTTGAGAAGACGTCACTGTGTTAAGTGAAGTATTAAAATTTGTGTCTTTGGATTTACCATAAAAACTGCACGGTGTGATGAATATTAGCATTTGTCTGCCGCGAGCCCATGGATGCGTTGCAAGATATGTGATGAATGTGAGCTGCTCTCTGAAGGCGGTGTATTTGGACACAAGCAGGAAGGAGAAATGCATTATACCACAATAACTGCAATCGGGAGCCTGCAAAGACGCAAATTAAACGTGTGAACAAGTGGTTCACTTCTGTGATTTGGTACGATTGTGTTCATATCAGCAGCAAACCGTACTGGATTTCACATGAACCATACCCCAGACCATCTTTTCAAGCAGACCCGGGTATGGTTCTGGGTGCGCATCCGAGTTCGGAAAACAGCGTTCACCTTATCCAAACGAACCGAACTTTGACGTCATTCGACCCTGGGTGCGCACCAAAGGTGAAGTTGAAAGCACCCTCAGAGTCATCGTTATACATAACTGCCTACACAACATCCATTTAAAGTTTATGGCTGGCACATTTGTCATCCACTTTTAACACATTTTTGTCTTTGAGGCAGCATTTCACAATTCACAGCCCCCATCAGAGCAGATAGCGCTCTGTGTCTGTGAAAACCAAACGGTAAATTACTGTGAAGTCTCTCTCAGTCGTGCGATCTCAAGGCTTCCTGCTTTGATGTCTGCTGCCTTTTCTCCTTTCTGTGGAAATGGGCAGAGGCAAGTAGCTGGGGCTTATGGGTAAAGCCTTTCTCTGAATCCGGTGTCTGGAGAGTTGCTTTGTGATTGTGAATAAGATGACTGGCGTGACAAAATCAATGGGACAGCAGACGCAGGGCTCCAAAGGGACGACTTTCCAATGGTTGTTTAATTAGCCTTTCTTTAGCATCACACGCTTTATGATTGAACTTTCATGCAAACACACACCACTACTGTCCACCAGTGAAAATGCTTCTATTTTGTATTTTTTTCTAATTAAATACATTTAATTTGAGTGATAACTTTAACTGAAAACTGTATGTAAATTTCAGAATTTCTTGGTAGTTGGTACATCCCCTTTTGCTTTAATGATACGATGGACTTGAGCACCACAAGTTTGTGAAGAACCTGAAGATTCAGGTTATCTCAGGATGATTTGAGAATCTTTCGAAGAGTATCTTGTATGCCTCAGTAGACGCAATGAAACCTTACCTTTTGCACAAAGGAGTTAACATGGTCAATAACACAAATGTGCTTACATTAAAAGACTTGTTCAAAAGAGCAGCTTGGACCAGCTGGAAATTCCATGCTGGTTTGGTGCTGGTCTAATTGGTTGACCAGCATTGTTCACCAGCAATAAAATGCTGGTCAACTAGCATGGTCGTTCTAATGAAGCTGGGTTAACTAGTTAAGAAACCTGGGAGGGACACCAGCATACCAGCATCCAAAACACAACAAATGCTGGTGGGTCATTCCATTGCAACTCCATTAATACATTTTTTGTAGAGGGTGGTCAAAATGACAATTTTCATCTATGATTCTGGAGAAAAACTATAGGAAAAAAAAATTAAAATTAAACATTTCGGCCCATATGAGAGCCTCAAATCTCTGGGATTTTACCACACAGGTCCTTCAATATAAAGATACCAAAACTAAAGTTTGTTCTGATCCAGAATCTAAAAGGGTATTAAGAAATCACTGATACTTCTGGAGCACTGCACTGTCTCTTACTGTGCCTATTGTCCTGTTTTTTAGCATTTATTGTACCGTCTTGTACTGTTTGCACACGTGCACTTTATGTAGTAATGTGTAGGTCTTATTTAGTTTTGTGTAGTCTCATGTAGTTCTGTGTTTGCTTTATGTTGTTTTTATGTTGTTTTATGTAGCACCGTGGTCCTGGAGGAACGTTGTTTCGTTTCACTGCACTAGCTGCATATGGTTGAAATGACAATAAAAGCCACTTGAGTTGACTTGACTTGAGTTAAATGCACTTCAAGTTTGGAAAAACCACACAAAAAGTTTTTTTATTTTTACATTTTTGGACACAATTGGCATATAATGCAACAAGGGATTCTAAAGTTTTGTAATAGACCTACCTATTTCTGTGTTAAAAAAAATAAATATTATAATGACACTTCCACATTTCTGAGGTTATTTTTATTTTTTTACCTCTAGTTTTGTTTATATATCATAGGCAAAAATTTTAATTTTGCAAAATAATAGATAACTCATAAAATCAGTGGACATGCCACCTTTCAGTAGACTTTTTGATAATAGTATCAAATGGGCAGATTCGATAGATATAAAGCAAATTGAATGCTGAAGTTTAAATTCTAAAAACTATTATTTTCTCTGGCTGCCTCTATCGTGTCTCTCTCACGCGGTTTCGCTTTTGACACAGGTTCAGGTGACAGTGAGTGAGCGTTTTCGAGCAATGCTAAGAGATACAGCAGCTTGCCCCTAATTCTCCATGGCTCACCACTTGCGGGTGAAGTCTCCATTCTCCGTACAGTAAATCCTCTCCCTTGTTTATTATTCCTAGGTCATGCATTGAGCGTAATGAATACGTGAACTGCTCCACACAATCAGTTTCTGTGCTAGGAAGTGTAATGGAGTTGTGCGTGTACCTCCTGGACATTTATATATGCCAATTTTATCCACAGGAAATGTGGAAAAACTAGTGAAGTTTCAGGAAGTGAAAAAAGAGATACTGCATTTATAACGCATTAAACAGTCAACTATTAATCGCAGAAATTAACACGTTAAAATTCCCAGCCCTACATTTAATATAATTTTTTTTTTTTTTTTTTCATAATATGAATTGTATTAAAGCTACAAACACATCACTGATTCTTTCCTAAAGTCAGCTGGACCGAGTTCATTACAGTTCAGTCACTGCTGGAAACACTATCGTGGGATATTGCTTTTTATTACCGACACTCACCAGCTTGACGCCTGAAAGGAACTGGACTTTTCTCTACTGACTCTGCTGAGTTTAATTCACCTCTTGTGGCTGATTTATAGCAGATTGGAGAACCGTTCTCACCTGTCGACTGTGTGGAGAAAATTGGGAATGGAGGTGTATTGTGACATCTGTGTTGTGCAACCGCAGGAACTGCGTGAGTGTGTGAGTGGGAGCCGAGCCTTGATGGCTGTGCTGCCTCTGTGACCCTTTTAAAAGGTCTGGGTGAAATAGCCTTTAGCTTGATATACTCTGTTGCTCTCGGGGCGTCGCACATAAACTCTCATTTGCACACTCACACACAAACATAATAAGGCTTTCACGCTGCTGCAAAGAGTGTGCCTATGTACTTGAACAGCATTTCAAGTACTATAAATAATAATAACATAATGAATTAACAAATCTTTGTACTACACATTCTGGATCATAGTCACCTTTTGTGTTCCAATACAAGAAATGAAATAAAACACTTGTGGAACAACATGAGTAAATTTGAGTAAATGAGTAAATGATGACCAAAATTCCATTTTTGGGGTGAACTATCCGTTTAACCATTGAAAATACTATGAAACAGAGTAAACATCGGCCAGTATTGCTTTTGCACCAAATCTTTAAGAACCAACAAAAAATAAAAAGCAATCTCAGCAGGAAATGAGCTGGTCCATTTATTTTTCATAAGTGCATCTTTTATGCAACCAAACCATTATTGCAAATATTGTCAGCTGTCCATTTATTATTCATTCAAGTTGTATATTAAGCCATTCTTTTTATGAGCTTTACGCAGGCCAGACCCAGTGGAAAACAAACACGTTATTCCAGACCGCGGTTTGTGTCACCTGTTCATATGGTCCCATTGCCCTCCTCCCAGGAATATGCTTTATTACCTAAGAGTGGACTTTTGCCATGGGCAAGTTGAGAATGTGTGGAGGTATTATGGAAAGCTTGTTGAGGATTTATAAAATTTGGAACAGGAAGGAAAAATTCTCACCTCATAACTGGGCACCACAGTCCACAGGTTATTTTTCGAGGTGGCAGCACTCAGTCATGGCAGACACTGCTAGAGAACTGGGTCTGTGGATTGGGGATGCATAGATTTGCTCTGCGACTCTGACTGCAGGCGATAATAATGCGACAGTGCCGCACGCTGTCACACTATAGGCCAGGAAAGTGGTTAGGATTGGTCTGCAGCTCTGCATATCTGCCTGTCAAGTAGGCTTATACTATAGATTCTAAAGTTGCACCTTTACTGCATCATACTGAATCATACATACTGCATTTATGTTGATTTGGTAAAAAAGATGTGTTTGTTGGCCATATGTGCTACGGCAACAAGCATTTTAGTGCTGGTGAACAATGCTGGTCAACCAATTAGACCAGCACCAAACCAGCAAGGGTCCATGCTGCTCTTTTGAACAAGTCTTTTAATCCACAGAAATCCATATAACCACCCATTAAATTAATGTGGAATGACTTCATGCATATTGTTCAAAGTCAAGACACAGATTATCAAACAGTTGATATAAACAACAAAAAGAAATGATAACAATTCTGCACTATTTCTAGGTCACTAATCAATTGTACAAAAAGACATTTGTGTTGTTGACCATGTTAACTCCATTGTGCAAAAGGTAAGGTTTCCTTGCGTCTACTGAGGCACACAAGATGCTCTTCAAAACATTCTCAAATCATCCTGAGATAACCTGAATCTTCAGGTTCTTCACAAACTTGTGGTGCTCAACTCCGTCGTATAATTAAAGATAAAAGGGACGTACCAACTACCAAGAAATTCTGAAATTTATGTACATGTTTCAATTAAAGTTATCACTCAGAAAATCGTATTCTAATCAGTATCTTTATCTTGTTTTCCTTAAAACAAGACACATTTACAGTACTTGAAAAGCAAAATAAGCTAAATATTTTAAAGGGATAGTTCACTCCAAAATGAAAATGCATTGCACCAGGTTTGACGGCAAATGTCATTGGTTCTTTTGTGTGGGTCCATGAGTTGGTGCTCGTTATTTTGTTCGGATCTATTAAGTTATTCAAAAATACTTTAAAAAAGCAATTCACACAAAACAGTTACATTGATGAACATGTTTTCAATTTCTGAGTTCAAAGTCATTTTTATATATATATTTTTTTCTTGGAAAAAGTCTTATTAAAAGCTGAAATTCTTTGTTTTAAAATAGTATTAATATTTGAAAAACTTTAAGAAAAGCCATTTTGTTGTCATATGACAAAAAAACAAAACAAAAACAAAAAAACTTCTTTTGAACCTCATGACTGTGTGAATAATAACACAAAAAAATCATATATTTAGATTTTTATGAACAGGTACATTTTGTTGATGTCAGATGGAGTAACGCTAAGAAAACTTCTTGATATTCATGACTGAAAAATTCATGATATTTGTAAAAAAATGTATATTTTTAAATGTATGTACACTGCAAGGAAAGTATTTAAATACCTTTTATTTGATGGTTACACCACTTAAAATTTTAAGTCATTATATATATATATATATATATATATATATATATTTGTAGAAAATGCTATAAATGTTTATTTTATTTTATTTATTTATTTATGAAACCAACGTGGACAAAAAAATAAAAATTAAAAAATTAAAATAAAATGAAATGAAATTCCTACAAACTTGACGTGTTTTAACTTAGATTTTTAAAAGATTTCCCATTTTATCATCTCAGTCAATCTTATTTGTCAGTGGCCTGTATATCATCACCGAATATGACAGGCTAGTTAAAATGTGCGAGATTTTAGAGCAGCAATTGGCCTTTCGCTAAGCTCCGCACCTCGTGGTTACAGTTGCTCGATCTGACAAGCTCTGCAGAACTACCCATAGGAATGAATGGGAGATTGCCATGAACTGCGCTGTTTTTGGCAAAATATGATCATAAATGGAATGGAAAACATTATTACATGGGCTGGAATGAAGAGAGACATTGTAACGCATATTTATCTTATGTTTTTTTGTAAAAGAAATTGTTACATTATACAGTAATTTGTGCAGACTGTGAATCAGAATTGAGGCAAATGATTATCACAGTCACTTGAAAAAGAGAAAATGTCATTTGATGGTGATTACACACTTGATAACATTAATGTAAGTAAACAGAACTGCTTATAACGTCTCATAACACACTCAATTTGATGCTGTAAACTCTATATTTACTATCACCTTTGCTAAGACCTGAATCAATACATAAATGACTTAACGTTCAGTTAATAACTTTGATTTACCTCAGAGCAAATGTAGGTGTCCTCGCTGATGTTATACATGTTCATATGGGTATGATGAACCACACACTTTAATCCATAGCATGCTCTTCTCAATATTTATTTAAAGATTTTTTTAAAAAGAAAGAGAAAACACTATGTGTATCCTCTCTAGGGTTCTCATGTCTAGGGTTGCTCCGATACTAACATTTTGGCTTCGGTACGATACCAGCCCTGGTACCTCGGTATCGATACTTAGGTGACAAATAAAAAATAACTCAGATTTTTGATGAAATTACACAGAAAATTATTGACAAAAAGAACTGCATAAAGTCTTATAGAAACAAATTATGCCTTTTCTGTTTGATTTTTTTCTGAATTCTATGTTAAATGTTTTCATTAAATGTTATGATAAAATTGTGTTTAATCAAATACATACTGTACAGCTTTAATCAAATGAAAATATCATACTTTTCAACAAAATGCTGCCATGGCTGAATCACAACATGCTGATATTCAGTACACTTGCTTTTGTGATATTGCTTACATTTAATAATACTAATAATATAACCATTTAATATTATATTATTGTTACTATGAGTATTATTGCAACTGCTTTGAATTTTACATTTTTATACAGTAGTAATATTTTTTTCTGTCGTAATGTCTTCAATTTCACGTAATCAGTTGAATAGAGCTCTCATTTCAGCAGGACCTTTATTTTGAAAGATATTTGAAATGCTTCCTGTATGTGAAGGGTTTGTTTGTTATATCAAGCTTCACGCAACTCGTGAGCTAAAATCTCCAAACTGCAATGGAGAAAGAGTTAATTTAAGAGTTCACAGTCATATATACACTAAACACACTGATCTGTGGCTCTGCAGATGGATACTATTGGACACACTGCATGAAAATCAGGCATTAGTAGTGTGTGTTGCGTCTGTGTGTGTGTGAAGGAGATGACAGGGCAGAGAGGTACCTCTTATACTGTAGTGCATGTGACTGGATATTATTTAATTAAATGACATCCTTCTGCTGTTTAATGATCACACTTATATAGCCATATAGAGGCTTTTTTATTATTATTTTCATATGGTCTTTGATTTCATCTCAAAACTCTCACATTACATTACATTTTGCTAATGGCAGTATACTTTAATATGGTACCAAAATTAACAAATTGATGATATCGTACTGTTTAATTTTTTTTTTTTAGTATTGCGATATTTCGTTAGTACAGTATACCACACAACCCTACTCATGTCACTATTACAAGTGACCCAGCAACAATATATATATATATATATAATATATATATATATATATGTTTTTTTGTGTTTTTTTTTCTTTTGATCATTGCGATAAAATCCCGCTTAAAACTACTCAAACACACATTACTCCCGTAGACTCTCGTCATAAAAAGGGAAACACTTGTCAGAGAAATGCCGGCGACAGTTGCTAATATAGGATTGGTCAGAAATGCTTTTAAGGCAGGGCTTAGTGAAGGGTCAATTGTGGGGAAGTTTTTCTGGAAAAACTTTTTTTTGTCATATTGGAAAAGAGCTGCATGAAGATTCTTTAAAATTTTACTTAAATTGTGTTCCACAGAAAAGTAACAGCGTTTGGGTTTGGAATGACATAATGGTGAGTAAATAATGACAGTTTTTATTTTAAGCTATTAACTATTTCTTTAGCAAATTCAGTTTTGGTGATAGTTCTGAAAATCTTTACATCCTCAGCTATGAGTGTGTAACAACAACAAAAAAAAAACAAAAAAATTCCTAGCCTCACCTTCACTGACCTAAACAATATCTTTGTTTGATAACACTCAGAACCAATTACACAAAACTCTCCCTGGTGCCGCTTCTGTCGACTCCCATTCAGCACCACAAGTGTAAATGCCAAAAATTGATATTTGAAATGCCAAATCCTGCGCTTCATTAAAACAATGTCTCCACTAGTAATAAATAGGCTAAAAAGGGTGGGCAGGGGGGATTAAAGCATAAGGAAGAAAAGCCTTCATGTTAAATAATGACTTTAATCTAATTCCTTGGATCATATGCCCCCTTTGAAAGTCATTATAAGGCCATGAGTGGCATGCACCTCTTTGTCGGGATGTGGCAAATAAGCAGGGGCTCTATATTTTTCTTAAATGCAATATGAAGGCATTAATTTCCTGGGCCCGGCCTGACAGAACAGGGCGCTGGGGAGGCGCGTTAATACAAAATGGTCACATTTTCACTCTTAGTCAATAACGGCAGCTGACAGCGGGCCCCGATTTTGCATCTGTTGCCGTACAACAGCCAGAATGAAATGTGGCCTCCCCCGTCTCGCAGATGGAAATAACATTTTTAGCGAGCTATTGATTGGGGCAGGTCATGCAGAAAGAAAGGCAGAGAGAGAGAAGACTGACTTTAATATGTTATGGAAACAGCAGACAGCTTTGGCAACAAAGCAAAAGCAAGAGCCAACACTATACGCTTTACTAAACTTGACTGCTTGTCAAGTTCTCCCAGCTAAAGTAAGATCAATCTTAAGTGAGCTTTGACTTCCAAGTTCACAACATCCACAGTCAACTTCATTTCATGTAGTGTGGAGTGTGCAAACTATTGTGGAATACTAGATATGGTTGCGTGCCTGGATACATTTCAAAACCTTTGACAAAACCTTTGTCACCATTGTTCAGCAGTTCTCAAAGTCTGTGAGAGGACTGCCCTTCCCCCACACCAGTGGCGGATTTAGGCATGGGCGACATGGGCAGATGTCCAGGGCAGCATCTTGCGGTGGGGCAGCATGAGATACCCACACAGACCCCCCCTCCCCTTTCAGAATTTTGAGTATATCGCAAATTGTGTAAGTTTCGCATTCCCAGTCGAGCCATGTGGGAAGGTAAACATGCTAAATCTGATGCAAAAAAGTCTGGTGGGAAATGCCACACGTCAGTGAGTCGGTATACTGTCGCCGATCCTAGGGTACCGGAACTTTCGGAAACATCATGACAACTTCCTTTGTGATCATGTTGCCCCACATATATAAAATGGGGAGAGTATTAAAGTAAGTTATTAAAATTGGCCAGCTTACTGTCATTTTAATTTCACATATTTGCAATCGTAAGAAACATCAGAAGACCATGTCGAAATGGAGAAGCATGCTTGTCTGTACCTGGGATTATTTGAAGAAATTGATTGTAATACCTGGCAAAATACAATAGAACAGGTTGCATTATTATCATTACTATTACAGTATATTATATTATATTATATTATATTATATTATATTATATTATCTCCTCCGGGCATCTCCTCCTCTGTGTCACTGCGTGCCATTAACATTGCGTGTATGATCAAGAACGTTGCACAAACGTTAAAGTAAAGTGAAAACGGAGTGCTTTCTGTTCACTATCAAAATCCTTGTTTATATTTTCGAAGGAGTTTGATGTGAACTTCCACAGACTCATCAGAGCACTTCAGAAGCATTTAATCTCGACGGTTGGAGCCAATAATGGCATTTATATATTCGCTTAAAATTCTCTTAGTTGGACAGTAGAATATAATCGCAACAGGCCTAAAAGAATGCATACAGTTTTTTTCTATTCTTCAGCTAGAGAATGGAGTTAATTTATATATACTGAAATATAATAGTATTTAAATATTAATAGTACTGTTGTCAAAGTAGCAGCTGTAGAAGCCACAGAGAATCAACAGTTGTTCAAAGGAATAGTTCATCCAAAACTGAAAGTTCTGTCATAATTTACTCCCCCTCATTTCTTTCCAAACCTTTATGACTTCCATGCAACAAAAAAGACGAGATGTTTAACAACACACCCAGATTGTTCTTTCCCATACAACAAAGCTTATAGTGACCATAGTCTGACAAAGCTACTATATGGCTTCAGAAGGCTTGGATTATAGTGCACAAGTCTTATGGACCACCTTTTTTTAATGTGCTTTTACAGTGCTTGACAGCCACTGTTAATGCTTTTGTTGAATGGAAAAGAGTTCCGTAAACATTCTTCTAAACATCTGCTTTTCTGTACTAAGAAAAGAGAGAAAGTCAACAACAGTGGGATTCAATTATGACAGAATTTTCATTTCTGGCTAAACAAATGCTTTAAGTTATGAAGGTGAAGAAGCATTGTGTGGAAATGCATGCAGATTTACATGTATGCAGATGTAGCCGTCACAAAAACACTGAGTTGACAAAAAGAGGTTGCCCCTGGCATCATCAAACAAACAGACGATACACGCATACAAGACAAGTACATGCAAGTCTGCTTAAAATGTGACAAAAATGACATGGACCAAACACATGCTAGCACACACACACTATCACTCACCCTCAGCTGTTTTTTTAACCCAGAGCATGGAGAACAAGAGGTTAACCAAACCTCTTAAAGCAAAAGTGTCAGCTCTTCACACAACTTTCTCTCCTAACTGTTTGCCTTATGACACGGATTGATCCTCGCTCATGTTTCGCACAAAAAAAAAAAAAAAAAAGAAGAGGAGCAAGGGAGGGATCTCTGCTGTCTTTCAAAGATGAGAGAAGAGAGAGAGTGTTGAAGAAAGAGCAGGAGAGGGCAATGGAAAAAAGCAGATGATTCAGAATAACAGAGCTGTCTATTTGAGGGCAACAGGCCACAAAGAGTTTTTTCACTCACAGACTGTACATTTTATCTACAAGCTTCACACTCTGACAGATGATTTGTCCTGTCAGATGTGTAGGCTTTTGGCTTTCTTTCATGACACAAAATTTCATTTTGAGTAGTTACCAAGCAGAAAACTGTGTCTCGCTAAATGCAAGTCTAAACTCCTGTGTTGGAGAGTAAATAACTAAAAGTAGCAATGATACTAACTTAACTACTTTGTTCAGGAGTGTGACGGAAGTTCAGCTGTTTTCAAAAAAGTGTTCCATTAATGCAACTACTTTTTCCAGTGACTAGTGGTGTTGCGCAACAATTGTTTTTAATGTACATGCAGTTTTGTTGTGTTGCAATGCTTGTTTACAGTGTATATTGGATAATTAACACTAAGGAAAGGTGTGCTATTACTGTTCTAAGCGATCTGACTTATTTTTGCGTGGTTGACAATAAAACTGGTTAAAATGAAAAAATAAATAAAAAAATAAATAAATGTATAGACATAAGAAATAACCACTTAATCGGGGCCTGGGTAGCTCAGTGGTAAAATTCGCTGGCTACCACCCCTGGAGTTTGCTAGCTCGCTAGTTTGAATCCCAGGGCGTGCTGAGTGACTCCAGCCAGGTCTCCTAAGCAACCAAATTGGCCCAGTTGCTAGGGAGGGTAGAGTCACATGGGGTAAACTCCTCGTGGTCGCTATAATGTGGTTAGTTCTCAGTGGGGCGTGTTGAGCTTGGTTGCTGCAGTGGATGGCTCCACACATGCTATGTCTCTGTGGCAATGCACTCAACAAGCCACATGATAAGATGTGTGGGTTGATGGTCTCAGACGCGGAGGCAACTGGGATTCGTCCTCCGCCACCCAGACTGAGGCGAATCACTACGTGACCACAATGACTTAAAAGCACATTGGGAATTGGACATTCCAAATTGGGAAAAAAAAAAAAAAAAGAAATAACCACTTAGCACACACCCTGACAACCGCTCAGAACACCATAGCAACATCGTGGCAGGTAGTTTTGTACAATCAAGCATCACTCAAAATTTAACAAATATAGTTTTTACATGTTGGCTAGATTCATTCCCTCTGCTTGATAATGTCCATAAAAATAACTCAAATTATCAATTAAATTCCCAACCACACTTGCACGTTAGAAAAAATATATGAACAGAATGTGTATGACAAAAGTGGAGGTGTTGTCTAACAACTGAAAAATCAAACTGTTGTAGAGCCAAGTACTGACTGAATGATAAGATGGCAGGTGTAGAGTGGATGAATGCATGGTGGGCTAGTTATTTCCATTTTTGTGATCATTTGTGCTACATTTGAGATTGTGATTATGCTAAAATCCTTGCAAAACTATTTATTTTATTTTAATATATACAATCAATACTTTGTTGCTTATAAGTAGGGATGGGCAGACCAATTCTTAAAACATCAATACTTTCGGTACTGATGTTGTATCGTGTTTCTATTTATACTAATGATCTTATTATTTATTTAACATGAAAATAATCATCTGCAGTTATTTCACACTTAATGATGAAATGTGACTTTTTATATAGGAAAATAGGTTTTAGAAGTTGGTAAATTATTAATTATGTTCTATACTGGTAGTTAATAAATGGTAAACAAAAAGGAGTCTGATCATTTGCAGTGTAGGCCTATTTAATGTTAATAATAATCTCTTTAACGTTTAAACTGAAGTATGTAACTTTTTCACTGTTAAAATACTTTCTTCAATCCCATCTTAACATGCAGAGACAACTACAAGTAAGACATGCATAGGTAAATTTTCTCGTAAACTGTAAACACTGTGTCTGTTTGGCACTATACAATTCCTGTGTTTGCTTTGAGCGACCCGCTTAGACTCCAGAGAGCCCCATCAATGTTACTCAACCAATGGAGTGAGTTGGGGGGCTGGCACTATCTGACGGTTCAAACAACAGCAGAGGAGGGTCATATTCGGAATGCTGTTTTGAAAATATTATTTATTTTTGTAATTCTGTTCGGTGGCGCTAGTGTTGCAGAAATGACATACTTCAGCTTTTAACCATTAAAATGACCCATTTTGTAGTTTACTGTAGGGTTGGAAACCGAGAACCATTCCAAAAATACCGGACCATTTTTATGACATTCAATTCAGTTAAGTTTCTTTGAACATGCATTCTTCTGCCGGTGCGGATGCAACACTGTGCTAAAATACTCTTGACAGTGTTTCCTGGTGCTACTGCAACACCGCTATTGAATTAGCAGGGCGAAGCATACAACGTAACCATTGTAGTCTGATTTCCGAATGAATGACTCTTATGAGTCGGTTCTTTTGAATCTACACTGCAAAACATTACTTCCTTCTGAACGAATGACTTTTATCACCCGGTTCTTCTTAGTGAATCAAAAACTTGCTGAACTGCAAGTTATTCATTTGATCTTGTCTGACTTAAATGAACCAAGAGTTTTGAGTAATTACTGGATGGTGTTGATATGTGTAGTTGAAGATACACATGATGAGTTATGTTAATTAGTGGCCATTTACAGTATAAAAATGAATGAAGGAATAAAATATCTTATTTAAAAAGTATGTGTAAGCACACCATTTGCAAGAATCTGTTCTGTTAAAATATAAAATGATCTCAAAATTTGGTAACAGACTGTTTTGACCAGAAAATCCAATAAGAATTGCATTTTTATATATATTTTAAAGGTGGAAATCCACAAAAAAGCTATTTTTGCATTCTTACCCCCTAGATGTGGCATAATATTTCCTCAACTGTACTAAAAAATTGTCAAAGTTAAACAGAAATTAAATATTTAATAGAGGTATCGGTATTAGTGTTGATATCCACAATATTGGCCTTAATATAGCTTGGTATTGAACAGACTGGTTTCAAAAATGCCTGATTCATTTTAAGAGATTCTAACGTACAAACGAAACTATTTGTTACTTTTATCTCTCATAAAGGTACAAGCACTATGAGATGCCACCACTTTATCTCGCATACTGTCATTGCACGCAAAGCCCAAAGTTTAATGTTGGCTTAATTTTGTTTACCTTGACGCTCCCCTAGACAGCTTAGGAGACATATTTTAGAGGAGGGACATGGAGGACAGGAGAGATAGTGGGAGAAAGTGATGCTGCTCTAATTGATGGCACATCTGTCGAGAGCTGTGCTTCCATGCTGACTGCAAAAAATATTATAACACCCACATCACCCTCATAGGTCATTAGAGCCAGAGTCGAATCCCCCATGGCGCGCAGCTTGCCGTGCCAACCCAAGCCTGTAAACTACCGACGTGCCCCTCATCAGTGCCCGGTAATGAGTGCATGGCCTCATCTTAATTACCATCGCTGTCGGGAAGCCTGTATCAATAAGTAAATCATAGGCATGCATTTGGTTATGGATTCAAATGATCGGCACTTTTTATTTTTTTGCAGAAGCCAGAAAACAGACAAATTAGCCTATTAGTGTACGTTGTGCTTTTGATAAAGTGTGATCATTTTCGTTTTGGGGAGAAGGTAGTGATGGAGTATCTGGCAGTACTAAACACCTTCTCTCTCTCTGCCAGTCTCACCTTTGCTGTTGGAATGAAACATTAGTTATGAAAATTGACTTTTGGCCTTGTAATCTCACACAAATGGAAATGTTCACTTAATCTGCATTCTTTAAAGATACAGTACATACATTCCAAACTATTATCACCCTACCAAATACACTGACTGAGCACTTTATTAGGAACACTATGGTCCTAATAAAGTTCCCAACGTGGTTATGGTCCGTACCTGCATGATTTTACATTGCACTGCTGCCACATGATTGGCTGATTAAATAATCACATGAATAAGTAGGTTTACAGGTGTATCTAATAAAGTGCTCAGTGAGTGTATTTTAATTATAGCTTGTATATTTTCACACATGACATTTAATGTTTTCAAAGCACAAAGTTTGTGTTTTGTTATTGACTTCATAGCTAATTAAAGGGATAGTTCACCCAAAAATGTATATTCTGTCATCATAAAATTAAATTTAGACAGATATTGCCCTGCAATGGTCTAAACTGGTTTTCAGTTGGTCAAGTTGGTCTCCAAGCCTGGTCAAGCTAGTGTTTAGCTGGGTGACAGGCTTGTTTACTGACCCCTGATTAGTGCATAAACCCCCTATAAAAACCAGTAAATAGACTAGAAAACCATTTAAATCTGGTTTAAGCTATTTTTTCAGCAGGGGACTTATAGCTGAGACACTTTATGTTCCTGCCAAAAGACCACATCTTCTTAATTTACTGTATTATACAGTCCCAGCAATACATAATTTAAGAACAGCCAGAGACTTGACTATTCCATCAAAATAGTTATTTCCATATCTCATTGAATTTGCAGCCAATCAATTTGTTCTACAAGAGTAGAATCAGTGTCTTTGCATAAGTCAGTCAGCCAACAGCCACTTACAAATATCATGGCACTCAACAGAAGTGTCATATCAGTTGATACAGCAAGCAAAAGTGAGGGTGCAGGAATTAATCAGTTAGCAGTAGGCTATAGGCTAGCAGCCCAGCTCTGCCAGATGGAGGGTTTTGCTTGCTTCACCTGGGTAAACACATTTGCTGAGTCTGAACGTAAGCAAAGCCCCCTAGAGACTTGACTGTCACAAAACAAAACACTGTCTTTTTGATCCATGTGCTTGTGTTTTGTTGGATGGTTTTGCTGTTGCCTTTTTCACATGACACATTTCTAGGACAAATTTCACTGTTACTATTACTCAGACCATTTGTGCTATGGACATAAATGATAGGGGCTCAAATCATATGGCTTGTTGAGGAGAGGTGCGCCCTGACTTTTCTAAGCGATAAAAACAACCATATCTATCTATCTATCTATCTATCTATCTATCTATCTATCTATCTATCTATCTATCTATCTGTCAATCTGTCAGTTGGGTCATCTATATATCTATCTATCTGTCTGTCTGTCTGTCTGTCTGTCTGTCGGTTCATCTATCTATCTATCTATCTATCTATCTATCTGTCTGTCTGTCTGTCTGTCTGTCTGTCTGTCTGTCTGTCTCTGTCTATCTGTCTATCTATCAATCTGTCAGTCGGTTCATCTATCTATCTATCTATCTATCTATCTATCTATCTATCTATATGTCTGTCTGTCTGTCTGTCTGTCTGTCGGTTCATCCTGCTATCTATCCATCCATCCATCCATCCATCCAAGTCAAGTAATTTTTTTATTTATAATTTGCACAGCTTACAAAGGGTACACTGGGCATTGAAATGCATGGAACAAGGCTCAAGTGACAGAAGCAAAGACAGTGCAGGACAATTTAACAAACAAGCAAACAGCACGGATATATAAGTAAATATAGGGAATGCAGATGCAGGTATATGTAAAAAGACAGTACTGGGTCAGGAGTAGGGGTGGGATCCCAATATTAAACAATGACCATAGATAAGTAAGAGTGCAGATTAATTGTCACTACAGTGCAAAAATTAATGTAGTGCAAAAGCAAGTACAGAGTGATACAGTAAACTGCTAAAGATACAGATGGACTCAGGTGAGAACAGCAGCAGGAGCCTTACAGTAAGTTAGCAGACTGAAGAAGTGTATGCAGTAATATATACACAATAATAAATACACTATGCATTCTGAATATACAATATGCAGAATAAATACACTGAAAAGTGGTGGAGTGCAGATTGTAGGTAGCTAGTGGCTGTTCAATAGTCTGATAGCTTGTAGGTAGAAACTGTTTTTTTTTTATTTATTTTTTTTTAATTAACTTTTATTGATTTAATAAAACAACACCTTAAAAACAATTTAAACAAACAACACAAGAATACACAGAATCAACTTTTAACAATTATACGCACCCCCCCCCCCAACCCAACATACATCCCAGTGATCAAACAATAAATAACAACAGACACACATATAAAAAAACAGTCCAAAGAAAATCCTCGATGACATAACAAAAACATATACAATTAACAAACATAAAAGAAAAAGGGTTCCATATATCATTTTTTATAGAACTCGTCTCTTTCCACTGCTCCTCCCTGGCCACCTTCTAAGAAGGCCAGATAATTGCCCCACTTCATTCTAAATGCACCCAAACTGCCCAGCAGTCTATGTGCCATCTTTTCAAATGCTGCCATTCTGCCCAGTTCGGTGCACCACTCATGAAATGAGGGCACATCAGCCGACTTCCATCCCCTTAGCATTACCTGCCTGCCAATCATCACGTTGGTAAGGACCCAGCTCTTTACATGTTTATTCATTATATTGATAAACGACCCATCACCCAAAATACAAAGTCTGGGGCAAAATATGATCCGAGTGCCCAAGACCTCACAAACAAAATTCTGAACCTTTGACCAAAACTCTTGAATCTTAGTACAGGACCAAAAAACATGGGCTATGTCCCCATCCTCCAACTGGCATCACCACCAAGTGGGTGTGTCCTTAAGTCCAAGCCTATACAATCTGGAGGGAGTCCAATAAAAACGATGAAGAATCTTAAATTGAATGATGTGCACCCTTGCATCTCTAGATGCAGACTTGACATTTTTTAAAATCTTACCCCATTCTCCATCTTCCAGTACTAAATTCAAGTCTCTCTCCCATAACTTCTTAAGAGAAGTTAAAACCCCATCCCCTAAACTCTGAATTAGCCAGGATTAGTACACTGAAGCCTCGTGAACCTTTCAAAAAGCAGCAAGCACCATCTCAAGAGTGTCTGCCACTTTAGGTGGCTGCGTACTACACCCAAAGATGGGGCAAAGTAGATGGCGCAGCAGTAAATACCTGAAGAATTGAGATTTGGGAACCCCAAACTGCTGTATAATATTTTCAAAAGATCTCAACACTCCATTTCCATACAGGTCACCTAGCGTAGCACCTCCCCTTCTCAATCCATTCTGTCCAGCAGAAAGGGAACTTGTTAATGCACAGTTTAGTGTTTAACCAAAAAATTGCGGCAACGTTCAGATAAATGTCCGAATTGAACGTGTGGGAAACTTATGTCCACACTAAATGCATGTGCGAGATAATGGGGTCAAGGACCTCCTGTTCAATAAAGAGCCAGGGAGGGGCTCTCTTAGGCGGAAGCGACCAATGCGCCAAATGTCTGAGACCAAAAGCATAATAGTAAAACAAAATCTTGGGGAGACCTAACCCACCTTTGTCAATTGGCCTGTGTAACTTATTAAAATGCATCCGAGGACATTTACCATTCAAGATAAAAGATTTAGCAATACTATCAAATTGTTTAAAATAAAAGAGGGGATTTTCAATGGGGAGATACTGTAGTAGGTAGTTGAATTTTGGAATCAAATTAATTTTTATAACATTAACCTTTCCAGTCATAGATAAATGTAGTGAAGCCCACCTGTCCACATCGCTCAAAATCTTTTTTATTAAAAGGTCAAAATTAACTCTGACTAAATAATATAAATTTGCTGGAAATAAAATACCCAAATACTTAATGCCCTGTTTGGGCCACTGAAAGGCACCCGGCTGAAAAGCCATTACAGGGCAGTACGCTGTCAGAGCCAAAGCTTCGGATTTAGACCAATTGACTCTGTATCCTGAGAGCTTAGAAAAGGAATTAATAATTCTATGGAGTCAAGGCATAGATCTAGTAGGGTCAGAAATGAATAATAAAATATAAACTGCGTAAACAAAAGCTTATGCGCCATACCTCCTGCCACCACCCCTGGAAAATCATCTTCCCTTATTATCGCGGCTGCTAATGGTTCCAGGGCAAGACAGAACAACAATGGGGAAAGAGGGCAACCCTGCCAGGTGCCCCTGTCCAGAGGAAAATATCCTGAAATTAATCCATTTTTTGTACCGCTGCTACCATGTGTCTATAAAGTAACTTAATCCATCCAATAAAAGTATTCCCGAAACTGTATATTTCCAAAATCTTAAAAAGATAATCCCATTCTACCATATCAAAAACCTTTTCAGTGCCAAGTGAGATGGCAGCGACCAGAGTGTGATCATTTGCCACTGACCACATGATATTGATGAAACGCCTAATGTTATCAGAAGAGCTGCAGCCCTGAATAAACCCCACCTGATTTATATGTATAAGAGATGTCATAACTTTACTTAATATGTTAGCCAAAATGTTTGACCAAATTTTAACATCTAGCTGGATCAGGGAAATTGGACGGTAACTCTTACACTCACTTGGATCTTTGTCCTTTTTAAGAATCAGACTGATCCGGGCTTGTGTTATGGTTGGCGGAAGCTTTCCATTCTTTAATGATTCTGTATAAACTTCTAACAAAAGTGGAGCCAATTCTGTAGCATAAGCTCTAAAAAACTCAGCGGCAAAGCCGTCGGGCCCCTGAGCCTTGCCTGTAGGTAGGGCCTTAATTACCTCATCAAGCTCCTCCAAGGTTATCTCAGAATCAAGAGCATTTTTTTGCTCAGTTGTCAGTTTAGGGAGATCTAATGGTTCCACAAAGTTTCTAATATCCTCTTCAGTAGACGAAGATGTGAAACTATAGAGATCAAGATGTAATTATTTAAAACCATTATTAATATCAATGGCCGAGGTAAATATTTTACCACCAGCAGATTTCACTGAGGGAATGGTAGAAAAAGACTCTCTCTGTTTTATATATCTAGCCAAAAGCTTCCTGACTCAAAATATGACTGTTTTGCCCTAAATAACCAAAACTCCACCTTCTGTGACAAAATAGTATTATATCTGTATTTAAATCAGGTCAATTCTCTGAGGCCATCAGATGACATTCGGCGCTTCAGTTCTGTCTCGGTACTTTTAATATTCTGTTCCAACTCCACGAGTTCTCGTGCTTTGGATTTTTTGATGTATGAGTCATACTGAATGATCCGACCCCTAAGAACTGCCTTAAGTGCCTCCCAAGCCATGCCCACAGAGGATACTGAGGACCAGTTGGTCTCCATATAAACATAGGAGTGGTGGTGGAGTAGTGGGCTAAAGCACATAACTGGTAATCAGAAGGTTGCTGTTTCAGTCCCCACAGCCATCACCATTGTGTCCTTGAGCAAAGCACTTAACTCCAGGTTGCTCCAAGGGGATTGTCCCTGAAATAAGTGCACTGTATAAAATGTTGCTTTGGATAAAAGCGTCTGCCAAATGTAAATGTAACACTGATTTCAGCCTTTAGCGTTTGTTGGAAATCAGGATTTTGCAAAAGGGATACATTAAAGCGCCAACTATATGATTTATTTTTCTCCATATGTGGCAACACCTCTAAACTCACCAGGGCATGATCTGAGACTAAAATTTTTCCAACTGAACAATCAACGACAGAAGAAATGAGGGACTTAGATATATATATATATATATATATATATATATATATATATATATATATATATATATATATGTGTATACAAATCTATTCTAGAATAAATCTTATGGACTGATGAATAAAAAGTATAGTTGCTACCAGATGGGTTTAAAAGTCTCCACATATCTGTAAGACCAAGAATATTACACATCCTGTGAAGCGTCAGTGTTGCTCTAGGGGGCTTACACACTTTTGCTTCACTATGATCAAGGACTGAGTCCATCAAAAGATTAATGTCTCCTCCCAATATTATATCATGAGGGGTGCCAGTGGCTTGCAACATCCCTTCAAGATCTATAAAAAACCCCTGATCATCAGCGTTAGGTGCGTAAATATAAGCCAAAATCAACCTTTGCCCCTGAATTTCTGCTGAAACTTAATCTGTTTGAGACTGTATGAATTGTAGATGTTTACTTACCAATGTAATGACTGCTCTGCTCTTACTTGAGCCAGCACTAAAGAAAACATGTCCACCCCATATCTTTCCACATTTTTCATTTTCCTGCAGGGATCATATTTCTTACGTTTAAGAAAAGAAATAACCTTCTTCTTTTTATGGGGTGCCCCAGCCCTTCACATTCCAAGTGGAGAGAGACAATCCACTCATATTTACATTTGACATTTTGACATATTAAAAAAAATAGATTGTGTGTCAAAAATAAAATTATAAAGACCACATTCCCAATTAGTGTAACAATGAAACCCTGAACTTCCCCCCGAACCAAACAAACAGAAAAAAGAAAAACATGTGCATTAACCCCGCACATGACAGCGCCAACTGGCATCCATCCCTCTAAACTCAAACAGTCCATGTACTGTATGCCTACTAGAGTCCCCGCGACAAATTTGCCGTAGGATTCCTAAGTCCGGTGTTTCTATACAAATTTTGTGAGACAAAAATTACACAACAAAAGATAATCTACAAAACAAACTCCAGCCAATAGGCAGATTAAACACAAAGAACGTGTAGATTCATTCATAAATGTAGCTAGCAGAACCAGCACAAAAAAATAAAAAATAAAGAAATAAATAAAGATGTTCAAATTAATGTTCAGTGAGCCGGCTGTTTCATGGGTGGAGGAGATGACCTAATCATTCCAATGTCCTGCATAAAATATGCCCAGCTTCCTCAGACGGTCAAGAGTATATTCAGCGAGACAGCTCACTTGGAGGCACGTGAGAAACACACCATGACTTCCTCAGTCCATTGATTTTATAAAAGACATCGCTTTTTGTGGGCATATAAATATTTTGTGGCCATCCTTAGCATCTATTCTCAATTTGGCTGGGAACTTCAGTGTAAAAGTGACCCTATGTCGATGCAAAAGTTTCTTGAAGGAGTGTTATGCCACAAAACAAACTCCAGCCACTAGGCGGAACCAATACAAAAAGAAACAAAAATGGAACCCAGCTTCCTTAGACAGCCAAGAGTATGTACAGCGAGACAGCTCACTTGGGGCCCATATGAAAGTCACCAAATGGCTTACTTACCCCATTGACTCTATGAAAGACAATGCTTGTTGTGGGCATGTAAATATTTTGCAGCCATCCTTAGTATCTATTATCAATTTGGCCAGAAACATCAGAGCAAACACGAGCTTCATTTGATGTAAGAGTTTCTTGCATTCTTTGATTCGATCACGTTTCTCTCTTGTCGAACTTGCAAAATCTGGGAACAAGAAAATGCTGTGATTCTTCCAAGAAAGCTTTCATTTGCTCCTCATCTCGTGCAACACAAGATCTTTATCGGAAGATCTCAGAAATTTGGCCAGAATTGATTGGGGCCTGTCTCCCTCAGCCGATCTGCGAGCTTGGACTCTGTGAGCTCGCTCAATTTCCAGCTTGTGGCCTGTTATGTTGAGCAGACTTGGAATGAGCTCGTCTAGGAATTTCACCATATCTCTGCCTTCTTCAATGCTCAGGAATTCCAACAATTCGGACGTTATTTTGCAGTTTCTCCAGTTGTAAATCTGCCTTGGTCACTAGCGGATTAGCAGCTAATTCCCTCTCTGATGACTCCAGATAATCGATACATCACTCGACGTCCCCGATTCTTGTAACCAACTCAGAGAATTTAATTTCCATCGCCGTAATCTATCGACGTATTACAGCAAGATCCTCTAAGTCAGCAACAACTTTTGTCAGCATCACAGACATGTTTGCCAGTTGCCGCTGGATTTCTCCCACCACACCATCCAAACTAAGTCCTTGGTCCATGGGCCTATCTGAGGTATCAGCTTGAACACGTAAGTGTCTTTTAATATCTCCAGAGCCTGAGGATTTTGAATTCTTTGCCATGTTGACTTCAAAGAACAGATATGTAGCAGGGTGTATCGAATCTAACCAGTTTATGACATAACATAATTAAAAACCAGCAAAGTGTGCAGAGCTCGTCGTTTACACTTCTGACCCTCGCATGGCATCACACGACTCTCGATAGAAACTGTTTTTGAGCTGGGTGGATGCAGACCATGATACAGCCAGTCAGGATGCTCTCTATGGTGCAGCTGTAGACATTTGTCAGAGTGTTTGAGGCAATGCCAAACTACTTTAGCTTCAGGAGGAAGTAAAGTCATGGATGGGCTGATCTCACTACCTTGTCTGTATGAAGGGACCAGGAGAGGTCATCTGAGATGTGTATGCCGAGAAACGTATACCTTTTGATCCTTTCAACATCTGCTCCTTTGATATGAATAGGAGCATGTGTCCCTCTCTGAGACTTCCTTTAATCCACAATCATCTTCTTTCTTTTGCTGACATTCAGGGAGAGGTTACTGTCACCACACCATGCTGATAGTAATCTGACCTCTTCCCTGTAAGTCGTTTCGTCTACATTGGAGACAAGGCCAAAGATGGTCGTGTCATCAGCAAATTTGAAGATGATATTAGGGCTGTGCTTTGCAACACAGTTGTGTAGAAACAGGGAGTACAGAAGGGGACTAAGCACGCATCCCTGTGGGGCACCAGTGCTGAGTGTGAGCATAAAGGATGTGCAGCTGCCAATCCTCACCAGCTGGGGTATGCATGTCAGAAAGTACAGAATTCAGTTACACAGGTGGTTACTAAGCCCCAGATCTTTTAGCTTGGCTACCAGTTTTGTGGGGATGATGGTGTTAAATGCAGAGCTATAGTCGATAAACAGCATCTGCATATAGGTGTCTCTTTTCTCCGGGTGTGAAAGGGCTGAGAGCATGGCTATTGTTATAGTGTCATCTGTGGATCTATTAGTCTATGCAAACTGAAAGGGGTCCAAGGTGTTTGGGAGGGAAGAGCAGATGTGTGTTTTGACGAGCCACTCAAGGCACTCCATTGTACCTGAGGTCAGTGCTACAGGGCGGTAGATGTTCAGGCAGGAGACAGCAGTTTTCTTCAGGACAGGGATGATGGTGGTCTTCTTGAAGCATGTGGGGATCACTGTCAAACTTAGGGAGATGCTAAAGATGTTGGAAAAAACACCTGCTAAGTGGTCAGCACAAACCCACAGGACACGGCCAATAATGCCATCAGGACCTGGTGCCTTACGAGCACTGACCCTCTTAAAGGACCTTCTGACTTCAGGTACTGTTAGGGTCAGAGGGCAGCTGTTATGGTCAGTGGGAATTTTCACAGCATAAAATTTGTTGACTGCCTCAAAACGAGCGTAGAAGTGTTGAGCTTGACTGGTAATAAGGCAGATGTATCCACATCGCTGCTTTTCTTGCCTTTGTAGTCTGTTATTGTGCACAGACCACTCCACATGCGCTTGACGTCAGAGCTGCAATAGTCTGACTCCACTCTGTCCCTGTAGTCTCTCATAGCAACCTAATAGCCTTTTGAAGGTCGTACCTGGACATTTTGTTGGCTATCATGTCACCAGAGTTAAAGGCTGCAGTTCGTGCTCTCAGCCTGGCATGCACATCTCCATTCACCTAAGGTATCTGGTTGGGATATGTCCGTACATTGACAATTTTGACAACATCCTCCATACATTTGTTGACGTAACAGATCACAGAGTCTATATATTCATTAATGTCATCGACTGCTGCATCCCAGAACATATCCCAGTCTGTAGATTTAAAGCAGTCCTGGAGTTTGAAGATGACATCTTCACTCCATTGTGGATTGGTCTGACAACTGGTTTTTCCTGTTTGAGGCATTGTCTGTATGCAGGTAACAGCAGTATGCTAATGTAATCACCTTTACCGAAAGCAGGGCGGGGGAGGGGTTTGAAACTGTCCTTCAGTAATGAATAGCACGGATCCAAGATCTGATCACCTTGCGTGGGGAAGTTAATGTGCTGATGGAATTTAGGAAGAACTTTCCTCACATTAGTTCTAGTAAAATCCCCAACATCAATAAAAGTGGCCTCAGGGTGTGCATTTTCTAGATCATTTATAATATCGTATAGATGGTCCAGTGTCTTGGATTTATCCGCTTGTGGTGGAATGTAGATCATTGTTAGAATGTTTGAACTAAATTCCAAAGGGAGGTAGAAATGGCACACTTTAATTGTTAAAAGTTCAAGGTCTGGAGAGCAGTGCTTTGCTAAAACTGTGACGTCTGTGGCCCAACAATTATTAATCATAAATCATACCTGTGGAGAGCAGGGCATGGACGAGCGAGGACGATGTGGAGCGAATTATCTCTTCAAGCTGTTGGCAATTACGTTGTTAGCAGGCGAGAGATAAAGCCACAGCCAGAGCCGCAGTGGAGGTCTTACGTTATAAAAGTCTTACATTGTGGATTGTTTACCCGGCTCCCACTTCCTCCTTCCCACACAACCAAAAACCTTGTCACAATACCCCTGCACCTCTGCTCTTACCAGAGTTTAGTGTTCTGTCCTGGCGAAATACGGAGAATCCTGTTGGCATTAGTCGGGCACCGCTGTGTGTAGCCACATCTCACAGAAAGCCAGCACACAGCAGTTCTTTATGTCTCCCTGGAAAGTAATCTGAGCATTAAGTTCATCATGTTTGTTGTCAAGTGACTGAATGTTTGCCAGCAAAATACTGGGTAGAGGAGGGTTGAAGCATCTTTTCCATGTTCTGCATAGAACTCCTGCCCATTTGCCTCTTTTCTTTTTCCGATGGCATTTTTAAATGCAAGCTGGTAAAGGTGGGAGCATGAATGTGCTGGCATCACACACATTCAGAGGCAATGTTGTGTTAAAGTCAGAGTTTAGTGACGATCGAATGTCAAGTAAACATCAAGTTTGTCGATAGTATTGGATCAGTGATAGTGTTCTGTGAACAAATACATGTACAAAAATAAACAATAATAAAACAATAAAACACAAAAAGTCACAAGGTCTAGATGGAGCTCTCGTCAGCGACAGCATCATAGAGGCATGCCGAAGTTGATATGTGGCACGCCAGAAGTTGATATGATATCAATCCATCCATCCATTCATCCATATAATAATAATAATAATAATAATAATAATAGTAATAAATGTTTCTTTTATATAGCTTCCTTCTGGGTCCTCAAGGTCGCTTTACAATTCAGAGAGACACAAGGACAGAGATAACAAAGTTATACATATTTCACACAACAATATCACATGGAGTAACAACTAAAGAAGAGATATGTTTTGAGTTGGGTTTTTAATTCTTATAGGGTCATGAGGTTGTGAAATGAAAGAGGAATGGAGTTCCATAATGAGGGTGCAGAGATACAGAAAGCCCTGCCACCGAAGGATGAAAGCTTAAACCATGGTACCTGTAGTTGGCTGGAGTCCGTGGACGTAAGTGAGCGAGCTGGGGTGTCTGGATGAATGAGATTAGAAATGTATAGTGGAGCAAGACCATGTAACGCTTTAAATGTGATGAGGAGTATCTTGTATTGAATGCGGTAGTGAACTGGCAGCCAATGTAGGCTTTGAAGAATAGGCATGATATGAGAACATTTCTTTGAGTGAGTGAGGACCTGAGCTGCAGAGTTTTGGATGTATTGGAGCTTATTTATTGTCTTTTTAGGCAGGCCATAGAAAAGTGAATTACAGTAATCAGATTCAGGAAGTGAAGGCATGAACTAGGGTCTCTGCATCCTTGAAATCTAATACGTGACGAAGCTGTGCAATATGACGGAGATGGAAGAAAGCTGATTTAGTGAGTGAGGAAATATGAGGAAGGAAGGAGAGAGAAGAATCAAAGATAATACCTAGATTTTTAACAGCAGTGGAGGGTTCAACTAGGATGGCAGCAATGTTGACGGGTTTGCAAAGATGGGCGTGATGTGAGGCGTGATGGACCTATTAATAATAAATCTGTTTTATCAGTGTTAAGTGAGAGAAAGTTACCAGTCATTCAAGCATTAATATCTTCAAGACATGCTGATATGGAGTCAGTAGGAATAGAAGCAGTGGGTTTAAAATGTAGAAACCATGTTGGTGAATGATATAGCCAAGCAGAAGCATGTAGATAATGAAGAGTAGTGGTCCGAGCACCGAACCCTGTGGGGACCCCATGCATAACAGAAACAGTAGTGGACTTGGACTGATGAATAAACACGTAGTGTTGACGGTCAGACAGGTACGAAGTAAACCAGGAGAGGGCAGTGCCAGTAATACCGATGGCAGATAGATGTGAGATTAGTGTACTGTGAGAGATGGTGTCGAATGCAGAGCTAAGATCTAACAAAATCAGAATGCTGATGTCGCCGGAGTCAGCAGCTATGAGAAGGTCATTTACAACTCTAAGGAGAGCGGTTTTGGTACTGTGTCGTGGGCGGAAACCAGATTGAAAACATTTTAAAAGGTTATGTGAGGATAAATAAGATTGCAGTTGCACGGCTACAACTTTCTCTAACAGCATTGATATAAATGGCAAATTAGAGATTGGACGGAAGTTGTTCAAATCTGAGGGGTCTAGACCTGGCCTTTTTAGGACTGGGGTGACAGCCGCAGTCTTTAGCTCCAGTGGAACCACACTAAAGCGCAGCGGTTAGCAGATAAGGAGCGCGATGGGCCTAGAAATAGAAGATACACAGTTTTTTAGTAGGAAAGTAGGAGCTGGATCTAAGTGACAGGATGACATGTTTAATTTCTTAATTAACTCAGAAATAGCAGCAGGGGTGGTCAGAGCGAAGTCAGTGAAGGAGCCAATACTGAGGCCAGTGAGATGTTCATGAGACTGAACAGGAGGGGGCCGGGATGGAGGGGTAGAAGGAAAGAAATTATAAATAGCTTTGATTTTATATTGGAAAAAGTGGAGAAATGACTCACAGTGTTCAGGTGAATCAGAACGAGATGTGACAGGATGGTTAGTTAGATTTCAAACAGTGAAAAATAGTGATTTGGGTCTAGAGGATGCATTATTAATGAGAGCAGAGAAGAAGGTTGAGCAGGCAGTGTTTAGCTCCGATTTATATGACTTCATATGGTCAATGTAGGTAGCTAGGTGTACAGATAAACCTATTTTATATAGTGGCACTCAAGCGGCGGCCAGTAGCTTTCAGTGCATGAAGCTCAGGTGTAAACCAGGGTGATGTGTGTGTGGAAGGGACAAGTCTGGACTTAAGGGGGGCATGTATATCAAGGGTTGTAGAAATAGATTTATTATAGCTGAGGAGGATATCAGAGGGACTGATATGTTCAGAAGCATCAGTGAGTTGATTAATGGTAGTAGGATTAATGGATTTGATATTACGGTATGTTATAGTGGATTTCAACCTAGGTCTAGGGAGAGGTAATTCACAGTTGAATTCAATGAAAAAATGGTTAGAGAGTCCCATCTGAGACCCACATTCAGCGACATTGCTTAGCCCAATTGTACAGACTAAATCAAGAGTATAGCCTTTAGAGTGTATGGGAAAATCAACATGCTGTACAAAGTTGAAACAATCCAACACAGACATGAGCTCATGAGCAGAAGCACAATCGATATCAACATGTATGTAATCACCAAGTAGTAATACAGAGGTAGACATGGCACATACAAGTGTTAACAGTTCATTAAATTCATTAAGGAAATTGGACAGTGGTTTAGGTGGATGGTATAAGAGAGCCACAAGCAGCGGCGAGGAACCAAAGATTTTGAAGTCTAGATATTCAAAGGTAACAGTCTCATGAAAGTCAATAATCTTGGATCGCAAGCTGCATCGATGGACAGCAGCCAGGCCACTGCCCCTTGATGTCAGGCGGGGTTTTGCTAAATAACTGTAGCCATCCATCCATACCTCAAACTGCATTATCCCGCCTACAGCTGGTTTAAATACAGCAGCTAGGCCTTTAACAGGGTCAAGAAAGAGGGATCACATTTCCCCTGTTTTAGTGTCTCTACACTGGCTTCCTGTGAAATTCAGGGTCAATTTTAAAATTCTGCTTTATATCTACAAGGCACTATCTGGTCTCACGCCCCAATATATCAGTGACCTTCTCCTCCCTTACTCCCCAACCAGAGCGCTCAGGTCTTCTGATCAACTTCTTTTGAGGGTTCCTCGTTGTCGCTATAGATCTAAGGGTGAACGTGCCTTTTCTGTCGTAGGTCCTAATCTCTGGAACAGTTTCCCTTTCCATGTGAGGTCAGCTTCTTCATTAGCCATTTTTAAATCTTCTTTGAAAACTTATTTTTATTCTGTAGCTTTTGAATAGGTCCCTGAATAGTTTGAAATAGGTAAATACATGATGCTGTATTTAAAGGTATTTATTATATATGATTTATTATGTTCTATATATATATTAAATTATTAATATATATATTATTAATATATATAATATATATATTAAATATTTTAATGGTTTGACAGCCCTAATATATATATATATATATATATATATATATATATATATATATATATATATATATATATATATATATATTAGGGCTGTCAAACCATTAAAATATTTAATCGCAATTAATCGCATAATTATTTGTAGCTAATCGTGATTAATCACAATATCTTTATAAACATGAGTGGACAAAATATGCTTCATCCAGATGTATTTATCAGTCATCCACACAAAACCTACCCCACCAACAGAGTTGAACAACAGAAAATGAACACAGCACAACTCAATTAAAATTATGTACAAAATATGGTAATTGTAAGTGTATTATGACAGGATTTATTTGTTTTGACAGACATGTAAAAAAGTTTGCACTGTCATTTACAATTGACTACTCTGTGCAATATACTGTACATCAAAAACCCCTTTTAGACCCTGGTCACAATTGTAACTGGTGGGATTAAACAGGTTAATGACTGGTTAGATTACCTGCAGGGTTCCAGCAATGTCTCCAACTTTTGCATTGGCTAGTGCACTATCAAACAGAGACACTGTGACAGAACCTTGGAGACAGCAGAAAGGTTTCCGTTAGCCAGTAATCAGTACCGCTGCTCCCTATACGCATATTATGGAGTCTGTGTAGGGCACAAACTCCCTGGGGGCGCACTAGAAACTCTACCGGATACCCACATTATATGTTATTCAAGGACCCGGTAGCAGTCGCGGAACACAGACGATCGCCTCGCGCTTGCACCATGCCTCGCAACTTTCGCCTCGCTCTCGCACCACGCCTTGCAGTGCAAGGCATGTGTTCAAATGGCAGCTGTCTTGTCACTGCAATGATATTACAATGTTAGGACCTCTATCTGTGCTTTGAGGGCATGTTCTACTGCTATGCTACATTGATAAAATGCTTGACTCATGAACTACGGTTTATTCAAAGGGACATATTATGAGTTAACAGTGTTAAAAAAATTAGTGGCATTCTCTATCTATCTGTCTGTCTGTCTGTCTATCTGCCATCCATCCGTCCATCCGTCTATCTATCTATCATTCCATCTATTTTATGTGTCATATTTTTCTGTCAGTAATGAGAGTTGTATGCTTTATGTGAACGGAGTTCCACACCAGAAGATCTGCCGAGTATGCCCTTGATGTAACTGTGACTACTGAGAGTTCTGGTGTTGTAGTTATGACAGCAGATTGCTCTGTCCCTCTTCTGTGAGAAATGCTGTGTGTGGAGTCCAGACATTTTCTGTGCCTTTTTTGAATTGGCCTGTATTGCAGCTTGGACATCACACAGGACTGTACACAGCAGAGTGAGTGCGTGAGTATGTATATATCTGTTGAAAACAGCTTGTTCTTCTTTGGAGAATGTTTCTGTTGAGGGGATTGGCCTGCTTTCCACTGTCTTTCTGTAACAGTCTGATACAAGCGATCTGGCTGCCTGTATAACAACTGAATTTCACACATGGACACATCCACACATGACAGTACACTCTTTTGGTTGCTCATGTTCACACATCAACACAAACACTTTGGGGAGACCATCAGAATAATGAGCTTCCATATGCTTTGATGCTGTTTGAGTGTGAGAAGCTGCAGTGTGGCGATAAAGGCTTGTGAGAGGTTTGGGATGTGCTAAAACTACAACAATCACACGACGCTTCATTACTTTCCCTCACCACATTGGCTTTCTGAGGCCGATATTCCACACATTCTAGTTAAATTACCCAGAGACACTCCCGAAAGTTACTTCAGTTAAATTTTTCCTCAGGTGTCTTGACATTCCAGGTTATCAAAACATGCCCCAACTCTCCAACGGCAGTGAGATTAAAGTAAGTGAAAAGTGTGGAATTTTCATTGTTCATTAACTAGCTAATTATGACTCCAAATATCCTTCTCCTCAGGGAGATGCTGTATTGACCAAGAGGTCATGTCTCCAGCTGCTGTGTGATAGCATATATCCATCTTTCTCCAAAATCTCATTAAAGAGGGTATATTTGTGTAACCATAGTTCATTTCCATGGTACATAAAATTTTCTCTCAGGGGTGGAAAAAACTTGAGGTAATTTTTTCCCAACAGTGACATCAGGAAATCACATAGAACACCCTAGTAACCACACTGAACACCCTAAAATCATGGTGGCAAGTTTTGCGTGGTAAAGCAACGATCCCCTCACACTGTCCTAACCAGAGGTGATGTGAAGTTTCCAGTATCAAATAATTTTTCTGTTTTCACTGAATGTGGAAATGTTGCCACACAGCAACAAAACCAATAGCAGTACTTCAATGGGTGCCATGGTTGCACCCTTGGCCATAATCACACAAGGCTTTAGAAAACTAAATTGTAATTTCCTGAAAAAAAAAAAAATAATAAAAAAAAAAAACATATCTTGCTGTGCGTCACTGAAACACATCTTGTTTTTTTGTTGACTGCCCACTATAAATGGTTAAATATAGGGCAGACCTGTGCTAGTTATCACAGTTTTTACTCTAGTGCATATTTTACTCTAAGTTTGTTTTTGAAAATTAATTTCTGCATAGCCACATACCTTGAGTCTTGACTACAAAGAAGTTATAAGCATTTTCACCATTATCGCCCAGGAAAAAAAAGATAAAGTTCATTGAACACATGATGACCTTTTGTGACAACTTGCCACAGTTGACAACATGTTGTCACACTATATGGGGTATGCTGTCACAATGCAACCTGCCATTAAACCAGTGGCGTAGGTTTAAAAAAAAAAATAAAAAGTTGGCTGAAATTGGTTAAAGTATTGACAGTGGTTCCACATGTTTGAAATGAGTTTTCTTAACTTAAAATTACGATGTAATTTACGATGTAATCTCAACTCAAACATGTGAAGAGGGAACCTAATTAAACTGGGTAAACCCAACAAAATGAGACATGTCAAAGTAACTCAAATTTATCTTATATTTTTTATATACTAGCTAGAATTGGTGAATGTTCGCAAGCTAAATACATGGTGGTGGGAAGCACTACAGAGTGCAGCTTGGGAACTATGCTATGGTTAGCACAGCGATTACTCAATACAATGACAAACAATAAATTACATGTCTTCCATCTTAATTGGAGTTTTTATCCTCACCGTCCTTCCTTCAAATGTCCATTTATGCATTGTTCATGTACTTGGACAGATGGATTAAGACAGTACGTAAAAATCCACTGTAGCTCGATTATAACTACACATGTAAACATACTGAGTGTCATTTTTGACAGTTCAAAACAGGGATAGACAATGTACAGAAGCATAGAGGTGATATACCTCTTCCTGAGTAGACAAACAGGCAAACACAGATAATACACTCAGCTGAAGAGTGAAAAGGTAAACCTGTTAACAAGACCTGTAAGAGCAGCACAGCTTCAATGTTAGCATTAGCATCTTAATCAACCTTTCATTAATTTAATGAAACAGAGAGCAGCGCCACCATACTTAACAGCAAGATTGTAATTGTCATTATTAGATCAATAACCACTTGGCCAATATCCTCTGAAAGCAAACTCGGCTTTGAAACAGAATCAATCTTTACCTCAGACAAAGAAAAGGAGACACCCAACAGCTTTCTCAAACAGTAAATCTTGGCTAAGCGACCCTACAAGGGCTGGATTAGCCTGAAGTGTCACAATGTCAAATTCGTTCTCAAATTCATTTTTTCTTCAATTATTCATGTTGTTCCAAACCTGCATGCTATTATTTTTTTCCATGGAACACATACAGAGAAGGTTTTAAGATTCTTCACACAGCTCTTTAATAAAAGCCATACAGGTTGTGTCTAAAGTCATACCAGAGCTTTAAGTCTCTATTTCAGTTCAGTCTTTCCATTTTCCAAAGCTCTGAATTCTTATTTGTATCCTTGTCCATATTTGTCCAAGCAGATGAATAGAGATTCTTCAAAAATTCTTATTTAGTGTTCCACTGAAAAATGACAGCATATGGGTTTGGAACGACGAGGGTGAGTAAACTGACAGAATTTTCATTTTTGGGTAACGTATTTATTTCAATGTTATAAAGAATGTTGGATACATTTATCAGCTAATTTACATCACTGTAGTCACGGATTCAAGCTTGTCACTTGGGCTATCTGCCCCAAAATCTGTGCTCTGTCTTTTCCGTTGTGTGTGGAGCAGCGATGACTCACTACCTGTGCTTTTATGAGTAATGCTTACTGGGAAGAGATAGATAGTTAGAAAGAAACTAAAAAGTAACATCAGACCAGTCATGGTTACATGTTAACTGGGACAGTTTCGGTGGACTTGTCCAGGTGAGCTATTCAGCACACATTTCTTTGCCCCCTGGTATGAGTAAAGCTTTAATTTAGTCTCTCTCATCTCTGGCATGGCCTCCTGGTGGAGAGGGAGAGGGAGATAGAAGAGGATAAGAGAAGCAAAGTAATCCTTCTATTTCAGCTCATGTCTACTATTGCATCAAAATCCACTGAGATCAGAAGGATTGTATTTCACATCCCTTTTTGTGGAGTTACATGACACCTTCTTAAGGTGTTATCATCAGTTACGTTCTTTCACAATATTGATGTCAAGGAAACGAGGTAGGGATTCAGCTAGATACAAGAAAAATGGTCACTTCCAATCGTAATACAATCATAATCGTGTTAAAATCTCGTGAAAGACCCAGGAGTTTTGCAGGTAACTGCACACTATTCGTCTGCTTAAAGTCAACATGAAATCAAAATTGACTATATTTACTTTCATAATACACGTAACTGGTCTTAATGTGCATGATAGGTCGATGCACTTTGTTCTAAAAAATAACTTGCTCCGCCTCTTTTTTGATTGACATCACAAGTCCCTGTTTTCAGCTCCCCTCTTCCAAGCACCTGGATCCATTGTGTAATCGAACGCCCAGTTTTGACAATCTAATCAATTCCCAATGGATAAAAGCAAGTCACGAATTTCAAGTTGAATATTCTGTTTAACTTTGAAATGCATCAAATTACGAGTAGGTATAGCTGCAGGCCAGAGACATCCAAATGGAGATCTCCAAAAGAGGGTGGGGTTACTCCAAAAGGGTTAAAGTTAAGGAAAGGGTTAGCTTAGGGGCTCCCTATATCTTTAATGCCGATTTAGAGCTCATGCCCCTTTTTGGAGCTATGCCTGCAGCTATACCCTTCTCTCAAATTACAGCAGTAAAATGGGTTGCAAACTGTTTCATGTTAACTTTTAAAAATTTGACATTTATATTTATATTTAAATATAGATATAAATCATAAAAAACAAATAAAAAAAACAAAACAAAAACAACAATTTTGAGCAGCTTTATCCTCACTAAGTGCATTTGTACACCAATATGCTGAAATCTGCTTATTAAACAAATCTGACAACGCAAGAAAACTGCATTTACATGAGATTTGAAATCATTGCGTTATTCTCTGCCTTTGACCTCAAAATGTAATTAGTCAAGCACACAAGGCACAACACTTGCGCACATTGAATGACCCAGTAAAAACGCCAGCTAAGGAGTTTACATGCAACAGGGTCAAAACTCTACGTGTATAAAGTTTTTTTACTTAAAACGTTTATGATCTTACCCTGATAAAGGAACGCCGTTTAAAGCATTTACATGACCTTACATGTTGTCGGTGTAAGATTGTGCATGTAAAAGTGCTCAATGTTCTGCCAAGGAACAAAAGATTAATTTGTTATACAGTCACTGCAGGATTATTTGCCCATTCACCTTTGTGCATAAAATTTGGTCGAGCATGCTCAAACGAGGATTTCAAACAATATCTGGAGTCTGCATTTCACAAAGTGTCCTGGCCTTCTATAATCAAGTTCTGTTTGCTTTTCACTGCAAGTTCACCAAATGCCCCGCAGATCCACCTTAAACAAACTTACCAGGCTTAGCAACAAATCAATATCTCCCACGGTCGATAGAAAAAGAGGCAAACGGCTTTTTTGTGCCAGCTGACTTCTTCGGGGACAAAGAAAATCCATCTTCTCTCCTCTACTTTATAAGCACTTAATTATATTTGTGAAATACAACTGACCTACTCCCCCCACCCACCGGTGCCCCATTGTCACACTTGCTGTGTTATCTTGTAGGTTATTGATAATACCAAAATATTTGTTTTTGTTTGTAGGTTGTGGAAGATGTTGGCATGCTTGATTAATTACAGCAGCCACTAGAGGGCATTGGGTGAACCTTGGGGGCACAAATGACAGCCCTTTAAATTAATGAATGATTTCTATGAAAATCAAGATGTGTAATTACCATACAGTAGTTGAATGAAATTGCACGAAAGTCAATAAACTGACATGCTTTTAAGAAATGTCCACATTTTAGTAGGAAATCAGGATAATGGTGGATGACTTTCTATCAGCATTGGTGAATATTTTTCTTTTCACCAAATCCATACATGCCTTCATGACAGATTGAGTAGCACAGCAGAGAGGCTGGTATATACCATTTCAATAATGTAAACAAAAACAAAGGAATTAGAATGGTCCAAATGCATTTCTGGAATCTTTCAACAAAGTCTCTTTTTCAAGGTAAGCCAGTCCATTCAGCGGCTGTCTTTGGAACGCTCTTGGGCAGTTTGGGCAGCTATTTTTCTATGTAAACAAGCATCATGAAAGTGCAGCTCCTATCTACTTGAATGGGGAAAGACAGAAATCTCCAAAACAGTTGATCAAGATTACGATAAAAGAACATATTTCAAATAAGAAGTAAAATCTGACAACACTGTGTGGCAGAGTAAACAAGAGATGGACCCAGTGGGTGTGGCGTTAGGCCTCGGAGAGGCATTTAATAATTTTTTTAAATAATTTTCTTTATTTATCACACATTATACATTTGCACATATACAGTGAAATTCTTCTTTTTCACATATCCCAGCTAGGCTGGGGTCAGAGTGCAGGGTCAGCCATGATACAGCGCCCCTAGAGCAGATAGGGTCAAGGGCCTTGCTCAGGGGCCCAACAGTGGTATCTTGGCAGTGCTGGGGCTTGAAACCCAACCTTCTGATCAGTAACCCAGAGCCTTAACCACTGAGCTACCACTGCTTTATTTAAAATGTCCAAAAGAAAGGGGAATCTGGGGCCTTTGCGGTGGAAAGCGCTATGTGAAGGAAGAGTAGTGAAGACAGAGGAAGGTCCAGGTGATGGTGGGTGGAATCCCAGAGGCTGCGATACGCTCCCCTCCTTGGTCCGAGGCGCAGGGGCGGTGGCTTCAATCGAGCGGGCCGGCTTCCCTGGACCTCGGCACTTTAGGGGAATAGCGGGCTGGCATCCTGACCCATCGGCCGCCACACGTGCTCCAATCCCAGGCGTCACATCTAACTCACACTGGGGTTCTGGGGTGCGGGTCCGGCGATGCGTCTAACTCACACCGGACCCTCCCTGCTCACCTGGGTTCAGGTGAGCCCTGTCACGTGCCACCAAATGGGAAAAAGTCACTGCTGGCGATGATGATCCACGGGAGGGGCGTGTCATTCTGTCACAACTGGTATAATACATTTTGCATCTTTAACTCAGATTATGCTAAAAAATGCATTTTTACCTTCTTGTATAGCTAATGCGCATGCAAGTTCTCACGTTGACTGACAGGCGATTTCTGTATCTAAAAGGTGATTGGCTGTTTTACCTGTAAGACAGGACTTACTTTCTACATGCTTTGGGCGTTCCAATTTCTCCCATTCATTTTAATTGAAGTGGCCTGTCTCTGCTAAAAAGTCTCTGTATTGACAAGCAGGAAATGTTCATGGAACAATGACGTCACTTGACGTCACCAACGAACAGCCCTTGAAATGGTCTATAACAGTATATCCACCAAATCAGTGACACATATGGTCAGGTTTCCCATACTTTTTCCATTGCCTTTTCAGTCATTTGTGATTACTGGATAAAGATTTACAAAAATCATTTTGATTCAAACCGGTTCACTAATGAATTATATTTGGACTAATTTATAAACCGGTTCTACCAATTCATCAATAAAATAAATGACTTAAAAGAACGATTCACTTACAAAGTTCCATGACTTTTCCATGCCTGGAAAACACAATTTTTAAAGTGCCTGATATTTCCAAGATTTCCATCACTGTTGGAACCCAGAATCATTCATCACGTCTCATCCGACATTAGAAGCTTTTTACTTTCACAATAGAGAGAGAGTAAGCAAACCAAGTATATAAAGGTTAGGAATACAGCTGTACGAGCCTGCACATATGTATCTCTCCCCCTCTCCATCGGACTGTTTGACATGTGGTCTGACTTGGCTCGTGCCAGATGAGCTCATCCTCTGACAGCTGTATCCAGGCCGATCAATTCTCCCGGGTCCACCTGTCAGTCCGTGTTTCCTAACACCGTCTAAAGCGGCGCTGGCAGCCCTTCTCTGCCCTTCTCCACTGTCATTCTCTTTCCTCCTCACTATCTCCTCCTTTTCATAATTCACAGTTAATTTGGAGAGGGTTCTGTACTCATGCTGTAATGTACCGTCTCTCTGCAGTTCACGCAGGGTTAATGTTGTGTGTCAAGTACCATTAGCGTTCAGTATTAGAGGACCCCTGGTGATGCGATATGTATCTCTCAATACAGACTTGTGCAACACAATAAACTCTGGAAAACTTAAACCAAGTGTATGGTTTGAAATTTTGAAGCTCGCCGGAGATGATCTATGATCTATCACTGATCGGTATGCTATCAGCATCAGGACTTAAAAGGATACAGTAGTTCACTCAAAAACATCATTTAGTCATCAAAGATTACTCAGTTAAATTTGATGGAATTTTTATATGAAATTGAAATCTTGAAAACTTGAAAACTTGCAGTTATTTTTGAGTGCGCATTCCAAAAAATAATTTTAATAGTTACGCATTTCAGTTTCATAACAGTCCATCGAATTTATCTGAGTAATCTTTAAAAAATTATTAATTTAATTTAGTTACACAATTAATTAAAAAATTACACAGTTTTGCCTAAATCTTAAAAATAGGCAATTTTTTTCTTTTTGAGTGCCATTGTTTGATAATCAGATAGTCCCATCCTAAACTCACACCACTGGTTAAGCCAAAGTTGCTGTCGGGCTGGACGGCATGTAAAAAAAAAAAAAAAAAAAACATTCTTTATTTATATAGCCCCTTTCCAAAGCTCAATACGGAGCCAATCCCGCACTGTCCTCTAAGGGGCTCCGTAGACACTTTACGATTCAAAATTAAAGCAAAAATCAAACATAAAGCCCAAAGTATACTCCGGTCAGACGCTGAGAGGCCACGTACAGGACACATGACACAAATTTCATCAGCAGAGTGCTTGAGCACTGAACGCACACAGCCCAATGTTTTTCCTGTTTAGTGGATCCACAAGGTGGCAACACTCACATTTGAGCTGTTGCGGCCACAAAAAAGCACTAGAATAAGATGTAAATGGCAGTAAACAACAGGAGACGAATGTGGAAACAACAACAATGAATGTGTACTGAACCCATGTGTGTGGAGGTCAGGAGATACCTGCATGTGTATAACTCCAGTCCTGAGGAGAAATAGTCCAGTATCTCATAGCAGTCGTAACGTGCATGCACCAACCGTCAAATGAAGTATACTTTGACAAGCTCATGTTCAACTGTACACATGTTCTAAGTGTTCGTGTCAAAACTGAAGTATGCTTTGGTCTTAAGGGTACAAAAAAGACAGAACTGTGTATACATAAGAAACGGTGAAATGAAAAAGAAAACGGAGCAATCGAATATCCTGTTTCTCTCAGAAATACATCAGATTACGGTGGGAAAACGGACTATGAACACAAGCAATGTTGATTTTAAGCTAAAAGCCGCTGTAAACATAAAGTATAACGTTTTAGAGAGACATTTTTTTTTAAATATATCATACTGAAACTATTATAAAGGTATTAACAAGACTCACTTTCAGTGTTGACATATTGAGGACAATCCATGGTTTTCTCGGTATGTGGTTATATACTATAAAATTAGCACTGGTAAATGAACACCCACAAAATCAAATTTACTTCTCTGGGAGAACATTTAAATCTGTAGCTGCTGACAGAACATTTATTGTGATTTGGTTTGATTATGAAAGTATTTTCTCTCACACAGTCATGCTTAAGCAGTTTTAAAGGCATCGTTCACCACAAAAGAAACATATGCCATTATTTACTCACTCTCGTGTTGTTCCAAACCTGTGTGCTGCTATATTTTCCCAGTGGAACACAAAAAGAGAATTTGGAATCCCATATTCCATACTCCATTATGGAATCACTTAAGGTCACATTTAGAATTGAATGCTCCAATCATTCAGAATTAAACTTTTTGTTTTATCTTTTCATTTTATAAAGATTTAACATTCATCACATTTGCTTCAAGGTCTCAAAACTGACTGAATGTCATATAAAATTAAAATCCTGTAGTTATTACTTTTCCTTTCACAACAGTTTGCTTCACTCCGCATATTATCATCTTTCAATCTTTTCATATTTGATTCAGAGCACCGACTTGCCCTCCGTCTGTAAGCACACTAAACTGCTTTGTCATCTGCATTTCCAAAGTTTGAGTACACATTAAATATTTAGCTCAACTCTGTTTACGACACCTCGTTAGAAAGTCACACAAACGTAGTTTACTGGAAAAGCTGTCTTTTAAAATTGTAAATTGAAAATGCAAACTTAAAAGCTGACGTGTTCTCAGCTTCTTGGAAATTTTATGAACTCCAGTTAAATTAGAAAATAATGCTTTAGGGTTTAAAGCGACTCCAAAAAGGTATGTATTTCATTATATTAGATGACAAAATAACAAAGAAAGTGTTATTTATTTTAAAAATAGCACAAGCATAATTTTCAAGCAACATTCTGCTGAAAATCTCCTTTTGTGTTCCACAGAGGAAAGAAAGCCATAGTCATGAAATAAAGTCAAGTAAGAAAGTCACAGGTTTGGAATGACATGAGGGTGAATAAATGATGACAGAATTCCATATGGGTGAACTTTCCTTTTAAAGTGTCTAATCACATTTTGAGGCCAATTTATTTTTGTTTGGCATGTTGTTTGCGTTTTTATTTATACATATTGTTTTGTATACCTTTGCTGCTGTATGTTTTCATTTTCTTCACTGACCCCATGTCATAGTAATTTATCACAGCTGCCTGTATGTGAAGTTGCATTGATTAATTGTTGTGTTTTGGGGTGATATGTGAACACCAAATATATGGCCTTGTCATTTATCATGAAAATTCACCACAGGGACATAAAGTTCATACGGCACTGGAAATATTAATGATCCATGCAAAAGCATAATTAATCAGTCACACTGCTTAAGCAGTAAACGCTAAGAGTCATTCTGAGCTAATGTAACGGCTTTCTCTCCGATGCTCTTTCACTCACCGTTTACCTTACGGATTATTTTCCTCATACTTTAGATACAGTTACACTGTAAAAAAACCAAACACACACTTGTTTAGGAGACATGCAACAGTATCACAGTTCTCGTTTCCTTCACTTGTGACAATCTTGAGTCACACTGCTGTAATCCTTTTTGTCCATGTGTGTACAATTTGTTCCCCCCCACTTTCCCTGGCAGTGGCATGAAATAAAGCCTTAGGTACAACAAGAGTAATAATCATTTGGCACATCACAGGCCATAAACAGTCTGGCCACGTCTTTGGCACTGGACAGTGATCTATGGGGCATGATGGGGAATTGATTAGCCTCTGTTTACTCTCAGCAGCACATAGTAGTAAAGGAAGGTACAGGCAAGCACAGAACCCGTCATCGCACATTTACGCTTCCAAAAGAATGAGTTTTCTCCCTCCCTCACCTTTGAATTTGAAGCATGCCCTTTCTAAACATGCTGAGAAATCCACATTTTCATATGCACTTGCAATACTGGGTCAGTGAGAGCCGAAATAATTTTACCCAAAGATTAACAGCATAAGACCATACTGAGTGAGTACATTAAAATATTTATTAGCTTTCACGCAAAGCTTGTTGCCAAAGTGTTCTTCAGAAAAGTTATTAAGTCTTCACAGAAAAAGTATAAATATCCATCCGTCATCACATTTAAAGATGAGAAAAGACTGAAAAGGTTATTTTAACATATCTAATTTTCAATAAGTCAAGGTAAAAATAGCAATTTTCTGATTAATCGTGATCTTCATTTGGAAGATTACGATATCAATTCTTAAAATCCCAAGATCAATCATCTACTTTTACGTTAAAGTTTACTTTTGGTTGAGTTGATTATTATATCTGTTAAATACCTGTATATTGGAATTGAACTGCATAATTTGGGCCCTGTTGTTAATATTTAAAGGTGCACTAAGTACATTTTTCCTCATTAAAAAAGCTGTACTCCTAAAGATATGAATTGTAATTTTGAAACATATGTAGGAAAACATGACCACTCACATTAAGACTCCAGTCATATCAGTAACCTTATAAAAGCTGTTTTATTCTACATGGAGAGGGTCCACACATGGGGGCTGCCATTTTAGAATCACAGGACCAGCCGAATACTACTCGCTTAATCAAAGTAACCATCCTGTTATTGGACACTTTCACTCATTGATTAAAGTAATCATGGCTGACTTTGAATTCTAAATTCTGCAATGGCATCTGAAACTGAAAAACTATTGATTTTAAATGATGCTGCATCCAAGCCACTAGTTGTCAGTGTAAGTCCAAGATGACACAAAGACAAAAGTTACTGAATGCACCTTTAAGCCTCCAAATAATGTCAGACTGCCTCAGCGAAGCACACTGTGAACTAGGGGTGTGCAGCGAAGCCATTATCTGTATTTGTATCTGTATCTGTTCATACAAAATTATCTGGATCTGTCTCTGTATTCGGATAGAACCGGGTGTAGGCGGGGCTTATACCAGAAGTGCGTGAAAACTAAATGAAATGCCCATTTTAATGTGTTACTCTTACATTTATAGTTTCTGTTAATAAAATATGCCTTGTATATGCCTTTTCATAATAATAGCCTAATAATAATAATAATAATAATAATAATTATTATTATTATAATTATTATAATTATTTAAAAGAATATTATTTTATTCTTTTTTTTTTCTTATCAGATGAAGCTGAATTCGTTGGCTACATTAACTGTGGAATATGTTGTGGTTTCTCCTGGTATTTCAGATATTAATATCTGCATGAAACAGAATTTTCATTTGTCTGTGCATGTATAACAACATTATTCTGGAGGCAAGAGGTGTCAAGCAAAATGTGAAATGTCAAGCACACATTTTGCAGTGAATAATAAATACAAATTCAAACTTTAAATAAATTAAAATAAAATCAATATAGCCTACAAACAGGTGAAAGTCCCGTAAGTCTATCAGGAATTTTTACGATAGGACAACATTATTTAGTTAAATAATAATAATAATAATAATAATAATAATAATAATAATAATAATGTTACATTTATATAGCGCCTTACCAGAGTTCAAGAACACTTAACATTCTCAAATTTAGCACAGTTTAAAGAAGAAGGAAAAAAGATTGAGCAAGTTTCAGTTTCTTCGTTTTACATAATATTCCTAATAGATGAATACTCTATGGAGAATTTAAACCTTTATGGAGCATTTTAACTTTTTTTCAGAATAAATTCTTAAGCAGTTAATAACCTTAATTGCTGATGTGGATATAAATGTGGTGAACTTTAAGAGACCGATAGACGGGCTCCGACGTGAAATCATCACTTCAGGTCAGGAATTTAACATTGCGCTCATGTTTCGGCTATACTGTAAATAAATACATGGGAATCATTACGTGTGAATCGTGTGATACATTAACATAGACATTTCAAGAAGTGGGAAGAGTATATGATGTTGTATCTTAGTTAATGTTACACTTGACAAACTCCAGATGCACACAATTTACAGAGACCGCACACATCTGAAATCACACCGTGCACATTTTCATTCATAAGTTTTAAACTTTAGAAATGTATTTCTGCACAGATTCATGAAGTTGTTGTAATTTTAGATATGTTTATTTAAAATGTTGCTTTATCCTTGTGCTTTTTGTATAATCAGTCATACAAATATTTTGTATATTATTCAGATGGATCCGTTATTCGTTTTGAAGTCATTATCCGTGATTTCCGAATAAGATATTCGGCTTCGGGCACATCCCTACTGTGAACATAAAGAGAAACGCACACAGAGATGCTCCTGAGGAATGTGTTAAAGTTGAAGTTTGTCATTTCTGGGCAACTAGTGTTACCACAAAGAACTGCAAAAAGTCTTCAGCAAGGTCTCCCGAACACAAAATGAGCTTCCCCCCCTCCTCGCTTTTGAAATCGAAGCATGCCCTTTTCAAGCACCCTTAAAAATCCACATTTTTATATGCCCTTCCAGTACTGGACCAGTGAGAGCCGAAAGCACTTAAAAAAAAAAAAAAGACAATCCTTCAGCATGCCTGCCAACAGCAAAGAGGGGTAAAAAAGAAAACAACAAACAAACATTAATCTCGTTCTTGAATTTATTCATTTCAGCCATGATTCTGGCTGGATGAAACCGTTCTTGTTGGTGTATAGGGGAGCAATGGTGTTTTTGCGGAGCGTTAATCTCACAGAAGCAGCTGTGTGTGGAGGATTAGGTTCTGATGGAGAGAGCTAGCCCTGCTGATTGGACGACGAAGCTCTTTGCACATCAACACCAAAGTCCAACAAGAGAACGGTTAGAGCCCAAGTCCACACTAACATTAGCATGGCCAGTAGCCTCAGTCAGCCTTCACTCTGCATCCACATCAAATCACTGATGAGCTCTTAAATGAAGACACTAAATTAAGCTTGGCCATTTGCACCCTGCAGTGACTTGCACTCTTGTTGTCCTTCACCTCATTGAGGAAAACTGAACTGGGAAATTGTAACATCCAAATGAGAATTCTTCTGTGTAGCAAATTTGGGATGGTCGTCGTTTTTGTTAAATGGATAGTTAAAAATAAAAAATAAAAAAAATCATGACATTATTTACGTTCTAAACCTGTATGACTTTATTTCTTCTGTGGAACACAAAAGGAGATGACAAACCTTAGTCACCATTCACTGTCTTTGTATGGAAAAAATATGCAATGAAAGTGAATGGTGACTATGACTAAAATACTGCATAACATCTGCTTTTATTTCACATGAGGGTGAGTAAATAATGACAGTTTACATTTTTTTTTTTAGGGAGGATAAACTACCCTTTTAGCCCTTAGTATTCAATTTCAGGGTGTAACTACAAACATGAATGACACCTAAAACCACGCGGCTTGTTGAAAAGAGGTGTGCTATTACATTTCTAAACAATCATATGTACTATTTTTGCTTGGTGAATAATACAAAAATCCCAAAGATTGGGACTTGGGGGCCTGTAAGCAACCACCTTGCAACCACTTAGAACACCCCAACAACTGCTTAGCAACACATTAAAAACACTCAGAATATCCCAGCAACTCAATAGCCACACAATAAAAACATTTAGAACACTCTAGCCACTGCATAGGAGCACACAAAAAAACACTCTTTAAACCCCAGCAACTGCATAGCAACACACTACAAACTTGGGATGCACTGATGTATCGTCTGCCGATATTTATTGGCCAAGTATTGATCAAATTAAAACCACTGACATATCAGTTATAAGCATGAAAACAGCTGTAGACCAATCCCATTGTTTACAAAAATTTCAGCACATGCGAAGAAACTGGTGGCAGAAAGCTGGCAAACTGATTTGACAGAATAGACGATTAAACGGAAGTAGAACACAAAACCATTGTAAATACACAAATATTCTTAGCTATACAATTATCATAATGATATGGGTTAATAAGATACCTGTAATAATGATCAAAATGAATGTTTGCTGCAAAGCCATGAGTTGAAATTATCTCCTCAGTCCAGTCAGCTCTGTTGATAGCTTGAAGCCACAGCTGCTTACGAGAGCCCTCGAAATAATTTTTCAACAATGGAATCCGATAAAAGTTTGCTTTTGAGCACGGTTTTTTTCCACCACTTCTGTGTGTGACGTAAACGGTGACATTGCCAAAGGATTGGTCCATATGTAAAACCAATGGTTGATTTATAATTAATTAGTAACATACTTTCTAAAAGCTCAAGGATTGGCACTCCTAATAATATTTCATTTTTATCATTTTGACAGTTGTGAACACGGCACTTACCTTTAGGCTATTTGATGAGGGAAACCTTTCAAAACGCTTTGAAACCAGCAGACTTTGACTTCTGAGACATCAATATAATATATCCATTACTGCTGCAAGATTGATTGAATTAAGATAGAAATCGCAATATGGCCTTGCGCGATTACTAAACCTTACAAGGCTGCATTTCTGTGTTCAGCGCTTCAGTCAGTGCTGCATGAGCAAATTGGCACTCTATAACAGTCTGGATGGCATTATGCACGTCAATTATACCACTGTAATACACAATTTAAAAGGAGCCTTTGTTCCTTTGGTTTAAACTTTCTATTTTTCCATTATGTGGTTGACATTTCCATGAAATTACCCAACATATGAATATTATGAATTTGCAATGTTCTATCTTATATAGTATATACATGTAAAATGTGAGTTCTGTTGTTTTGAACTACAAAAACAGAAGTGCAAAAATGTATTTTGAAAAACTTTTTTCATATCATTCATCATGTTATCATATTTAGCCATTTTCTCCTTTTATCTTTTCATCTTCTTTTTATCTTTCATTGCGGCTCTCTTTAAAATTTTGGCCTGTCATTTGTTCAACAGATCCGTATATACTGTATAATCAGATATCTCGTGATTGGCTGTTATTGTGTCACATCCCACAGCAGTTTTGTGTTTTGTGTGGACAGACAAATGGCTTAGGTTAGGACACAGTGTTAGACTTCCTGTCCAAGGTGCAATACGACAACAAACTATTCCAATATCCAGTTTTGCATGCCAGTGAAAAGTCTTTTTAAAGGAATGTTCCAGGTTCAGTACAAGTTAAGCTCAATCGACAGCATTTGTGGCATAATGTTGATTACCACAAAAATTAATTTTGACTCGTTCCTCATTCTCTTTAAAAAAAAAGCAAAAATCGAGATTACAGTTAAGCACTTACAATGGAAGTAAATACAGGCCAATTTTTTTATGTTAAAATACTTTTTCAAAAGTATAAACTCAAGACATAAAAGATATGAGTGTAAACATGATTTTAGTGTGATAGGATCATTACAAACCTTTTTTCTGTAAAGTTATTGCCAATTTTACAACTTTGTTTCCATGACGACGTAATGTCAGCAAACCCTAAAACCCTAAAACGACTGTAAAAATGATGATTTAAACAGCTTTGCAACTCAAATAATACACACGTTTTAACAGAAGAATTAATGTAAGAGCTTTTATAAAATTATAAGCTTCACATTTCTGTTTAAACCCTCCAAAAATTGGCCACGTTCACTTTCATAGTAAGTGCTTAACTGTAACCTCGATTTTTGCTTTTTTTAAAGAAAAGAAGGAATGAGTCTAAATAAATTTTTGTGGTAATCAACATTATACCACAAATGCTGTTGATTTAGCTTAACTTGTATTGAACTCGGAACATTCCTTTAATGGATTCCGCATAGGCAATCTCTCTTGGCCATGGATACATTGCTGGGTAATCAATTCTTCCTATCTGAACTGAAATGTTAAATGTCCTCATATGGGTCTGGCTAGACAAATCACTATGGTTGAAGAGGATAAACCTGCTTGCCTTTCATGCCATAGTGAGAAACACCTGTGTGTATTGTGCTATAGTGACCTTTAAGGTTTGATTGGTGTGTCAGAGCATTTGTGTGGGAATGACATGTTGCTGATGGGTTCAACATGCCAATGTCAAGTGTGTGTTTGTGTGGGTGAAAAAATAGGATGGGAAGGTGTCTGTTTGTGCATATATAGTATGATTGATGTTAACATATGTAATTATGCATGTGTGTGGGTTTGCGTGCTAGGGCATATGTGTGTGCATACATATGCACCTATTTGATTTGCAAATGCAGCTAAACAAACGAAGATATGAAATAAACCACTATAAAGGCTGAAATTATATCTACTCCTCTACAAATATAACTCTAGAAAATGCTTATGACTTCAAGGGAGCTTAAGCAAGCCAAGTCATACTTTAATTCATGACGCACCACACCAATCACATAAAATGAGATCGGTCCCATTTCAGCTCCTCTTTAAGTCTGAGACGCTTCATATTCTTTAAACGCTGCCTGCAAACTTGTTGCATCAAGTGGAAAATCCCTGAAACTTCTGAGCCACCTCGGCAGAACCGTGACTGTTCAACTTTTCAACTCGCTCGCTGGAGAAGCTCCAAATTATTAATGGAAGTACATTTTCCTGCTCACGGTTGTCTGATCGTTAATCCTGACACTTTCTCTGATTAACGACGTGTTCGTTTGTGATTAACGCCGATCTGATTTGGCTGTCAGTCTTTCAAATAGACACCTTACCAGCACTCAACCCACGGCTTTACCTCTTCAAATGGGTCAGTATGGATGTCTTTTGCAATTCCTCATTGTTACGATCCAGACGGCCCTCACTAAATTCTCATCTGTCTGTATTGATATGGGCACCCATGGGACACTGGTCCACCACAGTTTTAAATCTTATGACTGCCTCTTTCTGCTAGTTAGCAGCCAGATATGCAAGAGAGGATAAAGTGGGGTTAGGCTGGAGGTCGCAAGCTGTAATGTTCACAATATTTTATGTTAGGCATCAATTGAAAGAACTGTCCCGTCAGCAATAACCGACAATAACTGTCTCAAGTCCTGCTAGATTTTCCCACAGGCATTTCATTAAATAGCTTTCTGTTTTCCTTGGCGCCGCCTGGTGATATATAACAACAGTAATAATCACATTCTAAAAACGATTATTGTAGTATTATTTCAGATGATGTATCTGACTTCAGTGGAGTCGTAGGATGGCTCAGGGTCGTGGACAGCAACTAATAATATAATCGTGCATAATTAGCAAAAAATAAATAAATGAAATCAGCCTAATCGACTTTTATGATTGGAAGTGAAAAGCTTCCATTATCATTTATTGTTATGTTAAAAGCTTTTCGTCCAATCAAACTCAGTATTTTGGAACAAATTTGTCTGCTACTTGGAAGAAGCTAGCCAAATTCGGCAGATGCCAAAATGGACAGGTTGCACAAAACAAACAAACAAACAAACAAAAAAAAACTCCACTGTAAAATCTAGGTCCTGAAGTTTTATAAGTCTTATATCATGCATAAAATGCCATAAATCTATTGATTTTAATCCAGTATGCAAGTGTCTATATGTGTTAAAATGTCATTCAACACATATATTACACATCCATTTTCATATCTTTCTCTTCCCTTGAAGTTCACAAGTATTGATTGATTGCTGTCTCTGTCACCGCTCAGGTTTGTGCATGCAAGTGTCTAAGCATCATTAAAAGCAGCTTTATCAAAAAGAACCTTTAACCCCGATGAAGCCTGACCCGTGTCCACCCTTTCGCAGTCATTATCCAAACATCCCTGACCCCATGACATCTGGATCAAGTATAACGAGGTTTACTATCATCTCATCTCCCTCGCTTTCGCTTCCACTCTCCCTCAGTTTTTATATTTATATTTACACTTTTTGTGACTATCCGGGCAAAGCAGATCTCATCACAGTGCTTAGCTGATAAGATACTGTACATTTCCTTGTTACTTACTGCTATAGTTCCTATCCTTGAGATAGACTCTAGTCCTATAGTTGCACTCCCTGTTAATAAATGGATCTCTGTATCATGACTGCTCACTACCACTCAAGAACATAAATTCTTAATGCAAAATTGATCCATGTCAGATTCCCTTCGGAGAATTAATCATGCCCGATCGATATAACGCAATATGCCACTGGTCCTCTGGTTTAGATGTGTATTTTATCAAACACATGAACTTTCCTTTCCTCTTAAGCTTGTGCTTCCAGTGCAGGACTTAAGCGTGGCGAAAGCACGTTTGAATATGGCCAGATGCGAGTTGATTATTGACAGTGGTAGATGATGTTAACAGGAGTGAGCAAAGCAGCAGGACTCATATGAAAATTAATTTACATCATACACAGGCACACATGGGCGTATACTGGCCTCACCCTGTCTGCTTGTGGCATACAACAGGCCATTTGTTATCTCCAATGGATTAATTTTCACCCTGAACCAAATGCGAGAGACCTGGTGACAAATACTGTCCATGGCATGTTTTACCGTGGTTCTTTGCCTTACCCGTAAATACAGCCTTTCCCCTGATGCCTTTTAGACCAACCTCCAAACCCCCAAGCCGTCAACTCTCCTTAGTTGAAGGTGAAATAAATGGTGCTCTGCCATGAATTTATTTTATGTTTTGCCATATTTATTAACTGCAGGGGCAGGACAGTTTATTAAATCAGAAAAAATAACTCCACAACACCTAAATCAGGCAAATGCCAAAAGCGGTTCCTCTACTATCTCCCCAGACTTTCAACTGCCCTTATGATTGAAGCCTTTCACCCCTGTTAGCCTGCATCAATAGCTGCACAAAACTTGTTATCCAGCTGAAATTTCAAAAGGTGTTCTTGGGTCTTGTACCATTGACTCTCTGCCTGTGGCAAGTGTTCCCAACCATTGATACTTGTGCCTCTTTGTATATATATACTGGGGTGAGTTTACGATTTTTGAGGCCCCAAGAAACCAACCATCCCGGTGCCCCATTTTGAAAATTCTGGCTTAAAAAAATACATTAAATTTATTTTAAATCATAATGTTAAATTCATCCTATCTGCCATTGTAGCCAAGTACATTCAAAATGTTTAATGAAATAAAAATCTAGTTAAAGAGAATTAATGTATGTTTTCCAGTTTTTCCACAATACAGTGATTAAAAAAAATATATATATATGTATTTACTTGCATATTTTTTTACTAAATCCTTTTTTTTTTTTTTAATTATTATTATTATTATTATTTTTTTTTTTTATTGAACAGGGTGTGCAAAACCTACTACTTCACCTAGTAACTTTTAGGAATTACATATTTATTGTTGTCCAGTTTTTCATTATAATATGATACAGTATTATTATTATTACTTTAAGGATTTGTTGTATACAATAGTAATATATTCCTGTCTTGTTTACTTTACTTTCACCTACAGCTTATATTCTGACACTGCAGTGTATTGTTCATCATGTTGCAAAAGGCTGTATTTTTTGTAAGCATCGTAGGCAACATTCGTAACTGTATTGTAACAGTTATCATATAAGGCACGGCGGCCCCTCGGCACACTAGAGCAGAAGGAAATAAAAAACATTGCCACTTATCAAGCACATGGCTGGACAATAAGGACTGTCCGATGGCACCAGCTAATGTGAGAGAGATTCGGGCCAGTTGCTAGAACTGTTACTTGCCCGATTGGGCCAGTGCAGCATTTATAACGTTAGTGTAAGCAGACAACAAGCGAGAGAGCACAAAAATTACACAAAGCGAAAAAACATCTTCTAACTGAGCACTCAGAGACGAGCAAGCACGATTATATTTAGCTCGCAAAGATGCATAAGCGCACGCTCTGCTGGAACTGTCCTCGCTCTTTTCCAAGTGTCTTAGCAGCATAAATTATCAATGCGTAGAAAATAGCAGGAAACCCCCACTTCATGAATTTCGGAGCGGGAATTCATGTCTTGTGCAAAATTTTAAGTATTCCTGCAGTATGCGAAATTCTTACATTTTTTCATTTGAACGTGTTGGTGAAAATTAGCAATTCACACATTGGAACACAAGAAATCAAAGGTTTCTTTCTGTTGGATTGTAAATCCATCTATCTCCATGCATCTCTCTCATCTCATCTAGTTTTGTTCCCACAGTAAAAAAGTGCATATTCTCTCATTAATTTGCTTTTAGAGATGAAGCACTGAATGAAAACTAATAAACTATTAAACCCCGGTTATTCACGTGGCTGGAAATCATGAGCTGCTCAGTACCCAAAATGTAAGTATACATTTAATTAGTTAATATTTCAAAGTGTAAACATTCATTTGACATGATAATGGTGTTTGTTATGAAAAGAAGCAAAATCACTTTGGTTATTATTATTAGAAGAGTTGTTCAGCTCAAAGATGACATTTAAATCTGTCTACTTCATATCATTCTCATAACACACCTGTCATAACACATTTCTTATTTCTAGTCTGAACAGATATTTTTCATTATGTGCTTTGTGTGTCTACTAAATTTAACATGTCACAACCGATTTATTAGCAAGGTCTCCTCTCTCAGCCAATAATCAAATCTTTAACTCAGTGGCTAGGCGTAAATCTTTCATCCTGGTTGTGAAAACACTACACAAGGCCCAAAAGTTGACAGCATGATTAAACGGGTGATCAAAACCCATACTCTGCTCCACAGAACTCTTTGCTTAAAAACATGTGTTAATGGCAGGCTGAGGTTAATATGATGTATTTATGAATTTATATCTGTAAAGCATTTATTTGAGATTACATAAGGCATAAATCATGTCTTTGAAATTATAAATATAATATAATTTTGGGGGAATTGACTAAAAGATGTAATTCATATATATATATATATATATATATATATATATAAAACTGTTAACTTTAGACACATTTTTTTAAAGCCATGATGGTAAAATTAGCTATTTGTAATGTTTGTGTTGGGGCCAGTGAAAATCTTTGCAGGGCAAGTAAAAATCTGAAGCACTGGCCTGACCGGGCCAGTAGAAAATATCCTTAGCATTGAGCCCTGAAGTGCTGAAACTTTGCAGAACAACCTGGAATAATGTTAAACATTGTAACAGTCACCTCGATGCAACCTGAACTTGTTCAGAACGTTAAATCTTTGTGACACTACACTAAAAACAATCTATATACAGCACAATGAAAGAAACAGAATGCAGGTGTCTCGACATGCATTTTTGAAACCTGAAGTTCTTATTAACTTGACACAGTGTCTAAAAATGTGCCAGTCCTGCGTGAGACACTGAAGAAACAGCGAGACGCGGTGCAGCAGTAAAGCACATTCGTCCAGCGCGTTTACATTGGAAAACAATGAAAAAACAGAGCAGACGCATGCAAACACGTTCCAGTTTCCGGGTGAAATGTCCACAGTGTTGCGCCAAAAGTGTTTTTTTTTTTTTTTTTTTTTTTGTAAATGATGTATTACAGTCAATAGGAATCCATATTTTATTACTTCTACCCCCTACCCCATACCCCTACCCCAAAACCCAACCCTAAACCAAAATGTTAATGAAGTAAAAATGTAATTATTCATGCAACACGCAATCAGCAGCACCACAGGGAAAAGTGTAGTTGTTTGAATCGATGCAAAAATGTCTGACGGGGGATGCCGCTTGTCAGTAATTTGCAGAATGGGGTTAATTTCAGGGTACATGAATATTCGAAAGCAGTGTGATGATTTCCCGTGTGATTATGTTGCTAGACCAGCTGGAAACCAGCTAGGCCACACTTTTCAGTGAGGTGTTACTTAGCAACTAAACTAGCTTAAATATGCTGAGACCAGCAAACCTGGTTTAGGATGGTTTAACCTTAAAAAAGTTTTTGTATCCTGGGAACAAACATTTGAGAGACAGGGGTAAGGAGCAAAAAGTAAGTGGACCAACTTTGTTATTGTAATTATTGAAAAGGGGGTCCTTGCAAATACTGAGGTTATGTGACTTTGTATAAAAACTTTGGTAACTCACAATCTTTATCTAGAGTAGCAGAGCAGTTTTTTTTTTCCTTCTTTTTTTTGTTTTTTGAGAAGTAAAAAAAAAAATAATAATAAAAATAATTTGAATAAATAAAAATAATAATAAAAAATCTTTCTACCCACAATCCAAAAACAGTGCAAAAAACTTAAATCAGCATGAGTATACAGTGTATATTTTGTGCTAAACATTTTAAGCAAAATAAAACCTTTTCTCTGTATTGATACAGGTCAAAGCTGGTCGTTCCATACTCCTTCAGAATGTGAGAGCGGAGGTATAAAAAAAAAAAGAAAAAAAAATTAGACTTATTGAGTCACACTGGCATGCCTAACATGAAAAGCGATCCTATTTTCTGAGAGCGAGGGAGAGAGAAAGAGTAGAAATATTTCATTAAGAAGCATCTGACTCCACTCTGAGTGCTGCCTCTCTCCTGCTTATCCCTGAGAAGCCATATTTCCAGCCTGTTATGGGACCATAAATTACCTATTGACTACCTTATTATGCTTATTGGATTTGCTGTGATCAGGAGGGTTATTGAGGTGTCAGGTGCGAGTGCCAGGGCTGATAGAGCTTGCTTGGATGCCAGATGCTGCCAGAGAGAACTTAGAAGCCCATGCGGTGCCCGAATGAGTACGTAGCCTGATGTAATCGAGGAAGTTGATAGTTCTAATGGAAGGAGTGGGAGCTTCATTTGGTGCCAAACTGGCACTCATCTACAGATGCTCTCTTATGGAGATTTATCTGAGCCAGCAGAACTTAGAGACGATCTTCCTGTCTAGAATGGGCATAGTGGCTGTGGTTAGCATTACTGGGTTTGTAAAGCCAATTTGGCAAATTGGACTGGTTAGAATGGCTACAAATGCATGATGACAATGCCTGTGCTAAAAATAGGTCATATTGGTCATATCCCCAAATAAAAAATTGGGCTTGCATAGCTAGCTATAAGGATTTGTGTTAACGTACATGCGTGGAGAATGTTTCAGGGCTATTGCTTACAGTTCAGTTTGATGTTACCATGTTGCTAAGCTTATAATTCGATACTCTAAAAAGCAGTAAAATAAGCCTACATAGCATTTAGAAAAATTGGACGAAGTAATACATTTTTTAGTAGATGGAACCATTTTTGTTGAAAATGCAAAACTTACATTAAATTAAATAAGTTTGTTATTAATTTCCCTTGAATCCGTCCACCATTTTGGACAATTATCACTAAGCTCATAATAGTGGACAAGTAAAAAAAAAAAAAAAAAAAACCTGAATATTAATTAAATTAATAACTAAGTCACTCAAATATCTGCATTGTATCACAGTTTGAAAATAATCATAAGACATAATACTATTGTAACAATTCAAGGTCGGGCAAGGAGGAGGCGGGAACCAGCTGAACAGTCAACATATAGGTTTAATGATATAAATGAACTTAAAACAACATAAAGCGTAAATGAACACAGACACACATGCAGCGCGGTGTGCGTGTGTCTCTCTCTCTCTCTCGAACTAGCGCCTCCGGCTCCCCTTTATCTTTCTCTCCTGCTGATCAGCTGATTCAGTGCCGGCTATGCACCAGTATGGCCCGGCCACGCCCTCCTCCTCGTCACACACCTCCCCCGCCCAATCAGGCCAGGGCGCCACCAGTCTGACTAACTCCCCCCAATCTCTGGAGGGGAGATGCTGCCCTTCTGGCCGTTCTGTCAGCCGGTGGTCCACCCTGCCTCCTGTGAACCAGGGGGAGAGACGAGGGGAGGCGTGGGGAGAGGGAAAGGGCGAGCGGAGACACACAGAGAGAGAGAGGAGAGAGGGAAGAACTTGCTTGCTGGCTCCCAGACGCACTGTCGCCCAGTCCTCAACCGCTCCTCTGCCCTCTGGCGGACACCAGCTCCCTCATCCCCTGGCGGACAGCAGCGAATCCTCCGGCCCCTGGCGGACGGAACTGCTCCTCCCCTTCTTCGGCGGATGGCAGCGGTTCCTCCAGCTCTTGGTGGCCGGCAGTGACCCCTCCGTCCCCAGGCAGACGGCCACAGCAGCTCCTCTGCCGGATGGCAGTGGCGAGGACTCCGCAACAGCGCATACCTCCTCCTTCCTGCGTTTCGGCACCACTGTAACAGTTCAAGGTCGGGCAAGGAGGAGCCGGGAACTGGCTGAACAGTCAGCATAAAGGTTTAATGATATAAATGAACTTAAAACAACATAAAACATAAAGGAGCACAGACACACACGCAGCGCGGCCAAGTGCATCTCTCGCTCTCTCGAACTGGCACCTCCAGCTCCCCTTTATCTTGCTCTCCTGCTGATCAGTTGATTCAGCGCCGGCCGTGCACCATCACGGCCCGGCCACGCCCTCCTCCTTGTCACAACTATATAATCATCCGCTCTGTATATAGACAAACACCTAAATGTACAGATACATCCTTGGATGCACTGGGACACATCATCAGTGATGTATCCTGGGGTCATAGGGTGTTTTGGGTCTTGCAACATCAGACAACCTCACCCAGGTGACCCAGCCAGGGTTGATCAGACCCCAGCTTGTGTCCCAGCAGCATTGGTCCATGAGTCCCCCCTCTTTATCCAGAGCCATCTGGAGGCTCTTTCAGCAACCTCAGTAGTGGTTCTTATGACTCTTTCTTCACGGTTCCCCTAATGCCTAGCAGTGAGTAGACTTTGCAGAGTGAGTGGCCAGTGAAGCCTCTGCATCCCACTTCTATGGGTGCACAGCTAGCCCTCCATCCCTGCCTCTGACATTGCTCCACTTGCTTCTGGTACTTAGCATGCTTTCTCAAGTGAAGCAAAAATTTCCCTTTTACTCATATACTCTTTAAATTCATCCATAAATAACCAGAGTGCTCTACTGTAATTTAAACTAAAAATAAGTGGGATGCTACTCATATTCAACAGAGACAGTTCACGTAGCAACTAGGGATGCCACGATTGTACGGTTTTAATATTAACCACAATTAAAAATGTCACAGTTAATTTAACCGTAAGAATTTGGAATCCATGGTTAAAAACCGTGAAATGCTTTATTTACACGTGGCAAAAATATTATTATATAATATATAAATATATAATATAAAATAGTTATTCATAAGATTTTGTAAGCCTAAATGTGAAAAAACTCTTGTGCATGTGTGGGTACTGGAGCTGTTGCTATGGTTATGGACGATGGCCACGTGGCACTTGGCCAGATTTCGCAGACTGAACATGAACTTTCAATTCACGTGAAACTGGGGCTACTACACACAAACTCCAAAATATAACAGAGGAATTCGATCTACCAGACTCATAACCACCAAAAAAGCGGCTGTTTGGGAGCATTTTAATGACTAATGTAAAACATGTAGAAAGAAGTCATAGAAAGATAAACATCCTATAAATGGGACAGGATGCTCCACTAGTTGTCCAAAAAATAAGCTAGTAAGTTTAATATTTTTAGCTGTGGTGATATTAAAGTGATGAATTAAAAGATGCAACTTTTTGTAATGTTTAAACATGCTGACAGCGGTGAGTAAACTTTGAAAAGTTGGGTCTTAAATCGTCCTCATTATTTAAAGCATTGCTTCTGTACAAATTCACCGCATTAAACAATAAATGTAAATTTGAGTCATTATCGGACTTTAAATTGCCTGCTGTAAGCAATGTTCTTGTTATTATGCATATTTCACAGGTTTATTGTGTTGTGGACAATATTTTTTATTCGATTCTTTATGTTGGGGTGTCTGACAGAAAACGAATTGCTTTAATAAACTGTTGTAGAGGAAAACAAAAAAAAAACATTGGATGCCATGAACTAGGCTACATGTTGCGCACCCACAATAATCTTACATTTACACACTTTTGAAGCACTCTGGTTACACTGAAGCACATCGAGCTTGGGATACACATAAGCGGTGTCATGCCCTAGATTGGAGCTTTTATTATATACCTCCAATTAATTTTTTTGTGTATTTATCAGTTTTCTTATTGTAGGGCTGCCCTTAGCATCCACATATCCCCCAGAAAAGATGCTCAATTGTGATATGATATGCATTTTTGCATCAGTGCTGTTGCATAATAAGAACATTTGCAAATACTCATAAAACCGGTTAACCTCAGTAATCTAACCATCAAAAACTCACACCGTGGCAACCCTAGTAGCAACACATATTGCATATGTTCGTGAAGAATTCGGTTTGACTCTGGGTTGTGTCACCCTAATATTTAAATGAAAGCTACGCCACACTCTCAGAAAAAAAAGGTACAAGGGCCTTCACTGGGGTGGTACTAGTTAAAATTTCCTACTCTTTTTGGGTACATATAATTGTAACCTTAGGAACCTTTGTGTACCTTTGAAGGTACATTATATGTTTTGTTCCTCTGGGAACCAAAAAACGTACATTTTTGTCACCTTAAATGCACAAATATTTACTCAAAACAAGGGTACCACCCTAGTGATGGTGTTGTTCCTTAAACTCTACTTTTTTAAAGACCAAACAAAAAAACTATTGACAATGAGTGTTTACTTGCTCATCAATACGCTGATAATTACCAAAAATCAGCTTATTCAAAAAATTGACAACGTAAGAAATCGTGTTTACCACTTGCGCACATTAAGCCGGTAACAATGCCGGTGAAAGTGCTTACATGTGACGCAAATTTGGGGTACTTTGCTAAAATGTACATGCCGTGCCGATCGGTTTATGCTTAAACCGTAAATGAGCTTATCCCGAGAAAAGGAAAACTGTTTAAGGCGTTTACAATACCTTACATGCTGTCGGCTCATTAAGAATAATCTGTGTAAGTCCGTGCATGTAAATGTACTCAATTAAAGGCCTAAGGTCCAACATTGGAAATGGCACATATTCAATACTAAATTGACTCAAAAGGTTCATCAAGGTCCCTTAATGATATTTGAAAGTCTTTTAATAATTGTACGAATGAAGTAATTATACATACAGATTATCATAAACAAAATAATTTACAAAACCAGAACTCTTACTGTTTTAGCATTTAGCTGTTTGATCAAACCATAAAGAGACTAAATGGTAAAACATCATGTTCAACTCATTTCATCTATTCGTTTTTTATTTAATGTGGCATCAAACTCACTTACGGTGTCTTAAATTCAGGTTTCATTACCCTGGAACTGTGTGGTTCCTTTCACAGCTACCAGTGGCTGCAAAACTTCATTACCAATATGCTCTACAAATATGCTTTCTGCACGCTCATTTAGAAACGAGAGAGATCGTTTAGCAGACCGCCGTGTGTTGTAATGGAGTTCTCACTCTAGTTGCCGAGAGAGAAGGACAGGCAGAAATTAGAAAAAGAGTGAGAAAATGCATGAGAATTACAGACGGGAGTGGTGAGGAGGGACCACAGGAACTCATTAGACAGGCCTGTTAATTGAGTCGGTGAGATGGAGCATGGAGTGTGTTTGTCTGAGGAGCAGATGACCTTCAGCACAGACATTGGCATTAATTAGCGTTCTGTGCTCAGGTGAACTCTAAGCCAAATGAGGAGGACTGGACTGCCTTTTCAGGTTTAATGCAGTCTCTCCTTAAGTGTTCTTTGTAATGTCTTTCAGTTATGGATAAAGTTGCTGATGACTGAATGCAAACATTTGGCTAGCTGTGATGGAGAGCCATTAACTTTTCTTATCTTGTATTTAAGTTAACATTAAAATGCTGTTCACAATTCATTTTACTTCCATTATCTGATGAGTAGTTCTAATATAGGCTACATGGAAAATTCCAATTCATCACAATGGCAGTTGCTCGGCTGACGCATGCAGCCCCAGAAATCCATGACTTGGATGCTGCCATCTTTGCTTAATGGATATTCAGTTTCTGATTTTTTTATTTATTTTTTATTTATTTATTTTTTTAACCAATCATCTGAATCGTATATGCCATGTGACTGATCACTCTAGAACAGGGGTGTCCATACTTTTTCTAATGGTGGTCAGGTTCAAAAACAAATAAGTTGTGGGTCGCACCATTGTAATAATAATAATTAAAAAGGCTAGATGCCACTATTGCATCATCTTTATATGGTATGCTTAATATTATGCAAATTTTAATCTCATTTTGTGTTGATAAAGGATATTTCTCTCACCAAGAACACTTGTAATAGAACAGTAATGCAGGGTCAGAAATTAAGGGGTGCCCGGGGCAAAAATGCCCCCAAAAGTGACAAAAAAATGCCCTAAAGTTCAAATGTGGGGGCAAACAAAAGCAGTGGTTTCTGTTTTTTAATTTATACCATCTGATAAAGTTCTTAAAATTCTACTTTAAGAGTAGCATTACACACTATCACATAAAATATGTTTTGAATAAAAGAATGACACAGTACATTTTATATGTTTAGAAACAATGCCCTCATAAACATAAAAATTCCCTTGAAAATTATATCCATGGGGCAGTTATTGGCCTCTTTATGGAAAAGTTAATTCTGACAGTGTAGTAATGTAACAAATATTATACTGGGTAAGAGCTTGTTACTTTCAATACCCTTGGATTTTGCATTTTAATTTTTTGACGTCCATTCAGTGTCACTGCAAAGCACAAGCAGTTTTGGGTGTGATGCATAACACTAATCAGAATATGTTTCATTTTCCTGCTATGAAGTTTTTCAAGGAATAACTCCTTATTTATTAGTAATTCAATCTCTGTCCTGTTGTTACTTGTGTTACAAATAAGGTTTTAATTTGACCAAAATGATTGCTCTCCCTTTATTTGGTTGATAGGCAAGTGCGAGCTGAGCACGCGCAGTACAGCAGTCCTTACACTTACTGTAAATGGTGCTGAGAAGTCCGTGAATAATTTTTCTTGTTTCAATAAAACATCAAAACGAACCAATTCACAACAATTAATAAACTTTCCAGCGCTGCAGAAGAGATTCTAGGAGAGTGTTCTCGGCTCTGTGCATGCTCAATAAACTCGGTGCAGCAGGTCGTGCTACACAACGGCAGCTCTACTCAGTTGTACGATGCGTGGTATCAGGACATTTTATCGAGAACAAGTACATGAGCAAAGTATCTAACCCAATACCAGTCCTATAACAAACACATCATTCTTTTTGCATGGCGCTTCAGCCGTGGAAATCTGGAGGAATCCAAACTCCTGAACTCTTCCAATGGATGAAGCTGGTGGCAACTAAATAGAACACATTAGTGGAGACAAATGAGCTGTGATATGTGGCTGTACGTGATAGCGACACCCAGTTTTCAGAATATTAATTTCATATAATTACTCAATAGTGGGCCAAATTATGTTCTATTTCCAAAATCTCTCACGGGCCACATCAGAGCAGTCGGCAGTCCTCAGGTGGCCCTTGGTCCATAGTTTTGACACTACTGATCTAGAACTTCAGAAAAATTACCCTTTAAAGGGATAGTTCACCCAAAAGGAAAATCCTGTCAACATTTACTCACCCTAATTTTTTTTTCCCAAACCCATATGACTATTTCTTACACGGAACACAAAAAGAGATGTTAGGCGGAATGCTATTTGCAGTCACCATTCACTTTCATTATATCTTTTTTTTTTTATACAATAAAAATAAATAGTGACTGAGGCTAACATTTGGTGTTCCACAGAAGAAAGAATCAAGAGTGAATTGGATCAGAGAAAAGTGTGTGTGCCTGTCTGTTTTCGTCTTTCAGATTTTTTAAAGATATTCTCTGTAAATTATCATTTTGTTTTTTTAGGGATGCTGCTGCCAGAGTTTTGCTCATACGCAGTAATAGCACAACACAAATAGAGCGAGAGCTTAGATCTGTGTTTGCATTTTTTATCATCACCTGTCTGATTCCCTTTGAGTGCAAATGACAAATCCATGGTTCTTTATTCAGCTAAAACTGCATGTTTGTTTATTTATATATCAAGCGACGTCGTGAACAGATTTAACAGAAAAAAAAAAAAAAAACACAAAGCCATTGCTCTGACAGAAAAACATTTTGAAAAAGGTTTTTAGTGCTATTATTTAGCTAAATGTGAGTGATAAATGGAAGCTGAAAACTGGAACTGGAAAAGAAGAGAATAATGAACTGACAAACAGAACTTTTGTTAAATTCTTTAAAGAATATGATAATATGCTGTTGATGACACTACAGGAGAATAAAAGCTATTTGATGATGCTTTAGGAGAAAAGAAAATCTATAGGGTTTTTTTTTAGCCACATTTACTCTGTCGACCAATTCAGATTTTCTCGCTTGTATCTAGCACAGACCGGATCTTGTTGAATACGTGCAAACAGCAAACATACTTATGAGATTGGATATTTAGTTCAATTTAGGACACTTTTGTGATTTATACATAATACAATGATATAAAACTGATATCTGGTCATCTGACCTACATGTAAACACTTGTATCTATTCATTGTCTTGTAAAAAGTCACCAAATCTATTAACTTGTGTGATCCACTGGTGCAGACCAGTTTTCACTAAAGTGAAAAGAATCAAACATTGGATGTGTCAAAATATCCATTAACTTGTGCAATCCACTTATAGCACAGCGCAGATCAGTTTGGACTAACTTGAATTTAAACAAACAGGACAAAACATCGGGTGAATTGAAATATTGCCAGTTTACGAGCACCACCTGCTCAGACCAGTGTCTAATTTAATCCACATTTAAAGGTGCAGTATGTAACGATTTTCATGTAATATTTGCCTTTTTTTATTTATTTTTTGCCAATGTGTGAACAGCTTGTAATGCAGCTTAAAAAATGAGCCCTTCCCAGACTTCCTAGGTTGCCTATTAAAGCCTGTAGACTGATTTTCATGCTAAGGGAGTGGGTCGCTTTTGCCAGGAAAATCCAAAGGATGTGACGTTTATACGCGCTCCCGAGAGCCTTCTACTGAATCCCGTCTGGCTAAGTGGGAACGTGATTGTGGTCGAGCAAAAGTAGAGTGGACATCGGCAGAGCATTTGATTCCTCGAGGGACCTTCGTTCGGTTTTGGGGATCAAAACCGACCCTGAATTGGCGTTCTTCTTATTGGACAGGTAAGTTTACATCACTGCAAAGCATGTGAAATATACTGCCATAAGTATTGATCTGTGTAATTTTAGCTAACTTGATCTTGCCTGCTAACGCTGACGAATTGCAAGCTACCTTGCTTCGTAACTTTCATATAATTTCAACGATCTTCCCTTTAAACTAAAAGTCAGGTATACAGGAGAAATTTAAGCAAATATTCTGGTTTCTTGATCGTAGTACAACATATGGCATACAAAACATACAATAGTGCAACATAACAGTGCAGTGCAACAGCACTGTCTGGTATAGTTCGGTAGTATGTAGCTGTATGTGTGTATCAGTATGCTATGTTAGCTGATAAGTAGTTTTAATTTAGTCTCAAAGCTTGTAGTATAACAATCATAACTGTGTAATTATGCTACCTCATCTGTCAGTATGATGCCAGTGGATCACGTTCAGTCTCTTTGTACATTACGTCATTGTTTTGGTCGATGCTCGCTCGTGTCCCTATGGAGTGTGCGCACGAGCACGAGCAACAGGTAGCTGGCTGCAGTTCACTTAACGGCCACAGGTGTCATTAATAACAAGGGTTTCTGAATCTAACATACTGCACCTTTAAATGACCAGGTGAACAACCTTATTAAATAAAAGTGGATTTGTGCAGAAAATCGTAACTGGGCATTTTTGCATGCAATGCGAACATATTCTATTAGAGTCAGTTCAGAGTTAAACCTTTACCGTTTTTAGTCGTGGTGATATATGCAAAGAAAAAAAGAAAAATGGAAATGAATTTTGGTCAAAACAAGGTTCTGACCTTTAAAAACAATGAGTGACTAATGGGTTCAGTAAACACTTGACCCTTTACAAAGAGAGGTCAGAGGGCCATAAGGTTACACAAATGGCAGAGGTTTGATTTGTTGAATGTATAACGTTTGGATGAGCTGTAGTTTAACAGAGAAAAAAACTAAAAAACACACACACACATACAGCTAAATGTCATTTGTTTGAACACAGCATATTGTTTGGCAATATTTTCCACAGGCAGCCTTGCAGATAAAGTTCAGTATACAGGAAGGCTGTTCCGGTCCAGTGTGTTAAATTTAAGGTGTTTGTGATTGCTGTCAGATTGTGGGTTTCAGGCATGCCATTTCATGAACACAGGAGAGAAGATCGCTGCAGGGTGGACATTTTTTCTGCTTAAATGGTCCATATAACCAAAATCAATGAGAGGTCGACTCATTAATTAAAGTCAAATGATGTTGCTCACCCTCATGTCATGTGTTTATTAGAGATTCAAAAACACAATAAAAGTAGATTAACAGTGAATATTGACTTGCATTCAGTCTGTTTGTCACACAAAGCTAGTGCATAGCTTCGTAAGACTTACAAGCATACAAGTCGGAAGACTTACAAGACTTGCATAGCGTACAAGTCATTTGGACTTCTTTTATGGTGCTTTAATTTTGTTTGTTTTTTGTCCTTTTTGGAGCTTGACTGATTTAGACACTATTGTTGTATTGAAAAGGGCTGAATAAAGTTTATTCAAAAATCTCTTCTGTTCCATGGGCGAACTATTCCTTTAATAATTAGACCCCTATATGTGTTTGTATACATCAGGGGTTTTCAAACTTTTTGATGCCAAGGACCTCCAAATATGATGATCCACTTACGAAGGACCCCCTGTTTGAGAAAAATAGTAAACATGAAATTATAAAGACATGTTGTTTGCAAAATTAAATAACTGGCATTTATTAGTGCCATTGTACTAAAGCAAAATTAATTATTATTACGATTTGATATGTAAAACATTTACTTTTTATTCAGTTGACCGTGTGTCTATTATAGTTATGTAATATGTTTATACCCGAAGAGAAACATTTTTAAATTAAATTCAAATTTATTTGTATAGTTCTTTTCACAATAGATTTTGTTTTTAAGGCCGCTTTAAAGAGTATAGTGAAGTACAGTCTTTTAATAATATATGAAATTCTATGCTGGTTTGTTTTTATTTCTTACTGTTGTTAAAACAAACAATGGCTGTCAATAGAATAAAATAATTGCTATTAATCTCATGCTTTCAGAATGAACAGTAATAATGTCAAATAATGTCGACATTGTTTTTTCTCCGTGGACCCTCTAAGACCCCCTTGTGGACCCCTGGGGGTCTTCGGACCCCAGTTTGAAAACTCCTATGATAACACCCTTAATCGCAATGGACATTGAGCGATTAACAGTCAAAGTAATGCAGTGTATGACCTAATTTTCCACAGAGATGGTGATCACATTCACATCACACTCAAAGTATTGAAATCTGAGAATCCCTCACTCCCACTCCTTCACTTCTCTCGCTCTTACTCACCATCTTTATTTCTTAAAGACCCCAGAAAACTCAACATTAGAGTTCACATTTGTTAGCTTTGATTTAGTATCAATATGCTAGTTTTTTCATAAGAGTAGACAAAATTGACCTTTAGCAGATCAAAAAGCACCTTGTTCTCAGAGGCAACCATTTAATTGTGCATAGTTAAGATAGCAAAAGTAAATAGGCTTATAAATTACAGCTTTTCAAAAGGAATAGAAAAAACACTTCCAATATCTTTAGCTGTTGATGTTAAAGGGTGTTTTTCCAATCCAACTCTGCAGTATTTGACACAAATTCATCTGTCACTTGGTGGAAACTAGCCAAATTAGGCAGATGCCAACATGGACAGGTTATGTGACATGCCCTCATCCTTAAAGAGCACCTATTTTGGTTTTTCAAATATTACCTTTCATGTAGTGTGTTATATACGTAGCTGTTTGTGAATGTAAAAAATTCTGCAAAGTTTCAAAAATCAAAGTGCACGACAAATGGAGTTACTGACTCCCAAAAGAAAGAACCGATTCTGAACACCTGAAACGAGTCATTAGTAATTCCAGACTTACTTCCTGTACTAACCTACGTAATTTGGTATCAAAAAACCCGCCTCTGGTCTTCATTGGCTGCTCGCGAACAGCTTTGATCCGCCCTCAAACACTACACTAAGCGGCAGACCAATCACAACAGACTGGAACATCTGACCAATCAGAGCAGAGTAGGCTTTCTGAAAGGAGGAGTTTAGAATGAATCCTTTAGAACGGATCATTGAACGAGTCGTTTTTGACACTGGAAAAAAGGTAATGCTGCAATTTAAATTATGAGCAAATTAAAGTGTTTTTTGTCCTTGGATGCATGTAAATCTATTGTATGAGACCTTTAAAACAAAATTAGGCACGTTTAAAAACCATAATAGGTGCATTTTAAAAACCATGAACAATACCTTCAATGAGGATAAACATGGTTTTGCGCTGTGAATTATAGGCTGTGGAGAGAATTGATATTCATGAGACATTTAGAAACCAATAATAAACCTTTTAACACATTTCAATGTTTGGTTTTAACATTACATTTAAGGGCATTTTTGTATTTTGTGGACAATTTGGTACTGTGCTGGGTTGCCACTTGACATGTATAAAATCTGGGTCTTGCAGCACAACCAGTTGAGAGCCACTGCTTGAAAAGTTTCAATGTTTGCCATGAGTTTACCCACCTCCTTTGGCCACACAAGCTTCATCTTGGCTCTCGCTCAGGATCTGAGCTCTTAAATCAATAGCATAACTCAAAGAGATGGAGCCGACACAGAGGCTGAGAGGCTGAAATACACAGTTTATAACTCTAAGCATATTTTCTGCCATTATTTAAAGATGTGATCAAGGTGTTAATAACTCTTCACAGTGGGTGGTGCCATCCTGACATGAAGAGTGTTTGAAGGGTGTGAAGGTGGAGGGGATAAGCAACTAACAGACACACTCACAGGGTTGTGGCGGTACAACTGCAACTAGAAATGAGTCAGCTGGTAGAGATTTCTGTGTGGATATCAGTAGGCAGAATTGCTCACATTATTTCCAAAGAAACATGGGAGTAATGTGAAAATGCAAAGCAGGCATGTCCCAAATAAGTAAAGACAAGGACGAACTTATTATTAAAGCTGAAGAGTGTAATTTTTACTGTGTTAAAATACTTTTACCTATCCCAACTTAAAGTGCATTGAAAAGGATAAGTAAGCCATTTGCAAGTTATTATATAATGTGAGTCCTATTCATTTGTTAGAAATAATCTTATCTTTTGTTTTGCACCCATCAAGTTTCAAATGAAAAGAGAAAACAGTTTTTCAGTATTTTGAAAAATGTATCTTGCATTTGTAAAGTCTTTTATTCCCTGGATTATAAAAAAAATAGGCACTACCTTGTTTATTTAAATAGATTTTTCACCCAAAACTGAAAATTCTGTCATCATTTATTCACCCTTATGTTGGTCCAAATACATATTACTTTCTTAAATTTAGTCATTTTCTTTTTTCTGTGAAACACAAAATTAAAATTTTGGGCAGGACTCAGAACCTCAGTCACCATACAGTTGTATTGCATTATTATCCATACAGTGAAAGTGAATGGTGACTGAGATTAAAATTCTGCCCAATATCTCATTTTGTGTTCTACAGAAGAAAGAATAGATTTGGAACAACAAAAGGGTGAGTATATAATGACAGATTTTTAAAAATTATATATATATATATATATTGTGGTGGTGGGGGTGTGTGGTCGAGCATTAGTGTGTGGATGGAAAGCGAGATCGGGAGATGAGAACGGTAAGGATTGTCACCTGTTTATAATGAGTCTAACACCTGTTTCTTGTCCTAGTAAGGGTGCAGGAGAGTTTAACAGGAAGCCAGATGCCGGAGAAGAGAGAGAGAGACTGACACGCCTGTCCTTTGCGTGTGCGTGTGTGCGTCGGTACATCTGAGTGTTACGCTGAAGTTGAGTGTGGTGGAAAGCCCGATTTAAGCTGCTGCTGGAAGGCTGTATTTTTTTGTTTGAGAGTGTAAATAAACATGATATGTGGACTGATCACCCAGCTCCTGCTTTCTCCTTTTATGAACATTGTTACTTATATATGTGTGTGTGTGTGTGTGTGTGTGTGTGTGTGTGTGTGTGAGATGAGGAGGAGGGCGTGGCCAGGCCGTGAGGACCGCTTGGTGCGTCTCTCTCTCTCTCGAACTGGCATCTCCGGCTCCCCTTTATCTCACCCTCCTGCTGATCATCTGATTCAGCACCGGCCATGCACCCTCACGGTCCGGCCATGCCCTCCTCCTCATCACAGTATATATATATATATATATATGTGTGCAATTATCTGATCAGCCAATCGTGTGGCAGCAGTGCAATGCATAAAATAATTCAGATACGGATCAGGAGCTTCAGTAAATTTTCACATCAACCATTAAAAAAATTTGATCTCAGTTATTTCAACCGTGGCATGATTGTTGGTGCCAGACGGGCTGGTTTGAGTATTTCTGTAATTGCTGATCTCCTGGGATTTTCATGCACAACAGTCTCTAGAGTTTACTCAGAATGGTGCCAAAAACAAAAAAACAGTGGCAGTTCTGTGGACGGAAACGCCTTGTTGATGAGAGAGGTCAATGGAGAATGGCCAGACTGGTTCGAGCTGACAGAAAGTCTACGGTAATTCAGATAACCACTCTGTACAATTGTAGTGAGCAGAATAGCATCTCAGAATGCACAACACATCGAACCTTGCTAAAACAGCAGAAGACTATGTCAGGCACTTTATAAGGACCATAGTGTTTCTAATAAAGTGCTCAGTGAGTGTATAATTACTATAGATGAGATGGTGAAACAAGATTACCACATGTAGGCATCCACATACACAAACACATGTGCACCACTTATGCCAAAGAAAATGGCTGACCAGCACTGTCCACTTCTCGCTTAATTTTCCATGCTCATCTTCTGCTCACCCAATTCGCAGTTAGACATAACATTCATCTGTAAATGTATACTAATGTAGTGTGGAGGGTATTGGTGTGCCCTTGGCAAAAAGTGGACTTGGCGTCGTGGGCCAAGTGTGCCCATAAATCGCACTAGCGGCAGTTTTACTGCCAGTTGTAAATAGACGATCCTGCCATTTTTTACGACAGCTATCACTAACTCATTCTTATTCTTATTGCCTCTCAAACACCGCCGATGGCCTGCCTACCACTCCCAGTGCCGGCTCTTCTGTGCTGACCAAACTTCTAATGGCAGAGCGATTTATGTCAATGGTGTAACTGTGCCTTTAACAAGCACTGCAGAATTGAATTGAATCACTTGTTTTCTTGTTCATAATGACACTTAGGGACGCAGGCAGAGAAAGACAAGTTTTGCACTAAATCTAAGTGGCTTTGGTGATTTTTTAAAAGCGAGATATTTGGAAGATGAACAAGGAAGATGAGGTTTTATGTACAGTATGTAGAATCGACAATGTTTTAGGACCTTTAAAATATCCAGTTTTAGGTCAATCATCTCCCAGTAAATGGAAAAACATTTGTAGCAACTGTTTTGCACAAATCTTTAAATGACTGAGGCAGTCATTTGCACTTTTGCAGTCATTTGCATTGATGCACTTTCAGCCATTTTGCTAACTCCAGCCACACGTCTTCTCTCCAAAATCCTTCACTTCAAAGACACGTCAACAAACCTGAACAAGCCAAATGATTCACAGGCAGAGAATGTTTCTTACTGGCTAGTTTTTCCGATTTGCTAAAATCAACAGGACCTATTTTGCTGTCAACAAGGCCTGTTACAGAGACAGGTGTGATTTCTAACTGATATCCGTCAAGTAACTGGGACATTTTATGTATAAAAAAAATATACATAAATATTGCTGATATTTTATTTTTGGGTTATATATTTTGGCTCTGTTCCAAAACATGTCTATTGCCTAAATAGACAGCTGCCTTATAAGGGAATATCCTAACTGAAGTGTAACCTCATTAGTGACTTATTTTCAACTCTTTACATTGATTTACAACTCAGTATGGGTACTGCTGAAACACTGGAATCATGACATCTTTTTGAAGTCTTTTTTAGAATCGACTTGGTACCGAAGTACTGGTATTTTTAATATCCTTACATTTAACTATTTTATCTAATCTTTCTGAGATGGAATAAAATACAAGTATATTTATAATCTGCATTTCTCTCGCTTCATTCGCCATTTTGGATTTTTCACAAGAAGATACGTATCTTAGAAGGCAGTGCTTTACTGTCTACTTTTTAGAATAGCCTATGTGCCTTAACATGCCCTTGATAACGTCAAAAATACTGTCTATATAAGCAGCTCACTAGGTTTTAGAACAAAGCGATGTGTACAGTATAGGTATACTGTATTTGCACTTCAGCTTATATTGAGTGAATGTGCAGATTTCCCTTCCTGATGTCTCATATGTACAGCTGTGAGAGCAGTAGTCCATATTTTATTGTAGATTTGATGTCTTATTCATGTGGACTGGCTGGTGAAGCCATGCAGTGGTAGTCCTCTTCTACATATTATTCAGTGGCTTTTTCGGCTATAGGACGACTTACACTGAGGATGTTGTTTTTGTGCTGACACCAGGTGTCACAGTAAGTTCTGTTGACATGTTGAGATTTCTGTGTTTGCGACATTAGGCTGTCAGGTGGTAGGATATATCTCACTCTTAAACACACACACACACACACACACACACACACACACACACACACACACACACACACACACACACACACACACACTCACACTCACACTCACACTTCAGCCAGTGTCACCTGTTGGTCAGTTCATGTTTGGAATAGTGTACACCTACCATGTTTTTATATCATTGTGGGGACTCTCCATAGACTTCCATGCATTTTATGGGTTTTATACAGATCTAATGATAATTTCTATCCCCTAACCATAACCCTACCCCTAAACCTAACCCTCACAGAAACCTTTTTGCATTTTTACATTTACAAAAAAACATCATTTAGTATGTTTAATAAGCCATTTCCCTCATGGGGACCACTTGGCTGGTGCAAATATTTCCATTTTTATTTAAATAATTTCCAAAACCAGACGTCACTCGCAGAATATGTAACAATGTTACATTTGCTACATATGACAACAATGTACAATACTACGGTATTAAATGTTTATTGTTGAATAATGGCTTCATTTGTAATAATAATAATAATAATAATAATAATAATAATAAAGAGAATGCAGTATTCAGTATGTGGTAAGCTTATTTTCCATTCCTGGTCAGGCTGGTCTGGTTTGCTGGTTTAAAAGGGTTTTGAGCAGTTGTCAGCTTGGGGAGACTAGCTGGCCGACCAGCTAAACCAGCTGAACACCAGCTTGACAAGGCTGGAAGACCAGCTTAAACCAGCTAAGACCAGCAAACCATCTTAGACTGGTTTGAGCTGTTTTGTCAGCAAATATCTGATATGAATAATTGTTCCAAAGGATGCAATCATATAAATTGCTCTACCAAAAAGCAACAAAAAAGCAATGTGGACCAAAGCTCACTCATTATAACAGTATATGAAAGCTATTGAAAATATTGATTCGCAAAACCCATTAAGACTGAACGACTCAGAGAGGCACGAGCAGTATTGTTCCCTCCAGAGAACTTGGCTAAACAAGTCATAATTTGAATTTTAGTTTAGCCACTCGCATTGTTCAGTTCAACTTCTTCAATGTGTGCTGAAACAAATGTTTTTTCATGTTTCAATGGACCCTGTGCAGCTTTGGAAATACAGGCACTTTGTTTCCAAAGTTGAGTTTGTTAGTTTTATAGCAATGTATAAGAACAAGTCCATTTGTAGGATTAAAATTCATAAACCAGAGTACTTGAGGCTAATAATAGCCGCTGTCACAGCCGTTGTTATTTCCTGCGTCGGAAGTCACTCTGATTGTTGAGAATTCTAATTGGAATGTTAATCGGAAGCCAGATGGTATAATGCTGGAGAATTATTATTATTTCAGTACTGCATAACAGTAATTTGTACAAAGGCAAACAACCAAATTGGGTCCGGTACGGATTTGCAAACCATGCTTCTCTCATATGAGAAGAGAAAGCAGTGATGGATGTTTGGATTTTAGAGACAGAGAGAGAATAGATTTGCCAGTATCTTGTAGAGCAGTTGCCTGAGCTGAGAAACTAGTTACAAAAGAGGCAGATTAGAAGCACATTTCATGGTGAGCCATCAAGAGCCAGGCCTTGCTTTGGGAAAAAAGGACTTTGGCTTACCCCTTTAGTCTTTTTTTCTACTTCTTGTTTAATTTCATGCACTTTTAGTCCTGTGGACTTCTAGAAAGTAAAGTGTTGCAAAAACATCTATTTATTTATTTTATTTTTTATATTTGTCTACTGGCAATGTCCAACAGTGTATGTACATGAATCAGATGTAATTTTTTTCTGAATGTCATGAAAATTCCAACCACAGTGTCATTTCCAAATCTGTATTGGGTTTAATAGAATTATGTGCTGGAAATGTTGATGATGGAAATGACATTTTTGAATGTTTTTTAAATATAAGGTTTATTTAAAGAGCAACTATTATGGTTTTTCAAATATTACCTTTCATGTAGTGTGTTATATAGCTGTTTGTGAATGTAAAAAAAGTCTGCAAAGTTTCAAAAATCAAAGTGCACGAAATGCACTTTGACTCCCTTTCTTTTGACTCCCAAAAGAAAGAACCGATTCTGAACACCTGAAACGAGTCGTTAGTAATTCCAGACTTACTTCCTTGCGGACTCAAGATGGCGCCGAGTATGGCTGCTGCGTTGCGAGCTCCGACACAACATAGCAATGGTTTGTTTGTTTTGTTCACAATTCTTATGTTTTTTGTCTTGGATGTTGTCTGCCTTATTGTCTACGACAGACAGACACTTTTGGACATTGGTTCAGCGATCTCACACCGAAAACCGGACTTCACATTCCTCAATGCCGACCCGCTGTTTACAAACACGCAAGCGGAGCCCTTTGTCTGGGCAGCACGGCCGCGGAAACGCAGGAGGAATAGGGGAAACAGAGCCGGCGTTCTCATCAGAGTAAGACGCCGTGCAAATCGACCCCCGCTACCCACTATTCTACTGGCAAATATTCAGTCTCTGGATAACAAGCTCTGCGAGCTGAAAGCGCGGATCTCTTTCCAATGAGAGACGAGGGACTGCTGCATTATCTGCCTAACAGAAACTTGGATGTCTGCGGAGATTCCAGACTCAGACATTGAACCCGCGGGGTTCTCCGTGCACTGAGCGGACAGAGCGAAAGACCTCTCAGGTAAAACTAGAGGAGGTGGTGTATGTTTTATGATCAACAAATCCTGGTGTGATCAGAGGAACGTACATTCCATCAAGTCTTTCTGTTCTCCTGATCTGGAATTTCTTATGCTTCTGTGTCAACCAATCTGGCTACTGAGGGAATTCACAGCGGTCATTATCACTGCTGTGTACATTCCCCCACAAGCCGACACAGACCGGGCACTCAAGGAACTGTATGGGATTATAAGTGAGCAGGAAATCGCGCACCCTGAGGCCGCGTTCATTGTGACCGGGGACTTTAATAAAGCCAGTTTAAATCAGTCGCACCAAAATATCACCAGCACATTAGTTTCAACACACGAGGGGACCGGGTTTTGGATCATTGCTACTCTCCGTTTCGGGATGGCTACAAATCCCTCCCCCTCCCACCATTTGGCAAATCGGACCACTCTTCCATTCTGCTTCTGCCCGCTTACAGGCAGAAATTGAAACAGGAAGCACCCACCCTCAGAACGATCCAGTGCTGGTCGGACCAATCAGACTCTATGCTACAAGACTGTTTTGATCACACGGACTGGAAGATGTTCCGGTCCGCCTCTGATGACGACATCGAGCTTTACGCTGATAGCGTAATGTGTTTCATCAGAACGTGCGTAGAGGAAGTGATTCCGACCAGAACTGTACGAATCTATCCGAATCAGAAGCCTTGGATCAATAGCGATGTTCGCGCGGCACTTAATGTGCGGACCTCCGCTTTTAATTCCGGGAACGCGGAGGAGCATAAACAAGCCAGTTATGCCCTCTGAAAAACTATCAAAACAGCAAAACGCCAGTACAGGAGCAAGATTGAAGGATAGTTTAACACCACCAACTCTAGATGCATGTGGCAGGGAATTAACATCATCACGGACTTTAAAGGGAATAAAAACTCCGCCATGAACACCGCTGCCTCTCTACCGGATGAGCTAAATACTTTTTATGCTCGTTTCGAGGGAAATTACACCGCCCTCGCGGAGAGAGCTCTCGCGGCTGAAGCTACAGAGGTTAGCTCACTCTCCGTCTCTGTAGCGGATGTAACCCGATCCTTCCGACGGGTGAATATCCGCAAAGCCGCGGGCCCAGACGGCATTCCGGGCCACGTCATCAGAGTGTGCGCGAACCAGCTGGCTGGTGTTTTTACGGACATTTTCAACCTTTCCCTCTCTTTGTCTGTAGTCCCCACATGCTTTAAAACATCCACCATTGTGCCTGTACCAAAACAATCAAAAATAACTTGTTTAAATGACTGGCGTCCTGTTGCTCTGACCCCCATCATCAGCAAATGTTTTGAGAGACTAATCAGAGATTACATCTGCTCTGTATTGCCACTCAATCTTGACCTGCTGCAGTTTGCTTACCGCAACAACTGCTCCACTGATGATGCCATTGCATCTACAATACACACTGCTCTCTCCCACCTGGAAAAAAGAACACTTATGTGAGAATGTTGTTTGTAGACTACAGCTCAGCATTCAACACCATAGTGCCCTCCAAGCTAGATGAGAAACTCCGGGCTCTGGGCTTAAACAGCTCACTGTGCAGCTGGATCCTGGACTTCCTGTCAAGCAGACGCCAGGTGGTTAGAATAGGCAGCAACATCTCCTCATCACTGACCCTCAACACTGGAGCCCCGCAGGGCTGTGTTCTCAGCCCACTACTGTATTCCTTGTACACACATGACTGTGTGGCAACACATAGCTCCAATGCCATCATTAAGTTTGCTGATGACACGACGGTGGTAGGTCTGATCACTGACAATGATGAAACAGGCTACAGAGAGGAGGTGCACACTCTGACACACTGGTGTCAGGAGTACAACCTCTCCCTCAACGTCAGTAAGACAAAGGAGCTTGTGGTGGACTTCAGAACAAAAGACAGAGAACACAGTCCCATCACCATCAATGGAGCACCAGTGGAGAGAGTCAGCAGCTTCAAGTTCCATGGTGTCCACATCACTGAGGAACTCACATGGTCCGTCCACACTGAAGTCGTTGTGAAGAAGGCTCATCAGCGCCTCTTCTTCCTGAGACGGCTGAGGAAGTTTGGAATGAACCGCCACATCCTCACACGGTTCTACACCTGCACTGTGGAGAGCATCCTGACTGGCTGTATCTCCGCCTGGTACGGCAATAGCACCGCCCACAACCGCAAAGCACTGCAAAGGGTGGTGCGAACTGCCAGACACATCATCGGAGGTGAGCTTCCCTCCCTCCAGGAAATATATACAAGGCGGTGTGTGAAAAAAGCTCGGAGGATCATCAGAGACTCCAGCCACCCGAGCCATGGGCTGTTCTCACTGTTACCATCAGGTAGTCGGTATCGCAGCATCAGGACCCGCACCAGCCGACTCCATGATAGCTTCTTCCCCCAAGCAATCAGACTTCTGAACTCTTGATCTCCCACGATCAAAATACATCAGCACTGCACTTTATTACCCTTATATATATATACTTTTTTTTATATATATTTTTATTTTTAATTTGTATTGAATAATGTGTATATATAGTAAAAAAAAAAACAAAAAAAAAAAAAAAACAGCGTATTGTATACTGTACAGTGTATGTTATTATTTGTATATTGTTGAGTGTAATTATGTGTATAACAGATGTTTAAATTGTGTTGTGTTAATTTGATGTTATTGTAAATTGGTATATGTCTCATCACTGTCACGACTTCTATGTTGATCGGAACTGCACCCAAGAATTTCACACACCATTGCACTTGTGTATATGGCTGTGTGACAATAAAGTGATTTGATTTGATTGTACTAACCTACGTAATTTGGTAACAAAAAACCCCCCTCTGGTCTTCACTGGCTACTTGCGAACAGCTTTGACCCCCCTCAAACACTACACTAAGCGGTAGACCAATCACAACAGACTGGGACATCTGACCAATCAGAGCAGAGTAGGCTCTCTGAAAGGAGGAGTTTAGAATGAATCCTTTAGAACGGATCATTGAACGAGTCGTTTTTGATACTGGGAAAAAAAAAGGTAATGCTGCAATTTAAATTATGAGCAAATAATTAAAGTGTTTTTTGACCTTGGATGCATGTAAATCTATTGTATGAGACCTTTAAAACAAAATTAGGCACATTTAAAAATCATAATAGGTGCTCTTTAATAGCTAAAATTTTAAGTATCCTAAATACACACAATTAGATAATATTTTCACATTTTTTTCATAGTTTGGCAAAACCACACCTTAATTGCAAATAATTGCAGTCCAATAAAAATATTCTGCTCACAAGTAATGACAAATCTACATTATTATTATTTTTTTTTTTTTCTTCAAACATCACTTGACTCATATTTTATCTAAAGCATTCTCTGCGCTGACCCTTATGTCGACTTGGTTGACAGGTACACTAGCTTTTGAAAATAAGTTTATTCTGGGGCAAAACTGTGGGACAGTTGTGATTTATGAAAAAAATATAGAACATTTTCACACATTTAAATACTGTAAATCATTTTCATGAGTGCTATAATTCACATGTTTACAAATATTGAAATAGTTTTACCAGTTTTACTCATTTTTTAGATTATCATAGTTTTAAACATGCAATCATTTGTATTTTTTGTAATGGCTTTTTAGAGTTTAATATTGAAAGTTAAAATATATACATAAAGGGCATTTAGAAAATAAATAACGAAGGCCTGGTAAAATGTTCCCAAAACTTTTTTTCCCCATACAATTTTTTTTTTGTTTGTTTTTTTTTTTTATATATATATATGACTTTTAAATAACAAAAAGGAAAGTTGATTTAATAAAAATCAACCCGACACATAAAAGTGCCCTTAGTTGAAGAAACGGTCATACACACATTTGCACCTTTGATAACCTACATTGGCCGCTCCTGGTAAATGGCTATGTGTAACTTTTTTAAGAGGTTTAGCCGTACAGCACTGAAAAGGCATTCCTGGCAATACTAGCGCCGTTGGCACTCTCTTCCCAAGGCTTATTCTCTCCATTTCTCTCTATATCTTTCCCTCTCTCTCCTTCCTTCGTGTTTTGCCTTACCAAACTTCCTCTGCTTATCTCTGCTCTGCACCCCGCTCCCGTTCATACTGTGTTTATCTGGGGGGCTCTTGTCTGGGGGTGATAAGCCGTCAGGCTCTGCCCAACATGGATCTAAGGGGCCGTCTCTCTCTGTTTCCCCACTGTTCAAACACAGAGGCAAGGTCCAACCTCCCTGTGACTGTGCCTCCCACTTCTCCCGTCTATCTATCATACTCCATGGCTTCTTTTGTTCTTCAATGGCAAAATAAAGAGGTAAAATGTATTTGAGTAACAGACCAACATGATCACTTGGGAACTTGTCATATTGCTAACAAATGCTTTGATACCCTGACATCGACCACATTCTGCGTTACTGACAAGCGCCATCTTCCATCAGACATTTTTGCATCAATTCGAATGTGTATACCTTTTCCTGTGGCACGACTATTACACAGCAGCCTCAGAGACACCGGTTCTGATCCTGTGGAAACCAGGAAGGAATCACGTTCACAATCAATGTTTAAGATTAATTTTCCCTCTAAGAATTCTTTTTTTTACTCCTCTGATGGTTAGGTTTAGGGTTGGGGTTTGGGTTAGGGCATATGGTTAATAAAATATGCATTCCTGTTGACTGGATTACATTATTTATAACTAGAGCTGCACGAATAATCGTTAAAAAATTGTGATCTCGATTCAGACACCAACGCGATCTAATTTCTAAGTGACGATTCTGCAATGTATATTAACGTTCCAGTGGCATGCATTTGTAAGGCGGTCAAATTTCAATTTGAAATTCACTTCAAGACATGTTTTTAAATGTTGATAAACTTTATATGGCATCTACAAAACACAGCGGTCCTGCACGGGACACTGAATAAACTAAAATGCAACAATCAAAGATGTTTGTCCAGCACTTTGCTTTACAAACATCAGCGTGCAGCCACGATTAGCTAGGAGTGTGTTCAGTTCAATATTTTAATAGCCACTGATGCTACAAAAATAACGGCATTACCAAGATCTGACTATATTCACTACCCGTGTGCTGTTTAATTACAGCCAACTGCTCTCGCAACATGATCACAAGTGAAGTCGACATTATGTTTACGATAGTTTCGATACCCTAGGTTCGGCGACTGTATGCCAACGGACATGCCTTATCAGACATGTTTGCAGTAGTTTCAAAGTGTTTACCTTGGCGCAATTGGCAGCACATTGCATCAGCTATGTGGGAGACTAGAGTTCAAAGCCAGGCAGTAACCATGTTTGAATAATTAATGATGAGCATGATTTGGAGGTTTCACTTTTCCCTCTAACATTACTTTTTTACTCCACTAATGGTTAAGGTAAGGTTTGGGTTTGGGTTTGGGTTTGGGTTGGGGGATAGAATCTATAAATGTATGCTTTTCTCTTCATTGTATAACGTCCTGTAAAGCTGAAAACAACCTTCTTCACTACTAGCTTTTGGCGACCTCTTCTGGACATAAATGGAGCTCACATGTGCCCATATGCCCTATAACACTTACTGCTTTGGCCACTGGGGGCAGTGTTTCAAAATTTTGGTCAACGTATACCGATTTTCACGAAAGAAAAGTCTGTCTACTTTTTCCGATTTCACTGTGAGATCAGGCTGGCTCTCAAATGCTCACATGCATGTGTCTGCATGCGCATGTCTCTTGTGATGAATGCAGTGCTCCTGCACAAGACTCTGCACTGTTTTTAATCAAAATACCCCTATTTAGGTGATATTAATGTAAACACAGCTGTTAATGAATTACCAGTGTAAACAAAATTAAATCTGCGCTGTCTTGACGAGATAGTAAAGCAAACACAGCTCTTTAATGTATAAGCAGATGGGACAAATTCTTCAAAATGTTAGATCTGTGTGGTCTTTAAATGTATATAAGCTGCATGCTGTCTATTATAGTCATTCAGTAATTTTTACTGCATCAAATCAGTATTAATGTATATCTATCACACAGTAAAGAGTGTCAAAGATTTAAGTAGTTTCGTTTTGCATTAAATTACCTTTTTTAATGTTTTATATTATTATTTTTTAATGTTTAATTGATACTGTTGCTGAAAAACTTAAAGCACTCTTTACTCTGTTCTCTATTTAATTACTGGCTGTTGAATAATTCAATGACAAGCTTGAAGCAATGTTTACAAGAGAAACACTGAAGGCCTCATTGTTTTAATTTAAATTGTTAATATTTAATAAAAAAAATATATGATAAAAAAAAAACTTTTGTAAAATAACAGTGTTTTATTGCATATTTGTTTACAAGTGCAATACCAAGTTAACATAGAACTGTTAATGAAGCTTTTTTCTGCTCGTTTTGCTTTTTACTTAGCATGTGAGAAACAGGTTAAAACATTTTTATGCAGTTTTTTAACAGGATTTATTATTATTATTATTATTATTATTTTATTTTATATATATATATATATATATATATATATATATATATATATATATATATATTATTTATTTATTTATTTTTTTTATTTATTTTTTTTTTTTTTCAATAATCACAAGGCGCTGTTTGATTTATAATGTATTCGTTCTTAGGACATTTTAAATTTATATATTTGATTTACAACTTTATTGCATTTTTGCATAGATTGAAGCAGAGAACATATTTGTCATAACCTCTAGTAAATTACGTTACTTTGTTTAGTACCCTTATGTCCAGGTTTTGTAAATGACTGAAATAAGAATTTTTCTTCAGAATCGTGAGAGAATCATGATCTTTATATTAAGCAAAAAATAAAATAAAAAATCTTGATTCTCAATTTATCCAGAATCGTGCAGCTCTATTTACAAATAAAAACAACGCGCTTTTGGCGAGATCAGTCTGAAGGAACCCATGTACACACCAGTAATGGGGATTTTGATTAATTCCAGTGAACTGACTATTTTGAATTCGTTCACCAAAAAGATTCTTTCAGATGTTTTCTCTGACTCATTTAGTAACTCTATCTGTCAGTTAAAGTAGGAGGCAACCAGTGAGTTTCTTTTTCAATATTATGTGTGAATAATTGAAGCATTCACTCAATAGATTTGTTCAAAAGCACAAAACACAAGTCGTAGCAGATCTGGGTATTGATACAGATTTACCGATTTGATTCGATTCCATTTCACAAGCTCTCAATTTGATTCCAATGTTGATTCGATGTCGATTCATATGGGTACATTTCTGTTACTATGTCTATTTTGCTTAGATATAAAATAAATTCTGTCTTAGCTAATGCTCTTAATTATAAAGGAACCTTCTAGGTACAATCTGAAAATATTATTTTTACAAATTATATTTTATCATTTGTTTTTCATCAAATTGGTCACATTTTAGCTTTTGAAATTTTTTTTTCAAATTCAGTCTATTCCATCAGTTAATGACTTGAAACTGCATATATTATGTTGCATATATTTTTGTTATTATTACAAGTATTTACATTGATATGTAGAACACTTAATATGTACTGTCTCTTTAAGGCTAGCAGCATCAGCCAGTTGTGCGTGGTTTCTTTAGCGCATCCTTGTGTGATTAGAATTAAATGTTTCTTTTTTAAATTGTTTTAATCAAAAACTGACTGTAAAAAAAGTAAAAAAAACAAAAGTTTATTAACGAGTTAAACCTAACTTTTACTCTCAGCACACAGTGAAAGGACCTTAGTGCTAATAACTTCTTCTCCACAATACTTCTCAATCACTCGTGAGTAAAATCTGAACATTTATTATCCAGTGGCTTATCATAGACATTTTTAGTTGCATAGCGTAAGATTCTGTTGCACATCCGAGTGATTTACTTGCATTGTAGATGGTTGCCACATAGTGTGAAAGATCGATCTTGGGATTTAAGAATCAATATCAAGATCGTTCAAACGAAGATCGTGATGCATCGGAAAATCTATATTTTCACCCAGCCCTTAGTATCTAAGTCCAGTATCCAAAATTATAATGTACATGTATGCAAATCTACAAATAGACTCTAGAAAGTGTGTGCGAGCATCATAAGCATTTTTGAAACACATCAAAATGTAATTTCAGTCTGTTTGTCACACAAAGCTATTGAATGCTATAGTTCATGAGTTTTATGGACTACTTTTATGGTGCTTTCATTGATTGCATTTGCAAAGAAAATGTGACAAGTACATTTTGTAGAAATTCTCCTCTTGTCTTCCATGAAAAAAAGAGTCTGGTTTAGAACAACTTGAAGATGTGCAAATGATGACAGTATTTACATTTTTTTGGGTGAACTAGAACCCAAAGTTTGGGTGAACTTAAAGTTTCATTCAAAAGTACCGTGTCGTTCACGACCGAAAATCCACTACTACTAACAGTTTAGGCTAATAGCCTCTTGGGAAAGCTTAATATACACAACAAAAGCACTAACTGCCATCCTTCCTCACAAGATTTACACTGTTCTTTGTGTTAATGTTACACAAGAGCTTACACCCATTATATCTGCATCATAGGAGCTCTTAAGTGTGCTAGTGCCAAGGAAATGAGTTTTATTGATAATGTTTCTAGTTTTCTCATCCTGAGATCTTCATATTCCATCTTGGGCTTTACTGAGGCAATAATTAGCAGCTTATGCAAATGAGGCTTCATTTATCAGACAATCGCTGTTCTTTAAATTACAGAGCGTGCTGAGAGAATCTATGCCTCATTCATTGGCTATGCCATTGACTTTGTCCTCACATCACAAGGCCTTGACTTTTGATAGCATTAGCTTTTGTCACTTATGATGTGCGTGTGAAGACAATAATTTGAAATTTTATTGTGAAAAAGACATTATTGTTCACAGAACTCTTAGGCAGTGCTGAGGTGAAAACTAACGTGATGAAAATGGGTTTAATTCTTTAATAATTGCGTGCAAAATGTACTCATGCAAAATGTCCGACAGATTCACAACAGTTTAAAACATTCAAACATCTGTTACTCGATTCAACTGTATAGCCATTCGTCACAATCTGCAGGCATATCCTTAGGTTTCGTTCACACAGGAAGCATTCTTGCATTCCATCCGTGCTATTTTTAATTGTATGTCTATGTACAGATGTGCCAGATGGACATCTTTGGCCATTACATTGTGTGTTGCTGTTTTTTTTAGCACCTCACCCCATGAGTTGCATTGTGTGTCTCATCTGATCTTTGAGTAAATCCACGTGAGCCATTCTCAAAACCAGTCAAAACACAATACACACCTTTTCATATAGGCCTAAATTGGTCCTCAACCTTTTTGAATCCAAGTTGTTCAAAATGGCAATATTCGAAGGTCCCCTGCTTTACTTCTGCTGTAATGATGACAAAGCTTCTTGTTGTCAAATATACTTAACAGAATCTTGGAACGTCAATACATTAAAATTTGGGCTGGGCAAAAAAATCTAACATGTTTTTTTATTTTTATTTATTTTTTTTTTTATTTTGTCAATTCGATATTGATTCTCAGAAGTTATGGAACAATCATTTACTCTGTAAAAAAATTACACAGAAAATTGCTTGTCTAAAAGAACTGCATAAAGTCTTATAGATACAAATGATGCCTTTTCTGTTTTAATTTTTCTGAATTCCATGTTAGATGTTTTAATTAAATGTTATGATCAATTTGTGTTTAATATATACTGTACAGCTTTAATCAAATGAAAATATAATACTTTTAAGCAATATATATATATATATATATATATATATATATATATATATATATATATATATATATATACACAGTTGTGCTCAAAAGTTTGCATACCCTGGCACAAATTGTGAAATTTTGGCATTGATTTTGAAAATATGACTGATCATGCAAATATGAAGCCATTTATAATCACATAGTTGTTTGGCTCCTTTTTAAACCATAATGATAACAGAAATCACCCAAATGGCCCTGATCAAAAGTTTACATACCTTTTAATATTTGGCCTTGTTACAGACACACAAGGTGACACACACAGGTTTAAATAGCAATTAAAGGTTAATTTCCCACACCTGTGGCTTTTTAAATTGCAATTAGTGTCTGTGTATAAATAGTCAAAGAGTTTGTTAGCTCTCATGTGGATGCACTGAGCAGGCTAGATACTGAGCCATGGGGAGCAGAAAAGAACTGTCAAAAGACCTGCGTAACAAGGTAATGGAACTTTATAAAGATGGAAAAGGATATAAAAAGATATCCAAAGCCTTGAAAATGCCAGTCAGTACAGTTCAATCACTTATTAAGAAGTGGAAAATTCAGGGATCTCTTGATACCAAGCCAAGGTCAGGTAGACCAAGAAAGATTTTTGCCACAACTGCCAGAAGAATTGTTCGGGATACAAAGAAAAACCCACAGGTAACCTTCAGGAGAAATACAGACTGCTCTGGAAAAAGACGGTGTGGTTGTTTCAAGGAGCACAATACGATGATACCTGAACAAAAATGAGCTTCACAGTCGAGTTGCCAGAAAGAAGCCTTCACTGCGCCAATGCCACAAAAAAGCCCGGTTACAATATGCCCGACAACACCTTGACATACCTCACAGCTTCTGGCACACTGTAATTTGGAATGACGAGACCAAAATAGAGCTTTATGGTCACAACCATAAGCGTTATGTTTGGAGAGGGGTCAACAAGGCCTATAGTGAAAAGAATACCATCCCCACTGTGAAGCATGGTGGTGGCTCACTGATGTTTTGGGGGTGTGTGAGCTCTAAAGGCACGGGGAATCTTGTGAAAATTGATGGCAAGATGAATGCAGCATGTTATCAGAAAATACTGGCAGACAATTTGCATTCTTCTGCACGAAAGCTGCACATGGGTCGCTCTTGGACTTTTTTAGGGTCACAACAATGACCCTAAGCACAAGGCCAAGTTGACCCTCCAGTGATTACAGCAGAAAAGGTTCTTGAGTGGCCATCACAGTCTCCTGACCTTAATATCATCGAGCCACTCTGGGGAGATCTCAAACGTGCGGTTCATTCAAGACGACCAAAGACTTTGCATGACCTGGAGGCATTTTGCCAAGACGAATGGGCAGCTATACCACCTGCAAGAATTTGTGGCCTCATAGACAACTATTACAAAAGACTGCACGCTGTCATTGATGCTAAAGGGGGCAATACACAGTAATAAGAACTAAGGGTATGCAGACTTTTGAACAGGGGTCAAGTTGAAATGAATCCCATAAGAAATAAAAGAAATGTGTTTTGCCTGCTCACTCATGTTTTCTTTAAAAATGGTACATATATTACCAATTCTCCAAGGGTATGCAAACTTTTGAGCACAACAGTATATATATATATATATATATATATATATATATATATATATATATATATATATATATATATATATATATATATACACACACACTACCGGTCAAAAGTTTTGAAACACTTGACTGAAATTTTTCTCATGATCTTAAAGTTTTGAAATTGATGACTTGGACCAAATAATAAAGAAAAGCAGCCAATAAGTGCCCAACATAGATGGGAACTCCTTCAATACTGTTTAAAAAGCATCCCAGGGTGATACCTCAAGAGGTTGGTTGAGAAAATGTCAAGAGTACATGTCTGCAAATTCTAGGCAAAGGGTGAGTACTTTGAAGATGCTAAAATATAACACAGTTTTGATTTATTTTGGATTTTGTTTAGTCACAATAATTCCCATAGTTCCATTTATGTTATTCCATAGTTTTGATGACTTTACTATTATTCTAAAATGTGAAAATAAATTATAATAAAGAATGAGTAAGTGTTTCAAAACCTTTGACCGGTATATTAAAAAAAAAAAAAAAAGATGCACAACAGAGCTTTACAGTATTAATGAAAACATTAAATAAAAACAATCTGATTACCTGAGGCAAAAGGCTGCCATGGCTGAATCACAACATGCTGATATCCAGTACACTTTCTTATGTGATATTTCTTACAGATAATAATATTAACAATATAACCATTTAATATTATATTATTGTTACTATGAGTAATTTTGCAACTGCTTTGAATGTTCAATTTTTATACAGTCGTAATGTCTTCAATTTCACCCAATTAGTTGAATGGAGCTCTCGTTTCAGCTGCACTTTTATTTTGAAAGATCTTTGAAGTTCTTCCTGTTTGTGAAGAGTTTGTTATATCAAGCTTCCCACAACTTGTGAGCTGAAATCTCCGAGCTGTAACAGTGAAAGAGTTCATTTGAGAGTTCACAGCCATTTATACACTCAACACACTGATCTGTGGCTCTGCAGATGGATACTATTGGACACACTGCATGAAAATCAAGCATTAGTAGTGTGTGTTGCATTTGTGTGTGTGTTTGTGTGCGTGACTATGTGTGTGTTCATGTGCGTGCCTGTGTGTGTTTGTGAAGGAGATGACAAGGCAGAGAGGCGCCTCTTATTCATACTGGGGCGCACAGCGCATGCGACTATATTATTTCATTAAATGACATCCTTCTGCTGTTTAATGATCACACTTCGCCATATAGAGGCTTTTTTATTATTATTTTCAAATGGTCTTTGATTTCATCTAAAAACTCTCACATTACATTACATTTTGCTAATCAAATCCAATCAAATCACATTTATTGTCACACAGCCATATACACAAGTGCAATGGTGTGTGAAATTCTTGGGTGCAGTTCTGATCAATATAGCAGTCGTGACAGTGATGAGACATATACCAATTTACAATAACATCAAATTAACACAACACAATTTAAAGTCTAATAAACACATAATTACACACAACAATATACAAATAATAACATACACTGTACAGTATGCAATACTCACAATATAGATACACATTATTCAATAAAAATAAAAAAGTATATATAGTAGTATATATAGAATGTACAGTAGGCTGTATTGTACTGTATTGACATTCAGGCTGTCGGTTGATAGTAAGTTGCTAAGAGAGAATATATATAATAATAATATAATTTATGACAGTCCGGTGTGAGATATAGAGTAAGAGTAATAAAGTGCAGTGCTTATGTATTTTGATCGTAGGAGAGTTCAAAAGTCTGATTGCTTGTGGGAAGATGCTATCATGGAGTCGGCTGGTGCGGGTCCTGATGCTGCGATATCGCCTGCCTGATGGTAGCAGTGAGAACAGCCCATGGCTCGGGTGGCTGGAGTCTCTGATGATCCTCCGAGCTTTTTTCACACACCGCCTTGTATATATTTCCTGGAGGGAGGGAAGCTCACCACCGATGATGTGTCTGGCAGTTCGCACCACCCTTTGCAGTGCTTTGCGGTTGTGGGCTGTGCTATTGCCATACCAGGCGGAGATGCAGCCAGTTAGGATGCTCTCTACAGTGCAGGTGTAGAACCGTGTGAGGATGTGGCGGTTCATTCCAAACTTCCTCAGCCGTCTCAGGAAGAAGAGGCGCTGATGAGCTTTCTTCACAACGACTTCAGTGTGGATGGACCATGTGAGTTCCTCAGTGATGTGGACACCCAGGAACTTGAAGCTGCTGACTCTCTCCACTGGTGCTCCATTGATGGTGATGGGACTGTGTTCTCTGTCTTTTCTTCTGAAGTCCACCACAAGCTCCTTTGTCTTACTGACGTTGAGGGAGAGGTTGTGCTCCTGACACCAGTGTGTCAGAGTGTGCACCTCCTCTCTGTAGGCTGTTTCATCATTGTCAGTGATCAGACCTACCACCGTCGTGTCATCAGCAAACTTAATGATGGCACTGGAGCTATGTGTTGCCACACAGTCATGTGTGTACAAGGAATACAGGAGTGGGCTGAGAACACAGCCCTGTGGGGCTCCAGTGTTGAGGGTCAGTGATAAGGAGATGTTGCTGCCTATTCTAACCACCTGGCGTCTGCTTGACAGGAAGTCCAGGATCCAGCTGCACGGTGAGCTGTTTAAGCCCAGAGCCCGGAGTTTCTCATCTAGCTTGGAGGGCACTATGGTGTTGAATGCTGAGCTGTAGTCTACAAACAACATTCTCACATAAGTGTTCTTTTTTTCCAGGTGGGAGAGAGCAGTGTGTAGTGTAGATGCAATGGCATCATCAGTGGAGTGGTTGTTGCGGTAAGCAAACTGCAATGGGTCAAGAGAGAGAGGCAGCACAGAGCAGATGTAATCTCTGATTAGTCTCTCAAAGCATTTGCTGATGATGGGGTTCAGAGCAACAGGACGCCAGTCATTTAAGCAAGTTATTTTTGATTGCTTTGGAACAGGCACAATGGTGGATGTTTTAAAGCATGTGGGGACCACAGACAAAGAGAGGGAAAGGTTGAAAATGTCTGTAAAAACACCAGCCAGCTGGTTCGCGCATGCTCTGACACGGCCCGGAATGCCGTCTGGACCTGCGGCTTTGCGGATATTCACCCATCGGAAGGATCGGGTTACATCCGCTACAGAGACGGAGAGTGAACAAACCTCTGTAGCTTCGGCGGCGAGAGCTCTCTCCACGAGGGCAGTGTTATTTCCCTCGAAACGAGCATAAAAAGTATTTAGCTCATCCGGGAGAGAGGCAGCGGTGTTCATGGCGGAGTTTTTATTCCCTTTAAAGTCCGTGATGATGTTAATTCCCTGCCACATACTTCTAGAGTTGGTGGTGTTAAACTGTCCTTCAATCTTGTTCCTGTACTGGCGTTTTGCTGTTTTGATAGTTTTTCGGAGGGCATAACTGGCTTGTTTATGCTCCTCCGCGTTCCCAGAATTGAAAGCGGAGGTCCGCACATTAAGTGCCGCGCGAACATCGCTATTTATCCATGGCTTCTGATTTGGATAGATCCGTGTTGTTCTGGTCGGAACGACGTCCTCCATGCACTTTTTGATGAAACACATTATGCTATCAGCGTAAACCTCGATGTCATCATCAGAGGCGGACCGGAACATCTCCCAGTCTGTGTGATAAAAACAGTCTTGTAGCATAGAGTCTGATTGGTCCGACCAGCAGCAATGGTCCAAAACCCGGTCCCCTCGTGTGTTGAAACTAATGTGCTGGTGGTATTTTGGTGTGACTGATTTGAAACTGGCTTTATTAAAGTCCCCGGTCACAATGAACGCGGCCTCAGGGTGCGCGGTTTCCTGCTCACTTATAATCCCATACAGTTCCTTGAGTGGCCGGTCTGTGTCGGGTTGTGGGGGGATGTACACAGCAGTGATAATGACCGCAGTGAATTCCCTCGGTAGCCAGAATGGTCGACACAGAAGCATGAGAAATTCCAGATCAGGAGAGCAGAAAGACTTGATATAATGTACGTTCCTCTGATCACACCAGGATTAGTTGATCATAAAACATACACTACCACCACCTCTGCTTTTACCTGAGAGGTCTTTCACTCTGTCCGCTCGGTGCACGGAGAACCCCGCGGGTTCAATGGCTGAGTCTGGAATCTCCGCAGACATCCAAGTTTCTGTTAGGCAGATAATGCAGCAGTCCCTCGTCTCTCGTTGGAAAGAGATCCGCGCTTTCAGCTCGCAGAGCTTGTTATCCAGAGACTGAACATTTGCCAGTAGAATACTGGGTAGCGGGGGTCGATTTGTGCGGTGTCTTACTCTGATGAGAACGCTGGCTCTGTTTCCCCTATTCCTCCTGCATTTCTGCGGCCGTGCAGCCCAGACAAAGGGCTCCGCTTGCGTGTTTGTAAACAGCGGGTCGGCATTGAGGAATTTGAAGTCCGGTTTACGGTGTGAAATTGCTGAACCAATGTCCAAAAGTGTTTGTCTGTCGTAGACAATAAGGCAGACAACATCCAAGTCAAAAAACATAAGAACTGTGAACAAAACAAACAAAACACTACCATGTTGTGTCGGAGCTCGCAACGCAGCAGCCATAATCGGCGCCATCTTGAGTCCAAGATGGCAGCATACTTTAATATGGTACCAAAATTAAGATGATTTCGTACCATTTAAAATTTTTTGGTATCGCAATATTTCGTTTGTACTGGTATACTGTGCAACCATATTTGAAGCAAATGCCCCCTGCAACCCCCCCACCTCCATTTGGGTCTGACGTCACTTTGCTTACATTCGTTCACATTTACTATATATAGTCTACTGTCCAAACATTTTAATAATGTTGACAAATTATACAAATGTAAAAAGCTAAAATGTGACCAAAATAATAAAATATGATAAGTAAAATTTATATTTTCATATTGTACCTAGACAGAAGGTCCCCTGTATAATTCACAGCATTAGCTGGGACAGAATTTATTTCATATGTAAGCAAACGTGACATTATAACTGAAAAATACCCATATTAATCGATTTCAAATCAAATCAAATTGAATTGAATCGAGAGCTTGTGAATCGGAATTGAATCAAATTGGAAATCTATGTCAACACCCAGCCCTAATAAAATAATGAATGGCCATTAATTTTGTGATTCCAGAAGTTTCAAGAACTATGCCTGCGTGTTTTCAATACATACAGCTGAAGGTAGCTGTTAAATAAAAAATTTAAAAAATATATAAAAGTAAAATGTAAATCTTGATTTTTTTGTGATTTTTTTTTTTTTAAATAATATATAATAATATATAATATAATATAATTGTATAGCTTATTAACTTATTTTTAATATTTTTAAGTCATCCTGAGCCCCCATTGAACATTTGCTGAGGCCCCTTAGTGGGCCCCAGCCCCTGGTTGAGAACAACTGGTCTAGACTACACAGTATTGTCTGCATTTATCCAAAACCTATCACAGATCTAGCTATTACATTTCATACTTATTAAATTTCTAATAATAATGTAGATAAATAAACATTCCAGCTTAACATTTTCCATGTTTCTAAGGCCGCTGTGAGTGTGATATTTATGTGTATGTGTGGTTTGATTGGGTTCTAAATTTTATTGTAAATTTAGCATAAATATGTGCAAACCTATTGAATCACGATATCTGTGTGACACACACATATTTTATGCAGAAATATGTGCGTTTGCACAGTTAGTGAATGAAACCCATTGAGCATCATTTACAGCACACTTATGCAACCCTGAGGTGAAATCTAATGTATGACAATATGAACAAATGCTTCTTATGTAATCTTTCCAGTGTTTTGTGTGTCACTAAGGCTTACAGTGCTATACAGGTGCTGTGGTTTCTGAGAAATTCTATTGAAGTGTCCTTACAGCTGAACAGTAGCCTTCAGCTTTACCATGTAACAAAACCAATCAAACAAAACAACAACAAAAACACACAAAACATGGGTTTTGAATTCATTTATAGATATATGGTTCAAAGAAGACTATATCGTAGCTGAAGTAAAGCTATTCAAAGGCATGTAGTTAAGTCAGTGCACTTACCATCGGTTGAAGGCCCTCTGAACTTTAAAGTGGTTTGGCTCTTCATTGTTTCACTGTTGCCACAAAAGAGTTGTGTTTTTGTAGTTTGCCTGCACACCAGTTTGTCTTGATTAAGGCGGGTTTTGTGTCTCTCAGGATTGGATTTATCTGCCTTCATTTGAGTTTAACTGCATGTTTCCATTGAGAACAGATGCTGTTTTGCTGTTAGTGAGGATGTAATTATGGCACCGCGCTTCTTCTTTTGGTTTGCAATAAAGTTGACATGAGTTTGTTTGCATGTGTAGGGATGTTTACTAACTGCTGCTATTTAAGGTTTGGTGGATGTAGCTTGAACCAGAAATACAGTATGCCCATATTACAGATGGATGTTGATTTGAATGAGAAATAAATGACAATACACTTGCATAAATTGTATGGTGCCCATTTATATGAGTATTTCTGGTAATCCTGATGAATCGCTCACAAAGATAGAGTAATGAACTTCTAACGGATATGATGCGATAAATTAACATCATATAACCAACATTAAACAACAAAACAAACCCTAATCTCTGTATACATTGTGTAATATTTATATAGCACCCAGACTGTGAGTTCAGCTGTGGTTTGTGTTTTGTGTATGTGTGCACATTGTGAACATGTGCTTCTCATTCACAGACACTTATTAGAGCGCTCATCTGTGACAGTTCCACTGTTTTACTTATGAAATGTGAATCAATATGCTTTGCAGTAAACGAACATGCTTTTGAGCGGAAATGCCTTGTTGATGAGAGAGGTCAACGGAGAATGGCCAGACTGGTTTGAGCTGACAGAAAGGCTGCAGTAACTCAGATAACCACTCTGTACAATTGTAGTGAGCAGAATAGCATCTCCGAAAGCTTAACACGTCGAACCTTGAGGAGGCTACAACAGCAGAAGACCACATTGGGCACTTTATTAGGACCATAGTGTTCCTACTAAAGTGCTTAGAGAGTGTAGATAAAGAGCAGTGAGTGGGTGTGTCTTTTTTCTTGGTAATATTGTTGATTTATTCATATTAACTACAAAATAGACAGCAGTCAGATCTATTTGGCCATTTTTTTCTCTGCAATGCCTAAAGTTTAATGTTTAAGTAATTGTAAGTTGTTGATACATATATTTTAAATATTTAGTCAAAGTTTGGTCTGTTTGATACCTGTCAAGTAATTTGTATTTGTTTAGTGTTTTTCACAATTCACATCATTCCAAAGCATCTTTACAGATAATTATACTGTATTGTCTGTAATGTCTTAAATGTCTTGAGCAGTTTATGAAAATCATGCCTTAAAAAAATATATATGTCTTTAGGCCCCCAGAGAGCAAGTCAAGGGTGACTCTTTTTGTCATTTTGTACATTAAAGTGAACTAAAATACACTATATGGCCAAAAGTTTGTGGACACCTAAACACCAACATTCTTATGTGCTTGTTGAACATTTTATTTCAAAACCATAGGGATTTATTCCTCTCTTTGCTGCTATAACATCTTCCACTCTTCTGATAAGGCTTTCCACTTGATGTTGGAAAATACTGTAGCTGCATGCTTTTTCTCCTATTTAGACACAAGAGCATCAGTGAGGTCAGTGTGCGCAAATATGTATTTGAGCATCTTAAAGTGGCCACCTGTCAGTCAGACAGTTCTCAGGTACCAAATTAGGTAATAATTTCTACTGAAACTGATATCATTATTATTTTGTATTGTGGTACTGTATCAGTGTGGTACCAAAGATATCTCTAAATTAAATGGCACCATCTTCTCCATATAGAAAAGCAAATTTTGTTATTTTTAAATATTTCCATTCACATGACACCGAGCCTGTTGGAGAGTACTTGTATAATGTACAAGTCAAGGGATCTTGATTGACAGTAAACACACCCAAACAAATGGTTTATAGATTCACTGCAGTGTAGAAGGAATTCATCAATTGCTCATCGTAATTTATTCATATAAATTACAGGAAATGTTTTCTATGTCATTGTTTGCTGTACTGTAACTTTCAGACGAGTCGTCACTAATAGCGCCGATGCTACAGACATTATTCACACGCTCTGAATGAAACCAAATGATAATCAATCTCTTACATGTCTTGCACACCCTAAAACCCCAAGGCCAGCGAGAGTTCGCCCTCTTGGCAAAAATAACAGTCTTTAAGGTAAGTGTTTTTTGACCGTCAAACAAATCAGTCTTTTTGACAGTTTAGGCAGTCTTCATTTGCATGAGAGCCCTCTGAGGACATTTAACGCCTCTAACTTTCCCCAAGCTGAGAACCAGGGTGTTTAGGCAAACGTGCTGACTACGGCAGGGTCCAAAATCACCCCTTCTCCCCCTCCTCTTATCTCACCTTCCTCTCATCCTCCAGGAGTTCTTGCTTTCTCTCTCTGCTCACTCATGTTTAAAGAGCTGCTCTGCTTCCAGTGCCTCTACGTCTGTTATGATCAGAGCTGCAGGGTTAGTGCTGTCACCACATCGCATCTCTCTCCTGGTGCATCCCTTGTGACCCTTGGTGCATGTTACACTATAATGTCCTCCCCACCTCCTGCCTCCCCTCTCTGAAAACTCCTCCATACGGAAAAACACACGCTGTGGATCTTTCCTGGTGCGCAGAGCGGGAGAATAAGTGAACGAGAAGAGAGGTACACTGTGTGGGAAAAATCTCGCTGTGGACAGAAACACATCCACTTAGTGTCTGCAGGGAAAAGAACAGACGCAACGGCTTTGGGCAGCGGTGGCAGCAGCAGCGTGTATGTATGTGTGTGCATGCATCCGTGCGCATGTATCGACTCAGAGCGCGTGTGTCTCTGTGCAGGGTAGACTGAGCTGCACTGGGCTTCTCACTCGCTCTCAGATGATGAAGGCTCTCATTCGGCATATGATGGAGCTTGACTGAGAATCTCTTGGAAGCGTGGCAGAGGCACACGTACATTCCACACCTGCTTCTGGACTGTGACCGATGACCGGACATACACATCAGACTCCTTGCGCCCCCCCTGCTCCGCCGAGCAGACACACGGGCAGGTGAAGGATCTTCACCTTCAACCCCCTTCCAGACCTTAGGAGATGTTCCTCAGGACCAGCTCTGGACTCCTACTCTCTCCCTGGAGAATCACCTTGCTTTTTCTGGTCTTCCTGGACACTCCCCATCTGTCACTCCAGGGCAGGAATAAGGGCAGATGGAATAAGGGCGGTAAGTTTGGAGTGTTGGTCTTCATCACTGTAGGAACTTGGCACTTTTTCTACTGTGAGGTCTTTGCTGATTCTCCAGCTGGTTGGGTGTTTGTGTTTGCTGAACTGCAAGTGTCGGGACAGTATTTGTATTAGTAAGTGTTAAATCAGTATTAGTTTGAAAATGTTCTTTTTCAAAGAGCGGCTTTTCTCAACTGGTGGGTCGCGGCCCAAAAATAGTTTGCAGGTCTGTTCTGATAGGGTTGCAGACAGCAGGAAAAGCAATGCTAAACACAAATAATAAAAATCTACTAACCATATAATCATGCATAGTTAGGGTAGCAAAATAAATAGGCTTATTAACTTTGTGATTATTACTTTGGAGATGTACTTTTTAGGAGAGCAGTGATTCTCAACTGGTGGGTTGTGACCCAAAAATTGGTCATAGGTCTATTATGATGGGGTTGCGGAAAACAAATCAAATTGGCTTGTCAACTTTTAATAGGGAGGAGAAAATGCTTTCCATGTCTTGTATTGTTAATGTCAAAGGCATTCAGTTGTGCGTCTTATCAATCTTTGGTCACAATTCATCTTTCTCTTGTTAGAAGCTATGCCAACAAATGTACTATTAATAAATGTAAACATTTCAGTGGACAATTTTGTTTACATTTGTACGGTAAATGATTCTGGTAATGTGCTGAGTGGACACATTATGCTGAATGCAAAATCTGGGTCTTGAAGCAAAACCAGTTTGGGTTCTGAGTGTATGGAAAGTTGATGGATGACACTGCTGTCATGTATCCCAATGAAGTTATTTTTTTTTCCTGTTGTCTCTTCAGCACTATGTTTCTTCTTTGTGTGTGTGCGGACACTACTCAGCTAAAAGCTTTCCCACCGCGCTGATAGAATTTCACTTCCTCTGCGCTCTGTCGTTATTGGGCTCTCGAAAAAGACACAGGGAAAAATAGCAAAGGAAGGGGGGTCAGAAACCAAAGGAAAAAGGAAGCAAGCAAGTGCGCCCATGTCCGTGATTCCATGTGTATTAATATGTTTGTATGTGTGTGAGAGTGTTAAACCATTGCCACTCTTCCTGTCTCAGTGCTGTGATTTCAGGATAAAGTCCTGTTTTACCAGGCTGTGGGGAAGTGTTAATAATTCAAAGCAGACCCCCCCCCCACCATTCCAAGTGAGAACCGCTCTCCCCCTCTTCGCAGGCAGCATCTAATCCCTTTTGTGGGATTAAAGGAAGAACGGTAATCTTAACGGCCGCTCCTGGCGAAGGCGCACTGATGCTCATCCGAAACCCATGGTCGTCACATCCTCCACAGTCTCTCGGCCTCAAAGAGTCCCTGCTCTTGCGTGCCTTTGCCGAACAAGTACTCTCCTTGCAATGGCTGTTCCTCATCTCCCCTGTTGAATCAAAATGCTCAACTCCAGTCGGCATTCCTACGCCTGCCAGCTTTGTTTTACTCTGATCGTTTAATGCCGTGATGGTGCTAGTGGGTGTATTCTTCTGGCACCTTGTGTGTTTAGCAGGTGTCAGATGGACTTCAAAGCTGACTCACTCCTTGTTGAGTGTTGTCTGGTTGAATGATTCAACTCAGGGGTCTGCTCAGACAGATTTACACTTCTGTTCTAGCCATATTTTTGCTGGAAGATGCTTGGAGCAAAATATTTCATAATGCAGAACTCTTTGGTGTCACTAACTACTTCATCAAACTCACCTAGGTCCTATAAGTCAACATGAAATAAAAAATTAACTGTTTACTTAATGCACTTTCCTAGTTATATTGTGCATGATTCCTCAGTGCACGTTATTCCAATTTAAAAAGAAACTTGTTTGTCATCTTTTTGTCAACTAGGTCTACCTCTGAAACAACTTTCCTTTTCGGCTGACATCACAAATCCTTTTTTTAAACCCTCCCCTCCAACCACCTGGCTAAATTTTTGTACAATATGCACCTTTTCACAATCTAATCAATTCCTGATTAATAAAATCAAGTCTCGCCCTACATTTTCACTCTTTGAATATCCTGTTTCACTCGCACATACATTAGATTACAGAAATTAAATGGGTTGCAAATTGTGTTTCATGTTGACATTAAATTCATTATTGAATACATTTATTTGCAGCAGTACCATTCATTTCAATTTTAATTTGTAATAACACATTATGAAGCTGATTTCAGCCCATGTTTTGTAAAGATCAATGATGTTGTCCTTGAACAGCTTCTGTGGAAGTGACAGTACAGATGCTGTGTGCAATCTGAGCCCCCTCCCTCCTGTTTAAGGCCATTTCTGATTATGTTTGAAATTTAGACACAGTATTAGCCTCTACACATTCTAAATATGGTTATATGTATTTCAGTGGGAAGTAAATAGCTTAATATACCCATAATCTTTGGCCTCTGGTGAGTTAGAGGGCATTAGCTTTCCATGGTGCAATTAGGGCACATTCTGAACAGCTGTGAGGATTTGGCTTCAGCTTTCCGCTCTGTGAAGATGACATAGGACGTCCAATTGCCCTTCCATGACATACTTGAAAAGGTGTAATTTTACTTGTGGATATGATAAGATCAGCCTAGCGTGGTCGAATATTTGTTGCTGCACTGTTCTTCCCAGCATTTAGAACGATCCCTGTTTACTAGTGAGCCAACATGTGCGGGCGTATGTGAGTATTTGCCCTGTAACAGTGGTCACTATCTCTTCAGTGGTGCACTGTCATTGGATTAAAATGTCTTTCATATCAGCATAATTCCTGTTACTGAATTGTAGATGGTGTAGGCTATTTATTTCCTTTTTGCTTTGTGCACTTCAATGGTTAAACTTCATGTATTTCCTCAATACGTCAATATGCAATGCAACTTCACCAGTCGTCCTTTTTTTTATTTTTTTTTATTTTTTTGTTTTTGTTTTGTGTGTTAATAAAATACTTTCTTTGATCCCAGTTTAATATGCAGAGACAACTTTCAGTAAGCCATTTGTAGGTTGATTTCCAAAAAAAGTGTTAACACTGTGGTTCTGTGGTGCTTACAAAAAATTGCATTTTCGACCAATGAAAGATGAGTGTTGTGTTTGGGAAACCTGTCTGAATACAGTCAGTATTTTTGCAATTCCATCAGGTGACACTAGTAGCACACAAATTACACAATTTGTAAAATCATTTCAAAGTTCTCATAATTTAGGGCTAATAATATAGCCAAGGCAATGTACAAGCATTTCTGTAATTCTGAGCCACAATGGGACTTTTTTGTAAAGAGATCAGTTTAAAATATCCCTTTAAAATATCCATGTATGATGCTCTGCATATTGAATATTTTAATATTTTGTTTCAGTGCTTTTAAAAGTGTTGAATGGGACACGTGTGGACGCAATCATGCAACCCTGATCCCTGTTAGCGTACTTGTTCTCCAAGTCTGTGCCTTTGGTTATCCTTCCACTGTCTCCCAGGTTATCTGAAATGAAATTTAAGCATGTTTTCTCCCTCATGTATTTAAAAATGTAACTGTCTCCATGGACTTTCTTGATAGCAGGGAATGCTCAGGGGCCAAGCTTGACCTCTGCGCTATCTCTCACTCTCTCTTGCACCCTCGTTCTCTCCCTGACATAAACACACACAGTTGCCCAGCTATGCCTTCACAAAATTTGAATCTGCCAGTCAATCTCTCGATCCTAATAGAGGTTTATTCTCCTGGGCCACTTGAGGGTTGTGGTATTTAGAGGGCAAACCGAACTCACTCAGTGTCACCCTCCATCTGTTTCAGACCATGAGCCACAGGGTAGGGGTTTGACTGGTTAGTTTCAGCAGTTAACCCATGCTGGTAGAAGTCGTATCTACACCATTATGCCATTATACCATTATGTTTCTTCTTTGACAGCAATTCAAAAGTAGCTGTGTATTCTATTGCAAGCAATATGTAAATTAAATTGTAAATATATATGCGAGGAAGATAAAACCAATCACAATTCAGTATTCAAATAGATGTAACAAAGACCAAATGAAGATGAAGACCAATTGCAAATATTATGATTTCGTCATCGCTGACGGTTACACTCTATCAATGTCAGTTGAGACTTGAGTTTTCAAAGTTTCTCTTTAGTATGAAGTTTAAAAGAAATCTCTAAAGGCTGAAAAAAATATCACACTAAAGGCTGAAATTAACTACAAAACAAAGTTAGTCTTTATGTGAAGCGGTTCTGAATTAATTGCTGAAGTTTAACACTTATGGTTAGGAGTTTAGAACAAGGTATTATTGATGACTCTAGTTATTTAACATATTGTGGATGTCCTTGCAATAACCCAACCTTCCCTTAAAGCTCAGACCTGAAAATATCCTCCATTGCCTCTTCCACCAGATATTATTTCGCTGTCCCATAGCTCATGGTCGCTGTACCGTTGAAATGCACTTTCTTTATATGCCAAATGCCAGACTACATGAAGACCTGTAGACCACCCACTGTGAGGAGTCGTCTGACGCACCCTTAGAAATGGATCTGAATTCTAATGCATTTGGCTGCCTGGCTTCATCACGAGAGTTCAGTCCATGAAAATGAACATAAACTCAAAGCTCAGAAGTGTACATCTCCCTTCAGGCTTCCGTCTGCATGTGGCTAAGAAGCACCTTCAAAGTCATGCAAGCTGCTGCTTTGAGACTAATGGGAAAAGAAGTAGCTTGCTTATGGATCCTAATTTACAATCCTTTCCGCTATTCTCTGATGCAGGGTTATTATAGTTTAGAATTTTTTTACATTTTTTATTTAATTTTAAATGTATCCGTTCAGTTTAGTTTTTGTTTTTCATTGTTCAGCATTTTTATAATGAAGGTGGGTTGTAAAGGTTTCAAATTATATACAGTAATATACTGCAGGGCTAGTCAACTGGTGGTCTGCTGGCAAAATCTGGCCCGCCAATCACTTTATGTCTGTTTTTTTCAGTTTTAAATGTATTTTATGTAAAAAGACAGTTCTATGTTAGATTGCCATTGTTTTCATATGTGAGTTGATATTGTCAAAGATACAGACTTCAGCAGATGTAAATGTTCTTCCTCAGTTTTTATCATTTGTAAGCAAATGCCCTGAATTGATAAAAATATCATTTATTTTTTTTCCAAAGAAAAGTTAATCAAAACCTATTTGTTAGTTGCAGGTGTGAGGTCATATTTGTTCTTCAACCAGATGTTTAGAAGGAATTTATGGCCAGAGCTTAACATTTTTTTAATTGAATACCCCTGACTATTTTAATGTATATGAACGCATAGTATTAACAGAGTTTAGTTTAGTTTTTCATGTTAACATTTTAGTTTGACAAAAAAATGTCAGCTAAGATAAATAGGGAAAAAAGTTTTGCCCATGTCAAGTTTTCATTTGGATAATCTGGCCCCTGCAAGAAAGTAGTTGAAGAGCCCTGATATACTGTGTATCAAAAACTAAAATTAAGTCATTTTTTTTTTTATTTTAATTAATTTTAGTGTCATGAAAGTATATTTTCAGCCTAATCTCATGAAAATTACGTGACTGTGGCGACATTTTTAAATTCTGTATTATAGTGGTAAAATGGATAATGCCATCCAGACCACTAGAGGTTGGCCTATGCTCACACAGCAGATGATGGGTGCTGCTCAGTTGGAAGGCTGACTAGACCGTCTCATTCTAGCGCTGAATGTTGAGGAGGAGACAAGCCTACAGCCTCAGAAGGACTGGTCAAGCAAGGACACAACCTAACTAGGCTGCAGCCTTCCGATTTAGAAGCACCCTATAATTTAAAACTTTGGGTTTAGTAATCGCGCAAGGCCATATTGCGATTTCAATCTTAATTCAATCAATCATGCAGCATTAATGGATAATTATACTGATGTCTCAGAACTCAAAATGTTTAAGATGGTTTCCTTCATGTAGCCTAAAGCTAAGTGCTGCTTTCACAACTGTCACGTCCATTTATGCTGTTTTTTCCGCATTAACGCAACAATGAGAGAATACAAATTAAACAGCCTATATGTTCTTAGGAGTGCCAGCCCTTCTACCCATTGTGGCTATTATTTTTTTCTGGATTGTGCATTTTAATTCACAGAGTTTTTACAAAGTGTTTTACTAATTACTTATAAATAAACCATCGGTTTTTCATATCTGCATTTTCATGCTTATAACCAATATGTCGATGGTTTTTATTTGGTCAATAATTGGCTGCTAAATATTGGCAGCCGATACATCGGTGCATCCCTACCTTAAACCTAAACCTAACTGATAATGCCATAAAACCAAATGCAAGATGTAAAACAATTGCTGGAGCAGCCACATAATTTTGTGGTGCTTCTATGACACTTTTGGCTCACTTGTCGATTTGCATGCTCTTTAGGACTCGTTCTGTACCTCAGTCCTTTGCATCACTAGTGCAGCACTATCAGTTGAGCTACTGCGCAATTTAATTGTGCTTGAACAAGCGTATAAATGTAGTTGGTTTTGAAATGCAAATGTTAAATTGTATCGCCTGACAAGTCATGCATTGTGACAGGAGCAGGGCAAATAGTAAGTGTTTATGATCTGATAATCTGCCGTTTTACTTGTGATCTGTGTGAAAGTGAATAAAATTTGTTGTTGTAGTGCCTCTAGTTTTCATTTCACCAGGAAACTGAGACCAGTGTTCACTGTTCACTGAGATCACTGTTTCAGTGAGACCAGGTTGTGTTTTTCAGTTTAGTTTCAGTTAATTCTAACCTATTTTGTTGTTATTTTTATTTCATTTAATGAAAAAAAAAAAAATCATTGAGTTTTTGTTTTAATTTTGTTAACAATAATAACAGTTCTCTGTCTTGGGGATCCTGGGTGGCCAGATTTTCAGAACGGCTAGAATCCGAGAAGCAATTAACAATTCTCACAACTTGCTGCTTGTGTGGAATTGGATTTCAGGCACACATGCGGGCCTATGTTCAATTATGTGCCTGCGAGACAAGTGATACCAACTGTGCACGAGAGAATAATAATTTCTCTGTTCCCCTGAACAGTCTGCTGTGCAGGATGCTCGGCGCGTGCCGTGCAACAATGGCACATTCAATTATTCTCTCCCCTCACCATCAATGTCGCAACATCTCGACAGAGCGCCCCCAACCAGGCCGCCACTTTCATAACGGGTAATAATGTCTTTCCGGGGACATGAAGTGTGGTGGTCTATGGTGGGCTGATACACTCGTATGTGCATGCGGAGTCGCCAACACACCTCAAGGGAAGGGAGAATTATGACAAAAATGAATCATGTTCTCTTTTTGAAGTTTTTGGTGACACAGATTAAATGTTTTGTATACGTACTGTATATTGGGTTGTCTTTTGCCACTTTTTATTAGATACAGGATACAGAGAGGAAAGAAAATAATGGGACTGGGACTCCAGCAAGACTCCAATCCACATTGCCCTTTTGAGCACCAGGAATCAAATAAGTCTTGAGCATGTGCTCTAACCATTGCACCATTGTTTCCGTTGCAGAGTATTACATTTTAGATGAGGGAGGTTCCATTGTGTGTGTTCGTCGTGTGTGAACTTAAATTAAAATCCAGCCTTCTGTGATGTATTTTTTGTTTTATTTCATTTTTAATTCACAGCCCTTTGTAAAGAGCTGAAATAAATTGTTATTTTAAACATTATTTACTGATATAAGTTCGATATATCTGAACTTTGGACATGTTTTTTTAACACAAAACAAAAGTTTTGTTGAACAGAAGTCAGTTTAAGAAGAAATGGTTTGTATGATTTCCATGTGATGCGTGTATGTTTTTTTAAGGTATTATATAGTTGTATTTACTCTGTTTTATGCATTTCTTATGCATTTCTTGTTCTTGTTGTTCTTCCGCTTCCTCTTCTTCTTCTCCTTCTCCTTTTGTTCCTTCTTGTTGTTGTTTTTGTTGTAGTTTTTGTTCTTCTTCCTCTTCCTCTTTCTGTTGTTATTCAATTTTAATAAAATTTTAGTAAAAAATTAAACTACTTCAAAGAGTTATCAGTGACAGCTTTGCAGATCCTTGGCATTCTAGCTGTCAGTTTGTCCAGATACTCGGTGACATTTCACCCCACGCTTCTTGAAGCACTTGCCGTAGATGTGGCTGTCTTCTCGGTCACTTCTCACGCACCTTACAGTCTAGCTGATCCCACAAAAGCTCAATGGGGTTAAGATCCATAACACTCTTTTCCAATTATCTGTTGTCCAATGTCTGTGTTTCTTTGCCCACTCTAACCTTTTCTTTTTGTTTGTCTGTTTCAAAAGTGGCTTTTTCTTTGCAATTCTTCCCATAAGGCCTGCACCCCTGAGTCTTCTCTTTACTGTTGTACATGAAACTGGTGTTGAGTGGGTAAAATTCAATGAAGCTGTCAGCTAAGGACATGTGAGGTATCTATTTCTCAAACTAGAGTCTCTGATGTACTTATCCTCTTGTTTAGTTGTACATCTGGCCTTCCACATCTCTTTCTGTCCTTGTTAGAGCCAGTTGTCCTTTGTCTTTGAAGACTGTAGTGTACACCTTTGTATGAAATCTTTTTTTTTTTTTTTTTGGCAGTGTCAAGCATTGTTTAGCCTTCATTCCTCAAAACAATGATTGACTGATGGGTTTCTAGAGAAAGCTGTTTCTTTTTTGCCATTTATGACCTAATATTGACCTTAAGATATGTCAGTCTATTGCATACTGTGGCAACTCAAAAACAAACACAAAGACAATGTTAAGCTTCATTTAATGAACCAAATAGCTTTCAGCAGTGTTTGATATAATGGAAAGTGAATTTCTGGTACCAAATTAGCAGTTTAGCATAATAAATTGGATAAGGTGATGGCTGCTGGAAATGGGGCCTGTCTAGATTTGATCAAATAGTAATGGTACTGTTTCTTACATCAGTAATGTCCTGGCTATACTTTTTGATCAGCTGAATGCCACTTTAGTGAATTAAAGTACCAATGTTCTTCTGAAACAGCAAAATCTGTACATTATTCCAAACTATTAGCTGCCTGTATAGGGCCCCGCCCTCCTCCTCATCACACACACACACACACACACACACACACACACATATATATATATATATATATGTAAGGATCCCAGGGTGACAGCTCAAGAAGTTGGTTGAGAAAATGCCAAGAGTACACTTTTTCAAATTCTAGTCAAATGGTGGCTACTTTGAAGATGCTAAATAAATCAACAATATTATCGAGAAAAAAAGACAAACCCACTCACTGTTCTTTATCTGCACTCACTAAGCACTTTATTAGGAACACTTTGGTCCTAATAAAGTGCCTGATGTGGTCTTCTGCTGTTGTAGCTTATCCTTCTTAAGGTTCGACATGTTGTGCATTCTAAGATGCTATTCTGCTCACTACAATTGTACAGAGTGGTTATCTGGGTTACCGTAGCCTTTCTGTCAGCTCGAACCAGTCTGGCCATTCTCCGTTGACCTCTCTCATCAACAAGGCATTTTCATCCGCAGAGCTGCCGCTCACTGGATGTTACCTCTAAGAGACTGTTGTGTGTGAAAATCCCAGGAGATCAGCATTTATAGAAATACTCAAACCAGCCCATCTGGCACCAAAAATCATGCCATGGTCAAAATCACTGAGATCAAAATTTTTCTCCATTCTGATGGTTGATGTGAACATTTACTGAAGCTCCTGACCTGTATCTGCGTGATTTTATGCACTGCACTGCTGCCACATGATTGGATGATTAGATAATTGCATAAATAAGTAGGTGTTCAGGTTTACTTAATAAAGTGGTCGGTGAGTGTATTTACAGTATACGTAATATCTTTGGTTGTACAAATGGCACCCTGACTGTAACTTTGTTGTAACCTTGAAAATGAACGGCTGACTGAAGTTTAACTAGCGCATAAAGCTATTATTCATGTCGTAGGAGGTGTTTCATCATTGAAAACACCATGTATTTTTCTATGTGTGATCTTGATGGACAGCGTGATGAAATATTTGTCCAGATTGGACTGTATGAGCGGAGCACATCTGCCCTGCACTGGCCCTTTCTGTGATCACTGCCATTTCCATCTCACTCTCCCTAATGAAGCTGATGTCTAATTGCAGTGGGGAGCGTTCCCAACAGTAACAGTGTTTTATGGGGGATTTTATGCCATTGAGATGACAGCGCAGGCTGATGGATGGGAGGACGTTGATTTTACGGTCTAAGACCCTCTCACCCGTTCTCCTTCTGTGTACACCCCCACCATCTCTCCCCCCAACTCAAGACAAGCACACACTAACACTGCTCCAAAGTGTTTGTAGCCCTGCATCCTCATTAGCAAGGCGATAATAATATAAGCTAGGATTTTATATTTTCAAAACGTTGCTGCCACTATGGTCGCCATGGTGCTGCTATATGTTTAGTATGTGGTTACAGTGTTGTTTGTCGTGGTTTTTAGCATGTTGCTATATGGTTGCTACAGTGTTCTTGGCTTTGCTATGCAGTTTCTTTTGGATTTCAGTGTTATTTTTATTTATTTATTTATTTATTTATTTTTGCAACTTGCGGTGTTTGCTAGAGTGTTCTCTGTGGTTGTTTACATGTCTTCAGTGTCTATGATATATTCTGGTTTGTAGATATGTTGAAGGCTTAGGTCCCTCCTTCAATGTAAGTCTATGTTTTTGCCCTCTGGCTGTTTTCATCATTCGCCTGGGAAAAAATGTGAGTCTGATTGTTTAGAATAGTAATAGCACACCTCTTCTCTACAGGCCACATGATTTGAGGTATCATTCATGTCTGTAACACAAACAGTGTGGGATAAGTTATGCGTTAATTAAGTTTAAACGCCTAAGGAAGCAACACTAATCTTGCAAGAAACTTTCGATGTATGATAATTAGATAATGCTGGTCTCATTTAAATAGGGGTCGGTTAAAATATCAGATTTCCAATGCATTGCGATCTTCGTTTGAATGATCTAGAAACCGATTCTTAAATCCCAAGATTGATCTTTTAATCTATGCGCAACCCTCCACTACAATGAGAGGAAATCACTCGTGTTAGCAACCAAATTTTGCGCTATACAACTAAAATGTATATATTTGGCAACTGGCTGGTAAATGTTTAGATTTCACTCACCAGTAGTTGTGTAGTATAGTGGTGGAGTATTCAGCACTGCATGTTGAGAGTAAAAGTTGTTTAGTGTAATGTGTGTCCAAAGACGAGATCCACGTGACCCTTTTATCATTGAATAATGTCTCTTTTAATACTTTTTCTGTTCTCTACAGTCAGTTGTCAATCAAAAACAACAAAAAAGAAACATTTATTTCTAATCATGCTTAGGACAGATGAAATAAAGCCGTTCGAACGCTCATTTACAGACTCTCTTTACAGAAATGCTGGTTTTCTTAAAGAGACAGTACCAGTTTTTAACGTGCTCAACAAATCAATGTAAATACAAATTATGTTATTAAACAATAAAAGTGTCACACAAAATAATGTATGCAATATATTATCATATTAATTGATTGAATGCATGGATGCTAAAATGTGACCAAAATGATGAAAAACTAATACAATATAATTAATCAAATTAAGATTTCCATAATATACCTAGTTAGAAGGTACCCTTCCCTAATGTATTATTAACAGCATTATATGGGAGAGAATTTGTTTCATATGTAAGCAAAAGGGACATTATAATGGAAGTATACCCATATGAATCTATATCGAATCAAAATCTGAATCGTTTTGAGAGCTTTTGAATCAGAATCTAATCGAATCGGTCCATCTGTATCAATGCCCAGCCCTACATTTGAAGCTTTTTCACATGAACAATAACAATGCACAAATGGACCAGTCTGTATTGTGTCTGTTTGCTTGTCCAGGGAGATTGAGATGGTCAGACTGCTGATCTAATGGAGTGTGATCTCTGTTTGCTGTACTGTAGAACTGAGAAGTTTATTTAGTCACAGTGCCTTGGTCTTCCTTCTGCGCTGCAGTCTACAGTATGACCAAAGTCTTGTATCACAGTATTATCTTTATCTTATTTATTAATTTAATTAATATTTTGTTAATGGATGTGTTTGACTGGGTAGTGAAAGAAAGCTAGTCATTATTTTGATGTATCTAAGACTCAAGAACTTCATCTCTGCTTTATGATTCCAGTTAAAAAATGGCCCCTACAGCATAAACACCACACAGTGACTCTCTTTATAGTTCCTCAAATTATGTCACAACCCAAATCATGTCATTAGACTGCAACATCACCAGCTCTTGTTGGACCAAGACCACCGAGAAGATCCCTCAAGGAATTATGTCACTTTCCCATCCAATGGAATTCTACCACCGTCGGCATGGAGGCTGGCGCTCTCCAGGCCAAAAATATCCTTCAGTTTGCATTAGAGCAAACATGTCACTCGCTCCGTCTTTTGCATCCTGCGCCTCCCCCCCCACTCTTAGAGCGCTCTACACTATAAAACTTTGAAGAGATAAGAAGATGTTTTTCTATTTCAGGGTCACCATTAACTTGAATAATGCAAAGGCTCGAGTAGGAGTGGCTGAAGGTCTACAGAGGTTCAGAACACAGCCTTGGATTAAATTATACATTGTTATCACAGTTGGTGAGGACTGTTCTTCCTCCAAATGCTCTGTGTTGTTGTCTCATCCAATAACAGTTGGGAAGCAATGGTGGGACGCTGAACAGACCATGCTCAGAATAAAAATGTGTACGACTTGGGCGGGAAATTGGACCAGGAGGGATCAGTACACATCAAACAGGAAATGTACTGTAATTCTGACAGGACAGCTAAAGGAACATTTCCATTGTAGCTGCTTTATAAAATGTCATTGTTTACTCCTAGATTACTCTTTCTCAACTGTTTTTCTGTCTTTTTTTTTTTCTTCAGGATGCATATTTTACATTGGGAAAAAATATTTCTTCATATTATAATGAACTGCACAGACTCAACTAGGGCTGAAACGATTAGTCGACGTTATCGACAATGTCGCCAATAAAAAAATTGTCGCCACTTTTTTTGGTTGTCGAATAGTCGTTTGATCTCATTTAATGTCACATAAGATCACATTAAACTCCAATGATGATGTGCGAGAGCAGCACTGCAGTTTGCGCCTAACTGAGGAGAGGAAGAATTACACAGCTCACAGTCCAGACTCACTCCAAACATTCCAAACAGCTTCAGGTGATGTAGATTGCAAAGTATGAGGGAATTATTATGCAAAAATACAAAATAAGTAAATACAGAAGCACACTCGTTGTGGAATAAGCGGAGCAGGAGCTGCCACTCCGCTGAAGCAAAACATGAGTGTCGAGCGTCTTTAAAGGAAACACCCCGGCATTACATCTTTAATGCAGTTATATTTTAATGTGTTATAGCTTTATTAAAGTTCAAATAATAAGGAAGCATGTCATGTAAATAACTACAAACTCTGAAACTGGCATTTCTCTGTGCAGTCAGTGCCTCTTCTATGAGTTGCGAAGTGTCCCGATCTAAGGGGGAGAGATTGAAACTGCATCCGGCTGATGCACTCTCTGTCGCGGGGATGCTTGTCCCTCGACCGCGTGCGCTTGCTGCAGCTAGATTATAACGTGATGGCTCGCGACTTACTGAATCATAATATATGTCACTGTGCATTTCTTATCATGAAGAAAATTGGCAATACACAGCTTTTTTAAGACGAGAGAGTTTGTTTGTTTCTCTGTCTCAGCATTTGTAATTATCAACCGCGCTCTTCCAAGTGGTTGCTTTTTGATTTTCCTACTATGATCCTTGGACATGGAGTAATCTACAGAAAGATCTCAAATTAAACTTATTTATATCCATTGATGAATTTAAGGGCATCATAAAGAATATGGTGAAGGAGGCATGTGAGTGTTTTTCGCGAGAGACCACTGTGTTTAAATAGCTGTTCATGTTGATGTTTATAGGTTACATTTTAATATGTTGTGAGTTTGTATGGCTGCTACCTTGGCCAGGTCTCTCTTTTTTAAAGAGATTTCTGATCTCAATGGGACTTCCTGGTAAAATAAAGGTAAAATAAAAAATGAAAAAATAAATAAAAATAAGAGTTAAAGAGAGAGAGTTAAAGATGGATTGACGTGAACAGAAAGGTGAGAGAGAGTAATGTACAAAATATGTTTTTGATTTGTTTTTGTTTTGGCTTGTTTTCCAATATAAATATCTAAAACTCCTTTAAAACAACATACATTTTCTTTAGGAGCTATACTGCATAAGTAAAAATTGTTATCTGAGAATGTTGAATATAATATTAAAAATACAAATATCTTAAAATATCTAAAAATCCTTAAAAAAATGCATTCACCTGAGAAGCAGCATAGAAGATATTTACACTTGCTTGTAGATCTTGAATATAAGTATATTTTGTCTTTAATGCACTCGCAGAAGTATAACCAAGTGATGAAATACAGTCTTAATATCATATATGTTGCTTCTCATGTAAATGCATCTTGTTTTAAGGATTTTTAGACAATTTTAAATGGAAAACAAGACAAAAACACTTGATAACAATAGGATTTTTTGCAGTGAATTTTTGACTGAATTAAACTTAATAAAATATTTGTTTTCCCTTTAATTCAGTGAATGCCATTTAGAGGTATTTTTAAAAGATGATTTTGTCCTCTTTATTGTTTGTAAGCATGTTTAATACAACCTTTTAAGTTGGGCACAAGCTGAATAATTGATTGAAGAGCTAATGATTAACCATAGCAATAATCGCCAGAATAGTTAAATAATCGTTCTAATAATCGTTAGATTAATCGATTATCAAAATATTCGTTAGCTGTAGCCCTAGACCCAACAATATGCAAATTATTTACATGCCATGAGAAAAGGAACATTTATTTGGTTTTACTTGGTCTTTATAGTTGTTAGTTGTTGTAGTGAGTGTTTGGTTTCTAAATATCTTTTAAATTTAATTGCAAGTGAAACCATGTTTAATTTTGGTTTAATAAGGTTGGTTCATGGTTTTTAAGGATAACGCCATGTAACGCAATCTGTCTATGTTGCCATCTGCCAAATCTGACTAGCTTTTATCAAGTGACAGAGGAATTTGCAGCAAAAAGTGAGAGTGAATTTGAAATAGCAAGAGTGAACTTAGTCAAATAAAAAGCTAACTGTATAGAATACTGTTTTGTTGTAAGTGTATATATTTTTGCCATGCTATAAAAATCGGAAGAAATACAGTGATAAATGTAGTTTTATCTCAATGTCATGACCCAGAGGTACTCTTATCTGTTGTACGATATTTCTGCATTATTAGCAAAACGTATTCACTCTTCATTAACCCTTAAGACCTTAATTTACGCACTAATGATAAAATAACTTCAGGCTATCAGTGGTCACATTGATAAATGAAGATTACCTATTACCATTAATTTGTGATAGGTTATATTATCTTGCATCGGATTTATCATGGTTTCATCTTGGTGTTTGGATAGTTAATGTGCTAAGCCGCAGCCTTGAAGTAGCTTTATGAAATTAAAATAAATAAATAAATATAAAGACTCATTCTATTTGGACATTTCATGTGGACATTTCATAATCATTTAAAAAATAAATAAATTATGTGATCTCACATAAATTACATTTAGCATCCAGGGCCCATATTCACAAAAAATCTTAGTAGCTCCTAACATGGAACTGTAGGAGAAACTCTTAAAAATGAGGGGCGTGTCACTCCTAATTTTAGGACTCGTAAAAGTTTCATCTAAGAGTAATTCATGAAGCATTTCAATGCTAAAAGTAGCCACTAAACCCATGACAGCTTAGAAGTCATCCTGAGGACTTCTAACTCCTTAAGGGTGACTCACAAACAATCGGAAGCATGGCTGCTGTTGTCAATCCACATTAAAAACAATATATTAAAATATTATAATGACATTGACCGTTTAAAAAGGTATCTCCTGAATCACAATTGAGTCTATGTATTTTAAAGATATAATATTATAAATATTATAATGCTGACATGTTGAATGTTGATATCTGTCTGTCTGTCTATCTGTCTGTCTGTCTGTCTGTCAGTTGGTTTATCCTTCTATATCTATCTCTCTATCTCTCTGTCTGTCTGTCTCATTCAGTATGGTCATTTCACATTTCCATTTCATAAGAAATTGTTTAAAATTCATTTTTAAATTCATTGTTCCTTCTCAAGTAAAAGAAAAGAAAGACTCGCGACTCGCTAGGGTATACAACTTTTCACTTGCTAATAGCAAAACAGTGAACATGCTTCTGGTTCTAAAGAGATTATTTTGGGCATTGTGCAATCAAAATGTATTTTGTTAAAAGCTTCCAAGCGCTCCAGGGAACTGCTGCACCAGGCTAATGAATTTCATGTAAAAGAAAAGAAAAAAAAAACTGCCCCAAGAAATTGCGTAACCAGGATGTTGAATATTAAATGACACCCACATGATACCCACATTCCAGGAAACATTGCTGTTGATGTCAGTGCTCATCTTAGAAGTTTACAATTTGGCTTGGTGGAAGTTAGCAGTGTCACAACTTTTAGCTTGAAATACCTGGAGAACAAAAGTGGGATTACAGACTGAATCCAAAATAACTGAAATAAGTAAATAAAACTTCATATTTGAAAAGCATAATTGAATAGATCTTTTTGTCTCTTGTGTTTGACAACAGCTCTGCTGTGCCTTCATCTGTATGTCCAGTTTTTGTCATTTCCTGCCTCCAAAAAGACATCAAAGAAATGCCCTTAATAAAGCTTTTAGGTCTAAATATAGCTATTAGGTAAAATATTTCTACTGTATGAGTTTGATTTTAAATGAATATGCTGAATAGGCCCCAAAATGAACATTTTGTGTTTTAAGATTTTCCATGAAACACAAAGGGGGAAATTTTGAAGAATGTTTACACATCTTTTTACCTTACAATGCCAATTCATAGTAACCACACTTGTTGAGCTCCAAAAACGTTGAGCACTGTTTTAAAGCACATTTTCTTTTTTTTTTTTTATTATTACTTAACAAAATATGCATTCGCAAATGAGATTTCAGAGCTTCTGTAAAGGATATTCATTGACATTTTTGACTGTTCCTCACTCATAGATAGTCTATGGTTTTGAAAGTTTTATATATGCACTATATATATTGTATATATAAGTTGTATGGGATTCTTTTATGATGTTTTTATGGTATTTATTTGTTCTTTCATGAACTTTGCAGCCATGGTTACTAGAAAAAGATTAGGGGTGGGTGATAAGACTAAAATCTTATACCCTGATTTTAGTCATTTTATACCACGATAACGATATATATCACAATATTGTAATTTTCTTTGGAAAATCAATACAAAATTGTTAATATATTAAGTAACCATTTTGTAACACCTATATTTGGAAACTCCAGTCAGTGAATTAAATCTTTATAAATTAAAATGACTTCTTATAATTTTTTTCCTTATTTGGAACTAGACAAATATAGTCAAAGAAAAAAAAAGTATTAAAAATAAATACTAAACACTCAACTTGTTTTAAAAAAATCAACCTCACCAAAAAGCTAAATTTCACATTATGCCACATTTCAATCTGATATGTTGTTAACCATTATTATTATTATTATTATAAACTTTTCTCAAGATCTTCTCAAAGCAATGCAACAAAGCAAATAATACGTTACAAAATATATCCAACGAAATTAAACACTACTTTCTAGTGAATTAAACACTACTTTTTTCACTAAATTCATATCAAACAAAAATAAACAGTTCTTGCAAAAAATTTTGAGGTGATAAAACAGAGATGTCTTTCTCAAAAATTATTGAATAGCGTGAGTGATCTCGCTCTGCGCTCTCCTGTCTGTGGTGCACAAATATCAGGAAGCCTGCTGGACTCACTGGCACTTACGTGCTCCAGGGATAGCATGCCACATTCACATGAAATACAGATGTGCGCATCAGATGAGAAGCATATTTAGCACTTTTGAATGTCACTGAATTTGTGAATTTGTGAATTTTAACATTTATATGGAACATGAGGTCAAGTACATAATGAAAGAATATTCAATTTTGGCCAAACTATTCCCTTAAAAACCATCTGCAAATCTGTTTCTGTTACCTACTCTCAGATCAGGATAAATGAAAGAAATCTTCTGGTAGAACGAATGTCCTGGCGTAATGGTGTTAACTGTAGTGCTGTACTAATCCTTAGCTGGCCTTCTCCAGGGAGAAGTCTCTGTGTACACCACACTCATATTCACCAGCCCATTAGCCTCCTGCGCACGTCTACCATATTTGATTAGAGTGTTTATTGTCCAATTTATCATAGGTGCTTTGTCTGGCCTGAAAAATATCTCCCTATCGCTGAATATGTAAGGCTTGGAGCTCTAGATATTGAACACGCGTAATCTTAAGTAAGCAATGTCAACACACACTTGAGAGTGTAGTGCATGCTGGCTAAATGAGAGAATAAAAAGAGGGAATGTATAGTTGAGTGTGAGGTGTTCTAAGGGAGGGCAAAACTTCACCAGAAGCTAAGATTCATCGCAAAGGCAATTCGGCCAGTGATGATCATGTCAAACTAAGTGATCAAAGACTAACAATTTTTGCCGTCTTTTACATTTAATCTAGGGCCCTATAAAATCTGTTAATTTTTTTTCCAACTCCCAGATTTGTATTACTTTCTTTCTTCTGCAGAACAAAAACAATGATTTTTATAAGAATATCCCAGCTCTGTAGGTCCATACAATGCAAGTTAATGGTGTCCAACACTTTCAATCTCCAAAAAGCGCATAAAAGTAATCCATAAGACTCCAGTGGTTTAATCCATGCCTTCTGAAGCATTCCAGTCAATTTTGGGTGAGAACAGACCAAAATATAACTCCTTTTTCACTGTACATCTTGCCATTTATGTCTCTAAGCTTGATCATGATTTCAAGCTCGATTACACTTCCTAGTGCTTGACTCATGTGCAGAGGGGTAGATGGCACTAGGAAGTGTAATCGAACTTGAAATCATGATCGCCAAGGAGATTGCAGATGTCAAGATTGATAGTGAAAATCAAGTAGAGATGTATGGATTACTTTTATTCTGCCTTTATGTGATTTTTGGAGCTTCAAAGTTTTGACCCCAATCACTTGCATTGCATGGACCTACAGAGCTGAGATATTCTTCTGACAATCTTAATAGGTGTTCTGCAGAAGAAAGCTATTCATACACATCTGCTTATGATGAAGTGTTTTCTGTGTATCAGCAGCCGGCTTCACACATACACTTTGAAGCGTGCAGCACATGCATACTATATATTTATTAAATTAAATTACAGTGTTTTGCGATTTAATAATCACACTAGGACATATTGCGATTTTAATTTGATTAATTGTGCATTTAAACATTAATTTGTATCCCAAAAATATCAAATTCTGTAACATTCTGTGTTTTATAGCTGATTCCATCTTTATGACTGGTCTCCACGATTTTGTACGTGTTTTCCGCATTGGCAATAATATGGCCCTATGAATCTTTCAAATTATTTTTTTGTTTGACAAATTGAATGTTTTTGCATAAAAGAATTGTAAGAGCTCTGTCACAATTTAAACTCTGCATGAAGCAAAGAACTTGAAATTTCAATTTCATTGCATAGATCAGAATAAATGTTATTTCCCAGGGCTTGTTTTGAAACTCAAGACGCTAATCTGTTTGGCAGGATTTTAGTAGTACGGTCAAACCCGTTGCTGAGTACACAACATTATTATGTCAAACATAGTTAGCTACAGAACGCTCTTTAGCTCAGCTTAGCCATACATACACCTCACCCTGTGTCTCTGGCTGTCTAGCTCACTAGCGGGAGATGCTCGGTGGTACTATGGCTATAATGTGATGGCCTTGTCAGTTTTGAGTGATGACGAGGAAGGTGTGTGTGAAAACTGGATTTAGCGCTTAATGACTGGTAAAATTGTAAGGCTGCATTCAAGGTGACCCCTCTGAGGTGACAGGGCCTGTTGGCAGTACTAGAGGCTGGGTGACGGTAATCATTCCTGCCTCTTCCCAGCCCTGGTGGCTGTCACCACTGCCACACTTTTTCACTTTTTCAAAGCCAAAGGCATGTAATTACCCCTTTATTGGCTTTAAGAAGACTGCAGTATACATCCATCCACTCCACAATCCAGGTGACTTGGTTGTGTGGTGGAATGTTTATAGATCATGATTATTCATTTGGCACTGTGCTTTCTGAACCCAAGTAAGTATTACTGTTAAGAGCCACTTTACCGGGGGCCTGGGTAGCTCAGCGAGTATTGACGCTGACTACCGCCCCTGGAGTCGCGAGTTTGAATCCAAGATGTGCTGAGTGACTCCAGCCAGGTCTCCTAAGCTACCAAATTGGCCGCTTGCTAGGGAGGGTAGAGTCATATGGGGTAACCTCATCGTGGTCGCGATTAGCGGTTCTCGCTCTCAATGGGGCGCATGGTAAGCTGTGTATGGATCGCAGAGTGTAGCATGAGCCTCCACATGCTGTGAGTCTCCGCAGTGTCATGCACAGCAAACCATGTGATAAGATGCGCGGATTGACGGTCTCAGAAGCGGAGGCAACTGAGACTTGTCCACCCGAATTGAGGCGAGTAACCGTGCCACCATGAGGACCTAATAAGTAGTGGGAATTGGGCATTCCAAATTGGGAGAAAAGGGGATAAATATTTTTTTTTTTTAAAAGAGCCACTCTACCATTTGTCCATGTAGCCAGACTTTTGACTTGCAGCATAAAGTCTGGTCCATATAGTCTACAGTGCAACAGTGACCGCCCACTTTTCAGCTGTCTTGGTTCCTTCATAAGAGTTCTAAGCAACACACCAAACTAAATAGCTATGAGTTGAATCACAAGAATACAAGCTTTGATTTGAAGCTAAATATGTTAATATTGTAAAATCGAATTGGGAGGTCTGTGGCAATTCCCAGCCCTATTAAGCTCCTTTACCTTGTATAGCGCCAGCCAATCCAAAAATGACTCTCGCTATTTTTGTGTGCAGTATACATTATTGGTCTGTGGCCAACAGTCTGTTTTTTGTTTTTTTAAACCAAGTTACAAATTACTTTTCATGATGAAAACAAATATGTTAAATATCTACAGTATAGAATATCTTTGAGGCAACAGCCTCCGCAAACTCTTTTTATAATCGTCCTTGGTGTCTACGAAAGGGCCGAATACACTCAAAAAATCACAACAATAAAGGTGTGTGATGTCCTAATGTCACATGCTTCTGAAGTGCTTTTGCTTGCTGTGCCCACAGCGGTGGCTTGAGGTTAGTTGCATTTTGTCAGTTGTGAGTTTTAAAAGCAGTCTGAGCGGATGAACATACGCAGGGGAATGCGCATGTACACAGGCAGCCAGCCTTGACACCATTAGGCTGGGTGACACATTAAGGCTCTCTTCAGTGTGTAATTTGTTTTGTCTGTCAAGTTGTTGGATGACTTGTTTGTTGGCACTTCCTTTTGTGCTTTGGACACATACAAATGACCAACGCAGAAAGGTAGCCCCAGGATCAGTTTAAACGAATCTCAGATAGTGATTTTTTTTTTATTTTATTTTTTTTACAGAAAACAGAACATTTTTTTTTTTATTTATTTAGCATCACCAAGTGAAATTTGACTTTTTCCAAACAAGTTTTCCCAAACACACTTGGGACTCAAGTCTCTATTTGGTTGGACAAACAGATAGTCCCACCCTGACAAACGATTTGCAATGCCTTTTTTTGCTTTTTGTAATGCTTTTCACAACCCAATCTATTCCTAATGCATAAAATCAAGTGAACCCCTGCATTTTGTTCTCTATGAATATCATGTTTCACTCAGAAATACGTCAGATGATGGAAGTAAAATTGGTTGCGAATGCATTTCGCATTGACCTTAAAGTTGAAACTGTGATTTTTGACAGGGTGGATGGAGGTGAGGTGTTTGGGGATGTAGTGGCAGGTGGGACACGGCTGTGAAAGGCTTCGTTACGATTAGCGAGTTAGGCAGCGCTGCAGGCTGACCATTGTGTTTATCACCTGTCACTCATGCTTGCCGCTCACAGCACCTCACCTTCACAGTACCTTAAATGTCACAGATCATACCCCCTTCTCTCACTTTTTTTTGTTTTTTGTTTTCTTTTTGCTCTCGCTGAGCAGTTTAACGCAGAATGAGTTTCTTTTTTGCAGGTGTCAAGGGCTTTTCACCTGTTGTGTGTGTTACACTTGAGGTGTTGTGTTTTTAAAGAGAAAGAAAGAGAGCTATTAACTGTACTATTACCAGTGTTGGGGGGTAACTAACAAAATTAGCAGTAGTAGCAACTAAAAGAACAAATTAGTTGTAGTGTAGCAGTAGTTCAGCTGTTTACATAGTAGCTGTGTAATTACTGAAATTAATAGTTAAATAGATTCTGTAGGTAAAGTTTGTGAAGACAAACTCTGATGTTGGCTTGACAAAGTTTAAAATAGCTTTAAAGGTTTGAAGGTTTACCAGGCCCAACGGACAGACAGAGGGAGCAGCTTAAAGGGGTAGTTCACCCAAAAATGAAAATTCTCTCATCATTTCCTTCCTAATGCACCCCAGATATGCATGACTTTCTTTCTTCTGCTGAACACAAAGATTTTTAGATGAATAAAAGCTTTGTATGTCCATACAATGAAACAAAATTTTTGAAACTCCAAAATGCACATAAAGGCAACATAAACGTAATCCGTAACACCCCAGTGGTTAAATTCATGTCTTCAGAAGCGATATGGTTGGTGTGGGTGAGAAACAGATCAATATTTAAGCCCTTTATTACTATAAATCTCCACTTTCACTTTCACTCTCACGTTCTTCTTTTGTTTTTGCCGTTTTTATTTCTTTGTGCATATCACTACTTACTGGGCAGGGAGAATAATTTTTGGTAAAAACTGACATAAATATTGATCTGTTTCTCACCCACACCTGTCATATCTCTTCAGAAGATATAGATTTAACCACTGGAATCTTATGGATGACTGTAATTGAGCCTTTAGGCCACCATTCACTTGCATTGTATGAACCTGCAGAGCTGAGATATTCTTCTAAAAATCTTTGTTTATGTTCAGCAGAAGAAAGAAAGTCACACACATCTGGGATGGCATGAGGGTGAGTAAATTACGAGCATTTTCCTTTTTGGGTGAACTATCCCTTTAATGCTCATTAAAGGCCATGTGTGTGTTTTGTTTATTTATTTTTTAATTTTGACATTTGGATTTAAATGATGACTCGTTTGAACATTCCATCAATGTAATGGTATGTTCACATCATTTCGGAATTACCGCAATAATGAGATTCCAACTTTTAAAAAAGACTTTAAAAAGAGGTCTTAGTTGAACTCGTAATTAAAAGTTGTAAACTCAGAATTCTTTGAAAGCACTGACTTGACAGTCGTGATGTGATGTAAAAAGAACCAATATGATATCAGCCTCAACAGTTAAAGGTAATGTATTTCTGTTAGATATTCCATTTTACACGCCATTGCTACCTGGAGTGCTTTCTTTGTTCTTAAATATTTTGAAAGAACACATGGAGGTGAATTAATGAATTAATTTAGTGATAGAATTTGCTGTTACCAACAACAAAGCCATTGGCGTTATGAGTGTTGCCATAGAAATGAATAACTTCCAAGGTCCAAGAATGTGAACAGCTCAGAGTAGAATCTCCATAATTACAGTAATTCTGACACAATGTGAATGCAGTATAAGGCCACATCCACAGTAATACATTTTAGTTTTAATATATGCATTGATTTAGCTACTTTTACGGCTCTTATTCGCACAAAAAAGTTAAATGCTCCACCACTCAAAAAATAGCTCGTTGGCTGAGCTCGATTCAGTCGTGGACAGTGGTTCCACGTGTTTGAAATTAGTTTGCTTAATTTAAAATTACTATGTAATCTCAACACAAACACTTTGTGTAGAAAGAACCAGTGCTTGAAGTGGGGTGGTATGCAGCGGTATGCAGTACCTGCACTTCTCTAATTTTGTCTACTGCTGTTTTTCTTATGTTCCACCACTTCCCAGAGTCTCCCTGTACGATGTAATGTCTTTATTTAATGTAAGTTAATGATGTGATGAGGCCAGCCAATCACTTTTATCTGACCTTCCAAATGATCAATCGCGCCGGTAAACATCCGAGTGCTCTCTGTGCAAAACTCAATGGTGAGTTTAACCACACTCGACACGTGCAACAGAATCTGTGGCCGTCAAGCGATCCGTGGTCCAGTTCCGGAGGAGCACACGTGTTTAAGCTTGTCTGGCCATAGTTCAGTTACACTCTTCTCCAAAACATGAACCAGCAAATGGTTTAGCTGCTGGGTGCAGTAAAAAAAAGATAAAATGTCAAAGCTGTTACCGAAGTGATGTCAGCTCATATGCACAACCTTTTTTAACTAAAGATGAATCGATGATGAAAGCTGAACCTCCAAAGAAAATACACAGGAAAATTTAAATTATTTTCTGTAGTGCTCATAAAAAAAATAATTACTGTATCTGAAGTGTCACTGAACTTGCCTATGCATAAATCCTGACAGTGTTTAGTTCTACATACAAATGTGTGTCAGCATTCACAATCCTGAACATCATCAAATCAGCTTGTTCACCATTTCTTGATTATTTGTTATCTGCACAAGTATCTGGCTCCTCTGTGCAAATTCATGTGTGCAGGACATGAAAAGGCTAATTGTCCCCTCATTAAATGGGAGAATAATAAAGAAAAAGGAAAATAAGACATAATGCTCTTTTTTTTCTTCATATTTCTCCACTAATTTCATCAAAAATTACCAGGGCTGGTATCGTACTGAAGCCAAAATTTTGGTATTGGAGCAACCCTACTTTTCATGCAAAATATTAACACAAACAAATGGGTAGCGACTGGCATAGTTTGTTGATATATAAACACAAAGAGTATTTGGACAATTAAGACATGCTTAAAGTCAGTAGCGGATCCTGGCATAGGTGATACGGGCAGGAACCTAGGGCGGTAACGTTCTATGGGGCGGCACAACAGGGTACCTGATCGATTGCCCCTGCACAGATCTCGCAAAATCACGATGGGAGAAAGGTGCCCGAATTGTGCCATCCCGTCCCTGGCTCACAATGGGTGAAAGGTGCCCCGAATCGTGCCACACCACCTCCGCACCGAGCTCGCAAGATCGCGATGGGGGGAAAGGTGCCTTAAAAGGCTCTAAATAGTTAGGATTATAGATGTTCATAATGCATTCTTACATTCTGAACAAACATAAGATAACCATAATCAACAGTATAGGTACACCGTGACACAGGATCAGCTCAGTTATCTTGAGAAAATAAGTACCAACCATGTGAATGCTGAGCAGATTTGACAAAGTCATTGATGATTTTGCATCAATAAGAACTAGAAGGGGAGGGTTACATTTTAAATTAGGAATTATTTGTAATAGCACAAGCAGCAATCTGTAGTTTTCTGCCATTTTCTTTATTTATTGACTCTATAATTTAATTGTGCAATTTAAGTTCTGTATATATAATGTACATGTTAATATAATTGTAGCTTCAAAGTTGTGGGAAGTTAAGGGGGGCGTGCCATGTCAGATCTCGCCTAGGGCACCAAGTAAGCCAGAACCGCCACTGCTTTAAAGTGTATGAATTGCATAGCATTAGATAAAAAAATAAAAAATAAAAGACAATATCAAGGTGGCATTTAAATTGAGACACCACATAAACAAACTAAATAAAAAGAATATAAATCATTAACTAATAACATTACAGTTTCAGTTTGAATCAAACTGAAGTTGTAACAAGCATTTTAAGAGAGTACTGTATACTCCTGACACCTGTGTTTGGTGAGTTTTCAAAAAGTGTGGATGAAATGAAATAGTTGCCTAGGATGCATTGCATTTGGTGGGGGCTTTGAAATGAGCAGTGTCTTATGTCAACCGCAGTTCTGGTGCTAAGAGACATTAGCACTTGAAGCAAAGGCAATTACAAAACTCACCCTCCAAACCCCCCTTCGATTCTTGTTGGGCACCCATGTCTTCACTCAGAAAATATTTCAACATGTTAGCCTCATTAATTCAAGCGCCATTGAGTTGCTGCTTTAGTGCTTTTCAGCTCAGCAGTGTTTTAAAGAAAGCACAGGTTAGTCCACTCAGAGTAATTTCAGTAACATGCTGTAATGTGATCTGCATTTAAATGATTATAGAGTCACACGCTGAGAATGAGAGAATGAGAATGAATGAAATTAAACATAACATCTCTTCACAGGTCAGCATGCCTCGGTGGAATTATAAACTTAAAAAGAAAGAAGAAAATATTAAACACAGTGTGAGTTTATTCACAGCCAGAGTGAATATTTTCAGAGTGGTTGTCTACAAAGCACGTTGGGAAAGTAATACCAGGGTGATTCTAACTACACACAAACATGTGCGGATTGTAATTAAAAGTACAATTAAAGTGAAGTTTTTCCCAAAAATTTAAATTCTCTCATAATTTTCTCACCCTCATTCCATCCCATATGAGTATGATGTTCTTTCTTCTGCTGAACACAAACAAAGATTTTTAGAAAAAATATTTCATCTCTGTAGGTCCTTATAATGCAAGTGAATGGGTACCCAATTTTTAAGCTCAAAACATACATAAATGAAGAATAAAAGTAATCCATATCCTTTTTTACTATCAGTCTTAACTTTCACATTCTTTTGTTTTTATCGATTTTAATTTTTCGTGCATATCGGCATCTGCTGGGCAGGGAGATGAATTGATGGTATAAACTGACTTAAATATTGATCTGTTTCTCACCCACACCTTTCTTATCGCTTCTGAACATATGGATTTAATCACTGGAGTCGTATGGATTACTTTTATGTGGCCTTTATGTTCATTTTGGAGCTTCAAAATGTTGGTACCCATTCACTTGCATTTTTTCTTTCGTAATTCCTTTATTTTTATGACAATTAAGACATTTTCCCCCAATGCTCATTACCGTAATGCAAAAAATAAAATAAAAAAATAAATAATAATAATTAAAACAAATAAAATTTTTGTAATGTGAAAAAATAATAATAATGATATGTGTGTGATATATATATATATATATATATATATATATATATATATATATATATATATATATATATATATATATGCGATTATCTAATCAGCCAATCATGCGGCAGCAGTACAGTGCAAAAAATCATGCAGACACGGGTCAGGAGCTTCAGTTAACGTTCACATCAACCATCAGAATGGGGAAAAAATGTGATCTCAATGATTTGGACTGTGGCATTTTGTGGTGAGAAGAATAGCATCTCAGAATGCTATTCTGAGATGCGGGTTGGCGCTGTTTTGGCATCACGTGGTGGACCTACACAATATTAGGCAGGTGGTTTTAATGTTGTGGCTGATCAGTGTATATATAAAGGCTTATCTTGAGGAAAAAAATACATATGTATATGTACATATGTATATGTACATATGTACACAACAGTTTGTTCCGGTCTTCGAATCTGATTGGACGAGAGATGTTCCATGAGCACTTATGGTCTGACACAATCAGCACTCCGACGCTTAACTGTGTGTGTATCACTCCGCTTGTGTTCGTGCCGTTCTAAACTAAAGTGTAAGAGCAGTGCAGATGTGTTAAGAGCTACTGTTTGTCTTTTTTTTACATTACATATGTTAGCCAGCAGGTGGTGGCAAAAGATCATTTTTGTGTGTAATAAGAGCCAGTTGGTGACGTGAAGTGTATCCGCGTCAGTCACTGTTTACATACAACATCGCTACTACACTACTAAAGCTAGGAAATAGCTTTAAACGGCTTTAAATGAACAACTTCAGCATTACGGCTCATCACAGCTGAGAGACACAACAGACTGATTGATTACAGAACTCAAAGCGCTTACCTCTTACCGGAGTTTCCACATTGGATACACACTGTTTAAAATGGCAGTGGACATTGCGGTTTCTATAGTGATCGACTCTTGCGCACCGGCTACCGCGAAATAGAGAGGAATACCCCCGCTTGGATGGCTATTTTACCACTGAGAAAGCTGACAGCATCTCTGCTTGGGAGTGGCAACAGGTGATCGCACACACTCCATCTTTCTCTTTCTCTCTCTCTCTCTCTCTCTCTCTCTATCTCTCTCTCTTTCACACACACACACACACACACACACATCCATCCTTGTTTATCCAATAACTTGTTAGAAACAGCACAAGCCGTGATACTATTGCTGAAGTGACATTTTTGAATTACTAATGAAGGCTTGGACAAATCATTTGGTTTGCCCGAGCAACGGCAGATTCTGATCTGTCGCGTAATAAAGTAGTTCCATTCACAAATGCATTTTTATGACCGTACTCAGTTTTTCCTAATTTTTTTTAAATTTACTTGTTCATTGAACTGTTGTATATAAGCAATATCACACTCGCAATCATGCTATATGGCCCTAAATCAGCACTGCTGTGATTACCTACGGCACTCGGCCTGCGGCCGAATCACAGCAGTGCTGATGTAGGGCCATATCGCACTCTTGCTCATGTGATATTGCTTAAATATATATACTGTATATATAAAGAGAGAGAGAGAGAGAGAGAGAGAGAGAGAGAGAGAGAGAGAGAGAGAGAGAAAGGAAATGAGTTAATGCAGTTCATTATTCAGAGATCAAAATTAGATCAAGCCATTCAGATGCACTTTATTGTAACTTATCCATTTGTTTTGTGCAAGAATCTACTTTGTAACAGAATTCCAAACTGATGCCTCATATTAACCAGGCAGAACAAGTGCAATTTAAATGTAATAATCCATGTAACATGATGGGGAACTTTTTGATTTTTGCATCTTCATGGACTGTGGCACAAAAATAATTTCTCTGTCTGTTGTTCCATTCTGATACTGGAGAAATGAAGATTTCAAAGCTTGAATATAATATACATACTGTATAGTACAGCAATTTGTTCTACTGTAACTATATTTTGTGACTGCACATGTCAGGTCGTGATGACCTAAAGAAGGTACCTTTCAGAACAGGCTTTGTGTCAGGAGCATGCTTGTGATTCCTTAAAATGCTGCCTATGTAGGAAACTCGCAAGATTTTTAAACAGAGCCTATGTTTTATGCAATAACATGTTTGGAGGGTCAGTCCACTTTACGAACATTTGCCATAGTCATGCAATGAAATCTTTATCACTATAAATCAAATCAAAAAGTGTTGCAGTAAGTTTCTTTAGAGCGCTTTATGTGCCCCTGTTGCTATTTATATACATATTTATTTTTTACCAGCGGCAGGGTTCTGAGATTACCATGTCAAACTTGTATGGGGCTGGCTTCCATCTCAGCTTCATAACCATGCCACAAAGATAAAGTGTGACAACAGAATCCTTTTGCTTTTCTAATCCATAGAGCCGCAGATGAAATCTTGTTTAAAGATCAGCAACGGTGGAATCCTTGCCTTTCGTTAAGAGCACACAACTCTCTGCAAGTTCTTACTCCTGATGTTAAAAATGTGTATGACAGGAGGATGAATAAATAAATAAATAAAAATTCCTTCTGGCAGGTCGACCCAAGAGATATGACACATCCTGCGTTTCAATTAAAGCATCATTTCAGATTCAGATTCTCACCTTGATGGTTTGAGTCATAATCTTCTCAGTAATTCACAGTGTTGTCTGTTAAAAGTGTGTAATTTCTGTGCCACTAGTGTCACCAAAAGGAATTGGAAAAATGACATCTTCCATTGGTCGGTAAACATGTTTCCAGATAATCCGTCCCTAAACTCTGGCTGGATGGAACGGGCATCCATCCGTTTAAATTTTAATTTAAATGTTTTTTTTTATGTGGGAATTTAACCTATGAATGTCTTACTTATAGTCTCTCCATATTGAGCTGGGATAGGAGAAAGTATTTTAACAGTGAAAACATTAAATACTTCCGCTTTAAAGTATGAGATAATGGCGGTCCAAAAAGAGAGGCCTCGTTTCTCTAAAAGTTAAGGATTATTCCATTTAATTGTTCTTAAAAGATAGTCCTGAGCTTCATTTTTGCATTTTGTTTTGCCTTTTGTGTCTCTCTAAATAAAAAAATAAAAAACTGTGCCTGGAAATCTAATTACCAGAAAAATACAGATAAAGAGAAATTAAGTTTTGCAGAGTTAGAATTACTTTAAAACATGCTATGCAAGACAACCCTGCAATATATACCCGTTTCTTATTTTTTTATTTTATTTTTTTTATTTGGGTAGTTGACATGTTCTGCTGTGTTCCAATTTTATAATTATTAAACTTACATGATGCAATACATATTAATTGACACTACATGGAATATTTGTACTTTAATGAGGACTTTAAAAAAAACTCATTTGTTACACTCCAGGACCATTTAAAATGAACTAGTAATGGCAAAAAATGTATTAAAAATGTAAAAAAAAAAATACAAAAAAAAACAAACATTTTTTTTATATGACACTTTCTCTTATACGATCACATACATTTTAACCTCAAATCTTGTTGGTTTAAAAAAAAATTAAAAAAATTAAAAATAAATCCATGGATGCGTAATGCGTTTGTCTCGATATTTTTTTTCAGCGTTAATTTTTGCACGTCAAACTGTAACAGTAAAAATTAACCACATCTTCAAGCATTTTTTTAGAACAAACATTTATTAAATTATACATGTATTAAGACTATGTGACAACCTGAAATGCGTTCTTTTAATAATAGCGTACAATGAGTATACTGAAGTATTCAGTAGCCTATTGTTTAGTAACTGTGTTGTGGATTCTTCATGCTTTTAGAGACAAAAGTTTCAGTGCTATAAATTTTCCGTGTTTAAAACTGTTAAGAATTTAATATAGTTTCAGCTCCCGCAGCTCAAGCAGGTCATTTGAATCAACAATACTCAAATTTTTTCTTATTCTAAAAATAAGTTATTACGTTGGTAATATTTTGCAGTGTTGTTTATTTCATCATATTTTTGATGTTTTAATCAAAATCGTTGAATTACAGCCATGATGCATATTTTTCGTCTTGTATTGCACTTAGTCAACACAAATTTTTGTCAGTTTCGTAGATTCGGCAGGTGAATAATCAAGTCTTAAACAGACAGTATTCACAGGTCTAATGACGCAACAAGATGCATTCATCAACCAAAACAAGCTCTATTTGATGTGCATTTATCTTCATGTTGTGCCAGGGTTCTTGAGAAGCCAAGCTCTTGCCAAAGTTTGCACCTTAAAATACCTGCTGATGAACAGGAAACAAGGATGGATGCTTTCGAAGATCACAAACTGTATTTGATGTACATGTTTATCCTGTGTTCCATTTGGCACCAGGAATCTTGAGAAGTCAAGCCCTCGTTAAAGTTAGAGGCATAGTAAATACCTGCTGATGAGCGGGAAATGAGGAGAGATGCTTCTCTCAGCACAGTTAGCACAAAATCACTGAACCTGCTGGCTGCGCACACTTACACAGAAAATCAGGGTCTCCTAGGTGCCGTGAAAAGCCAGAGGAGCCTGTCAGTTCTCATAAAGACCAGCTCAGGAGAGGTATAACTCCACTCAGGAGCAGCCCGGGCTGAAAACAGCTTCACCACATTTTGATGGGCAGCCCGAGTCTCGATTGTGCACGACTAGCTGCTGACTGGCATTTTGCAAAGCAGAAACTCATGGTGGTCCCATTTGCACTGCAATTACTCAGCCGGTGTTTTTAGAGAGGGCCAAGTTTCTTCGCCTCTACTTGGGATAGTCTGAATAATGCACTGAACAACAGTTCATTAATGGAGACAAAATCTTTCCATTATCAAAGTGAATTTGTAACGAGGCAACAAGCAATTAGTGTGATGCACAGTGTCTTGGGTAATGAATCTCATGAAATATGGACTGATCGCAAGTGATGACTTCATCTAGCCTTGCCTCATTGACAGCACATTGTTGTTATTGATGGTAAACATCTTGGAATCAGTGGAACTTGGTGGGTAGATCATCCACTGATGAAAACATAGCACTCCTGGCCAGACCTCATGCACTTGTCGAAGTGTAAAAGCAAATGGGTCAGGATGATGTTGTGTTGTGTGTAATGGTTTGTAGCCTAGAGAGGTATCTTGTTTAATAAGACTCAAACGGATACACCAGATAATCTGCTGCCACAATCTAATATCCTAGCGATAACCAGATATATAGCTTTAATATAGTGTACATCTCCCTGCAAAATGTCTTGTGCGGTAGTTAGAGTGATGCCAAGGTTTGATGCATTCAGCAAAGAGTAATGTAAGCTTAAAGTGAACATTATACATGTGGATATTGCTACACGGACAATCTCATTATCATAGTACTAGCCATTTGCATTTGATTATGGCATAAAACCAGACCTTCGTACCTGAACAAATGTGAGACAATGATAAAGCCAAACAATGCAGCAGTCGCATGTCAGAGGTTGAAAGGCGATGTTTCATCAAACAGCATGCAGCATCACACGTATGATTAAAGTCTTACTGTACATGGTGGGAGACGCACACTGAGTTCAATGCTAAGAGGAAGAAGAGCGACATGTTTCTCTGTCTTCCCAACCCCCACTTCCTGATGTTAGGGGTAAAAAAGGAAACAGTGCATCATAAAAGCCCTGGCAGCTGCTCAGAGCTGTAGGAAAGGATACCTGGTGGTAAATAATTCAAAGCTGAACTGTGCATGTTTAAGTGTGCTATGAAAAAAACGAGACAGCGTGTGTGTTAGTCTGCACAGGGGAACTGTATGGGGCTGCTTCAATCAAGAAGAAGACACTTCTTTCTCTATCTCCCCCTATTTCTTTTCACTTTAATGTTTGTCTTCATACCTCCCTGCTGTCGACCTGTCTCATGACAGCCTGCTAGCGCCCTCGGGGCAGAGATTGAGGGGAGATGGGTGGTGTTTTTTTGTCTCTGTCCCCCCTGTTGTCATATCCTGGGAATCACAGCTTTTGATCTTCATCTCACAGTCAGTTTATCTAACTTATCTTTGAAAGCACAGGGTTGCTTTACATCACCAACAAACACAGTTTAAACACAGAGACTCCAGATTAGAGCAAGCTGGCCATTGGCTTACTCTTCCTAGCATTCTTTTGCAGTGAAATTGGCTCCAAAGGGCAAGCGAGAGAGATGAAAACAGACAGTGCTGGGCAGCTAGAAAAAGGCTCTGTCCTAAATCTTAGTTAGCTGCCTTGCTGTCTAATTCTTACACTGGCAGCTATATCATAACCCAAATGGAACCTCACAAGTGACCATTTTGGAACACTATGTAGGCTGTGTCTTACAAATAGTGCTCCTCACTCGAAGCACACAAGAAACATAGCAACACAAATATTGGCTAAAATATAGTGAATCTTTAATTAGGTTAAACAAGATCTTTTATCAATTGTTTTCTATTGAATGAATTAGGGCTACAACAACTAATCGATATAACTGATAATTATCGATAATGGAAATCATCGACAATGAATTTCATTATCGATTAGTTGGATATTTGCAGTAAGCACGGAGAAGCCCCGTCAGTGACGTCACTTCACAGCCAAGTGAAAAATGTGTTGCATGATTAAACTCGTGAAAAACAGCAGAGACAAGTTGAAGCGGAAAAAAACACGACCCAAGATGTCCAGCGTATGAGAGCATTTTATAAACACTTTAAAGAAGATCATAATAAGCATACAGTTTAATGTGGAGTGGTTGCTGCATCAGGTGCATTGACAGAGTGGTTGTGCTGTTTGATGCACGAGAGTTGTTTCTCTCCAGCACATCACTTACATTTTACTGCTATTTTCTATGTTTTATAACGTAAACATGTTATGAATTCAAAATCAGACGCGTATTTCGCAAAACTGTTTGTTCTTACCACAGGCGAGTCTCGGTTAAACTCTAATGAGCAAGCGAACACGCTCATTCAGTCAAACCGATTGCAATTGAGAAAGGGAGCACAATCATTTACACCATACCATGATTTCAGTTTCAGTTTAATCAGTTGTGCAGCTTTCATGGATATCAGACTGAAGTCTCAGCAGTCAAGGTGTGCCGGTTTTTAAAGTGTTTTTTTCTCCTGCTCAAGTAAGCGCATGTAATACAGTGTGCACCGGGATGAGTCTTTTCAGCGCAAGAGTGAATTTGCACAGGGTTTACAGATGATTGTACTTTATTAAACTGTATGTAATGCTGAATATAATGTATTATAATTATAAGGGTCCTGATATTTGAAAGGCCTCCTGATAATGCCAAATGTAATATCTGATTTCACTAGTACATTTATAATATAGCAAACAATATTTTACTGGATAAGTATATTTTTTTTAAAGTTTTGAAACATATAATCAGTGAAAATGCTATTTTAAAAAAACTATAATATAAAAATACGAAAATGTATGTAATCAGTGACAATGTACAAGCATATGTATCTAACATAATTATGTATTTTTCAGTTGGGCGTAATTATTAATATTTATATTCTCGTGTCACTATTGCCCTCTGCTGTTCTGATCTTTTTGTCCCACTTCATGCCCTTTGGATCATTTTACTCTTTGTTCAGTTTAAGTAAAGGAGCTGTCCTGAAAGTAATAATAATAATAAATTCAAACCTTTCATGATTCAGGATTTGTTCAAAGTTTTGTGAGAGTATAGAATCATGAATTCAGTAATGTAAATCAAATAAAATCCTTACACTCTTTATCATATCAGATTTTTGAAAAATAATTTTTTAATAAAATACAGGAAATAAAATTTCATTTTTATCCGATTAATCGATTAATCATATAAATAATCGAATATTAATCAATTATCAAAATAATCATTATTTGCAGCCCTAAAACGAATTAGAAGTATTTTTAAAGGCTCCACAATACACAATAAAACTTCACTTGTTATTATTTAAAAAAAACATGTGGTGAATGTTGGCTTTTTATAAAATGCTCTCTGCCTGTGTTAAGAGATTTAACGCACATACTGTACACAAATAATGGTCTAATAAGCATCAGAGTTTCTCGTGCCGCTTCACATTTTCTTTCAACTATAAAAGCAGATCCTTGTCCGATGGTATGCATGACTCCAACAAGAACTGAATACTAATATATTAGAATTTAATAAAATCAAAATATTGCAGGTATTACCACATGAAAGCACACACCTAAGACGCCATGAAATCTCCTTCTCTCATTCATCACCTCAACAACACACATCCACAGCACCCCCCAGTGGACTCAGTTGTAACTGCAAGATTTGGTAAAAGATTCAGAGGGAAAGTACAGTATAATTCAGAGCTACTCATGGCAGGCAATTGCAAAAAAGTACAATTTAATTTGCGATATATGAGTAGTGTTTTACTACGTGGAAGCATTCACCATTTTTTTGCTGATGGAAGTGATGTTTCAAATGCACACGATGTGTTGTTGCTAGCTTTAGCATGCTAGCCATCCTTAGTCCACCACTTATGTCTCAAATAATGTACATATTCACACAGTGTAGGGCGAAGGTAAAGCATTCAACTCACATTTTCAGGGTGCTGTCTTCATAGAAGTTTAGCTTCTGCCACATTCACCATTAATTAAAATGGTTTTGTCAGTCCAGCATTATGACCAGATAGCTCGTCCCTTTTGCTACGTAGAGCAAGTGGCGACCACATTAAGCGTCCAACTTTTCAGTTTTTCAGTTTGAAATAGTACATCATCCGGGTGCTCATAATTCTGTGCCAATAGCTGTGCCAACGGAATTGCAAAAATGCTAAACTCTGACATCAGCATGTTGTAAAGACATGCAATGCTCTAGTAAGCCTAGAAATACATAGCACACACAAATATTGGGAAAAATAGTCGATTTTTAATTAGATTGTACTATTTTTATGTATATTTTTTGGTCTTGAATGCATTGTATTATTATAGACATTTCTCTTGGTCAAACATCTTGGATGGATCATGACAGTTATGGGCTTGCTTTCTCTGTGAAGAATACTGGCGATTCAGCCTTAAAATTTTGCCATAAGAATGTTTCAAAGAAGGTATCACCTACTTTTTTCAAGCAGCCTTGATGTTGGGGTCCTGCCTATTATGCCTTAGTATGCTGCCTACATAGGCAGCTCAATAGGTTTTGGACTAGAGCAAATGTGTATCTGAGTCTACTGTTTATCTCAAGCTGGCTTTCGGTAAGAAAAAAAGGGGAGATCAAAATTCTCCATGGACTCTTAAGGGATGAGGCTGGATTGGTTCCAATCGAGCGCTTGTTTTATTGAAGAACAAAACACTTTTCTGTAGATCCTTTTTTGTAGAAGGTATCATCCTTCATGGAGTGTAAGGGGTTTTAGGAGGGATGTGCTGGGAAAGGATTTAGACAGATCAATGCGCCCCTGTAGTTGCTGTTCGAATCATGAGCCATGGCCAGGGCATCCTTGCTTCTGTTGAATTGTAGGAGAGTGGAAAATGTGTCCATGAACCATCAATGATGTGTTGTTAACATAAATGATATGTGGTGAGTTTGAAGATTGCTGCCCACTTTGAGAATGTGAAAGGTTGTACAGGTATTGTTTGGCATATCACAGTATTGTCTCTCATATCTGACTGTTACAGATTACATTGTGTATTTTATAGGTTCCGGTACAAGGGAAGATTTTTATTGAATAATGACTCAAAGTTTAGTTTGTTTCTCACACAAAGCTATCATATGATGTCAGAAGCACAAGTGATAAGGACTAATTGTATGGTGTTCATTTTATTTTGGAGCTTGACAGAGTTGGTCTAATGAACTTCTGTTGTATGGAAAAGAGTTTTGTGAAGATTTATTTGGGGTGAATTATTCCTTTAAGTAAGACTTTAAAATTCAAGAAATTTGTTACTGAACTGACTGCTCTATGTTCGAACATCAACATGTTCTTATACAACAGCAAGATCAAGGGCAAAGACTGACTGCAGTTGTTCAGCTTAGAAAAATGATTTTTAAAGTTTTTCTTTGTTTCTTTGCTTTCTTATACAATTAATTTTGTTCTGTTTGGACTCATCTCTATCCTTCACACGATGTCCACCTCATGGGTTTCGCTTAAGATTTTCTCATCTTCATCCAGTGTAGATGTGATTGGCAGCTTGTATAATCTGTGGATCTTCACCACACGTTCTCTCTAGCTAGGCCCGCAGAAACTAACAGAGCTTCTGCTATCTTCTCCAGCCCGCAGTGTTGAAGAGCTAAAACTGTCATTGGGGCATGGGTCTCTTATCTCCCTCATTTTCAAAAAGAATTCATAATCCTCCTGGTTAATTGCTGGAGGACAGTAAATTACAGAGACCCAATCTCCATTTAGCCCTTAACACAAACAATAAGGGAAAACCACACTTTTCTTTGCATCTCAATATTTCTTTTTTTGCCAGAAACTCAGATGCTGCCACGTATGTAGGAATGTATATGAGACATGCATTCTGCAGCAGTTACACTGACCCAGTTTCTTGCAGCTTGTATACCGCAGCAGATGAGCGCACCTGCAAAAGTAAGAGGGGCGATATGGGACGGTCTCTTTGGAGGCAGTACTCACAGGAAGTTCACAACCTAGACTGATTGTTTGGGGTTCTCCACAGTGCAACCCCTTTAGTGATCAAAAAGACATCTTGTAGACTTGGACTACCAAGTCAAAAGATTGGACACATCTACTCATTCTATATTATTACCATTTTTACACATTTTAGAAGAATAGTAAAGTGGAGTGTAGTGACCAAAGTATGTAATGACCAAAAATGCACTACTGTGTGTGTGTGTGTGTGTGTGTGTGTGTGTGTGTGTGTATATATATATATATATATATACTCATTGAGTACTTTATTAGGAACACCTGTACACCTACTTATTCATGCGATTATCTAATCAGCCAATTGGGTGGCAGTAGTGCAGTGCATAAAAATCATGCAAATGCATGTCAGAAGCTTCAGTTAATGTTCACATCAACCATCAGAATGGGGAAAATCATGTGATCTCAGTGATTTAGACCTTGGCATAATTGTTGGTGCCAGACGGGCTGATTTGAGTATTTTTATAACTGCTGATCTCCTGGGATTTTCATGCACAACAGTCTCAAGAGTTTACTCAGAATGATGCCAAAAACAAAAACAAAAAAACATTCAGTGAGTGGCAGTTTTGTGGACGGAAACACCTTGTTGATGAGAGAGGTCAACGGATAATGGCCAGACTTTTCGTGCTGACAGAAAAGTTACGCTAACTCAGATAACCACTCTGTACAATTGTAGTGAGCAGAATAGCATCTCAGAATGCACGTCAAATCTTGAGGCGGATGGGCTACAACAGCAGAAGACCATGTTGGTTCCACTTCTGTCAGCCAAGAACAGAAAGCTGAGGCTGCAGTGGGCACAGGCTCACCAAAACTGGACAGATGAAGACTGGAGAAACGTAGCTTGGTCTGATGAATATCGATTTCTGCTAAGGCACACAGATGGTAGGGTCAGAATTTGGCGCCAACAGCATGAATCCATGGACCCAACAGTCCAGTGTCAACAGTCCAGACTGGTGGAGGTGTTGTAATGGTGTGGGGAATGTTTTCTTGGCACACTTTGGGCCCATCAAGACCAACTAATCATCGCTTGAATGCCACAGCCTATTTGAGTATTGTTGCTGACCATGTGCATCCCTTCATGGGCACAATTTACCCATCTTCTAAAAGCTACTTCCAGCATGATAATGCACCTTGTTACAAAGCAAATTTAATCTCAATCTGGTTTCATGAACATGACAATGAGTTCACTGTTCTTCAGTGGCCTTCCCAGTCACTGGATCTGAATCCAATAGAACACCTTTGGGATGTGGTAGAATGGGAGATTCACAGCATGAATGTGCAGCTGACACATCTGCAGAAATTCTGTGATACAATCATGTCAACACGGACCACAATCACAAAGTAATGTTTCCAGCATCTTGTGAAATCCATGCCACTAATAATTGAGGCTGTTTTGAGAGCAAAGGGAGGCCCTACCCAGTATTAGTATAGTGTTCCTAATAAAGTGCTCAGTCAATATATATATATTTATATAGTGTAAAAAAAAATATTGTATCGTATTATATAGTATTATACGACGCTCATTATACAATACCATGTGTATTGTACAATACATAAACAAACACATTATAGTGTAATTAAAACAAAGCAGCGCAATATTGAGAGCTGCGGAACAGTCTCCTCTCCAGAAAGGTGGCGCTGAGTGCTCACAGGAAAACAGAGCAACACACTCACAGTACATAGGTGTGAAGATTGATGGCAAACAACAAGTAGACTGTACTGTTGCGGTACAGCTTGTCGAATTTGCCAAACAACGATGTCATGTCCTAGTGCTACAGTACATCGAACATGTTGTTTTGTTTACGCCGACAGACAGGCAGAAACAGCAGCAGCAAGTTTAACAGCTGCTTCTCCTAGCCGACACTAAGCGTGACATGCACAGCAAGACGATCATAAGTTGAATTATAACTATCAAATAATATCTTATTCAAAAAACCGACAACATAAAAAACCTGTGATTAAACGAGACTTATAATTATCTGCTTTTGACTTCGAAATGCTTTGAGAACAAAACTTGTGCACATGTTATAATCCGTTAATAATGCCGTTAAAGTTTACATACAAAGTGAAACAGGTGGGAGAGGGCACAAAACATTGTATGTGTCAATCAGTTTTTGCTCAAGCCACTAAATAATATTAGATTATGTACATATATCGTAGAAACAGAGGTCAGGTTTCTCTTGTTTTTTTTAGTGGTTTTTTTGTTGTTGTGTTTTTTCACCACTAAATACACTTCCTGACCAAAAAAAGTTGCATACTCTAATATGCTTTTAGCTTTGATTACGGCGCACATTCGTCAAGCCATTGTTTCAACAGCCGTATGCAACGTCACGATATTTATTTCCATCCAGAGATGCATACGTTTTTGGCCGAGATCTTGTATTGATGACGGGAGAGTTGAACCACTCCATAAAGTCTTCTCCAGCACATCCCAAAGACTTTCAATGGGGTTAAGGTCAGGACTCTGTGGTGGCCAATTCACGTGTAAAAAATATTCCTCATGCTCCCTGAACCACTCTTTCACAATTTGAGCCAGATGAATCTTGGCATTGTCATCCTAGAATATGTAGGGATGAAAAAACCATTGATGGGATAACCTGGTCATTCAGTACATTCAGTGATGATCTGGGGGTGCTTCAGCAAGGCTGGAATCAGGCAGATTCGTCTTTGTGAAGGACGCATGAATCAAGCCAAGTACAAGGTTATCCTGGAAGAAAACTTGCTTCCTTCTGCCCTGACAATGTTCCCCAGTTCTGAGGATTGGTTTTTCCAGCAGGACAATGCCCTATGCCACACAGCCAGGTCAATCAATGTGTAGATGGAGCACCACCAGATCAAGACCCTGTCATGGCCAGTCCCAATCTCCAGACCTGAACCCCACTGAAAACCTCTGAAATGTGATCAAGAGGAAGATGGATGGCCACAAGCCATCAAACAAAGCCGAGCTGCTTGAATAATTGCGCCAGGAGTGGCATAATGTCAACCAACAGCAATGTGAAAGACTAGTAGAGAGCATGACAAGACGCATGAAAGCTGTGATTGAAAATCAGGGTTATTCCACCAAATATTGATTTCTGAACTCTTCGTAAGTTAAAACATTAGTATTGTTGTTTTAAAATGACTATGAACTTGTTTTCTTTGCATTATTCAAGGTCTGAAAACACTGCATCTTTTTTGTTATTTTTGACCAGTTGTCATTTTCTGCAAATAAATGCTCTAAATGACAATATTTTTATTTGTAATTTGGGAGAAATATTGTCAGTACTTTATAGAATAATAATAATAATAATAATAATAATTTTACTCAAACACATACCTATAAATAGTAAATCCAGAAAAACTGCTAATTTTGCAGTGGTCTCTTAATTTTTTCCAGAGCTATATATATATATATATATATATATATATATATATATATATATATATATATATATATATATAAATACACACACAATATGTACATAGACCGACAATTAAAAAGCTTGGACAGAATAACACATTCTGTGAGAACCCGATTGAACCCCACTTGATTGCTGTCAACTGAAGGCTTGTGTTCAATGATATGGGAATAAAACAAACAATATATTGACTTATAAATCCACTTTTTGTATTGTCTAGTCAATGCTTTACTCATCTGCCACAACAATGCAATACATTTCAATCTGAATTATAATATTATATATATGTTATACGTTTATTGAAATTAGAATCTGTTAAAAGATAGAAAATGTTCTATCATTGTTAATAAATAATAAACAAAAATAGATGTCTTATAATTTGCAGTTTCGGCCTATACATTTAAAAAAATATCAGGGTTTTAAAATATAATGTTACCCGTTTTATCCTCAGAAATCGCAAAAGTAAAAATCAATTTAATAGAAGTATTGTACTAGTATCAATATCGCCATTATTGACCTTGATAGTATTTGGTATCGGATCGAATAGAAAATAATTGTTAACTACCAACCCTACTTCTAGATTACAAGTCTGCACATTTTGGCCACCTTCTCTCAACCAGCTTCATGAGGTGCATCCTGAGATGCTTTTTAAGCAGTGTTAAAGAAGTTCCCATGTGTGTAGGGCACATGTTGGCTGCTTTTCTTTCACTATCTGGTCCAACTGAGCTTGAATTGTAAATTTTTTTAATTTAATTATTTAATTAGAATGTTCATATCTACGGACAATCTTTTTATTTATTTACACAACTAATTTCAAGGAAGTAAGCATAAGCCTTAAGATCAAAAAGTTTTTAAGATCACGAGAAACAGAAATTCAATTAAGTGTATCCAAACATTTGACTAGTAGTGTATTTGCAGATGTGTGGTGCAGATCGGAATTTCACACGTTTGGGATTAAGTCATTCACTACGTAGCCTGCCTCCTCTTTGCATACTGATTCGTTCTTAAATTTTATAGACAGTTTAAATCAGTAGGATGTCAAGGCATGTTAGCTGATGCGATTAATGGTATAGTGTGAGATCTTTTCACAGCGTGGGTACACGTGCGAAAGCCTGTGACATCTAACGGTGATAATTAGTAGAAAAACAGTCTCAGTGTGCATAATGCTGACCTTAATTACATGTTAACGATGTTGCCTTAAAGAAAGCCCTGCCTTGGTTGGATCGAGCAGGTCCCCATGTAGAATCTTGTTGTATGGTTTGATTGACTGTTAGAAAATATTTAACAGGAAATAGGGCGAATGACATTTTAAAAAAGCAAATTTGTGGCTGATAATCATATTTTAGATGCATTTGATTCTTTTGATGTTAGCTTGACAGTCATCACTTCGATAGGGTGCATTATTGTAATTAATAGTATTAGAAGATACTAATCTGATTGGATCCATCTTCTAGGCTGATTGAAGATTTGAGGGCTAGAAAATAACATTCCTTTTAAAGGAATAGTTTTAAAAGAATACTCAATCTCATGTTGTTCCAAACGCATATGACTCTCGTCTTCGTGGATCACCAAAGATGATGTCAAGCAGAATTTCAGTCACCATTTACTTTAATTGCATTTTTTTCCATACAATGAAAGTGAATGGTAACATTATTCCTTACATCTCTATTTGTGTTCCACAGAAAAATAAATAAATAACAGTATATGGTTTTGAAACGACATGAGGGTGAGTAAATAATGACAGAATTTTCATTTTTGTGTAAAATCCCTTTAAGATATTTTGAATCCTCATTAAAAGATCTATTGTGTGTGTATTTACCTTCCAGAAAAGCTTCCTCACACTTTCGTTCTTGCAATATCTTTTTTTCCTCACCCTCCTCTGGGTTCTAATTAATGTGGGACAAAAACCTTTTGCTTATGCCACATAGCAACACCATGTCTATGTTTCTTCTCCCAAGGTAGAAGAATTGCAAGACACGCTCATTTCTTATACAGATATAGTGTCTTTGTATAAACGGTATTCCGTTTTCCTAACTGAGAGTTCACAGTATGATAGTTTTTTTGTCTTGCAACATATTAAAGGAATATTCCGGGTTCAATACAAGTTAAGCTCAATCGAAAGCATTTGTGGCATAATGTTGATTGCCACAAAACTTTATTTTGTTTCGTTCCTCCATTTCTTTAAAAAAAAAAAAAAAAAAAAAAAAATCGTGGTTCTATTGAGGCACTTACAATGGAAGTGAATGGGGGCCAATTTTTGAACGTTAAAATACTCACTTTTTCAAAATTATAACCACAAGCCATAAATGATATGTGTGTAAACATGTTTTTAGTGTGATAAAATCACTTACTAACCTTTTCTCTGTATTGCCGATTTTACAACTTCATTAGCATGATGATGTAATGTCAACAACCTCAAAACCCTAAAATGACTGTAAAAATGACTATTTAAAAAACTTTACAGCTCAAATAATACACAAGTTTCAACAGAATAATTAATGTAAGTGCTTTCATAAAATTATAAGCCTCACATTTCTGTTTGAACCCTCCAAAAATTGGCCACGTTTACTTTTACTGTCCCCATTCACTGTAGTGCCTCACTGTAACCTAACTTTTGGCTTTTTTTTTTTTTTTTTTTTTTTGTGGTAATCAACATTATGCCACAAATGCTGCTGATTAAGCTTAACTTGTATTGAACCTTCAACATTCCTTTAAAATGCATAGATGCCACATTGATGCAAAAATTACCAAGGCCTAAAAACACCCACATGGTTGTTGCACTGCTCAAAGGCACCTCTACTACAGTACATGTTTGTTGAGTGAGGATTTGCATGTCTCCAATGATAATAAATTAATAATAAAAAACCTCATCTGGTGAATATATATATATATATATATATATATATATATATATATATATATATATATATATATATATATATATATATTTTTTTTTTTCCTTCACAGATGAGTTTTTTTTTTTTTACTGTAATTTACAAGATATTAATCCTTCATCTGGTGAATTTATATAGGCTATAAAAAGCTTAATTTGGTAAATACTTAAAAACACTGTAACGAAGCAATGTCTCCGTCATTTCAAAATAAAGGGGGTCATGACATGTTCTAAAATTTAAAATACTTTTTTTCTATGAATGTTCGCACCGCCACCGCTCAGCTATTGTCGGCAACACCCACCTTCGACTCTGGAGGCTGCAAAAATTTCTGCCGCGCCACGAAGTGCAACTTGCATATTTTCCATTAAATTAGACTCATTATCAATAGACATACAGTATATTATATAGTCTAGCCTTGATCATTCTTTAAGAAGGGAAAAACCTTGGTAAATTCTGTGTTTACTGTCTGCCACCTGAACCGCATCGACATGCCCTGTGTTTGATACCTGTGCCATGTCCTAGCTGCGACGCAGCGTGGAGCTTCTCGTCTGGTGTGCGGCAGTCTTAAGAGTCCCTGGTGAATTTTGGGCTTGTTTATAGTTAGAAGTCCCCAGTTATGCACCACATCTTCTTTTTGTTATAGTAAGGGAATTTATTTTTTATTTTTTTAGATTATATATAGCGATTGTAAAAATCATTCGCCAATTAATCGGTTATCTGCCTTTTCCACCATCTAAGGTATCGGTATCTGAAAACCCCACTATCGGTTGACCTCTAGTCCCCACTATCACAACCACCAAAACAAAATCTTTTTAAATCTACACCTGCATTAAACTTGTTTTTAAATTTTTAGCTAAATTTAAAGTGTAAAAGATTATGAAGCACAAAAAATTATTGAAACAATAAAAATGTAAAAGGTAACATACAAAAATATCAAAACATAGTTTTGGTTAACAAATATTGCTATTAATAAATTCTATTATTTTACATTGACATTTAAAAAAAAAAAAAAAGAAGATGAAAAAATGCCTGATAAAAATGTGACAACATGCCCCAACCTCACTTGTGTGCATTAAACCTTGCAGTAATAATCTGCCTTTATAATATAGCTGACCCTTGCCTGAATGTATGCCAGTGTGTTTTAATTATGTTTGCTTGTTTACCCAAGAGCTATAATAAAAATATTCTGTTAGTGAAATTTACTTTGGAGAATAGAATTCACAAAAAATATAGAGGGTTTTGAACTAGTTGTTTGAAACCAAGTCCTTGTGACAACATCCCGTATGACAACCAGCCCCGCTCTCCCGTACATTGGCTCTGCCAAATGAGCTACAGGAATGCTAATGTTGACTCATAGCTATAACCGGCACTGTTACCATCAGGGTTTAAGAATGTTTTGCACTTGCTGTACAGTCCCATATTCTACAGTTGTCATGAAACACACTCTGTTGAAATTCTCTGTGACAGATATGTTTAATCCGATTATAAAAGCATGGAAGTAAATGGTGACAGGTGTTATATAAAGCTACTTAGCAATTCAGTCCCCATGTGATAGTGTGTGATTGCACTTGCTGGGGAGGGCGATCAAGCTCCAGGCTCCTGAATTATCGTTAGTCTTGTTCCGACCTGCACCCTACAGACAAATGTAATGTCATTTGTCCTTTGTAGAATATTCTGCACTTAGGCGTTGTTTGGAAAGGCTGTGCTTTATACTGGCTGTTCACTGCTGTTTACAAATAATACTGCCAGTGAATTATGCCACATAAATGCAGTGGTATAAATTCTGTAACCCTGAGGCTGGAAATGAGTTTTTTTTGCAATGAACTAAATTTGAAGAGCAGTGTCCTTTGTTGCTGCACGTATCTTTTAAAGCTCCTCCTTGGCTCATATTTGTTTTGATTTGAGTTTTTTTGACAAGCTTTTACAGAATGTACAAGATTAATTATATAAAACACCATCCCATAGAATTAAAAAAAAAAATAAAAAATTTGAGGATAAAACAACAAAATAAAGCCAAAGGCTAGATGGAAGCACAGGTTAAAGATGCTAACAAAATACATACTTAAATATATTAAAATATTAAATATATCAAAACAAATATTATACAAATACATATTACAAAATATCAATCAATTAAATGGCTATTTTTTATGGCTATTTTAAAGCTTCTCTCAGCCTATATGTATTTTAAAGACACTGGTAATTTATTTCAGACAGTTGTGCTTGTGTATGCATGGAATACACCCTCATGAGCATCGCTCGCACTGTTTGTAGCAGATGACACTGAATATAGCGCAAATTCACATTGTAGCGCAAGGCACAAACAGAGTACATACGTATTTAATTAAATAGCAGCCTTTGCGGTTTAATAATCACTTTGAGTCACGTAGCGACCGGCTTTTCCGACTGAAAAGCTATCGTCATAACACAGAAAAACATTTTAAAAAAAAAGCTTAGTCAAAATAAAAGTTACATTTAAATGAAAAAAAGTATGACAGAATTATATCACTACAGTATAGTTATGTAATACTCAGTATATTACTACTACTACTACTAATAATAACAATAAATCAATAGTTATTTTACTATATTTAAGCAATATCTCACATCTGTGCTGTGCATCCAATGCTGTAGTTTGGATTTTGCTGTATAAAAACACTTAATTTGATGAAAAAATAATAAAATATTATGTTGAAAATTAATTGTTATATATATATATATATATATATATATATATATATATATATATATATATATTTTTTTTTTTTATTAAAGTTTTAATGAATTCATTTATTTAAACATAAAAAAACAGATATCGTCTCGGTATTGGCGAATGCCAGAAATGAAGTTTCAGTGCTCTTACTTGTTCTAAAAAAACTTTTCAGGATAATCAATCTACAAATAGCCTGCTTAAGAGTTGTCTCTGCATGTTAAGCAGGGATAGGATTATAACATCTGGAAAAATTACACACGTTTTTGTTGTAGCCTTAGAATTCTCTACGTATCAGCTGAGGCGAGCTTGTCTTGTGTTTCCATCTAAAAAGCAGTTTGAGGAGACAGAATGCTGAGTAGAAAAGAGTTCACTTTGCTGAGACAACAGCTGACAAATGTTTCACCGCAACTTGGCAATCCTAAATGTATTTATTATGGGTATAACTTTCCTTCCTGACTGTACATCAAACAAACCGCAACCAGTACAAAGGGGTGCAAACAGTTTTGAATGCATGTCAGAGACTGTTTAAAAGTATGATTTGGTAGTTGTTTTCACATCCTTTAAAGTACATTTACATTTATGCATTTGGCAGACGCTTTTATCCAACATGACTTACAGTGCACTTATTACAGGGACAATCCCCCTGGAGCAACCTGGAGTTAAATACCTTGCTCAAGGACACAATCGTGGTGGCTATGGGGATTGAACCAGTAACCTTCTGATTACCAGTTATGTTCTTTAGCCCACTAAGCCACCACCACTCCTATAAAATCAAAATGGACCCCATTTACTTTTAATATCACCTATTTACTCTTTATACACATTGTCATTTGTCTTATTATGTATGATTTATCTGTGCATATTATACCACAGAGGGAAAAAAATAAATAATAATAATAAAAAATTAAAACAAATCTTACATTTTGTAAGGCCCCCCCTCTGGGACAACTTTTGTTTTCGCCTGATCTCACCACTAAGCATTGTTAGAGTCAATGTAAAAATCCATTTGCAACCCATTTTTCTTCCATAATCTTATGTATTTCCAAGTGAAACAGGATATTCAATGAGAAATGTAGGACAGGGCTTGATTTATCCATTGATAACTGATTGGATCGATGTGGTTGGAGGAGAGGGGTTGATAATTAAGAGGGATTTGTGACATCAGCTGACAACGGAAGTCATTTCAGAGGCGGGGGAATTTATTACATTTTAATAAAAGATTACGAAGATGAACATTCTTTATAATTATTTGGAATAAACTGCACTGATGAATTTTGGACAGTAAGACCAGGAACATGCTTTAAGAAAGTTCTCAAATTTTATGATTTAGATTTTATTTTGACTTAATGCTAACACAGTATGTTTGCTATTGTTTTGCTATTATGTTCTCTTCTCAGCAGGGTTTTACTGGACAGTTGTTGGTAAATTACATTGTGCTGCAGTTTTCTTGGATTTTTAGATTTTGTTTACTTTGTAAATTATCTTCATACGCTTTATCATACACTCACATACACACTCCTCCCTCTCAAATACACTTGAGATGGTTTGTTTTAGCCCACCAGAAAACTCCACTCTGAGATAATTCCATTGCTCAGATGAAAGGCCTCTGTCTGTTCCCATTATCTTCAAGCCAGCAAAAAAAAGGGGGTAGAGAGGGGCTGAAGAGAGAAAGAGAGAGACACACACACACACACACAGAGAGAGAGAGAGAGAGAGAGAGAGAGAGAGAGAGAGAGAGAGAGAGAGAGAGAGAGAGAGATGGGATTAAACTGCTTAATTATGCATCTTCCATACATTAATCTTTTATGATTTTGGAACTAACATTGTCAATTATACAGCACTTCCAAACAAAGGAAAACTGGATATGTAAGAAATGTCAGGAATAAAATAAGAAAAGATATGAAAGGCAAAGAGACAGAATACACATCCTGAGGAAGATGATAAGCTGAAGTCATATTTTTCTCTGTCTTGTTATCAAATTATTTCCTTTTCCATTCTCTCATTTGACGAGGACTATTAAAATCGCAAGCCAAAGTTTTGACTATCCACATTAAATTCAGCGTATATTGCAGCTTAATATTAGTCCTTTCAAATATTAAGGGGCCCTCTGACTCACATGTTAAAGCAACAATCACACTAATTTATATTCTTTAACAGAATGTTTAGGGACGGGCAGTAGACTGTGCCCCAAAAGTGATAGTTTTACAAACATAAGAATCTTTTAGTGCATTCGATTTTATGCATACGATTCCCCTTTTAAGGAAAGAAACTAAATTATATGTACATAATATACTTTAAGTTTTAGTGCCTAAATGTATTTACTGCGTTGAATAAATTGCATTATTTATATGTGTAAATACTTATATTTTATGTATTATTGCAATAAATATAATAATAATAAATGATAACTATATATAGAATAGATAGAAGCCTTAATTTTGGTCACACATTATACATACATTTTTGCATATATACAGTGAAATGTATTTGTTTTTACATATCCCAGCTAAGCTGGGGTCAGGCTGCAGGGTCAGCCATGATACAGTGCCCCTGGAGCAGATAGGGTCAAGGGCCTTTCTCAAGGGCCCAACAGTGGCATCTTGGTGGTGCTGGGGCTTGAACCCCCGTCCTTCTGGTCAGTAACTCAGAGCCTTATATGCTGTCAGTCGATTAAATCACAAAAATGTTTTGTGGTTAATCACGATTGATCGCAGATTTTAAAAGTGCTGAAATTTGACACTATATTTACTAGGGATGGGCACAAGTACTCGGGTACTTGGACGTGGCAGCAATGATCGATCATGAAAACGATGATCGATGGTGATCACGCATGAAGTGACTTTTCACTTAATTTGAAATTCAGTGACAATTACCTGACAATAAACACACACGTGTCAAAGAGGGAGCTTATTTTTATGGTTTTGAGGGGTACATAGATTGTCAGAGACATCTCACAGCAACCAAACTGATATACAACGCTGCAATGCTATCGATACGATAATCAAAAAAGAGAGTAATTAACCATGATTTGAACACCAGTCTCTGCAAAACATTTGCTAAACACATTTTATTATCATTTAATGTTAGAACTTTGACTTGTTAATGGATATTATTTAATAAAAGTGAATGTTTGCCACTGACTGTAAACCTCCCTGCCCTGGGTGCCAAAATGTTTGCGTGAAATAACACACACCTGCATCTCGACGAAATGGGAGTTGAAGATTTCCGCATGAGATTTCAAGTTAAAAGTCTGACATAAAGTGTCATTCCATTTCACTTTCCCCAGTTGAAAGGTGGAAATTCTGACTCTCTGAGTTGAATGGAACACTTCTTGAACCATCACAGGATCAACAACACAGAGCATCGTGGCTTTCCCCACAGGAGTGAACACTTGGACACACACACACGTTGGTGTGGCTATCCTTATGAGGACTCTCCATAGACATAATGATTTTTATACTGTATGAACTATAGAATCTACCTTCTAACCCTAACCCTAACCCTAACCCTAACCCTAAACCTAACCCTCACAAAAAACATTCTGCATTTTTACATTTTCAATAAAACATCATTTAGTATGTTTTTTTTTTTTTTAAGCGAACCTGCCCTATGCCAGATATGCAGAGCAAGGTAAGTGCTTTGAGGTCCCCCTCAGCACAGCCACCTCGGGATGAAGCACTGCTCCTCCCCGCTGTGAGGCCCCACCTCCAGGTATGTCAGACACGATTGTCCCTTTAGTGCCCCTCGCCCAGAGCTTGGACGCATGGCTAACCCGTCGTGGTGGCTGGCCAGGACCATCCGACTCGGCTACGCAATTCAGTTTGCCAGGCACCCACCCTGGTTCAGCGGCGTCCGCTTCACTTCAGTGCAGAGCGAGAATGCCGCCACCCTGCGTGCAGAGATCCAGCACATCTTTCCCCGGTGTGGCCCAAGATCCCGCACCCCGTTTCCTCGCCGAGGTTGTTCCCCTGCGGCGGCGAAAGCCCAAGCAGCTCCGCCTCAGCCCAAGCCCAGTTCTCATCCACAGTGTAGAGCCCCCCACAGGAAGCTGACGCCTCCTGTCTTATGGGCCGGCGCGAGGACCTGGAAGGCTCCTAAGCCCCTGAGACAGACAACCCAGGGAGTGAGACGTTCGCTACGGAGCTGGTATCCAGACCACTCCATCCCCCGGTGGAGGGCCGGGAGGTAATTCTTTTTCCTTCTCCTTTTTGTTCACCGCACCCCAAATGGGCTGCGGTACCCAAATTGCCAAAAAAGAGTGGTTTCCTCACTCCTTGGGTCACATAATCGGGGTTCACAACCGCCGTTGTCACAGCGACCAGACACCGAGCACTCGCAGCCAGGGCCCCGCGAACGCAGTCCCCCCGCTTTCACGCACCCGGCTGCACCATGCCTAAGGCCAACTGGTTGTGACGAGTCTCGAGGACGATCCAAGAGGTCCTCCTCCTTAGTCGCTAACCTGCCCTATGCCAGATATGCAGAGCAAGGTAAGTGCTTTGAGGTCCCCCTCAGCACAGCCACCTCGGGATGAAGCACTGCTCCTCCCCGCTGTGAGGCCCCACCTCCAGGTATGTCAGACACGATTGTCCCTTTAGTGCCCCTCGCCCAGAGCTTGGACGCATGGCTAACCCGTCGTGGTGGCTGGCCAGGACCATCCGACTCGGCTACGCAATTCAGTTTGCCAGGCACCCACCCTGGTTCAGCGGCGTCCGCTTCACTTCAGTGCAGAGCGAGAATGCCGCCACCCTGCGTGCAGAGATCGCGACCCTTCTTTGCAAGGGTGCAAAAGAGCCTGACCCTCCAGCCAAAATGGGGGAAGGGTTCTACAGCCCTTACTTCATCGTACCAAAGAAAGGTGATGGGTTTCAGCCAATCTTGGACCTGCAAGTTCTGAACCGGGCCTTACACAGTCTCCCGTTCAAGATGCTAACGCAGAAATACATTTTGACGTGCGTCCGGCATCAAGATTGGTTCACGGCGGTAGACCTGAAGGATGTGTACTTTCACTTCTCAGTTTTACTTGACACAGACCCTTCCTATGGTTTTCTTTCGACATCCGGGCATATCAGTACAAGGTCCTCCCTTTCGGCCTCTCCCTGTCCCCTCACGTCTTCATGAAAGTAACAGAGGCAGCTCTTGCTCCATTAAGTGGGCATACACATACTCAAGTACCTTGACAACTGGCTGATTCTAGCACTCTCTCGAGAGTTGCTGTGCATGCACAGGGACCTGGTGCTCAGGCACCTCAGCCATCTAGGGCTTCGGGTCAAGCTCTTCCCGGTTCAGAGCATCTCTTTTCTCGGCAATGATAGCGCGCCTCACAAGCGAGTGCATGCAGTTGGTGCTGAACTGCCTGAAGTCATTCAGGCTGAGGACAGCGGTTCCACTGAAACACTTTCAGAGGCTCCTGGGGCATATGGCTTCCTCGGCAGCGGTCACGCCACTCGGGTTGATGCATATGAGACCACTTCAGCACTGGCTTCAGACTCGAGTCCCGAGATGGGCATGGCACCGCGGCACACATCGTGTAGCTATCACGCCTCTCTGCTGCCACTTATTCAGCCCTTGGACAGACCTCATGTTTTTGCGGGCAGTTCCCCTACAGCAGGTGTCCAGACGCGTCGTGGTCACCACAGATGCCTCCAAGTTGGGCTGGGGCGCCGTGTGCAGACGGCCCTCCTGATTGCGCTCTCCTCCATCAAGAGGGTTGGGGGACCTGCAAGCATTTTCTGTCATTGACACTTGCCTGGAGTTTGGTCCGGCAGATTCTCACGTGATCCTGAGACCCCGGCTGGGCTATGTGCCCAAGGTTCCCACAACCCCCTTCAGGGATCAGGTGGTGAGCCTGCAAGCGCTGCCATGGGAGGAGGCAGACCCATCCCTGTTGTTGCTGTGTCCGGTGTGTGCTTTGTGCACCTACTTGGATTGCACGCAGAGCTTTAGACGCTCTAAGCAGCTCTTTGTCTGCTTCAGCAGACAGCGGAACGGGAACGCTGTCTCCAAACAGAGGCTTGCCCACTTGATCGTGGATGCCATCGCTCTGGCATACCAGGCCCAGGCCGTGCCTGCCCCTTTGTGAATATGCCCAATACCTTTACCTTTGCAAGATTTTACAATCTCCGGATTAAGCCAGTTACGTCCCATGTTTTGTCAGGTACGAACAGGTAGAGTTTAGTAATACGGAACAACTGGCTGGGTGTATCACTTGTGTATAGTGACTTTCCCCTCCCCTGAGGCGAAAGCATGCGCTTTTACCGCCAGTCGAGTTCACGAAGTCATGGACCCTGGATGTCCTACCTCCCTAGCCCTGTGGCTCGCAATTTCGGTGGAGGAGTTCGCAGCCAGACCCACTACGGGTACTAATATTCTCTGTACTGGTATAGGTGCTCCACAGGTGCCAATTACTCAGGTAACCCCCTGTGATGTATTTTCTGTGGTATGGTCTCTCTGTCGGCAGACCCACGTCTCCCTTGGGCAGAGCCCTCTCTGCCCCCTGCCGCCATGTTTGTAGAGCTCCTCCCCTTCGAGGCAGGACCTACCACCGCACCCCTTCCATGTGCGGCTGGTGAGCCCACGTGTCGTATTGCTACATGTTGACCTCCCCTTTGGGCAGGATATGGTCTCCATGTGGTCTTTTCCCCCTGAAAAATAGGAATGGAAAAGAACACCTTCCCTGATGCGTATAATAGCATTAGATGGCCCCAGCCGGATCTAATACTCTGTGGAGGGAAAACATAGAGAGAAAAGGCCGCGGCTGGTGTGGCCTGCTCCCATGCTAGTTACGTTGCTTCCCTTCCTCATGGATGTGGGGAACTACACGACGTCTTTTTGGGGCATTGGGGGAGGTTACATAAAGACTAATGCACCTGCTATTGCGCACGCAGCAGCTTGCTTGCACCTGCATCAGCAGTTCATGTAACACGGTTCAGCTGTTTTTTCTATGGGGACCCCTAGTGTCACTTCATTGACACAACATCGACTGAGTGACAGAAGGGGAACGTCTTGTTTACTGTCGGAACCTCCGTTCCCTGATGGAGGGAACGAGACGTTGTGTCCCTCTTGCCACAACGCTGTACTAGCTTCTGAAATGGCCAGAACTTGTCTCGGCTCCTCGGCACAAAACCTGAATGAGAGTGGGGATTCATCTTCTCCTTTTATACCCGTGCATGCAAATTCCACTCGCCAATTCTCATTGGCATTTTCTCAAAAGAATAGAGGTTTTCTGGGCTCTCAAGAGAGACCTCTAGTGTCACTACATCGACACAACGTCTCGTTCCCTCCATCAGGGAATGGAGGTTATGACAGTAACCAAGATGTTTCTATCACAAGTCCCATCTGGGCTTGTTTTGTACATCAAATAGTGCTTAGAGCTCCTTTCTCCATCATTTTATCACTGACAGGGAGGCGCTGTCAGAGATTATTTTATTTACAGAGATGACAACCTCCATGGCTTTATCATAAGAGAGAGTGTACAAGTCAACCAGCGTTTTACAACTGCCCATAGAATGTCTATATCCACTATATTCTCAGCGAGTCCACTGTATTTTGCAAGGTGGGCGGAATTTCCGGTTGGCTAGCAGAAGTGCGATTGGTTGCCGTTTTGTGTGTAGCCGGTCACTGCTTGCTTGCGTGTCATGCAGTAAGATTTTTGCTTTTTAAATTTTGTAAAATGTCTCAAAAATTTCCCAGATAATGTGTGCAATTAATCGTTATCCTAATAATCAAGCAAAACTAAAGTTTTGTCTAAAACAGCAATGTTATGATCAGAAACCACTTGCAAAACAAAGCACTCCAGTCCCAGATGCTGCTTCTTCCATCGGCTGCCTACAGAAGGATTGACTTAGAAACATCTGTTTCTTGGAATAATTTGTTTGTGTGCTCTTTTCACTTTATTGGTAAGAAGTCAATAGCAGGGATTACTTGTATTATCCACCGTTACAGTCCAGCTACGATAGACATCCAGAAACAGAGTGCAATGAATTACATAAACAATAGCATTATTGTGCTAGCAGGTGTGTACCTGTGCTGAAAGTTCTTTAGAAATTTTTAGAGTTTGTTAATTTCTATTTAGCATCTTTTTTTTTTTTTTTTTTTTTTTTTTTGTGAATGCTTCACATGTTTTGAAATGCAATTATTACTGAGTATAAAACGGAACATTGTTTTACCTGAACTGTCTGTGAGCAGTGATGATGTTTTCAACTGTTTTCATGCTGTGATGCTAAATGGATAAATTATACAGTGAAAGACCATAATTATTAGATGAGGCATGTGCAGTAGTGAGATGTTTTATCACGTTTTAAATTAACTGTATTCTGATTATCCTCTTTCCTGCATTTTTTCTGCCTGCTATTCACTTTCTTTTGAGTGTCTTTGCAGAATGTGCATGTCTTCCCTTAAGGGGAAAAGGTGATTAGGAAAACAGTGTGGATATTAATTCAGCATCAATTAAATTTATTTGTAAAGTGCTTTTAATAATATATACTGTTTTATAGTTGCTTTACAGAGAACATTGAACTTTTGTTTACAATGCTGACTAGACTCAATATATGCTATAAAATAAACATAATTATCTACAGTACTCAAAACATGTCCAACATTACAGCTGTGAAGGCACTAATAGGCTACATAGCTTTTCAGGTTAGTCTGCTCATTCTTCCATCGATGGATAAAGACTCAACAAAATAACTAAAATGCTTCTATTTGCAATATTTGGCCATCTTCCTGAAACACATAATCTTTAACAGATAGGTGGGGAAGAACAATATCACCTCACTATAATCCTGTGATCATTTGTTCTCAAGTTTCTGTCATTTTTTATACTGCGTTAGTACATAACATAACGACTGTTATCTCAAATTACGATGTGCCGATTAGTTAATCAAATTTGTCACATTTAAAAACATAAATAAATATTTGCAGAGAAAAGCCCCCAAATAATAATTATTCAATATATCATGATTAAATAATTCTTAAAATGTAGTGCTGTCAGTTGATAATTTTTTTTAATCTTGAGTAATCGTACAATTTTTTGTAGTTAATCGTGATTAAGTGCAGATTTTGAAAGTGCTGAAATTTGACAATAGCCTATAGGCTATATATTTATTTTCCTGTCAAAATGCATTTATTTCCATCTTAGGAAAGAAAGCAAAACAAAATGTAACAATATTCTTTATTAACATTTTCCAAACAAAGCCTTCCACAGTATAAAGATAGAAAAGGTAGCACTAATGTAGCACCAATTCAAGTACATTAAACGTTTCCTAAGTCTAAGTGGGCATTTGACTAATTTAAATAACTAATTTATTTGGGTTTCCAAATACAATTATTATTTAATGACTAATCTTTAAACACAATTCACAATTGTATTTGATCAAACTACACAATGATGACTCTAAGACATTATAAATACTACAGTTTCATTTTCTGTAAAGTCACTTTGAAACAATGTGTGTTGTGAAAGGTGCTATACAAATAAAAATGACTTGACTTGACATTTCATTCTGCATTTTGCCAATAGTTAAGACTTGCAGTGCTTCTGTGGTAATTAAAATGTGCCTTAGCCTACATGCTTCTGAAAAATACTTGATTTCTATCACATTTCCCAGCTGGGCTTGTTTTGTACATCAGATAGCATTAAGAGGTCCTTTCTCTATCATTTTATCACGGAAGCGCTGTTGTGTGTGTGTAGAGATTATTTTATTTACTAAGAAATCTCAGGCTCCATCATAGTAGAGAGCATAAAGGTCAAGTAGTGTGACAGTAGGCCTACCGCCTATAGAATGTCTATTGGACCGCCATGTTTTGCTATCTTATGCTAAGCTGGTAGACCTGGTAGAAGGGTTCTAGTGTGTGTGGTTGTGTCTCGTTTTGAAGGCTGCATCCTCCGGAGTTTGCATTTGTCTGCTGCATACGTCTTCGAGGCTGTCTCGTTTCAGAAAAGCGAATAGGACACTCCGAATGCAACCTTCGAATGTGCCCTTCTTTCACTGGAATTCAGAGGATGCATGAGGTCTATCCTTCGTTGGCACTCACACCCACAATTCTTTGCTTCAACAGAAATGAACATCATTTGTCTACATAAAATGAAGCCAGTTTGCTCGAAATTTGATGTTCAAATGCAAGTAATGTTAATTCCCAAGTTTAAGTACCACAGTAGATGGGTGCAGAGTAAATAATATGTATAATTATAGTAATAGATGATTAAAAGAAAGTATTATAGACCAAAAGTACACCTGTAAAATCTATTTTCTTTTCTCTCTACATCATTATAACTCTGCTCAAATTTACCTCATACATTCTCTTCCAAAGGGACTTTGTTCCCTTCTCACTCAAAGCACTCATTCTTGTTAAAGAGTGGCATGCTGTCATAGCAACCATGTTGTGTTCTGTTTCCATTTGTCCTATGAAGACTGTCTCGTTTAAACGAGGCTTGTTTAAAGGAGGACGCTCAGTATACTGCAGCCTTCAAAGGACGCGTCCTACCTAGTGTGCAGCCTTTGAAATGAGACACAGTTGGTGTGTGTTTTGTGAAGTATCAGTGTTGGCGGACACATTACAAAGGTTCCACCCTTCCCAACATGCGTTTATGTTGTATTAACGGTAAATGCATTAATCACGATCAAGACAAATTAACACGTTAAGCTTTTTAAATTAATTGCATGTGTTAATGCATTAATTCTGAAAGCTCTAAATAAAAACATGTTTAAATAATATATATATATATATATATATATATATATATATATATATATATATATATATATATATAATAAATCAATAATTCTAACAATTAAAATGTATTACATTATTTTGGCTGACGAGTAAAGCAAAAAGTGGCTTAAGAAGACAATATATTTTTTTTTTCCATATTTTTGAACATAAGCCTATCATTGGCCTGCAATCCATTTTGCAGTTGAATTCATCAATCTGTCTGAGATAATGTAGATTTATTATAAGAGCTTTTCTAAGGACACATCAATGTACACGTGTCAGATGGACACTTTTGAAGCGTCTCACTCTGGTTACATTGCATCATAAACACTGCATTTTTAGATCGCTGTGTCAAGTGAAAAGCATGTCAAGATGCCTGCATACAAAATTGCACTCCATCCTGTTGTGTTTGAATACAAGAATACATTCTTATTTTGTGATGTAGCTAGTATCATGCATGTCTCAGTGTGTGTTTTTTTTTTTTTTTTTGTCTGTACAGTTGTGCATTGCCTATACAACTGGAGGTTCACTTACTACCCCCTTCTGAAAACAGGTTGTACGTCAAGCTTGAATTAAATGGTAGGAATATTCCTTATTACACATGATTAATTGCGTTAGTTTTTACACGTTTCTTTTGATATTATTAATCGCAATGAATTAACGCATTAAATCGGTAGCCGTAATATATACACTATATATGTAATGTATTTAATGCAGGTCACATAATTGATTGCTTAATGTGTATGTTTCTATTTAGATTATACAATTTTTTATCCAAAGTGACTTAAGGGGGTTGCCCATCGAATGTGTCTGGTGGATGACACACAGCATCCTACAATTTCAAACCATTGTTTTCAATAAATGTTTACACAACGCCCCCCCCCCCCCCCCCCCCCCCCACACACACACACACACACACAAAAAAAGGTTAAACTATTCCTGAAGCTTCTTTAAATGTGGCATTCTCCTCCAAACAGCTTCTCCCCTTGTGTCATGCTAGGTGCCTCTTGCAGATCGACTGTCTGTGTTGACCCAGTGTCAGCTCCCTTTTTCAGGAGGGCACTCTGACCAATCTGCCAGGGCAGCGTGTGGCTTCACGGCATGCCTGCTTCTAAACCACTCCAGAACAAAGACTTTGACGGGGGCCAAGATCTGCCGTTGCTTCTCTAAGCTCATGCCAGTGGCCAACACGCACAACCTCAGACATGCACATAGGACAACAGTGGTTCCCTTTGGGGGCTTTTGGCCCAGCACATGATGGTACCCAACAATAGCCTTGAGCAGATGCCCGCGGTCCAGGGCCAAACAGATGGGAGGACTGGAGTGGATTAGATTGTTGCCCACAGCGCCAGCTTAAGACCTGGGGCTGTCATAGGAGTGTATGGAGATAAATGAACACAGTGGGGGGCAAAACAGAGGGCAGTGCCAGGGTCCTGGAACAGCTTGCAGAGGGACAGGCTTGAAATAGGTGTGGCACGTGCAGAGGGTACCATGGGAGAGCTGGATGCCCACCAAGACTAATCCTCCACCTGAGGGTAGGAAAATGGTTGTGCCTGGGGTAAGAGAAAAACATGAGTGGACGACATGGTGGAAGATTAGAGCCCTTTTGGTTGGGCAAGAAACTATTCAAAAAAAGACTAAATATATAAACTTCAATGCAGTTTGGTAACTAGCAAGTAAACATGTTGAGATCAGTCATTTGGATTATCATAATTTATTAAATGCATAGCTTCTTCATAGCCCTAAAATCTAAATGGATTAGCCATGTTCAAAGTCGTTGTATAATAACCGATATATGCATAAAAATTACCATATACAGTGACCCCAAAAAGTATTTGGACATTTAAGGGGCTGTCACATTGATTGTGTTTTTGCGTCCATCTTCACTGTTTTTCCCAGCCTGGTCTCATAGAATCACATTACTATTCTTACATTTTTGCAAAATGAGTTTTTCTTGGCTCGTTTTACGTATCACAGCAGTATCCTGGTATAATGAACACTAGGGGTGCTATAACAACGACTTTTATTCACTTTCATACAAATCACGAATAAAACGGCAGATTATCAGTTCATAAACGCTCAAACAAGTTTCTCACACAATGCTATTTACACTTCTACTGTTGCACATGAGTTGCAAGGAAATACAGTTTAATGTTTACATATTCAACTACAATTAGAAGCATTTTTGAGTATAAGCAAATTGCGTGGTAGCTCAACTGATTGCATGTTGCACTTGCGATGCAACAGACCTTCAAGAGCATGCGAGTCGACACATTAGCCGAAAGTGTCATAGACGCACCACAAAATGATGTGGTTGTATCAGCAATTGTGTTTTTCATATCAGATTTTCTTTTATGATGCTATCGGTTTGGTTTAAGGTTTAGGGTAGGGAGGTATTTTTTTTATTTTTTTATTTGAAGCTCAAAAGAGAATTAACCTTAAAACTCATCTTATTGGGAGAATTTGTTTTTAGCGTCACACAGTGGACATTTCACCACAGAACTGCCGAGAAACATGTAATGCACCATATAAAATCATTTTGCAAAAATTTCACCAGTCACCAGTGTTTCCCTTGGGATTTTTTCAGCAGGGGTGCTGTTGTGCACGCGTCCACAAGCCCACAACACTGGACACGTATTAATGTGCGTTGGTTGAGGAATAGCTTAAAACAGGTGTCAAACTCATTTTTAGCCTGGGCCACATCAGGGTTTATTTGTGCCCTCAAAGGAGCGGCTGAAATTGTGGCACAAGCACATGCTTTGGTAGCACCCATGCAATTACCAATAATATCATAGTAAAGCATTGATTTTGTGGTTGGGATGCAGATGAAAATTATGATATTAACAACAGTAACATCTGTAGTAAAAAATAACACCTGATTTTTATGGGGCTAAATTAAAATATTCTGACAGTGTAAGTTTTCTTTTACAGATTCCTTTCATCAGGCTCCCAATGATTAAACTACAGTCATCTCTTGGAATTTTTGAAGGCAAACAAAACATCTTACATTTTCCTACAATCAGAGAGCATTTCAAGAAAACTGATTTTGTACATATGGAAAACTGATGGCTTGGTCCATAATAATGATGAAAATGTAACATATTTCTTCCATAACATCCACAGTTTTAACAATGATATTTGTAATAAGACCATGGTAACCATACGTAGGTAAAACCATGCATGGCTCCTCACTACCATGGTTAGTAACTATGGTTTCTATATGCTTACTATGGCATTTTTTTTATTTTATTTTTTTAATTAAACAGCAGTCTAAATACACCTAGAAGCCTTTCTCTGCCACAGCTAACATAGTTAATACAGTTAGTGTTCTTTCAGTAAATCCATGGTAAATGTTTGTCAGCGTTGTGATGTGAAGACTGCCTTCTAATTTATGTTTTCTCTTGTTTTCTTTGTCAGTGCCATTTAGAATATGGGAGCTGTTTGTTTTAAATTAGTTTAATCACTGAGACATTTGGGCTTTTGCATCAGACAGTTCTGTGCCGCATTCAAACAGGTTTCGCGATCCCCGCCGCAAATCTCACTGACTGGTTCACAAGCTCGTTTAAAATAGTCTGTTCGCGAATTACCGCACCTGCTCTGGACTCGCGCTGCTCTATCCATTGAGCCGTGTTAATAAATAGTCCATGTATCGCTTTCATTCTGCTTTTGAAGCTAGCAAAATCCGCTCCAAAAACATAAGGTTAAGATGACAGGGGAAGGCTCATTAATATTCACGAGGAAAGCGCTAACTGATTGGTCAGTGAGACGTTCCGATCCCCTGCCATCCTACGTTTCAGAAATGAGCTCTCGGGCCATGAAATGAAGTGAGTTTGACATGTGTGTCATGTGACGTCACCATATTGAATGTGACGTGTTGAATACACTGTGAGTATGTGCGTGTATTTGTGTGTGTGTGTATGTGGTGGGGTCTCTTTCGCAGTGTAGAAAGCGCACAGCTGACTGGGGCTGGCAAGCGTTATGTTGGGTCAAGAATATTAAATGAACCTTGTGAAATTGAATAGCGCAAAATGCATATAGGGGAAACACTGGTCACATAATTTGTATGAGATCAGTCTAGTTTTTCCTTTTTTTCTATGTAGACATTTGCTAGATTGACATTGGTGACTGTTGCACCACTTCTTGCCGTTTTTTTTTTTTCTTTTCTCTTTTCATTGTTTTGGACAGCATGTCAGGTTAAAAAGAATGTCTTCTTTTAAAAGCACATCTCGAGATGCCTGTGTTCTGTTGTATTTGGTGTGCTGTATCTAGCTTTTATTTTTAGCATAAGGGCGCGTTCGGTCTGAACACCTCCTTATTTACACTTAAACATGTCTGAATGTCATTGCATTAGATAACAACATATCAAAGAAAGTTACATCTGCAAACAAATAATGCTTTTAGAGTTTATCTCAGAACTAATTTCACTTTTCTGAACCATTTTTACAATAACTTTTATTTAACTAGGGTCAAGGTGATTTTAGTGGATGTATGAAGTCAGATCCCCTCAAGTTCACACAGATAGCCTAGCAGAGTAACCACAGGTGTCATTCATCACATTAAATTTGGACATGTTCCAGTATAATTTGACAATCAGTTAGTGTTCATATACTTTTGTCCTAATTTTGAATGATATAGTATCTATTGTTTTATCATTTGAAATGTAACTGTTTTGCTTGAAAAGTGTTCTTGTGCTATCTTTCTTTAAAATAAATGCCATTTGGTTTGATATTTTATCATATAATGCAAAGATATTCTTACTTTAGTGTCCAGAGATATTTTGGGGCCACTGTAGCAGTTTAATTCTATATTAAAATGCCAATTTGCACTGTTCATATAATCTTTGATTGTTACATTCCTTGGCAACAGTACACAGCCTACAGTTAGGCTTATGAACAATATTACTTCTCAGAAGAATGATTACAGTGCTCCATTTTACTTAAAAATACATTTTGCCTACTGTAAAATCACACTAACAGACAGCCTCTAGAGGCTTATTACTTTATTAACATTGATTGCTGTGTATTGATATATAATACATTATGAAGCCTAGATTTGTGTAAAAATTGCCGTGGTATACTGTGATATAGCAGACAATATTTTTTTTACAGGTATCTTTTCACCAGTGTGGTGTGTGTCTCTCTCTAACATGAGCAGAATCAGCTGAAGTGAGCAGGTCAGGGATTGTTCCCCTTGAAATGCTCCTAGGATGCTGACTCTGACAGACCTGTGATTAGCTTTCCGCTGCCAATGAGAGGTAATCTAAGGAGGAGAGGGTACAAGGGGTCTGTGTGCTACACACGCACACACAGAGATACATTTACGGCAAGCCCCACACTTACCTACATCAATATTCAACACTTTAACATATATACATGCTAGGAGGCACGCTTAATGACACTTTTTCAATTACAGCTTATACTTAACACACACACACACACACACACACACACACACTATGCACACAAACCCTCGCACTCATGTTCTGAATGGCAGAATGCCTCTGAATATGCTACAGAGACGGAGGGCCTATGGAGAGTAATTTAAGAGCTGACCGGGGAATGAAACCGGGGTCAATGGGCTACTCAGAAGTTTGTTCGCTATTAAACAGGAGGACTATCCAGCGAGTAAAGATGGAAACTACATTGTGACATCATTCAAGGAGAGACAGATAGGCTCTGTTCCAAAACCTAGTCAGTTGCCTTGCTGTCTATTGCCTATATAGGTAGCATCCAAACTGAAATGGAGCCTCATAAGTGACTGATTTGGAAACATGGTAAAAATGGTTAAAAATGACTATTTTACCCACTATTCATGTGTGCTATTTATTTTTATACTTATTAGAGTATTGTGCTGTTAGCTTGGCACTGCCAGGCTTTCAGTATCGCATTTTTAGGTTGTCAGTCAGTGAGTAGCTTGTCGAGATGAAACAGCTCTGTTTGGAACAATTTTTGTTGTAAGTGAAGCAAAAATAGACAACATAACAGGCCACACATCTTAAGTGTTAATAGTTATGTTAAGTAAGAAATAATGTACAATCAGCCAGTCGTTATCGTGAAATAAACCTTGACCGAGTCCTCAGTCTTGTATAAGTCTTGATTTAGCTATAAAGACCAGCTAACTGTAGATTATCCAGCCTATTATACAGCTACTTACCAAATAAACAAGTGAACGGACATTTAATATTGATTCATACTGAAATTGCTGAATTCATCTGAATTCATCTTCTCGTTTTCGTCTTGGAGTTCTGATGAACCTTTTGGTGTTTATTTTGCAAAAATGGCTGTCTGACTACTCATTATCCCACTTATTACACGTCTACTTGAAAAATAAAGAAATACATTTACATGAAAAATTGATTTGCGTTGAAATTGTTATTATGTGCGAAGAAAGACACTGCGAAGTCTTCAGAGACACTGAATTTCACCTTCGGTTTTGTAAGGTGTTTACATTGAGAAAATGACTTCTCATTATTCTGCTTATTACACGTCTACTTGCCAATAAATAAATAAATGGATATGATGATTTGATTTGAGTTTAAATAATTTTATTAGCATACTTGGAGATTGCAGAGTGATATGAAAAGTAGGAAAGATGACCGGTAAAACTTCATCCCCAGATGTGCGGTCATTATTTAGAATTACCAGCTCGCTGGATGGCTTGATTGACTAATCAGAATAGAATATTCCAGAGAGCCATGTAATAACAGATATTACCTTCTTGTTTAGAGCTGTTGTATAAAAGCAATTTTACACTTGCAGTTGTGCTGTTGTGCTCGATTATTAGCATGGCAGTGATTTACCTTGAAGACAATATCCTGTTTGTCAGCCACCATGTCCTGGCATGGTTTATTCAGAAACTACCTTAGACAACTGAGGTATATAAACATTACAGTCTCAAAAACAGCTTGGCATTCAACCATCGTCCATCCCCACATAACTACATGCCCAGAGTGTCTTGCATGCCACTCACCCATGCAGGGTCTTACCTGGAATTGAATTTGTCTTGTGTGAAGCTCAAATCACTGTCCCCCAGCTACCAGTTGTCTCACGTCTGCCTGGACATTAGGCATAATGAAAGCCAAACGTCACCTGTCAGGGAGAGTTGGAAATGACGCAGATCAACTGATCCTGCCTCCCTGTTAAATGTTGTCACACTTCACACTTCATTAAGGCTTTGAAGTGGAACCCGCTGCCCACTGAATGCAAATGCAGCCCACTTGGGTCTGGCACAACGCAACCATCCAAACAGAGACAGTGGAAGCAGGCAGATTCTGGGGGAACAATGTTATGTGAGGACTGAACTCTGAAATGGCAACCACATTTCAATATTCTTGATGTGTCTTGATATGTAGAGAATTATATTGTATACTATTATATAGTAATAACATTGTAATAGAGTTTAAATAATGTTTTACAGTAGCTTAATCTAATTTTAGCTATAAGGATAGAAATAATTATATAAATAAAGGGATATTTCACCCAAGATGTTATGTGAGGACAGACCTCTGGAATGAAAACCACACTTCAGTATTCTTGATGTTTCTTGTTATCTAGAGAATTACCAAGCAGCTTGATTTCATAAAAAAAAAAAAAAAAAAAAAAACAGTACAAATTTATATCTGTACAACTGTTGTTTATTGATGTGCTATTATATAGTTATAACAATGCAATTGTTTTACAGTAGCTTAATCTAATTTTAGCTATTAGGATAGAATGTTTACAATAATTAGTGATATTTCACCCAAAAATGAAAATTCTGTCATAATTAACCCTCATGTTGTTCAAAGCCATATGACTGGAACAGAAATTGATATCTTAGGCAGAATGTTAGCCTTAGTCAATACAAGTTTGAAACAACATGTGGGCGAGTAAATCATGACAGAAATCATTTTAGGTAGGCAATTCTTTTACGTCATAAGCAGATATCTTATTATAAAAACTACAATCATTTTATGTCAGTAGATCTGAGTTGTCCTCAAAGCTTCAAGCTCGACATCTTTGCTTTAATTTTGATATTATAGAAATGTATTTAAATCTATTTCTGCCTCAGACGGAACCATAAGAAAAAAAAATAAAAATTAGGAGTTGTCTGTGATGTTTAAAATGAGATATGTTAAAACTTTTTGGCACAATAATGAAGTCACACTTTTGTTTTGATGACATGTGTGACAGTTTATATTCATCCATAATTGCCTTTCAGATGTGTTGGAGACTTTTTTTCAACATAGAAGGGTGGATTGGCATTTAGAAGTGATGGAAGGAGCGATTAGTCGATGGAAGAATGGCTGAATAACTTTGGAAAATGTAGGGACTGGTGTAAACGCTGGTGCTCTGAGAAGACAATTCTACATAATAACTATTTCATATTTCATCAAATCATGTTTTCAAAAAATAAAAAAAAAAGCAATTATTCAAATGTCTTTGAATAACATGAATACAAGGCAAGCTAATTTATTTAATGTGAAAATAGGTTAGAACAAGAACTGGCAAAATAATGTACTTTATTTTTGGGGGGTGGGGGGGTGTTGTTGGCTAGTTGGTGAAAACTAATTAAATAGGGAATAATATTTTAAAAGCTGAACAAAATAGTTATGCAATTACACATCGTGAGTGGCTATTCTTCTTTATTTTTCTCTCTCATCTCTTTTCTCTCTTTCTAGCATTTGCAACTATCTCTTTCTCATCTATCTTTGGTCTCATCTCAACCCTGTTGAGGATTGGTTTGTGGAGAGAGAGAGAGAGAGAGAGAGAGAGAGAGAGCTCATGATGATTAAACGTCATCATGGCGAAGTTCCAGAAGACCCCAGACACAGAGATTCTGTTTCCATCAACCCGGGCTGCTCTCCTATCATCTTGTGTCATCTGCTGATGACCTTGTCAAAAAGCTTGTTCAAGGGAGCTTGAATTAGTCGGTTTTATCACGACTTCGAGCAGTTTAGTTTACTAAGCTGTAAGCTTTCATATCACTTGCCAAAAAGCGATGTCCCAGTTTTGGGAAAAGATATATATTTTTTTATGAGAATATGCCCTCACCAGTGGAACTAAACATTCCCTCTGGGTACAGTTTCTTTTTCGAAGCAGCGTGCACAAAACAACATCAACAAGGCAAGTAGGTGTATGTGGAACGGAACGCAGCCAACAGAGCTTTACTTTGATTTAGAGTTCCAGTGATGTTTGTAGTAGCCTATTTTTATTTCTTTAATGAAGGGTGTATATTTATTTATTTACTTATGTATTCACATTGTTTTGCTTTTGTGCCAGTCCCAGTGTGTTTTGATTGGTATGTGAGTCCAGAAAAGTGTTAAAAAAAAAAAAAAAAAACTTTTCTTATGAAAGGAAAGTTTTTGCTCTTTTGGGAAATTGGTTTTCACATTGTTGGTGCCTGATGGGCTGGTTTGAGTATTTCTGTAACTGCTGATCTCCTGGGATCTTCACACACAACAGTCTCTAGAATTTACTCAGAATGGTCCCAAAAACAAAAAACATCCAGTGAGCGGTAGTTCTGTGGATGGAAATGCCTTGTTGATGAGAGAGGTCAACAGAGAATGGCCAGGCTGATTCAAACTGGCAAAGTCTACAGTAAGTCAGTTAACCGCTCTGTACAATTGTGGTGAGAAGAATATAATGTCAGAATACTATTCTGAGATGCGGGTTGGCGCTATTTTGTTGGCACGAGGGGGACCTACACAATATTAGGCAGGTGGTTTTAATGTTGTGGCTGATCGGTGTATGTGACAGCTACAGGTCACTACAGTCACTGTTAGAAATTAATATTATGAAATATATTAAGTATTAGATAACAGATACAACCACAAAGGATTTCACTACTGGGTTGCTTTTGTCCCCATAAATAAGTATTTTATTTATTTTAATGGTATTTTTGTCTGTCTTTATAATTTTATTTATCAAAAGGATATGCAATTAATTGAACATTTGCTCATAAATTTGTAAAAATTGAGTGATGAAACAGATCGGAACACTTTACTAAAACCATTTCATAAATCCATCTGGAATTTATGTTTAAATTTGTGTATTTATTTATCTCTCTATAAACCCACAAATCATTACCCTGTTAATCTCGATGACTGTTGATGAGTAGATGTTCTCAGTGGGCTAATCCAAATTTCATATTCTTGATCTTCATTCAGAGTGTGTTTGAGTATCTTGCCCACCCTCTTCAAGAACATATTGCCCCATCCGAGTGTCTATGCGTGTGTGTGTTGGGGGTTTGAGTGTGTCGAATGGTATTGGCTCATTGTGGAGCCACACATTGGCTAAGAGATTGGAGCCGAACTGAGCTGTGCTGGAAGGAAGGTGATAGTTAGATTAGCCTTTAGGTTGCAGTGGAGGGGGATGACCAGCTTTGAACACTCCCCACACCCCTCCAAAGAGACCCATATGTGACTGGTGTTTGGCTGACCTGCGTTTCCACCGGTTTAAAGGGATATTTCACCCAAAAATGAAAATTCTGTCATCAATTACTCACTTTTTCATGTTGTCCCAAACCCGTATTACTTTTTTGTTTCTGTGGAACACAAAGAAGATGTTAGGAAGAATGACAGCCTTAGTCACCATTCACTTTTATTGTATGGAATAAAGATGCAATGAACGTTAGTTATGACTGAGACTTAACATACTGCCTAACATCTCCTTTTGTTATTGCTTGGTGAACTCAAAATTTAATTACACCTCAAAGGCTCTGTGGTCTTTAATTTAACTCACAGTATGTAATTTTTTTTAGCTATACAGGGACCATATAGGAAGCAAAAAGATATTGATTTTATAAAGTAAGTTTTGAAAAAGTCAAAGAACAATGAGCATTTAAATATACAATATATTATTAAGCCCCAAGCTGTATTTTATTGAAACCCGAGTCCTCCCTTTAACCTGCTGATGCTCATTGACCCCACCCATGTGTTTGACTTTACTTTGCTTAAATTAGTTCACATTTACCATATAGTGTGCTGTTCAAAATTGTTCATAATGTTGACAAATTATACATCTTTATAATATGTCAACATTATTAACTCTTTTTTGACTAGACTGTATAGTATATGTAAACTAATTTAAGCAAAGTGACATCAGTTCTATCCAATAATGGAGATTTCAAGCTTCAGTGTAGCATTCATTCATTTCCAAAGTTTTTTAGTTTGGCATCACGAATGTCAGATCTCTTAATGGACTTTTAATGAGGTTTGTTACCAGCTCTAGTAGCCTTCAAGATGTGTTTTATCATTGACTGTTTTACCAAGATTTGTTTATCAATTAAGAAGTAAAAAGTAGAAAATGCAGATTTTTCCAAGTGGCCTTTATCAAAGATATTCATTGTCATTAGCGGTGATTGGAATGGTGCTTTATAGCTTTTCATCTTTTCATCTCTTTCCACAGATTGCATCAAAAAGCATTTTAATGCTGAGCATGTAATGTGCATTAATTCTGCCAAGTTTCCTCACATATTCCCTGATGTTCTCCTTTAATTCAGACTCTGTCTAATTATTCATTTACTCTTGCCTTAATGGAGGTTAGCTCTTCAGCTTAAAGGTTCTTAAAGGTTTTCTGAGCTGTAGAGACCTAACTTACTATGAACGAAGTCAGCTAATGTCACACTAGAGATGGATTGTCCTGCTCTTTCATAACCTTTCATTTAGTTTGCTGCTCTGCAAAGTTAATGAGAACATCTATCAGATCCCCTTTTCAAGCAAGTGTGTGCTTAAGTTAAAGGAATAGTTCACAAAAAAATGAAAACTATGTAATAATTTGTTCACCCTCATTTTGTTCCAAAACATATAACTTTTTTCTTACGTGGAACACGTTATATTTTGTAGAATGATCTGACTGATCTTTTCCAATGAAAGTGATTAGAAACTGGGGCTGCCGAGCTCCCAAAATTAGTAGAAGTGGCATAAAAATACCATAAAAGTGGTCCATACAACTCTTCCACGCTATATCTGTGTTTCTTGAAAGAATGTAAATGACGAAATTTTCATTTTTGAGTCAACTGTTCCTTCAGAGTCTGAGATAATGATCTGAAGTAGTGCAATATTTAATTAAACTGTTAAATTGTTAAGGAATTAGACTAAAGCACTACCTATTTTCATTTAAGCCATTTAGCAGATGCCCTTATTCTTAGCGTCCTTCAAAAAGAACTTTGTGTGCATTTAAAATTGGTACTGAAAATAAGCATCATGATCCCACTTAGTAAAAATCCACAGGAAACAAAGAAACAACAACAACATATTGGTTTGGAAAGACATCAGGGTGAGTAAATAATAACAGAACTGTTCCATTAATGTAGGGACGCACTGATATGACCAATTTTAACAAAAATCTATAGGCCAATACCGACATTTTACAACTCACTCAACTTATTTTGTCATCAATGTTTTGCTTATGAAATGCTTTAAAAAAAAACTTTTTCTAACAATAAATAAATCCATTGAACATGGATTGGAATTGTTACATTTTTTTGAAGAGGACCACAATGAAAGCAATGAAAGAAAAAATAAATAATAATAATTACATGACGATTAATGGGGGGTATTTTGCACTTCATAAACATTTTAGCTCTTCTGTTTTTGGAGTTCTAAACAATAGAATGCACATGTAACATATGATATAACATTATACATTATGCATATGCTTTACTATTTTAGATTTAATTTATTTTGGTGAGTGTTTCATTGTTACACAACTTTAAAAAAATACTAATATGAAAAACCAGCGGTTTGTTTAGAATTAATTAAGCAAATGTAGTTTTTACGTAAACAATTCTAAACTAACCACTGTTCTTTTTTATCATTTTACATTTACATTTAGATTGATTCATTTGGCAGACGCTTTTATCCAAAGCGACTTACAAAAGAGGAAATCAGATATCAGTATTTTCATGATTGTGATCGATATGTCGACGGTTTTAATCTGGTCAATAACTGGCCGATAATTATCATTGGCCAATACATCAGTGCATCCCTTTAACGTAAATGCGGGTTTCACTACTTGATTTTTGGGGGGTGAATTTGGTTGTATAATGTGGTTGTCATTCCCATGACCAAACTGTGTGATTAAGCTCTCGGAAGAGGAGTGACAAATGTATTTAGCTGCAGTGTGTAGAGACACATAATGTCTATTGATAAAGGCCAGTTTGCCATGTGTCTTTCAGTAAGCATATAATGAACCTTTGAACATGACGTGGGTTTGTGTTAAGATCAAACTGTGACTGACTTCAGAGCAGGCAGGTGTTGTAAAAATTATCTCGTTTGTTATCCATCATCACGGCAGAGTTGTTCTGTGCTGACTAATGGTTGTGAAAGCCATTGAAGTGGCACAGCTCAAGGCTTCTGCTTGTGCCTTAGTGCCAGACTCATTTTTGTTTATAACCACTCATGTTTTTCATGTCAGCCTTGTCCGTTTTATAGGTGGCCTTCGTTTGTAACCAGAGAGGAACCTGTATGAATTGCTTTGCTAAATTTTGCAGTGTGATGGAAGTAAACCAAGCAGGTCTATAATGCCTGGAAAAAGCTATCCGAGCATTCCCATTCATCTTAATGAAATTGAGAAGTTTGCGGCCTGGATACAGGTTATTATTTTAAAGGTGCACTCGGTAATGATTTCCTCATTAAAAAGTTTAAATTCTAAAGACATGAATTGTAACTATGTAATATAATGTATGTAGGAAATCATGACCACTCACATTAAAATGAAGACTTCAGTCATATCAAAACCATATAAAAGCTGTTTTATTCTACATGGAGAGGGTCCGCACATGGGGGCTGCTATGTTAGAATCGCATGACCAACCGAATAATCCAGAAACCATCCTGTTATTGGACACTTTCACTCATTGATTAAAGTAATCATGGCTGACTGTGAATATTAAATTTCTACAATGGCATCTGAAACTGAAAACTATTGATTTTTGTGGTGGTGGTGGCAAAGTGGGCTAAAGCACATAACTGGTAACCAGAAGGTTGCCGGTTTGATCCCCACAACCACCACCATTGTGTCCTTGAACAAGACACTTAACACTTAACTCCAGGTTGCTCTGGGGGGATTGTCACTGTAATAAGTGCACTGTAAGTCGCTTTGGATAAAAAGTGTCTGCCAAATGCATAAATGTAAAGTCCAAAATGATACAAAGACAAAAGTTACTGAGTGCACATTTAAGCCAGTCAATTGAGTGGTAAATACCATGTGACTCTGGAACTGCCCTTGAAGTGGCATTTTGTATTCCATTTTAAGAGTGTAGTCCATCAATAAACAAAGGTGATGCAGGCAGAGATCAATGAGGTGCATTGCAGTTCAACCTGCAGGTCATTTCGGTGTGGTTCGGTGGGGTCCATCCAAAGTCCAAGGTTCAGGCAGTGGCAAATTAAGTATCCAATGTCTTACAGTTGGTGTTGGCATCAGTTCATCCTCTGAAGTCTGTCATAAAAGACTGAAGTGATGTCTGCTAGCACTGGCTGTAGTTTATCGTCATCCGACACCAAGCAGGAACAGAGCTGGATCTGGCTGGCTCTGGTTGAGACAGGGAAACAAATAGAATAACATTAGCGTAGATACCATTCAGTTTATTCCAGGGTTATACAGTTGTGCTCAAAAGTTTGAATACCTTTGGAGAATTGGTAATATATGTACCATTTTTAAAGAAAACATGAGTGAGCAGGCAAAACACATTTCTTTTATTTCTTATGGGATTCATATTCAACTGTAGGTTATAACAGAATGGCACAATCATAAAACAAAACATGGTAACGAAGAAAAAAATTAAATACCCCTGTTCAAAAGTCTGCATACCCTTAGTTCTTAATACTGTGTATTGCCCCCTTTAGCATCAATGACAGCGTGCAGTCTTTTGTAATAGTTGTCTATGAGGCCCCAATTTCTTGCAGGTGGTATAGCTGCCCATTTGTCTTGGCAAAATGCCTCCAGGTCATGCAAAGTCTTTGGTCGTCTTGCATGAACCGCACGTTTGAGATCTTCCCAGAGTGGCTCGATGATATTAAGGTCAGGAGACTGTGAAGGCCACTCCAGAACCTTCACCTTTTTCTGCTGTAACCACTGGAGGGTAAACTTGGCCTTGTGCTTAGGGTCATTGTCGTGCTGGAAAGTCAAAGAGTGTCCCATGCTCAGCTTTCGTGCAGAAGAATGCAAATTGTCTGCCAGTATTTTCTGATAAATTGCTGCATTCATCTTGCCATCAATTTTCACAAGAAAAAAACTTTGTTCAAGTATCATTGTATTGTGCTCCTTGAAACAACCACACCGTCTTTTCCCAGAGCAGCCTGTATTTCTCCTGAGGTTACCTGTGGGTTTTTCTTTGTATCCTGAACAATTCTTCTGGCAGTTGTGGCTGAAATCTTTCTTGGTCTACCTGACCTTGGCTTGGTATCAAGAGATCTCCAAATTTTCAACTTATTAATAAGTGACTGAACAGTACTGACTGGCATTTTCAAGGCTTTGGATATCTTTTTATATCCTTTTCCATCTTTATAAAGTTTCATTACCTTGTTACGCAGGTCTTTTGACAGTTCTTTTCTGCTCCTCATGGCTCAGTATCTAGCCTGCTCAGTGCATCCACGTGAGAGCTAACAAACTCATTGACTATTTATACACAGACACTAATTGCAATTTAAAAAGCCACAGGTGTGGGAAATTAACCTTTAATTGCCATTTAAACCTGTGTGTGTCACCTTGTGTGTCTGTAACAAGGCCAAACATTCAAGGGTATGTAAACTTTTGATCAGGGCCATTTGGGTGATTTCTATGATCACTATCCTTAAATAAAATAGTTTTTTTTTTTTTTTTTTTGCATGATCTGTCATATTTTCAAAACCAATGCCAAAATTTCACAATTTCTGCCAGGGTATGCAAACCTTTGAGCAGAACTGTATATTATGAGAAACGTTTCTGAGAAACGTTTCCGGTTCTGGAAGACCTAACTAAAGCAGCCTAATTGTGAGTTGATGGATAAATTAGGTGTATTTCTGGCTAAATAGTCTTTATTAGACTTTAGTCTAGACTTAAAATGAGTGAGTGTGTCTGCATCCCAAACAGTGTTAGGGAGACTATTCCATAGTTTTGGAGCTAAATAGGAAAGGATCTACCTCCTTTTGTTGATTTTGATATTCTAGGAACTATTAACAGGCCAGAGTTTTGTGATCATAATGAACTTGATGGAATATAGCATGGTAGAAGGTCACTTAAGTACTGTGGAGCTAGACTATTCAAATCTTTGTATGTCGTTAACAGAATTTTACAATTAATACGAAATTTAACAGGTAGCCAATGTAATGATGATAAAATTGGTCTAATATGATCATGTTTCTTGGTTCTATTCAGCACTCTGGCAGCTGCATTTTGAACAAATGTAAGTTTATTTACTGAACTTGCAGTACATCCTCCCAGTAATGCATTTCAATAATCTAGTCTTGAGGTCATGAACGCATTAATTAGTTTTTCGGCATCAGCAACAGAGAGCATGTGTCTTAATTTAGCAATATTTCTTAGGTGGAAGAATGCTGTTCTACAAACATTGATTATTTGATTTTCAAAGGACAGATTGGTATCAAATATAACACCTAAGTTCTTCACTGTAGAAGATGACATAACGGTACATCCATCGAGAGTCAAATTATATTTTAGCGGCTTATTTTTAGAGGTTTTTGGTCCAATAATTAGTACCTCTGTTTTGTCGGAATTGAGTAGAAGGAAATTTCTGGCAATCCAATCTTTGATTTCATTGATACACTCTGCTAATTTGGAGAATTGTGAAATTTTGTTGGGTTTAGAAGAAATATAAAGTTAGGTATCGTCGGCATAACAGTGGAAACTTATTCCACGATTCCTGATAATAACTCCCAGGGGAAGCATATATACCCTAATATTAATTCAACAAGTTGCTTGGCAACTGTAAACAGCCTACTGTAAGGATAATGAGCTGTATAGGCCCTGCTTGGTGGAAGAATTGTTTTTTCAAATAGTTATCAATAGTAAGTTTAACTCTTTGTTGAACATTGGTGTCTTTTGTCGTAGTGCTGTTGTCACCTTTTTATAAAAGCATTAATGGTGATTTAGGGGGTCAGATTATTGCTTTATTTTGCCTCCATAATGATGTAGTTATGGAATCTACCAGCAGGGGCTAACTGGACTTTGCTAACTAGCCAAACTTTGACCCCTTAGATAGAAAACTGTGTGGTAAACTTGCATCCAATCTCATCCTTTCTCTATTCCTCTCTCTCCTTTTTCTCGTTTTCCTATTTTATTGTGTTTGTATGCAGATATCTAATAACCTCTATCACAGGGTATGAATATTGCAATTCACATTAAACTGCTATTGGAGTTTTTATGACTTGGTAAATGGTAAGCACATCCATCTTGGATACAAGCACAGTGCTTTAAAGATGCACACACACACACACACACACACACACACACAATCATATGCCCTGAAAAAGGGCTTAAGTCAACACTGGGCTCATTAGTTGTATGGGTAGCCATAAATAATACTCAAGTTAATAAATTGGCTTTACATTGGCAAAAATGTCTTTGGTGTCACATGTTAGAATCACAAGAGAATATCTGTAGATTTTCACACATCATTACAATATAGTCCCCATCATGTCTTATTATTAGTACTCAGCACTAAAAAACAATGAAAGCTTTTTTTAGCTGTAAAGATTTTGACATCAGGTTTTTAGAATCATTACAGTTTACTCTTGCTTTTGCATTAGAGTTGTTTAAAATGCATACGCAGATATCAAGCGCCTGTAACGGTCACGTCCGTAACACATTTTTATAAGTGTTTCAAGTAGCGAAGGGAGACCATTTGTTCATTGTACTTTACAACAACAGAAGGTAGCTTTGTACAGAAAGTATCATCTTATGTGAATGAATATTGCTTGAGTGATATAAACGTAACTTCTAAAACATTACATACATGACACAGCACTGAAACGCAGTGACATCAAACATTTTTATCTTATACGTTTGAAAATGTTTTAGAAATGGTGCACCCTCATGTGAGGTGGATAAACTGCCATTTAAAAACAAAAAACAAAAACAAAAAATCCATTATAGCACTATAATATAGTCAAATATAGATCTAAATGAACAATTTAAAAGGGGTTTTGTGCCATTGCTTTAAAACTTTATTTGTCCATGATATGGTTGACATTTTCATTGAATTGCTCACAACTAGTTTTTACATATTTTTGAAGAAAATGTGAGTGGTATTTGCTTGCACAAAACTCTCCGCCATGTTTTTTTGTTTTTATGTTTTTCCTAACCCCAAGTCTGAGCAATGATTGCCTTTGCAAGCACCACTAAATATTGGGGATATTTGCTTGTGACACATTGTGTATAACTTTGATTAAAAATATGTCATTTATGATGCCACCTTAATCTATGATGCTTTTCTGAGTGTTTGAAGTGCACACCCTGCTCATTTCGCTCACCGTACTAGACACATCATGGAAACCTTTGATGTATTCTGACACCAACACTTTCCTGTCAAGAGACGCCTACATTCAGCCCTCAGTCTAATGTCATTCTGTGTGTTTACCTTCGAGTTACTACCCCTAAAGGCATACCTAGATCTTCTGCATACCTCTTACTAACAAACCCCAAAAATAGGGCAACCTGCTCAGCACCAGTTAGTTATTCACCGACTGCAGAGGGACAACTATCATTAATATGTAAATAAATGCATGTTTAAGCTGGAGGGAGCTGAATCGACTAGTGAAGATGAAGTATTGCACGTAATTAGCAGAGAAGGCATTTTGTTTGAACCTCGACAGTTTCAACTTTGGTGTGCACTAATCGGATGCCAGTCAATAAACAAGGAACAAACAAACACTGTGGGTGAGGGGGTGGAAGAATAGGCCTTTCATCTGTCGAACATACACAGATAAGGCAGCCGACTCATCAGCGGCTAAATGGCTGCGTGTTGTAGCGAGCTGCTGAATTAGAGTGCCTCTGAAGTGATTGTCATCAACTCTTTAATTGCAAATAAAGACTGATATGGGAGGTGGCACTAGGGTTGTCACGATACCATAATCATATCTTACATTACTATACCAGCTGAAGTAACACAATACCAAGTAGTATCACAATATCACAAGATAGTGTGTTAATTCTTAACACAGTTTATCATAGCAAAGGTGGTTCTTAGAAACTAGCCATTCCACTTGTTGCTCCGGAAGTGGTGAAAATAACTAATGGGTAAATTGGGAGAAGGGTCAAATGGACTAACTTAGTTTGATGTAAAAAAAGAAAAACTTTGCCGCATCAAAACATCCATTTCAAACGGCAACGACATTAACCTTTTATTCCATTATTTTTGTGATTATTTGTTTGTTGGTAACATAAAAAAAAGATATTGTAACATTGAAAAGACTGATTTTTTTTCAATCAGCGTTTCCGCCTTATTTAGAAGCGTAAATCTAGCAAACTTTTTTATATGGTCAGTTTTTTTAAAGATTGTGTGTAAGTTTATGTGATGAGGAGGAGGGCGTGGCCGGGTCATGAGGAAGCACGCCCGGCGCTGAGTTGTCCTAATCAGCCAGGAGGGGGATGAAGATGAGCCGGAGGCATCAGTTAGAGAGAGAGAGAGAGACACGTGCCTGCTGTGTGTGTGTGGTGTGCCGGTGTGTTTATGTTTGTTTAAGTTGATTTATGTCATTAAAGTTATGCTGACTGTTCTGTTCTGCACTGTCGTGGAGTCCTCGCGCAAGTAAATGTTACACTATCAAGCTCTGATTGATATTAAATGCTTTTTTATGTTACTAAAAAATAAAAAGCAGATTAAATATATTATCTGTGTTTCGAATAAACTTATGTCAGTTAATTAAAGTCAAACTGACAAAACTGAGTTGTTTCAGCCGAGGAGGAGTGGCCATAGGCTCTTTCACCTGCATATTAAATTAAGTAGGCCAGGGAGAGGAATGGGGGCTTATAAATATTTTGACAAATAAGGTTGTGGTTGTGGAAGTAATCAACATTAGAAATCTTTAAAAAAAAATCTAGTTTAAAACACGTCAAATTTTTAGAAATGTTATCTTTGAATCATGCTGGTTTCACAAAATTTCACAACATCTATTGCGTTTTCTACAAAAATGTATTTAATGACATTGATAATGTCATGTGGTGTAACAAAGTACAGTAAAAGGTATCAAAATACTTTCCTTGCACTTTGATTACATGAGAGTGTACGCATCTTTATTAATAATAAATCAATAAAAAAGAGTAGACATTTTTCAATGCATATGTATTTTTTTTATTTATTTTTTTACAAATGTTATATATTTTTTTTTATTCAAGAATATCAAGAAGTTTTCTTGTGGTTACACCAAATGACCAGAACAAAATTTGCATTTTCATAAAAATGTCAAAATATTTATGTTTATTGATATGACAAAATTATTATTATTTTTATTATTATTATTATTATTATTATTATTATTATTATTTTATTTATTTTTTTTAAACTTCACACACAGTCCTTAGGTTCTAAAAAGTTCCTCTTTATTTATTTATTTATTTTTTGTCACATGACAACATAATGGCTACCTATATATTGGACACACCACATGACTGATTTGATGGACAAAAATTTGTTAAATATGAATTATATTTTAAAATAAAATTGTTTTATTGTTTTTTTTTTTTTGTTTTTTTTTTTGAGAAATAATAAACGTATATTCTGCCTTACTCCTGTAGACCTTTTTTTCAAGGATTTTTTTATTTTATTTTTTATATATATATTGTCTATGGACTGTTACACCACATGACATTTTTTACTTTTATAAAAATATATATATTGAAATGACTGAAGTCATTGTTAAAAAAAAAAAAAAAAAAAAACATGCTAATCATAGAAGATATGTATCCAAGTAATTGTTTTGTGTGAATTGCAATTGTAATGTGTTTTTGAATAATATAATAGATATGCAAAAAAACAAAAAAAAAAAACAAAACGAGTATTACGTCATTGAGCCCACTATAAATTAGTTGTTGTTTGTAATTAATAGAGGTTATAGTTAAATTATGATGTTTTATTCGAAGTCACCATCATGAAGTGTTCCTTCTATCTAAAAGCATTTTTCCACCATCAGACCAAACAGTTCTTAGTACGGTTTCAGTAGCATTCCCACTTGAGAACAGCTCAGTTTGGTAATTCTTGGCACAGAACTGTATTTAGGACAGAGAACCGTGCTGGTGGAACACCTCTGGTGAAGTGGCGTATCAAGAACTAGCAATATATTTTTTTACAGCATTTATTAACCTTTGTTAATGTTAGGTAATAAAAATAAAATTGTTCAATGTTAGTTCATAGTGCATTAACTAATGTAAATATATACAACTTTTGATATTTAAAATGTATTACTATATGTTGAAATTAAAAGTAAACCAAGATTAATAAATCATGTCAAAGTATTGTTAATTGTTAGTTCATGTTAACTAATGTTGTTAACTAGTGTTAACAAATGGAACCTTATTGTAAAGTTTTACACACATTTTCTTCTAATGGAACTATGGGAATTCTAGATCTAGTCACTTTTCTACATCTGCATCCTATTATAAATCCTCAGCAAGTACATTAAAGGAATAGTTCACCCAAAAATGAAAATTCTCTCGTCATTTATTCACCCTCATGCCATCCCAGATGTATATGATTTTCTTTTTTCTGCAGAACACAAACACAGATTTTTAGAAGAATTTCTCAGCTCTGTAGGTCCTCACAATGCAAGAGAATAGTCACCAGACCATACAAGTTCCAAAAATCACATAAAAGCAGCATAAAAGTAATCCACATGAGTCCAGTGGTTTAATCCACATATTCTGAAGTAATATAAAAGGTGTATGTGAGAAACAGATCAATACTGTAAATACGTTAATACAGAAATGTTGATCTGTTTCTCACCCAAAGTGATTGCATAGCTTCAGAAGACATGTATTAAACCACTGTGTTTGTATGGATTACTTTTATTCTGCCTTCATGTGATTTTTGAAGCTTCAAAGCACTTGCATTGTATGGACATGCAGAGCTGAAATATTCTTCTAAAAATCTTCGTTTGTGTTCAGCAGAAGAAATAAAGTCATGCACATCTGGGATAGCATTAGGGTGAGAAAATGATAGTTTCAGATTACTGAGTTGACTCAGATCTGTAAATTTGCAGCCTAATGCACAAATTTGATCAAGGACCATTATCAACAAATAATATAGAGGCTTTCTGAAATGTAGATGATTGTGTTTTGTTCAACCACTTATGTTAAAATTTGTAAACTGAAAAAAGCCTGTCAGGGCTGTCATTGTTTCCATTACATTCCCCAGCAACTGGAGTCCCTCACATTGAACATCTATAGGTGACTTCTATTCTCTGGCTTCTCTGCTTCAGGAGCCAGGGGCCTTTTCTTTATTTTCTCACGTTGTGTTTGTGTGTATGTACAGTATATATGTGCATTCTCTGAATACATCACTGATTGAATGCATGCTTGTTTACAAAGTTAGATTTTAACTGCAGGGAAAATAAATCTATTTTAAATGCACTTAAAGAGACTCCCTGTTGAAGAGATTTGCGTTTGTTAAGCAGCAGACACCTATCGTTCACTCAAAATGAAAATTCTGCCTTCATTTATTCACCCTCATGTCTTTCAAAACCTGTATGACTTTCTTTCTTCTGTGGAACACAGAAGACTACATGAGGAATGAACATTTTAAAGAAACAAATGAACCCTTTTGGTCAGTAGCCAAATAATCTGGATTCTTTTGGCACCTCGGGAACCCCACACCTCAATATGAAGTCTCAAAAGATGTATCTTTCATATCTTTTTGACATAGTTACTTGATGAGACCAGGAATAGAGTGACGTCTCATTAATGATTACTGGTACAGACACACTGTTGATTGCATTAATTGTGGTGCCACTAATGAACGTAGTATTTTTGGCAATAGACGGAACCTTTGAGTGCAATTTCAGCAATTAGTTAGGTTCGTTTCAAAACTCTGATTACCTATGCAAATTCAGCAATTAGCCCCGCTATTTCCCTTGGCTTTTGTTGGTTTATAGTTACACAGCTGCCTGATGTGCCCGTTTACAATCAGAGGACTTGCAATGTGTTATTGACAAGAAGCCAAACTGTTAGAAAAGCTTAGTGAAACTGTTGCTAGTTTGAAAATGTGGATTAGGACTGTAAATTGATTTTGAATCACAATTAATCACATATAACAATATTTGGTGATAAAACACCCCAACTGAAGATTATTTAAGACATTATTGTGACAGACGAGTAAAGCATTGAATAGACAAAGTGGCTTTAGAAGTCAATATATTATTTGTTTTCATTTCATATAATTGAATATAAGCCATCACTGGCCTACAGTCCACAACAATCCATAGATTGTTATTAAGTTTGTCAATCTGTCCAAGGTAAATGTAGGGGCCGTTCACACAGAACGTGTTGTTGCGTTTTACACTGTTATTTTAATGGATGTACTACATGCAAACAGGTAGCATAAATGTGTTCAGTTTTATATAATACATTTTTGTAAACGAACATGTCAAAGTCTAACTCTGAATTCTAAAAAAAAATTCTTCTACTAAAGCATAAATTTGCTTCCCAGTGGCAGAAGATTTGTAATTAGCCCGTGCATACTGAGAGACTTAAGTGCACTGCCTTGATTTATGATCTTTCCTTCTAACTTGTTTCCTTTATTTGTGTCTCTCTCTTTTCTTCCACACTATGTGTAGTTTGTTTCCTTCTCCTCTTCATCACTCATAGTCTCCTTGACCTCTGTTAGCATTCACTAGAAACCATTAAAACAATCAGCACTACAGGCACAGTTTGTGCATTAGCAATGATCTCCAACATCAGCCCTGCACTGTGTTCTTTTCCTCAAAGTTACACACATTCACACCCACATATCTCACTCTCACATTCGCACATGCCACAAACACACAAATTGGCTCTTGCATGTTGCTACAGCCATTGATGAAAAAAGGAGTCTTGTGAAACCACATTCTACAGTTCTCCAGAGCAGATTAGCTTTCTGGAAATGTGTTTGTTGTGTTAGCACAGTACCAAGATAGTTTCAGAATAATATTTTCTACTCAACACATTTTGCCTTGGCACTCCATTCTAATATGACAATTTATAGACATTCTTGTTGAATGTGAAATCAGCATGAAATGAAAATTGAGCCTACTTAATGGTGAGGTATGTCATTTCTGTGCCACTAGTGGCACAAATGAATGCAAACGTAATGAAAAATAAAATAAATAAATAATGAATAACAATAATAATAATAATAATAGTAATGAAGAATAATATATCCAATCCTCTAATCTGATTGGATAAGCGATGCTCCAAGCGTAGTATAACAGCACTATTTTTATCATTCCACTTCATGTTTATGATGTTACTGATCTATTTTTTTTGCAATTAAATATTTGTGATATAATGCTTGCAAAAAAAAATGTTTTTTTCAGTATATACTTTTTATATTTTTGAATGGGCGTAAACAGAGAACCATGCCTTTTGCCCCCATAATGGAGCATTTGGTAATCTACCAGTAGGGCTGGGCAATATATTGACTATTTGCAGGATACTCGTGATGATTTTGCTGACGATAAGGTGACGTGCTGTTCTGGGCACGAGCGGGGCTCATGGGCTTGTGTTTTTAGTGCTTTTAGAGCAGTTTACATGCATTGTGAAAGAAGTGTACAGTACTTGCTGATTCAAGCATTCGTGCAATTTCAAACACTAGTAACTGCTACAAGTTATTATACAAATCTAAAAAGGTGGCACATTATAACAGAAAAGGAGAAGATGACAGCGTTTCACCAGATGCGAAACATTGTAAACTACACACTGCACTTTCAGTGTCAAAATAAACGCTCCAGATGAAAGTGAAGTAAATAGGACATAAACAAAAAAACAAACAAAAATAAAATAATAATACTAATAATAATCTAATCCTCAAAATAATAATGATAATACAGTATTATATAATAATAATAAACTTAACTGGGTCCTATATTAATAATTTAAGCAATATTCTACTGGGTTCCAAAAAATAAGTGGAGTAGTTTTTTGCACACCTTTTTCATTCACAAAAAAAATAAAATAAATATTGGTAAAAAAAAAATTAAAAAAAATAAAATAAAAAGATATATATATATATATATATATATATATATATATATATATATATATATATATATATATATATATATATGAAGTTAAACCATGCTTTTTATTAAGCTACTATGCATCATTGTATATAAAATATAAAAGTGCGTATCAATAAAAATGATTAATCTCATTCTCTTTTGTGTTCTTTTAGTTAAGAACTGTAGGGAATCATGCCTAACCCTTTATTATTTTTAAATAGATTTTTTTTTTCAATGCCTTTAAAATAATAAATCAACTTGGCTATAATAGTTGGGTTTCCATCCACGTAATTTTATGCACATTTTGGGATAACGCATAAAAACCGCTAAATGTAAACACCAAGTTGCGAATAAATTCTCCATAATGCGCATAAAAAACGTATTCACTCGCTTGAGGTGGATACATTTTATATTCAATAAGAAAAAATGCACATACGCTAAGATAACACATTTACCGAATAAAATCCTATTGAATTTATTAGGAATACAAGAAGGGCATCAGAAAAAGTAATGTGACTGAATAGCTCATTCATAACTGGATTAACCAGTAGACCAATCATCGCATCTGAAATGTTGCCCTGGTCATCCTGAAATAACAATGTACTGAAAATCCAAAGCCTGCATAGGGTTTTAAGAGCAAATAATTTAGATACAAACTTGAACTCTGCCGAAGAGGAGGTTTATTGACACTTTTGAAAAATATATGATAGATCCACACGGCAAATACATAAGGAAGGAGTAATGCACACACATAGTGCTTCCAGAACCGTTTGACGCTTTGATGCTCCCAGACATGAGACAAGTTCTTCTAGATTGTTTTGGCTGCATGCTCTATACCACAAGTATTTTATTAATAAAAGAGTCACAGTGGCTAAAATTTCCCTGAAAGGGACGATTTTGTCCTTATGAACACATGGGATGGAAACGCGACTTTATTTGCAAATTGTTTTTTGTGATACTATGGTTTTTCACCTAAATTAAATTTGCAACTTGGATGGAAACATAGCTAATGGCTGTTTTGATGAAATGATGGTTCCTCTGATAAAAATAAATAAATAATAAAATAAAAATTTGTTTTGAACCTTTTCAGAGCTAATACATAGTTATCGAGATATATATAGAATATCGTCAATAGACTGAAAAATATCAAGATATATTTTTGCTAGCCATATCGCCCAGACCTACGTATTTACCAGCAGGGGCTATCTGTAAAGTGCCAAATCTTGACCCCTTGATGTAAACCCTATGTAAAGCACACTTCCAAACCGTGTGCTTTGTGGCTGACTGTCTTGGTCAGAGGTTTGAATACAAACTTGGAGTTTCCTGCTTGTGTCATGGTTGCTGACAGGAGCGCAAAAAGTGAAAAACAGCCGGCCACTGTGCTGTGAATGAACTTTATGTTACCTCTATAAATCACACAGCCGCTGATGGATACCAGCGTCCCAGAGAAAATGCCCTGAGAATACTGTTCTAAGAGCAGTTTTCACTCGTAACGGGCAGATGTTAGACAGTAGGGGAGGAAACTGATCTCAGAGCAGTGCTTGGAGAGCTGTTGTTTTGAGAGCGTGGGACTCACTTAGTGAAACAGGAATGAATTTATAAGGAATGAGAGGCCAGGCCACCTGTGGTTAAGTACAGTCATTCCCACTCACTGTCATCTCTGTTGATTGGTTTAGTCTCTCTTATGGTAATTTATTAGAAATGATGTTGAATTTGGCTAACATTTCTGTCTCATTTGCACAGTTCGCAAGGCAATTTTAATTTTAGGAGCAAAGCAGACATAATGTTTATTATTTGTTGTTCGAGGAACTGTCTTTCATTTCATTGTTAATTGTTGAGGAATGCCTATGGATCCTGCACACAAAACCAGCAATCTGATTGGCTGGAGAGTTCCCGAAGTCACATGCGAAGGTTTTTATCAGTCCGCTGCGAAACAAAGTCATGCTTACAACAGGAAGAACTAATCACTGAAGTCTGCCAAAGATCACCAGGTTAGTGTCATCAGATCTTTAAAAGATATTCAAAGTTGTGATGAGCAAACTGTATGTTCCACTGAACATAAACCCACCTCTAAATGGCACATAAAAAAACGAAATTAATTGATTGGTTGGTCACTTTATATATAAGTCAGACAATCTTGGCAAAGTAGGCAGTCCATGGCCAGAATATGCTGCAAATTGGACAGGACTTGATGCAGTTAATCAAAAGTCTACCAAAACTATGTTTCCACTATGTTATTGCTTCTCTGTGCTGAGTGACGGAAGAGCTACGATTTGTCTTGTCACGCTTCAAAAGGCAGATTGCTGTATGGATAAATGGAAGGAGTGAAATAAATGAGTGTAAGGGAGGAAAAATGGATCTGGGATGAGTGCAGTGTAAATAGAAGGGTGATTTTTCTCGCTCAGTATGAGGTAAAAACACAGACTGATGGTGATATAGGGCTTCAGATTCAGAGAAATAAAGGCCTGTGCATTATTGATGAGCAGATAATTTAAAAGGATGTGAGATGGGAACGTCACCTGGAGCATTTTGAACAGCGCTCAGTGTCTGTATGAGAAAGAAAGGGGTCACCCATGTGTCGTTCCAAACCTGTATGCCTATATATATATATATATATATATATATATATATATATATATATATATATATATATATATTTATTTATTATTTATTTTTTTCTTCTGTGGAAAACAAAAGTAATTTTTTTTTCATTCATAGTGACCATATCTGTCAACCTACAAAAAAGGATGAAACATCACCATAAGAGTACAGGACTGTGTGAAGAACAGACCAAAAAACAATGTCTACATTCACTGATAATCTTCCCCTTTGCCGAAGCTCTGAAATCTCTTTCACGTCCATATTTAAAAAAAAAAAAAAAAAAAAAAAAAAAATATATATATATATATATATATATATATATATATATATATATATATATATATATATAATATATATATATAATGGTACTGTGTTAATGTTAATTACAGCATTCCATTTAGGTGTACTCCCATTGCGACAAAATATTCCTTTTACAGTACAACGTTTTTTTTTTTTGGCCATTCTGTGCATGAATGCAAATCTGATGCATTTAAATTAGTCTTAAGGCATGTCAGTAATGCTCACTGTCTAAATTATACTGTGTACAATTTATTCGAAATGTGAATAACACATTTTGTTTTACATGCAATTCAAATATTAAAACAATTCAGGAACATAGTACCCTATCATAATAATAGTTCTCAGTTTATTTTGATGCATAGCCTATATAAATAAAATGGCATGCAACTGCCCCACACAAAATAAGTATTTTAATGTAAATTATATTAATAGAAATAAATAATCACAATTAAAATATCAAAGGTAATAATCAGCAGTTATGATTTTCATCATAATCCTGCAGCCCAAACGTAACTGAACATGGCATGCCAGTTTGAATATGTGGAATTGAAAAATGAGATGTGAGAGCTTCGACTGAGGGTAAGATTTACAACTGTGAATAAAAAACAGAATTTTAGTCTGTTCCTCATATGGGTGCAGAAGGCAGTTCAAATATATGAATTTCATTGCATCAGAAATAAAATGTCAAACCAAGCTGAATCTGAAAACACATGATGCAAGACCTTTTCTTCATGTTTCGTAGCCATTATAGCAATTACTTTCATTTTGAATAGTATATCTATTATTTTATCATTTAAAAACAATTGTATTTTGTGAAAAGTTTCGCTTTAAGTGTGCTTCTGCTTTCTTTAATTCAAATAAATGCCACTTTGTTTAATATTTTGTTTTCTAATGCAATTAATTCAGTTTTAAGTGTGCTGGAAGTGGCAAAAAATTTTGGGGGGCCACTATATATTTCTGTAAATAAAACTGACTGTATGTCTTTGTTTTCATGTATTAATAGCTCACTTTAAACAATAGTCTATATATAGAGTCTCCACAGTGGAAAAGGAGGATATCTTTGTACTGACACACTTAAAAACACACTTTAGTTTTATGTGATGCTGTACAGATGCTATTGATTTTACAGTGAAAAAAATAAAGATCACAGAGCTGAACACAGCTTGAGTTCTCACAGAGCTTCTCACAGTGATACAAATTAACTTAGGGACATGGCATATACATACAGTATATAGTTGGTTTGTATAATGTTAATCATAATTACTATACAGTAGATTAACCACAACTGTAATCCTAAAAAAGTGACCTTTTTTGCATTTTGTAGTATAAATAAAATAATAGCACTTATCAACATGCAGCCCTCAAGCCAATTTACAATGAATTCTTTTTTTTTTTTTTTTTTTTTGTGGCTCATATCATGATGTCATCATCATAGCAAACACAAATGCAATAGTCACAATTGTTAATAAGTAGCAGGGCTGGGTGGTATAAGTGTACATATAGTATCGTACAATGGTAGAAATGTGGTAGAGATTCTGCTATACCATTTATACTGTGGTATATCCATGCCGCAATTTACCAATTATATATATATATATATATATATATATATATATATATATATATATATATATATATATATATATATATATATATATATGTAATTAAAAAAAATGTGTCCCATACATTATGTATATATTGATATATGATTCTATCTTATCATTGATATTGATATAATTCTCTGCTCGAGTGGTGAAACTGTACAATCAGCTGCCACTCACGCTCACTTCCTGTCTTTCAATGCTTTCTTTATGGCGATGGTTACATTGTTTGTTCCTTCCCTGTTGCCCACACATAGGCTACATACTGTCACAGATACACGGTTACATAAGTATAAATGTACCATCTGTCTCCGGTACAGCACACATTCTCATACATGCTTGAATGTTTAAACACCACACATTTCACCACCTGTCCACCACAACATGCCATCTAAAGTCGTGCCAAAACACACACACACACACACACACACACACACACACACACACACGCACGCACGCACGCACGCATGCACGCACGCACACACACACCACTTTCAGTAAACTGTTGTAGATATTAAAGCCGATGTGTAATTTCAGCTTTAAAGGGATAGTTCACCCCCTCACTCAAATGTTGTTCCGAACCTGTATGACTCAATGCAGTCGCACATCGGAAGATAAGCGCCATGCCACATCACGGCTAGGACATGGCACAGGTATCAAACACAGGGCATGTCGATGCGGTTCACGTGGCAGACAGTACACACAAAAGTTACCAAGGTTTTTCCCTTGTTACAGAATGAACAAGGCTAGAGTAAATAATATATGTCCATTGATAATGATTTGGGTCGAATTTACTGGAAAATATTCGAGTTGTGCTCCGTGGTGCAGCAGAAGTTTGAGCAGCCTCTGGAGTTGTAGGTGGGTGCTGCCAACAGACGGCAAGTGGTGTGCGTACATTCGTAGAAAACAATTGTTTCCAATTTTAGAACGCGCCATATCGTCCGCCAAACGAGTCCGGTGTGCGACCCCCTTTATTTCCCTCTGTGAAACACAAAAGGAGATAATTTCCAGTTTAACTAGTTTGATAGAATGTTCAACATTCAATATTTGTATATAAAGCATCTCTGATGCAGCATTTGAATTACACAGGGCAAAGCTTAAAACCTAAACTTTAATTGTAATCTTTTAGTACCTTGCAAACACTGGCATTTTCTTCAGGATATTTAGTTATAAAATGTTATTTGAATGACCCCATTCTTTGGATGTCCACTTTTTCTCATAGTTCCGATAGTATTTGTAGCCTGTGAGAATGAGACCAGAGAAAGCCACTTTAATGAAACCCTGTTCTCATCCTGGAAATGCTGTAGTCTGTGGTAAACTAGACTGTTTGTATATATTATTGATGATTTGTCCCCTGCCCTCTGTTTTAGAGGCGAGGAAAACAGGTCAGCACCCAGAGGGCTGACTGAGTCATATTTTTGTCTCTTATTACAGTCATATTGCCATTGTTTTATTACTGTTTATTGGTTCTTCTCTTGATGTGAGTGGAGTCACTATACTCAGAGACCTTCTCGTGCACGATTAATATTTTTGTGATGTTTGTAGCTCTGTTTTTTCTTGACTGCTAATATGCAGTATTCCTTATTTGTTTTCTTGTAGCGTTTTCCCTGCAACTACTAAATTAAAGGCATAGCTCAACCCAAAATTAATATTCTGTCATCATTACTCATGACTCCCGCCCATGCTGTTCCAAACCCGTTTTACTTTCTTTTTTTCTACAAAAGGGGATGTTTTGCAGTTTGGTAGTCTCAGTCACTATTCACTTGCATTGCATCTTTCCATACAATTAAAGTGAATGGTGACTGAGGCTGGCAACATGAGTGTGATTAACTTTTTTTGTCTCTTTAAGCCTAGTGATGCACCGATATGGAATTTCTGGGCCGACAGGATAACTGATGATTCACAGCTCACTGTGGCCGATACAGATACGATAACCAATATAAAAAAAAATAAAAAAAAAATAAAAAACTAAAAAAACTGCTAGCAGATTCATTAAAAGCTTCTCATATGAAAAATATGTGTCATTTAAAAGATTGGAATTTGGACTTGCAGCTTTTAAGGTTTGGCAGATGTAACATAAACCAGAACTGTGCCTATATTACAGATGAATGCTGATTTGAAAGACAAATAAATGACAATACACTTGCATAAATTGTTGGTGCCCATTTATATGAGTGTTTACGGTAATCCTAATGACTCGCTAACAGAGAGAGAATAATGAATTTCAAAATTCTGTATTAATGCATTAAGCCAAAATGAGGCAATAAACAGCATGTAATGAACATTATACAACAAAAAACACAATACAAACACTAATCTCTGTATACATTGTGTAATATTTATATAGTACCCAGACTGTGAGTTCAACTGTGGTTTGTGTGTTATGTATGTGTATGCATTGTGAACATGTGCGTCTCATTCACAGATACTTATCTGAGTGTTCATCTGTGACAGTCCCACTGCATAACTTATTGAATGTGAACACAACAATCATAATGGGAATAGGTAACATCATACAGATCTAATAGTCATGAGTCAAAACGTTAGAAAAGTCTCAAAAGTACATTCGTTTCACTCACTGTAACGGGTAAAGGATGGGCAAGGAGGAGGTGGGAACTTGCAGAACAGTCAACATAACTTTAATTACATAAATGAACTTAAAAAAAACCATAAACACACAGACACACACACACACACACAGTGTTCACGTGTGTCTCTCTCTCTATCGAACTGGCACCCCCGGCTTGTCTTTATCCCCCTCCCGGCTGATTAGGTGACTCAGCGCCGGCCGTGCACCCTCACGGCCCTGCCACGCCCTCCTCCTCGTCACACTCCTCCACCACCCGATTCAAGCCGGGGGAAACCTTTGGCATGATGTACTCCCCTCCCTTCCAGGAGGGGAGGTGTTGCCCTTCTGGCCATCCTTCTGCCGGCAGGTCTTCCCCGCCTCTCTGGAGCCCTGGGAGAGATGAAGGGAGGGAGAGGGAAAGAGCGAGGGGGAGAGACAGAGAGAGAGAGGGAGGAGAGAGAAAGAAAAATTGCTCGCCAGTCCCCGGACACGCCGTCGCCTGGTCCTCAGCCACTCCTCCACCCTCTGGCAGATGACAGCTGCTCCTCCCCTGGCGGATGGCAGCGAGTCCTCCAACCGCTGGTGGATGGAATGGCTCCTCCCCTTCCTGGCGGATTGCAGTGTTTCCTCCGACTCCCAGTGGCCGGCAGCAACTCCTCCGTCCCCTGGCAGACGGCAGTGGCGAGGACTCCACGACCTATCGAGGACTATCCCTCCTCCTTCCCGTGTTTTGGCACCAGTGTAACGGGTTAAGGATGGGAAAGGAGGAGGCGGGATCTGGCGGTTTCTCTCTCTCTCTCGAACTGGCACCCCCGGCTCATCTTTTTCCCCCCTCCCGGCTGATTAGGTGAATCAGCACTGGCCGTGCACCCTCGCGGCCTGCCATGCCCTCCTCCTTGTCACACTTACAAACTAGTGTTTTTAGCCATCTCACATCACTCTGTGAGAATTATTATCTATTTCGATAGAGTTACTAAGCTAACAATGTGTTTAATAAGCATATAAATATTGCTTAAAGTCAAATTTAATATATTTATTTGTGATACCTTTTGGTATAAAATAACATGTATATTGATAATATTTTTTATTTTATTTTCATTTTTTATTTTTTATTTTTTTGTGCTCCACCATCTTGGATTTATTTTATTTTTCTAACTGAGCTCAGGATACATTTGATGCTGCTTTTGAATTTGGTATCTTGGAATGTTGCATACTCATGCTACCTACCTTTTGGAACAGTCTTCGTGTCAGGACTACATCTATGATGGCTTAAAATGCTGTCTGTTTAGGCAGCTTAATAGATTATGGAAAAGAACCATGGATTTTGTTGATCCTCAGACTAAATCAGTTAATTAATTATTTTTTTTTTTTTTTAACGCCTGTGGCCATGCCTGCTGTTTGTTTATTCTTATTTTGTAAAAACTTATCCTACCCTGTGATTTCCTTTTGAGTTTATAACATTCCGCTTAACACTGGATTTGCTTGTGATGATCATAGGATTTTCTATGATAGCAGCTTGATGTAGGGAAACTAAAAGAATGTGTCGGTTGCCATTTTGACCCTGTGGTTTGGAAAGTCTTGTCAGGACTTCAGTGCAGTGAAGTGAGTGTTACGGAAACAGGATTAAAACAGTGTGTTCTACGCAGCCGTTCAAGTGGGTGTATAATCCCCGGCTTTATGGACTGCCGACATCGACGGGCCACTTTTCTGGAACTCATTCGCTGATGTAAAGCGTTTATCCTAGGTCCGCTCAACTCTGACTTTGCATTAGGTGGCTGGCAGTTTATGATGTCTAAAGTGTTTCTTTTTAGGCATGACAGTATAGAGTTTTGACAAGAAGTATATAACACACACACACACACACACACACACACACACACACACACACACACACATATATATACATACTATATATATATATATATATATATATATATATATATATACAGTATGGCCCTTTTAAAGTTCAATATACATTTAATTTATAATATTTTCAATATTAGTTTTATAGTGTTTATAAATAACGCATATAAAGGGGAGAATGGGGCTAGTTTGTCACAAGTGCTATATTTCAGTAACTATAAGGTTTTCAGTCAAAAGTCCAATTGCACAAATGCTCATTTTCTCTAGCAGTGGTTTTGTATGTTGGTCCCAAACACCTAATTCAAAATTGTCTTAAATTAGGAAAATTAATGTGAATTCTGTCCACCATAATAATAATTCCAGTACTGTCTTTTTTTTTTTTTTTTATAGCTCTGGGGTAAACCAGTAAACACATTCCAAACACACTGGCATACAAGGAAATTATATATGTATAATAATAATAATAATAATAATAATAACAACAATATTAATAATTCAAAATATCATAAAAAATCATGCAGATACAGGTCAGAAAAATGTGATCTCAGTGATTTAGACTGTGGCATGATCGTTGGTGCCAGACGGGCTTGTCTGAGTAACTGCTGATCTCCTGGGATAGCCAAGCACATCCGTTTCAAGAGTTTACTCATAATGGTGTTAAAAAATAAACAAACAACAACAAAAAAAAAAAAACAGTGAGCAGCAGTTCTGTGGATGGAAACGCCTTGTTGATGAGAGAGGTCAACAGAGAATAGCCAGACTGGTTTGAGCTAACAGAAAGGCAACGGTAACTCAGATAACCACTCTGTACTTGAGGCGTATGGGCTACAACAGCAGATCACGTCGGGCACTTTATTAGGACCATATTGTTCCTAATAAAATGCTCAGTGAGTGTGTATATATATATATACTCTCTATATATGTGTGTGTAGCTTTAAGGTATGTGCCTGTTCACAAATTGACTGTTAAAAACAAACCTTTTTGAAATACTCACTGGAGTAAAGATGTCTAACAACTAGCCCTGGACTCCCCTAAATCATTTCAGGAGTCATTGGTTTTCCTCTCTGTAAGAGAATGTGTCTATTTCTCTTGGTAAAGTCCAGCCAGGCCTTGCATCATTGGTTTTAATGGAGTAAAGGGGGACCAAAGGTGAGCGTCACTCCCCATGCACTTCGGGTCACTCATAATTAGCTGGGCTGCCACCTGAGGGCCAAATAAATATGGAGCCAGGTTACCTCAATCTTTTTCCATCCGGGCTAATCTTCTCCCAGTTGTGATTATTAAACATGTTCGGTGACCCCCAACAAAACACCCCAATAAACTACAGAGCAATATTCCAATGCACTCAAGCATTAAGTCTGATGTAAAAAAATATTTTTTTTCCTATTTGACTGAAGTTTTTTTTTTTTTTTTTTTTTTTTTTTTATATATATATATTCCACTCCTTCCCATTTTAAGCATTCCAGCCTTTAACATTTTCATTCACTTTAGTGCTGGAGGCAATTGCAGCTATCTGATGAATATATTAAGTCAATATTTTGGAATATTCCATGAAATAAAAAAGACAAGACGTTGTTATAGCAGAAACTGAAAATGCTTTTTAAGCAATTTTACAAGTAGTTAGTGTCTTGGAGTGTGAATTTAAATGTTCCTCGCTGACATGTTTGAAGTTGCGTTCTTTTTATTGCATATGAGTAATGCACTTGATCATTATTAGCATGCTGTTTACTCAGCTAATAATTATTGATAGTGTCAAAGCCTCAAAGGGAGATGGCTAATAAGGGTCTTTAAAGGAACACTGTGTCTGTGACATCTTTCATGGATCACAGTGCCTAACGCTGATGTATTAAGTGCTAAAGAGATGTCTTGTTTTGCATTTGCAGTCATTTGCTACCTGAAAGATTGAAGGCGAGAAAGCAAGTGAAATTAGGGGACAGTATTTATTTGACACAATAGCGACATGTTTCTGAAAAAAAGGGCGGATTTGACATAAGGTAACTAATTCAGGGCTGAAATTTTAGAGCTGCCTTACACCTTTAAGAGGATTAATTGACTTGTCAAAGTTGTTAACTTCAAAGATTTAGGCCCTTGAACTAACTAAGTGAGATGGAGCAGTGAATGTCTGATTCTGCCAAACACAAAAACTCTTCGGTTGTTAAATGTGTTCAATCACAGCATTAATTAATTTAGTGCCTGCTATCTGGCAAAGAGGTCGCCTGTGGGTAAACGCGCTTCTGTGTGTTTTTCGAGGAACAGTTTGTATTGTTCTGGGTTGAATTACAGTTCAAGAGTTCCTCTTCTTTTGGTCTGTAATGAATTAAAACCACCATACAGACTTGCATAATGTTTCATGATTATGTCAAATAATTGTTGTATATGAGTGTTTAAAAATGAATAGTTTCATTTTCATCCAAAAAAGAAAATTCTTTCTTATTTACTCACCCTCATGTCATTCCAAATCTGTATGTTAAGTTTCAGTGGAATACAAAAGGAGACATTTTGAAGAATCTTTACATATTTTCCATAACTTGATTGTCAAGCTCCCAAAATGACAAAAAAAAAAAAAAAAAAAAAAAAAGAAAATCACCCTTAAAGCACCATATAAGTATTTTACATGACTCATATGTTATATTCCAAGTCTTCTGAGGTCATACAATAGCTTTGTGTAAGGAACAGACCAAAATTTATTTCATTGATATTTTTTCCCTCTGCCAAAATTCTGAAATGTCACTGAGGTTCAGAAATTGCATGTTTCACCAGGTTTGACATCATTGACACCAGAACACCATTGGTTCTTGTAAGCAAATGTGACTTGCCAGTTGCAATGAAGGAATGTATTTTAAGTAAATAATGACTTAAAGGCATATTCCTGGTTCAATACAAGTTAAGTTCAATTGACAGCATTTTTGGCATAATGTTGATTACCACAAAATATTATTTGGACTTATCCGTCCTTTTCTTTAAAAAAATCAAGAATCAAAGTTACAGTGAGGCACTTTCAATGGAAGTGAATGGGGACATTTTTTTTTTTTTTTTTTTTTGAGGGTTTAAAGGCAGAAATGTGAATCTTATAATTTTGTAAAAGCACTTACATTAATTATATAATATTCTGTTAAAACTCATATATTAGCTGAGCTGTAAAGTTGTTTAAATCGTAATTTTTACAGTCGTTTTAGGGTTTGTTGACAATTTATCGTCATGGCGACGAAGTTGTACAATTGGATATACTGTAACTTTACACAGAAAAGGTTAGTAAGTGATTTTATCACACTAAAACCATGTTAACCTGCATATTGTTTACGTCTTGTGGCTAAACTTTTGAAATAGTGAGTATTTTAATATTTACAGATTGGGCCCATTCACTTCCATTGTAAGTGCCTTACTGGAACCCAGATTTTGCTTTTTTAAGAAAAGGAGAAGCAAATTGAAACAACTCAGAATATTGCATGCATACATGTTTGGATTGAAATGGGGGTGAGTAAATATCATTTTTTTTTTTTTTTGATGAAATATTTAGGTGACCAAAGAGCAGAGCATTTAATGACATTACAGCTGTGCTGATATATTTCAGCACCTTGGACAGCGGCACTCATATACATACACATCTTGTAGCCTTTTTAAATGTTCTAGTCTCTCTCATTTATCCTCTGGCCTCTCTCGCTCTCACATTCAGGAAGTGATGTCTTTTATGGTTATTATTGGAAGAGCTTGCCTTCAAAAGCTGACACAATGGTGTGAGTAGTCCCCTGGGAACATTTTCATATCAAGGTTAACTTAAAGTGATTAGGATAAGCAGCTGAAGTTGTTGCCATGGGGATGACGATGGGATGCTGAGCTGTAGACCATTATAAGTAAATGGAGGGAGAGAATTTCATGAACTGCTCATAGGACCAGCAAGAATAGAGGTGGATGTGAATGGCCCTAAATTATAAGTGTCTGTCAAACTGTGATTGTCTTCTATTTTTACATAATATGCATATAATAATTACTTTATTCTTGTCATCCACAAGATGAAATTGCTGTACAGATTTTTGCTCACTCTTTCATTCTTTGATTTGTAAAGCCAAAACTTAACCAAAAAAGGGTATCTTGTCTGTTAAACCTTAGCGTGTTAGATTGTTAATCTTTGAACCAAATTTAGACTCCAAACATGACTTAAGACGCCTGATCTCATGAAAAAAAAAAAAAAAAAAAAAACTGCAAAGTGCAAAGTGACATCACATGGCTCCTGGTATCTTGAAAGTTCTAGGGTGAAATTTCCGATGAATGGTGTTAAAAGCGAGTTAAAATTTCCCCCAAACAGATGAGTTTTTACAAGGTTAATGCTCTATTGGTTTTTAAATTAACAAAACCTACCTCCCTACCTTAAATCTAACTGATAGTGTCTTAAAATGCAAATGTGTGATTAAAGGTTCACTCAATATTATTATTATTATTTTTTACCTCATATTAAACAGATTTACTTCTAAAGAAATTAATAGTAATTTTGAAACATATGTATAAAATCATGACCACTCATGTGAGATGAAGTCTCCAGTCATATCAATAACCTTATAAAAGCTCTTTTATTCTACATGGGGCAGGGGCATCTCATGGGGGCAGCCATTTTAGCATCACATGACCAGCTTAATACTATTCGCCTATTCTCATTAACTGCCCTATTATTAGACACTGTCATTCATGGATTACATTAATCCTGTGCATATTGCATTTCTACAATACCACTGGCAACTGAAAACTACTGTGTTTGAATGATGCAGCATCCAGGCCACTAGGTGTCAGTGAAAGCCAATGTAAGCCAATTCGACATAGTTCAAAAATTAGTGCACCTTTAAAAAAATGCAATTGCTGAAGCTACCACTCATTTTGTGGTGCTTCTATGCAAATTTCAGCTCACGTGTCGACACGTGTGCTCTTTAGGACTTGTACCCCAGACCTTTACATCAACTCTATCAGCTGAGCTACTGCACAGTTTGATCGTGTCTGAACAAGATTACAAATGTAGTTTATTTTGTAATTCAAACAATAAAAATGATCGCCTTACAAGTCATTTACTGTAGAAACAGTGTTTTAATGCCAGAAGATAGCATTGTTCAAAGAACTGAGGAAAAAAGGGTTTATAAACTGATTATATGCAGTTTTACTAAAATAGTAAAAGTCATTGTTGTAGTGCCTCTAGTGTTCATCTCACCAGGAACTTGTGTACAAGATACGTACAAGAAGCCATAAGACTTGTGTTAAAAAGCCTATTACAACAAACTGTCTTTGTATCAAATAATATTTGAGAAAATATTGTGTAAAAGGAATTCGATGAACATACTAATTACATGCATCTGGCAAATGAAAGGTTTAGAGAAAAACTATTATATTGCTTGTTATCATTAGCACATCCTTATTCAGTGCTTTCAAACTCTGTTTAAAATGTCAGCTCACCGTCCTGAAACTTTAAGGGAGGACAAAAGACATGAAAACCATTGTAATTTCCGCTGGCCTACTCAATTTTCCAGAAAGGTCCCTCTCTACCCACAATCTCAGTAAGCTGATTAGCCCTGCTGTCTAAACTCACATCTCAATCTGGCATTATCAATCTGGTCATCCAGAGAAAGTCAGCATGCTGTTATTTGGCCGATAAATGTCTCTTTGAACCCCCTGCAAATGATCGCTCTGCATGCTGCACCAAATGTTTAACAATGCATAAGTTTGCATCTGCAACCGCAATCCATAAACTAGATGAACGTCATCAATTCCTATTAGTGAATGAGACCCAATGTTTTCTGTCTAGAAAAGAGGAGAACTGCTTCCTCCCCAGAGTTCTTCCACAGTTCCCTCACACTATTACTTCCTGCCTCAGAACTCTTTTCCCATCGTCTACGAGTACCTCTCATCTACCACGCTGGAATGAATGAGTCCTCAAGCATGTCCATGGCAGTGCAATTTGCTCTTTTGTTCGCACCATAGCATCATAATTTGACTTACGTAGGTGCTAATTTTGCATAACTTAAAAGGCAATTAGGAAAATGCATTCTTATGACTGGCAGGGGGGATTAAGGCTAAAACCCCACTTTACACATGCTCCCTAGCAGCCCACAGAGAGCACAGTTTTTTTTTTTTTTTGTGGAAGCCAGGCCCTATTTGGCAGTGTACATTATCGGTCATCATGTTAATACCCACCCGTCTAACATCGAATTTGATGTGTTACTTTTAATCAAACTGGAAAATAGCATGAAAATTAACACAGAATTGGAACGCACCTTTCAAAGGTTCTTTCCAGGGCTGCGGTGGTGCAGTATGGGTTGAACAATGGGGTCAAATTTGGTTACATGTCTCCCAAGTTTAATTGTAATTTTGCCCTGCTCTACCCTACCGAAACTTCTACAGTAATAACTGAATGAACAGCTGGGTGGTGTTGTGGGGTTGGAGCTTAATGCTCTGGGTTTCTTTGACAAATAGAATAGTGGTGTGATGGCTTTACTGACTGTACACCCCCTGCACACCCCCTGCTGTTGGTTACCGGCATTCATTTCCACAGAGATGCTTTTATGAGCAATAAATCAATGAGTTAATTATTATTTTAAACCTCTTAATTTCTCCTTATTTCCTTCAGATATTGCTCTCAGTTGAATTGGAATGTCAGTGCCTGTGGGGTCAAGCACTGTGCCTTTTGTGTAATCCATGATTTCGGGATCTGACTCCAAGTCTAGTACTGAAGAAACCAATCCTTCCTGTAAAGGACTTGAAAAGTGATGCCTACTCTGAAGATTTCTGGTAGTTAACAAATTCTGCTGTATGTTTGATGGAATTCTGTGTTTATTTGATGTTTCTTTTTCCACCTTGTTAATATGCAGTATTTAACACAAGACTGTAAATTACTGAACATTAATCTTCTAGTCAACATGAAATGCTTTTTGCAAGCCATTTTACATCAGTAATTTTATATCGGAGTTAAAAAAGGATAGGCTATTCAATGAGATTGAAGCAATGTATTGGATTGTGAAAAGTGGGCATTTGCTGGGAAGGGGTATAGAAAGAACGTTTCTATGGTGAGCCAAAAAACATGTATTCAGAAAGTAAATTTTGATTCCATGTTGACTGAAACCATCCCTGGCAACCTGTGCAAGACCCTTCCTTTATCATTCCTCTACCGCTCTACTGCAGACGGTGGCTGGGCTCTGCATTCCCATCAATATTTCCCATGCTAAAGAACGAGCCACAGTAACAACTGGCCTAGATTTTCTACCAGGGCGACTCACTCACCCAAAGATTTAGTATGCATTCTGCCTCACAGAAATGTAAATCCAACCACAGCAGGGAGGAGAGAGGTGATGGGCTCAGTAAGAAACACTTCAGATGAATGGAGTATTCTTCACTCGCTTATCCCTCCTGTCTATGCTCAAATCTAGCTTTCGAGAGCTTTTGGGTAAACTGACTTACTTGGCCGATTTAAATATAGCATTGGCATAGTCATCATTTTTGTGCCTGATTGAAAGGGAAATGTGCTGAGAATCAAGTTGGCGTCATGAACGGGATGCACAATATTCTTCCTGATGTTGTACCCAGTTTCCATGTATCAGAACACTGGGAAATTGGATGAAGGTTTTATATATTCAACGATTTACCAAGGACACCATTGCAACTGCTAATTCTGTCCTGGCCACGGCAATAGTTATTTGCATAATCTCTGCATATTTTAACCACTTCCTGAATTTCATCCCAGATTGTGCTTTGTTTCCTTGTTTTTATATGTATGTGTATCCTTGTGTGACAGTGCTGCACAGCAAATTTAATATGCCAAAGAGCTCTCGCTTAAAGAGCTCCCTGAACAAACAAGTTAGCAGAATTTACGCTTGCCTGATGTCAAATTACACCACCAAATGAACCTAACCTGAACAGAGAATAAATTGCACAGTGTTGCAATGTGGGAACGAGCCTTGTCCTCTTTCCTCTCCCCTCCTCCTCTTTGCTTGTTTTCATGTAAGCTCTCGTATTAAATATACATTTTGCACTCCTCTACCTCACGCCACTTGGTAATGACTGAGGCCCTGAATGATTTATGCAGATATTGATTTCACTGTTAAACATGAGATTAGATGCATACCTCCCAATGCTATTTATCATAGACATTGACATCTATTTAAATTGTCAGCTCTAGTTTTATGGCTGAACACTTCTATGAAAAATTAAAGCTGGCTCTGAGATTACTGTGGCCCTAAAGCAGGGCTCGGCACCTGAAAAAAAATATTTACATGCAAAGGAAAGGATGTGGGGAGGCTTGGATTATTGGACTAATAAGGGCAAAGGTTGGAGGTGAAACAATTTGTTCATTTCACAGTTATGTGGTTTGCTGTTTGGGGCTGTCTTAACAACCTGAACACGGGCATTGCCAGAAACCTTTGGTGATTAATGTCAGCAGTGGTCCACATATGATTGCATAATATTTTTTACATTCTTTTTGCACCTAGTATAATAGCTATTTACCCTTTCACAACGCTAAAAAAAGTTACCTTCCCTATTTTGTCCCTTTCACCCTCCTATTGTGTTCGACACACACACACACACACACACACACACACATCACACACACACACATATATATATTCATCAGAAACTGTGTAGAGGACGTCGTTCTGACCAGAACAATACGGATCTATCCGTACCAGAAACCTTGGATTAATAGCGATGTTCGCGTGGCACTTGATGTGCGGACCTCCACTTTTAATTCCGGGAACGTGGAGGAGAATAAACAAGCCAGTTATGCCCTCTGAAAAACTCAGATCAGCAAAACGTCAGTACAGGAACAAGATTGAAGGACAGTTTAACACCACCAACTCTAGAAGCATGTGGCAGGGAATTAACATCATCACGGACTTTAAAAGGAATAAAAACTCCACCGTGAACACCGCTACCTCTCTCCCGGATGAGCTAAATACTTTGTATGCTTGTTTTGAGGGAAATAACACCGCCCTCGTGGAGAGAGAGCTCTCGCGGCCGAAGCTACAGAGGTTAGTTCACTCTCCATCTCTGTAGTGGATGTAACCTGTTCCAAAGCAATACAAAATAACTTCCTTAAATGATTGGCGTCCTGTTGTTCTGGCCCCCATCATCAGCAAATGCATTGAGAGACTAATCAGAGATTACATCTGCTCTGTGCTGCCTCCCTCACTAGACCCATTGCAGTTTGCTTACCGCAACAACCGCTCCACTGATGATGCCATTGCATCTACAATACACACTACTCTTTCCCTCCTGGAAAAAAAGAACACTTATGTGAGAATGTTGTTTGTAGATTACAGCTCAGCATTCAACACCATAGTGCCCTCCAAGCTTGATGAGAAACTCCGGGCTCTGGGCTTAAACAGCTCGCTGTGCAGCTGGATCCTGGACTTCCTGTCAAGCAGATGCCAGGTGGTTAGAATGGGCAGCAACATCTTTTCATCACTGACCCTCAACACTGGAGCCCCGCAGGGCTGTGTTCTCAGCCCACTCCTGTATTCCCTGTACACACATGACTGTGTGGCAACACACAGCTCCAATGCCATCATTAAGTTTGCTGATGATATGACAGTGGTAGGTCTGATCACTGACAATGATAAAACAACCTACAGGGAGGAGGTGCACACTCTGACACACTGGTGTCAGGAGCACAACCTCTCCCTCAACGTCAGCAAGACAAAGGAGCTTGTGGTGGACTTTATGAGAAGAGATAGAGAACACAGTCCCATCACCATCAATGGAGCACCAGTGGAGAGAGTCAGCAGCTTCAAGTTCCTGGGTGTCCACATCACTGAGGAACTAACATGGTCCATCCACACTGAAGCCATTGTGAATAAGGCTCATCAGCACCTCTTCTTCCTGAGATGGCTGAGGAAGTTTGGAATGAACCACCACATCCTCACACGGTTCTACACCTGCAATGTAGAGAGCATCCTGACTGGCTGCATCTCCACCTGGTATGGCAATATCACCGCCCACAACCGCAAAGCACTGCAAAGGATGGTGCGAACCGCCAGACACATCATCGGAGGTGAGCTTCCCTCCCTGCAGGCATATATACCAGAGACTCCAGCCACCCGAGCCATGGGCTGTTCTCACTGCTACCATCAGGCAGGCGGTATCGCAGCATCAGGACCCGCACCAGCCGACTTCATGACAGCTTCCCCCAAGCAATCAGACTTCTGAACTCTTGATCGCCCACGATCAAAATACATCAGCAATGCACTTTATTACTCTTACTCTTATATCTCACACCGGACTGTCATAAATTATATTATTATTATATTACATTCTCTCTTAACAACACACTGGCAACTTACTATCAACCGACAGCCTGAATGTCAATACAGTACAATACAACCTACTGTACATTATATATATACTATACATACTTTTTTATTGTATAATGTGTATTCTATATTGTGTGTATTGTATACTGTACATTGTATGTTATTATTTGTATATTGTGTTGTGTGTAATTATGTGTATATTAGATTTTAAATTGTGTTGTAAATCTGATGTTTATTGTAAATTGGTATATGTCTCATCACTGTCACGACTACTATGTTGCTTGGAACTGCACCCAAGAATTTCACACACTATTGCACTTGTGTATATGGTTGTGTGACAATAAAAGTGATTTGATTTGATTTGATATATATATACTTACACATCGATCAGCCACAACATTAAAACCACCTGCCTAATATTGCGTAGGTCCCCTTTGTGCCACCGCTATTCTTCTCACCACAATTGTACAGAGCGGTTATCTGAGTTACTGTAGAATTTGTCAGTTCTAACCAGTCTGGCCATTCTCTGTTGACCTCTGAACTGCTGCTTACTGGATGTCTTTTGTTTTTGGCACCATTCGGAGTAAAATCTAGAGACTGTTGTGTGTGAAAATCCCAGGAGATCAGATCAGCAGTTACAGAAATACTCAAACCAGCCCATGGGGTAGTCACGTGATGCCATGCGAGGTTCGGACGTGTGAACGGCGAGCTCTGCACACTTTGCTACTTTTAATACCTTTTAATGACATAAACCGGTGAGATTCGATACACTCTGTTCCATAACTGTTCTAGGAGGACAATATGTCCAAGAATTCAAAACCCTCAGGCTCTGGAGACATTAAAAGACACTTATATGCTCAAGTTGACACCCCTCAGCAGCAGGCCGCAAGCCCGGGAGTCGATTTGGTTGCAGAAATGATGGAATTTCTGTGAGAAATGTTGAACATTTCGGCAGTGCTGACACAGGTCGTTGCTGACTTAGAGGATCTTGCTGTAATACGTCAATCTATCACTGCCATGGAGACGAAATTCACTGAGGTGGTTTCAAGAGTGGGGGATGTTGAGAAACGGATCGATTATCTGGAGTCTTCAGGAGGGAATTATCTGCTAATCCACTAGTGACCAAGGTGGATTTGGAGGTCTGGGAGAAGTTGAAAGATATGGAGAACCATAGTTAGCGGAATAATGTCCATATTGTTGGAATTCCTGAGAGAGCAAAGGGTATGAAATATATGCATGGTGAAATATATGGTGATATGGTGTAATACCTGGACAGGCTCTTTCCGAGTCTGCTCGATATAACAAGCCATAAACTGGAAATTGAGCAAGCTCACAGGGTTCCGGCTCAGCAATCCACTGAGGGAGACAGGCCCCAATCAATTCTGGCCAAATTTCTGAGATCATCCAATAAAGATCTCATGTTACATGAGTAGAGGAGTAAAGGAAGGCTTTCATGGAAGAACCACAGCATTTTCTTGTTCCCAGACTTTGCGAATTCGACAAGAGAGAAACGTGATCGATTCGAGGAATGCAAGAAACTCTTTCAACGGAATGTCGCTTTTACACTGATGTTCCCGGTCAAATTGAGAATAGATGCTAAGGATGGCCGTAAAACATTTACATGTCCACAGCAAGCGATGTGCTTCATAAAGTCAATGGACCGAGTAAGTTATTTTGTGGTACTCACATTGCTGCCGAATGGACCGACTCACTGAACATCTACTTGACTGTCTGAGGAAACTGAGCGCCTTTTTTGTTTCTTTTTATGCTGGTTCTGCCTAGCAGCTGGAGTTTGTTTTGTGAAGTAACACTCCTTCGGGACAGTTGTGTGGATGAGTCTGCATGTTTTTTGTGCTTATGCCTCCTATTCACTGGAGTTTGTTTTGTGGAATATTTCTTCAAGTCATTTGAGTGATTAAGTCATTTGTTGCACTTATGTAGCAGCCAAATTGGCCGGCACACTGAACATTCGTTTGACTGTCCAAGGAAACTTTTTTTTTTTTTTTTTTTTTTGTGCTGGTTCTGCCTAGTGGCTGGAGTTTGTTTTGTGGAGGAACACACCTTCAGGACAGTTATATGGATGAATCTACATGTTCTTTGTGCTTATTTTGCCAATTGGCAGGAGTTTGTTATATAGATTATCTTTTGTTGTGTAATTCTGTCTCACAATATTTGTATAGAAACACCGGACTTGAGCAATCCAGTGGCAAAGTTGTCGCCGGGGCTTTCATAGGCGTACATGGACTGTTTGAGTTTAGAGGGATGGATGCCAGTTGGCGCTGTCATGTGCTGGGTTAATGCGCATGTTTTTCTTTGGTTTGGTTCGGGGGAGGAAGTTTGGGGTTTGATTGTTGCACTAATGGGGAATGTGGTCTTTATCATTTTGTTTTTGACACACAATCTGTTTTTTCTAATATGTCAAAATGTTAAATGTTAATATAAGTGGATTGTCTCTCTCCATGTGGAATGTGAATGGGTTGGGGCGCCCCATAAAAAGAAGGAAGGTTATTTATCTTCTTAAGCGTAAGGAATATGATATAGTGTTTCTTCAAGAAATGCATCTTTCCCTGCAGGAAGATATGGGAAGATATGGGGTGGACATGTTTTCTTTAGTGCTGGCTCAAGTAAGAGCAGGGGAGTCATTGTTCTGATAAGTAAGCATCTACAATTCAAATACTTCAAACAGATTAAGATAAATTAGGGAAAGTCATTATTGTTTTAGCAGAAATTCAGGGTAAATGTCTTATTTTGGCTAATATTTACGCACCCAATGTTGATGATCAGGCCTTTTTATAGATCTTGAAGGGATGTTGCAAGCCGCTGGTACCCCTTATGATATAATATTGGGAGGAGACTTTAATCTTTTGATGGACTCAGTCCTTGATCATAGTGAAGCAAAAGTGTGTAAGCCCCCTAGAGCAACACTGATGCTTCACAGGATGTGTAAAAATCTTGGTCTTACAGATATTTGGAGATTTTTGAACCCACCTATATTTTTTTTTCATCAGTCCATAAGATTTATCTGTTGTTGATTGCTCAGTTGGAAACATTTTAGTCTCAGATCACACCCTGGTGAGTTTAGAGGTGTTGACACATATGGAGAAAAGGAAATCATATAGTTGGTGCTTTAATGTATCCCTTTTGCAAAATCCTGAATTCCAACAAATGTTAAAGGCTGAAATCAATGTTGATATGGAGACCAACTGGTCCTCAGTGTCCTCTGTGGGTGTGGCTTGGGAGGCACTTAAAGCGGTTCTTAAGGGCCGGATCATACAGTATGCCTCATTCACCAACAAATCCAAAGCATGAGACTTCATGGAGTTGGAAGGGAATATTAAAAGTGCTGAGGCAGAGCTGAAGCACCGAATGTTGTCTGATGGCCTCAGAGAATTGACCCAATTGAAATACAGATATAATACCATTTTGTCACAGAAGGTGGAGTTTTGGCTATTCAGGGCAAGACAGTCATACATTGAGTCAGGGGACAAAGAAGGAAAACCTCTGGCTAGATATATAAAACAGACATTTTTCTATCATTCCCTCAGTGAAATCTGCTGGTGGTGAAATATTTACCTCAGCCATGGATATTAGTAATGCTTTTAAAGAATTCTATTTTGATCTCTATAGTTCCACGTCTTCGTCTACTGATGAAGATATTAGAAACTTTGAGGAACCATTAGAACTCCCTAAACTGATGAATGAGCAAAAAAATTCTCTTGATTCTGATATAACATTGGTGGAGCTTGGCGAGGTAATTAAGGCCTTGCCTACAGGCAAGGATCCGCGGCCAGATGGCTTTGACGCTGCGTTTTTTAGATCTTATGCTACAGAATTGGCTCCACTTTTGCTAGAAGTTTATACGGAATCATTAAAGAATTGAAAGCTTCCGCCAACCATGACGCAAGTCCGGATCAGTCTGATTCTTAAAAAGGACAAAGTTCCAAGCGAGTGTAAGAGTTACCATCCAATTTCACTGATCCAGATAGATGTTAAAATATTGTCAAAAATTTTGGCTAAAAGATTAAGTACAGTTATGACATCTCTTATACATATAGATCAGGTGGGGTTTATTTGGGGCCGTAGCTCTTCTGATAACATTAGACATTTCATCAATATCATGTGGTCAGTGGCGAATGATCAGACTCCAGTCGCTGCTATCTCACTTGACACTGAATAGGTTGAATAGAATTATCTTTTTAAAATTTGGAAATGTATGGGTTGGGGATACAGGGTTAATTGGTCTAAATACGAAGCTTTGGCTCTGACAGTGTACTGCCCGGTAACGGCTTTTCAGCCGGGCGCCTTTCAGTGGCCCAAATAGGACATTAAGTATTTAGGTATTTTATTCCCAGCAAATTTGTGTGATTTAGTTAGAGTTAATTTTTACCCTTTAATAAAAAGGTTTTTGAGCGATGTGGGCAGGTTGGCTTCATTACATTTATCTACGATTGGGAAGGTTAATATTATTAAAATGAATTGTATTCCAAAATTCAACTACCTGCTACAGTCTCTCCCTATAGATGTCCCCCTCTCTTATTTCAAGCAATTTGACAGCATAGCGAATTCCTTCATTTGAAATGGTAAACATCCCAGATTAAATTTCTGTAAGCTGCATAGACTGATTGACAAAGGTGGGCTAGGCCTACCCAAGATTTTGTTTTATTATTATGCATTCGGTCTCAGACATTTGGCTCACTGGTCGCTTCCACCTGAGAGAGCCCCTCCCTGGTTTTGTATTAAACAGGAATTTATTGCCCCATTTCGGCATCACAAAGCCTTTCTATCAAACTAACCGGAGAAGTTAAGTTACACCCCGTTATCTCGCATTTGCACTTGGTATGGGCAAAAGAGTCCAGAGTGTTTAATTTGGTCATTTATTTAAATGTTGCCTCGAGCATATGGCTGAACCCAAAATTATGTATTAGTAAGCTCCCTTTCTGCTGGTCAGAGTGGATTGTGAGGGGGGTTACTACACTCTGTGACCTATATGAGAGTGGAGTGTTGAGATCTTGAGAAAATTTGGTTCAACATTTTGGGATTCCCAGATCTCAGTTTTTTAGGTATCTACATCTGCACCACCTGCTCTGTACTGTTTTTGGGAGTAGCATACACCCACCTAAAGCGGCAGACACTCTTGGAGTGGTGATTACTGTTTTTGGAAAAGGTCATGAGACATCAGTGTATTACTCCCTGCTAATTCAGAGTCTGGGGGACAGAGCTTTAACTTCTATCAAGAGATTATGGGAGAAAGATTTAAACTTGGTATTGGAGGAGGGAGTGTGGGTTAGGATTAAAAAAAAATTAGATGCAATGGTGCGCCTTATGCAATTCAAAATTTAAAATCAATTCTATTGGACCCCCTCTAGATTGTATAGGCTTGGTCTTAAAGACACACCCACCTGCTGGCGATGCCAATCAGAAGATGGAGACACAACCCATGTTTTTTGGTGGTGTGTTAAGATCCAAGAATTTTAGTTGAAGGTTCAGAGTTTTATGTGTGACGTATTGGGCACTCAAATTTCATTTTGCCCCAGACTCTATATTTTAGGCGATGGGGCGGTCATCAATATAGAGAATAAACACATAAAAAAGTGGGTCCTAACCAGTGTCATGATCGCCAGATAAATAGTTTTAAGGGGATGGAAGTTGGCTGGATCGCCCCCATTTCAGGAGTGGTGCTCGGAGATGGGGAGGGTGGCGGCTTTTAAAGAAGGGTCATCTAGAAGACTGGGGAATTTGGACTCATTTGTGGGGAAATGGGGCAAATATCTGACATTTTTGGAGGGCACTCGGGGAGGGGCAGTGGAGAGAGAGGTATAATTGTTAATGTATGTGATTATTATTATTATTATATATTCTTTTTGTGTGTGTGTGTGTGTCTATAATCATGTGTGACCACTGGGATGTTGTTGAGGGTCAGGGTGGAGTTGGGGATTGGGAGCTGGAGGGGTAATAGTGGGGGTTAAATATTGATTCTGTGTATATATGTTTTTTTTTGTTTGTTTGTTTAATATATGATTCAATAGAAAATGTTTTTTTATCACAAACCAGCCCATATGGCACCAACAAACATGCCATGGTCCAAATCACTGAGATCACATTTGTTTCCCCATTCTGCTAGTTAATGTGAACATTAACTGAAACTCCTGACCCGTCTCTGAATGATTTTATGCACTGCACTGCTGCCACATGATTGGCTGATTAGATAATCGCATGGATGATTGTAGATGCCTGATGGGCTGGTTTGAGTATTTATGTAACTGCTGATCTCCTGGGATTTTCATGCACAACAGTCTCTAGAATTTTCTCCGAATGGTGTCAAAAACCAAAAACATACAGTGAGCGGCAGTTCTGTGGATGGAAGTGCCTTGTTGATGAGAGAGGTCAACAGTGAAAGGCCAGACTGGTTCGAACTGACAAAGTCTACGGTAACTCAGATAACTGCTCTGTACAACTGTGGTGAGAAGAATATAATCTCAGAATGCTATTCTGATATGCGGGTTGGCACTGTTTTGGCTGCACGAGGGGACCTACGCAATACTGGGCAGGTTGTTTTAATGTTGTGGCTGATCGGTGTGTGTGTGTGTATATATATATATATATATATATACACACACACACACAGTACTGTGCAAAAGTCTTAGGCACATAAGATGCTTCACAAAAGCATTTGTCTTTAGATGGTTATTTATATCTTCAGCTTTAGTGTGTCAATAGGAAATATAAATGTTAGACCCCCAAACATTACTTTTGCAAATAGAAAAGATTAGAATAGTAGAACAGGGAGCCCTACAACAGATGTCATGCCCCCACAAAGCCCCCCTCTGAACATCATGTCAGTCTGAGATTACAATTGAGACAGCCTAAATAGATAGAAGAACTGTGGTGAATTCTCCAAGAAGCTTGGAACATCCTATCTGCCAACAATCAAGAAAAACTGTGTCCAGGTGTACCTAGGAGAATTGGTGCTGTTTTAAAGGCAAAGGTGGTCACACCGAATATTGATTTAGCTTTTTTGTGTTTATTGGACTTTGTATGACATTAATTGATAAATGAAAACTATTTATTTCATTATTTTTGAAGACATCCTCACTATGCAACATTTTTCACAAGTACCTAAAACTTTTGCACAGTACTGTATATATACACTGGCAGCCAAAAGTTTGGAATAATGTACAGATTTTGCTGTTCCAGAAGGAAATTGGTACATTCAACTGATCACAAAGTACAGTCAGGACATTACTGATGTAAAAAATACAGCACCATCACTACTCGAAAAAAGTCTCCAGACAGGCCCCATTTCCTGCAGCCATCACTGCAACACCTTATCCTTGAGTAATCATGCTAAATTACTAATTTGGTACTAGAAAATCAATTGCCGTTATATCAAATTCTACAGTTGAAAGCTATTTGGTTTGTAAAATGAAGCTTAACATTGTCTTTGTGTTTGTTTTTTGAGTTGCCACAGTATGCAATAGACTAGCATGTGTTAAGGTCAATATTAGGTAAAAAAATGGCAAAAAAGAAACAGCTTTCTCTAGAAACTCGTCAGTCAATCATTGTTCTGAGGAATGAAGGCTATACAGTGCTTGAAATTGCCAACAAACTGAAGATTTCATACACAGGTGTACACTACTGTCTTCAAAGACAAAGGACAACTGGTTCTAACAAGGACAGAAAGAGATGTGGAAGGCCAGATGTACAAAAAAACAAGAGGATAAGTACATCGTAGTCTCTAATTTGAGAAATAGACGCCTCACATGTCCTCAGCTGACAGCTTTATTGAATTCCTCCTGCTCAACACCAGTTTCATGTACAACAGTAAAGGGAAGACTCAGGGGTGCAGGCCTTATGGGAAGAATTGAGAAGGAAAAGCCACTTTTTCTTTGCAAACAACAAAAAAAAACAAACAAAAAGAAAAGGACAACAGATAATTGGAAAAGAGTGTTATGGATCTTAACCCCATTGAGCTTTTGTGGAATCAGCTAGACTGTAAGGTGCAAGAGAAGTACCCAAAAAGACAGCCACATCTATGGCAAGTGCTACAGGAAGCGTGGGGTGAAATGTCACCTGAATATCTGGACAAACTGACAGCTAGAATGCCAAGGATCTGCAAAGCTGTCATTGCTGCACATGGAGGAATTTTTTGTGAGAAATCTTTGTAGTTTAAGAAGTTCTGAATTTTTTGTTTTTTTTGTTTTTTTCAAATTGTAATAGTAATTTTTCACATTATTAATGTCCTGACTATACATTGTGATCAGTTTAATGCCACTTTGGTGAATAAAAGTACCAATTTCTTTCCATAAGAGCAAAATATGTACATTATTCCAAACTACTGGCCACCAGTTTATATATATAGAGAGAGAGAGAGAGAGAGAGAGAGAGAGAGAGAGAGAGAGAGAGAGAGAGAGAGAGAGAGAGAGAGAGAGAGAGAGAGAGAGAGATTTTTTTTTTTTTTATTTAAAAATATATATATATATAATTATTGTCTTTTGCGTCTGCAAGTCAGTTTTGAACCGGGCATCAATTGTAGATTTACACATGATATTATGTTGATTTTTTTGGTACATCTATGAATAAGATTTTTTCTTATAAACACTTCACTTACATTTAGCCTCTTTCCCGTACTCTCTCACACAGTTTTTTGTCTCTCACTGGGACTGCATCTTGTTTACAAACATGCACACATACATACGCATACAGTCACACACAGACACGCACACTTTCCTGTACAAAACAGACAGGACAGATGTAACAAAAACAAAAACAAACAAAAAAATAAATGAAATCAAAGGTACTACTGTCTAAAGAGGGTGTGGCTAGAGCAAAAGTTCATGCACACATTAGTCTAAAAAGTGCTTGAAAGAGGAAATTGTCCACATTTTACTCTGCAGCCATCTGATGCCGAACCCGTTTGCTGCATACTCGCTCATCAACATTCGGCAGTTCATGCAAGTAAATAGAATAGATTTTTCTTTAAAACATTGTAAAGAAGTATTAATGTTGTATACTTGAGTTGTACAGTTGTTTTAATGTGTTTAGTTGAAAAATAATATGTTGGTTTCATAAGTTTTGACCAACAAGTTGTATTGAGCAGTTATGAGTAATAGGAAATTAATTCAAATGACTAGTTATTCTCAAAATAGATGTCAATATAAATTGTATATTATGTTATATTTAGATAAACATTCACTTAAATGTTGATAACTTCATATGTATCACACTGGCTTTGCTATAATGTATAGTTTCAAATGTCAAATAATTTCTAGATTTATATATTTAAAAAAAAAAATTTAATGTTAACTTTTATATTTGTCAGTTAATATGCCAAAAACATCAATCTTTTTACATGTATGAACAGCTAAGAACTTATTAATGATGTAAAATATAGATTTAGATGAAAACCATTGGGTTATGAATGATTTATAACCTTGAATTCCACCGGGTCAAAATTGACCCGCAAATGTAAAAGGTGTAAGCAGATTCTGAACACAATAGGAGGGTTAAACTAACTGTATTAAGCCTTTAAGACATGTTAAAACATATTATTTTTGGCACATATGACTTTGGGTCTGTTCCAAAACTTAGTGAGCCGCCTCGCTGTCTTCTGCCTACATAGGCAGCTGTCTTCGATTGCATTGCCTAACTGAAATGGAGCCTTATGAGAGACAGATTTGTAACACTCTTTATAGGTAGCAACTGCAAGTGTCATTCAAATAGCACTCCCGACACGGAGCGCATGGGAGACTCGACTCACAACTGATTTCAGTATAGGTGACGCGAGAAGAACAACATAATACTCTAATGAGCATAAGTATGCATGGCATACATACATTTAGGCTAAAATAGTCTGTTTTCTGTCATATAAAAAAATCATTATGAAAATCAATTCTTTTCAGTATTGAATGGATTATGAGTATATTTATAATAAAAATATCTCTCGCTTTGTCCGCCATCTTGGATTTATTTTTCTGGCATTGCCTTCCTGTGGAAGGATGCATACAATGATGCCTTAGTATTTGGCCAAAACGAGATATCTTAGGAGGCAGCATAATTAAGACACGCTTATGATGTCTTAAAGTCTGCCTCCGGAGGCAGCTCACTAGGTTTGGAACAGACCCTTTGTTTCCATGGGAAACAAAAGTAGATGTTAGGCAGAATATTTAGTCTGTCTGCATTCACTTTTATTGTATGGGAAAAAAAGAAGCAATGACAATTAATGGCGACTGAGGCTACCAATCCATAACATACTGCCTAGCATCTTTTAATGTTTTCCTCAGAAGAAAGAAGTTCATATGTGTTTGGAACAACATAAGGGTAATCAATGACAACATTTTTGGGTGGACTATCCCTAACAGGCTACAGTATAGGACACTGGCGCTTATTTAGGCTATGCAACCGAGCTCAGCTCTGCATTGAATATAGACTGCGGTCCTAGAGCATCTACAGTATATCTCAACAGTGACTGGTATCCCTTGTGCCACCACTCATCTCATCTGTTTCGGCAGAGGCAAGATCTTCTGGCACTTTCCGTAACTTAAGCTTGACCCAGATTCCCTTATCTGCCAGCGTGAAAGTGCTGTGGACTGGGTGGGGCCGTGTTATCTTCCTGCCTTTTGCGTGTTCCTTTGATACTTCATAGGAACGCACAAAAAACAGGGGCACACAAATAAACTAACACACAAGGGGACCGGCGGGTAACACAAACACACACATACATTAACATGCTGTGCTCATGCTGAGATTTGCGTTCCATTGCAGGAAAACTGCTCTTTCCACTGCCCTGAATGCACAATGTAAACACACCACCCCTACCTGTAATAACTGTTTTCTGACAAACTATACATTATCCGTACCTTTCTACGGCACAGGCCTGCTTTTAATGAGCACTGAAGTGGAACACAATTTACTTATATGCCATGCGGTTTGCATTTCCACTTTCCCTCTCTCTCCTTCTCCCTCGCACACACACATACGCAAACCTGTCTTCCAAACGCACTGGTACATTTAAGCGTGATGTATGCTGGCTCTGTAATTTTCCACTGAACGCATGTTCGTTTAGCTGATGCTAAGACTCTGCATTTTTTTGCTGTATGGCTGATTCTCATTCTCCCCGCGGCACATTTATGATTTAGGGCTGATATGAAGATTTAAAAGGCTGACATGCATGAGGCCAGAAAAGTTCAGGAACCCAAAACATCTTTTTCCACAATTAAGATTTTGAAACCGCTGATCTGAAGACTGTCATACAGGAACACAAACAGTAGTGCAATACATTAGCTCTGTTTCAGAATTTAGTGCGCTGTCTAATGCCTGCATATGAAGCTGTCTTCTAAGTCAGCATCTAAGCCATCTTGGAACCTCTTGAGTTCCAGCAGTCCTAACTGTTGAAAAGGCTCACAAATCAGCCAAATTATGTTTGGCTTAAAATCTACTGATATCCACAGTTTTGTGTGAGAGTTACAATTAGGGTACTGCAAGTATCATTATCTCCATATAAAAACCATTGTGTCTGTGAGATGTCCTAACTAATTAGATGTCTTCACGGGCCTTACGATACCGACCATCAGATTTCAAGCCCGAACCTGACCCAAACCTGAAATCGCTCACTGTCTTTAAAATTTCTTCTCCTTGCAAGTACTGTTACAATAGGTTGTATTTTATGTTAGCATCGTTGGCTCAGTACACTAGAGCAGAAGGGGAAAAAACATTGCCTTACAGTTTATCAAGCGCAGAAACTTTGCTTGGTGCAGAACAATATGAAACAATGTAACAGTCCCTTCTATGCAGCCTGAACATGTTCAGAATGTTGAATCTTTGTGACACCTGTGCTAAAAACAAGCTAGCGCAGCGCAACCAATGAAACAGAACACAGGTGAAAATTTGAAGTTTTTTTTAACTTGACACATTGTCTAAAAATGTGCCGGTCCTGCGCAAGATGCTGAAGAAACAGCGAGATGCTTTGCAACAGTCAAAGACCTTCGTTCAGCATGTGCTTACATAGGAAAACAATGGGAAAACGGAGCAGTCATTCGCAAAAACACGTTCGGTGTGAACGGCCCTCGCTTGTCCGTTCGCACATGTCTGTGAGTGAGAGCACATGCACGAAACAAGTTCGGTAGGCCTGTTTATTTTTTTCATTAATTTATGAACCTGAAATGAACCCAAAGTCCTACTTGAAAAATTGACCCGAACCCAGCCCAAAACCCGACGGGTTCTCGGGTCCCATCGGGTCAGGTTGGTTTGCAGACATTTATCACTGATACGAAGCACTGCCCCCACTGGCTGAAGCTGGAAGTATTGTTGAACAAAGGGGGCACAGTCAACAGGAATGCATATTTAATAATTCATATGCCTTAACACAAACCACAACCCTAAACCTAATCATTGGTGGAGTAAAAATGTCATTTTAGAGCGAAAATGCAATCTCTGAATCATGCTCATTGATTTTGTGCTCATGATTACTTCCTGGTTTCCATCAGACCAGAACATGTATTTCTGAGGCTATCTGTGCAACGTGCCACAGGAAAAGGTAAACACATTTAAATTGATGCAAGCATGTCAGATGGCATTTGTCAGTTACCCTGCAGGATGGGGTCTGTTTCAGGGTACTGGAACATTCCAATAATGTTGGTATTAAAACAACTGCATCTATGAGTTGTCCTCACCAATATAGTGAAACCAACGTGTGTGTGCAATGCTTGTTTGATGGACAGATTGTGTATGATTGACATCTGCTTATCCCTTTGAGCTGTGTGAGTTCTGCGATGTGAGGCATGTTGGTGTTTCTGATAGGTTGTCAAAATGTCAGAGGTGTCTGGACACACACACACACGCACACACACACAGAGAGAGACAGACAGACACGTACACCACATATTTTTCCTCCTCTTTGATGGTCTTTAATGCTGCCTCAGTGGTGCAGCCCAGAATGCACTGCTGCTGTTCTCAGAAATAAGTGGCTTGGACAGGACAGGTGCTGTCTCCATCATATAAACATCTTGCTGTTTTTTAAAGACTTATTTTCTCTTGAGGGACAACTCTATCTCTCACTTCAACAAAAAGGAAAACTTTGTTGAAAGAAAAAAAAAACTTGTTCTGCAGTCAACATGTAGACATAAACTGTAAAATGACACCACAAAACAAGCAAAACTGCAAGCATATGTAGCAAATATATTGAAAATGAGATATATTTGAGCAGGTTTTGTCAAATCATCTTGTGTAAGAAATCTAATTTAAAGGGCAATCAAATTTTCAGACAGCATACAAGGTAATTAAACATGATATGATTCATTTTACCTGTTTGTGCCGTTTGAGAAAATAGAAAGATGAGTTGTACGGTTGTGTCTATGTCAGGCTAATTTCTGTCTTAATTAATTTAGATTAATGATAAGGAAAGTATGCAAGATGCACCAAATATAGGGAAGTTGATTTTTGAGACTTGCCATTATGCTATACATTTTTGATAATTAGGCAATACTGTAACAATAAACTAGATTATAACATTTTCTGAAGAAAATATGTGTGGCATTTTCCCATACAAAACTCGCCGCCATGATGTTAAGGTGCTATGTGTTGTTGCCAGGGCGTTGCTGTGCAGTTGCTGAAGCGTTCTGTGTCTAGCTCATGGCTGTGCAGGTGCTAAGTATTGCTACGGCATTCTGGGTGGTTTGCTACTCCCTCAAGTCAAAAGAGCTCACCCCTAAGCCTCTAGATAAGGCTTGAATCCCTCCTTCAATGTAAGCTAATGGGATTTTTTTCACCCATTATACCGTCTGCCATATGGAAATCTGTAAATCTGATCACATACAAAAGTAATAGCACATCTCACTTTAACAAACTGCTGCTTGACTTGATGTATAATTTGTGTCTATAGTACAAATGGTTTGCGACGAGTTACATGCTTATTTTGAATTCTTAAAGGGTTTTCAGTTAGAACATGAGCAATAATAGCAAGCACCATTTACTATAAACCTTTTCAATTCACTTTTTGCTATTCAGTCTTCTGAAGTTATGTGTTTGGCCCTGACAGAGTTTCAACACAATATTGCATTTTAAAAGCAGGCCACGTGTAAACCTTCAACTGCAGACAACTGTTATATGGCCGCTTTAGCACACCACCACCCTTTCAAGAATGTTTTTTTTTTTTTAATTCATCCATCAATAAGTCATTGTTGTATTTTTTTCTTTCCATACATGTCACAAGTCTTTACATGTCACAGTTATTCTGCTTCAGAGAATGCAACAATGCCATCATGTGAAAGTTACTTCATAAAAGCTTCACATTGGCTGATTGACCTCTTTTCTTCATGGAAAAGTCCACACGTGTTGTGCGGTCATAGTTACAGCCATCTTTTTTCTAGATTTCTTTGCCTTGCCATGATTATGTTTTGACTGTTTTGGAATTGTATTGGTTAAATACAAGTTAAAATATGTCCACAGAATTTGTGGCATATCAACAGGGAAAATACTTTTGAGATGTTTGTACTGTTAATAAAAATGTTGACAGAAAAAACTTCTGGTTGTAAAAACATGGGTTGTGATATGTTCACCCCACAACTTACAATTTACAACACTGCCTATAAAACAGACCATGCATCTATCATTCACTGACTCATTTTCATTCACACCGAATAAATATGGTGTCATCCCTGACTAATAGGAGAAGATTGTAGGTCATTGACTGATATGTCATTGACAGATACAGCATTCTCTCCTCCTCTCAACAGGTTCTGCGTAGCCTAAAACAAGCCATTGACTGGAAACCCAGAAACCAAGCTGCGTATCACACCAATGACACTTGACTTGGAAAGTCAAGCAGAAAGGGGCCATTTGTGCCCATGCCCCCCACTGCCCCAACTTCAACACCCACAAGAGGCCATCAAGCTTGCTACACATGAAGCGATTACACCCTTGTTTAAAGAGTGCCCCTATTACGGAGCTCTGATACATGAGAGCCACCCTACAGGGCCCTGCCCATTGACTCCACGGGTTTTAAACACAACCTCAGTGGAGGCAAGAATGCTGGGTGCCAGGTGCCCCTCAAGTGGCAATTATGGCTAATACGAGTCTCAGAATTAGAGCCAGTGGAGAGGAGAGAGATGAACACAGCACTGGAACTTTATTGTTAGGTAGCTGCAAATGTACAGTATGGAGCCAATTTCCCAAAGTGTTTTCAAATCCAAATCAACTTGTTAATTTGAGCACTAGGCTCAATCTTTGTAAATAAAAACTTCAATAAATGCATAATGATAGCTTTAAAGAGTAGGTAAGTTATATATGTGTGTGAATGTGTCCAAAGTTCCCCTGCTAAAAGTCCAGGATATACCCTCACTGATCACTTTACTAGGAACATATGTACACCTACTTATTCATGTGATTTTCTAATCAGCCATTTGTGTGGCAGCAGTGCAGTGCATAAAATCATGCAGATATGGATTAGGAGCTTCAGTTAATGTTCAAATCAACCATCAGAATGGGGAAAAATGTGATCTCAGTGATTTCAACCATGGCATGATTGTTGGTATCAGGTGGGCTGGTTTGAGTATTTCTGTAACTTCTGATCTCCTGGGATTTTCATGAACAACAGTCTCTTGAGTTTACTCAGAATGGTGCCAAAACAAAAAACTAAAAAACATCCAGTGACCAGAAGTTCTGCGGACGGAAATGTCTTGTTGATGAGAGAGGTCGACGGAGAATGGCCAGACTGGTTCGAGCTGACAGAAATGCTACGGTAATTCAGATAACCACTCTGTACAATTGTAGTGAGAAGAATAGCATCTCGGAATGCACAGCACATCGAACCTTGAGGCGGATGGGCTTCATCAGCGGTAGACCACTTCAGGCACTTTATTAGGACCAAAGTGTTCCAAACAAAGTGCTCGGTGAGTGTATTAGCATCCAGGCTATGTTTAACTGGTTAGTGCTGGTTTGGAGCTGGACCAGATAGCTGTGCGGTTCTCCTGCAAAATTTGTTGGGGAAGCTTGTCGACCTACCTGGTCTTTCTGGTGGAGCTCGTCAACCATTATGTTCTTTCTGGTGATTCTAGGTAAACATCATGGTCTCTAGTGAAGCTTGATGACCAGCCTGGTCTTCCTAGTGGAGCTTTTCAAACAACATGATCTTTCTGGTGAAGCTAGTTGACCATCATGGTCTTTCTGGTGGAGCTTGTCAACCATTATGTTCTTTCAGGTGGTTCTAGGTAACTATCATGATCTCTGGTGAAGCTTTTTGGCCAGCCTGGTCTTCCTGGTGGAGCTTGTCAATCAACATGGTGTTTCTGGTGAAGGTGGTTGGCTATCATGGTCTTTCTGTGAAGTTTGTCAACCAGCCTGGTCTTCCTAGTGGAGCTTTTCAATCAACATGATCTTTCTGGTGAAGCTAGTTGAACATCATGGTCTTTCTGGTGGAGCTTGTCAACCATTATGGTCTTTCAGGTGGTTCTAGGTAACCATCGTGATCTCTGGTGAAGCTTGTTGGCCAGTCTGGTCTTCCTGGTGGAGCTTGTCAATCAGCATGGTGTTTCTGGTGAAGGTGGTTGACTATCATGGTCTTTCTGTGAAGTTAGTCAACCAGCCTGGTCTTCGTGTTGATAACAGTCAGCCATTATAGTCTTTCTGGTAAAGCTGGTTGACCTACATTTGTTTTGCTAGTTAAGCTATTTAAGAAGACTGGTGGGACACCAGCACCACATGCTGGGGACCAGCATCCAAAACAACATATGCTGGTGCTTAGCATTTCTTGTCATTTCAATAGAGTTAATCAGACTGCTGTGGCAGAAAGGAGCTACTGCTTTTATGGACTAATCAAACCTCACTGTTTTCTGCTAATTCACACATTACCATTCTCATAAATCTGTGGCTAGCTTCTGGTGAGTGACAGTGTGTTTGTATGTTGAAGGGTCAATAAAAGATGAGTATATCTAGAACTCAAGCTGACGGTAAAGTGTTAATTCTCCCCTCAGAAACCGAGAGGGAGAAGACTCTCTGCTCTCAGCCTCCTCTCCCTCCACCGTCACACATGCTGTGTATCTAAGACACTCTGCTTTCGAAGTTTGAGATGACATGGGGAGACGCTCTCCAGCTGTGGAAGGAAGTAGTCTGAGTTTTGAAAGCAGAAGTGTGCAGAATGACAAATCCAGACCCTCAGACAGCTGAGTTCAGAACGAGCCACCCAGGTCTCCTGCCACTGATTATTTACAGTGTTTTTGTGTGTCAATCTGTCACCATGCTACCGTTTGTGTGAGTTCCTCCTTTATTCTGCACAATAAAAGCCCTTTCATGGCAGTGTTGACCTTGCCCATTCCTGTCAGTCTGACATAAAATATGGTAGTATATTTTTTTCTGTAGTCTTCACTGCTGCTGTCACATAATTAAAGAACTTGCAAGGTGAACGCTGTATTAAAATACCTCATACTTTTTTTATTCAGCTTCAGTTGCTTATTGTACACTGCAAAAAGTGAAAATGAGCAGTTGTTACCTTAAGGAGCTATTTCTACCTTGTCTGACCCTCAAAAATTATTTTTATCTGTGTACCGTATTGTAGTTGATTCCATTAGTAGCATGGCTACTTGTAGTTTGTTACTTCCCAAAATTGTGTGTGTGTGTGTGTGTGTGTGTCTTGCCTTGTCTTTGGCTTCTCTCAGAGTCAGTGTCTGTGCGGCTTTCTGTCTCTTTATCTCAGTTGTCTCTTTGTGCTGGATATTATTCTCGGGGGCTCTGGAAATGTTGATCCTGTGCTGTGAAACAAGTCACCCTGTCACTGTCCTGTCCTCTCTTTCATCCACCTCTCCTTTTTGTTGAACAGTCATGAGGTCCAGGGTTGGATCTCAACCCAGCCTCCTCCCAGTAACAGCACACACACTCTAACACACTCCCTCTGGATGTATCTGCAGGGCCCTGCATGCATGACTGCACTGCTGATGGCTGACAGGCTTTTTGGGCTTTTATCTGTCATCGTTGTGGCTGTCTCCTCTCCTCTCCACTCCTCTCCTTCCTTCCTTCATTCCCTTATAATTCCTTTTCCTTCCATTTTCTTTCTTTCTTTCTTTCCTTCCTTCCTTCCTTCCTTCCTTCTCACTTCCTTTTACTTCCATTTCTAACCTATGTATCTTCCTTCCTTCCTTCCTTCCTCTTTGTTCCCTTATAATTCCTTTTCCTTCCATTTTCTTTCCTTCCTTCCTTCCTTCCTTCCTTCTCACTTCATTTTCCTTCCATTTCTAACCTATTTATCTTCCTTTCTTCCTTACTTTTACTTTGATTTTCCCACTTATTCCTTCATTCTTACCTTAATTTTCTTTCTATTTTCCTTCCCTATTCGTTCATTCCATCCTCCTCTTTTCTCTTTCCTCCCTCTATCCACCTGTCACAAAGTCAGCAGCTAGAGTATGGACTGCCATAATCCTGCTCACCAAAAAGCCATAATTGACCGGGGGAGATTCATGCAGGGATTACTGCTGTGATTTGGGAGAAGGTGATAGTGCCAGAATTCGGGTGAATTATAGACAGATTGAGGCATTTTAGAGCTGAAAACGGGGGCTCTCTTCCAAAATCTAGTGAGCTTCCTGTGTAGGAAGCATTTTAAGAGATCATAGGCATGCTCCAGATGTAAAGTCTGTTCCATAAGTATGCTGCCTTCTAAGATGCCTTCTTTGGTGAAAGCAAGAGCTGGTAGATTTGAAATGGGTCCATCAGAAAAATGACCTCCTTCAAACGCCTTGCTTGACACGGTCGATATTTTAGTGCATGATGCTGACAGCCAAAGAAATCTGTACCCATCTGTGTGCAATACACGAAAGAATGAATACAGCCTTTAGAAAAGGATTATTTCACTCCAATGAAGCACTAGAGAGCAATTTGTCTGTTTCTAAAGTCACTGACTTTGTTTATCCTCTGTGTCACTTTTCCGACTGCTGCTTTGTACATATGGTGTACTTTTCAAGGTTTTGCTTCAGGATATCGGTTTAGGCCAGTAGTTTGGTTTGATTGAAACTGCTCAACAGTATCAACTACATCTGTGTCTTTGAGCAAATATTTGTCCCGTTCCGTCCCTTTGATGAAGCAGCACTGAACGACAGCAGCGTGAGAACTGATGTTTTCTACAGAGGGTCAACAAAGAACTTTTTTCATAAACTATGAAATCACAAGGATTTAGGGTTAAATTTTCATTGATATGTTGACTCCAACATACAGTTGCACTTTATTTTGGAACATTGTCATTTTCAAGCAAGCTTTTGATTTCCCAAAGCCTATTACAATGCAGCGACAAATGCAATTAGCAAGTTATTTTCGGCTGAACTTTCTGCGCAAACAAAGAATGAAATGTCTTTTCCAGTTAGCTGTGACTGTAATCGTGTGTTACACCATCTATTTATACATGAAAACCAGTAAAAAAAAAAAAAACATATAAAACATGAAATAAAATGATGTGACAAACTTTTAATTGCTGATGGGCTGGATCGTTTAAAGGATATCAAAATGCAGTGTGTACATTTTTCAGTGTAATCAGTTTAGATATTAGAAGCATGTGGGTTGTACATCAAACTCTGCAGGATTTAAAAGGCTTCTAAATCTGCGGAGGGATGTTGAAGTTTATTTCCTCCGAAGTTTATAAGCTGCTTAAAGCCTTTAAGGACTTTAGCATGTGCTGCAATAGAAACATCAGCCTTGGAGGCAGGCCTGACTAGATGCCACAGAAAACTGTGAAATTGTGTGTGTAATAGAACTAAGTGTGGATAAATGTAGTGTCCTAGTTTCCAATATGGGTAAGGTAAACTATATTGGTTGTTGAATGTCCATTGAAGTTGTACCAGCAGCACTAATATAACAATTAGTGTCACATCACAGTCCGCTTTTCCGGAAAGGTATTTGGCTCTGGTGCTATACAGGGATGCTTGAAACCCACAAGGTATTGTGTTACACAGCTCTCATTTAAAAAAAAATGTTTTTAGACAGATATTTTCTCAGATTCACCATCTGAAATCTTGTCTTTCATTCATTTGCTCTTAGGGAATCCATTTCCTTTTAGAAATGTTCTGTGACCATCTGATCTTCTACACTGATGCTGTTGCGAAGTTAAGAACAGTTTTTTTTTTTTTAAGTGATAGTTTAACCAAATTAAAAATTATATCATCATTTACTCACTCTCATGTCCCTTATGACTTTCTTTCTCCCATAGAACACAAAATGATTCTCAATTTACTTTCATTGTATTGTAAACAAAAAGAAAGTGAACGGTGACTGATGCCATCTTTACACTGCAAAGGTGGCACAGAAATTTATTCTGGCTTTATTGCAGCATTGCATCTTTTCTCAAAATTTGGAGCAGGCTCAGAAAAGTATTAACTTGGCTGTGTAATAACGCAGTGTAAAGATCCCTTGAGATTAACATAATGCCAAACATCTCCTTTTGAGCTGCATTAAAGAAAAAAAGTAATACAGTACTGGAATAATATGAGGATTAGTAAAGTAATACAGAATTAATTGAGAATATCAGATAATCACAAAGAATTGGAGGTGGGCCCTTTGGACTTTGTGACCATCTAGTAACTATCCAGAACCTGGCAACCACCCAAGAAACTAGTTTTGTGGTGGCAACATTGCATTATTTAGAAAGTTTAGAAATCGAGTTTATCTTATCTTGTTGACCAAATAACACACCAAAAATAGATTTGATGGCTGAGTGGATATTTACAGGTTAAGTTTAGGTTTCTCAGGCTGTTTATGACTCTGTTTAGAGAAAATAGATACAGACAAAACACATTTTTGACTGTTTGGGCCAAAACATTTTGACAATTAATATAATTTTATTCATGCCACCTCGACTTTCTCTTGTATCGAAATATGTATTTGCCAGGTAGCTGTTCTCCTGAGGCACATGCAAATATGCGCTTGCCAATTCCAAATTACTTTTTCATTACGCATACGACAACCTAAGCTTCTCATTCAAAGGTGTGTTTTTTTCCAAATCTCTCCCCAGACTAATATCATGACTGTCTATTTTCAGTTATATGAGCCTTGGAAGGAGTAAACCATGGATTTGGTATCATAAAAATGTGTAATGTATGATTTGTGGCTGTAATGAGAAAGATGTGGGGCTCTTTGAACAAGTAACACCCTCCGTGTGCATTTGATTGATTAGCAAGGGCTGTAACCAGCCAAATGTATTCACGCCTGCCCCAGTGCTGTGCAGTGTGGACTGGGATGTTAGCCTGTATGCATTACAGTGACATATTCACCTCAGCTGGCTCAATAAATCTTACTGTGGGGGAAAGAAATCTGTGGAACTATTTTCCACTTCTCCTTTTCTTTCTGTCTGACTGTTTCTGTCCCAAGCAATGAGTGTGTTATTTGAAGCACTAGGCATTAAGACTAAGATACACCACAGGGTGGGGCCATAGAACTGCTACTACTCTGCCAGACAACATAGTTCAGTTACAGCTACTTTAGGATGCTGCCTTAGAAGGCAGCTGCATATCTAGGTAGTAGCCAGCAAGGTAGCTTACTAGGTTTTGGAACAGAGCTCATGATTACATGGATGCAAAGCTACTACTGTTACACACCTGAATTACTGCACTTTTTTAGACTCTAAAAGCATTGGGTTGCGTAGGAGGGTACGTTAACCTCAGCTCACGTCAGGTTCTAACCATTTAATGACATTGTGCAAATGACACATTAGACATTGTGGGAAAAAAAATGAGTGCAATCTATTTCAGTGAGAGAAAGAAAATCACAAGCAAGGCACACAGGGAGAAGGACATTTAGCGTATCACGTGTCATTTGTTTGGAAACATATATTACATTAGAGGAAGTGGGCTGATGATATTTCCTGCTGCGTGGGAGCTTTATTGTGCCCTGGGGCAACGTATGTTGAGTAATTGAGGTGCTAATGTAAATAACGAACACGGATAGAAGATCAATCATTAGCTAATACTGCAGACTTTAATATTAGAGTTTTTTTAATATTCATTTTTTGCGCATCAGCACCCTGATAAACATGATGTCCACATACGAGGATTTTGGGACATTATTCCCTCAGAAGTAGAAAAATCATGACACATCTGTGGGTCATTTTGCTTCATTTTAATATACTTTATGTTATATTTTATTTTATCACTGTGCAATACGATTCTATTCATTAACATGAGTTAATGCATTCCTATATATTTACTCTGCATTTTCACATTGAGAATAAATGGGTTTATCCAAAAGTGGAAACATTTTTACTTTTAAAGGCTTTATATGGAGTTAGGATGAAAATAAGTTGCATTTCAAACTGTTCTGAGACCAGTGAAGACAGACAGCACACTGGAGGTTAAGTCATTCACTAAATATGGAGCAAGGGATCATCATATAGCTCTCTATGCAGCTAAGTGCATTCAATTCTAAAATACGACCAAAAGTTAAGTTTCAAGCTGCAGATGATGTTTGGACCACTCAACATGTTTGGCAGACATAGGACAATGGTAATTAGTACATAGATTCAACATTTTATTTTAACATAGTTGGCATTGATTGGATGATGCTGGACATTACCTTGAATAAGATTTATTTATTCAGCTTTACAGAAAATCAGCTGTAATGTCTATAACGTCTCAAAAACATGAATAACCAACACTCCTGGATACATAATAAACAATTTGATGAAAAAAATTGGACTTTCTATAGCTTAGTGTTATTTAAAATTTTACAACATAGTCCCGCTGTCCACATATTTGGACATTAATTTTTAGGAAACTATTTGCTCTAGAAATGCTTTTTAATGTTTTGCTTGTTTATTAGGTGCAACTAGTTACAAATTAAAAAGGGAAACGGAAAATGCACACAGCAGTCACGCGGGGGTCTCAGGAGGTTAAACTTTGTTTAATGCGATAAGAGGCTAAAGTTATTTATTCTGTTTATTTGTTAAATATCTCTTAGTCTCCCTGTTAGTTATATGGGTTCCCTAACACCAACTAGTCGACTAATAGCTCAGACTATGCACCGAATAGTTGATTATGAAAATTGTTGGTTTTGCACATCCCTACCTTTTACCTGAAAATTCTGAATTACAGAGTGAAAAAAATTTCATGTCAGACACAACTGTTCTTTAAAATAAATTATTTCTAAGATAAAAGGGATTATCAATAAACACCAAAGCTTAACATATCAAATCACAATAATAAAAATAATAAAAATCACAATACATATCAAATTGGCATCTACATATTGTTGTAATATCGAATCGAGAGGTTCAATTCCCACCCCTAATATTTACCTTGATTTTACTTTATTTTCTTCAAACATCACTCTTCTCATATTTCATCTCAAGCATGCTCTTTTTGGTGACATTTTGGTGTTCACTGACACCAGTTCTTCCAAGACCAAATTATCTGATCAATCCACATTAATTTCTTAGCTCCACACTTTTACTATACGTCAACAATCGTCTCATCTTTGTCTATTTCTATTCATATTTTTCCTTAAGAAGTTATGAGAAACATCAGAGACAAAGTTGATACTTGAATTAAACTCGAGCGAGAACTCCACTAGGTTTCCCAAACTATTTTAGAGCAACCTCTGTGCAATACAGTTTTCCCCTGGGCACAAACAAACATACACAGAGTATCTAAGACAAACAATCCCTTCCATTTCACTGTCGGATCAACATTATTTAGAGCTGAGCCATAATGAGAAATGCCCCAGATAGGATCAGCCAATGGCTGGGCATCTGCCATCTATCAGCAGCAACTGCAAATACTGGGAATTATAAATAACACAGGCAGGCGATGGCGGAGAAATGGCTCCCGGTAAACAGATAATAATTATGTAAATGTTGTTGGACCTCTAGATTTAGAGGTAAATCTGTAACCGAGGCTCCATTTAATACATGCTTATAGTGGTTTTAATTTACTCTTTCCTTAGTTCAGTTTTTATTATTATTATTATTATTTATGGCTGTTTAACAATACTAAAGATACTCCTAAATGAAGTGTTGTTTGCACCGATAAAACTGATTAATGCTTATATAATGGGCGCCCTTTGACACAATGTCAAAAATGTCTTTCTAATTCAGCTCACTTTTGAAGATTTTGAAATGTGTTCAAATTTATCACAAGTAACCAACGTAATTTGTTTCATCTGGGCCACAAAGCTCAACATTTCTTCTTGCTCAACTTGCGCAACTTCTGAGCAGCATCTGCGTCCCACCATATTTGCCGTTTTAAGCTGATTTGTCCTAATTGCGAGATCTAACAGTTGTCTAATGTGTTATATAGGGAGTTAATTATCCGAGCCTGGCATGCCAGTGCACACGACATTGCAAGCTTACTTTACAGCCACTAACAGTCTCCAGCTAAATGCCAGCTTCTCCTCACGCTGCAGACTGTGTTCTGCCAGGAAAAAATGGAAGTGCTCTTCCAAAAATAACATGATTAATGAGCCCGCTTGCCCTGATGTTCTCATGACTGTGTAATTCTCAAAAACTCCCTTTTAATATGCATGTCAGAAACTCAAACTCCAGAGAATAAGCTGTCCTGCAAAAGATAAAGGTTAACATTTCACTCAGGTGCTTGGGATCTTCATTTATAGCTTTTTGGAAATTATTCTTAAAGGAATTGTTATATAACTAACAGGGTGACTAAGAGATATTTAACAAATAAGGAGTAAAGGAATTTTTTGGGTTCAGCCCTATCAACAGCTTTAGTGGCTTAATGTCAGTTACCACAGAACATAATTTTGACTCACAGAAAATCACGGTTACAGTATTACGCTTACAATGGAAGTCTATTGGGCCAGCATTCCAGAGGGTTAAATAGCAGAAATGAGATGCTTGTATTTGTTTTTGCTACAGCATTTCCATGAATTATTATTATTATTAATTTTTATTTGTTTTATTTTTTTCCTCCCCTTTTCTCCCCAATTTGGAATGCCCAATTCCCAATGCTCTCTAAGTCCTTGTGGTGGCGTAGTGACTCGCCTCAATCCGGGAGGTGGAGGACGAATCTCAGTTGCTTCTGCGTCTGAGAACGTCAATCCAAGCATCTTGTCACGTGGCTTTTTGAGCGCGATACCGCGGAGACCTAGCATGTGTGGAGGCTCCATGCTATTCTCCGCGACATCCACACACAACTCACCACGCGCCCCACCGAGAGAATCACACATTATAATGACCAAGAGGAGGTTACCCCATGTGACTCTACCTTCCCTAGCAACTGGGCCAATTTGGTTGTTTAGGAGACCTGGCTGGAGTCACTCAGCACGCCCTGGATTCGAACTTGCGACTCCAGGGGTGGTAGTCAGCGTCAATACTCGCTGAGCTACACAGGCCCCACTTCCATGATTTATTACATAAAAACCTGCTTATCATTCGAGCATTAAAGCTGTCTAAACTGTCCGTTTAGATGTGGGACTACTTTTCTAGGTGGATTAACATTGGTCACTGGTAATGTGTTTCCAGTAATGTGTTGTAATGTTTATGATTGGCCCCATGTACCACCACTGTAAGTGCCTTACTGTACCCACATTTTTTCTAAAAAACAAAAACAAATGAGGGACTGCTCAAAATTATTTTCAGTGGCAATCGACATTATGCCACAAATGCTGTTTATTGAGCTTAACTTGCATTGAACCTGGAACATTCCTAGAATATCATCATTATATTAAATTATGAAAACAAATAGGTTATATATATACAGTATATATATATATATATATATATATATATATATATATATATATATATATATATATATATGTATGTGTGTGTGTGTGTGTGTGTGTGTGTGTGTCTTTATCACTCTCTTTCCTCCTTGGTGGTGCACAGGTAATAGGTAACAGGATTAAAAGTCCTTGCCTCCACCTTGCCTACATTTCCTCTGCTTTGCCTTGAGGGGCCATCTCTATGGAAATGTACTCTTTACAGGATTGAAGGAATTCTATTATTTTCTTTTCATCCATAAGAGGTCGGCCAATCTGTATTTCTGTCTCCTCCACGGCAGATCCTAATCGTTAGCCTATTTGCTTTTTATCCTCAGCAAAGCTAAACAAATTGATGTCCACACACTTGATGAAATAGACCCCCGGGAGAGTAAATAACCACACCGCAATCTCACTCTTCCATCTCCAGTAAACATTCCAGGGAATCGTGTCCTTCTTTTAGACAAATTTATCCATAAACCTTCCAGCAAGCCCATAGATTTGCTGTTGATACGATACTAATTAGAATAGATCACAATGATCAAATATTCAGCTAGTCATCCAACAACCCAACTAGTTGACCACTTAAGATTCTTTCTTATTTTTTTAATTTCTTTTCTTTTCAATTTTGATATTTTGAGCGTTGTCACTTTTCTTAGTGTGCTGACAATGTGCTGTCCTTTAACTGTTTGACAGTTTGTACAGTAAAACACTCTTGGAAAAGTTACATCTTTAGATTCATCCCCTTTAAATCACTGCCGCTACCACCATACATATGCAAACAAATGTCTTTGGTTTTTGTGTTTTTTGACCATCTCATGCCATGAGCGCTGCATGTTTTAGACTGTCAAGTGACAAATATTCCCACTTTTAAAAACGCGTCTCGAGATCCAAGTGAACCCAAAACCAGCCTAATTATTCAGGGCTTCTTAAAAAACAATTAGTGGACTAATTATTAAGCCTTCATTAAAATTCTTTATAAAAGAAATGTTTGCATGAGTAGTGCCGAATAATATTTTAATTTTGTATTTATTAAAAATACATAAAATTGTCCATCAGGTGGTGTAACCAACTTTTTTTTAAAATAAGAGAGGACCATGACAAGCTAGCCAAAGAACACCATCCCAACCGTGAAGCATGGGGGTGGCAGCATCATGTTGTGGGGGTGCTTTGCTGCAGGAGGGACTGGTGCACTTCACAAAATAGTTGGCATTATGAGGAAGGAAAGTTATGTGGATATATTGAAGCAACATCTCAAGACATCAGGAAGTTAAAGTTTGGTCACAAATGGGTCTTCCAAATGGACAGTGACCCCAAGCATACCTCCAAAGTTGTGGCAAAATGGCTTAAGCACAGCAAAGTCCAGGTATTGGAGTGGCCATCACAAAGCCTTGACCTCAATACGATAGAAAATTTGTGGGCAGAACTCAAAAAGCGTGTGCGAGCAAGGAGGCCTACAAACCTGACTCAGTTACACCAGTTCCGTCTGGAGGAATGGGCCAAAATTCTTATGGAATGGGCCAACTTACCATGAGAAGCTTGTGGAAGACTACACAAAACGTTTGACCGAAGTTAAACAATTTAAAAGCAATGCTACCAAATACTAAAAAGTGTATGTAAACTTCTTACTCACTGGGAATGCGATGAAAATAACATTATCCTGACATTATCCTGACATTTCACATTCTTAAAATAAAGTAGTGATCCTAACTGACCTAAGACAGGGAATGTTTTCTACGATAAAATGTCAGGACTTGTGAAAAGCTGAGTTTAAATGTATTTGGCTTAGGTGTATGTAAACTTCATGTAGATTTCAACTGTATTTACACCGATCAGCCACAACATTAAAACCACCTGCCTAATATTCTGTACGTCCCCCTCGTGCCACCAAAACAGCGCCAACCCACATCTCAGAATAGCATTCTTAGATGCTATTCTTCTCACCACAATTGTACAGAGTGGTTATCTGAGTTACCGTAGACTTTGTCAGTTTGAACTAGTCTGGCCATTCTCTGTTGATTTCTCTCACCAACAAGGCATTTTCCGTCCACAGAACTGCTGCTCACTGGATGTTTTTTGGTACCATTCAGAGTAAGTTCTAGAGACTGTTGTGCGTGAAAATCCCAGGAGACCAGCAGTTACAGAAATACTCAAACCAGCCCATCTGGCACCTAAACCAGAGCTTTACATAAAGCCAAGGGGGTCCCAACGGGCTGCTAGCGGGTTCGTGAAAAAGTTTAATAAATTAATAAGTTTGACATTATTTGACATTATTCCAGTTTCATTATGAAATCAGGAGATTATCACAATTACTTTATTATATTGACGGCCATGATAAGAAATAAAAACAGAAATGAAAATATATCTGCATATTATTTCATATATTATGAAATAATATATTTGTAAGGAATAAGGGTGCTAATGAACTAGTTTCTCTAAAACAGACATGTTGACCAGCTGCATTTTGATAGGATTTTGAAGGTTATCAAAGTAAAAATCTATGGAAAGCACTTAGTTAGGATCAATACTTTTTCTCTAAAACATTAGAACTATTATTTTAGTTACCTTCTTTCTGTTGACACAGTATTTCACCTATAAATGCATTTAATTGCAATCATGTCCACAGCTGGCCCATCTGTTTTCATTTGAAATAGAATACTGCTACGGATTCCTAATATGCATTAGAGCGGGTTGAACTCAGGCCCCGGTTCATTTCTAGATTAATCTAGTCTAAACACACGTACTGGATGTGAAATTATTTAGCATGTCCCTCTGAGTTTTATGCTAACATGTTTACTGGACCACATTAGCATGATTAGCCTTTGCACGGATGCGGTTGGGCTAATGCACAAGCTGACCCTCGTTATGGCGTTCGTCGAAGGCAAAGCAGTGGCCCTTAATTGGCTGGCAATGTTCCACATGGACGAGAAGGGAGTTGCTGGGCTTCTTTCACTTTCCCTGATAAAGACATCACAGCTAATGGGTGTCACAGCCAAAAACCTGTGGTTGGCATGACAAATAAAGCCATTATCTTCTCCTACTGGAGTGGCCATTTTTGATTGATGCTTCTGAGAAAGAAAGAGTGCATGTGTCGCTGTGTCTGGGGAGAGACGTAGAGAGGAGGAGAGCATGTGCATTGCTTTTCCATAGGTTTTTGCTTTGATAACCTTCTAATCCTATCAAAATGCAGCTGGTCAACATGTCTGTTTGTTCAGGCCTGGTGCTGTAACAGAGCTTGTATTTGGGAAACCTTTGAATAACAGACAAAACCACAGATGTGAAGTTCCTGTCTGCCACCAGGGGGCAGCAAACATGTACATAATAATAGCTGGATTGGTTTTGAGAGATATTATAGTGTAACACTTTTTGGGAGTTTTCTTCCTTTTCTTCCTTCTGTTCTTTATGTTACATGTAAAAAAAACTATTTCACGTCAACAAACCTGGGGAGCAAGCTTTTAAAACATATCCAATCTTCAAATAAATAAATTAAAAGTTATTTTCAGCTGTAAAAATTATCCTTTTAATATGATAAATTTACTTGAGAAGCAAAATTGTTTAAGGTAATAAGCTTTGCAAGCCTTGTCAGAGAAAATATATATTTTTTATTTTTTACCCCTTTAGGATTTTTTTTTTTTTTTTCCTTCTTGTTATAATGAATACATTTATTCAAATGTATGCTTAAAACAGGAGAAAAAATGTCTAACTGCCATTGGGGTAATAAAATATAAAATAAATATATTATTAATATATTTAGAAATTAAAATGTTAAGAAATAATATTATAATGAATGTTATTATTCATATATATATATATATATATATATATATATATATATATATATATATATATATATATATATATATATATATATTATTATTATTATTATTATTATACTTAAATACGTAACATGTTGTAAATTTCAAAGCTCTGTTTCTTAACCATCCAACTGCAATACGGTTGGCTTGAAATACGTTTGGCAACTCAAAAGTGGATGCATGTGTGCTGTTTACTCCATTTAGTTTTGGATTGATTAGTTAATCTCAAACAATCTTGTTTTGATCAGCAGTCTCATGACAAGAGTTTGGGCAAAGGTCAGCGATGCTGTCGCCCAACGGCAGGGAAATGCTTTGGATGAGCAGTGTTAATTGAACATGTTGCCCTGCTTTGATGAAACTGCATTTGTTAATAGCATCAGTGACTCAAGACAACATGACAAATGTTTTTCTTTTCTTTTTTTTTTTTTTTTTTTTTAGCATGTCAAACTACAGTATTTTGAGGTCTTCTGCAACACATAACCGACTGCATGTCCTTTCATTAGAAGTCTCATGATCTGAACATGTTCCAGTTTGTGAGCTATTGTGTCTGATCTGCACATCATAATGAAAATTAAACTCAGTTGTCTGGGGAGAAGGGGAAGCCCAAAGTCTCATAATTAAGAAATGGGAGGCATTTAGTGCAGATGAAATTTTAATGGCGTGTTAATAATTTAACACAGCAGATGGATCCATTCTGCCATACCTACACAGGACGCTCAGTCAATCTATGGTGCAGACGGAGGACAGTCCTTTGTTTGGAGTTGTCACTCAAGCCATCATGTCTGTAGAGATTACTCTGTTCCTTTATATTTAGCCTTGATATTGGCTCTTTTCCAAAATCTAATGAGCTTTCTTGTTCTGACTGAAATAGAAGCTCATCAGTAACCAATTTGGATCGCTCTAGATTCTATGCATCATACAAAGAGCGCTCCTAACGCAAAGCACATAGGAGACTGGATTCGCAATTGATTTCAATAAAGTTTGGTGTTAACATGTTGCTAAACTACCAACACAACACTCTAATAACCAACAAATACATAGCACACACAAATATTGGGTAAAATAGTATTTTGAAGTATTTTTTTATACATTGTTTTAGATATTAGATGAATTATAAGTGTATTTATAATCAATATGTTTCTTACCTTTTTCTGAGCTTGCCGCAATACATTAAGAAATGTCCATCTTAGAGCGCTGCCTAAATTTTGGAACAGCCTTTGCATTGGGAGCACACCTACGATGCCTTAAAATGGTACCTATGTAGGCAGCTCACTAGGTTTTGGAACAGCAAATTTCAAATAATACCAAGCTATAGAATGTCAGATTTTGTTTTGTTTTGTTTATAAAAGAGTTTATTATGTTTCCAGAAGTGTTGGTTATTCATGTTTTTGAGGTGTTACAGACATAACATCAGAAATTAGCATAAATAATTCTGATTCAAAGTAAAGGCGAGCATCATCAAATCACTGCCAACCATGTTAAAATAAAATTATACATAATAAATTCTGAATCTATGTACTGATATATACTATTGTCTAATGTCTGCCAAACATGTTGAGTCATCCAAACATCATCTGCAGCTGAAACTGGACCTCTGATAGAAGTTTGGATTGAATGCACTTAGCTGCATAGAGAGCTATAGGATGCACCCTTGCTCCATATTTAGTGACCTCCAGTGTGCTGTCTGTCTGCACTGGTCTCAGAACAGTTTGAAATGCACCTTATTTTAATCCTAACTCCATATAAAGCCTCCGAAAGCAAACATTTTCAGCTTTTGGATGATCCCATTGTTTCTTAATGTGATAATGCACAGTGAATTTAGGATTTCTAAGGGAAATAGAGTCCTATTGTTCTCGTAAGTAGTCATTGTGTTTGATGGCGTGCCGTTTCGTAATAAATCAATCAAATATTTAAAATGGCATATCAGATGCAACTAGAACTCTAATGTTCAACATGATCACACGTGAAGTCGGCATGATGTTTCAGTACCCTAGGATCGGCGACCGTATGCCGACGTGTTGACATGCAGAATTCTTATCAGACATGTTTGCAGTGGTCTCAATGTGTTTACCTTTCCACCTGGTGCAATTGGCAATGCATTGCATCAGCTGCGTGGGAGACTATGGTTCAAACCCAGACAGTAACCATGTTTGAATAATTAATAACAAGCATTATTCTGAGGTTTTACTTTTTCCCTCTAACATTAATCTTTTATTTCACTTATGGTTAAGGTAAGGTTTGGGTTTGGGTTGGGGGATAGAATCTATAAATGTATGCTTTTCTCTTCATTGTATAATGTCCTGTAAAGCTGAAAACATCTTGTTTCACTACTAGCTTTTGGCGACCTTTCCTGGACATAAATGGAGCTCACACATGCCCATATGCCCTATAACACTGCTTTGGCCACTGGGGGCAGTGTTTCGAAATTTCAGTCAACGTATACTGATTTTGACAAAAAAAAGTTGGTCTATTCTTTCCGATATCACTGTGAGATTAGACAGCTAATGTTTTGACTCAAACAGATTTCAATGTAAAAACTAAATTAGGTTTCTTATCAGATGCAGTTTTGTTGCGTTTCTGCCAAAGACTAACTCCGCTGTGATCGGCGCCATATTATTTTGTCACATGACCCTTTACTGACACCATTGAGTCTTCTGAACTGAGATCAGTCGGTTTAAATGAATTTAAATTATGTGTTGCGTATAGCAAAGCAAAAATACAAAATCCATACTGGTGTACGTGTGGTCGCACGAGGTTAAACTAAACAAAACATACTTGTTTCAAAATTAAACATATTTGTGTGGACGTGGCCTTATTAATTCTTGTTGTTCTGAACCAGTGAAAAACAAAAGGAGACGTTAAGCAGTATGTTAGTCACTATCATTGCATCTTTTCCCATACAATAAAAGTGAATGGTGACTGAGGCTAACATTCTGCCTAACATCTCCTTTTGTGTTCCACAGAACAAAGAAAGTCACATGAGTTTGGAACAATATGAGGGTGAGTTTGACTGAATCTACATTTTTGAGTGAACTATCCCTTTTAAGCTGCAAAACGGGCATAAAGAGAGGGTGAAAATGGACAGATGTGTCGGGTACGCTCTCTGAACACTCTTCCTCATCCTTGCTGTTCTCTCAGTGGAGTTTATGCCCTCTGCAGTACTTTATGCATGTATTTATCCTCACAGTGTACACTGTCATTAAGAAGCCTGCCAATTAGACACATGCACACATGCATGTGTGCATGCACATGGATGAAGTCGCATAACATTTTCACCCGTGCTCATTCTCGCTCCTGTACTCCTTAAAAATACAAACGTGTGTGTGTGTGTGCGCACATCGGAGGAAGGGAATCAGATTTCTGCCTAAATCAAGTTTGTGCGAACACAATTTGGGTGGCACAGGAGTTGAAAGGCTGAGTATGCTGGGTGTGCATGTGTATTCAAGAGAGAGTTATTGCATTAGGTGCTGTAACTCTGTCTCTGCAGGGATTATGGGTACTCTGAGAGCCTCAGCTGTTTTGGGGGTTTAATATTGTTCTTTCACAGACAAGGTTCCTCTGCATTCAACAATGTTGCCCTGGAGGATTTGTCTGTTTTTTGTTTGTACTGTATGCTGTATAGGTGACTTTTAGGATATCAGCATATTACACGGTACCTTTATCGACATATAGACATTTGTGCCAATCTTTAAAGTCGTTTTTTATGTGGTTGGGGGTGTTGTTGCTCTTTGTGTTTTTTAGCCCGGTTTAAACCTGTCATTAACATCCAGCTCACGTGTTCTAATCACAAGTTGTCAGCTGAGATAGATTGCTGTTTGCTATTAGTATTTGCATGTGTCTTAAGTGTGTCTCCTGCAAGGTTATTATAGTTTTGATATTTAGTTTGTATTTCTATATTATTTTTTAATTTGCTTTTCAAATATAGTTTAGTCTTTTTTGGTGACTGATAGTTTTAGCTTAGATTTTTTGTAATTTTTTTTTTTAGTTTAGCTTTTATTTTAGTTGTGGATTTTTTGTAATTGTACTTTAGTTTAGGAGTTTCAGTTGTTTCAACTGTTAGTTTTTATTTTTAATTTCACTTAATGAAAATTATTTCTTTTATTATTTGTTATAGGTTTTTTTTTTTTTTTTTTTTTTCGTTTTTAACATCCTATGGTCTTTGGTCATTTTTGACCTGAATTACTTTTGCTGATTTAATAAAAATGGTTTCCTTTATCTGAGTGGTATCATAAGACTTGGTGACTTTTCCTCCACTTGCCATCTGAATATACAAAAAAAAAAAAAAAAAAAAAATTAAAAATGGGCATGATTTGATGTCTAAGTGGTTGTAAAAAAATTAAAACCTTTTGTCTTCGCAGTCAGAATTGACCGACCATTGAAAATGAATGGGAAAGACCATAACACAGAGCAATTTTGTTTTTTTAATCTGTCAAACACAATCAATAAATCAGCCGTAATGCAGAAAAAACACAGAAACTAAAACATCCAGAGTGCAAAACATACACACCCACTCACACACACACACACACACACACACACACACACACACACACACACACACACTGGTGAGACTATAACACAGAGCATTTGTTTATTTTTGTATTTCTCAAATAAAACAAATAAATCAGACACAATTCTAAACACAAACACTCAGAAATGAGGGGGTGAGACAAAGACACAGCCACAATGCAGAACATGCACACACGTACATGTGCGCACATACACATTGTTAGCTAAGTTTAAAACCCTCGCTTTATATTTGATTGCCAGGTGAGTTGGTGGTCCTGCACTGCTGTCCGGGATGCATCAGGGCCTACAGTATTATTGTTTACACTACAAATGCGATATGGTCACATGTGTTTCTGACCACCTCTGAATGTGGTTTTGAGTGATTGAATTACAAAACGTTTTGGTCCCCATTTACACCAGTATTTATTGCTGTTCACTCGTGATTGCATCACACGAGATGGATATTAATTTCAGGTGTAAACAGGGCCTTTGAACTGGGTGACAAGGGTTTCTCCTTTATTCCTAGTTTCACCTTTCTGTAACACCAGAAAACATTAGATCAGTCAGATGATAGTAATCCCAATGTGTCCAGTTATGATTCTGCTATTAGACGGCATATTTGTCTGCCTTTAATGTGCGACTAACAGATGTCTAGACTGTAGGAGGCACCAGCACATTTTTATTTATTCGAGTTGATTGTGTTTGCTTATTTTTCCAGACAAAGGCATTTCACACCAATTTCGAAGGATTAGAGACCAGAGATGGCCTTTTATAGAAACTGACGATGGTAGTGAGAGAGAGAACACAATATAGAGGGTCCATTATCAGTACTGTATCTGCCTGACAATGAGTCCATCAACGTAAAACATCAGCTTTGACAAAGCTAAATTACAGAGTCAGAGACAGCGCTCACTCACCCCCATATGTACATTGCTTTCAATTTTGTTGCTCGCCTAATTTACGGCTGATTTCAACAGGGCTTGGCCTGACCATATGGTCCTGCTGCTGTAAACTCTATTTCCCATTTAGGATTCATTCGCAGGACCACGGCATTTGTTAAGCGTGTATTGAAAAAGCGCCCTTTTATCTGTTCAACATAGATCTCTGTGTTATGTGTGATAAATGCGTGTGTCTTCATATAACCCCATAATTTAAAGGGTCGTTCACCTAAAAATGAAATCTCATGTCGTTTCAAATCAAAGTATAACTTTCTGACTTATGTGGAACACAGAAGGAGATTTTTTAGCAGAATGTTATTCACAGTCACATTCACATTCATAGCATTTTATTTATTTTTTTTCCATACAATGAAAGGAAATGGTGAATGAGGCGGTCATTCTACTAAACATCTAATTTTATGTTTCACGGAAGAAAGAAAGTCTTGTGGATTTGGAAAAACATGAGGGTGATTAAATTATGGCATTTATTATTGGGTGAATTATCGCTTTAAAGCAAAAATGAGACTTGTTTTTCAAATTGCTACAGCACTTATTCACATTCAAGAAAGTCACATTTAGTCATTTAGCAAACGCTTTTATCCAAAGCAACTTACAAACGAGGAACAAAACAAGCAATTTGTCATACAAAAGTCAACAATATCTTCAGTATAACACTGGCAAGTTCTCGAGAAAGAAAATATCATACCTCCAAAACTTATTTTTGTTTCAAAGCGATAGGTTTTACTAGGCCAAAAACTCTGCTATGTATGTGTAATCTGCATTCTGATAAGTACTAGCCCCCTCCCTTCTTATCCTATCAAAAATGAGAGGCCAATTTAGCAGATGCTATCGCCTCCCCTGCCTGAGTCCAACAAACCCAGTGAGGAGATGAGGCATTTTCTGGCTAAACTCTTGCTGAATCTTCCTTTCAGTGCTACAGCTGTCATGATTATTTACTGGACGCATGGGTTCAGTGTTTATGTTGTAATAAACACGGAACCCATACGTCCAGTAAATACTCGTTCCCGCAATGTAGCGGAACCACATTTAGCAATAGTCCCATTTTCAGCCAGAACCACTATTCCTGTTGTGGCCATTGCACAATAGCAAACACAACAGATTAGAATTGGGGATATTGATTTACCCTTAGTGAGCCAAATCTTTTAATTCTGTCCACCCAAAAAAAATATTTGTTTAGATTTGTTTACTGATTCATTCATTACACCAGTAGGTAGAGGCCAGTGAGTGTCTAAGTAAAATCAGTGAGTCACTGAACACTGTTTACATGCACACCAATACTCTAATAACTACCAAAAAATCAGCTTATTCATAAAATCTAACAATGCAAGAAAACTGTGTTAACATAAGATTTGAAATCATTGCTTTATTCTCTGCTTTTGACGTCAAATACTTAAATGGGTATACGCACAACATGCAATGTAAAATCGGGGTGATGGGCAAAAATCTACATGTGCCAATCGGTTTATGCTTAAACCGTTTATGACCTTACCCTGATAAAGACATGACCTTACATGTAAACGTGCTTATTGTATCATTCACTTAAATTCAAAAACATCAAAACCTCTCATCAAAACCTATTGTATGCCTTCAGAAGACTTACAATGTGATGCAGGAATGGCATAGACTGCTTTTATGGTACTTCTGGGTTCTTTTTTAAGCTTTAAAGTGAGGTACTATCCACAGCCATTGTACTGAAAACACAGACTGTGACATGCGTTAAAACTAGGGATGTGGATTTTGTAGTAATTTTGTAGTCGAGTACTCATACTTACAAAAAAGGAGTAATCGATTACTCGTAAATTAAAATGTAAGTCAAAAAATCTGTAAGTCTGAAATTTATATTCCGTTTTATTCACAAACTTTACCAAGAACGGTTTCAAAATAAGCTAACTTCAACAAACTGCTGTTTGTTTGAAATAAAATAAATAAATACAATTTAACAATATGCATTAAAAAAACAACAAACAAGAAAAGTGTAATAAACATTTGCACTCATCTGGAGCTTACATTGAAATCAATACTTGCAGCATTAAGGTAATGCACATATTTAAACTATAAGTCTACATAAAGGCTAACACATTTTTTATCATTTCACATGTTATTCAAAAAAAAAAAAAAAAGTATTCAAAGATGTTTTTTATAAATTGCACTTTGCCTCTGTTCAGAAATTTAACGGCCATACACACACACTGGTTTGATAAGATTCTGAGTTTCTTGTACCACTTCATGTTTTCTTTCCACCATAAAAGCAGATCCTTTTCAGTTGGTAGGCTTGACTCCTACAAGACTGAATACCAATAGAGTAGAATTCTATAAGAATCAAAATATTACAAGTTTTGCCACACTTGGCTGTGCTTGAAAGCTCACACACCAAAAGGCGCCATCATAGTTCCTTCTCTCAAGCAACACCTCGACAACACACATCCACATTGCCCAAAGTGCTCAACTGTAACTGCGAAATTTGAGATTCAGAGGGAAAGTACAGCATACTCAGCGTTGCTCACGGCATGCAAATGAGCAAAAGAAAATAATTTATCCATATTTGAGTAGTTTTTTTGTTTTGTTTTTATTTTATCCCCTTTTCTCCCCAATTTGGCATGTCTAAATCCCACTACTTACTAGGTCCTCGTGGTAGCACGGTTACTCACCTCAATCCGGGTGGCAGAGGACAAGTCTCAGTTGCCTCTGCTTCTGAGACAGTCAAGCCGCGCATCTTATCACGTGGCTCGTCGTGCATGACACTGCGGAGACTCACAGCACGTGGAGGCTCATGTTACTCTCCGTGATCCATGCACAACTTACCACACACCCCACTGAGAGCGAGAACCACTAATCGCGGCCACAAAGAGTTACCCCGTGTGACTCTACCCTCCCTAGCAACTGGGCCAATTTGATTGCTTCGGAGACCTGACTGGAGTCACTCAGCACATCCTAGATTTTAACTTGCAACTCCAGGGTTGGTAGTCAGCGCCAATACTCGCTGAGCTACCCAGGCGCCCCGAGTAGTGTTTTTAATAGTCGACTAGCCTGGTGCAGAACGAGTCCTCGATTATTTGATTACATGTGCACATCCATAATTAAAACATCTCCTTTTGTGTTTCACATAACAAATAAAGTTTGGAATGACATGACATCATTATTTGACAACATTTTCATTTTAGTGTGAATTATTTATTTAAAGCAGGAAAAAGCCATCGAAATGTAATGCTTTACAATAGATGGACTTTGTCACAGACCTAAAGTCTCTGATATATTTCAAAAGTGAGACTCTAAAGTTTAGTTTCATTTCCATCCAACAGTTGACCTGGTTGTTCCTCCACAGCTGGTCAATTAGCCCCCCTTGTGCCGCCAATGATGGACCCAGACAATCATCTTCCTGTTGGCTCGGCACAGCCCAGGCCACAGGCCAACTGACCAGCAGGTGACCGAAGGAACCACTGGGTCCTGGGAAAGATGAATAATTCTGCTAACACATCAGGACTGAAATCAGTGGGCTAATTGCAAAAGCAATTTGATATGGTTAACAAAGACTGGGCAGAGGACCGAGGACTGTCCTTCCAGGTCAGGGACTCTCCACTGAGCCAGGCAGAGAGATTTTCTGGGCCAGATGTTCAATTACAGTTGATGCCTTTGTTTCCAAACATTTAGGCTTGAGGTGACTCTCAAACCGCTCGTTGTGTTTGAGTTCAGCTAACACAAAGCTTTCACTGTCATCTGAGGTCACGTCTTTTCACATTGCTTGGTTTTCCATGACCTCTGACCTCTGAGTCATTTCACAGATAATGATCAGATTTTCTCACGTCTACTTTGATTTTTCATTAGCTTAAATATTTAACATTGTATTGCCAGTTTTGTGTTGACCTACTACCTTAAAGGGATAGTTCACACAATAATGAAAATTGACATCTTTTGCTCACACTCATGTTGTTCCGAACCCATATGACTTTCTGAAAGTAGACCTTAGTAATATAGTGTGTTTTTCTATGCATTGTCTGCGTTCTTTTGGTGCCATTTCTTTTTTTTTTTTTTTTTTTTACATTTGCACGATTACACCGCATGTCTTGATCTTTGCCCAGTTATAACTTTCTTTTTCATCATTTGACCATCATTTGATGAATTACTGCTGCCATAATCAACAGAAAATTTACACAAACATCTCTCTTTGATAAAATACTGTCTACTGCCTTCTTCCAATGGCCGTTAAGAGCGCAGTGTTAATTGTGTCATGCTAATTGTGCTTAGTTTTGTAAATATGTAATAATAATCTATAAAAATCCGAACTGACATAGAAATAAGGTGTGTATTGTGCTGAATAGAATAACAATAACTTCATTTAAAGTGGATTGTGGGTGGTTAGTTATTTCGATGCAGGTTTCTTCATTGAAATATGTGTGCAAATGTAGCTTAACTGTTTAGTGAATTGCTCATTTGTCTTTTTGAAAATACTCTACTGGGTTTAGCTGGGAACATAAATTTGAAGAGTATATATCACCCACTGTATATGGGTTTCTACATCCTCTGGCTTCCAGGTCAACAGATATGTACTTTGTGTAAACCATTTAGAAAATAATGAATTCTTAACTCAGTTATTTCTCAGAAGTGTCTCGCAAACAAGACAAAGGATGACCATGTTGGGGAATCCAGCCGGACTGTGTTTCTTGAGATTAAGGGGAACAGCAGCCTAGGGAATACACATTTAGATAAAATCATGGCATCTGTAGGCCATTATGCAATTTTTATGTTTTTCTTTTTTCTCTTGTAACTCCAGCCTTTCATAATACATTTTTTAATGACTGGTGCAGTGCACAGCATTCCGGCACCTTCGATTCCAAATATATATATAAAAAAATAATTGTCCAGTCTGTGACTTGTCAGAACCTGTTCCACTATCACTGTTTTTAAGCACACACAAGTTCCACATTGCTCCGCTACCCGCTTCAAGCAGTTCAGATAGTGGGAAGAAATGTGTGAACCCAACACACCCCCTCCACCACAAATTTGGGCACTTACATGTCCCAGGAGATGCTTTTTATTAGAACGAACAAATTTCAACAGATGTATTTATTTATTAATTTATTTATATGAAGGTCTCATTAAAACTGAATTGTAAATTTTAACCAGGCCTTAATCATTTATTGTTGGTACTTTTCATATGCCTGTATATGTAAATTTTTACTATTTTAGCCTTGTCCCAAACCCAGAATTCCAATAATATAGTATGAAAATACATTTTAAAAATACAAATTATTACATGTTTAAAACTTTGATAATCTAAACAAAAAGTGAAATAAACTAACCATTTTAATATTCATTGTGGGAAAATGATTTCTAACAATTTTTCAAAAGTTACGACTGTCCCACAGTCGTGGCGTCATTTCCACAAAACTAAACAATGTTGCCCCTACATTTTTCAAGTTAGTTTACTTGTTTACCAAGTAAAAAAAGTGTCACTTAAGAGCATGCTTGAAATGAAAAATAAGACCTTGAAAATCCAAGGCAAATATCACTTGTGAGCAGAAAATTTTTATTGGGCATCATTTCCAATCAAGCTGCAATTCTGTCATTTTCAACCAAGCTGCAATTTTGCCAAATTATGCAAAAGGTGTGAAAAGATTATTTAATTGTATGTATTCAGGATACATGAAATGTTAGTTGTAAAAATTAGCCTAAGTAAGACAAAGAAGTCTGCCATTTTATTTCTAAAATGTGAAAAATGTCTTTTCTATGACATTTCAACCACGTAATTCTATAAAACACAATACCGAATTTGTGATGTGCTGGACATTACACTGTGGTGGGAATTTGTATGACTTTAAAAAAAAAAAAAAAAAAAAAGAATAATCATCTCCTGTGTTGCATGTGTTTTTTTTTTTTTGTTTGTTTGTTTTTTTTTTACGAGACTTTACGTGCTAAAAGTGCAGAAACACCTTACTACGCAAAACCAGCAGAGAACCACTGAACTATATTTCGTCTTCATGGTCAGTAGGAGGTTTTGGAATTACGGGTACCATTATTCCTGCCTCCCTCTATATATACTGTACATTTATTTATAGAAAATCCACAAATTATATTGCAGTTCAGACCCATCGTTTGAGGCAGTCAGTGCCACATTTCTGGAAAAAGACCCTAAGCTCTTTGAGTGGATGAAGGAGCACCCTCAGGGTCCCAGTTCCCCCAAACTGGAAGAACCACACTCCAGTCGGTCTGGATTAGACACACGAGACGGGCCGAGGCAGAGAAACCATCTGAAAGGCATTAGCTCTAATCAGTGACTGGTTTTTCTGGGTTTCTTTAAAGTGAGGATGTACGTGGCACTCCACAAGCATTCAGAGAGGACTGTGGGTAGGCTAGCCGTGACGTGTTGGTCTTTGAATGCGTGGGGCGGCTTCAGACCACCAGTGGGAAAACATCCAGACTACAAGCACTGGTTTTAGGAGCTCAATCTGTGATTGATGGCTTGTCTGTTGTGTAGCGAAGCTGCAGCTCACAATTACGGCGGAGCGCGCTCACCACTGGAAAACTTGAGCAGTTTTAGCGTCATTAGCATTGGAGGATTAGCCTGAAGTGGCTTTTCGAATCAAAGGCAGTGGAAAACTGGAGCTTACATGAGTTTCTAGTTTTATTTTTGGTTTGCCTTGAACTTCAACAAGAAATAAGAGTTAGCAGAATTCTGCCTCATATTTATATATATATATATATATATATATATATATATATATATATATATATATATATATATATATATATATATATATACACACTGGCGGCCAAACGTTTGGAATCATTTACAGATTTTGCTGTTTCGGAAGGAAATTGGTGCTTTAATTCACCAAAGTGGCATTCAACTTATCACAAGTACAGACAGGATATTACTGATGTAAAAAACAGCACCATTACTATTTGAATAAAGTCATTTTTGATCAAATCTAGACAGGCCCCATTTCCAGCAGCCAACACTCCATCAACTAATCATGCTCAATAGCTAATTTGGTAATAGAAAATTACTTGTGCTTAAGATTGTCTTTGTGTTGGGGGCCTGGGTAGCTCAGTGGTAAAAGACGCTGGTTCGCTAGTTCAAATCCCAGGGTGTGCTAAGTGACTCCAGCCAGGTCTCCTAAGCAACCAAATTGGCCCGGTTGCTAGGGAGGGTAGAGTCACATGGGGTAACCTCCTCGTGGTCGCTATAATGGGGTTCGTTCTCGGTGGGGCGCGTGGTGAGTTGAGCATGGATGCTGCGGTGGATGGCATGAAGCCTCCACACATGCTATGTCTCCGTGGCAACGCACTCAACAAGCCACGTGATAAGATGCACAGGTTGGCGGTCTCAGACGCGGAGGTAGCTGGGATTCATCCTCCGCCACCCAGATTGAGGCGAATCACTACACAACCATGAGGATTTAAAAAAATTAATAAAATAAAATAAAACATTGTCTTTGTGTTTGTTTTTGAGTTGCCACAGTATGCAATAGACTGGCAAGTCTTAAGGTCAATATTAGGTCAAAAATGGCAAAAAAAGAAACAGCTTTCTCTAGAAACTCACCAGTCAATCATTGTTTTGAGGAATGAAGGCTATACAATTCTTGAAATTGCCAAAAAAACTGAAGATTTCATACAGAAGTGTACACTACTGGCAGAAAGAGATGTGGAGGCCAGATGTACTACTAAACAAGAGGATAAGTACATCAGAGTCTCTAGTTTGAGAAATAGATGCCTCACATGTCCTCAGCTGACAGCTTTATTGAATTCTACCCGCTCAACACCAGTTCCATGTACAACAGTAAAGAGAAGACTCAGGGGTGCAGGCCTTATGGGAAGAATTGCAAAGAAAAAGCTACTTTTGAAACAAAAAAAAAAACAAAACAAAAGGTTAGAGTGAGCAAAGAAACACAGACATTGGACAACAGATAATTGGAAAAGAGTGTTATGGATCTTAACCCCATTGAACTTTTGTGGGATCAGCTAGACGGTAAGGTGCGTGAAAATGCCCGACAAGACAGCCACATTTATTGCAAGTGCTACAGGAAGTCACCTGAGGATCTGGACAAACTGACAGCTAGAATGCCAAGGATCTGCAAATCTGTCATTGCTGCATGTGGAGGATTTTTTTATGAGAACTCTTTGAAGTAGTTTAAGAAGCTCTGAACATTTTTTTCAAATTGTAATAGTAATTTTTCACATTATTAATGTCCTGACTATACATTGTGATCAGCTGAATGCCACTTTGGTGAACAAAAGTTCCAATTTCTTTCCATAAGGGCAAAATCTGTACATTATTCCAAACTTTTAGCCGCCAGTGAATATGTATGTATGTATGTATGTATATATATATATATATATATATATATATATATATATATATATATATATATATATATATATACACTACCGTTCAAAAGTTTGCAGTCACTTGCCTGAAATGTTTCTCTTGATCTTAAAAATAATTGTGCCACCATATTCATTTATTTAATTACAAAACTAAAAAAAAAAAAAAATTAAATAAAATTTATGAAATGGATGACTTGGACCGAATAATTAAGAAAAACAGCCACTAAGTGCCCAGCATATACATGGGAACTCCTTCAATAATATATATATATATATATATATATATATATATATATATATATATATATATATATATATATATATATATATATATATTAAATGTGGAGAAGAGCCATTGAAGATGTCTAATTAATGTAATTTATTTACAACAGTGCTGACTGATAGCTGAGAGAGCTCTCTAAGCTTTGCCTTGTACCGTTGGGCTCTCTTTGAAGATGATACTTGTTGTCGGGTGAGCTAGCCTCTGGCAAAAGCTAATCTCATGAAGGCTTATAGAGTGGACATATATGTTTATGAGATATAATATTTTATGCAGCCAGTGTTTGATAAACAGACATAGTTCACAAGGAAAAAAGAACAGAGAGGTACAAACAAATTTCTCAGAGGCTGATTCAAATGGACTCAAATTGAGTTTCTGCTGTTAACCAAGGCCTTTCATTCTTCCAGCTCTTTAAATAATTCATCCATGACATATTAGTTTATATATATAGCCTACTTATATGCCTTTGTTTGTGTGTGTGTGTGTGTGGGCAGGTTTAAGTGGCTTATGAGGACATTTTTTTAGGTTACAAACTGGTAATTACAAGGGTATTATGCTATAAATTTGGTTTATGAGGACATTTGTAGTGTCCCCACAATTCAAATCACTTTAAAAAACACTAAACGATGTTATATTGAAAATGTAAAAATGCAGAACGTTTTTTGTGAGGGTTAGGTTTATGGGTAGGGTTAGGGTTAGGGGATAGAATCTATAGTTCATACAGTATAAAAATAATTATGTCTATGGAGAGTCCTCATAATGATAGTTGCACCAACATGTGAGTGTATGTGTGTGTGTGTGTGTGTGTGTGTGTGTGTGTGTGTGTGTGTGTGTGTGTGTGTGTGTGTGTGTGTGTGTGTGTGTGTGTGTGTGTGTTTGGAATATAGGCCTAATATTCTAGATTTGATTTATTAAAATAAATCTTGATTGCATGTCCAGGTATGTTACAATGATGAAAAAAACAAAAAAACAAAAAAACAAAAAACCAATAACATTCAGTTGTCATCATACTGTTCTTTTTGTCCTCTCTACCGTGAACAATATCTGTCAACAAAGACAAATATCTGTCAAAAATGGGAAAGAGTAGCATTACTTTGTTATAGGAATATGACATTGCATTTTTCATGCCATTTTTCAAAATTTTTCCTTAGGGATTTAATAAAGTACTTCATAAAATAGTTCAAATCTATGAACCAAACTAGCCAGCTCCGAGGTGGATCACAACATAACAAACTTTGATTTGAAGCAAAAAAGTATTTGAAAATCAGACAGAAAGACAAAGGTACAAGACTGTGCACTGTACTTACTGTCTTTTTTAACGATATTAACTACAATCCCATAAAGTATTGCGAATGACATGATTGTAATAAAACAGATGGAATCAATATAGAACAACTGACTTAAAGTTATCGATTATAGGTATAGAATCAATCAATTTAAAGTATAATGCAAAATATTCATATGTATACAAATATATACGTAAGTAGTTGGACAGTGTAGGAAGACTGACTTTATTGCGTCATTCACAGTGCGTCACAGGAGTTGCAAAGCTCTTTTTTTTTCTGCGCATTGCCTGCCGTGATCCTCTGATGATGGATTTTTCCCCTCAGGATCATGGGTAATGTAATTCGTCATCAGGAATTTTACAATTAAACACGGTTTTTGAAATGTAGACCAGTCTGGTGGCCAGCTAAGACCAACTAAGACCTTAGGATCTGAGATATATCTATAGTGATCAGACTATAACGGATGCTCTTTTGATTCAGGCCAATAAACATCCACCCATAACATCCTAGATACCACATAGCAATGCACTGGCAACCATCGACAAGACCCTAGCATCGCCTAGTGGCATTGAGTTTTGCACAGGCAAGCACCACTTACAGTTGTTTCTGTAGCTTTCCTGTAACCCTTAGCCCAGTTTTCATGCGGTTCAGTTCTCAGTGGTCTGTATCAGTGTCTGTGTTCATTGCTCAAGTCAGATGACTTCACTTCTCCAGAGTATTCTTTTATCAGCTTAGCCCAGCTGGGCCCAACTCACTTCAGTGGAGAAAACATCAGACTGTTGGAATAGAGGCTCACTGCTCTGTGTGTGGGTGAGACAGAAAGTTATTAAGGGAGAGAGAGAGAGCGTGTGCATGTTTTTTTCAAGTAGCCGAGAGGGGCTAAACTCTGTAGCATGTGGTGTTTCCAACACCTTTTAGCAATGACGTGCACAGAACCCTGCCTCTTTCGTTCATAAATCTAAAGGTGACCCTCACAAATGTAAAGGTGCCTTTAAGAGCTCTCAACAACTATTGGAGGGGTCGCTGCCGAGAAGTGGAGGAGTGGTTCCGTCCGTCAGGGGCCGGAGGACTCGCTGCCATCCGCCAGGGGAGGCATGAGCTGGCATCCGCCAGAGGGCAGAGGAGCGGTTGAGGACCAGCTGACAGCGCATCCGGGAGCCAGCGAGTAAGTTCTTCTCTCTCTCTTTTCTCGCGCTCTCTCTGTGTGTCTCCACTCGCCCTTTCCCTCTCCCCACGCCTCCCCTCGTCTCTCCCCCCAGGTTCATAGAAGGCGGGGTGGGCCACTGGCTAACAGAATGGCCAGAAGGGAAGCGTATTCCCCCCAGAGATGGGGGGGGGTTAGTTAGTCAGACCGGTGGCACCTTGGCATGAATCGGGTGGGGGAGGACTGTGACGAGGAGGAGGGCGTGGCCGCGCCATGATGGAGCATGGCCGGCGCTGAATCAGCTGATCAGCGAGATAAGGGGCAGCCAGAGACGAGAGAGAGAGAGAGATGTACGCGGCCGCATTGCATATGTGTCTGTTTGTCTTATGTTGTTTTAAGTTGAGTTTTACATTAAACGTTTTACATTTTCGTTTACTCTTCAGCCGGTTCCCGCCTCCTCCTTGCCTGTCCTTTACCTGTTACACGTACATTTCTGTATGTTTGGATAGATGCTGAAACATATTATATGGATGTATCAACAGCATCTGAAACAGCTTTAGAAAAATAAAATATCTATGAATCCTTTATATTATAAATATATTTGTATAGTTACAATTTTACCTATTGGAAAAGCTCAAAAACTGTTTTGAGCTAATGTCACGCTACTGAAAATTTTAGTTAAGTGAGTAGCATCACTACTTTATGTTAGTTCTACTCCTCAAAAGTGACACACAAAAAACACAGGCAGTTCAATGGACCAAAACATTGAGTTACAAACTTTTACAGTAAAGGCAAAGGTTGTTCAGTGATGCAAATGAAATATACATTCTCTCACACTTTTTTCTCTGTGTACCTCTTTTTTCTGTTTTATACTTTTATTGTATCATTTGCTGCACAGTTGGCCTGCAATGCAAGTTTAGGCAGCAGCCTATCTGTTGCGTGTGTTTCTTTGGAGAGAGAGATAGAGAGAGAGGGAGGGAGGGAGGGTTGGAGGGAGGGAGGAGGCTGTCTGCTCTCGTCCCCAGTCAACAAATTAATTAAAGAATGATTAAATCCTGAGGAGGAAACACTTATTAAAAAGGAGTTTCTTTTTTTTTTTTTTTTTTTGTTGAATCACAAAGTCAGATTAGCTCACAGCTCAGTGCATGTGGAACAGTTGAATATATCTGTATTTATTCAGGTTTTAAAGAAAGTACTGCATAGGGGCCTGGGTAGCTCAGTGAGTATTGACGCTGACTACCACCACTGGAGTCATGAGTTCGAAGCCAGGGTGTGCTGAGTGACTCCAGCCAGGTCTACTAAGCAACCAAATTGGCCCGGTTGCTAGGGAGGATAGAGTCACATGGGGTAACCTCATTGTGGCCGCGATTAAGTGGTGCTCGCTCTCAATGGGGCACGTGGTAAGTTGTGCATGGATCGCGGAGAGTAGCATGAGCCTCCACATGCTGTGAGTCTCCGCGATGTCATGCACAGCAAGCCACATGATAGGATGTGCAGATTGACGGTCTCAGAAGTGGAGACAACTGAGACATGTCCTCTGCCACCTGGATTGAGGTGAGTAAACTGCACCACCACGAGGACCTAGTAAGTAGTGGGAATTGGGCATTCCAAAATTGGGGCGAAAAGGGGTTAAAAAAAAAAAAAAAGGTACTGCATAACTTCTGTGAATTGTGTGACAACATGCCCCCGTTATTGGGAAAGAAAGTGTGACAACTTGCCTCAGTCTCTCCTTTTGTTTTAGTTCTGAGAACCGTTTAGTAAATCATCTCACAAGGGAGCGGGTTACATCGTAAAACCACAAAATATCACTTATGAACAAAGTTTTTAAACAAGTTTTCACACCAGCTTAGCTGTCAGCATGAGTCAGATTTGAATGTAATCCTGTAACATTTGTTTGAAACCCTCTTTATTAAATAAACCCAGCTTTCTGAGGCCAGGCCTGGACATTAGCATGTCTGCTTGCTAATCTGGCCTTTAAATTGTTACTGAATAGCCTAATGACACATCACAGAGGACTGTGGGGTACTGGAGGCTGTCGTGCATGCCGGCCCATGTTCTTCAAAGTGGCCCGCGCACTTGAAACTCTCTTTTGAAGTGGAAAGGAAGTCAAAAAAGGGATCAAATTCTGACAAAGAGGAGTAAGTGAATGTTAGAATAGGGTGGCACTGTGCCTCAGGGCATTGGCTGGCATCACGGGCTGTGTGGCATTTAGAATAAAGGGTTTTATGTGGATGATCAGGGGTCAGTGGAGGATACTTGGTCACACTTTTAATGGATTTATAATCTTACAAAATTTGCTTGGCGCAGCCTTAGTACGGCCAGTGAATTTTTAATGTAGTTCTAGTCCATTCTTATTTCCACTAAAATAGTAGAGTTGTCATTTTCTTTGTTGCTTTATTTGTATTTTAATGAACTGTGTACAGGGTTAATTTTTTTAATGCAATATGTATTATGTGGTTTAAGTACATGTGGATTTGTTTCAACCTCAGACAACTCGTCGCTCCAATCAGATTTCTCAACTCTAACACAGAGACAAGGTGTACAATTTTTATCAGTCCACCATGGAACAGCATTTTGTTTAAGAGTGCTTGGTGTAATGAGTGCTTGTGAGGAACATCTTACAAAATATTCCCAGGTTCTTGGCTTCAAATCTTTGAAAGGTTTCAGAGATTTGTTTGAGGCACCAAGTAAGAAGCAAACTACATAACCTAAAGCAGAAATGTATATTCCGCTTTGTTTTCGGTCTATGAAATAAATTTGGATAAAATCTACAGACATTTTTGAATTTGTCCATGCTAGTCTATTATTGTGGTATTATCTATTTTAGAAATATACATTATAGCAACACAGATTGTAGCTGATTGCTTTTACATGTCGATCAGATGGTCTCTTCCTGTCTAAGTGGGCGGTTCTTGGTTTAATAAGCAAAAATATGGACCAGATTTTAAGCCACTTGTCAAAAGTCTGGCAACATGAGGCTACATATGGATATGTGAATTTTAGACTAGCGTTTTGTTGTTTTAAAATGCGTGTGGCTATTCAAAGTTCTCTCAATTCATATTCTGAAATACCAAAAGCACAATATGCTTAAACGACTTCCTCCTACCCATGTTTAATACATCATTCTAAATTAGTTTTACACTTCAAAAATAAATCCCTAAGCTATGGAAGATATTACAATTGTGACAAAAAAAAAAAAAAAACATTTTTTTTTTTTTTTTAGACCAGCTGGGCCCCATTGTGTGCAGTATTGGCGAGCTCATGCTTATATACTCAATAAAGCTCAATGCAATTTAATGACAATAGGCTGTCCTTATTGGATGCCTGACCCTTCTGATTCTCTGAGGTTAGTGAAATAGCCCCGCACCCTACAGACAAACAGGTACACTCTCATATTTAAATTTATTGTCTTTTGCATTGGCCCAATGAATATTCATTTGTGACGGAAGCCCTTGTACCCCAAAGCAAGTGACCTGGTCTGGTCCCAGATGGCGTGAGACAAAGCATTGGGTTTTATCAGAGCTTGTTTGGACTCTCCAGGCATATTGTTTCATTATTCAGCACACTATATAAATATGAGCTTTTGTCATTCACTAAATCAAACCACATTCGTCTTTTTCTGCGTGCCTGCGAGCTGTTTACGATTGTCGTTTCATTTGTATTTGAATGTAGCACGTTGGTCTCCTTGCAATGACATTTAACTGGGCAGTGAGCGCTCAGAGATATGAACTTCTCTTGTGTAAGTACATATGAGAACAATAGGCATTTGTGGCATGTATTTAATCTTGCACAAAGGCAGTCCGGGATCCCAAAGCTCTGGCGTTAATTAAATGGCGAGTTTGTGCTAGTTGAAATGTAGTTGCATTGTTCTCTTCCCAAATCCCCAGTAGATATTGATGTCCATTGTGTCTCTAACTTTGATGTCCATTCAATACACACGTGTTTATGGGAGTTAGAACAATACACCATCCACAAGGAGAACATTTTCAATTATATGTAAGGCCCAAAAGTAACATGTGCAAAGTGTGAAATGCTGGTAAAAAATTACTTTTGCAGATAAATAAACTTTTATTGTGAATTGCATCATACTACATGGTTTAAATCGAATTGTAAGAATGATAATCTGACCCTCATTAAAAAGATGAAAGTGATGGCTGGTAAGAAATATTTCTGGGCAGTATATTTTCTCATTTCACCCACAATGTATGCTTATATGCCACTTATTGGTACTTCATTTGCACATATTCAAACAAGAGGTCACATTAATTTCCACAAACTCTGCCTTCAACCACTGCTCACTGTGTTTGGGTTTGTCTTAATCACTGTCGTTGGATGAGTCAGGTATTGTTGCTAGCCACATCTCACAGCAGGCCATTTAGTGAGATATCGTAGAGTGCTGTCGAATGAAACGAATGCTCCTACTCGGGCTTGTAAATAGGGCCCCATTGTCCCTCGTATAATGACTTCATTCAAGCGCCTTATGAAATCCATTTCCCTTCAGATCAATCTAGCTTAATGTCATCCATCTCGTTCTCCCGCTGTTGCGGCGCGAGCTATATTAATAACTCTATCGACTGCATTGATATCTATTGGCAGTCAGGCCATTGAAGAACAGAGGGATGGCTCTTTGCCTGCGAACACTGCCTGTTACTCTCATGGCTCTAAATTAAATGACATCTTATTAGAGCAGACCGACTCCGGATAACAGATTGTTGGAAGTCGTAAAAATGGAATTGTGATCAGCTGGGAAAGAGGGAAAGGCGGATTGCCTGTGTCATTGAGGCTGTTTACATGCACACCAATATACTCATTACTCTCTAAAATTAGCTTATTTAAAAAATGTACATGACATTTGAAATAATCACGTTATTCACTACTTTTCATGTCAAACTGTGAAGAGACATGCGCTCAACACATGCACACATTGAATGAGCCGATAAGAACACCGTGTTTACATGGCACACAAAATTACCGTAATGGGCAAAAATCTTCCTGTGTCGACTGGGTTATTCATAAGCCATTTATGGCCTTTATGGTGATAAAGGAACACAGTTTCTTGCGTTTACATGACCGCACGCGTTGTCGGCTTATTAAGCATAACTGGTGTAAGAACGTGCATGTAAACACGCTCATTGTTGCATCCCTCATTCCCCAGTGTTGTTTTGTGGTTTAGATTGGGGATTAAAGGGATAGATCACCCAAAAATGGAAGTTTTGTCATAATATACTCTCCCTCATGTCAGTTCAAACTTAATGATGTTCTCTCTTATGTGGAACACAAAATTAGAAGTTTAATAGAATGTCCAAACTGCTACTTTGCTTACAGTGAAAGTGGATGGTGTTCGGGGCTAGAGAAAAAGCACCATTAAATTAGTGCATCTATTCCAAGTATTCTAAAATCCATACAATAGCTTTGTGTAAATAACAGATCAAAATTGAAGGTGTTATTAAGTCAGGTCACCATTCACTACTATTGTAGCCTGGACATTCTGCTACAGTATATACCTTTCTTTTGTGCTGCAGGAGTGTGTGTGGTATTAAATGAATATTCCAGGTTCAAAACAAGTTAAGCTCAATCGACAGCATTTGTGGTAAAAATGTTGATTACCACAAACAATTATTTCGACTCGTCCCTCCTTTTCTTTAAAAAGGCAAAAATCAAGGTTGTAGTGTGGCACTTGCAATGGAAGTGAATGGTGGCCAATTTTTGGAGTTTAAAGGCAGAAATGTGAAGCTCATAATTTTACATAGGCACTTACCTGTACATTAATTCTTCTGTTAAAACTTGTGTATTATTTGAGCTGTAAAGTTGTTTATAGGATCATTTTTACAGTCATTTTAGGGTTTACAATGTTACTTCGTTATGGAAACAAAGTTGTAAAATTGGAAATACAGTTAATGGTTAGTAAATGATTTGATCACACTAAAATCATGCTAACATGCATTTTGTTTACATCTTTTGGCTATACTTTTGAAACAGTGAGTATTTTAAAATTTTTATTTTTTCCCCCAATTTGGAATGCCCAATTCTCACTACTTAGTAGGTCCTTGTGGTGGTGCGGTTACTCACCTCAATCCGGAGGACAAGTCTCAGTTTCCTCCGCTTCTAAGACAGTCAATCCGCACATCTTATCACGTGGCTCGCTGTGCATGACACCGCGGAGACTCCGCATGTGGAGGCTCATGCTATTCTCTGCAATCATGCACAATTTACCACATGCCCCACTGAGAGCGAGAACCACTAATCGCGACCACGAGGAGGTTACCTCAGCACACCCTGGATTCGAACTTGCGACTCCAGGGGTGGTAGTCAGTGTCAATACTCAGTGAGCTACCCAGGCCCCTTAACATTTACGGATTGGCCCCATTCACTTCCATTGTAAGTGCCTCAATGTTACCCAGATTTTTGCTTTTTTTAAACACCCAAACCAGTACAAATTTGACTTATCTACCTAGACTACCTAGATATGACTAGCTCCTACCAAGTGACAGATGAATTTACAGCAAAATGCAGTAGAGTTTGATCGGGCTAACAGTCTTTGATGTCAACAAAAAAATATTTTTCTCCTCCATAAAAGCTGATTAACCTATTTATTTTGCAATCCTAACGATGCAAATTATATGGTTAGTAGCATTTTATTGTGTGCATTTAGCATTGTCTTTTTGCTGCAATCCTTGACTCGTGACCTATTTTTGAGTCATGACCCACCAGTTGAGAACTAGTTGAGTTTTGGAATACAAAATGAATGAGGGACACTATTTCCTTTGTTTTCTGATTGGCTCACATCTGTTTCTTGATGTCTAAATCATAACATTATAGATGCTACATGTGACCTCTAATACTTACAATATGCAAAAATAATCTAATCATCTCTTTTCTTTCTCTTCTCTTTCTGCTACTGTGTGTAACACCATCCTGGCTCATTAAGGTAAGGCAAATTTTCTCAAATGTGAACATTGGTTTGTTCAGTTCCTGAATGCTTATGACACCATTACCGCAAACAAGCTCCCCTGTGCTGTCGGATTGTCTCAGTGCAGGGAGTAGCGTGTGATTCCTGCTCTATTTTGCCTTTTTGCCTCTATTTTTACTAAGGGTCAATTCTCCCTGCCCCCACATCTGCAGGAGGCTGCCGCTGATACTGAGGACTAATCTTTTGCTGGGGATATGTCTAAATGAACAGTTTGAGATGCAGGCCAATGCCTTGGCTGATAAATGAGAGCGTAATGATATTTGGGGCCCGCTCCGTTTTTTGTTAATGTGGCTAAGCAATGTGCCAGGGTCTGGGGTGATGACCTTATAGGCTCAGATTATTGCAGCTTTCATATAGAAACATTTGCGTGTGGACGGAACTGCATGCTGCGTTATTGCTATCTAATTAAGATTTATTGACTGGGCATATCTTGAGCTCAAGCATTGGCATACAACCAGTGAAATATTAAATATAATTTTCCATTTACTAAATAAATAATTTCTTCTTTAACAATATGGCCCTGTTAAACCAAGCACACAATACAAGAAGCTCATCACTCTTTGATGTTTTGTGTCGTGACTTGTCTGCAACAAAACACAGTGCATGCCTGTTGCCGGTGCTTTTTAGTGTGCTCATATGTGAGCGAGCTGCGACTATTTGCAAACACTACATAAGATTTTAAACTCTGCTTTCAAATTTGCTGTCCCTAATGATTCAAATCAATTGCAGAACATGCTGAAACTGGGCTATTATATAATATCTCTGTTCCAGTTTTTTATTGATGTATTTAAAAAATACATCAATAAATATATTTATCACTGTCAGAAAATGTCAGAGGCAGGACCCAAACACAGAGTTGAAAAATAAAGAGAATTTTTTTACTAAAAACAAGGGCAAAACACAAACCAAAACTCCCACAAGGGGGAAAAACAAACATAAACTACCCCGTAGGGGGAAAAGGTAATCCAGGACTGGGGCAGAAGGCAGCGGAGAACAGGACTGACTGGACCGGGTAGGAACCAGGTGGGGGAAACATGAACGACAGGGAAGACTGAAAACACAAGGCTGGAAACAAGACCGATTAACAAGACCAATGAACAGGACCGACTGGAATACACACAAGACTGGAAACAAGATCAACACAAGGAGACCAAAATAGGAAGATAAATCAAATGGGTTAACAGGGGACAGGTGAGGCAAATAAACTAATAATAATCAAATGAGGAGGCGGCGGGGTATGACATAAGACAGAGAGACACGTGGCGATACAGAAACAAAATGTGCTCTCACAAGACAACAAAACACCCAAATGTCATGAACGCACATCGCCAAGACAATGAGGCAATATACGCTCATGCCAACCAACAACAAGATGAGAGAATGCATAGCAACACCAAACAAAGCAATACCTCGCATTCTCACACTAAACGAAACCTGAGTGTACATCGCGAGGCAAACGGCACGCGATACATGCAACAGGCGACAAAAATAAGACAGGACACCTGTGCGAGAGTTCGGCCACACACACACACCCGACACCTTAGATTGAAGTGAACGAACCTCAGCACAACATGAAGACAGCTCATGACCCAGGCACGCAATGCAACATGAGCGTGACGTAAGGCACAATTAAATAAAAACAATTAAATAGCTTTTATTATTTGAGCTATTTGAAATGGTTTTGATTTATGAATCGTGGTAAAAACCATGAAAACACCTGACCAGGCCACCTTTTGCGTATTTTACTAACTCATTGGGCATTAAATGAGATTCTTGGAGGAAGACTATTTTAGACTGAAGCAGTTTTAGCCTAGTCATCACTTGCTTGGTTTTGGTAATGCTATGCAGCCCCCTGCAGTTCCAAGAAATAAATGTGAACTTAATGATCTCTGCCATATCTTTCTATTAACTGATACATTTCACTACACTTCATATTTTGAAAACAAAAAAACAAAACACCTCTATCTTGGGGAAACAAAAAAAGCCAATTTATAGACATTAAACAATTCAAACTTAAAAGAACGCTTAAGCTCCACAACTGGAATTGCCGAGAACTACCAGCAAAACAGATTCCTCCAACTTTTATAACTTCCACTGGCTAAACGGGTCTGTTTATATTAAACCAATAAAGGGAACCATTCGATGATTTTACCTCCTACCGGGCCCCGCTTAGTAATTTACCTAATTCCCCTTTGTTTAGGATTTATTGGGTATTTATTTGTTATCTAGATTGTCTTAGACTGAACAAAAGACTAAAATCGCATCACCAGCTTATATGTTCATTAGAAAGTCATCAGCTTCCGATGGGGTTTGAAAGACGTGAATTTGGCAGTTAATGGTCACCCAGAGACGAGCTGGAAAGCTTAATCTGTATGGTAGTCCCTTAGCTCGCAGCTTCCTCTTAATTTTGTCAAATTGCCTCCGTTGTTTGTTGACCTCAGCAGAAATGTCTGGAAAGAACATGACCAGATGGTTTTGGAACAGCACTTCTTTCTTGGCTCTGGCCGCATTCATTATGCTTAGGTGACATCTTCAACTATACTCTTTTATGTACGAGCTATGATCGAAAACTTCAATTGAAAGGGGGATAAAATTAAAAGGATTTACATACAAATTGTAGCGGAGCTAACTCGTGCGTCTCTTCAACAGGGCTCCAACAAATGACCCTTTTGAGCTGGTTCTTTATTGTAAATCAAAAACATACAGGGAACCAGTGTAAAACATGTACCGAACGAATGACTGTTACGAGCCAGTTCTTTTTTTAGTGAATCTGACTTTCATGTCCAGCTCAAAATGAACCAAGAACTGTTACAGTGCTATGTAATGTTTAAGACTCCTGAGACCTGACACTTAAATCAGGTGGTGCAGTTACTGACTGGTAGTTCACATGACAATGTACAGTTGAAAATAGGGCTACACATTAGTTTTATTGTATTAAAAATATTATTTTATAAATAAATAAATGAATAAATATAACATGATTGCACATTTTTGGTTTGCAATGTTTAATATATAGTTAAAGTAGGGCCAATTTATTGGATTGGATTTATGCCTCTAAAAAGTCTGTGTAAAGAATTGTATTAAATTGATCTCTGATTTGTTATATATATTTGCTCTGTTGAAATCTAAAATGTTCTCCTCATTTGGCAACTGAATGATGAGAGTAGTATATGCATTAAAAATTGCATTTCTTATTTCCAAATATTTCTTCCTCAAACGAATCAAACGATTTTGACGAAATCAGAACTGGAATTGTTAAATTCCTTATGCTTATCATCCCTGCACACGAGAGAAGATGAGGAACTGTGAGTTTGCAGCAAGCTTAAGTCACTTAGTGTGCACTTGGCATTTGAACACCCTTGGGTCTACTTCACACTTCCCTGCTGTCCCTCGTTTTGCTGAAAGCAGCAAAATTGGAGAACTCATTTTCCATTTAAGTCGTTATTAAATTTGTAACAGAGTCCTGACGATCTGTTGTGTTCTCATCCCATTAGCATTCCCTACCTTGTAAATTCCTCAGTGGCTCTTTGCGAATTGAAGGCATCAGTTATAATGTGGTCTGTGGCATGATAATAAATCCAAACGCAGCAGCCATGTAAATGGTTAGCTGTGTCCGCTTCTAATTCGTAGAAGAACTGTAATTTCCTTCCCTACGGAGAACGATAGTTTGTTTCTGTCAAACACTCAGTATGCAAATGCTGTTAAGAATTATAGCTGAGCCCACTGCATTTTGGTTTACGCTCTTAAACCAACACTAACTGTGCTGCGTCTCCTCACACAAGCTATAAATGAAGGAATGTATCTCATGTTATCTTTTACACAGCCATTATGATGAATGACTCTCTCCTGTTCGCTAATGTGACGTGAAATGAATGTGTTGCCCAGTTGCATTTTTCCATTCGTCCCTCCTCAAACTTGGCCAATGACTGCTTGGGACACTCCGTGCTGTGAATGCTCATAAAATCAGAGGACCCACCTGAAAAAAAACAAAACAATTAAAACCAGTCTGAGGTGGTTAGCTCGTCTTCCAGCCTGGTCAAGCCTGCCAAAGGATGGTTTAGAAGGGTTTTTGATGCTTGTCAGCTGGGCAGACTGAGAGAACAGCTGGCTGACCACCAGCTTGGCCTTCCTTTTAAAACGCTGGGTCTGCTTATTATGTTAGCCTTAAAGGAATGGTTACCATAATGACATGCTGACTAGTGTGATAAATTGAACTGGAAAGAGGTCATGGATGCTCTGGCCAGTGGAGTTCCCATGATGACTTGTTTAAAACCTGTATGTTCTTCAGGAGGGGCTAAAAGGAGATATAGAGGGACCCAGTACATCACAGAATTTCACATACTCAAGGGTCTTCCATCTGAACCAAGTATTGCTGCTTGGGTTGTGTTGGCTTCACTGTGCAAAGCTGTGGGTCAGGACTTTCCTTGTTCTGCAAACCTCTGCCCTGATTCAGAGCAGTTTCAGAATCAAAGATAATGGGCCATACTTCTTCAGTGACAATGTGCTGTTACCTTCCTCCCAGTCACTTTTAGATCAGTGATTCTAAGCTGATGGGTTACGACCTGAAAATGGGCCATAGTACGTTCTGATGGAGTCAAAAAACAATGCTAAATGCAAATAATAAAATACAACTTACCACTTAATTGTGCATTGGTAGGATAGCAAATGAAATAGGCTTATCAAGTTTTAAAAGCAAGGAGGAAAAGCTTCACATATCTTTTGTTGCTGATGTCAAAGGCCGTGTGTCCAATCAAACTCCTTTTAGCGCAAATTCATCTGTCACTTGGTAAAAGCTCGCTAAATTAGTCAGATGCCAACATGGACAGGCTGCATGACCTGCCCTCATCCTAGAAAATCATGAACAAAACAGTGCAAGTTAAAGAATATATAACCAAGATTCATTAAATACAAGTTAACTTGTAACAAGGATAAACATGGTCTGTGTCGACTAAATTTAAGTTTTGTATTCAATTAAATTTGGAAACCAAAATTGTATGTCTATAGCCACGTCCATTTTTAGTTTCCTAAGGTCATTGTTTTCCAAAGTTTGTGGTTATGCAGAGTGCTTTTAAAAGTATTTTCCATTGTGGATGAGAGGAATAAACGTGGTAAAATCAATGTGTTTAAAAACAATAAATAAATAAATGAATTGTGTGGATATGGCACTATGTCATGGTAATAATTTTGCATATTATTAGGCTTATGTAGTTCATGGTAATATAAATAAATTCCAATATTTGATTTTAAGGACATTTATGTTTACTATTGTACAATAAACCATTTTAGTACTGTTTTGGGTCACGACTTGTCTAATGTAAAATGTTGTTCTTGAAGCAAAACCAGTTTCTGATTCCACTTTGGGAAATTATTTCTAGAGGCTAGAGTATTGCTATAAGATATTCTTGTCATCATCTACCTGGAAATTGTATCTAGCATCCGACATCACTGAAATTTGTACTACATTTGTGAAGTTATTTTAAGGTCACTAAATATTCCATTAAGGCAACAGGCTAGATCAACCTGACATCCATGAAATTTCAATATTCTGTAGATGTCATTTCCTCCCAACTGCCTTGCATACAACTCTGTAAATTGCCTGTTTTGTTTGATCTAAATAGTGAGAGGCCGATTACACTATCCGCTGTGCAAGCAGCATGCTGGGTTTGTAGTGAAATAAGTACTTTAGATAATGACGGTAGTCAGGCAGCCTCTCGCTGGGCGTGCATGCTACAGTGCTAGCCTTGCTAATCTGATCACCTGCATCAGACTCATCTCAGGTCACGCGCACATATTCATGGCTGGCACACCACATCACAACAAACCACCTCTCGCTGTGTAATTACTGTCTGTCTTCTACTTTGTTTTGCCTCAGCCATGCTAATCCAAGCGTTCACGCTGTTTCACATTACACATTGGAATAAAAAGTCGTATTTTGTTTCCCTGGAAAAGCTTGATTGTGTTTCCGCAAACAGGTGATTTGAGACGTTGGTAGCAGAAATATTCTCAAATTGCTGTGCTATAATAGTGAGACGCTTATCCAAAAGACCTACATGTTCATTTGGGTTTTAATATTTTTGTGATTTTCTTTATAGTATATTTGAAGGTGTCATGGCTTCCCGATAAAAATTCTTTATATTACTGAAAATACAGTCAATGTGAAGTAAACTTTTTTGGCGACACCACTTATTTTCTTTTGGTTCCTATACCAAGTACTAAAGGCCAATATTGCAGATATCGATATCAATACCAATAACTCTTTTAAATGGATTTAACATTACTGTTTATTGAGAAGCCAATGTATATATATATATATTGTCTAAATTTTGTATAAGTCTAAACCGCAAATTATCAGACATCTGTTCTTGTTTATCATTTATTAATAACAACATGACATTTTCAATCTTTTAACAGATTTTAATTAAAATAAATCTATAACAAATGAGCATTGTCACTGAGCACTGTCTGCAATTTGCATCTTTCAGCATTTCTGCGGATTAAGATGAGTGGAAGGAGAAATGCATTCATGCACAACTATTTGCTTACATACAGTAGTTAATTCTTTATCACTCGCCTAAACAGTTCTCTCTCGTGTGGCATTGGATTTGTTCTAGTAAATTTGTTTGTTTGAACACTTTGTGTAAATTAATTGATAAAAACATTGATTCTCTGATTAAAACCAGTGCAGTATTTTTAGGTCTTCATTATTTTATAACAAACTATTTACTTAATTGCTGCAGTTCCTAACTATGTTTTTGACTTGGTGTATAGTTGTTGTTTTGTTTTTGTTTTTTTGTTTTTTTTTTTGTAAATGTATCTGTTCAAATTTGATGTTGTCACCCTAACTGAGTTTAAGTCATTGAAAACATTTTTTTTTTTTTTGTTTCTGCCAGAAAAGAATATACAGTACTGTGAAAAGTTTTAGGCACTTAAGATGTTTCACAAAATCATATGTGTTAAGATGGTTATTTATACCTACATCTTTAGATATGTCAACAGTAAATTAAGTATGTTGACTCCCAAACATTACTTTTGCAAATAGAATAGAATAGATGTACAGGGAGCCCTCTAACAGCATTGCTCCCACAGAATCCTCTACTGAACATCGAGTCAGTCCAGGATAACATGAAGAGACAGAAGCAATTGAGACAGCCGAAATAGATGGAAGAACTGTGGCGAATTCTCCAAGAAGCTTTGAACATCCTATCTGCCAGTAACCAAGAAAAACTGTATCCAGGTGAACCTAGGAGAATTGATGCTGTTTGGAGGCAAAGGTGGTCACACCAAATATTGATTTAGTTTTTTTATATGTTTACTGGACTTTGTATGACATTAATAGATAAATGAAAACTATGAAGAAATCCTCATTATGCAACATATTTTTACAAGTTCCAGGATTAGCTTTTGTGGAATAGAAGGGTCCCCATCTCACAGAAGACTGGGACTGAATGGAAAACAGGAATGCGGTAGAGCTTAGCTTGAAGCATCTGGCTGGTTTAATGAAAGCCTCCTGTGATACATGCTTTATGCTCTTCATAACGACAACCTTGGGTGTCATTAAAGTAAAAGAGAGGGAGGGGACCATCCAAGACCATTGAAATGCAGTGAAATGCAGAACTGCAGACTTTAATGATAGCATGGGCTGCTTTTGCAGATGTAGTGATCATGGTGGCTCTGGCTCGAAAACAGGAATATCATGTACCTATATTTTTTGAGTGGGGGCACCAGTGTCATTCCTGGCTCACCTGATGCCCTCAGTAGCCGCGTTTCCACTAATGGGCCAAATTAGGGCATGCTAGTGCGTGCCAGGGCCAATTGCGTTCCCACTGTCACTTCCGGGGCTTCATCATGCCTGCTCGGGGCCAACGGACAATGGCCTTTGGCCTGCTGATTACCCTTGGGCCAAACAAGGCTAACTTGGGAGTGAAGTGGTGTCAATGTCAAACTTGGCAGGTTGTGTGTACAGTGGTACAGGCTCGGGAAAATTTTTTAAATTGCGATACCCAAAGAAAGAACTTTCCATGGTTCGAGATCATGGATGGTGTGCTGGGACATCGTCCCACTGGTAGTGGAGAGACCACTTGGGACACCATGGCAGTTACAGTCGGTGAGTTATCAATGCTAACTTATCTTGCTAGCTAGCTTACTGTATGTTTGCAGCTGATATAAACTCGATATTCCAGATAACTATATAATATGATACCACAGCTTGAGCTTCCCTCTTGTTTGTAAAATGGGCAGATTGTGTGACGTTGGCACCAGGGCTGTGTGTTAAAAGTGTGTTTTAGTGCAACACTGGGGGTCTATGGGCCCGATGATGGGATGGTCTCGCAGCTCGAGGTCCGAGGCTATTGGCCCCGGCTGGTTAGTTGATAGTCCTGGCTCGCACTGGCCCGATAGTGGAAAAGCGGCTAGTTGAGACATGACCAAAAAGGGAGAGAAAAAAAATACTCTTTAAGAAGTTAGTAGTTCTTTATTGAAGGATAAGATGGGTTTGTCTTGTGGTACAGTTTTTGATTACCACAAAAGGGAACAAGGGTTCAAATGCCGACCTAGCATCATTGTATGGACAAGAGCAGCTTTGACATTTTGAATATTACTTTTTTTTTTTGTCTTTCACAGGGAAATTGCTGACTTTCAGTGGTATTGGCATTTTGGAACCCTCTCATATCTGCTAATGTATAGTATAATAGCCCCAAAACATATTTGGCCACACTTAAAAATGTATGAATGTCTTTGCATTATATTGCAAAATACCAAACCAATTGACAGAAAGAAATATAGCACAAACACACTTTTTAAGCAAAACATTTCCATTTTTTTTTTTTTCTTGGTTTTGAACGATGAAACAAAATATATATTGTTCAAAGACAATATATGAACACGTTTTGGTTGTCAAACCCAGTGTAACATGTCTATAGTTAATGTGATGAGCTCCACCTGTGCAGGTTTTCTACTAGTATAACTGACATCATACACTAAAAATGACCTTGACACCAAAAATGGCTCAGAAAAGTTAGTTCTGAGAAAAGCTCTAGCATTATTTGTTTGCAGATGCAACTTGGTTTTAATATTTGTATATTAAAAAAAAAAAAAAGCTTCCTGTTCTGGTTGGGTCATTTTTTAACCATTTAAGAGTTAAAAACAGAGAAAAACTAATCTCAGTCTTGTATTTTGTCAAAATGCCTCAGGATTGTCTACAACTATGAATAAATGAATAATAATAATAATAAAAAGAGTTTGACGTTTTTATGATACTTGTTTATGTTTATGCATTGCCAGGGTGTTTTGGGGGGTCACTAGGGCATGAGGTGTTACCAGGTGGCTGTAAGATGGTTGCTTTCGGGCCCAAGTCAAAAGTTATCCCCAAGTTTCTATGACATCCTGATCCCTAGATATGTATCGGCATTCTTCCACCAGGCAGACTTAAATATTATATAAATAAAAATGTCTTTGAATAAAAAAAAAATAAAAAAAATAAAAAACATGATTCTGCATTTGTTTCAAACAGATACAATTTGCAAGTATTCTAATATGTATTAAATAAAACAAAGGTTTACTTTATATAAGGGATGTCCTGATACCATTTTTATTTTGTTTTATTTATTTTTTTTGAGGACAAGTATACCTATATTTACTTTTCGGTATTCATCGATACTGATACCCTTTTTTTTTTTTTTTTTTAATTCCATATCAACAGTTTATTTCAATTTATTCATCAAAATGGTGCCTAAATAAATTATATATATATATATTAAAACTTGAATCAAATGAAAACAGAACAATTTTTTTTCAACATAATATTGTACTATTTTTATCAAATAAAGTGATTTGACCTTATTGACCAAGTGATTAGCGAGAAGGGCTGGTAAAATCACTCTTGACCCCATTCACCCAACACACTTCCTCTTCGAACTGTTGCCCTCTGGCCGGTGCTACAAAGCACTGAGCAACAGAACAGCCAGGCACAGGAATAGTTTTTTCCCTCAGGCCATTCACCTCATGAACAGTTAAAACTGCCCCCAAATACTTTCCTTTGGTCAATACAACCATGTGCAATATTCAATCCATCCATTCCTACTTATATCCATATTGCATTTATATTCTTTAACATATCCTACCTCTTCTTAAATACATTACATTACCTGCATATAACTGTATATCTGTATATAAAATCTACTAACAACATTATTGCGCCTTTTTTATGTTGCTATATGTATATATGTTTAAATGTATATGTTTGTGTGTATGTATATACATTGCATTCTCTTGAACTGGAAGCTTCTGTCACCATGATAAATTCCTTGTGTGTACGCATACTTGGCAATAAAGCTCATGCTGATTCTGATTTTATACAGAACCTCACAACACAATCCAAAATACAACAGTGGAGTTATTTTTGTCAAATATAGCGCTACATAACAGAGCATCACATATGTGCGTTGTTGCTTAAGTATAGTACAATTACTATTGATTTATTATTAGTATTATTATTATTATTATTAGTAGTAGTAGTAGTAGTAGTATTACATAACTATATAGTAGTGATATATTTCTGTCATACTTTTTTCCATTTAAATTGAGCTTTTATTTTGGTGGAAGCTTTTATTTTGGAGTGAAGTCCTTCACCTCCAGAAAAGCATGTCGCTACGTGACCCAATGTGATTATTAAACCACAAAAGTTTTTAAAAAAAAGCTGTTTAATTAAATAAACATGTAGTCTGTATTGCCTCATGCTACGAAGTGAATTAGTGCTCTGCTCACTGTCATCTGCTACAAACAGAGTGCGTAATGCTCATGATGGTGTTTTCCGTAAAAGGTATGAGCAACACAGGCTCCACACATTCTCTTTGAAGTGCACAGCACATGCAAACTATATATTTATCTCATTAAATCACCCAGGACATTACGAAATTTTAATTCTGTGCACTGAATGTTTAAGGAATGACATTTGTATGTCAGATAGTATCTGTTTTTGGTATCGATAAAATTTTACTGGCATGACTACATGTACATGAGCGCGGTATCGGACCTTATTCCAGTATCATTATTGGCTCCTCTCTACTTTATATCTACTGTAAAATAATAGTACCACGACTGACATATAGGTGGTACTATTTTCAAATTAAATGTTATTTTAAAAAGCTTGTGATTAGTGTAAAAAAACAAGCCTGTGGCAATGTTCATGTTTAAAATAAAAAGGCCAATACCGGGACATTTTTTACATGAACAAACTGTTTGTTTGAAATGTTCTAAAAAAAAAAAAAATATATATATATATATATATATATATATATATATATATATATATATATATATATATATATATATATATATATATAATAAAAAAAAAAAAATAAATAAAAAAAACAGAATAAGTGTGTTAAGTGTATCTCAAGTCTCCAACGTTGTTCAAATTGCTTTTAGGGCCACTGTATCAGACTGTATAATGAATCTTACTGCCTGCTCTGTACATTTTCTTGCCTATTTTCCATCCAAGAATTTGAAATCCTACAAAAGCTAGCTACATTCACCTCGAGTCATGGTAAGCAGGAAGAGGAATGTGGCTCTTTTAACAGCACACAGTGACCTGTGCCTAGTTAGTGTCAGGAAGACTTACAGCCTCAGAATTCTCTCTATGTCTCTGTTTCCTGCCGTTTTATGGCTGTGTGCTGGACTGCGGGGTCGAGCGATATGCCATTGCTCAGACCAGCTGACATTCTCATCAAAGAGCAATTTGCAGTAGATTTTGTGGAAGTCTATTCTACCAAACCTGCAAAAAAAAAAAAAAAAAAAAAAAAAAAAAACACCACTGGTGATCATTTTTCACACAGCTTATATTTGTGTTAGATTGTTATAGCCAGTGAGTTACTTCACGGTAGAAAGACATTATTGTAAGCCATATATGAGAATAAGATGTGTTATGCATTTTAATGCTTCGGAAATATACCACTGTTGTTGTTGTATGATTGGTTCTTGTCTTGCTCAAGGAGCTGTGTATTGTCGAATTGTTTTGAATGAAAAATAAAGGTGTAGCCTAATTTCTAGGGAATTACAAAAATAACCATTGTTTCCAAACATGCAGAAGCCCACAAAGGCCACAATTTATTGTTAGTTTTCTAATGGGTTTCCACAGTCATGGACAATCTGGAAATATCAAATTTTCAGGAATTTTTAAATTGTGTTGTCTATTTCTGGAAAAGTCATGGAAATTAAATGAATATTCCAGGTTCAATACAGGTTAAGCTCAATCGACAGCATTTTTGGCATTATGTTGATTACAAAAAAATAAAAATAAAAATAACAATAATAATAATAATAAAATAAATAAAAACAAATAATAATAATTTCAACTGTTCCACCCTTTAAATATATATATATATATATATATATATATAATAAATTCTGGGTTACTGAAAGGCACTTACAATCGAAGTGAATGGGGCCAATCTGTAAATATTAAAATACTCATTATTTAAAAAATATAGCCACAAGATGTAAATAATATACGTGTTAATATGACTTTAGTGTGATAAAATTGCTAACTATCCTTTTCTGTGCAAGTTATATCCAACTTAACTTTGGTGACATGATGTAACACGGTAAGCACTCTAACCCCACAAAATTGATGATTTAAAAACTTGACGATTTAAAAAAAAAAAGAGAAAAAAAAGACAAGTTATAACAGAAGAATTCATGTAATGCTTTTTAAAAATTATAATCTTTACATTTCTGCCTTTAAACCCTCCAAAAATTGGCCCCATTGACTTCCACTGTAAGTGCCTCATTGTAACCTCAATTTTTGCTTTTTTTAAAGAAAAGGACAGACGAAACAAAATAAATTTTGTGGTAATCAACATTATGCCACTAATGCTGTTGACTGAGCTTAACTCGCATTGAACCCTGAATATTATTTTAATAAACATGTAAAAGTCAAGGAAATGTCTTACTATATGAATATGGATTTGTTCTAGTTATGGTCTGCTCTAAATTATTTAATCAGTTATATATATATATATATATATATAATTTATATATATCTTTTCAGATAGTCTTTTCAATGAATCGTTCAACTTGTTCACCAATCGGTCTGGATCATTTATTAGTAAACCGCTAATGGAGTTTTAAAAATCCTTATCCAGTGATCAAAAATGACTGGAAAGTTTATGAAAAAGGCTTGGAAATGTATTGGTCAAAAAGTGCTGTTTTGATTTTATGGCCTTTGTGTCATTATTTTTGCTATTCCGTTAGGTGGTGTTGGTGATAAAGCAATATTTAAAACAGACTCGCAGTTATGATAATGTTATGCTATGCAATCTAAAATTGTCAAGTTTATATGCTTGTGTTTTATATAGTGTGAATTTAATCAATCAGCTACCAGATCAGCTGTATTTTGTTACTATTTACAGTACAAGGGGAATTTTTTTCTTTGTTTTTAATTGACAAAGAATGTTTCTCCTGCCCTTTCAGCCTCAGTTGGCCTTGGGAAGTGGATTTGGGGTGAGTTTTTTTTAGAATGGATTGAGACAGCTCAACAGAGCCCGAGTGGGTGTTAAAAGCAAAACTAATAGCAAAGACAGACAGGATAATTAATTAATTATAATTATTTATCACACATTTGCAGTGAAATTCTTTTTTTCACATATCCCAGCTAAACTGGGGTCAGAGATGATACAGCACCCCTGGAGCAGATAGGGTCAAGGGCCTTGCTCAAGGGCCCAACAGTGGCATCTTGGTGGTGTTGGGGCTTGAACCCCTGACCTTCTGATCAGTAACCCAGAGCCTTAACTGCTGAGCCACCACTGCCCCACTGGATTTGACCAGTGCCATGTGCAAGACCACAGACTATTTGTATTTCTGCCTTTTACACGCACAAACTGGCACACAAACACACTTACACACACACACTGACCCGACATGGACCGTACCATCTTCAACACTCATGAAATAATGCGCTACTAAAACACGTGCAATCCAGTAAATATGGTCAAACACACACACCCAGACAGGTATTAATACCCAGACAGCAGCAGCCATAATTTACTTTAGGCTTATAGTCTCTCCATCTCAGGACCCCAAATTCCTTTTCTGTTATTTGAAATTCCATCTTGGGTGGCAGAGGCCCTGGCGCTCGGCTTATAATACAGTTTATTAAAAAAGCCACCGCGTTTGGTCTTTGGGAGGAAAGCAGGGGTCACACAGGGACTGTAACCCCTGTCATCTATAATTCATTGCAAGAATATGCTCTTCTTACCCAGATTAAAATTTAATAACTCCTGACACAGCCTTGGGTAAATACTCTTTTTGTGTCTGCGTGTGTGTTAGGTGGTAGTGAAAACTCGGAAGTTGCAGGATCATCTAAGCCCGGCTAAAGCCAACAGAAGCTTGGAATCAGCAGGCCAGGTCTACTTACTGCTGAAATGTGTTTCCGGCCAGATAAGGCCCCGGCATGAATGGAAGCAGCGAGAAATGTGCGTGACATAGATTAGATGAGCAAAAATTTAATACTTCTGGAATGGAGGCAGGGGGACCTTTCGCAGGAAGTTTGTGCCTACGTTTGTGGGAAACCTTATTGAGTCTGAGAGGTGGATGAGAATTTTTGACTTGTCTTGTGTCTTATTCCTTCTTTCTTATTAGTGTACTGGTAGAGTATGGTGCTTGCAATTTCAAGGTCATGGTTTAAATTCCCAGTGAACACTTATATTGCTAAAATGTTTACCTTGATTGCACCGTAAGTCACTTTGGATAAAAGCTTCTGACAAATGCATAAATGTAAATTAGTGTTGTTTGGTTAGGCGAGCATTAATTTTACTGTTTCTCATACTTGGGGTTGGTGATTTGAACCAGTAAAACCAGTGATCACCAGTTCATGTCAGTTCTTAAACACTTACTGTTCAGCCTGTTCCTAACACAATTCTATATTATGACATTAAAACACTTTTACAATCATGCTTTTCATCTCACACTGGCTTTTATGACACTATCAGCTAGGTTTAGGTTTAAGGTTTAGGGTAGGGAAGGGAAGGGAAGTAGGTTTTGTTTATTATAAACTTGACAGAGCATTAACCATAAAAACATTATCTTTTTGGGCTTTTAGCTACATAGTGGACATTTCACGTTAGAACTGCCACAATACATGTAAGGAACAGCATAATATCACCACAGTCACATCATTTTCATGAGATCAGGCTGACCGTTTGTGGTACAGACAAGAATGATACCTTAAATCGAACAGCTTGTTGAGGAGATGTGTGCTACAGTATTACATTTCTAAGCAATCAAACTGATGATTTTCACCTGGTGGACCATAACACAGACGAAAAAATCCCAAAGACTTGCATTAAAGGAGGGACCTGAGGCATGTCTAGGGGCCAAAATATCACAGAGATTGGGCGGGGTTTTCTGGACCTTGGCCAGTAAGCAACCAGCCAGAATGCCTTAGAAACCAAACATCAATATCCTAGCAACCATATACAGTAGGTACCAGACCAAAATGACCCTTAGCACTGTGTGTATTGGTGCAGTAAAATTGTAAATTAAATTCATAGTTGATTGTTTGCAAAATCACTTTTTTGCACCTTTAATTGTGACGAAAGTGAGTTGTTACTATTATTAATAATGTTAAAGCTGAAGTGTGTAATTTATGCACCACTAGTGCCAGTGAACGGAATTTCAAAAATAACTTTTTTTCTTTTTTTTTTTCAAACAGTTTTCCAAAGACACTCCCCGTCTGCTGTTGATCGAACAAACAGATAGCCCCACACCAAACTCACACCATTAGTCAAGTCAATGTTGTTGGGTAGCATTGGCATAGTATAATTGAAAAAATAAAATAAAATGCTAGAATATCTGCCTTTTTCAATAAATGGAAACCATTGCTTCATAGGTATTGGTTAATTGTAACACTTTCCTGAAAATCCAAATGAAAATACCAAGTGAATGATCATGATTTCTTTTTTAGCCTTTATTCACATGTTTCAGTTTACCCGACGAGTTAGTAGTTGTGGGACTAACATTGTCTGATTCATTTGAAATCCACTCATAGCATAACAAAATGTTAACATATTTATTTTTTGACACCCTGGCAACTACCCACAATACCCTAGCAAGGCTAGCAAGTTTTGTAGAGGCAGCACCACTCACATTTTCTTCCAAATGTGTAAAAAACAAATTTCATCTTCATGTGAGAGAAGCTTCTTTTTGTCACTGATAGCACACGCACAACACCCAGATGTCTTTTCGATGTGTGTTTACATCTGGAAGATGTATTTTTATCATTGTTGCTCATCTGCAATGCTGTACATGTATAAGACGTTTCCTCTCAGATGTCAAAATGACATTTAGCGGATGTCTTTGAGACATTTTTGGTTTTGAATGCATGTAAATTGCTCTAAGATGTTTATCAGATGTTATTTAGAATGTGATGCTTTCCAGATCTCGGAGATGTACGTGTGCTATCTGAGTGTGTTTTTGTTTGAGTTAGTGTTTTTACACTTGGGTCCTCTTTAAAAGAATCAAACTCAGACCCCTTTAAGTGGACCAAAAAGTGAACCGAGTGAAACAGGACCCAGTTCTTTTTGCATTCACACTATTTGTGACCTTGAAAGTGGGCTAAGATCTCTTTTTGGTCCACTTGACCCGTTACGGGGTCTCAGCCCATTTTGCATTCACACTGTGATGTTTTTGTGGAACCCAGACAAAACTGATGATTATTATTATTTTGGCTATATTAAATGTTGAGTACAACTAGCTCTACATATTAACTTATGAGATTATTAAACATTTAATATCCTTAAAATGGAAAATTAGCATTAGTTCAGGTGTCTTTGTTCAGTAAGACATATTTCATTGATCTTCTGCATCAAAAAATAACTGTATTACATAGTGTAAATATATAACATATACTGTAACATTTTTTTATTTATTTATTTTTTTTTAATAAATTAAGAAGGAAAAGCAGTGTATTAAACTGAAAGCACTGCATTTTTATATTAATAATACTGTATGAATTATGGTAGATTAGTCGTATTACCAACAAAAAAATACGATTGATTATGGTTTTATCTATTGACAGCCTCGTGCAACATCCATTCATTGAAAAAAAATAGTAATATATTTGTATCGTAATCTCTTAACATTCTCTCACCATTCCAATGCGGTCCGGTTAAACCCTCGAGTCTTCATTTGCACAGAACACTGAAGAGAGATTTTTTATTTTGTTTTCTGAGGAGTTTAAATAGTTTTCATCAGCCACATACTCTGTCATCTCCATAGAAACAGAAGAAGCAGCTCGTCCAATCTCTTCCTTTGGCGTCATCATTACTGGCGTAATGTAACTTGTCAGGGTCAAATATGTTCGACATTATGCTAAAGGGAAAATCGAGTGAGCCCGGAGTGCTTTGTGTTCACAATGCACGTTATTAGCGAACCAAACCACAGATTGCAAACGAACTGTACTCAGACCACCTCCCGGGATGGTCTCGGTTCGGTTCGCTTTAAAGGGGCCTGATGTCATTTGGTTTGTTCACATATGTCCACAGAATCCCACAAACCAAGCTCAGTGCCCTGAAACAGACCAAGTGTGAAAACACCAGTGACTGAAACCACACACACACACACACACACACACACACACACACAATTGTAAACACACAAAGGATTTTGTCTGTGATGTTTTGATTATCTTGCCTCTCAGGAACAGCACATTGTGCAGGGAGAGAGGTCTGCCTTTGTCAGTTGCTTTGTCAGTGTTGTGATTACTTGTCATGTTTATAGGTGGCATTTAGCCTGCGAGTACCAAAGGGCAAGGCTAGCTGGGATAGAAGAGGACTCAGTGGCCACTGCCCATGGTAGATTGCACGCTGGGATTACACCTGTCCTTCAAAGGCCAAACTGTTTTCTGTAAATTACAAGATCCTGTTGCTCCTCTCCCGTACTGTACATTTACACAGACAAAAAATAGCTCGGACCATTCCTGTGTGCAAACACACACACGCAACATGATCAGGTTAGATCCACTATACCCTTGTGTTTACTTTGTATATTTACTTAGATTTCTGAATCGAAATGTTATTAGCGTACTATAACTTGTTGTTTAGAATGTAATATAATAGCAGCAAAGAGTAGAATGGTACACACTTACGATGTGATTTATAGTGAGAAGGGCTGCCAATCGATTAACATTTTGAATCAAATTAATTGTATGATGTGCCGATTAATTAAAGTAATTGCAATTAATCACAAATCAATATTTACTGAGAAAGGCCCCCAAATAAAGGTCATTTAGAATATAATAATTAAAAATATATACAATAAATATTTTAAGTCAGATATTTCAAATACATTAAATAATGTACATATATTGTGTCAACAGGCAAGTAAAGTATTTAGACAATACAAAAAGTGGCTTTAAAGTCAAAATATTGTTTTCATTTTTATATCATTAAACCAATTATTGGCCTACTTCCTTATGTTTAATTGTTGGTATATGTACTCATGCTTCAGACGGACACTTTTGGAGTGTCTCACTTTGGTTGTGTCACCTCTTACTAGTTTTCAGGTTAAACATAGTTTGAAACTTTGAAGAACGCATCTTGAAATCCCTGGATTCTGTTGTGCTCCATCCAGCAGTCTTTGAGTGCAAAAGTAAGGTTACCAACTTTCTACCAGCCAGGGGTGGATTGGCCATCAGGAGCACCTGGCATTTTCCCGGTGGGCTGCAGGGTAATTTGGGCCGGTCCTCTGCTGTGCAAGTACCGGCCTGTCCTACAGGAGATAAAGGCGGCCACCCTGAGCTCCATCATGTCCGCGCGGACCCTACAGAGCGAATATTCAATAAACTCTATAAGGCAAAGCCAATACAGTGGCTTTTATTTTAAAATAATGTACTTTTATTTTGAAATGACTTAGAAATTGGATGCATATCCATATGTGCACATTAACTCTGTACCTCGCATGGACCACATTATTTGACATACAAATCACAATAACGCTGACAACCAAAAACAACATATTAAGTATAAGATGAGCTCTAAATAATCACAACATGACAAATAACTGCAAGTTACAACAAATACAATAACAGCAGCATTAATAAAATGGGAAAACAGTAAAGCTATGAGTAGTATATGGTCATCTGCATAATTTATTCATACCGCAAATCATTACTGGGAGCTGAAGTGTGGCTTGCTGAATAATGCTCACGCCTGATAAAATGCAGAAAATAAGTCATGAAAAATATTACTTTGTGGCTATTTGAGTCTTTGAGGCTTACTTTGTTTAAAGGATAGCAGAAACAGTGCTTGTCAAAGCATAGCGCTTTTCACTTTTTCTCGAGAAAAATCTGGGGAAGGAATTAAAACACTGCAGATACACAACAAACTCACATAGAGTGAAAATAAGAGCAATTAATCTGCAAAACATCTTTAAGAGGTATGTTTATTTTTCTTACATATAGATATATATATGTGTGTGTGTGTGTGTGTGTGTGTGTTTATATTTATATATGAACATATTCTGGTCAACTTTGTGTTCATTTATTTTTTATTGTATTTTTTTTTTTTATAAACATTTACACATAGATAAGAAGGTAATTGACATGATATTTTAAGCATTGTCATCAGTGCTGCTGTGTGACACTTTCTTCATCTAATTATTTTAAACAACACTGTATGATCTTTTATAGCTATATAAACATATACCATATATTATTATTATACATGTTGTTTCCACAACCTCATATTAACTAAGACAGTTCAGTGCACTTCTAGAAAAAAGTTAAAAGATGATTAAGATCTTTAAAAACTTTGAAGAAATGCTGACTTGTCAAAGCACCTAAAATACACACTTCCCCTTGTACTTTCATGTACATTTGAACCTAACATCTGTATGTTGAGGGGGAAAAAAAGTTTTCGGACATGTTATTTGTCTGAGCTATAAAGTACTTATTTTTAGTTCTTTCTCTAAAAAATGCACTCATCATTTTTACAGTGGTTTTATATGTTTTAAAGTTATGACAGTTTTTGCACTGGTGGGGCCCATTGTTATGACTAGCAGTCAATAGTAATGTCTTTTTATTTTTTTATTGTATTTGTATTTGTATTTTTTTTTTTTTTTTTTTTTTCAACACAAAAATTTGAAATTGAGCCAGAAATTTAAATCAATGAGCCGGTGTGTTATGGTGTGGTGTGTTGCGGGCCAGGTTTGTTTGGCCGCTCTGGGCCAGAAAGTCCAGGGCTGCTTTTTAGTCCCAGTCCGCTCCTGCTACCAGCAATATACGGGACATTCCAGCTTTAAATACAGGACTGCGCAATGGTTAAATAGGTACCAAAAACGAATTTGGTGTGAACGGTCCCTAATACGCTTAAAATGAAATCTGCTTCAATACAACGACCAGGAAGATCACAAAAACAATGATGACCATGATTCGGAGGTCGCTCTAAAATAATATTTACTTCACTGATGGTTAGTTTTAGGGTTGGGAATTTAAAATATGCATTTCTGTTGACAGCATTACATTATTTACAACTACAAACAGCTATCTTTTAGCGCATCTCTTTGGAAATTTCACCTGGAAACTGGAGCTAATGTGCTCATATGTTCAACAGCACTTCCAGCTTCAGCCACTGGGGGCAGTAGTTTGAATTTTTGTAAGTACAGCCTACTGTCGACAAAATCACAGTGAAATCAGTCTGTAAAACAAACGTGGTGAAAAGGATTTGAGTTTCTAATTTTTATTCACCTCAGGAGTGGTTACTAAGCAGTTGTGTGCAAGTTGAATGCACCAGATGTGTGACGTGACATAACAGTATAGAATTAAACATACATATTGTAAATAAAAAAAATCATATTCATTTTCATATTAAACAACGTGATACAAGACCTGTATCTTGACCACCCTGTCAGGGTATTTTGTGATAATGACCGGCTGACTGTAGATTATCCCTAACATATCTGTTATGTCAAAAAGCATCTTCAGGGCAGTACTAAATAAATAAATATATACATTTTCATTATCTTATTTTTATTAATTCTTTTAGTAATAAACATCTTGCAAGGGTTATTCAAACTTACGAGCTGAACTATGTATGCAGATAACAGACCAATTTTTCATGGACACTGCAATATGGTAAAAAACAAACAAATATGCATATAAACCTTAAATGAACTCCATTTGAAAATAAAAAAAAAGTGATGTGATAGTTCACCAGAGCTCTAACGTATGAGCACCTCGCCCACTTTGGTGGCACTTGGCACTCGCTCAACTAATTAACCCCGCTAATTGGCTGTGAGAATAGTGGATTATGGATTAAGAAATCCTGTTTGTCACGGCGATCTCCCTTGATGGAGTCTATGGTATGAGTGACAGAATGTGTTAGTGAAGTATCAGAGAGAAGGATTCGTCTGCACAGACAGAAGAGAAAGACGGGCTAATCTCGGAGGGATGGACCCAAGACGCTCATTTCATTTTTCCTTAATGGTTCTCTGAAAATCCCCTCTTTAAATCAGAGGCGTGGAAAAGTAGTTCTGTCATTTTACCCCTCAATGAGCTCTCTCTGAGTGGGCTTTATGGGGCAGGTTACTGTCTAATGACTGCAATCAGACTGTTGCTTGTAAAACCGGGTTGGGTATTCACCTTATTCATTATTTTGTCATCTAATTTCCTGTTTGCATTGAAGCTACTGAGAAGAATCGATCAAAATGGATTACATGTGGGAGCAAAGAAAGTATTTTTCACCAAGAGTTGATAGTGTAATCTACACCACCCCTCTACTACATGAAAATGCTCGTGAGGTGTTTTTTCTGTCACTGTAAATGTTCATTTTTCTGACACTAGCAGAGGTACATTGGTCCTGGCAAATCACATTCAGACAGCTGTGACACACTGCACTTTTTCATGATACAAGCATTGCATTGTTATAAAAGTAATTCTGCTTAATTTTTAGGTTTCAGCTCATTAATAATTTGGTTTAAAGTGTGTAGTTGACATGAAATTTTAAACAGGACAGCTCATATTATTTTACAGGCAAGTTCATTACATAAATGAAATTACATTTACACTAGCGGCCAACATTTTGGAGTAATGCACAGATTTTGTTGTTTCGGAAGGTAATTGGTACTTTAATTCACCAAAGTGGCATTCAGCTGATCACAAAGTATAGTCAGGACATTACTGATGTAAAAAACAGCACCATCACTATTTGAAAAAAATCATTTTTGATCAAATCTAGACAGGCCCCATTTCCAGCAGCCATCACTCCAACACCTTATCTTTGAGTAATCATGCTAAAATGCTAATTTGGTACTAGAAAATCACTAGACATTATACCAAACACAGCTGAAAGCTATCTGGTTCGTTAAATGAAGCTTAACATTGTCTTTGTGTTTGTTTTTGAGTTGCCACAGTATGCAAAGGCATGTCTTAAGGTCAATATTAGGTCAAAAATGGCAAAAAAGAAACAGCTTTCTCTAGAAACTTGTCAGTCAATCATTGTTTTGAGGAATGAATGCTATACAATGCCTGAAATTGCCAAAAAACTGAAGATTTCATACAAAGGTATACATTACAGTCTTCAAAGACAACTGGCTCTAACAAGGACAGAAAGAGATGAGGAAGGCCAGATGTACTACTAAACAAGAGGATAAGTACATCAGAGTCTCTAGTTTCAGAAATAGATGCCTCACATTTCCTCAGCTGACAGCTTCATTGAATTCTACCCACTCAACACCAGTTTCATGTACAACAGTAAAGAGAAGACTCAGGGGTGCAGGCCTTATGGGAAGAATTGCAAAGAAAAAGCCACTTTTGAAACAGAAAAACAAAAAGAAAAGGTTAGAGTGGGCAAAGAAACACAGACATTGGACAACAGATAATTGGAAAAGAGTGTTATGGATCTTAACCCCATTGAGATTTTGTGGGATCAGCTAGACTGTAAAGTGTGTGAGAAGTGCCCAACAAGACAAGTGCTACAGGAAGCGTGGGGTGAAATTTCACCTGAGTATCTGGACAAACTGACAGCTAGAATGCCAAGGATCTGCAAAGCTGTCATTGCTGCACGTGGAGGATTTTTTTATGAGAACTCTTTGAAGTTAAGAAGTTCTGATTTTTTTCTTTTTTCTTTTTTTTTTTTTTTTAAATTGTAATAGTAATTTTTCACGTTATTAATGTCCTGACTATACATTGTGATCAGTTGAATGCCACTTTGGTTAATAAAAGTGCCAATTTCTTTCCATAAGAGAAAAATATGTACATTATTCCAAACTTCTGTCTGCCAGTGTACTTTTTTTTTAATTAATTTTACCCCCCACATTTTTAAGAGGCTTAAATGTGATTAAAATAGTTGTAAATGCAATATAAAATAAAAAGTACACTTTTATTTATAAACTGTATATGTGTGTGTATGTGTGTGTGTATAATGTATGTTTTTCACTGACCCTATTGGTTTTCGAACATTGAAATGTGTAAAATGTTTTTTGAGAGCCCTGTACCTCTGAGATTTAACATGGGCCTTAAAGGAATAGTTCACCCAAAATCCCTGATCCCAGAAGTGTATGACTATCTTTCTTCAGCAAAACACAGATTAAGATTTTTAGAAGAACATAGAGCTCTGTCAGGTCCTTATAATGGATGTACACAGATGCCATTACTTTGACGGTCCAAAAGTCACATTTAGGCAGCATAAAAATAATCCACATGACTCCAGTCGATCAGTAAATGTCTTCATAAGCAAATCTATATGTTTGTGTAAAAAATAAGTTGATAATTTAAACAGCGATTCCTGCCAACAGCTGACACAAAGTGTGACGTAAGTGTGTCGGCGAGTTCACATGAGAATACGGAAGCGGTGCTTATTTACAACTGAAGAACGAACATCATGCGAGAGTTCGGCCATTTCAAACAGAGCCCTTTATGAAAGTGCCGATTTAAAGTTAAAAACGTTTTAATTATTGACTTGTTTCTTACATAAACCTATCTATTCACTTCAAAAGACATTCATTGATCGACTGGAGCATGGATTACTTTTATGCTGCCTAAATATGACTTTTGGACCGTCAAAGTTGGCACCCATGTACATCCATTATAAGGACCTGACAGAGAACTATGTTCTTCTAAAAATCTTCATTTGTGTTCTGCTGAAGAAAGACAGTCATACACATCTGTGATGGCATCAGAGTAAGTGAATAATGAGAGAATTTTCATTTTTGGGTGAACTATCTCTTTAAAGATGAGCATACCAAAAGCAAGGTTTTTTTTCTAAACCAGAATCTGAAAGGATATTAAGATATTATTAATACTTCTAGTGTAATGGGCACTCTAGCTTTGGAAAAACAACAACTTTTTTTTTTGGACTCAAACCATTGATATATATAATGCGAAAAGGGGTGCTAAAGTCCTCTGTAATAGACCTCTGTGTAAAAAAACAACAACAAAAAAACAAATTGTTTAACCACTCCACAGATTTAATATTAGCAAACTATAGTTTTGGCAAGTCGTTTAGGATGATGTGCATGACACGAGTAATTTTTCCAACAATTGTTTACAGATAGATTGTTTCATATTTAATTGAATATGTCACAATTCCAGTGGGTCAGAAGTTGACATAGATACATACATTTACATCAGCTGTGCCTTTAAGCAGCTTAGAAAATTCCAGAAAATTATGTCAAGCCTTTAGACAATTAGCTTCTGGTAGGAGGTGTACTGAATTGGAGGTGTACCTGTGGATGTATATTAAGGCCCACCTTCAAACTCAGTGCCTCTTTGCTTGACATCATGTGAAAATCAAAAGAAATCAGCCAAGACCTCAGAAAAAAAAAATTGTGGACCTCCACAAGTCTGGTTCATCCTTGGAAGCAATTTCCAAATGCCTGAAGGTACCACGTCCATCTGTACAAACAATAGTACGCAAGTATAAACACCATGGGACCACACAGACATCATACTGCTCAGGAAGGAGATGCATTCTGTCTCCTAGAGATGAATGTATTTTGGTGCGAAAAGTGCAAATCAATCCCAGAACAACAGCAAAGGGCCTTGTGAAGATGCTGGAGGAAACAGGTAGACAGGTATCTATATCCACAGTAAAACAAGTCCTATATCGACATAACCTGAAAGTCTGCTCAGCAAGGAATAAGCCACTGCTCCAAAACCACCATAAAAAGCAAGACTACAGTTTGCAAGTGCACATGGGGACAAATATCTTACTTTTTGGAGAAATGTCCTCTGGTCTGATGAAACAAAAATTTAACAATTTGGCCATAATGACAATCGTTATGTTTGGAGGAAAAATGGTGAGTCTTGCAAGCCGAAGAACACCATCCCAACCGTGAAGCATGAGGGTAGTATGTTTTGTGCATGTTTTGTGGTGGTTTGCTGCAGGAGGGACTGGTGCACTTCACAAAATAGATGGCATCATGAGGAAGGAAAATTATATAGATATATTGAAGCAACACCTCAAGACATCAGCCAGGAAGTTAAAGCTCAGTCTCAAATGGGTCTTCCAAATGGACAATGACCCCAAGCATACCTCCAAGGTTGTGGCAAAATGGCTTAAGGACAACAAAGTCAAGGTACTGGAGTGGCCATAACAAAGCCCTGACCTCAATCTGATAGAAAATGTGTGGGCACAATTGAAAAAGCGTGTGCAAGCAAAGGAGGCCTACAAACCTGACTCAGTTACACCAGTTCTGTGTGGAGGAATGGGCCAAAATTATATATATATATTATATATTATATTATATATATATATATATATATATATAAGACAAATGGTCCGAGGAATCCATGCACAATCTGGGGTGAGATTGCCAGCTTTGTGCAGTTATATGGATGATGTCACAAGCATCCTCCAGACTGATGCATGTACAAACCGACTCTTGAAAAGGCTGGGAGAGCTATTGGAATGGGCCACAATGAAGATTAAGCCAACAAATTCACTTAGTATTTCTATTAGAAAGGGGGTGAGGGACAATCGGATTTCATTTGAGGTGGAAGGGAAAGAATCCTGGTTGTGGCAGAGCAGCCTATTCAATGTTTAGGGAGAGAATACACAGCAGATCTTTCAGACAAACACATGGCAGAGTTGGTCCTGAAGCAACTGAAAGAGGGCCTGGATATGATAGACAATTATCATCTCCCAGGCAAATTCAAGGTTTGGTGTTACCAATTTACACTCTACCATCGCCTGATGTGACAGCTAAAAATGTGTGAGATTTATGAATCAGCAGTGGCAAGGATGGACGCCAAGGCCAACAGTTATATCAGGAAGTGGCTAGGCCTGCCACGTTGTCTCTCAGATGTAGCACTGTTTGGAAGAAATGCTTTACAACTGCCTCTAAAATCACTCACTCTGGGCTACAAGCAGGAAAATACCAAACTGTGGTCAGCAGCCTCCCAAAAACAGAGGAAAGCAATGTTAGTTATGGAAGTAACTAGGAGGAAAGAGTAAGGGTATAAGGTTAGGGCACTCAGCCAGCAGCAGCAAGGGTGCTGGACCATATGGAAGGGGACATCTGATAGAGTGTTAGGATGGGCTGACTTGTGGAAGGTTCCCCAGGCCAGGCTAAGTTTTCTAATAAGATCCACCTACGATACCCAACCAAGCCCTGGAATTTGTCTCTGTAGTATGGCAAAGAGAAGAGTTGCCCCCACTGTGAGGCCCCAAGGGCAAACTTGCAGCACATATTGGTTGGGTGCAAGACAGCCCTTGCACAAGGACAGTCTTAATTTTGTTAAAAAGGGAAGCCAGATCAATCTTGGCACCTGGATGTGATTGGTCAATGATGGTCGACCTTGGCCAGCAGCTAAAATTTCCTACTGAGGTTGCCATTACCTCCTTGAGGCCAGATGTTGTGTTGTGGTCAACTTCAGCTAGGAAAATAGCAATGATTGAGCTTACTGTTCCATGGGAAGAGGGTCTGGAGACAGCTTATGAGAGGAAGAAGCTAAAATATGCTGATCTGGCCACAGAGTGCAGGGGAAATGGATGGAGGACTGCCACCTACCCTGTGGAGGTTGGGTGCCATGGATTTATGAGAACATCAACACAGCACCTTTTTAGAGACATTGGCTTCGTAGGAGCATCTTCAAAAAAGTCTTTGAAGGAATTGGCAGAGGAAGCAGAGAAAGGGAGTTTCTGGCAATGGTTAAGAAGTAAGGACAAAAAGTGGGGGGTTCAGAAGTATGAAACTTAGGAATAGGGAACCTGGGTGAGATGTGGTGAGTGGTTGTGCTGAGGTAGTATGCCATATGGAACCTGTGACACTGAGTTACCCAGAGATACGTTGTAGGGCACTGAGTACGCATCTCGGTACCAGTTGGCCAACAGGCTAACACGTATGGTTGTGTTGAGGTATTATGACATATAGAACCCTGGTTGCAAATGTTGGAAGGGATCCAGTGTCCAGCTGTGGGGGGTGGCAGGGAGACGTCCCTGACCGCTGCCCCACCACCAGGAGATTTTCCGGTATTAATGGGGCGAAATGTTGAAGATAGGTGGCTCATGGCTGATGACCCCGCAGCTGGGCTAAAGGCACTGGTCAGAGGTGGGTAGAGTAGCCAAAAACTGTACTCAAGTAAAAGTACAATTACTTAAAAAAATAATTACTCAAGTAGAAGTAAATGTGCTAACATAAATAATTACTTTCCAATTTCCAAGTATCCAATTAAAAGAGTACTCAAGTAGTGAGTAACTTATTACTTTCACAAATGACATAATGGACGTTAACTCCCTACATTCCATTACATAATACACATTTAACATGTATTACAGAATTATTATTATTATTATTATTATTATTATTATTATTATTATTAATAATAATGATTATAATAATGGAAATTCTGTCTTCATTCACCATCATGTTGTTCCAAACCTGTATGACTTTCTTTCTTCCATGCAAAACAATAAGGAGATTTTAGACAGAATGTTAGCCTTGGTCACCATTTAATTTCAGTGAATGTGTTTTTTTCTCTATATACTGAAAGTGAATGGTGACTGAGACTGTCAGTCCCTAACATTCTGTCTAACATCTTTTGGGTCCCACAGAATACAGAAGGTCACACGGGTTTGGAACAACATGAGGGTAGGGAAATGATGACTGAATATTAAATTATGGCTGAGCTATCACTTTAAAGGGGTAGTTCACCCAAAAATGAAAATTCTCTCATCATTTACTCGCCCTCATGCCATCCCAGATGTGTATGCCAAAATTTGTATGCTCCAAAAAGCAAATGCAGGCACCATAAAAGTAATCCATATGACTCCAGTGGTTAAATCCATATCTTCAGAAGTGATATGATAGGTGTGGGTGAGAAACAGATCAATATTTATTAAGTCATTTTTTGCTAGAAATTCTTCTCCCAGCCCAGCAGGGGGCAATATGCAGAGAAGAATGTGAATCACCAAAAACACATGAAGAAGAATGTGAAAGTGATCTGTTTCTCATCCACACCTATCAAATACTGCCTATGACAAGCACACTGATATATTGCTGCAGATTTAAAAATGTACACTTAAAAACTGATGTCACAATATTTACAGAATCACCCTGAAAATGATAATCACCATGTCACAGAAAAGCCTGCGTTATCATTAGACCCAAAACTTACCTCAGCGTGCTGCCTTAAATTGGAACTGCAATTTTAATCTTGAAATATCTGCTTGAAATGAAGGCATTGCATGACAAAACTTTTTTATTTTTTTTACTGTGCAGAGCGAAGAAAGTGTTTCACTTAGTTTGAAGAGCATGATGCTGCAGCAGTGATGGACTAGTTTTGAGTGACAGTCTGTGTCACGCAGCTGTGTGAACTTCCACTGTCGTAAAAAAGTCCCATTCAATAATCTCTCAATAAATTACACATTAATTAAAATTAAACCCAGTAATGTAAGGACAGGAACACCGCCCACTGTAATGAAGTAAAAGTAAAAAAATTGCATTGAATGAGAGTAAAAAGTACCCACTTTTAAACCTAGTCTAAAAGTAATTTAAAATGTAATGGAGTAAATGTAGCGCGTTACTATCCACTTCTGGCACTGGTGGAGGTGCGGCAGGCAATAATGCCCTGCAGGTTATTACAGCTACCTCTGCATCTGTTTATATATATATATATATATATATATATATATATATATATACCATGGGCTGTTCTAATACTTGATTCTGATTGGCTGGAATGTGTGCTGTTCAAACCGTTGGTAGTTCTGGTTAGTTTTAATCACTGTTCGATATTAATGCGCTGTTTGTAACCATAGCAACATAACATTACAGAGTAATATAATGGAATTCAGCTTGTTTTGCATGGAGGGTTAGAGATTTAGTGCAAGAGAGAGATTTAGAGAAATAGTGCACAATGGCGCCGTGGATGGCTGCTTCGGTGTGGAGCTCTCTAGCGTTTTTGTTACTTTTGATTGTTTGTCATGTTTTTTTGTCACTCTTACCTGATCAGTTTCACCAGGGATGAACTGCTGAATATTCGACAGAGCATACCTGATAATTTTTTGACGGTGTTTGATTATTCAGACGTTTTATTAGACATCTTAGTTGGAGGAGCAGCAGTGTTCTACAAGTGCCCCAAGAGATGCAAAAGAGTGTGAAGCTTTGTCAACGCAGCTTTAGGACTCCACTGCCGAGTATTCATCTGGCGAATGTCCACTCCCTCGCCAACAAAACGGACAAACTTCTTCTGCTCACTCAAACAAATAAGGACTTTTTTTAACTCCGCTGCTCTGTGTGTCATGGAAACCTGGCTGGATGAAGCCATACCGGACAGCGAACTTCATCTGCCAGGCTTCCGACTGTTCAGAGCGGATCACATTGCAGAATCATTGGGGAAAACGAGAAGTGGTGGAACATGTTTTTACATCAATGAAAGTTAGCGCGCAGATGTAACAGCATTAAAGAAGATGTGCTGTCCTAATTTAGAAGTGACCTTCATCAGCTGTAAGCCTTTCCTTCTAGGGGTGGTGGGGGCTCAGCGGTTAAGGCTCTGGGTTACTGACTAGTAGGTCAGTGGTTCAAGCCCCAACACTGCCAATATGCCACTGTTGGGCCCTTGAGCCTATCTGCTCCAGGGGCACCATAACATGGCTGACCCTGTGCTCTGACCCCAGCTTAGCTAGGATATGTGAAAAATAGAATTTCACTGTATATGTGCAAATGTATAATGTGTGACAAAAATAAAGGCTTCTTCTGCTCGCCTCGGGAGTTTTCCTCATTTATTCTGGTGAGTGTGTACTTCCCGCCATAAGCATGCATGAACACAGCGTTGCAACAGCTGGCTGATCACATCACAGACACGGAGCAACAACACCTGGACTCTTTTATCATTATTCTGGGAGATTTTTTTAGGAGCTACTGGTTGTTTAGATCAGTGTTACTATCAGAAATAATTAATAATTATTCTTATTAATTAGTAATTAATATTTAAATTAAATAATAGAATCTAACTCATTAAAACCTCATATGGGGCACCAATAATTATGTAGGCTACATTCAGGAGCAGGTTTGGTTATTAGCAATAATTAATAATTATCAAAGATAAATACGCAACAGTCCAACATGGTTGGACTACAAAACAGGAAATATCTCATTCGTTGTAACAGTACGTTACAGTAATACCTTAAGCATTATTAGCAGCAATGAGCGGACTCGGCGGTCCGTAAACTGTACAAGCATTAACCTTGATAAACAAGAATAACACACTATAATATTCTATCTCTGCCGAGACGTAAACCTCTTACTTGAATCACATGAAGAAGCAAGTAGAATGTATGTTCATCCGTCATTTGACTCCGACTCAGTTTCTCAAGGCTCAGGTGATGACGGGAGGCCGTTTCCTTGCTCTGACGGCATGCAGTACGGCGGCTGATTCTCGGTGGGCTGGCAGAGAAATCAGCAATGTTGACTTGGTTGAAGAGGGAAGAGAAATCTTCTTTCTTCACTTCTACAGGCAAACGGATGAAGATGCAGATTGCTCGGCGGTCTCCTTCAGATCTGTTAGTAATCTCAACTCGTCCAGAGAGATGGAGATTGTATGGCCACAGTTTCAAGTCATATGTTACTTCCTTGTGCCACGAGGCTACACCTGAGAGCAGCGATGATCTGCATCTACACATGGCAAGCAAAGTTGCTGGAAGCAATGCCCAGAAGGATCTCAGCAGTATTTCTACTCCTGATGACGTCATGGTTGAGGGGCGTTCTGACGTGTGCCTCATCCAATAGGAGTTGAGAGTTTGATCCTTTAGTGAGCAAGGCTTCATGGGATTTGTAGTTTGTTTTGGTCTCCCTTTGTTTGATTTTGGCGCGGTTTTTATCAGTAAGATTTATGACTTTGTTTGTGGACCTCAGTCAGGTTTTACAACTGTGTTAGGCCTGCCTTTGTCTTCTATCTGAATACATGAGGCCCAACATTTAATAAAGCTAACCTCACCCGTGAACTGCCAAAATACAAAGAACACATCACATCCCCCACCTGGACCACTGCTACACCACTGTAAAGGATGCATATCGCTCTGTCCCACGTGTAGCTTTAGGACTCTCTGATCACTGTCTAGTTCATCTTCTCCCGTCCTACAAGCAGAAACTAAAATCAGCTAAGCCTGTAATAAGGACTGTAAAGCGATGGACTAATGAAGCAGAGCTGGAACTACAAGCCTGCTTTGAATGCACTGATTGGAGTGTTTTTGAAGCTGCAGTCACAGACCTGGATGAGCTCACAGATACTGTTATATCATATATCAGTTTCTGTGAGGATATGTGCATCCCTACTAGGACATTTGTATCATTCAATAACGATAAACCATGGTTTACAGGGAAAACTCAGACAGCTTCGTCATGCCAAAGTGGATGCTTACAGAAGTGGGGATAAAATATTGTACAACCAGGCCAGAAACACACTGACTACGGAAATCAGAGTGGCTAAAAGAAGCAACTCTGAAAAGCTGAAAAACCTGTTTTCAGCCAACAATCCTGCATCTGTGTGGAAAAACCTGGAAAGCATTACCAAGTATATGACACCTCCCCCTCGCTCTATAGAGAATCAGCAAATGGCTGATGAACTAAATGTGTTTTTCTGCAGGTTTGAAAAGCCCAGTCTCACACCCATTCCCCACTCTGATCTCCACTTCACACACACACCAACACCTCCTGGAACCCCCCACCCCACAACTCAACCTGCACTTATGGTCTGTGAGGAGGATGTGTGCCGGGTCTTCTGGAAACAAAATACAAGGAAAGCTTCAGGCCCAGACATTTTCTCACCTGCCTGTCTGAAAGTCTGCGCTGGCCAACTGGCCCCCATCTTCACTCCGATCTTTAATAGATCACTGAGCAGTGTGAAGTTCCCTGCTGCTTCAAATGCTCCACCATCATCCCATCCACCACCCGCCCCCCCCCCCACCCCACCCCCCACCCCCCCCCCAACAAAAAAAAACACAATCACAGGACTTAATGACTACAGACCTGTCGCTCTCACATCTGTGGTCATGAAGTCATTTGAGAGACTGGTTTTGACCTACCTGAAGGACATAATTGAACCCCTGCTAGACCCCCTTCAGTTTGCTTACTGAGCAAACAGGTCTGTGGATGATGCTGTCAACATGGGACTGCATTATATCCTGCAACACCTCAACAGACCTGGGACTTGTGCCAGAATCCTATTTGTGGACTTCAGTTCAGCCTTCAAAACCATCATGCATGATCTTCTCTCAACCAAACTGACACAGCTCTCCATGCCAACCACAATCTGTCGGTGGATCAATAGCTTTCTGACAGATAGGCAGCAGCTAGTGAGACTGGGGAAAATAACATCCGGGACCCTCACTATTAACACTGGTGCTCCTCAGGGATGCATTCTCTCTCCACCGCTCTTCTCCCTGTTCACGAATGACTGCACTGCAAAGGAACCCTCTGTCAAGCTCCTGAAGTTCGCAGATGACACCACGGTTATTGGCCTAATCCACAATGGTGATGAGTCTGTATACAGACAGAAGGTTGAACAGCTGGCTATCTGGTGCGGTCACAACAACCTTGAGCTAAACATGCTCAAAACAGTGGCGATGATAATGGACTTCAGGAGAAATCCCCCCGCACTCCCCCCCTCAACATCCTGAGCAGTGGAGTCATTCAGGTTCCTGGGCTCTACCATCTCTCGGCACCTGAAGTGGGACACACACATAGACTACATTGTGAAGAAGGCTCAGCAGAGGTTGTACTTCCTTCGCCAGCTGAGGAAGTTTAACCTGCCACTGGAGCTGATGATTCTACTCAGCCATCACTGAGTCTGTCCTGTGTTCATCTATAACTGTCTGGTTTGGTTCAGCCACCAAATCAGACAGAAGGAAACTACAACGGACAGTGAGGACTGCTGAGAGGATTATTGGTGCCCCCCTGCCCACCCTCCAAGACCTGTATGTCTCCAGAGTGAAGAAATATGCAGGTAGAATCACTTTGGACCCCACACACCCTGCCCACTCCCTTTTTGAACTGTTGCCCTCTGGCCGGCGATACAGAGCACTCAGCTCCAGAACATCCAGGCACAAGAACAGTTATTACCCTCAGGCCATTTTCCACATGAACAATTAAACTGACTTCAGGACTCCCATAGTGCAATAATGTATAAATATGTCATGTACATATGTAAATTCGCTCATATTTAATTCAAAAACTGTACATACCCCTACCTTGCACATATATTACCACTTGTACATGTACATACACTATACGGCAATAAAGCTCATTCTGATTCTGATTTAAATCAGAACCTATTAAATGTGTCTTTCACTGTCCAGCAAGGCGATTTAACTGTAATGTGTAGTTTAATATTATGTTGCTGTGCTGAAGTGCCACCTATAGCAACTAGAGGCCCCCTCGCACTCACACATCTATGACACAAACGCTGAAGGAGAAGCGCTGTTTGTTGTTTGCAGTGAAGCGCTACCATGCTTTTTATCTGGAGTGCCAACCCCTCTACATTCTGTGGATATTATTATTTCTGGATTGTGCATTTAAATTCACAAATTCACAAGTGTGTGGTCACACTACTTTTTCTCTCTGTCTGATTTAGAACAGGCAGAGCTGCAGATCCAAAACTGCCCTTAGATAAAAATTAAGCGTTATTTTTTATTCTTCCAGTCAAAATTTACACTGCAAATATATATATATATATATATATATATATATATATATATATATATATATATATATATATATATATATATATACAGTACTGTGCAAAAGTCTTAGGCACATAAGATGTTTCACAAAAGCATTTGTCTTAAGATGGTTATTTATATCTTCAGCTTTAGTGTGTCAGTATGAAATATAAATGTTAGACTTCCAAACATTACTTTTGCAAATAGAAAAGATTAGAACAGAAGAACAGGGAGCCCTGCATCAGATGTCATGGCCCCCACAAAGCCCCCCACTGAACATCGTGTCAGTCTGAGATTACATAAAGAGACAGAAGCAATTGAGACAGCCTAAATAGATAGAAGAACTGTGGCAAATTTTCCAAGAAGCATGGAACATGCCAACAACCAGTGTCCAGATGTACCTAGGAGAATTGGTGCTGTTTTGAAGGCAAAGGTGGTCACACCGAATATTGATTTAGCTTTTTTTGTTTACTAGAATTTGTATGACATTAAGTGATAAATGAAAACTATTTATGTCATTATTTTTGAAGACACCCTCACTATGCAAAATTTTTCACAAGTGCCTAAAACTTTTGTACAGTACTGTATATATACACACTACAACTTTTTGCCATTTATTCTAATTACCAAAAGTGGCCCATATTTACCTGTATTCACCCTACATTTGAAAGCATGTCTTTATAAAGTAACTTTATAGAAAAAATAAAACAAAGGATGGTGAGAAACTATTTTCTTTATGGAGTTTGTTAGAATTTAATGGTTAAATACGAAAAGAAGAAAAAAAAATAGGATGAAAGGTTTTATTTGCTGTAACATGCTTAAATCAGAGTAATCTGCTATATGTGCACACCAGCTATGACCCAATTATAAAGTCAGTTCTGTATATTTTCCAGTAGATGGAGCTCTTCCTCTGATAAATTTTAGTTGCTGCCAAAAAACATGTATCATCTCATCTTTTGAAATAAAATCTGCACCATTTTCGTATTCCTGTCTGCACTGCAGAGCCATTATTGATGGACAGACTGAAGTTTTCACTGCCATGTGGTCCAGGGAGGCTTTGTGGCAGAATGAGGGATTTGTTGTATTTGTGAATGGGGGGGGGGGGTAAAATTAATTTTCATCTCATGCTTTGTTGCAACTGACCATTTGTGGCTGTGCTGTGAATCAATCCTAGCCTAAGAGAGAGAGAAAGAATAATGGTATCTCCACACACGTACATGCAAACAGGCCTTCAGGATGGCCGCACCTTACTCTTGTCCATAAGAATTTACAGGATGGAACTTTATATGACCCTTAGGAGTTGGTAATATACGTGAGGCCTTTTGGGCTCATAATATGGCAGTAGTGACCGAATATCATGCAAAACTCTCTTTGTGCTGTCTTCTACAAATATTGTAAAACAAGAATGAGGGTTTTATTTGATACAGTCTTTTATGAGACACAGTTAGCTGTGGAAATCTGAACAGAAAGCTTGTGTTGTATAATTTATTAAGTTACTAAGCAGTCACATTCAAAGTCACTTTATTGTAGGACAAACTCTCTGCTTTTAAACTTTTCTAGTGCTAAATTGTACCAGGATGAGGCCCATTAGATACAAGTGCTATTCTGAAAATTACCCTTTGTAATTTTCTGCAATTTTGAGCACAAACGCAAGTGTATGATGATGCTGCCAGGTGCTGTTTATTTGGATGAGAATATCACCCTCATGTTTAAAAGCATAGTTCACCCAAAAATGAAATTATGTCATGATTTACTTACCCTCATGTTGTTCCAAACCATTCCGTAGAACACAAAAGGAGATGTTAGACAGAATGCCAGCTTCAGTCACCATTCACTTTCATTGTATTGCAAAAAAAGATTCAATGAAAGTAAATGATGACTGGGACATATTCCATGCTCAGTGGAAGCAATAAAGTCATACAGGTTTGGAACAACATAAAGGCAAGTAAATGATGACAAAAAGTGAATTATCCCTTTAACAAACATTATTTGACAGCTAAGTTTCTTTATAAGTTGTATTTTCTCTTTTTCTCATCCACCCAGTGTAAAAAACAGAATCAGTAGAGCCATGCACTCTTTAATATCTCCATTTCACCCACTTTCTTTCACATCCATCTTACCGCCTCTGAAAGAAGCAACAATATCATCTGCGTCTCTAAATTAAACCTCTCAGGAAGAGATGTACTGGTATTTTTCAAAAACAAGTCCGCAGCCTCATGCCTCCACTCACAGCACGCACCTGATTTCCCCACGTCCACTTTTCCGTACGGCACTGTTGCCGTAGCAACACCATTCGTGTTTAAAGAGAGTCATATATTTACTTAATGTTGCCTTCATATCTTCAGCGTGTCCATTAGTCTTTCTGAGGGCAACAGACTGCAAAATTTACTACCGTCCTCGCCAGGGAATAAAAACTTTTAAATGACTTCTTTATTTTTCATTTGCAGTTTTGTTCTCTTCTATACCTTTCCTTTCTAATTTATGCTTCACAATCATGTATTTGAGTTTTGTTGATCTTAAACTGGCCCTCAGCCCTGAATTACAGGGGTCGTTCACCCAAAAATATTTTGAAACAACGTGTGGGTGAGTAAAAAAATGGCATTTATTTATTTATTTTTATTTTTGGTGAACTATCCCTTTAAAATGATTCTGAGCAATCCTACCTCTGCCATCTTCTGTATTATTAGTCAACTGTTTGCTTTTTTATAATGTAAGTCTATAGAAGTCTTGTGTGTTTGGATAGTTGTGGAATTTTAGAATTCCATTATTTTGTAATAATGGAATTTTGAGAAATTATCCAAAAATATGCAACAACGATGCTTGTTACAGTGCACTTATAATAGTGACAAAAGCTCTCCAAACTGTGTATCAACTTTCATTCCAAAATGAAAATATACCCTATAACATCCCCAAGGAAACATATTTTTGCTCCAAGCAAAATTGATGTTAATACCTTAACATAAATTCATTTTTGTATTGTTCCAGGTCATAATTGAGGCGATGGTAACTAAACAGTTTGCAGTTACATTGTGAGTATGTTGTAGAAACAGTTCTGTTCAGTTTTGTTCACACTATTGTCATTATCGAATTAAGCTTTTCTCTCTTTGGTTGATTGTGATTCTGATTTCCAGTCTAGGCTTGTTTGTTACATTACTGTGTAATTTAACTTCTAAATTTAACTGTACAAATAAAATCCATTAGTTTTTGACCACTTTATGAGCACATTTTACTCATTCTATGAGAAGTTCTGTGAAGCTTGTCTGAGCAAGCATGTTTGTGCCATTTACAGTATATATGCTCAGAAAGATCCAGTTTGTACCAGATGTCTTTCAAAACATTGAAACTGACTGATAGTTTGAATGCATTTTAAAAGCAGCCTGATATCATGAAAATTGCATGACTGTGGCAACATGTTTCGCAAAATGTTATTACATGGTTCCTCAAACATATTGCATCAGTTCCAAGGTGAAATTTCCACTAAGTGACGCTAAAAGCGAATTAAATAGTTTCTCAAATAGATAAAAATCAACAAAACCTACCTACCTCCCTACCCTAAACCTTAAACCAAAACCTAACTGATAGTGTCATAAATAGCAAATGTGAGATGAAACACTTTTTTTTGTTTTGTTTTTTTTTTTGTTCATTTGTTTGTTCTGTTTTTTTAACTGTAAAAAAAAAAAAAAAAAAAAAAAAAAACATCCTACCCTAAACCTTAAAGGTACTCTCAGTAACGTTTGTTTTTGAGTCAATTTGGACTTACACTGACACCTAGCTACTTGGATGCAGCATCATTTAAAATCAATAGTTGTTTTTTTGTTTTTCTTTGTGTGTGTGTGTGTGTGTGTGTGTGTGTGTGTGTGTGTGTGTGTGTTTTTTTCAGATGCCATTGTAGAAATGTAGTATTCACAGTCAGCCATGATTACTTTAATCAATGAGTGAAAGTGTCAAATAACAGGATGGTTACTGAGATTAAAAGAGTAGTATTCGGCTGGTCATGTGATTCTAACATGGCAGCCCCCATGTGTGGAACCTCTCCATGTAGAATAAAACAGCTTTTATAAGGTTACTGATATGACTGGAGTCTTCACTTTAATGTGAGTGGTTATGATTTCCTACATATATTGCAAAATTACAATTAATTTCTTTAAAGAGTTAAACTTTTTTAATGATGAATAAATTAATGAGTGAACCTTTAAAACCTAAACGTAAGCCACACCAATATTGTCTTCAAATGAAAATGTGAGATGAAAAACAGATAAGGTTTTTAAGGTTAATGCGTGATCGGGTTTTAAATCAAGAATATCTACCTACCTTAAACCTAAACCTAACCGATAGTGTCATAAAAATCAAATGTGAAATGAAAAATGCAATTGTTGAAGCCAACCAGGTCTTTTTTTTTTCTTTTTTTTGTGTGTGTGTGTGTGTGTGTGTGTGTGTGTGTTTCTATGACACTTTTGGATCATGTATCGGCTAACATGCTCTTTAGGACTCATACCCCGGTCCTTTGAATCACAAGTGCAACGCAGTTGAGTTACTGTGCAATTTGATCGCACTCATACAAGCTTGTAAATGTAGTTGGTTATGGTATGCAAACTGTAAAATATATCGCCTTACAAATCATGCACCATAGTAAAAATGTATGGATATCATAAAAAAAGCATTTTGTGAAGAACAGGAAGAAAAGTAAGTGTTTATGAACTGATTATCTGCAGTTGCAAGTCATTGTTGTTGTAGCACCTCTAGTGTTCATTTACCAGAAAAGTGCCATGATACGTATAACATGCCCCATAAAAATAATTTTGCATAAATATAGGTATAGTAATGTGATTCTATGAGACCAGGTTGCAGAATTTGCCAATATGTATTTTGGAGAGAATTATGGAAGAACATTGTAGTGCTCTAAATTTCTCCTCACACATATGGCTTTCCCCATAAAACTCCATATTTGTGTCCACCACTAAACTTGCATCATGGCATCATGACATTCGTCAATTCCTGTCATTATGCTTGCCGATAAGGTTGCTTTTTAGGGCATGATTATATCCTCAGGAATAAAGGCGGGCGGCTTCTCCCTTACCACTGCAAACTAATCAGCCCCCCCAAAATTACTTATTGATCTTTGGTTGCATTGCGCAGAGAGGGATTTAGAGTGGCCAGGTCATGACAAGACCACTGTGTGTGAGAGAGAGTTCATGGCACTCTGTATGAATATAGACAGACCTTTTGCCACTAATGGGATCATGTAATATGAATCAATTGCAAGCCAAAAACCTTTTAATAGACATTTTCCCCTAAATAATAATCATCATAACATTCCTATTCGTAATCATCCAAATCATACTAGTATTCAGTGCTTTTACTGTATATCCTCGTACAAGAAAGTCTTTCACAATAGTAGAAAGTATAAAAATATAGATATTATTTTTTTTTATTTTCAAATATTGTATTTTGCAAGGCTTTAAAAAATGTTTCTCCTGCTGGGTTGGTTGATTGTTCTTGCCATTTTTAATGGCCACACCACTTAAAAAAATAAATAAATAAATAAATAAATAAATAAATAAAAGCCCAAAAATTGTTTGCAACATATATTTAATAATAGTCCAGATAGAATATATCTTTTTTCATTAAACATTGTTTTCTTTAAAATAAATCAAATAAATGAATACATACAGTAATTTATTCAATTTTTAATTGGCAGAGGAAACAATATAGATTTATTTATACTGTAACTGTCATTCATTCCAACTAATTTCAAGTCACTTTTACAATTGCAATGGTCAGTTAGATAACATTACCAAATCAGCACAATTTGAAAAAAATGTTCAGTACATAAAATAAAAATGTATGTTTATGTTTGCAAGGCATAGAAACTCATGTACGGTACAAGATCAGCAAATGTAAGATTGTTGGAACATACAGTAAGCACAACCCTTAAATTTGAGCCTTGCTGTGGCTAGATTTCCAAACGGCAGAATATTTATATTTGCCAGCAGAGAAACATAAAAAGAACTGTGAAAAATTGTTAATGAACAGCCTCCAGGCCACCAATCAATACAGTATGCGTGCAAGTATGTTTTTTTTTTTTTTTTTTTAACATATTTGTTTCTTGAAATGTACATGTTTTATTGAGTGCAACAAACATTGGGGTGTGATTGGGTGATTTTGAGGGTGTATAATATGCAGACAGTGTTTGGGTCGGTACGTTTTCTGTCAGGGTGCATTGATCCTGGCTATGGGAGATGAATGGATTAATTACAGGCACTGTGAGCTATGGGACTGCAGGCAGCCAGGTAGGAGACATAACTGAGGTGCTGGAACGGAGAAAAGATGTTACGGGCAAATTGAACCCTGTTAATGAATGTAGCGTCACCTGTGGCTCCAGGTCCCAGGGTGCCAAAACTGGGCTACACAATCCTCTGCAGGCCCCCGGGACCCAGCATGAAGAATGGGTGACGCCCTCGAGAGATCCAGGGTCTCATTCCAATACCATACACTCTCTAGTGCTTTCAAACACCAGAACCAGAAATATCACACCATAGTCAGGATTTGGTGTAGTTACACTCAAGTTCACTTACCAAAAGCAGCACAAAATGTTATGCAGAATGTTGGGTACTGACAGCCTTAGTCACCATTTATTGCATTATTGTTTTCTATCTAATGAAAGCGAATGGTGACTGAGGCTATTATATTATATTATATTATATTATATTATAGTATATTATAAAATACTTTACAATATGGTTTGAGCACTTATTAATCTTGGTTAATGTTATTTTCAACATCTACTAATACATTTGTATGTCAACATTAGTTAATGCATTATGAACTAACTTGAACTAACAAATGAAAAATTGCATTTTCATAAGTTCACATTAAACAATATTAATAAATGTTGGTTAATACACTATGATTAAATGATTCATAAACTATGATAAAAATTACTGTAAAAGTGTTAGAAATCCTTAATAAAATATATTCGTCATTGTTTGTTCATAATATGTATTGCATTTACTAATGCTAATTAATACAATGTTAACACTTGTAAAGTGTTACATACAGTGGCAAGAAAAAGTATGTGAACCCTTTGGAATTACCTGCAGTTATGTATAAATTTGTCTTTAAATCTGGTTTGATCCTCATCTAAGTAACAATAATCAACAAACACAATCTGTTTTAACTAATAACACACAAATTATTCTATTGTTCTTGTAAATTTTTAATACATCATTCAAACATTCATAGTGTAGGTTGGAAAAAGTATGTTAACCCCTAGGCTAATGATGTCAACAAAAGGTAATAAAAAGTCAGTTGGCAAACCTGGCATCCAATTAATGAAACAAGATTGGAAGTGTGGGTTAGAGCTACTTTGACTTCTAAAAACACATTTTGAGTTTGTTATTCAGATCCATCTGCTGACGTGAACCAAGTCTTGCAAAAAAGAGATCTCAGAAAGCCTACGATCAAGAATTGTTGCTTTGCATAAAGCTGAAATGGGTTACAAAGTTATCTCGAAGAGCTTAGATATTCATTCATTCATTCATTCATAAATGGAGAAGATTTAGTATTGTGGCTACTCTCCTTAAAAGTGGCCATCTAGCCTCTGTTCATGAGCCTACTATATGGAAAACATTAAAAAGACACGGTGTCCATGGTAGCTTCTTTCCTCTAACAGCTGCTTTCCAACAAAAAACATTGCTGCATGCCTGAAGTTTGCCAAAGATCACCTTGACACTCCACAACGCTACTGGGAAAACATTTTGTGGACTGATGCAACTAAGGTTGAATTGTTTGAGAACAACACAAAGCACTGCATATGGCTTTAAAAGGGCACAGCATACCAGCATGAAAACATCATGCCAGCGGTGAAGTACAGTGGAGGGAGCATCATGATTTGGGTCTGCTTTGCTGCTTCGGGGCCTGGACCGCTTGTCATCAACGAGGGAAAAATGAATTCCCAAGTTTATCAAGATATCCTACAGGATAATGTCAGGGTGGCTCTGCGCCAGATGGAGCTCAGTAGAAGTGGGTGATGCAGCAGCAATGACCCTAAACATCGAAGTACATCCACTACAGAATGGCTTAAAAATCCACCTTTTGGAGTGGCCCAGTCAGAGCCCAGATCTTAACACAATAGAGATGCTGTGGAATGACCTCAGGAGAGCCATTTAGGCCAGACATCCTAAGAATATGGCTGAGCTCAAGCAGTTCTGTAAGGAACAATGGTCCCAAAAAAATTTCTGAACGTTGTGCAGGTCTAATCCGCAGCTACCTGGAAACACTTGGTTGAGGTTATTGCTGCCAAAAGAGGATCGACCAGTTATTAAATCCAAGGGTTCGCTTACTTTTTCCACAGCACTTCGAATGTTTAATGGGATGTGTTCAATAAAGACATGAAAGATTATAATTGTTTGTGTGTTGTTAGCTAAGCACATTTTGTTTGTCTATGCTTGTGACTTTGATTAGGATAGTCCCATTTTATGACCAATTAATGCAGAATATCAACTATTTCCAAAGGGTTCACATACTTTTTCATGACACTGTATAATATATTTTAATAGCATTTTCACTAGTGGTCTCACCTTGAATCAATGGAACATTCCCAGTGTTTTGAGTATCTGTGTTAAATCCAGTGCATTTTGATAGTGCTGCATTCAGCATGTGTCTCTGGCTACATATTTACTCACAACAGCATAATAAAGTTCAGGGCTTGGACAGGAAGAAATGTGTGCCAGAACCTATTAAGCCAGCTCTGATCCACTGCCATAAAAAAGAAAGAAAGAGACGCATACTAAATAATTGAGTTCCAAGGAGTTGTGGCCCTTTTGTTTATCCAATTACGGCACATTAAAAATTAATGATTAATCAGTTATTGCTGTTGGGGACTCTAGGTGCTATCAAAGTGGCTGCCCATCTCTCTGTCCATCCATCTTCATACCTCTGCTTGCTTTATAACTCCAGTGGAAGTGGCATTCCACAGCAGTGTGCTAGCTGCAGTGATTCATTTTCACTTTCATTTTAAGGAAAATGACTGAGGCTGTCATTCTGCCTAAAATTATGTTTTGTCTTCCACGGAAGACAGAAAGTCATACAGGTTTAGAAAAACATTGAAAACATTTTTACTTTCCCTGTAAAAAAGAAGTATTTTTATCAGAATAATTTAGATTTTTCTGTGATCAGCTTTCCACTAAAAATGTTTAACAACATAAATTTAAATGTGCTATGCTTTTTCAGACTTACATGCCTATAGTAGGCAGATTTGAGCTAATTTGCATTCTTTGTTTGGAGTGAACTTCATCTGAACAAGCAACATAAAACACACATTCCCCCAATCCGATTCCAGTCATTACCCCCACCACTCACACACACACACACACACACATACATACAGATTCAATCCTGATCCCAGACATTCATACCAACCCAATATATCAGCCATATTGATTTCCCTGCAAACAAATAAGTCTGTTTTTTTGGAGCAGTGGAATATGCTGCAGCACTCAGAAGGTCATGAATGCATCATAGCGACCTTGAGTTAATAGACTTCTTTCAATTCGCACACAACATTTTTTATTTATTTATTTATTTATTTATTTACTGCCATTTGTGGAAAACTGGGCTAGTTATCTGCTGGAAATGTGTGCTATCAGTGACATCCTATCTCCAGAGCAAAGAAGGTCCATTTATTACCTTCTTTCATTCCCTTTTTATTTTTCTATACCGCACTTATGAAAGGAACTATGTACCTTGTTCAGTTAGTACTATTGGGTGAAGAGATAGCGGCCATCTGATCCCTGGATTCATTCCATTGGGAGGTCAGCGCCATCTCCTCTCCCTCGGAGTCAATGTGTACTCTGTGTTAGGGAGGTGAAAGCACTGTTTGTTGACATAGAGGACAATGTGATCTGGAATTTCCTGGAACTGTATGAACTATTGTTGGTATCAGTAACCTCTTGACCTACAGCAGGCTGGCTTCTTTCATTATCTGAGCTATTGAAAGGAGATGAAAATGGAAAAAAGAAAGTTTTATTGAACAAAGATTTAAAAAAAATAAATAATAATAATATTTTGAATTGTTTGCCATTTGGCTACTACATGTATCTGACATACCTAATTGGAATAAAACTAAGGAAAACAACAATAATTACACAGCTCACTGATTGGTTAATCATGGCATTCTGTGGTCAAATATTTTTGTATAATGTCCACTAATTGACCATTATCAACATCACCAACTTGCATCTTAAAGTTATTTAAGTAATGTTCCACCCATTGTTTATTTATTTATGTATTTTTTACACCACAGTCATGCTTACATTAAGGCACATACAATGGAAGTGAATGAGCCCGTACATAAATGCTAAAATAAACAATGTTTCAAAAGTTATTTTAGTAAACAAAAAAAAAAAAAAAAAAAATATATATATATATATATATATATATATATATATATATATATATATATATATATACATACAGTGGTGTGAAAAAGTGTTTGACCCCTTCCTGATTTCTTATTTTTTTGCATGTTTGTCACACTTAAATGTTTCAGATCATCAAACAAGTTTAAATATTAGTCAAAGATAACACAAGTAAACACAAAATGCAGTTTTTAAATGAAGGTTGTTATTATTAAGGGAAAACAAAATCCAAACCTACATGGCCCTGTGTGAAAAAGTGTTTGCCCCACCTGTTAAAACATAACTTTACTGTGGTTTATCACACTTGAGTTCAATTTCTCTAGCCACACCCAGGCTTGATTACTGCCACACCTGTTCTCAATCAAGAAATCACTTAAATAGGACCTGCCTGACAAAGTGAAGTAGACCAAAAGATCTTCAAAAGCTAGACATCATGCCGAGATCCAAAGAAATTCAGGAACAAATGAGAAAGAAAGTAAGTGAGATCTATCAGTCTGGAAAAGGTTATAAAGCCATTTCTAAAGCTTTGGGACTCCAGAGAACCACAGTGAGAGCCATTAACCACAAATGGCGAAAACATGGAACAGTGGTGAACCTTCCCAGGAGTGGCCGGCCGACCAAAATTACCCCAAGAGCGCAGCGACGACTCATCCAAGAGGTCACAAAAGACCCCACAACAACATCCAAAGAACTGCAGGCCTCACTTGCCTCAGTTAAGGTCAGTGTTCATGACTCCACCATAAGAAAGAGACTGGGCAAAAATGGCCTGCATGGCAGAGTTCCAAGATGAAAACCACTGCTGAGCAAAAAGAACATTAAGGCTCGTCTCATTTTTGCCAGAAAACATCTTGATGATCCCCAAGACTTTTGGGTAAATACTCTGTGGACTGACGAGACAAAAGTCGAACTTTTTGGAAGGTGTGTGTCCCATTACATCTGGCGTAAAAGTAACACTGCATTTCAGAAAAAGAACATCATACCAACAGTAAAATATGGTGGTGGTAGTGTGATGGTCTGGGGCTGTTTTGCTGCTTCAGGACCTGGAAGACTTGCTGTGATAAATGGAACCATGAATTCTGCTGTCTACCAAAAAATCCTGAAGAAGAATGTCCGGCCATCTGTTCGTGACCTCAAGCTGAAGCGAACTTGGGTTCTGCAGCAGGACAATGATCCAAAACACACCAAGTCCACCTCTGAATGGCTGAAGAAAAACAAAATGAAGACTTTGGAGTGGTCTAGTCAAAGTCCTGACCTGAATCCTATTGAGATGCTGTGGCATGACCTTAAAAAGGCAGTTCATGCTCGAAAACCCTCCAATGTGGCTGAATTACAACAATTCTGCAAAGACGAGTGGGCCAAAATTCCTCCACAGTGCTGTAAAAGACTCATTGCAAGTTATCGCAAACGCTTGATTGCAGTTGTTGCTGCTAAGGGTGGCCCAACCAGTTATTAGGTTTAGGGGGCAATCACTTTTTCACACAGGGCCATGTAGGTTTGGATTTTGTTTTCCCCTAATAATAACAACCTACATTTAAAAACTGCATTTTGTGTTTACTTGTGTTATCTTTGACTAATATTTAAACTTGTCTGATGATCTGAAACATTTAAGTGTGACAAACATGCAAAAAAATAAGAAATCAGGAAGGGGTCAAACACTTTTTCACACCACTGTATATGTATATATATATATATATAGTTTACTAACCATATCTGTGTAAAGTTGTGTCCAATACCAGAATTAAAGTGTTTTGTCATGTATAATGTTTATGTCTTGTTTCTATAATTTTGAAACAATGTGTATTTTAGCATTTATGGACTGGCCCCATTCACTTCCATTGCAAGTGCCTTACTGTAACTGTGTTTTTTTGTTTTTTTTTTCATAAACGAGGGGCCGCAGATGCTGTTAATTAACCTTAACTTGTATTGTGTCTGAAACATTCCTTTTAGACTTGATTTCAGAGAATAAGTCTTGAGTTTAGTTTATTTTTTCTTACCCCTTTGCCAGTTTTGTGTGGTTTGCTTAGAAGTAACACAATTTTCCAATGGGATTACAAAATGGTTAAAGCAGCAATATGTAACATTGACAACAAGCGTTTAAAATGGGTACTGCAGTCCAAATTAAAAATATTGGAGAGAGTTGTCTTCCCCACCCCCTCCTCCCCAGACTCCAAGCTCACGCGGGTTGCCAGGTTGAGGACACGCAACAGGAACGAGCAAACTGACAATGGCAAGTGACGAGCCTTACACTGTAAGTTGATCAGCTAATGTATACGTTTGCAATGTTTTTGTTGTTTGCGAATTATAAACCAGCTCATGTGGATTTTTTATTATTCTGTCAGTGTTAGCTAGATGTATTGCTGGCTTCCATGGCTGCAGTGCGCTGTGTTTACCCGCTAACTTGTTTCAAATCTGGAAACCCGGGTTGCCGAAATACTATTGGGAATTGGGCAGTGGGCGGGATCACACAGGCCAAAACACAAACAGAAATTCCGGTCCGAACTAACATTTCAAAGTAGAATTTATTGGCTGTAGCATTGTTTTCGGAGAAACCAGTATTTCAACTTAGCATGTTTCCTAAATCTCTGATAACATATTATGATAATTTTATGCTTTAGTACAGTAAATATATTACATATTGCTCCTTTAAAGATATTAAAAATACTGATTAAGGACATTATTTTTTTTAGCAGTGTATCTACTGTATATCCAGCAATACCACATTTGTCTTAAAACAGGTTCTTTGCAGAGGGTCTGTTGCCGTGTGTGTGCGTATGTGTGTGTATGTGTGATGAGCCATCGGAATTCAGTGGGTGCGCTCTGTCAAAGTGTGTTGTTTTAAATTGTTCACTTTAAATACTAATCCTGCCAGAGACTGCATTCCAAGTAGTGTCAGTAATATATAGAAACAAATTCAGCTTGTTCTAATAATCACAGCTTCAACTGCACATTACTCCGCACTAACCCGATTAGCACTGACAAAAGCAGTATCACTGCTACAATAGCACACATGCTATCAGGACAATAAATGCACTCTCCTTTAATTACAGCTGTCTTGCCTCGTGATTAGTCTAGATCTCTAACGGATGTGAGACGCCTTCTCTTAAACGCTGTTATAATCTTCAGTGATGTGCAGAGAGTGGTAGAAAATGTGGCAAATCGATTCGGAAGGCTTTAGCAGCTATTCAATCTCATCATTGTAGCTGATATTTAAATATAAGAATGAATAGACTGAGGAGAAAGGGAAATAGTGTTGTTTAGCTATTAATTTTTCTATTATTAAGACATGTACAGTATTCCTTTTTTTTTCTCTTGCCTCTTCGACTCTCATTATTTCCAGGTTGGCGTCATGAAAGGGATGTGGCAAATTTGATGAACCAGATTTTCACTGTATGCTTTGTTTTCTACTTACAATTGACTTTTTAAAAGGAATAGTTCACCCATAAATGAAAACTCGGTCATTATTTATTCAAACCGAACCCAAACTTTTTTCTTTTACTTTTTTTATTAAACAAAGGAGTGTTTTTAGCTACACTACAAGTTAATTATTATATTAAATCTTATTCCCTATTATATTAAATCATATCATCTTCTAATTAAATCTCTATCTGTAAAATATTTTTTTGTAAATGTATTGTAATATATAACATTTTGTGTATTGACTCAAAATTAATCAGTGAATCGTTTTATGTCTAAATGATTTTAGGAAGTGTTCAAACAAATGATTTCACTTGAATCTAAAAATCGACTTTCCCAATGCTTCATATGTGATTGTGTGGACGTTTTAGTAGAGCAAGTTTAACTATTACAGTTTGCTCGGCTGTATAGCCATATGCACAATACACTGTGACAAGAAAAAACAAACAAACATTTTATTTTTAGTAATGAGATTCCACAGAATGAGTGCCTTTTTGACTCAAAGAATCTGCATCACTGGGTCAGCACCATCTCCTGGTAGCCATATGTAACATTGTGCTTTGTGTGGATTATCTAATAATCCATGCATCCGATTACCTTGTGTGTGGGCTCTTTCGAAATATAATCACCTAATCTAAATAATGATATTTTATGTTCCGTTTATTTTTCTTGAAGTTATAAGCAAAAACACGGCATACAAGCAACACCAACATTATTGTCAAAGAAATATACTTAATTATTACTCACTACTTTTTGACTGTGAGTAACATAAATAGGCTAGTTGTATTCTACTCTTTGGAAGCTTTCCAACAACATATGACACATGGCTATTTGATCAGTCTGATGGTCTTACTGATTGCAATATGTACAGTGCTATTTTTTTATGAATTATCAAAACGGAACACTTCTGATTTGTCTTCAAATTTCAAAGCACTTGTTCAGTTTTGGTCTTAATGTCTGCATGTATTGGAAAGTAGAACATCTAAGCTTTCAAATGATACATACTTTGTGTTGGTCAAGACTGTAGTTGTTAATATTTTGACTGGCCCATCCTAGCTTCAAGGTGCAGTATGTAAGATTCAGAAACCCTTGTTATTAATGACACCTGTGGCTGTTAAGTGAACTGCAGCCAGCTACCTGTTGCTCGTGCTCCTGCACACACTCCATAGGGATGTGAGTGAGCATCAAATACAATGATGTAACATACAAAGAGGCTGATCGTGATTCACCAGCATCATGCTGACAGATGAGGTAGCATAATTATAGTTATGATTGTTTTACTACAAACTTTGAGCAAAACTAAAACTACATATCAGTTAACATAGCATACTGATACACACATACAGCTACATACTACTGAACTATACCAGACAGTTTACTGTTGCACTGTTATGTTGTACTATTTTATGTTTTGTGTGTCATATGTTGTACTACGAATAAGAAACCAGTGTATTTGCTTAATTTTATCCTTTATACCTAACTTTTAGTATAAAGAGAAGATCGTTGAAATTATTAGAATTTTACGAAGCAAGAGTTAGCAGGCAAGATCAAGTTAGCTAAAATTACACAGATCAATCTTTATGGCACTATATTTCACATGCTTTGCAGTTAGGTAAGCTTACCTGTCCACTAAGAAGGATGCCAATTCAGGGGCGGTTTTGATCCCCAAAACTGAATGAAGGTCCCTCCAGGAATCAAATGCCCTGCCGATGTTCAATCTAGTTTTCACTCGACCACGATCACGTTCCCGCTTAGCTAGACTGGATTCAGTAGATAAATGTTTTTTTTTTTTTTTTTGGGCTTACTCTGAGTTTGTGTAGGAGTCGGTGTTGTGCTGGATTCCATCTCTAAGATAACGTTACCTAGTGTTGCAGTTTGTTGTCGCTGTTGAATAGCGGAAGCACTGAGGCAAGGCTTTCGGGTAACGCACAGGTAACCTCAGGAGAAATACAGGCTGCTCTGGAATAAGACGGTGTGGTTGTTTCAAGGAGCACAATATGATGATACTTGAACAAAAATGAGCTGCATGGTTGAGTTGCCAGAAAGAAGCCAATGCCACAAAAATGCCTGGTTGCAATATGCCTGACAACACCTTGACACGCCTTACAGCTTCTGGCACGCTGTAATTTGGAGTGACGACACCAAAATAGAGCTTTATGGTCACAACCATAAGCGCTATGTTTGGAGAGGGGTCAACAAGTATTGTGCTCCTCGAAACAACCACACCGTCTTTTTCCAGAGCAGCCTGTATTTCTCCTGAGGTTACCTGTGGGTTTTTCTTTGTATCCTGAACAATTATTCTGGCAGTTGTGGCTGAAATCTTTCTTGGTCTACCTGACCTTGGCTTGGTATCAAGAGATACCTGAATTTTCCACTTCTTAATAAGTGATTGAACAGTACTGACTGGCATTTTCAAGGCTTTGGATATCTTTTTATATCCTTTCTCATCTTTATAAAGTTCCATTACCTTGTTACGCAGGTCTTTTGACAGTTCTTTTCTGCTCCCCATGGCTCAGTATCTAGCCTGCTCAGTGCATCCACGTGAGAGCTAACAAACTCATTAACTATTTATACACAGACACTAATTGCAATTTTAAAAGCCACAGGTGTGGGAAATTAACCTTTAATTGCCATTTAAACATGTGTGTGTCACCTTGTGTGTCTGTAACAAGGCCAAACATTCAAGGGTATGTAAACTTTTGATCAGGGCCATTTGGGTGATTTCTGTTATCATTATGATTTAAAAAGGAGCCAAACAACTATGTGATAATAAATGGCTTCATATGATCACTATCCTTAAGTCATTTTTGCATGATCAGTCATATTTTCAAAATCAATGCCAACATTTCACGATTTCTGTCAGGGTATGCAAACTTTTGAGCACAACTGTATATATATATATATATATATATATATATATATATATATATATATATATATATATATATATATATATATATCCAGAGTGGCAGTATGTATGTAAGTGGCAGTATATTTTGCCATTATATTTCATTAAATCCAAAATAAGACCTTGACTCTGGATGTCTTCATATACAACAATGCCATCCACTTCCATGTACACAGGCAGCTATAACACTGAAATACATCAATACCATTACGAGCTTCATTTTACATTCCCCCATCACGTCATAGAGATAAAAAGCCACTGGCTCTGAAATACCTTGCTCTATCCTTAGTGACAATATGACCTTTTGCAGTTTTTATATCCGTAGCATTTAACAGCCAGACAGTAAAATCTCAAGGCCAGTGGTGCTGCATAGATGTGCATGTGTTGTAAAAGGTAACTGATGGTGTGGTTGACCCAGGGCTCACGAGTAGCTCTATACCCACACACAATCTGTGTTTGCCCACCCCCCCAAACAAAGTGCAAACTATCAGTTGTAATAACCTGGAAGAAAGGAATGCATTAAGGCAAGATTCCTCTGTGAATTCTCCAGAAGGTCCTGTTTATGTGAGCATTGTGGAGCATCATTTTTTTAATTGCTAGTTTTATTCACAATTAAACTCCCTCCTGGTTTTGTTACATCAATATAAAAGGCAGAATTTTCTAGTATGCCACCTCGCACATTTAAAAACGCTCCCGAGGATCCCAGTGTACTTGATTAACTTTTGATTGGCTTGTGAATTGTGCCTTTGTCCACTGCTTTCAGTATCACACAGTTTCAAAACACTGCAGATTTAAGTAACACTGCTGCACTAATTCACAAATGATTGAACAAATAATTGAACTTCAAGCTGCCTTGAATCTGCCTCGCTATTTACTGCATACATAGACTACTGCCTTTTAGGGCAACATTTTAAGGGGCCGTTCACACTGAACCCTTCTTTTTGCGTCCGTCCACACATTGTTTCCTTATGTAAGCATGTGCTACACGGACGTCTTTGACCATTGCTGTTCAACTGTTAAAAACATGTCTCGAGACACCTGGGTTCTGCTCTATTCATTGAGCTGCGTCTTGCTATTTTTTAGTGCAACAATGCTTTCTGTGTAAATGGACTTTAACTGAGATGGAACCTCAAAAGTTACTGATTTTGAACAATCTGTTTATGTGTCAACTCTGCATGCCACACAAATTGCAGTTACCATAGGAGACTTGACTGTTGACGATCAATTCCAGTAAAGTTTGACATTAGCATGTTGCTAAGCTAATGTCGCAGTACGTACTGTAACAACACATAGCACACACAAAGGTTTGGCAAAATAGTCAAATTTCATTAAATTGAACTACTTTTAGCAGTACATTTTAACATTGAATGAAATGTAACTATGGGTGCATCCCAATCAGCTCCCCAGTTCAGTAGTCAGGGCACTGATCAGGGAGTAGGCCATTTTAAGGGATATCTCAGTCACAAAATCATTCCAGGGCACTGAAATGTTTGCTCCCTAAAAAAATCCAACAGTGCACTGAAAAAAACAGGGAACATCGTTGCTCACTATGTTCCCCTACCGGAAACATTGTCATGTTTTCTGGAGTCTCTCGAGACAAGGGCGGGGCCAGGCCATCACTACGCACGCCCGGCCCCCAATCGGGCTAATCAGCCGAGGAGAGGGATAAGTGCAGCAGAATGCGGCAGTTTGGGAGAGAGAGAGAGCCACACGCAGCTGCAGTGTGTGCGTTTGTGTTCTGTCTTTTTGTTTAAGTTCTTATTAAAATATTATTTTGACTGTTCAGCCGGTTCCCACCTCCTCCTTTCCTATTTGAACCTTGTTACAGGAGGCTAAAGGCTACAGCCTCTAGTGTCAATCGCTAGTGCGCCTCTTGAGGCCAGGGGAGTGAGGTTTAGACACACTGCACAGATATCACTTACCAGCTGGCTGCTGTTACACTCACCTCCCTAAACCTCACTCCCATCCAGGTCACGGCACCACTGTAACTGATCCTGCCGACCCGCTCCAAACGGGATTCAAATCGGCATCTCCAGCATGGGAGGCAAGCACGCTATTGAGGAGGCTAAAAGCTATAGCCTCTAACGTCAGTCGCTAGTGTGCCTCTTGAGGCCAGGGGAGTGAGTGTAACTACTGTATATGATGTCAAAGCCATATATTCTTGTTAAAAGAGATGTTGTTTGGAATGTCTTTCATCCATAATTAAAACGAAAGGGAAACAATCTTTTAGAAACAATCTTTTAAATGTTAGATTTGTTAAAAGTAGGTTTAAAATACACTCCTTTATATTTTTAGTTATTTAATTAATATCATTTATCTTTTATAATAACACTGCATGTTTGAATATCTTCACCGAAAATGAACGATAGTGATATTTACAGTATAAAGTGATGTTGCTGATATACATCAGCTGCACTTGAATGCGCAAGCTCATTATCGCTGGTAACTGAGTCATTAGTGTCCCATTGTTCAGTGGATGAACACCCTTGCCAGTGTCCAAATTCCTGTTCACGATATACTAATTCATGACATAGTGAGCTAGGGAGCTGATTGAGACACATCCTATGTTTATAATAAACATTTCTCGTTTGTCTGCCATTTTGGAATTTTATTTTTTTTTTTTACTTAATAATACAGTACATTGGGGGCTTGGGTAGCTCAGTGAGTACTGACGCTGACTACCACCCCTGGAGTCGCGAGTTCGAATCCAGGGTGTACTGAGTGACTCCAGCCAGGTCTCCTAAGCAAATTGGCCCGGTTGCTAGGGAGGATAGAGTCACATGGGGTTACCTCCTTGTGGTCTCGATTAGTGGTTCTCACTCTCAATGGGGCGCGTGGTAAGTTGTGCGTGGATCGCGGTGAGTAGCATAAGCCTCCACATGCTGTGAGTCTCCGTGGTGTCATGCACAATGAGCCACGTGATAAGATACACGGATTGATGGTCTCAGAAGCAGAGGCAACTGAGACTTGTCCTCCGCCACCCGGATTGAGGTGAGTAACTGCGCCACCACGAGGACCTACTAAGTTGTGGGAATTGGGCATTATTCCAAAATGGGAGAAAAGGAGATCAAATAAATAAATAAATAATAATAATAATACAGTACATTCATGGATTGTCTTCACTTAAAGGATATGCAACGTTACCTTACAATTTTGCCAAAACAAGGTGTCTTAGGAGGCAGGAGCACTTCTTTGTTGCCTTAAAATGCTGACTTTGTAGGCAGCTCACTAGGTTTTTGGAACAGACAGACAATGTACTTCACAATCATGTCAGTATTGGAGCATGAGGGTGATACTGGATCCCAGAGGAAGTTGGATAATGTCTGTTTTATTATGTACAGTTGTTGTGACAAAAAAACAAAACAAAAAAAAGATGCAGAATAAATAAAGTGAAATTTGCTGAATTCATTCTAGCCTGACAGCACAAATATCTTACCAGCAATAGATGTTTCTAGTAGACAAGTGAAGACATAATCCAATTTTGATTCAGAACCCAATAAAGGAATCACAAATACAGTTTCAGAAATTCTGATCAATTAAATATTTAGTTTTACACTAAATCTACATAGTTTTATAACACCATTTGTTTTTATTTTAAAGGTGATGTGTGTTATATTGTCTATGTCAAAATACTTTTTTGTACCTTAGCTCACAATGTAGTCAACTAAAAAAGCTATTCGTAAATTTATTTCCCTAAAAGGGTAAACACTGTGGCTCTGTGACACTATCTAAAGCAAAACATTAAGTCACGTCATGTATCAAAGTAACTTTAACCCACAGTATGAGCAGTAGTAATAGTGATGCTTGCCTTATCATATAATTAGTGGTGTTTGCTAACTATAGAGATGCTTTAGCACAAGAAAGTGATGGAGAGAAGGGATATTTTTCAGTCTTTTTGCCAGCTGATAATCACAAACATTGTCAAGAGTTTTAAATCGACCAGTAATCTGTCTCAATGTGGGGTTTTGAGATACTGAGATGGGCTGTAACATCTGCCAAGAGAGCTTTAGTTTTTCCTTTAGCAGTTCTTGAACACTGTTGAATAGAGAAATGAGGATGAAAGCTCAGGCACAGAAAGAGGCTAAGATAGAGAGAATAAGGAATGTTTTGGGAAAGTGCCAGAAAACTGATTTGATGACAATATAATGATTTCTTATGTAAATGACCAAATCAGCAGCCTTATTTAATTGGCCCAGCTGCGCTGTAGTCTTTTGTGGTGTGCTAACCGTTTTGAAAGTCTGTCCCTTGTGTTTTCTATCTGTTCTAAAGAGCTAGCTTCTGCTTTTGGAGAATTACTGGGTCTTGCCTCTTTTTTTTTTTTGCAACACTTCCACCTGCTAATTTACATATTCCTTCACTGATAAGTGTATGATAAGCACGCTCTACTTTAGAGATGGGAATCATAACCAATTGAATGATTCTTAAAAGATCAATTTATATTTAAACAGGTCAGATCAAATAAATCAGAAATGTGTGTGTGTGTGCAAAAGTTTTTTTTTTGTTTTTTTTTTTTTTTTGTTGTGCAAAAGATTGTTTACACTGATTTTTTAATTCGGCAATGAGGCAGCATAAATGCAGTCCAATAGTCGGTGCTAACTTCATATTAAATAATACAAATAAATCAATACTAAACATAAAATAACTGAAAGTTATTTAACCTCATGCAACCACATGTACACACGTGTGGACGTTGTATTTTGGCTTCGCTATACTCAACACATAATTTAAATAATAACTTTCAGTCATGTGTCAAAACAGCATGGCACCGACCATAGCAAAGTTTGTCATTGGGAGAAATGCCAACACAAGTACATCTGGTAAGAAACCTAATTAAGTTTTAAAACTGAAACCTGTTTGTGTCTCTAGTTTCATCTGATGTGCCATTTTTTAAATTTGAGTGATTTATCCCGAAATGCCACACTGATAAACACAGTGTACACTTATGTGTACTTTAGTGCATGTTTTCCTTAGAAATCTTATGTTTACTGAGCATTACCACATTGAGAACCAATGGGATCATCCAAAAGCTGAAAAATTTTGCTTTCAGAGGCTTTATATGGAGTTAGGATGAAAATAAGGTGCATTTCAAACTGTTCTGAGAACAGTGCATACAGACAGTATATAAATATAAAAAACTATTTGTAAAAAAAAATGAATAAATAAATAATAAAAAATAAAAAAAATCAGATTTTCTATATCTTGGGATTATTTAAAATTCATAATTTAGTCCCGCTGTCCACATATGTGGACATTAATTTTTTTGGAAAACTATTTGCTCTAGAATTATTATTATTATTATTATTATTATTATTTGCATGTTTATTACGTGCTACTAGTTACAAACCAAAAAGAGAAATGCACACATCAGTCTTGCTCGGGGGGTCTCAGGAGGTTAAATAAGAAACAGAAAAGGAACAGACCGGTTCCCAATTCTACTCTTCTACTCTGCATGAATTATAGCTTTTAGAACCCAATCCAAGAAACTGGTTTCAGACTAGAGGCAGTCATGATGTCCTGACACACTGTTATTGACTCAAGATGTAGTCTACTGCAGGAATCCCTTTTGCATTAATAAAAAAACAATTCTGTAATAACAAGGCCAATGGAGACTTTTTCAGTTTTGAAAATTCAGCTTTGCCAGAGTGGTTGTGCTAGTAGGCGGTGGGGGATGGCAAAACCTCTGCAAATTGACTTCCTTTGAAGTCAGTCACTATATTTACATGTTATACCCAAGATGCTTGGGGCTTTTGTGCCGTTTTCAGAACATAATTGGCCTTTCTTTCCAGTTATTGTGTCCTTATCCAACTTCCCAAAGCTAAGTGTCTACACCCTTCTTCTGGTGTACTCTGTATACCAAATAACCTTGCCCAAACTATCCCCATCCATTTCGTTATTTGACTGGGTTAGCAGTGCACTGCGCTACATTATACTCTGATTGCATAAGGCTGCAGAGGGACCAATTAAGCTGCTGAGATGGCGTAGATGAGTCTCCATTCAGTAACTGCTAGTGCAGGATCAATGTCGAGAAAGCCAAAGCCCCATCCCAACAGAAGCATTTTCTGTGTGTTGAGAATGCGGTGATGTTTATTTGAAGTTTTCTGTAAACTGAGAATATCTGTGAGTATTGAAGACCTGGAATATTAATGGAATCTTGTGAAACAATAAGCACAGCAGGTCCAAGTGTTGCTTTGTAAATACCAATTACTGCATTGAACATATTTCGGAGCACTTTGTAAATCCAGGGATTCATCTTGACTGTGTATGTCAGACCATTTCCTTACCTCTCTATTTATAATTCATCAAGCCATTTTAGCTTGGAAAATTTCCATTTGTATACTTTATTAGCAATATTTGTTAATGAATGTTTGAGAGGCTGTTTTGTGGCAGTGCTGTTTTTTTTGATACCGACAGTTTTATAACTGCTTGTAATGTAATAATAGCCATGTGTGTTTATGAGCTATGGCTAAATTTAGGCTCCCTGTCTGCTATAATATGTATAATGCTTACAATACCAACTATTTGTGTTCTTATCCAACTTCCCAACTTTATTTGTCTTCATCTTTTTATCAGACTGATCTCACAGTGAATTCGGAAACATTATGTTGACTTTTCTTGAGCTGAACTCGGTCTGTACTTATCGAAATTTGAAGCACTTCCCCCAGTGGCCGAAGCTGGAAGTGTTTTTTTTTTAATGTTAGGGCACATGTGAGCTCCATTTTCTCTGTGAAATGCCCACAGAGGAGTGCCACGTTGTAAAGCGAGTTGTTTTTAGCTGTAAAGTATGTAATACAGTGAAGAGGAATGCAGATTTTATTGGCTCTACCCCCAAACCCAAACCTCAACTCTAAACCTAAACATCAGTGGAGTAAAAATGTAATCTTAGAGGGAAAAGGCAATTCTGATTCGCACTTGTCCTTGATAATGCAAGCGTGATTATTTCCTGATTTCAACGTTGGACGTGAACCCTTGTCTCTGAGGCTGCTGACGCAATGCGCTTTCTGTCATGCCACAGGAGAAGGCATGACTGAAACACACATTAACTGATGCAAAAATGTCTGATGGGAGATGGTGCTTATCAGTAACTTGGCAGAATGGGGTCAATGTCAGGGTACTGGAACATTAGCAACATTTCAATTTTCTGCATAATCATGTTGATATTTACATATCTGCTCTGATTTTTTAAACCGTTTTAACTAAACATACATTGTAGCATATAAGATTTATATGTTAGAATGAAAACAAAGTAAAAATCAAGTTTAAAATAATCAAGACGTTTTTTTTTTTTTTTTTTTTTTTTTTTGTAAATAACTAAATGAACACAAGAAAGGATGATATTGTATCATTTTCATTTATGTGCACCAGTATAATAATACATCATAAAAAAAACACTAATATTTATTGACATATATTTCTTTACTAAATCATTTTTAATATATATACTACTACTTCTATTACTTGTAGACTAAATGTAGCAATTTAATGATAGAGGTAGATGTACAAGCTGTGGCTTAATTAAGGCTTCCATGTTGGCCATAATGTTGTGTGGCTCTTTGCTAAGATACGCCACAGATATGCACACGTTGCCACTGTTCCATAATGGTTCCTTAGAGATCTGGTGAAAAGTGCTTTTTCAGCAGTTAGTAGTGAAACCGATGGAATGGGTCAGGCATATTCCTCAGCCTGTGTATTGTTCCTCTCAGCTCAGGTCAGGGCTGAAGTCTCCTAATTGTATCTTTCGGTTTCCAATTTTGGTTATATCTCAGTCATGGCCTGCTTCTCTTTATTAGGTACTTTATAAACCCCCTCACCCCAACGCTCTGGTGTGGATCTGCGTAACATTTTGAGGGTTTAAAAATCAAGACAGGACAGTCGTTATTCGGAATTTGTTGCCGTGGATGCTCATAAGGCAACAATTACAAATAGAATGAGGGTTTTTTGGGGATCGAGGGTGGTAATGGGGGCAGTATTGTGCCCTGGGGGAGCTTCATGTCAGACTTTCAGGACTGGGTTTCATCAGATCCATACAGTCTGTGGAGGGATTGGGACTGGATAGAGGTGATTTGTAGCCCAGAGGAGTTGGGTCACAGGTGGGCTGTAAGCACGGTCAGAGGGCCTTATCCCGGGTCATTGGAGCTCAGAGAAATCCACCCACTATCAAATGTGTTGATTTGTATAAGGGTCAGTGATGACCGGAGGGCAGGTTAACCCCAGTGTCATGTTGCTTTCATTCCTACAGGAATGGACAATTACAAGTCCATTAATGTTCCTCTTTGTCTCTTTTTTCTTGTTGTGTACACATTTCTGTACAATTTGATGGCTTGCCCTATAAGCAAAATCAGAGACACAGAATGAACCAGTTGTCTTTGTGAAAATTTTACTTTTAAGCAAGCAAAGGTGATTATTGTGACTGCAGATTGTAATCCAAGTAACATATGTTTCCTTCACCACTAGTTACCACGTGTTTTTAGTGGCACGTTAAAATAAAAAAGTCACGTTCGTTTCTTGCTGAAGCTACTGTCTTGAAGGCATATTCTTGTCGTGATAACACCTTTATCCATAATATTGTTTTTTACTTTTGTTTCTTCCTCAAACATGTCTGCTTTATTCATGCAATAATTTTACGACTTTATTCTCTTAACATTACAGCGTTATTCTCAAAACATTACTATAATCTCACAATGCTACTACGTTGTTCTCGTAATTTTTACTTTATTTCCAAAATATTATTACTTTAATCTCAAATTATTAGTATTTCAATCACATAATGCTATGCCTTTATTCTCATAATTCTTGTAATTTGATTTTATTCTAAAAAATGTTACTACAGTATTTTAATCTCATGTTACGACTTTATTCTTGTAATTTTGACTTTATTCTCAAAATATTACTACTTTAATCTCATAATGTTACGCCATTATTCCTGGATTATTTTCTTTATTGTCAAAATATTGCTACTTTAACCTCATAATTCTACAACTGTTCTCGTAATTTTGACTTTTTTCTCCAAAATAATACTTTAATCTCATAATGTTACAACTTTATTAATGTAGTTTTGACTTTTTCAAAAATATTACTATTTTAATCTCATAATGTTACGACCTTGTTCTAGTAATCTCGACTTTATTCTCAAAATATCCCTTTGTTAATTTTATAATGTTATGACTTTGTTCTCGTAATTTTGACTTTTCTCAAAAATAGTACTACTTTAATCTCAATGTTATGACTTTGTTCTCATAATTTTGACTTTATTTTTTTACCTTTTACTTTATTCTCGCCAATGGAGTATTATGAGATTATTTTCAAAATTATGAGATTTTATTATTGTAATGTTATGATTTAATTCTCAATTTATTTTGTTACTTTTTTTTTTCTTTTTTTTTTTAAGTGCCACTAAAGCAAAGTTGTAACTAGTACCAAACTGAATTGTAAATAAAATAATGATTTATCAAGCAGGTTTCCCAAACACAACCCCTTCAGGTAACCAAGCTAACATTCAAAGACTACAATGAATATTTCTTAGTAGAAATGGAATCATAAATTGGAAAGATTTACATTTTTAATATATTTTTTTATATATATATATATATATATATATATATATATATATATATATATATATATATATATATATATATATATATTTTTTTTTTTTTTTTTTTTTTTTCACACACTGGATTGTAGGATATCTTGGACAGTGAAGGATACATCTGTGCTGCCTTCAAAAACCAACCAGATGTAGACATCATAGTAGATGTGATGTTACACAAACATTGGACATTGTATGTGCCTTGATGCCTTCCAACATCCATGTACAGCCCGTAAATGATTGTGTAATTACTTTCAACAGTGTTGCCTAAGTGTGCTTTGGCGTTTAAACTGTATTCACCCCTGTATGTGTGTGTGGGTGATAGCTCTCAGTGAAGGACAAATACCAGACACTGCAATGTGCTCAGGTTGGAAGATAATTTTCCCCAGTCATGATTAGAGCCAATCCACAGATGAGTGGAGGGGAGGAGAGAAGATGAGCGGTAATGGGTTTGGATCTGGGCCCTTGTCCAAAACAGCACATAGTTGAGGGGTAATGGAGAAGGAATCCTGAGAAGAATCATGCTTAGCATGGACGAACACCAAGCCCTCTCTCTATCGCCCCTTCCCTCCTTCTCATTTTCCTCTTCATATCAAAGTCAAACAAGAGGAAAGAAAATTATGCATCAGTTTATGCATGGAGGTATTTTACCCTTCAGGCTTTGAAGGCTGTATATAAAAGAGTGCTAACACTCAATAGTCCACTTGTACTGCTCTTCGTGTCTCTATTTCATTGTGGCCTGCCTGAAGTAGGTTGATATTGTCCAACTTTGCATGTTTGGCTTACCTTAACTTGACAAAATCCCTCCATTATGCGGCATTCATGTGCTATCGGAATTATCATAAATACTAGTTTCCCACTCAGAAGTTACACTCGGATATAATTTTGATACCCAAGGACCCCAGTTGGAAGGAGAAGTAAACTTTCAACATGACGGAGGAGAGTTCAGTTTCTGTAGTGAATGACAGGTTTTATTCATTTTTCTAAATACAGATAATGATTAGCGCTTGCCATTTCGGTCATATTCCTTTATACACAGTATATCAGTAACCATTTGATGCATGTTGTACATTTTTACACAATGAAAATAGCTTTTATTTGACCAAAATTCCATTAACGTCAGCAAGTTAACTGAGTAATATGTATTTTGGTGTCAAAATATAAGTTCCTCAAGAAATATGCATGAGTGAACCTGGTGTCATCCATGTTTCCTGTTCTTTTTGACAACAAAGCAGTTGAACTTGATATACTCATAATTACCACTTCAGAAGTGGGAAGTAGGATAATTCTGATAGCACACAAAGGCAGTTTTAAACCAGCCTGGGCTGCATTCCCCAAAAGCACTGCAAGCTTAAGTTGATCGTAGAGACCATTGGCGTCAGTGATTTCTATGATCTACTTAGGCTTATGATGCTTTTGGGAAAAGCAGCCCAGACCAGTGGAAACCAGCTTGGTGGCCAGCTACTGAAAGACCAGCAAATCATATTAGGTTGGTTAAAACTGGTTTTCTCAGCAGAGTTAAGTCTACATCATATGAAGTATACAAGAAAATTTGGATATTATATAGGGTCTGCCACTAGGGGTAGCAGGGGTTGGGTGGGACCTCCAAAACCATGACCAAGCCCTGGTTCTATAACGTCTTTTATTGCTTTTCCTTTTTGTACTTTTTCTACTCCACATTAATCAGAGAGATTGATTTCACTCTATTTATAAACACAAACACAGATGTTCCTCAGATACACTCTCAAAAAATCAAAAGACTCAAGTAAATTTTATGTAGATAGTAGTTCTTCTGAGATAATTGTACTCTCATATGAAGTGGTGTTCGGTCTGCTTTTTGATTTGAGGCAAGACTAATGGCCCTTTTTCCCTCCTCATTTACATGCCTCATCTTTTATCGAAAAACTTTCCCAAGTGTACAGAAAAATATTCTTGTCAAGAACTTTGAGAGAGAGAAAGAGAGGATGGAATAGCTGAAGTATGTTCAGCTGCAGAGAGTATTTTACATTTAAAGTATGTTTAAATGAAGAGAAGAATGGAGTTGTAGACAAATAAGGAATGTGGCAGACGATAGCATGTGGGTGGAGAAAAGTATTTATGAGGGAGAGTGAGAGACAGTTTGGTATGAAATGCAAAAGTAGAACGTGACTTAGTGAGATAAATTACGAATAAGTGATGGAAACTGAAAGAATGGAGAAAGAAGACCCCAGCACTTTAACCATCCTAAAACCAACCTAAGTTGGTTTGGTTTTGTCAAAAAGTGTCCCAACTTCCCCTTCAAAAACCAGCCAATTGACCTTTTTTTTTTTTTTTAGTAGGGCAATCTGGTTGGATGAACAGGTCACAGACTGGCTAAACCAGGCTCCAGACTCCAAACAATTAATCCCCTTAATTACCCCGGAATTCTAAAGTGGATTGCATAGATTCAGAGGTGGCTCTGTCAACCATATGTCCTCATTCTCTGTTTGTCTGAGTTGTTCTTTTGACATCCCTCCCATGTCTGTCTGCCTTCATATACATTGTGGTACCACTTTAGCGCACTGTATTTCAGCAGAAACCTGTGTCCTATTCACTAACCACCAGAAACCCAGTTTAAGCAGGTGCTAATTACTGGCTTAAGATGATCTAGCTGGTCTCTTAACCTGGCAAAGCTGGTGTTCAATTGGTTTAGCTGGTTGGTTAGTTGATCTTCCAGCTTGACCTGCTGAAAAGGGCCCAAAACCCATCTAAAACCAGCAAACCAGACCAGTCTGATCAGGCTCTGGACCAGCTAATACCAGCAAACCATCTAAGCTGTTTTTATTTTTATTTAATTTTTTTAAGAACACCTGTAAAGATGTTTACATTCAATGTGGAATCGGGATAATGGGCAAAAATTTATGCATACCAGTTGGTTTATGCTTATATCATTTATGGCTTTACCCCAATAAAGGAAAGGATAGTTTCTGTTTCTATTTGCAGACTCCTGATATTTTTATTTTAGTTTTTTACTGATAATAGTTTTCATTAGCAATAATAACCTTGGTTTAGTGCAGATATTTTGGGTATGTTTGCAGTGTTACTTGATTTACATAATTATTTTAGTAAACTGGGTGCTAAAACACCATTGGGGCACCATTCATTCTTGGTTATGTCGTGTTTTAGTACTTTTTCACTCTCTTTTCGTTTCTTCCTCTTTGACGCTGGCTCACAGATAGTTGCAAGTGTTTATTTGGGTTAGGAGTCTCCTCTAAGATCTTTTGGCCCCAGTCAGAGGCCCCATGAATGTTGTAACCGGTGTGTAATTAGGAGAGAGTGGTTTTTAAAGAAGGCTTACATGCTCAAAAGGATTTGAATGATGGCTTTGGCTCAGCTCCGTGCAGTGGAACGAGCGGTCAACAGCCTCACCCGATAAGACTTGACGAAGAAGATGGGGGAGGCTCTTCAACCTTCTTCTCCCTCACTCAAAGTCGTTTCCTTCTGGTGTTGTTTAGTTCTCTCCCGCTTGCCTTTATCTCATCTGCACTCATTTTTCGCTCATTAGCACTAACTGGCCATTAATCATTGGGCCTCTGTGTTTGCGAGACCTGCCAGAAACTCCGGCTGGTGTTCTGTTATCTGGGCCGAGCCCGGCAACAGATGCGGGTGTCTTTAGGCCTGTGGTTCTCCATGAAAAGGTGTCTCGCTAATGAGCGGCTGCTCCACAAGGCGCATGAAAGAGAGAGCTTCTTCATCAAAGATACAGAAAATGACAGTGGTATGCGTAGAGAAATAATAGAGTAGAGGATTATGGGAAAAGAGGGCGTCTGAATGCAAAAATGCACTAAAAAGAACATTGTGGTTGCCAGTGTTGCGTAAGATGCTTTGAAACAGTAGTTTGTCAAGCTACAACCTACTGAAAAATGTTAAGTAATTAACATACAGCCAATCTACTCTTTTGAAAAAGTAGTTAGCTAAATGAAAGCTATAAATAATTAAAAAAAAATAATAATAATAATTACAATTATTTATTTATGTATTATATTTTTGCAATCAGAGCAGTATCTGGCATAAAAACAATCAGGATCACTATTAAGGTTACATATTATTATTATTATTATTATTATTATTATTTGTTTTTATCATTTCAGATACCACCAATAAAACGAGGAAACATTATATATATATATATATATATATATATATATATATATATATATATATATATATATATATATATATATATATATGACCAAGTTCAGTCAGGTAACTCTGTAGTGCAAGCCGATAGGTTCCCTCAAAGCAAACTCTGTAGCCAATCACTTGTGCAGACCAATCATGTCAAACATTTAAATAGCTTACCTGTCATATTATCGGCAAGCTGATTCTCACTGTGCAAGTTATGAGAGTTTTCTTCATTTAACTCCCACCTCTCCAGCTCCACCTGTCTAGATCTGCTTCAGAGGATCTGTGCATGTTTGTTCAGCTACAACAGCATGTACTGCATGCTCACTGTAGCAAGTCTTTGTATGTCTTGCAGTAGCAAGTCTTTGTGTTTGCTCTGCAGAAGCAGCAGCAGCAGCTTTAAGCAGATCTACTCCGCCACGACCAAACCTACAAACTATCAATTTTATAATAAACATCATAAACTTCATTCAGAGAGTTGTTATGACTGATATATATATATATATATATATATATATATATATATATATATATATATATATATATATATATATATGTACAGTACTGTGCAAAATTTTAGGCACTTATGAAAAATGTTGCAAAGTGAGGATGTCTTCAAAAATAATGACATAAGTAGTTTTCATTTATCACTTAATTTTATACAAAGTCCAGTAAACATAATAAATCTAAATCAATATTTGGTGTGACCACCTTTGCCTTTCAAACAGCACCAATTCTCCTAGATACACCTGGGCACAGTTTTTCTTGGTTGTTGGCAGATAGGATGTTCCAAGCTTGTTGGAGAATTTGCCACAGTTCTTCTATCTGTTTAGGCTGTCTCAATCGCTTCTGTCTCTTCATGTAATCCCAGACTCTTCCTGCCTCCTCCTCCACATGACGCGTGACCTTACCAAGAAGCTTACGTCATCCCTCTCATGATCGTCCATCACAGAGATGTACGGAAGTGAACATTTGTAGTTAAAAAGTATATAAGTATTGTTTTGTTTCTAAAAATGATCAATCATTTGGGTTTGTCAGATTGTTTGTATTTGTGTATGTGTGTTCTGAAAGAGGGTGTATGACTGTCGTCATGACCGAATTTCTTTTGCAACTCAATTTAACATCCTGCTGTGGTTGAAATTGCACGCAGTCTGTCTGGATTTGGAAGCGCATGGGGTTTTTCCAAGGGCTGCGATGCTTTTTATAGCAGTCGACGGCTGTGTGGCACAGCATACCTGTTTGAGGCAGACTGCTGGGACGGCCCTGGCCAGACACTACACCTCACCTGTGGGAATTCCCCCTTACTCAGGTGTGAACTATGGAACAATTACCCAGCAGGCACTGCCCCTCTCTTCTCTGTCATTACAGCCAGGAGGGTAATAAAGATGCCCCGTTCTTCACGGCCCACATCACAGGTGGAAAACAGCTTGCCTCCATAGTGCCCTGCATCCATAAATTTTATGATTTCTAATTTTTTTTAAAGAAATGTAATAACGTAATGTAAGAAATATATTTACGATTCTCCAGTTTATAAACTGCATATTTATGCAAACTGAAAAATATAAGTTTGCTAACTACATATTAAGGAAGGAAGAAATCACCTCAAAATTAAAATTCTCTAATCATTTACACACCCTCATGCCATCCCAGATGTGTATGACTTTCTTTCTGCTGCAGAACACAAACAAAGATTTTTAGAAGAATATCTCAGCTCTTTAGTTCCGTACAATGCAAGTGAATGGCAACCAAAACTTTAAAGCTCCAAAAAGCACATTAAGGCAGCATAAAAGTAATCCATAATACTCCAATGGTTTAATCCATGTCTTCTGAAGTGGTCTAATCAATTTTGGGTAAGAACAGACCAAAATAAAACTCCTTTTTCACTGTACATCTTGCCATTGCAGTCTCTAGGTTCGATCATGATTTCAAACTCAATTATACTTCCTAGAGCTTGACGCATGCACAGAGCGCTAGATGATGCTAGGACGTGTAATTGAGCTTGAAATCATGATCACCAAAGAGACTACTGATGTCAAGATTTATAGTTTTGTGATTTATATTTTTGTGATTTATTTGAGATATTGTACATGTTAAAGGTAATGTAGCTGGTAAAGGTGGGCAAGGAGGAGGCTGGAACCGGCTGAACAGTCAACATAAACCTTAATAATATAAATGAACTTAAAACAACATAAAACATAAACGAACACACACACATGCAGCTCGGCTGTGTGTATCTCTCTCTCTCTCGAACTGGCACCTGACCAAATAATAAAGAAAAGCAGCCAATAAGTGCCCAACATAGATGGGAACACTTTTAATACTGTTTAAAAAGCATCCCAGGGTGATACCTCAAGAAGTTGGTTGAGAAAATGTCAAGAGTACATGTCTGCAAATTCTAGGCAAAGAGTGACTACTCTGAAGATGCTAAAATATAACACAGTTTTGATTTATTTTGGATTTTGTTTAGTCACAACATAATTCCCATAGTTCCATTTATGTTATTCCATAGTTTTGATGACTTTACTATTATTCTAAAATGTGAAAAAAAAAAATTATAATAAAGAATGAGTAAATGTTTCAAAACTTTTGACCGGTAGCGTAAATGAACACATGCAGCGTGGCTGCGTGCGTCTCTCTCAAACTGGCACCTCTGGCTCCCCTTTATCTCGCTCTCCCGCTGATCAATTGATCCAGTGCTGGCCATGCACCATCACGGCCCACCCACACCCTCCTCCTCGTCACAGGTAACTTTTTACTAAGAATGTTATGCTGATGAAATAATTTGTATTGAAAACAATTGCATTAGATTAGGAAACGTCTCCGGTTACACATGTAACCTCGGTTCCCTGAGATGAAGGGAATGAGACATTGCACTATGGTAAGCACTATGGGGAGTGTCCTTCTTCACGACCTTGCTGAAAAACTTATACAATCACTCCAATCCTCTGATTGGCAATGGTGTCCAAGCCCCGCCCCTTCAGGCGTGCAGCTGGCCTATATAAGCGGGCCCTCAGTCACCATCTCTTCAGCTGAAACTCTGATGTAATAGTGCAGCCAGATTTTGCACAGTCTAGTTCCCTTCATCTCAGGGAACCGAGGTTACATTTGTAACTGGAGACGTTTTAACTATGTGACATCACACTTCCAGAGTTATAACACTAAATAGAAATTTTCATTAGGAGTAACAGGCCACAGGCCAATGACTTATAAGTCATATTTAAGTGTATATGAATAGTCCCACGTGGCAGATGCCAAATGGAAATTAATGTAGTCTGAGATATATATGAACCATAAAGATATACACAGTATCGTTTATTAACCCTCTCACAACATGGTTGGAAAAGTAGGTTTAATTTCTTATGGGAGCGTTTATGACTTTTAAAGGGGCAGTTCAACAGCATATAATTAGGTGGCTGTGATGATTACAGTTGGTAGCCCACCTGTAATAAGGGCTTGGGCTCACTCACTTGAATGTAAGTAGCACTCTATACAGAGAAGACTTGTGAGGAGATGGACGCCACGTCCAGGTTATAAAATCTCACAAACGTGTTTTGTGAGGACCATCCTGCTGCCAAACATATGTCCTGAAAGGACACACCATTTGTCCATGCCCATGACGAGGCCAGGCCTCTGGTGGAATGCATTTTGACACCAATAAGGCAATTCGTGCCCTGTGATTTGTAAGTGAAGGCGATCGCATCATCGATCCAGTGAGAGAGCCTTTGTTTGGAGACGGACATTCCTTTTGTGCTTCCTCCATAACAAATAAAGAGCTGATCCGTCAGCCTAAATTGACAGATGCACTCGACATATGTATGCAATGCCCTCACCAGGCATAACATATGCATAGATTGCTCTTCATCCAAAGTAAAGTGTGGGAGAAAAAAGGCTTGCAAACGAACCACCTGAGCCCTGAACAGCTTTGATAAAATCTTAAGCGTATAGCCTTTTCTAGGTTTAATGGTGGCTTTTGACATATCTGGACCAAACTCTAGGCATGCGCTGTCAGTCAACAGTACCTGCATGTCACCCACCTGTTTAAATGAGGCCAAAGCAAATAAGAGCGTGGTTTTTAAGTAAAGCACCCGCAGCTCAACAGATTCCAATGGCTTGAACGTGGAGTTTGTGAGTGCCTTCAGTACCAGATTTGAGTCCCAAGTCGGCACCATAGCAGGGCGAAGGGGGTTCAAATGCCTCGCTCCCCAAGGAAATTTATGACTAGATTATGTATGCCTATCGAAGAGCCAGCCTCCAGGGCATGGTATGCTGAGATAGTCGCTACATAAACCTTGAGTGTTGACAGGGTAAGACCAGTGTCCTACCGCTGTTGAAGGAATGTCAAAATCTCAGCTATGGGGTAATTCACCAGGTCTTTACCATGTGAAGAGCACCAATTTGCAAACATGCACAATTTAATTTAATAGAGGTGTCTCGTTGATGGTGCTCTAGCTTGTAAAATAGTGTTCATCACCGACTAAGCCAATTCTGGCTCATCCAATGTGCTCTGTTCAGGGGCCACACGTGTAGGTTCCAAAGCTGTGGCTGGGGGTGCCAAATTGTTCCTTGTACTTGAGAGAGAAGGTCGCTCTTCAGTGGTATGGCAGTCTAATATTCTTTCAGAAACCAGGACTAATTAGGCCATTTTGGCACAATTAACAGAACTGTTTCCATGTCCACTCGGACTTTGCTGATGACAGAATGAAGGAGGCACACCGGCCATTTGTGAGCCAGTGCGTCCATGCCCAGCGGGGCTTGTGACATGGAGTAACAAAGGGGACAGTGGCCGTTCTCCGCAGAGGCGAATAGGTCGACTTCCGCTTTGCCGAATATTTCCCAAATCCTCATCACTGTCTGAGGATGAATTCTCCATTCTCCTGGTAATGCTCCCTGGTGTGACAACAGATCTGCTTCGAAATTCAGAAGGCCTGGGACATGTGCCGCATGTAATGAGAGGAGCTGATGCTCACTCCATTGATGCCCCAACCTGTGTTAGATGCATCTGTGGTCATGACTTTTCTTCTGAAAATTTGACCCAGCATAACACCCTGTTGGTAGAAGACCAGCACTATCCATGGTGCTAGAGCAGCCAGGTAGCGGTGAGTCACTGTGATGCGCATGCGCCCGAGGCTCCAGTAATCACGTGATTTAAGTGTCTTAGATCTAGAATGGACCAAAGCCAGCCGTCTTTTTTGAAACGAGAAAATAACGGCCTTAAATCCCACTGTGTGTGTCACGGTCTGGGACAGTCTTTATCGCGTTTTTTGTGAAGAGACTATGAATCTCTGCATGCAACACCCGCACATCCTGTGGTCGGACCACAGATTGCACATCACAGGTGAAGTGAATAACCGTGCTCGATCGTTTTTAACATCCAGTCTGACACGCCCATGAGGGCTCGCCACGCATTCGTGCAGCGGGACAGCAGGCTTATTGAATCGTTCGCTATAGGAGATAGAGCGCTGCTCACCATAAGGAAGCAGTTGAGCATAATGTGTGGGGTGTATGATACATGAAATGAGGAGACATGAGGAAATGGCCCTTTTCCTGAGAATGTGTGAGCGTCCCATGTTTGTACAATGGGAGCTTTTTTCTCTTTTGTGAGAACAATCTTTATTTGAGTAATACACACAAAAGCAACATTTTGAACAATGTCCCAAACCCGATAAACTATATTGGGGAAGAGGGGAGAAACACTGTATGCCTCGAATCAAACCTTCTTTGGCTCTGGGCCGTGAATAACGGCAAGCTCTGGGGTCCTCTTCATAGGGCTGGGCATTTCAGGAATGTTTCTGCTGCCCGGCCGGGGGTTTTCCATCACTGCGTTTTCTGCGCTGAGACGATGGGTGCTTATGCTTGGGCCACAATTTGCCTGGCTTCGCAGATGGCTCAGTAGTAGATTTCGGCTGTGCTGGGGCAGCAAGAGATGGATTATTTGCCGGGGGCTGACCGGAATTAGATAGGGAGCAGGCTGGGAAAGGAGAAGTGCTACTTCTCTTTGGCAGAAAGTGTTTCATCGCTTGAGACTGCTTTTTCCCTGTGATGAAATGCTCTGAAAAGCTTTTCATGGCATTGCCAAAGAGACTGTCGGGCGACACCGGGGGAAGCTTTGATTAGCCTTTTTCCTCAGCTTGGTCCACTTTAGTGAGGATGGTAACACCTCCGACCTGAGTAGGATGCATGCCAGGTCTTTGTGAGCTCCGCGTGGACCTCAGGGAAGAATGGTGCACTCCTCCAGACCGCGGTCTGTTGAAGACGGCTGGTTTACAAAAACCATTCATCCAGGTGAGACTTTTCTGGCTCTTCTGGAGAGGACCACTCATGACCGAGTTCTTCAACTGCTCTCATGAGGATGAGAAAGAGCTCCTTGTCCATAGCATGTGCACGTTCTTCATTCTCGCTGGGGGAAGAGGTGGCAACATCCTCCGTGGACCACTCACCTGAAGCTACGAGCATGACACAGCATCATCCCCATCATCACAGCTGACAAAAGTAATGAGGCCGTGCGCTCCAAAAGAGGGCCCGAGCTCATCACACGCATATTGCACAAGCGAGGACGTTAGATCGGATGTTCAGGGGGCTCACAGGGCTTGTGCCAGCACGAGATACTCTTATTCTTCCAGCTCAACCTCACTACCCCACCATGCCTCCTCATGTGGCCCCTTGGGACTTAACACAGAAGAGGCCGGTGGGAGGGCGCGAGAGGCTGGATCTTCCCTCAGAACGAGGTCAATCCCAAAACGTGATCATCAGGCAGCGGGGTGTGCCATTCGCAAAAGGAACACTTGTGGAAGGACATCTTTAAAAAGATACGTATCATGCAAGCGGCTCTTTAGTTAATATTGTATATATAATACATATGCAAAGGATACAGTAACTCCAGACGGAGCGCTGTGGGAAGCAGATAGGAGTTTCACTGAAGCGCCGTATTGATCAACGACGAGCGTCTGAAGCGAAGAACCACTCACTCATTCACTGAGAGCGTCTTCGATGGCGATGTGGAGAACTCTTCACTGGAACACACAGGGGAGTGATAAGTCTCTCGGTGCAGGCGCTGAGCACAGGCAATGAGTCGTCCTGTTCGCATCTTGCCGAGAAGTTCCATCCGCTGTAAATGTATCTCGACGGCGAAGCAGAGAGGATTCCAAAACAAAGTTCACAGTCTTGAAGGAAGAAAATTCTGAAGAAATCGTGACTGAGCACCATTATATACATTAGGACAACTGCACACCTGAAGGGGCAGGACTCAGACACCATTGCCAATCAGAGGATTGGCGTGATTGTATAAGGGTTTCAGCAAGGTCGTGAAGAAGGACACTCCCCATAGTGCTAACAGCTATGTCGAGTGAAATGAATCAAAAGGAAACTGCAAAATTTAAGCATTTTATTAGACTTTTGGACCCAATAGTATGCACATTATTTGCTTAGCTGTCATAGACCGAGAAATTCTCTCAGAGAACGAGCGGAAACCCCCACAGGATTGTAGCCTAGCACTGTAAAGATGTTTGCAGCCAGCTAGTGCTAATTTTGTGTACAGCTGTGATAGAGGGATGTCTCGGCTGAGTCTTATCCTGAAGAATGCTGAACTTCCAGAGAAAGAGGGCAAACATCTCCCTCATAAATCACAAACAGCTCCCTCGACAAGAGCATGACTCCCTTGTTGACATTTAGGGACTGGGGGAGGGGCGGCACATCCTGACTCCAGGGAGCAGAGAGAGAGTGAGAGATACCAAAAACGAAGACTGCAGGTGATGCTAGTGATTGATGAGAAGAAGCAAGGAGAAATTAAGATGAATGGCGGAAGCCATTCCAGTCTGCTCCATCCTGCTCCAAGGGTGAGGGTTTGAAGGCCAGAAGTGGATAATCTGGATGATTCCAACAAGCTGTGTGCTGGACTACTGAATATAGACTATCTATCTATACACTGTGTAAATGAACTGAACAGTCTCTTAAAGTCAACATGAAATAAAAACTGACCCTGTTTACTTTCTGAATACATATTACTGGTCTTGTGGTGTATACAGGGTGTGAAATTAGCTTTTTTGCCCATCAGCCAGAGTGGCTGGTGAAAGCCTAACTTTATCAGTCAGTGTTTACATACAACAGCACTACGTGATCGCTCGTATTACTACTACACTACTAAAGCTAGGAATAGTTTTAAATGGCTTTAAACAAACAACTTCAGCATTAAGGCTCATCACAGCTGAGAGACACACCAGACTGATTAATTACACAAACTCAAGGTGCTTACCTCTTACCGGACTTTCCACATTGGAGAGGACACACTGTTTAAAATGGCGGATGAGACTGAGGTTTCTATAGTGAATGACTCTTGCGCACCAGCTACCGTGAAATAGGGAGAAATACCCCTGATTGGACGGCAATTTTTCCACTGAGAAAGCTGACAGCATCTCTGCTTGGGAGTGGCAACAGGTGATCACACATGCTCCATCTCTCTCTCTCTCTCTCTCTCTCTCTCTCTCTCACACACACACATACATCCATCCATCCTTGTTTATCCAATAACTTGGTAGAAACAGCACAAGCCGTGATACTATTTCTGAAGTGACATTTTTGAATTACTAATGAAGGCTTGGACAAATCATTTGGTTTGAACCAGTAAAGGCAGATTTTGATCCGTCACATAAGAACGTAGTTCCAGGCACAAATGCGTTTTTATGACCATACTCAGATTTTCCTAATTTTTTTAAATTTACTTGTTCATTGAACTGTTGTATATAAGCAATATCACACTCGTAATCGTGCTATATGGCCCTAAATCAGCACTGAAGCGGACACCAACACAAGCGGAGTGATACACACAGTGAAGCGTCCGAGTGCTTATGGTGTGAGACCATCAGTACTCATAGAACGTCTCTCGTCCAATCAGATTCAAGAACTGGAACTAACTGTTGGTTTCACTTAGAAATACATCAGATTATGAAATTAAAATGGGCTGTGACCTGTTTTAATGTTGGTTTTATAGGTCTTCTACTGTACTTGTTGTCTTAATTTAGGGTGCTAATCAAATGCTTGTACAGTTTATAACTGGTGACCACACAGTTATTGTTAAATTATTTACATTTTATTTTAATAAATCATTACAGTTTCAAATCAGCATACTATAGCATAAAAGTACCAAAATGACCTCCATGTTGTTGTTGTTTTTTTTTTTTTTTTTTTTTTTAATACATGTACCACAGAAATACCATGATATTCTCCAAGTACCTTGGAGTACCATGTAAATACCATGGTTTATGAATATGGTAGAAATTCAGTACCATGCTATATTTCAAGGTACCAGGTATTACCATCACTGCACTGTAGTACCACCACAGTACTCTATTCTCCAGTTTATGCAGGAAGCTTTGGAACACATATCACCAACACAGTGAATATTTTTAATAGTAATTACTTAAAAGTTGATTTCCTGTTGGGATGAATAAAGAGTTGCCAATCAAAGAGTTTTATAATTTTGAATCCTTGTATTTATTGTTACATAGACATATATGTTCCATATATATTTTTTTAATCCACTCATGGTTAGGTTTAGGGTTGAGATTTGAGTTAGCGTGTAGAGTTAATAAAATATGTATTCCTGTTGACTATATTACATCATTTACAACTAAGTATACAGCCTGCTTTTGGCTCCACGCTGTGGACATTTCACCCAGAAAATGGAGCTCACAGGTGCCTGTAAAATCAACAAAACTTCCAGCTTTGGCCACTGGGGACAGTTATTAAAATTCTGTGCTAAGCACAGACCGATTTCAGCAAAAGAACTTTCAACCTACTGTTGCTGAATTCACAATTAGATTATCCTTTTTTTTTTTTTTTTTTTTTTTTTTTTTTTACCTTTTTGACACAAGTTTCTCCTGTACTGACGGACCCCCCAACGTGAGTTCTTTAATGTGCGCTGTAGTTTAAAAAAAAAAAATCTTACTTACACTTCACAGCAGATGCACTGTAGGACAGATTATATATTATGAAACCTAGATGTTTATAATGAGTGATTATGATAGAAATGATGCAATCGCGCATGCGCTTGTTGACTATGTGCGCCACCAAATTGTTCATATGCAATGCAACATGGGATTCTGAATTTGTGATCGAAGCATAGAAGGTTCTAAAAACCTAGCCCTTCCACTTTCCCAGCTGCGGAAGTGGTTAGAATGAGTGGATTGAGTGCAGTGCATTCAGAAAGTATTCAGACCCCTTTATTTTGTTTCACTTTATTTTTATTGTTTTTATTTTTTTTATGTTCCAGCCTATGTTTCAATGCTTTAAATTATTTTTCACATCAGTCTGTACTCCATACCCCATAATGATAAAGCAAAAAACTATTTTTGATAACTTTTTCAAATTTATAAAAAAAAAACTGAAATAGCACATTGGTCATAAGTATTCAGACCCTTTGATATGACACTTGAAATTTAGCTTTAGTTTCTACACTTTTATTGGAGTCCACCTTTGGCGAATTCAATTGACTGGACATTATTTGGAAATGCATACACCTGTCTTTATAAGGTCTCACAGCTGAAAATGCATATCAGAACAAAATAAAAAAAAAAACTTGCCATGAGGTTAAAGGAACTGCCTGCAGAGCTCAGAGACAGGATTGTGTCAAGGCACAGATCTGGGGAAGGCTACAAACATTTTTTGGCTGCATTGAAGGTTCCAAAGAGCACAGTGGCCTCCGTAATTCTTAAATGGAAGACGTTTGAAACAACCAGGACTCTTCCTAGAGCTGGCTGCCCGGCCAAACTGAGCAACTGAGGAAGAAGGGCCTTGGTAAGAGAGGTGACCAAGAACCCGATGGCTACTCTGGTTGAAATCAAATCAAAATCAAATCAAATCACTTTATTGTCACACAGCCATATACACAAGTGCAATGGTGTGTGAAATTCTTGGGTGCAGTTCCAATCAACATAGCAGTCGTGACAGTGATGAGACATATACCAATTTACAATAACATCAAATTAACACAACACAATTTTAACATCTGTTATACACATAATTACACTCAACAGTATACAATACACACTATATAGATACACATTATTCAGTAAAAATAAAAAATAAAAATATATAAAAAGTATATATAGTAGTATATATAGAATGTACAGTATTGTACTGTATTGACATTCAGGCTGTCTGTTGATAGTCAGTTGTTAAGAGAGACATAATATAATGACAGTAATATAATTTATGACAGTCCGGTGTGAGATAAAAGAGTAATAAAGTGCAGGGCTGATGTATTTTGATCGTGGGAGATCAAGAGTTCAAAAGTCTGATTGCTTGGGGGAAGAAGCTATCATGGAGTCGGCTGGTGCAGGTCCTGATGCTGCGATACCGCCTACCTGATGGTAGCAGTGAGAACAGCCCATGGCTCGGGTGGCTGGAGTCTCTGATGATCCTCCGAGCTTTTTTCACACACCGCCTTGTATATATATGTCCTGGAAGGAGGGAAGCTCACCTCCGATGATGTGTCTGGCAGTTCACACCACCCTTTGCAGTGCTTTGCGGTTGTGGGCGGTGCTATTGCCGTACCAGGCGGAGATGCAGCCAGTCAGGATGCTCTCTACAGTGCAGGTGTAGAACCGTGTGAGGATGTGGCGGTTCATTCCAAACTTCCTCAGCCGTCTCAGGAAGAAGAGGCGCTGATGAGCCTTCTTCACAACGGCTTCAGTGTGGATGGACCATGTGAGTTCCTCAGTGATGTGGACACCCAGGAACTTGAAGCTGCTGACTCTCCACTGGTGCTCCATTGATGGTGATGGGACTGTGTTCTCTGTCTTTTCTTCTGAAGTCCACCACAAGCTCCTTTGTCTTACTGACATTGAGGGAGAAGTTGTACTCCTGACACCAGTGTGTCAGAGTGTGCACCTCCTCTCTGTAGGCTGTTTCATCATTGTCAGTGATCAGACCTACCACCGTCGTGTCATCAGCAAACTTAATGATGGCACTGGAGCTATGTGTTGCCACACAGTCATGTGTGTACAAGGAATACAGGAGTGGGCTGAGAACACAGCCCTGCGTGGCTCCAGTGTTGAGGGTCAGTGATGAGGAGATGTTGCTGCCTATTCCAACCACCTGGCATCTGCTTGACAGGAAGTCCAGGATCCAGCTGCACAGCGAGCTGTTTAAGCCCAGAGCCCGGAGTTTCTCATCTAGCTTGGAGGGCACTATGGTGTTGAATGCTGAGCTGTAGTCTACAAACAGCATTCTCACATAAGTGTTCCTTTTTTTCCAGGTGGGAGAGAGCAGTGTGTATTGTAGATGCAATGGCATCATCAGTGGAGTGGTTGTTGCGGTAAGCAAACTGCAGCGGGTCAAGAGAGAGTGGCAGTACAGAGCAGATGTAATCTCTGATTGGTCTCTCAAAACATTTGCTGATGATGGGGGTCAGAGCAACAGGACGCCAGTCATTTAAACAAGTTATTTTTGATTGTTTTGGAACAGGCACAATGGTGGATGTTTTAAAGCATGTGGGGACTACAGACAAAGAGAGGGAAAGGTTGAAAATGTCCGTAAAAACACCAGCCAGCTGATTTGCGCACGCTCTGATGACGCGGCCTGGAATGCCGTCTGGGCCAGCGGCTTTGCGGATATTCACTCGTCGGACGGATCGGGTTACATCCGCTACAGAGACGGAGAGTGAACTAGCCTCTGTAGCTTCAGCCATGAGAGCTCTCTCCACGAGGGCAGTGTTATTTCCCTCGAAACGAGCATAAAAAGTATTTAGCTCATCCAGTAGAGAGGCAGCGGTGTTCATGGCGGAGTTTTTATTCCCTTTAAAGTCCGTGATGATGTTAATTCCCTGCCACATGCTTCTAGAGTTGGTGGTGTTAAACTGTCCTTCAATCTTACTCCTGTACTGGCGTTTTGCGGTTCTGATAGGTTTTTGGAGGGCATAACTGGCTTGTTTATGCTCCTCCACGTTCCCGGAATTAAAAGCGGAGGTCCGCACATTAAGTGCCGCGCGAACATCGCTATTGATCCAAGGTTTCTGATTCGGATAGATTCATACAGTTTTGGTCGGAACGACGTCCTCTACGCACGTTCTGATGAAACACATTACGCTATCAGCGTAAAGCTCGATGTCATCATCAGAGGCGGACCGGAACATCTCCCAGTCCGTGTGATCAAAACAGTCTTGTAGCGTAGAATCTGATTGGTCCGACCAGCACTGGATTGTTCTGAGGGTGGGTGCTTCCTGTTTCAGTTTCTGCCTGTAAGCGGGCAGAAGCAGAATGGAAGAGTGGTCCGATTTGCCAAATGGTGGGCGGGGGAGGGATTTGTAGCCATCCCGGAACGGAGAGTAGCAATGGTCCAAAACCCGGTCCCCTCGTGTGTTGAAACTAATGTGCTGGTGATATTTTGGTGCGACTGATTTTAAACTGGCTTTATTAAAGTCCCCGGTCACAATGAACGCGGCCTCAGGGTGCGCGGTTCCCTGCTCACTTATACTCCCATACAGTTCCTTGAGTGCCCTGTCTGTGTCGGCTTGTGGGGGGATGTACACAGCAGTGATAATGACCGCTGTGAATTCCCTCGGTAGCCAGAATGGTCGACACAGAAGCATAAGAAATTCCAGATCAGGAGAGCAGAAAGACTTGATAGAATGTACGTTCCTCTGATCGCACCAGGATTTGTTGATCATAAAACATACACCACCACCTCTGCTTTTACCTGAGAGGTCTTTCGCTCTGTCCGCACGGTGCATGGAGAACCCCGCGGGTTCAATGGCTGAGTCTGGAATCTCCGCAGACATCCAAGTTTCTGTTAGGCAGATAATGCAGCAGTCCCTTGTATCTCGTTGGAAAGAGATCCACGCTTTCAGCTCGCAGAGCTTGTTATCCAGAGACTGAGCTCCAGAGATCATGTGTGGAGATGGGAGAAACTTGCAGAAGGACAACCATTATTGCAACACTCCACCGATCTGGGCTTTATGGCAGAGTGGCCAGACAGAAGCCTCTCCTCAGTGCAAGACACATAAAAAAGCACCTAAATGACTCTCAGACTGTGAGAAACAAGATTCTCTGGTCTGATGAAACAAAGATTGAACTGTTTGGCCTCAATTCCAGCATCATGTCTGAAGGAAACTAGACACTGCTCATCACCTGTGCAATACCGTCCCAACAGTGAAGCATGGTAGTGGTAGCATCATGTTGTAGGGTTTTTTCAGCGGCAGGGACTGGGGGACTGGTCAGGGTTGAAGGAAAGCTGAACGCAGCAAAATACAGAGATATCCTGAATGAAAACCTGGTCCAGAGTGCTCAGGACCTCAGGACAGGACAATGACCCTAAGCACACATCCAAGACAAGAGTGGCTTAGGGACAACTCCGTGAATGTCCTTAAGTGGCCCAGCCAGAGCCCGGATTTGAACCCAATAGAACATCTCTGAAGAGACCTGAAAATGGCTGTCCACCGACAGTCCCCATCCAACCTGACAGAGTTTGAGAGGATCTGCAGAGAAGAATGGCAGAAAATCCCCAAATCCAGGTGTGCAAAGCTTGTCGCATCAAACCCAAGAAGACTTGAGAATGTAATCGCTGCCAAAGGTGCTTCAAATAAGTACTGAGTTAAGGGTCTGAATTCTTATGTCAATGTGATGTTTCAGTTTTTTCTTTTTAATACATTAACAAAGTTATCGAAAATCTGGTTTTTGCTTTGTCATTATGGGGTATGGAGTGTAGATTGATGTAAAAAAAAAAAAAAAAAAAAAAAAAAAAACTTTCTGAATACTTTCTGAATGCACTGTAGTTTGTATATTCTTTGTTTGACGTCAAACATGGCCGCATCGCTGCATCAAAACGGTAACAGCTTTTTATTTAGTGATTGTTTAAATGTTTATAACATATGAAAATAAAGATGTTGAAAAGACTATTTGAGCAGCTGGTTTATTATGACAGCAGCTTCAGTCCCTCTTTTGCTTGTAAACAGCAGCACAAATGCAGACTGTACGCATTTTGATTGTACGCGTCTGAGCCCAGACTAGTGTGATCACACTAGTTTGATCGTACGTGTGAAAGGGTTAATTTCTGGAATTTGAATTGGTTAGTTCTAATTGGTGGATAACATAGTTTAATTGGCAGATAACATAGTCTAGTCATTGGTTGATTTCACCATTGTATTTAAAAAGTTTTTTTTTCTTTTTTCCCTGATGAAGGCCTGTGTAGTGGAATTTGTTGGTTTGAATTAAAATCAAATTCTCCCATCCTTCAAGTTTCCACAGGTTTTACATTTCTTCATCCTGTATGTTGCCATGCTTTCCTGTGAGGTCTTTTGGAGTGTTTCCATGCCATTTCACTGAGGTATGGCTGCTATGTGTGGAAGCATCTCATTAGTTTGGAGTCAGAGTCTGAAATTGGGATTTCCCTACAGAAAACAGTAATTGGGGAAATCCGTGAAGCCTTTGTTGTTTTACGTTGCGTTTCATCTCAGGATCCAACATCCTCACCTGGGCCAAACACTGGTTGTTGCCATGTCGCTAAGGAGATTGCAGGACAGCCGAGGGGTCCCTTGGGCATTCCGGGTGGGTGGATGGTTGGTTGGTATCATTTATCTTTAACAGGGGAATCTACATTACTTCAATGTCTTTCCAGGATGCAGTGTGGTTGACTGCCTGCAGAGGTAGAATTGCTTTCAGAATCTATTTCTCTATTTCTAGCATGCACTGTGAATCCTTAAAGAAATAGTTCACCCAAAAATTCTGTCAACATTTAGTTACTCTCATTTGTTCTAAAACTGAATGACTTTCTTGGAACACAAAAGGTGATATATACACATACATACATACATACACACACCACGAGTCTGTTAAATGCTTGATTCTGATTGGTTCACAGATGTTCTAAGGTGTGCAATTATTTTTCAAGGAAATGCACAGCTATAAAGTAGTTCCAGGTCTTGACCGCATAACGGTTCCATATCACAAATTATTTCAGTTATTTCAAAGAGCCCTACAGGCTACCACAACAAAATAACAAATTAAAACAAATTAATTGGTTAAAGTAAATCAGTTAAGAACGTCAAACAATGTCTAAAATATCCTACATTTATTTCAGTTTTGGTTAAAAAGAGCCCTCGCACTCCCTTGTCTCCCCTGCACTTACACACGCTCACACACACACACGCACACTGAGACTCACCCCCATGACTTGATCAATACAACAATTTCTATTATCCGAAATAGCTTTTAATGTTTCAATGTATTTCACCCTAGTCAGCCTCACATAGCTATAGTGGAAAGCCCAGTGCTTTAAATTCCAAAACAATTCCAATATATGTATACTGTTGTAACAAGATCTTGGATTCAGGGAATGAGGAAGCGAGAGACAACGTTTCCAACACAAGGTATATCGTTTATTTAAATAAAACGTCCGCTTAACACCAATAAAGGAAACCAATGAGGATATCACTGAACCAAAAAAGAGGAAACAAAATCAGGGCGTCTTTAAGTCTAACGGCAATGACCAACAAACAAACAGCTTGCTAACAGGCCCTCTCTCCCTCTGCTGCTATCTCCTCTCCTTATAAGCCCTGTCACTCCTCACTGGAACACAAAACAGGTGTTACGCACAGGTGAAAATCATTCACCACTCATCTCCCCCGGCCTCACTCTCCACAAGATGGCGCTCGGCCATGCCTCCATATATATATATATATATATATATATATATATATATATATATATATATATATATAGTTATATTTTATTTTTCCTTCGTCTAACATTTTTATTATTTAACATTATCCTTTTTACCTCATTTGTCAAGAATATGTTGTACATTTTGTCTTTTTTTTCTTATATTATGTAAGTTGTTTTGCACTGTCTTGGTTTTATTTGTATGCAGGTCAGCTGTAAACATTTTGGCAGTATGAATGTACAAATATTTTCCATGCCAATAAAGCACCTTAAAACTGAAAATGAGAGAGAGAGAGAGAGAGAGAGAGAGAGAGAGAGAGAGAGAGCACTTCGTTTCTGAGAATTGTCTAAGTTTTTTATGTTTATACCATTTATATTTTATAGTTATCTGAAAGACAATTTGTAGTGCTGTATGGCAAAAATATAAAATCACTGTGTTAAAGGGATGTTGCAGGTTTAATACAAAGTTAAGCTGAACTGACAGCATGTGGCATTATGCTAATTACCACAAAAAAATGTAAGTAAAAAAAATAAAAAATAAACTTCTCCTTCGTTTATATAAAAAAAAAAAAAAAAACAGTCGCTGTTACAGTAAGGCAATTAAATAGTTCGTAAATGTTAAAATACATACAGTTTCAGGTATACGTACATAAAACATACATGTTAACATGATTTTTTTGTGATAAAATCAAGGATTTGCTGGCATTAGGGCATTTACCAGGTTACAGGGTTTGCCGACATTATGTCGTCATGTCAACAAAGTTGTAATATGGAATTAACTTTACACACAGATGGTTAGTAAGCAATTTCATCACACTAAAATCATGTTAACACATACAATGTTTAAGTCTTGTGGCTATACTTTGGAAACAGTGTGTATTTTAACATTAATGGACTATCCCTGTTCACTTACATTGTAAGTGCCTTACTGTAACTGCAATTTTTGCATAAAAAAACAAAAAAAAACAAGGGACATATATATATATATATATATATATATATATATATATATATATATATGTGTGTGTGTGTGTGTGTGTGTGTGTGTGTGTACGTGTGTGTGTGTGTGTGTGTTTTATTTATTTATTTATTTTGCAGTAATCAACATTATTCAACTTAACTTGTATTAAACATGGAACATCCTTTTATTGTTTTGACAGTACTGATCTGAGTTTAAAGAAATGTCCTGTCAGTTGAGAAAAATGCATTCTAAATATCAGGGGATAATTAAGCATAATTAGTCCAAATTAATGATTAAATAATTTGTGTTTTCAGACTAATGAATTCCTCTGTTGTGTGACTGTGTTGAATTTCTTTGAATTGTAATTGAATATATTACTCCTCCTGTCATTCTAACTTAAAATCCAATTCAATTTGCTGTGGGGTGTGGCCAATTCAATTCAGTTTCTACTAAGGGAGCCAGCTCTACAATTTATTCTGCGCATAGTTTACTGCATTTTTGCATAAAATATTTTTGAGTGCATTCTCATTTACAAGTGTGTTGTGTAGCAAGTATGTTTTATGAGCATGTACATATTTCTTTGTTGCATCCATAGGTGTACTGTATATGCCTAAGTTTGTGTGTGTCTCTATGAGTAAGTGCTTGTATTGCAAAGCACAACTTAATATCCAATCAGTGACAGGATGGAACCATTAATAAGGTGCTGATGGGGGCCAGGGCTGACAGCATTGCTGACAGAGGAAGATCAGAAGGAAGAATCATGCCTTGCCTGGGGACCACATGTTCAGGTAGCCCTCTCTGCCAGCCCCGGGTGTTATTACCCATGCCGAGGAGGCTGTGAAGGTGGTACCCAACCTCTGACACCTACATTAATCAAACTCAAAGCCCCCAAAACCCCCATTGCTATCCACCACCCACCCCCTAATCATCTAAATCCGGGTGCTCGGAGGCAGAGAGAGGACACGGCAGTAGCATGAAGGATGTCCACTAAACTGTTCCCTGTTCGGCTTTCACACCTGACCATGACTGATGGGGTCCTCCGTACCCCCCTGACCCTCCACACAATTAAATATCTGAGCCCTGACTCACCGGGATGAATTAAAGTCCAAATTAACCCGTGCCGTTGTTTTTATTTCAGTCACAGCCTGTCCCTCTGCATCTGTCAATTCCAGTGGTTTTGATAAATGTGTGTGCGTTGTTAAGGGACAAAGAATAAAGAGAGATAGGGGAATTGTTTTGAAATCTGTACCTTTAAAAGATGAAGAGGGATGGTCGTACACAGGGTACAGAATTACTACTGCAGCGAGTGCAAAATACAAGTAAAAATTAGGTTTATTGGGTCAAATCAAGTCTATGCAATTGTATTTTATGATAGAAAATGTATATTAATACTTATATATATATACAGAGAGAGAGAGAGAGAGAGAGAGAGTCTGTATCTAAAAGGTGATTGGCACTTTTACCTGTAAGGCGGGACTTCCTTTTCTACACCCGCCATATTGGGTAATCCAATTTCTCCCATTCATTTGAAAACAAGTGGTCCATCTCGGGGTAAAATGGTCTCTGACATTCCTCAACAACTAAAGCTGGAATTCAAAGACCTGAATTCTTCTCATCAACCCCTTTTCAGTCCGTTAGGAAGCTACACGCATGCACAGAGAATAGCGTAACATCCTTTACGCAAACACAACAACTGTGCACCTGGTTCTGCTGTAGTGATTGGCAGCCACCTCCATGCTAATTATTGCTAATGACAAAATTGTCCATGCAGAGCTCAATTTGCATATGTAAACACTAGAGTCATGTCATATTTATCCACTGCGATGGAAGCGTGTGCTAATCAGAGTGATAGACTGGAGAGGTAGAAATCAGTTGTATGTGTATAGTAACGGAATTATGAGAGGGCTTTTATTATGTTGTATTAATAGGAAAAATTAGACTAGCTAGCCAACCAACTAAACACCCATTTGGACAGGCTGGGAGATCAGCTAGACCAGCTTAAATCAGCTAAGACCAAGAAATTATGTTTTTCAGCAGGGGTACCAGTACATCCCAATTGAAATGGAACCTCATAAGTCACCAATTTGCATTGCTCTTTGTAGGCAGCTATTGTGCATCATACAAATAGCGCTCCTAATGCTATGCGCACAGGAGACTCGTCTCACAATCGTAGAGTTTGTCATTTATATGTAAAAAACAATACAATACTCTAATAAGCATAAAATACTTTGCACATGCAAATATTAGGCAAAATAGTCCATTTGTAGTTAAACTAAACTTTTTATTAATATTTTTTTAGTATTGAGTATCTATATAATCTCTTGCTTCATCACACATGAACTCAGCGTGTTGCTACCGAGAGTTCTGGTACCCTGATATTGACCTCATTCTACCCAGTTAATAACAAGTGTCATCTCCCATCAGACATTTTTGCATCAATTTAAATATGTTTATATTTTCCTGTGGTGTTACAGTTACTGTTTTGCGTGAGCAGGTATGGGAGAAAAACAAGTTCTTGTCCCATGTAAACCAGGAAGTAGTTGCATTTATATAAATAATGGTGAGCACAATTTGGAGGTTGCATTTTCCCTCTAAGATTAGGCTACATTTTTACTTTACTGACAGTTAGGTTTAGGGTTGGGGTTAGGGCGTATGGTTATAACAATATGCGTTCCTGTTGACAGTATTACATTATTAACAACTAAATTACAACTCACTTTACAGCTGGCTTTTGGTGCCACTCCGTGGACATTTCACCTGAAAACTTGAGCTCCCATGTGCCAATATGTTCAACAACGCTTCCAGCTTCGGCCACTGGAGGCAGTGGTTTAAATTTCACAGACCGTTTTCCCCATGTAAAACTTTCAGCCTACCGAATTCTCAGTAAGATCTTTCAGTATTTTCTGTATTTTGTGAGTAAGATTTAAAGGGGTCATGAAGTGGAGAATAAAATGTCCCCTGATATTTAGACATATAAGAGGGAACTGTGTTATAAAAACATACTGCAAATTTCTGAACTCAGAACTTCCTCCCAAGTCTAAAAAGAGCATTTATAGTTGCCACCTCTTTTTGAAATCTGTCTGTTTGTGATGTCATGAGACATTGCTCATTTGTATTTACACATCCCACAACATGCGTCATGGAACCCTTGGCCCCGCCTACTGGTGCGCAATTCAAGTCAAGAGAGCAGGCCTTCCATGGCAAAATATTCTTAACATAACACCTAAGGGGACCCATCTGGACTATTTTGGATTATTTTTGAAAATATTCATGCACTAGACAGACATATTTGACTGCTTGATGCATATCTCATGCCGCTTTTAAAAGACGCGGTGTCAAGTTACAACTCTGAAAGGGAGAAGCAATTATTTTACATTCAGCTTTTGCCTGTGTTGCTTTGAGCACAAACACGTCACGGACGCGTCATTTCACCCATCTGTGCTGTTTTTAATTGTTGGTGTATTTATATGGGGCAGTGGTGGCTCAGCAGTTAAGGCTCTGGGTTACTGATCAGAAGATCGGGGGTTCAAGCCCCAGCACTGCCAAGATGCCACTGTTGGGCCCCTGAGCAAGGCCCTTGACCCTATCTGCTCCAGGGGCGCTGTATCATGGCTGACCCTGCACTCTGACCCCAGCCTAGCTGGGATATGTGAAAAAGAAGAATTTCACTGTATATGTGCAAATGTGTGATAAATAAAGAAAATTATATTAATTAAACATAGGAGGTCTTGAACAATGGACATCTTTGATGATGGACATCTTCGACCATTTCGGTGTGTTTCCACCTCAGTGTGCCTTCAGTATGTATGTGCATAATTTCACCGTTCTTTGGACTATATATATATTTTTTTCGGCTCATGTCAGCATGGATTGCTTGTGAACAGACAAAATACGATTCAAGCTTTGCAAAGGAGGGGGCAGTTAAAAACACTTCAAAAAGGTAAGTAAACCATTTCATTCATGAATATTTCAGATGTCATGACTGTTTGATAGTTTATGATGCTGTGTGTTAAAAGTTGTGCTTGAGATGAACAGTTTAATATATTCAGATGTAATGTGTTGGTTGTGTGTTATGTGTAAACCCTGCAATTTTCTTTTATGATGTTCTTCCGATTGAGTTTGCTGAATTTGAGGGGCTGTGAGATTTTAGCCAATCAGAACAGAACAGTTTTAAGGAGGCTCTTAGGCCAAAACTGAGCGTTTCAAACAGCGGGCCAAAAACAGGGTGGAAAATGATCATATATTACTAAATTGTGACTGTTTTGGTGCAAAAAAAAAAACAAAAAAAACACTTTTATAACATTATCAGTGGACCTCAGGGAAGATAATACAATTATAAAAAATAGCACTACATGACCCCTTTAAAATTTGACAGGAACTGAGCATAAATTGCCTCATATCATTAGTTATTTGGTTAAGAATTCAAATAGGTCTGAGCACAGACTTTTAGTTACTGTAAAACAAAGATTTCTTTAAAAACCTGGGGGAATCCAAGCGATACGACTTGCAATGAAATCCCAGACATGTCCCAAGCTGTTTTAGCACTATGATGATTAATGGTGAGACTATGAGGTCCTGTAACTCATTTAGACCTTAAATAACTACTGACCTTATGAACAAACCATACTTTTTAACCAGGAGACGGCACCTTTACATTCTGAGTATTGACTTATGCGATGTTTGGTATTTCCAAAATAACTACTTGATTCTGCCATTCACTTTTCTCACAAGAAACCTTGCCTGCCTCCACCTGAATACCACAGTGATGAAATTAATCTTTTACAGGTCTCTGCATGTCAATGTCGGAAAGAGACAAAAGTCAAGTCTATCAGGAAAAGAATGATCTGACCTTTTTAGGTGCACGATACCTCACCAGATGGTCTACAGACAAAAACCCAGGGAGGTTCCTGATAGATGATTTGGTTTGATCAGATTACATGGCCATAATTGGCCAAATGAGTTGACAGGGATAGGTGCATGATTGGTTTAGGTGGAAACAAACGAAGGGTTGGAGCATGTGGCAGAGCACTGGTGGCGATTCTGCCATTGTCGGTGTGGGAGATGTTGGAGGGATAATTTGATGTGGGAGGTGGGATTGTTCACGTGCATGAATGTGTTTGACTTCTGCAGGGCTCGGATGAAAGCTCGTCCTTGTAATAGCAAAGGGTTTATTCAACCATATGAATGCTAATCTCTGTTATTTCTCATGATTGACAGCATGCTGTAATTTTTGTGCTTTTAGGCTCCTTTGAAAGTCTTTGTCGAGGTAATTTACATTTTGAACATTCCACGTAAGAATGTGTAATACATTTAGTTTTGTTTTATGCCCCATTGGTTTGATTGGCTGAACTAAAGTTAGGAATCAAGGCCGTAACCACAATATACATTGAGGGGGACAAGTCCCCTCCAATAATCAGATATGGCCAGATTGAGTTTTAAGGTTGTGCCAAGGACAGTGTCATATATTTTTAATGCAAATGTTATTAGGTAATAATTTAAAATCAATTTAAGATTTTCTAAATAATTTCTTTATGTCTTTAATTCTGAATATTGTACAGCATCTCCTAAGAGTCTTCTTTTATAAGAGACCATTTTATTTTGAGGATGAGCTACCAGTTAGAGTAGTCCACCTAGAAATGGAAAATGTACTTTTACTCACTCATTTACTCACCCTTATGTTGTTCAAAACCCACATGCTGTTACTTTTTCTTGGAACATAAAAATAGATATTTACACAATGAGGGCAGTAAATAATTTTAGTAAAATAGTGTATTTTCTTTTTGCTAGCCAGCTGACACTGTCATGTCATATTACAGATACATCAGTGATGAAAAGAAATTCAAATTATATTTATCTTTGATACAGCACAAAAAAGAAAGAAAAGATGACTAAAACAGGTAAATTGCTAGCTATGTAGACACAGTGCTTGTCTTGTACTGTGTGAACTTCTGTGTGAATATATATATATATATATATATATATATATATATATATATATATATATATATATATATATATATATATTAAAACCAAAACTAATAAAATTTTGGGATTCAAAATCCCATTTAAAGCCTTTATTCAGAAAATTATTGCATTCAGAGCCTTTACTATTTTAAAGGACCAAATAGGACCATAATATATGTCACCTCAACACCCGTGACCACCCACCACCAAAATGGTTTGGTCTCCCCAATGTTCAAGACATGGTTAAGACCATGCTAGGAATGAATGTGGATGGTTTCAACCATTAACCATAAAAACACATTCAGACATTAGAAGGCCAACACGGAATCTGCACACATTTTCTGCGATGATTGTTTGGGGGCAAATAAGCAGAATTTTGCTAAATGGGTTTAAATGTGGTAAAATTTGTTAAATATAGTTGAGAGTTCCCAATCATATAAGCCAAAATATTTAATAAACAAACATGCAGGAGACAAATGATTTGTAGAACTTTATTTGATGTGGATTTATGTTTTACGGGCACTGATTAATGACATTAATATGTAACTAATGTATTAATTTTGTCACGATCATGGAAAATCTGGAAATATTGGGGAGTTTTAAAACTGCGTATTCCTGAAATGGAAAAGCTACACTTTGATACACACACTACCAGTCAAAAGTTTTGAAACACTTACTCATTCTTTATTATAATTTTTTTTCACATTTTAGAATAATAATAAAGTCATCAAAACTCTGGAATAACATAAATGGAACTATGGGAATTATGTTGTGACTAAACAAAATCCAAAATAAATCAAAACTGTGTTATATTTTAGCATCTTCAAAGTAGTCACCCTTTGCCTAGAATTTGCAGACATGTACTCTTGACATTTTCTCAACCAACTTCTTGAGGTATCACCCTGGGATGCTTTTTAAACAGTATTGAAGGAGTTCCCATCTATGTTGGGCACTTATTGGCTGCTTTATTATTTGGTCCAAGTCATCAATTACGAGTTACGCTCAGCTCTAAAATATTTTAGCAGCTAGATATTGTTCATATGTTGTGCAAAATATACTCGCAACATTTTGTGTTGCCTGAATTATTGAAGAGAATTGTTCTTTTGAGTCTTTTTTTTTTTTCCCTGAATCTTAAAACCTGTTCACAAATCAGTCTGATTCGAAGCGAATCAATCTGAATCACAATTATATAAAAAAGTCCTTGTCCAGTTATCAAAAACGACTGGAGAAGTAATTGAAAATCAAAACTGATCACACTGTGAATTCAACAATAGTAGGTTGAATGTTTTGCTGTTGAAATCGGTCTGTGCTTACCATAATTCAGTGGCGGAAGCTGGAAGAGTTGTTGAACATGTGTCATGTGTGAGCTCCAGTTTCTAGGTGAAATGTCCTCTATTTAATTCAAATAAATCCATATTCAGCCAATATAATGTACCCTACAGTGACACAGATACCTTTCAAGATACAGGGGTACAGTGAAAAGATTTAAAACAGAGATAAATGCATACAAAACAAGATCGAGGTGGAGATGTAAGGGGAAGAAATCAAATTCCTTCATCTAGCCATAAAGTAGAGACACGCATTGTTTATGGATGTGTAGAACAGCATTCTCACTGAGATGCCACATGGGCCTACTACACTTTAGATCAGTTTACTACACATAAATACTGCTCAACATATCGAGAACAGAATGTGGCTCGGACATAAATATTGTTTCATATTGTTTTCCCCCACACATACATCTATCTACTGTGCTCCATCCACATACAGTAGTGACATTTTTATATCTCTTTATATATTGTTTACAACTTTCCACATCTCGCTCACTACCTAGTCCTCATCATTTCTATTTTAATGTGCTTTATTTCCATGAAAATGTTTTGTACCTTCATACTCTGCTAAATAAAAACCCAATCTTAAACCATAGCCTAACCTGGTTTGCTGCTCTTTGTTGGTGTCCCTGCCCAGTCAGGTTAGTCTATTGGATGGTTTTAAGCATTTTGGGCACATTTCAGTTGCTCAGGGTGGGAGTGCAGCTTTAACTAGCTATGACCAGCAAACCATGTTGTGGTTGGTTGCCAGAACATTGCTATGTGGTTGCTAAAGTGTTCAAAGACTTCTGCTAAGTAGACTATTGCTAACTGGCTCAAGTCAAAAGTATCCACCAGTCTCTTAGTCTTATATTCTTGTCCCTAGGTATGGCTTGGGTCCCTCCTTCAGTGTAAGTCCATGGTATTTTCTTTTTCTTTTCTTTTTTTGCTCATTTTATCATCTGTCAGGTGAAAATCCTAAATCTGATTGCTTTGAACAGTAAGAACATACCTCTCCTCAACAAATTGCACAAATTCAGGTATCGTTGGTGTCTGTAGAACAAATGGTGGAAGACTAAAGGATTTGTTCACTTCCTTACCCTAAGTATACCTTAGCAAGAACCACTAACAAGAAACAAAGAAAATATATTACTATGTTTCAGCTGCTGTACAGTATCTTGTTTCCTGTTTAAGACTCTAACAGGGCATCCACAATGTAAACTTTGTGCCTTTTAATGCCCTATACAGTTGCACAATTGACCTGTGACCCACATCAAACACGATTCAGTCGTGCGTTCCATTGTAAAGCAGCTGCCTGCATTGCTATCTGTTGGGCACAACAAAGGAATAATGAATTCACATTCACCATGCCCCTCAAACGCATGGATTAAACTACATGACTTATCGCTGGATCTGGCTCGTTGACAGCACTCACCGCAAACTAAATGTTACAGCAGTAAAAACCTCGACAAGCCTCAACATGCTGCCTCACAAACAAACAGAGGAGGTGGAAAATGCTTCAGAGTTATCATTATGTACCTACTGATAACTCTTTTAAAAAGAAGCACTGTGATGACACTGCAAAGGTGTGTGAGAGACACAGCAGGCGTTCGGTGTGTGAGAGAGGTTGTAAGTAGAGGATAAGAAAATAAAAGATATTTGTTTTTTTAATGATTTCCATAGAAGACCATTTATTTTGCTTTGATGCCAGAAATCGGGGGGATTCCAGCAGGGATTCTGGCCCCTGTGCTGCCCGCACACGTCCAAGCACACTTCTGAGGAGTCAGGGCCTTGTTTGATGATTTTACTGGTCTGCTTTTATCGGCCTCCTGCCTCAGGTTGACTGCTATTGATTTAAGGTTTCACGGCAAAGTCAAAGCTTCTTTTATTCATAGTCAGTCTCTGTTTAAGCCTGAAATTAGCTCTGATATGGCCCGATTTAATTCGTTGACATACATTTGTAACTGGACCTAGAATGAGTCAGACATAATGGATGCAGAGGGATTTTTGCTAAATATTTTTCACACAAAATTCTCACTCTCAGTCATTCGCAGCGCAGTTTGTGTGTCCCATTTGAAGTTTCTGCACTCTTATCTGGTTTGTTTGTGTCTGTTTTTTAGCACACTGATGGGGGAATAGAGTTTCCTTTAGAGAAATCTGTAATGTAGTTACTAGTCTAACTATAGTAAGACTAGTAACTAAGGCATTTTCATGAAATGCTGTGGATTCATATCTATTAATCTTTGAAGAGAGTGAGGGAATCAATGTGGGTGTTTCTAAATTTGTTTATGCCACTATTATTATTATTATTATTATTATTATTTTATTATTTTACCATATTTACCATATAAACCATACCATGATATAACTATGGTAATGATGAGCCATACATATTTTTAACCATAGTTTACTATGGTCTTACTTCAAATGCCACACTTATATTATGCGTACTATGCAAGAATTGTGGTACATTTTCATTAGGCTCAGTCAACATACAACATTTTGAGACCACTGGCGAAACTGACATTTTGTATAAAGGAGTGGTCAATATCAACATTTTTTTATTTATTTATTTTTATTATTATTTTCTGTTACAGCACAATTTTCTGTAAAGCTGCTTTGAAACTATGTGTGTTGTGGAAAGTTCTATGTAAATAAAATTGACTTGACAATCTTAAACATTTTCTCTTTGTTTTACGTCATAACTTTTCTTCATTTTACATTTTTCCAAAATCATTAAACTTTTAGTTTATTTCCAGGTTTAAATCTTTGTTTATTTCTAGGTTTAAAGAAATAAAAATAAAAATCCAGATTTTCAATGTGGTCTCAGACTTTTGGACCCCACTTTATTTAGCAATATTTCAACTTTTGCCGTAAGAAAGATTAGCAATATGACTCTAGTGTCTTTTTTGTATACTTTGGACAGTCTGTTTTATTCTGTTTAAAAATTAGGGTTAATATGCTTACAAATGGGCCCCAATATGTTACTGACATTATATTTTGGAGCAACTGCAGGAATGCTCAAGGGCCTTTGTTTGATTCAGCCTTGTGTATTTTAGCCTTTAGAGGGCGCTAAAGACTGGCCCACGCAAATCAGTGTGGCTATGAAACCAGTCAGTCAGTCCGATGGAGATACAGGCAACAAGCCATGGCCCGTGTGCAAAAGGGCTGTGCCTCATTTTACAGTATTTATTCACCCTACCTGACACTTAGTCTTGAATTCAATTTTCAAAAAGGCATCCATAGCCAAAAGTGCCTAAATAACAAAAGGTGAAGGTTATGAAAAACAGCATTTATTTGTTTTTAATAATGCAAAGCAATGCCAAGGACATTTCCTTCCAAAATTACTTTTAATGCCAGTGGGTAAGTTAAATTTGTCTCAGAAAATGAGATTTGTGTGTTTCACCCCCAATATGGTCCAGCAATGCAGGCTAGCCTATTAAATTTTAATGAAGCCAGTTATACTATCTCAGACTTGAGCTGACACTGGAAGATGGTGTTTCAGTAAACATTGCATTTCCACTATGTAATAATTTATAGACTGTAATATATAATACAAACACTAGCAATGCAGTCTATCTATCTGTCTATCTATCTATCTGTCTATCTATCTATCTATCTATCTATCTATCTATCTATCTATCTATCTATCTATCTATCTATCCGTCTGTCTGTCTGTCTATCTAACGTTCTGTCTGTCTGTCTGTCTATCTATCTAACGTTCTGTCTGTCTATCTATCTATCTATCTATCTATCTATCTATCTATCTATCTATCTATCTATCTATCTATCTATCTATCTATCTATCTATCTACCTGTCTGTATGTCTGTCTGTCTGTCTCTCTATCTAACATTCTGTCTGTCTGTCTGTCTGTCTATCTATCTATCTATCCATCTGTCTTTCTGTGTGTCTGTCTATCTAACATTCTATCTGTCTGTCTATCTATCTATCTATCTATCTATCTATCTATCTATCTATCTATCTATCTATCTAACGTTCTGTCTGTCTATCTGTCTATCTATCTATCTATCCGTCTTTCTTTCTGTGTGTCTGTCTAACGTTCTATCTATCTATCTATCTATCTGTCTATCTATCTATCTATCTATCTATCTGTCTGTCTGTCTATCTAACATTCTGTCTGTCTGTCTGTCTGTCTATCTATCTATCTATCTAACGTTCTATCTATCTATCTATCTATCTATCTATCTATCTATCTATCTATCTATCTATCTATCTATCTATCCATCTGTCTTTCTGTGTGTCTGTCTGTCTATCTATCTATCTATCTATCTATCTATCTATCTACCTGTCTGTCTGTCTGTCTATCTATCTATCTATCCATCTGTCTTTCTGTGTGTCTGTCTATCTAACATTCTGTCTATCTGTCTGTCTGTCTGTCTGTCTGTCTGTCTGTCTATCTATCTATCTATCTATCTATCTATCTATCTATCTAACGTTCTGTCTGTCTATCTGTCTGTCTATCTATCTATCTATCTATCTATCTATCTATCTATCTATCTATCTATCTATCTATCTATCTATCCGTCGGTCTGTCTGTCTATCTAACGTTCTGTCTGTCTGTCTGTCTGTCTATCTATCTATCTATCTATCTATCTATCTATCTATCTATCTATCTATCTATCTATCTATCTATCTATCCGTCTGTCTTTCTGTGTGTCTGTCTATCTATCTATCTATCTATCTATCTATCTATCTAGTTCAATTCTTGTATTAAAACATGGTGGTCGTACTGTCCCTTTGCTCCAAAACCCGATGCGCTGGTGCGGTGCTCTCCGTGTGGCACTTCAGGTCGACTTTGTTGGTGACACCAGAAAAGCTGTGAGCGGAGATCGGAAAAAAAAACCTTTGAACGCTCCCTAGCCACCTCTCTCCACAGCAACCTCCTCCCACCGCACTCCTCCCCCTCGCAGTTTCCTTCTTCAGTATGATCGTCAGTCTTTGCTCGGCCCGGGAGCTGTGAGCACAGGGGTGTCAGTTATGGAGCTGTAGGAGTGCTGCGGAGCTCTCGCCCTTCCCAAGGCTGTTCGCATTCACTCTGTTGTAATAGCACCAAGCGATCGCACGGGGCTAGCGCCACCCCGACCCGACCAATTTACGCTGGATTTAACGGCGCGCAACAGAACTTTGGATGCAGGCTGACGGGCTTTCCAGAAACGGAATTTAGATTGTAGTTCAACGCGAAGACATCTTAACACTTGAACTGCGGAGAGGAGCGTGGAAGCGATCTTTTAAGGTGCCTCAGAAGATCCCGAAGGAACCGGAGTGCGCAAATTTAAGCAATCGCCACGCGTTTCGTTTGGAGACATCCGTGCGCTTTTGCGCGTCATCGCCGCTTATTCCGGCTCTGTTCTGCGTTTTAGTTCTGTTTAGGCAAGCAATTAAAAGCATTAAGGCTGGCTTGGTATAAATCACGGGCTGTGAGACACTAGTTCGCCGTCACCCGTGTGCGTGGATCTGATTATTCACTCAGAAAGATATCATGAGCCCCGTAAATACTCTGAGTTTTCAGCTGTATTTGAGCAGCTGAGAGAGAGAGAATAGAGAAATACTCCAGACACTAAACGAGGAGAAAACTTCTCTAGTGTTTGCGAATTGAGGTGTGGAGTGGATGTGGACTATGACAGAATGACTCCTCTAACGCACCTTTTACTCTGTGGATTATTGTACTTTAACCAAGTGGATGGTGAGTTACTTCATTTCTTGAAGTATGACAGAGGCGTTTTGTCTTGGCTTTGAAGAGATCATGTTGGAAATTCTGGAGTTCTCTGATGCTTTAATACACTTCTTGTAAACCTGATGATAGTATAGTTTTCTTTGATTTTACTCTTTGTGGATACAGCGATGCAGTATGTCATATAATATTAGTTAAATATTGAGAAGAAGTGTTTGGATATTGTGTTTTGCATTTTTATGGTTTTGTTTGTCTGTTGTTTGTTATACAAAGATTATAATGTTTTTTGCATATAGCCTATATTTGACACTAAGAGATCTTTTAGGTGTAGGAAAAAAAAAAAAAAAAAATATATATATATATATATATATATATATATATATATATATATATATATATATATATATATATATAGTATGTGTGGTTTTGACATGAATTGTGCTGAAATTCTCTGGTCTTATTCATATGTACTTGTCCAGTGTTGAAAGCAGTGGTTAGGTTCCCACTAGCTTTCCATAGCAGGTGCCTCACACATGCATCACGGAATGCGGTGTGACACCTGCTGTGGGTGCGCAAGGCGTGGCGCAAAGGTTGTAAATATGCACCCCAAATAAGAAACGCAGGGCAACCAGGTTAAAATAAAAACTTATCATTTTACCTTTATTCCCCAAATAATTATCCTAATATTTTTAGTTGGAGTCACAGGAGCCTATTGAGTATAAAAAAATATGGTTGGCTTACTTAGATGTAACCTAATGTGAAACCATTAATTGCATCAATTACGCAAAAAGAGACATAACAGACTGCATTTGTAGTGAAGATCTTGCTGTGTAGATATTTACTCCTGTACTGTTGGGCTTAACTGTATCTTCAAATGTCTGTGTTAAGTCTCATTAAACCCCATACTCAGTCCATATCTCGCTTTTAACATATTACATATGTAGTTTTATTCCAGTAAAGCTCATAGGGGCTTATATGCTTTATGTAATATTTGAAAGAGCAGCTTTTTGTCATCTGAGCATGTCTTTTCTCTGTATTCCCTAAACTGCTCAGTTCTATAGATCAAGACCTTAATGGCACAGGACGTTTGGATAGCCAATCATGTCTCCCAATTCGGGACTCCCTTAGATACATAATCTCTCGTGCAATGTGGCCTAATAACTAATGGGCAACAAACATGGCTCACAACACTTGGTAATTCTCGTTTAGAGCTTAATAGCTTTTTTAGTCATATAAGCTTATTAATAGTATGTATGAATATAATATGCTTGGGTAGTTTTATATATATATATATATATATATATATATATATATATATATATATATATATATATATATATATATACACATACATACACCAATCAGCCACAATATTAAAACCACCTGCCTAATATTGTGTAGGTCCCCCTCGTACCGCCAAAACAGCGCCAACCCGCATAGCATTCTGAGATGATATTCTTCTCAGCACAATTGTACAGAGCGGTTATCTGAGTAACCATAAGCTTTGTCAGTTCGAACCAGTCTGGCCATTCTCTGTTGACCTCTCTCATCAACAAGGCATTTCCATCCACAGAACTGCCACTCACTGGATGTTTTTTTGTTTTTGGCACCATTCAGAGTAAATTCTAGAGACTGTCGTGTGTGAAAATCCCAGGAGATCAACAGTTACAGAAATATTCAAACCAACCCGTCTGGCACCAACAATAATCTGTGCGATTATCTAATCAGCCAATTGTGTGGCAGCAGTGCAAAAAATCATGCAGATATAGGTCAGGAGCTTCAGTTAATTTTCACATCAACCATCAGAATTGGGAAGAAATGTGATCTCAGTGATTTCGACTTTGGTATGATTGTTGGTGCCAGATGGGCTGGTTTGAGTATTTCTGTAACTGCTGATATCCTGGGATTTTCACACACAACGGTTCTAAATGAAACATGTGAAATCCCAAGAGCGGTACTCATAATTCAGCGCCATTGCAAAATGCATATAGGGAAAACACTGTATTATGAGGCTATAAAACTGCATGCATAATAATTGTGGAAGAATTGGAAAGAAATGTATAAAATGCATTATTTTTAGATGAATAGCGTGTCACGCTGTTGGACAAAACTTGAAATTTCATGTCAGCTACCCTTGATTGTAGTGTATGGCATGTTTATATAGGGCAAACATGGGCTAGTATTTGGGTTGTGGGTAGTATTTGGGGTCCCTTTGTTCCCTATTGCAAGTGAACAGTCCATATTTATCTTCAAGACAGTCACATACACATTACATTAGCTGTGTCAAGAGCGTCTTTGTCCAAAAGGGCTGTTTCACACTTAACAGAGTTTGCTCTGGTTTTGTTCCTGCTCTTTACAGAGAAAAAGGTGATGTTAAAGTGACTGATGAGGGGCTGAGTTAGGCTACAGCCTTCACTTCTGTTTTCCCTCTTTTTGTGTTCCCGTATCTAACATGGAGCCTGCTAGTCTCGCCCAGTTCAGCTCAAACTCTCTCTGTCTCGCCCCATTTCTGTGTCGCCCCAGCTGTCGGTTGCCAGGCACTGGTTGAAGGCATGGCTCTTCGTTTTTGGAGGGAAAGGGGTGGTGTAGGTCTTTCTGGATGCTCGTGAATCACCCTAGCAAAACATTTGCCCTGTCAGCCCACCTCTTTTGCTGTCCCTCAGCCCGCAAGAGCTAATCCTGCCGTTCTGGTAGAGGAGGAGCCCGGTCTTGAGGCGCAACTCTCTCCAGGTGGAAAAAAAAAAAAAAAAGCTGGGGAGATGTATTCAGAAAAGGCAGTGTTTGTAACAAAGCTGTCCTTAGCTTGAATGGCTGCAGTCATTTGGCTCTGTTCAAAGCTGGGTTGATTAATGTTGGTTAGTGGAGGGAGGGGTGAGAATGGTCATTTTAGGGCTTAAAGTGGGTGAGAACCCCAAAAGTTGAGGAAAATCTGCAGTTCTTCTTTACACAATGCTTATTTGTTTATATAACGCCTAGAAATCAAGGGGCGTCTGTAGTTCAACTGGTAGAGCATAGCACTAGCAATGCCAAGGTCATGAGTTCAATTGCCAGGGAACACACAAACCCATGAAATTTGAACCTTGATTGCACTGTAAGTCGCTTTGGATAAAAACATCTGCTAAATGAATACATGTGTATGTAGAAATCCAGCCATTGTACTGCATTCTCAGCTGTAACAGCCTGGTCTCGTAGAAACACATTACTACACCTACTTTTTTTGCTAAATTATTTTACGAGGCTCTTTGTAAGTATCGCGATTCGCAAAACTTTCCTAGTGAAATGTGCACTAGAAGTGCTGCAACAACAATGACTTTAATTCCCTTTCACACAGATCATGAGTAAAAGGGCAGATTATCCATTCATAAACACATACTTCTCGCCTTGTTCCGCACACAATACTATCTTATGATGTTTTAGCATCTTTTACTATAGTGCATGACTTGTAAGGCAGATATATTTTAACCTTCATTCACATTACATAACCAGCTAGATGTACAAGCTTGTTCAAGTGTGATTGACTGATTGAGCATTGTACTTGCAATACAAAGGACATGGGTACTGAAGAGCATGTGTGAGCCACAAGTGTAACAGAAGCACCACAAAGTGACATGGTTGCTCTAGCAATTGCATTTTTCATCTCACATTTGCTTTTTATGACACTATCATTTAGGTTTAGGTTTAAGGTTTTGGGTAGGGAGGTAGGGTTTCTTGATTTAAAACTCAGAAGAGCATTAACTTTAAAAACCTCATCTGTTTGGGAGAAAATGGAACTCATAATTCAGTCATTTAATTTTCATGAAATCAGGTTGTTCATTCTTGTTTAGTAGATCATCGATTTTATAAGATATATTGATCTTTAAAGTCAGCATGAAATAAAAATTCCCTATTTACTTTCCTAATGTGCATACTGTATGTTTCGGGTTTTACAGCGTACAATCCACATTATTACAATTCTACAAAAAGTTTGTCTTCGTAATCTTAAAAAAATATATATATATTAACATGCATGGCCTCTGAAACAACTTTCATTTTTGGTTTACATCACCTCTTGCGTTGTTTCAACCTTCTCCTCCAACCACTTGGCTCCATTCTGGTATCCATTCCCAATGGATAAAGTCAAGTCCCACCTTACATTTTTATTATTGTTGAATATCCCGTTTCACTCTGAAAGTGAAGTAATATGGGTTGTGAACAGCATTTCATGTTGACTTTAAGGAACACTTCCTCTAAGCTGCAGTATTTTGTCCTTGAATCAGCCTCACTACTTTAAGTTCAACACTGCTGACCCCATGTCCCCTCGTCCCAGGTTTATGTTATTATCTGGGCTCCAATCCCACAGTTTACTTCACTCCTCTCTGTGGAGTGTTGATAAGTGAGAGCAGAGAATGATGCTCCGCTCACAAGCTCCACTGGTGGAGCTGAAGAGACAAGCACCTGATTGCCAGCGGTTCCTTGTGAGCCCGCTCTGATGATATCATCATCTGCATGCATGCTGAGGTTTTAGTTCTGCACTGTCAGGAGAAACTAAAACCTAAACCAGCATCTGTGTGTGTGTGTGTGTGTATCTGCCAGTGTATGACTAAAAGAACAAGCTCAAATGGAATGACTGTATGTTAATACATTTACATTAAAATGTCAGTGCAGCAAGGACAAACTAGAGCTACATTTACACAATTGGTTGATGTTTTTTATCCAAAGCGACTTACAGTGCATTCAAGTTATACATTTGATCAGTGAGTGCCTTCCCTGGGAATCAAACCCATGACCTTTTGCGTTGCTAGCGTCCTGCTCTACCATTTGTTTTTTCAAATGTTATTGCTCTGATGTTCTTTTGAAAGCTCAGGAGACCTTTTGGACTTCTCCGATATGTTTCGGGAAAAAAGTATCAACCTTGTCTAAGATGTTTCTTCTAAAAATCTTTGGAGGAAAAAAAAAATTCAACAACCCATAACAATTGACACACAGTAAGAGTATGCAGAAAATTAAATTATCAGGCCTGATTAATGAATCATGAGCAGAATAAATGTGTGTAAATTGTTCATAAAATTCTTCTTACAAAAATGGTCAAATTCTATTTCATTCATTTCCATTCATTAATGATACCCAATGTAGATAGCAATGCTCTGATAAGTTGGTCCTGGAGGAATAAGATGAGAAATGTTTGAGTTCGTGTTGAGATCTTTGACTTTTTATTGCAGATTCTGGCATCTTGGCAACCCTGAGCACAGTTTGAGATATTGAGATCTGTTTTGAAACTCTTGAGAAGATGTGTGGGATTATTGGACTCTTTTTCTCAAGTGAAATCTCGGAAAGGCAGGGGACTGCATCATAGTGTCAATTTGTTCTTCATTTAATCTCATTGTTGTCGAGGAGAAACATTTTTTTTTTTTTTTTTTTGCTATCCAACACCAGTGGACTCTGTGGTGTTAGTTGTATGTTCCATAGTAGAGGATATGTTCAAAGTAATTGAAAGCTAGCTGTAATTAAACTCGCGGTTGGGCTGATCTGGGGTCATTGTGGACGAGATGTCAAAAAGCTGTACTTGGGGTTTAAATGGTATTGTTCTGCACTAGTTGGTCGGGCTGTAATGCATCACTGCTGTAATTGTGGCTCATTTTCGAGAAGCCTGCGGTAATAATGCATGCACAGCCAAACCCACAAAGCAGCCACTCTGGAGTCAGTGTATTCGTGTATGTATGTGCATTAAGATGTGGAACTGTGTTTCTCAGTTTAGTGCTCAAGATTAAAACAAGGATGGGAGAGAATGTGACGGATAGCTGGAGCGAGAGAGAAGATTATGGGCGAGAGAGAGAGAGAGGAAGGTGTAGAGGATCTATAATGAGGGTTAAAATGAGGGTCAGCATGCAAGCACTTTGCTGACATTGTTGTAGAATATGCTAGTAAGTGCATAAAGTATTTTAGTGAAGGAAGCTGGTTACACTCTGGATAGTATTACACCGCACTGCTAGACTTTAAGTATCAGGTGAAGTGTGTAATTTTTTTCTATGTTAAAATACTTCCTCCAATCCTAGTTTAAAGGGATAGTTAACCCAAAAAATGAAAATTATGTTATGACATAATAACACTCATGTTCCAAGCCCATATGACTTTCTTTCTTTCAATTAAATGATGACATAATTTTTACTTTTAGCTGAACTATCACTATTCAAAGACAACTATAAGTAAGCCATTTGTAGGTTGATTTACCCAAAAAGTGTAAATAATGTGGCACTATCAAAACATTGCTCTGTTTATTTGAAAATCCCGACCAGCCTGATAGAGCAACACTGGCTCAACCAATGGCATGAGTCTGAGGCAGGACTGTTTTTATGAAAGATTTTTTGCAATTCATTATTTTCGTAATTTCATTTGGTGACCTTTAAACAGTCTAAATCTGCTTCTTCATTCTCTGTGAATCAGCCAAATTTGCCTTGTAATGGATAATTAATTTCTCCACAGGCATCAAATGCTAAATCACTCCAAACAGACATACCTTCAGCCTCAGAAAGTGCGACAAAGACATATTTCACTCGATCACAGTTTTTGTTGACATTAATGTTAAGTTGATTCACACCCAGAATGGCTGGAAATGTGTGATCGGGTTGAATGACATTTAAAGGCAGCTGTTCAATCGGGAATGTGCACAGTGCTCTATGCCAGCCGTGTTTTTGTGGTTTCTTTCGCTGGAAATGTCACAAGCAGCTCACAGTCAGGAGATTAGATACATTAGAGTCGGAAAGTGGGGGTTTAGTGGGATGAGACCAAAGCGTTTTCATCTGCTTGGCTCGTTCTCAGTCAAGCATGCCTATGACATTTTCTAGACAGAGGATGCAGTGCCGTGAGACTTCTTTCGTTGGTGGAGTTTTTGTGTTATGAACCAGAAAATTACTTGATGTGACAGTTTGAAATCCTTACGTGGCCCAATTTTGTTCTGATGTTCATTAAAACTCAACAGAGGCATGAATGCACACTTTAAAATAATATTTCAACCAAAAATATAAATTCTGTCATCATGTTGTTCCTTACCCAAATGACTTTCTTTCTTCCTGGTCACACTGGTCTATTTGCTGGTTTTATAGAGTTTTCGGCACTTGTTAGCTGGTCAGACTGGGAGTTCAGCTAAAGAACTGCTTGGCCAGGTAGCCAGGCTGGAGACCAGCTAGACAAGCTTAAACCAGCTGAGACTATTAAAAGACTGGTTCAAGCTGTCCACACCCCCAAGCAGGCTACAGAAAAAAACAAAATAACAAAGTGAAAAGCCTAAGGGTGTAACTGCCCGAACACAGACTGCCAGTCAGAAAGGAAACAATGGTGCGATAAGCGTTTAGGACACTTTCTCTGGCTTGAGATTGTTCTTTGGAGATACAGCCTGGCCTTTATCTCTCTCTCACTCTCAATTTGACAGTCAACAGACTCCGCCGAACACAGTTTGTACAAGCCACTCACTTCTTCGGTCCACAAAGTCATTTTTGAGAAAGTGTAATTTGCTCTTTCATCCATTCGCTTCACCTTGCCCTCGTTCTGTTGTCTCTCGGCAACTCTTAGATAAGAAGGAATCTGTGTCAAGGCTGAATGACTCAACATAACACAAACAAATAAGAATGCACACACACAGGCTTAAACTCCAGATAACAAATTTAAATGAAATTCCGCTAAAGCTATTTTTGATAATAAAGTCCCAGTCCTGCGGTTTTCCCTTTGGTATGGTACTCGCTCCTGAAACATGCAAGACTGCGGAGAAGACAGTGACATTAAAGCAGCTCTGCTGGTCATGAAAATGGATGAGCCGCAGCGGAGCAGCTGAAGATAGAGTGACTGGCCGGCACTCCAAAGCGCATCCGTCATGCACGTCAGGGCAGTAATGCTGAGAGAAGCAGGGCAGTGCAGTGTATAAAATCATCCACACTGCCACCTTCACTCTCATGCATCATGGCACGCGCTGACGGCTGCACTTCAGACCGCCCGCTGCATGCAAGAGACTGGGCCTTTTGATTAGAGATATTTTTTTCTGGATTTTTTCAGAGGGATATGGTGTGGGATGATATTTAGGCAGGTTTAGATCCAGGATCATATTTTTAGATTCAGTCAGGGTAGCGTCTCCAGTATAACTACATAACTCACTGCTTAACAACCATAGTATGATGCATCGTTGGAGAAATTAACTAGCTTATCATGACTGTTTCCCAAAACAACAGTAACTGTGTCCCACATCTATCGTTCGAACCATCCATCATTTAGAGGGCAGTGGTGGCTCAGTGGTTAAGGCTCTGGGTTACTGACTAGAAGGTCAGGGGTTCAAGCCCCAGCACCACCAAGATGCCACTGTTGGGCTCTTGAGCAAGGCCCTTGACTCTATCTGCTCCAGGGATACCATGGCTCTGACCCCAGCTTAGCTGGGATATGCAAAAAAATAATTGTATTGTATATGTGCAAATGTATGACAAAAAGTAAGGCTTCTTCTTAAAATAAAAAACACGTTAGTTCAACAGTATAGAGCTGTCGTTAATGACGTTACCCAGGGGGAGGAGAAATAACTTCTGCAGTATATCAAATTAAAATAGCTAATTTACACTTACTTCAGAAAGCTGTTTAATGCATGAAAGCTGCCAAAGAAACAAAGCCTCGCCTGTGCATGAAACCATTGTCAAAGTCTTGATAGAACAAAAGATATACAGTTTATGGAATAAAATATATAGACGCCTCATCGAAGTCATGATGTTATGATGTCCAAACAGCAAACTAACAAGGAACTAAGTCTCTAACCACAGGTGGAGAGCTGTAGTTCCAACCACACACATTTGTGATGCAGTTTGCGAATGTTAGTTGGACCACCAAATCATTGAACTATGTTGGTAACGATGGAACTAGTGACAATAGTTGACTAACGATGCTTTTGGGAAACGCAGCCCAGGTTGAGATTCAAGATTATAGCTTTAGATTTGGTGTCATAAGCCCCTTTTCCACCATTGGGCCGTACTGTTCTGAGCATGGTAAGGAACGGTTCCAGTAGCATTTCCACTTGAGCACAGTTTGGTACAGCACGATTACATTCCGTTCTCAGGCCAGATTTCTCTGCACGGTTAGCCAACAGTGCTCTACCCTGCTGGTGGAATGGATTGAGTGTGTGGCGACACACAATTAGTTCATATTCAGTCAGGTTCAAATTCAGGATTGTAAATTTAGATTCAGCCGGAGTTAGAGTCAGAATTGTAGGTTTAGATTCAGTCATGTGGTTGCAGTTCAGGATCATTGGTTCAGATTCTGTCAGGTTTACATTTAGGATTGTACATTTAGATTCAGTTGTTTTCCTGCTGAAAAAATAGTAATAATCTTAAACCAGCCTAAGATGGTTTCCTGGTCTTGGCTGGTCTCCCAGCCTGCTCATGGTAGTCTGTTTTTCTGGGAGCAGTTTTGGGCACTTGTCAACTGGTCAGTTTGGGAGAATATCTAGCCAACCAGCTGAAAACCAGGTCAGCCAGACTGGGAGACAAATACATTATAAATCAGCTAAGAGGGTCTAAGCTTTACATTTATTTAGGTTAACATTCATGAGTGTAGATTTTAATTCAATAAGGTTTAGATACAGTCACATTTACAGTATTTTCATGAATTTATGTCAAAGGTGAACTCTCTGAAAGTTCAATATTAATCGTTGCAATATTATTAGAGGAGACATTCCCTAGATACAGATACCAGCATAGACTCGCCAACGCAGCTGTATAAATCGTATGTTTTCTGTCAGTAAACAACGCTTGAAATCAGTGTTTGGTTTCCTAAGCCAAAGTCCATGTTAGGTTCAGTGATGAGTTTTGTTGGTTACCTGAATCTGTTGATGACCTTTCAAACACATAGCTGAGGTGGGCACCCCTCCCACTCAGAGTTAATTTGATAAGGGTGTGCATCCATCATGAATTCGACCTGGTTGACAACACGTTGTGTCGTCAGTCGTATCTACATGGAAAATTAAACTTCGAATGACAGGAATTACCTGAATGCTTTCACATGGATAATCCTTGGAAATATATAGTTGCAACTTGATGTCATATACACTTAGGTGCAACATTTTCTCTAGTGAAAAAGCATTTTGTGTGATTGCACAATTTGTTACATTTTAACTTGCTTATAACCTAAAATCACTGTTTATTCAACAGACCTTCAGAAACAACATATAAACTTGAATGTTCTTGAAAAAGAATTGCACACTTGTCTACACTTGGTTTAGTTACTTTTACCGTGGGGTCAAAAGTCTGAGACTTTAGAAATAGATTGTTTAAAATCATGCTTTTGGAATCACACTGTATTTAAAATGTTTTTATCATATGGAGCAGACCCCTTTCTCATTTAAACTATACATCTTTTCTCTGTGCCCTCTGCAGAGACATTCTGATTAAGACATCAATGAAATGGACAAAGACACAGGCTGATCCCTGGGCTCAAGCTTTTCATTAACTTGCATTCCAGGAACATGCTATCTTTCACTATACCTGCATTGTATACCTCATTTCTGCAGGGACCTGCAGGCACTTGGGCAAAGACTGCAGCCCAGTGACATGCCCATGTGATCTGTAACGGTCTCCCACAAGTTCTCCAATAAAACGGCCATCTCTCAACTGAAATGACTAATGCAGCCAATTGAGAGAGTTCTTTTTTTTTCTTTCTTTCTTTCTTTCTTTCTAATTTTCATATACTTTTTTGCTTCAAATAAAAGTTTGTAATGTTGGGATCTCAGAGCTGTTGGTTTGGTTCATGGCTTAAAACTCTTTATTGAAGATTATTTTTTTTAAATGGATGGAAAAAAATATTTTCAGAACCAAGGCCACTGAAAAAGTGGGTGGCCACTGTTGTGCTCAATAAAGGGTTTATTTATTTTTCCCTCTGTTGAATTTGTCTGACTCTTGGGCCATTAGGGTGAAAGGTAAAGATATTAGTGTATGAAGGAAGACAATTGTACTGCTATTCATATCACTTCTCATAGCGCTCCCTGCTAGAACTGTTCAAAGAATTGTTCAGTCCTCTCTAGGATGCAAAGAATGGATTAGGTTATGTCGGAGAACACCTGTGTGTTTGTGCTTTCACTAGGGTGTGGGCACACACACACAGAAAGCCATATAGCTCTGATGTTAACACACACACACACACAAACATAAGTATTATAAATGGCCCTGCACCAATTTGCACCTTCAAGAGCCAGTTTCAAAGTGTTTTCATGCTGATGTGATCCACATTATTTTACAAGATAATCTGTAACTTCTATTTTACATAGATGTTGGATAAATATGCAATAAAGTGTGTGCTAACCAGGGTTTTTTAACAAGAGAAAGCAAAGAAATAGAAAACTTTTCTTCAGAAAATGTAAACATCCAATATCTTTTAACTTTTGGAAGTAATTGAGTTTAGTAAAATGAAATTTAGATTTAGGATGGATTTGGATATTGAGTTGATTGTAACTGAATTTGGAAGTAAATTTGAATTTAATTTGTAATATTTCTTGGATTGAAATTGGATTGAATTTGGATAGGTATGGGATTTTAATTTAATTTAGAATAGATTTGGGATTTGAATTGGATTGAATTTAAAATAAATTTGGTATTTAAATTGAATTCTGAAAAAGTTTTGGGATTTGAATTGGATTGAATTTGGAATAGATTTGGAATTTTAATTGATTTGAGTCCAAACTTCATTTAAAAATCATCAACAAAAAAAAAAAAAAGAAAAAAAAAAAAGAAATTGGTGAACTGGTTTGTTTCAGAAAGACTCTGCACATGGTGTAGAAGAGCCACTTTGTTCAATATCACACAACCCCATGTTCCTGAAAACAACACATCCACCCCTCCGAAGAGTCAGATCTTAGATTCTTTTCATCCATTAATGAACCTGAGAGAACCAAGATACTTGAAGTGAATGCAGAAGAAATGGGGAGTGAAAGAATAAAAAGAAGAGTTTAAGGTGCTGGGGAGGGTGTTGATGAGGGTTACTGCCCTCCTCTCATTCTGGAATTATCTTATCCATGCCTTCCCTCTTTCTTCTCAAAGCTGGACAGGTCATTTACTGATAGAAAGAGACTTCCTATGGGGAGAAGGAGTTGAGAATGAAGGAGAGGACTTGACAGATGGAAGATAGTTTGTGCAAAACCTGGTCCATGTTATCCAGCATGATTTGAAAATGTTCCAAAAAGCATATTGTGCTTCAATGGAAGCAAGGAAATCTGATATTTTGCCCTAAGGAGTTGAATGTCACATTTGTCACAAAATTGCTTATTTGAATAGTAGTTGATTAATATTTGAATCTAAAACCCTCCAGATTTTAAATATGATTTTGAATCCCAGCTTTCCAATGTGGACTCAGACCTTTGAATCCCACTGTACGAGGCCATTATGTTTGATGATTAAATCCTCATTCCTGCAGTTGTGTCTGTTTATAACTCACTGCTGGAGCAGACTCAAGCATACACTGATACAAAGTCAATAATTCACTGCGGGTGGAGAGTGTGTGTAAAAGACAGATATCAATATCTGGAAAGCTTCTTTTTTTGAGCATATATGATTCCTGGAATTATCAGGCTTTCTCATGTATGCTTTCCATATGTATGACTGTGCAGAGAGGACAGATGCTGCAGTGTTCAGGTGCACCAAGGTTGTTTGGGGGTGTTTTTGTGTGTGTTATGCAGTTTTATTGAGTTTGAGTTTTCAATATATATAAACTAGTCAATTGTTGGACTACTAATTGAGCAGTTGACCATCGTGACTTATCCATTCTTTTTATAGAAACATTTGGCCAAAACCACATGATTCCTATTTTGAATTCCGGCTGAAGTTATTCTATGTCCAGACCTCTGAAGGATGCCAGAGGGAAGGCGGTGTGTGTGTGTGTGTGTGTGTGTGTGTGTGTGTGTGTGTGTGTGGTGACAGCGTGGTGACATGATGAATCTTCAAGGGTGTGTCTGTCCATGCGAGGTTGTGTGTTGTGTGTTCAGATCTGTGTGTGTGTCTCTCGCTCCGATAGCATCCAGTAACATCATCCCTGTTTCCCCACCAATTTTTTTTTTATTATATATTTTGCACTGATGACATGATGAATGAGTCCCTGTCAGACTAGCCTGAGAAAAGATATTCATCTCGAGTGCGTGAGAGAGAACTTCCAGTGCCTGGAATTAAAGTATAAACTGTATCAGGAATAGGGTTAAAGGGCCACCATAAAACACAGCTGTGATCTGTGCCAATTTCCAAGTTTGCAAATAACACATTTACATTTTGTTTTTTGTTTCCATGTTTTTGCACTCGCTTTTTAAACACTAAATTAATTTTGTTTCTTTTTTTGACAATAGTTTTCTTTTTGAGCCGTGGTGCACTGGATTAGTGCAAATACTCGTGACACATACTTACATTTACACATTTGGCAGGCTTTTATCCAAAGCGACTTACAATGCATTAAAGGAACGCATTTTATCAGTTTGTGTGTTCCCTGGGAATCAAACCCATGATCTTGGTGTTGCTAGCGCCACCACAAGACTAAAAAGGAATCTAATTAAATTGTTTTTTGATTTGGAATAGATTTGTACATTGAACCTAATGTTATCAGTAACACATTTAAGCTTTCCATGTTTGTTTGTTTGTTTGTTTGTTTATTTCCCTTGTTTTCCGAAAAAAATTTTAGTTTCCTCTTATAACAAAATAGTTTGTGCCGTGTGGTTGTGTTTAGTGCACATTATTGCGACACTTAAGAACTGTTGTTCTCAAGAGCATGCAGGTTCAAATCCAACTGGCATCTTTTTGTCCCAGTTCCATTTACCCATTTTTCTCACCCTCTACTTTCTGCTCTTTACTCTATTGCATGTCTATATCATAAATAAAAAAAATTAAAAATAGGGGATGGAGGGGGGAAGGTTGCCATATAGGGGCTCAGCATTAGCAACCCATATACGATTATCTACAACAGCATTCACCCAAATCAAAGTTCCTTCAGGTGCATACTAATTTAATTAACCATAATCCAAATCAAAACCGTGAGATAACACCATTCGTCAAACGTTGACCTCTTTCCTCGCCTTTATTTATTGCCAGTGGAAGAGTGTAATTACAACACCTTTGGGAGGTTGCCCGTAGTAACCTCTGATCACAGCCAGAATAAGTGATGTGTCCTCGGGGAGCTCTCTGGTCTTGCTGCAGTGTGTGGGTTGTGGCTCTGGCTATTGATTTGGTTGGTGGGCTAATGAATCTCAGGGGAACACATACAAATAATTACTAAAAAGATCATCAAAGCTCTGCAAACTTCTGCTCTGCACATGAATAAATATAGTATGTGGAAAAGCTACTAGAAGGGTGGTGGAGGTGGCATACATGACCAGATGTAGTCAGAAGAAAACAATTTTTATTGCTGATGTTGCTCTTTTATAGTTTCTTACTTTCATAGACTTCTTGATATTCTTAATAACGTTTGTTGAACTATCAACATCATCTGTTGATGTTTCACTTAAATTCCCTTAGGAGAAATAAAAACAGAAACTAATGAGACAATGGTTGACATACAGTTAGAGTACAGAGCTATGTTATTTATGTGGATTGCATAGCTCAGATAATTTGGTCTTGGAAGAATTTGATTAAAAATGTTTGAATTCATATTGAAATCTCTGACTTTTGATTGCAGACTTTGATGTCTTGGCAAATCTGTGTACATTTTGAGACATTGTTGATATCTATTATGTAACTATAGGAAGCACATGTGCAATTGCTGGGGTATTTTATTTTATTTATTTTTTTTTCAGGAGAAACATCTGAGAAGCAGGAGACTTTACCAAAAGAGTCCATTTAATTTCTATTTAAAGTCAACATAAAACATATAGTACACTCACTGAGCACTTTATTAGGAACACTACAGTCCAAAATAAAGTGCCCGATGTGGTCTTCTACTGTTGTAGCCCATCTGCCTCAAGGTTCGACTACTCACTACCATTGCACAGAGGGGTTATCTGAGTTACCATAGCCTTTCTGTCAGCTCGAACCAGTCTGGCCATTCTACTGCCGCTCAATGGATGTTTTTTGTGTTGTTGGCGCAATTCTGAGTAAACCCTAGAGACTGTTGTGCGTTAAAATCCCAGGAGATCAGCAGTTACAGAAATACTCAAACCTGCCCGTCTGGCACCAACAATCATGCCATGGTTGAAATCACTGAGATCACATTTTTTCCCCCTATTCCTATGGTTAAATTGAACATTAACTGAAGCTCCTGACCCGTATCTGCATGGTTTTATGCACTGAACTGCTTCCACATGATTGACTGATAAGATAATCGCGTGAATAAGTAGGTGTACAAGTGTTCCTTATAAAGTGCTCAGTGAGTGTGGTTCACAACCCATTTTACTTCAATAATCGGATGTTTTCCAGAGAAAAACATGATGTCTAATAAGGAAAAACTAAAATCTAGATTCTGTCTATCAGAAATGTATTGGATTGTGAAAAGTGGGCGTTACATAGCAGAATGGCGTGGCTGTAGAGAAGTAGCTGAAAATGTAAGGGGGATTGATGAACATTTCAAAGTAAAATCATTTCAGATGTAGAGCAACTAATTACATTTTGATAAAAGATTACAAAGGGTCAATTTATGTCAAAATAGGGTTGATTTGGATTTCATGTGACTTTAAATGGAAGAACAATATGTACAAGATAAAATTAGTTCTGTACCAATGCAGTAGACCAGGGGGAGGTTCTGCAAGATGGTTATTGTTCTTAACCAGCCTGTAAACAATGACTAACATGACAGTTCACCCCCTCAAGGCTGTCTCATCCATAGAAACCACATCCTCCTCCTCCACCAATTCTATAGGCTGCATACGGAGAGGAGGATAGGGAGGGTAAGTGAGAGAATCAGACTTTAGGTGACATAATGTTGTGTCATATTCCACACAGAAGCTGAATTGTATCTATTTGAACTTAAGTCAGTCATGGCTTTAAAAGGAGCAGAGTAACTAGCTAACAGTAGCAATGCAACTAACATAACAAAATTTTTCAATAGCACTACAGTAGCTCAGCTATTACCAAAACTGTAGATTTTTCAGTACCAAGCTACTGTTCTCAATGAGAAGCTGTGTAACATGACAAATCAATTTGTTTGTTCATTAATTTCAATGAATCTGTTCTTTTATCTATCAAAGATATCTAGTTATATTCTGCTGTAAAGGCTTCACTGTAAATTTACAGTATCTGTTCAAGTTTAATGTTGTAAGCTAAACTGAAATTCTTGTTTTTGTGCCAGATAAATACTGCTCTGAGTGCAAAACTATATTATTTATTCTGCTAACATTATTTTATTCTCTTCTTTTAAAATGTATAATATTTAACACATTTTTGGTGTTGACTTCCTTTTTGGAAATCATTGTAAGGGGTTGCCATGTGTATGTACTTTTGTATAAACATTTGTGTGAATGTGTGTGTGTTCATATGCATGTATGCCCATGAGTGTAGGTGGGCAGGCTGGGGGGGGGGTCTTAGGGAAGAGGAAATGAGTCTTTGAATGATGTGCGCTCAGAGACATGGTAAAGAGCACTCTCCTAAGCGGCCAAGAGCAACTGATTGTACAACAAGCAATGATCGCATTAAGAGAGGGCAGCAGAAGGAACGAGCGAGAGAGGGAAACAAAAAGTGATAGAATGAAAGAAAGAGGGAAAGGGGAAGGAAATAAATTGACTTTGCTGGTGGCATAGTCTGCAGAGGGAACAAAATATAGGAGAAATTAGTCTTTCAATTCCATGTGCCACATCTACAAGTGTGTTAGTCTTAACAGTGCTATGCGTAGGTTTGTCGACATGTATGAGTGACCCAATAAACACTGCAACAGTGATTTTATCATTTATATAGTGGGAAACCAATTTGTATTTGAAGAAAAGTAAAAAAAATAAAAAATAAAAAAAGTATGTTTGTGCTATGAAGAGAATTACTTCCCAATGAATTGCTCTGTTTCTTTTTTTTTCATCCACCATTCCCTTCCTTTCTTAAAGACCCCACGAAATCGAGATCAATCAGAAATGACCCCAAGAAATCAGAGTTTTGTGGCTTTAAGTCCATGTCTGTTTGAACTTTGAGGCTGTTTAAATGCTAGTGTACTCCTAAAGTTGACAAAATTTACTTTTGGCGAAGTATTTTTCTCCCGGGCATATGAACCAAAAATATTGATGACATCATCTTGCACTCAGGGGGCATATGCAAATTTTTGTCCACTAATAATAATAATAAAAAAATCGAACAATATTTGCTCCCTCTTATACCACCTGCTTCTGACTAGCAATAGCACCAAATTACAATTCATAACTCTGAAATACTGTAAACTAAAGTCTTTTGGCCATTTCAAAAAATTGACAAGCCCTTTGAAATGTCAAGAAAATGGAAAACACAGGAAAACATAAAACTAATCGTCAAGCCATTTCATGGGTCTTTAACAGGGAAAAGCACAATTGCAGAAGCATCTGCAAAATCTTTCCCTGGATAAAAAGAAAAAGCAAAAAAATACAGCTAACAGATGGTGCCTCAAGGTGATTAGAGGTTGCAGATTGGAACACAAATTGTATTAAAAGAAATTAGACTTATACAAATTGAATTGCATGGCAAATGCAGGTGTCGTCACCTCCGTCATTTGAAAGTCTCTGCCATTGGCTGTTGATTAGAGGCTAAACAGATGCACCAATGAGATAGCATTTAATGTGTGTCTGTGTATTCTTGGCGGACAGGGTTCCCCAAATCATCTCCTTATCTTGACCTCCTCTATTTATCAATGTCATAATGTTAATTAGCAGGCCATTTAGTCACGAATAATGTCAAAAAAGGAACTTGTTTCTGATTGATCCTCCTTTGGGGATTCAGAAACAAGTGCGAGCCAGTCAGAAACAAGTGCGGTTTGAGGGATGCAAAATGCAGACAAAGAGAAAGGAGAAATGTAATAGTCGAGAGAGAGCAAAATCAGTGTATCTGCAAACTTAAGAAGAGCTCAGATTCATTCCGTGTGGACTGCAGCTGGATGTTTTTGTTGTTGTTGTTGTTGTTGTTGGCACCATTCTGAGTAAACTCTAGAGACTGTTGTGTGTTAAAATCCCAGGAGATCAACATTTACAGAAATACTCAAACCAGTCCGTCTGGCACCAACAATCATGCCACGGTTGAAATAACTGAGATCACATTTTTTCCCCATTCTTATGGTTGAATTGAACATTAACTGAAGCTCCTGACCTGATGTGATCTTGCACTGTCAGTAGTCATTCTCTTGTGTGTCCCTCAGCCTGCCCTGGGTCTTGTCTGTGGCCCCACTTAGACACAGACGACTTGAATGAGCTCTAATAAGTGAGTGGAAAAAAACAGGTATTAGCGCAAATTAGGTGAAGTGGGGACCTCGCTCCTTTTAATAGAGTCCGTACAACTCTGTGGAAAAAAATCAACAGGAACACACTAAAGCTGGGTGCACACTGTACAATTGTGTCTACAATTTGGACGTCTGAGACAAATGTTGGGAATTGTAAAGGATTTCTTCCCACATAGGTCAAAATCGTCAGTCTCAAATCGCTTAGTTTGATGCACCTACTAATGGCTGATCAATCGCGATGAATCTTAGCCTCAGATGAAGTTCTGACATCATCCGAAATTTTGGGTCATAATCCTGCAGTCGTTAGTGTTCCCCTTCACGTTTTGATTGATCAAAATCACCTCAAGTTCACTCTGAAGAATGAGCAGTCCACAAATTTCAGCAGGCACCATTTTTGTTGTTGTTCTTTTCCAGGCAAAACATTCCCAGCATTAGCGTGAGGGCTTGGGTTTGTGCGTTAGCATTTCAATTTTACAAAAGTTTGTGGAAACATTCAAACCTATCTGAATACTAAAAAACAAGCCTGTTTGTCTGCCATGTTGTGTCCTGGTCCCCTTGGTATGAACTAACAGTGTAGTTCTCTCATTTAGCGGTGCCCTAAACACTCTAAACAAGCACTCTTCTGCACTGCACTGCAGTTCCTTTGCAGACATCAGCAGACGGAAGAGCTTAGCACCGCGGTGAACCCTTGTACACCAAAACTGCACACCTGCCGTTCCGGGAGAGGACGCAGCCTCCTTCAGCTCTCATTAGCTGCTGTAGCACTCACAGAGTATGAGTCCATCCTGCGCTCTGCGGTGTTTTTTGCTGAACATACGGCGAGTGACCAGCTGTTTTATTTCATCTAAACAAACAGCTGAGCCTGCTGTGTGCTCTAGTGGGAGGTTTAGCCACTAGCAATGCCATAAGCTAACTTCAGAGGCTAATTTAAGCTAGTTTTTCCATTTAAACAGCATTTATTAATTGTTTAATATAGTAATTTAGAGATGTAGCTGGATAGTCTTCATATTCCATCAACAATCATGATAATGTCAAATATGATTCTGTTTTATTGATGGAAGCAGATGTCTAGACATACATTTGTGTTTATATTATGGTGAGGACCTCACATTAAGTTGTTTTCTTAAATTAAGCGAACTATAATTGCCACCCTTGCTTAAAAAGGCAGCTTTAACCAGACTAATGTGGTTAGCTGGTTTCCCAGCCTAGCCATGAGGTTAGACTGATCTGTTTTGATGGTTTTAGCATGATTTGGGGTTCTTGACAGCGTGTTAGGCTGAATGACCAGCTTAAACCATCTAAGAGCAGAAAACCACCTTAGGCTGGTTTAAGCTGTTTGCTTCAGCAGGGTTGGCCAGGCTGGGAGAGCAGCTTAAACCATCTGAAGACCTGTTTGACCTGGCTAGGAGTTAAACCCTTTTAAGCCAGCTAAGACCAGCAAATCTAGTTCATTTATTTATTTATTTATTTATTTATTTATTTTTGTTTTTTCAGCAGCACAGTCTTGTTTTTCAGGTATAGCATTTGGTCCACATGAAGATTTTAACATGCTAACACAAATATTTATCCTTACTTTCTTTAACAATCACATGCTAAAATCATATCCCTTCCCCCCCTTGGAGTTTGGAAAGCACTCCAAGATTTAAGCAAATCAAATCCTGGAAAGTAGTCAAAAATCAGCAATTGCAATCTTAAGGGTGTCACCATGCTAGCCATGTGCAATTGAAGCGTGTAAAGCTAACATCATTCATCCGATGGCAGCTTTAGCTGCTCGGGCTTAGCCTCTCTTTTTGAGCGGGGTTTGGGGGGATCAGGGGCTGCTTTTGTCCTCTGTTGGCCCGTGCCTTAGTGATGTAAATTCAGGGTGGCCTCTGGCTCCTTATCTCTAGGGTTAAGGCTCACACTGCTCTTTCCACAAGCTATTATCATAAGGGCCAGACTCTAAGCGCAGGCTGCTAGCGTTATCCATACCAAAGGCTGGGCCATGCAGGGGAACGTTGATGGGATTAGCATTTTAACACAGTGTGAGCCTAAACCCCTGAACTCTTCTGTCACGGGGGGCAAGTCCCCAGTGGCTTGCCAGCTCACTATGTGGCACCCTAAATTAGTGTGCTAGATAAAAAGCTGCATTGTGTTTTTTACTTGGGTTGGAAATTTTGTTTTTGAATGCTTGACTACAACTGACAAGAGGGGTAAAACATTGTTTTATGAGAACATTAATCTGCTTTCCAAGAATATTGAGTGTGTCAAACTTCAGAAAGAAACATCTTTCGCATTTACTTTTTCAGGGTGTACAAGAAATCAAATTATGAACAATTTATCGGTGCATGTTATTCCAAAGAAATTTTAATTTTTTTTGTCTTTGTTAATCAAAATATAATAACTTGCACTTCCTATAAAATGACTTTCGTGTTTTGCTGACATCACTTAGGCCACGCAGGCTACTGGATAATTTAAACATTCAGGTCTGACTCAATTCTGGTATGTAACGCCCACTTTTCATGATCCAACCACTTCACAATTAATAAAATAAAGTCCCGCCCCACATTTTTCTCATTAAATATCTTGTCTTACTCGGAAATTACACATTATAGAAGTAAAATGGGTTGTGAACGTTATTTCATGTTCAAACATGGAAATTATGACTCCCAAGACGAATGTTGATTTGTGTGTTTGTTTCCAGGACAGATATTGAAAGCCTGTTTGTTTTCAGTCCCTCACTAAACCTCATGATCTCTATGAAAACATGTAACCTTGCAACCGTAGTGAGACATTGTCTCGTAGGAGCTTGAAAATAAGTGTGATGTCAGTCCTGATGTCTCTTTCTTTCTGTGTTTTCCCAGGATCCCGTCTGCGGCAGGAAGACTCTCCGCCCCGCATTGTGGAACACCCCTCTGATCTGATCGTATCCAAGGGTGAGCCTGCCACCCTAAACTGCAAGGCGGAAGGGCGGCCCACCCCCACCGTGGAGTGGTACAAGGATGGAGAACGAGTTGAAACCGACAAAGATGACCCTCGATCCCACCGCATGCTCCTGCCCACAGGCTCGCTGTTCTTCCTGCGTATTGTACACGGCCGTCGCAGCAAACCGGACGAAGGGGCGTACGTTTGTGTGGCTCGAAACTACTTGGGGGAAGCAGTCAGTCGCAATGCCTCATTGGAAGTAGCATGTAAGTCTGGACTTTTGAAACTATTGTCTTGTGTAACAGTAATAAGCAGCGCTGGGGAACTCCTTTTCAATGTGGAACCAACTAAACTTAAGGTGATAGTTCACCCAAAAATATCTCTAAATACTTTTTTTTTTTAGACAAATCTTAGATTTTTCAAGCTGTTTCAGAACAAACAAGCTTTTAGCTTTTCCCTTTGACTCAGCAGCAGAAATGATGGTATATTTTCCACTGGGCAATATAGTCCCTGAAATGTTTACAATTACAGAATGTTTTTCTATTTGTGCTGCACACTGATATACACAGTTGCTAGGTGAACCAGTGTTTCGCATTGTAGCTGTAATGGCATTGTGTATTTTAGCACAACTGCAAAGCTTTTTCGACCAATCAGGATCCAGGACCATAACCATCCTTTTTAAAATGTTATTTTAATGGTAGTCCTGTTTGCTATACTGTTGCTGTTTTAACATTACTTCTGTTTGCTTTACTGTTGCTGTTTTAACATTACATCTGTTTGCTATACCATTGCTATTGGGACTTTGTAATCTTTGTGAATAGTGAATACATTCTAGCATCTAAAGCTGCTTTCTGGTCCTTTTTTGTCTTAGTGCAACATTAAAGCTGACTAAACGTGCTTTGCCAATATTCCAAGGCAGAAATCATTTGAGATTAAGGAGTATTGGTTTTGCTCTGTTGGGTTTGTAGTCTAGACCTGCAGTCTAAGTAAGCTGCTATCTTAAAGTTTGTTTCAGCCCCTAGCTGATCAATACAGTGGCCTCTCTTATGCATTGTTATGAAAATAGGGGCAATCCATCATGAAATAAGGATATGATGATAAATATTGAATGAATGGATAACTAAATTGTCTCTTTGCATTGCCGCCAAGACCCCAAGCAGTAATGAGAGGGTGTGTGTGTTTAGCTGAAAGGGTAACTCTAGAGGAAGGGATTGTGGGAAGGTTTTGAGAGCCAGTAAAAATTTGAATGCTTCTGCATTTTCTATTTTTAGCCTGTAATTGATGATACAGGATGGTGATGTGGGTTAAAGGGTGGAAATACAGAGATGATATGTGTGTTTAGTTGTTGGTAAGGGTAACTTTAGAGTAACAGTAACCTTGAGAACTTTAGCAATTGTGGGAAGGTTTTCAATACAATATTTTTGAATGCATTTTCTATTTTTTACCTGTAATTGATAATATACAAGTGTGATTTGGGTTAGAGATAATTAACCCCATTTTTTTTTTTTTTTGTATGGAACACAACAGAATAATTTGTATTGAATCTTCATGAAGCTTTTTCATACAACATTTCATAGTGACCTTGGCTGTCAAGCTCCAAAAAGGACAAAAAACACCATAAACGTTGTTTATACGTATTATGGACTATATTCCAAGTCTTCTGAAGTCATAAAATATCTCTCATATCAAATATGGCACCTTTAAACATGTCATGTCAGGTTTGAAGTCAATGATGTTTGGTCACATTCAAGAGCCAACTTTATCTTTCATTAATGATGTCAAACCTGGTGGTTATACAAAACTATTGTATGGCTTCAGAAGACTTGTGCACACAAGTCATATGGACTACTTTTATGGTGCTTTTTTGAGTCCTTTGTGGAGCTTTGTATGGAAAAAATGGCCAGGATATTTTTCAAAAATTCACCCTTTGTGTTCCATGGAAGAGCGAAAGTCATAAGACACATGAGGGTGAGGAATCAATGAAGAATTTAAATGTTTGGGTAAACTATTCCTTTAAATGGTATAAATGCGAAGTGTGTGTGTGTGTGTGTGTGTTTTCAATCATGTAGCTGGCAGGGAGTGTGTGTTTTCTCTGATCCTCTCTCAGCTCTTCTGAGGCAGTGGTGGCGGCCCCCAGGTGCTAACTGTGTGACAGTGGCTTGATCTATCGATCACACTAAGAGGAGTCTCCTCGCCTAAATGAAACTTCCTGAAAAATTGATGAAGTCCCGGATAATTCCTCTTTTTGACTTCTCTTCCTGATCTCACTCTCTCACTCCCCCCTCTCTCTGTTTTCCCTTGCTCTTTCCATTTCTAGCATAAGCTAAGTCAGAGTCCACTGGAAGACTTTAAATAAGCTGTAGAGTGTTTTACGACCCTCAGGTGAGAGGTCAAGGGTCACAGAGGTCAGCGGGACAGTGGATACTCAAGCTACAGCAGGAAAAACCCTCAGCTGTGTTACGTTACACAATTTCCACTCATAAAACTTATCTTAACTAGTGTGAGATCACAGAAGTGGAGCCAGTCTAAACCAGTGTAGCTCTTGTGTCGCTCCAAACAAAGTATGCTTTATCTGTCACACCATAGAAAATATTGTGAAGCGACACAGCTTTCTCCAGATGTAAATGTTGATTTTGTAGCCAGCTGTGTATATGTGATCTACATGAAATACTCTCAGACACATATGTAAAAAAAAAAATAAAATAAAAAATCCTCCAAAATAAACAGCTAGGCTTCAGTGACAAACTGAAAAATGTGTAGAAATTTCCAGACTATTTTGCAGCATTCATTTTGGAGTTTTTGACTCCACTTGCAATTCAAATACTTTTTCATCTTCAGCCATAAACGTTCTCACAGTGCAACAGTGTTGGGGAAGCTAATTTAAAACTGTAGCTTGCTAAGCTACAAGCTATTGCTTATTTAAAGTAAAGCAACAGTCAAGTGACTATTTAAAAAAAAAAAAAAAAACAGTTAGCTTCACTACAAGCTACTTTGAGAGAGAGAAAAGAAGAAAAAGGCAAGCTATTTGAAGTTATTTTATAATTTATACTTTAACCAGAACAGTATTTATCTGGCAAAAAAAAAAAAAAAAAAAGAAAGAAAGAAAAAAATGAGGGTTTTTTGGATGAATGAATCTTGATTAGGGTGACAGCATTATATTCAAACAGATACATCTATACAAAATACAACTAAAATGATTAGAATTTAAGTCAAAAACATAGTGATAAACAGCAGCGTTTAACTAAATATTTTGCTGTAAAAATGACCCAAAAAGCTGCACAGAGACTTAAATCCATGAATTGTTTTTTTTTATTTAAAAAGGTTCATTTACGATGGGGGCCTGGGTAGCTCAGCGAGTAAAGACACTGACTACCACACCTGGAGTCGCGAGTTCGAATCCAGGGTGTGCTGAGTGACTCCAGCCAGGTCTCCTAAGCAGCCAAATTGGCCTGGTTGCTAGGGAGGGTAGAGTCACATGGGGTAACCTCCTCATGGTCGCTATAATGTGTGGTTCTTGCTCTCGGTGGGGAGTGTAGCGAGTTGTGCGTGGATGCCGCGTGAAGCCTCCACACGCGCTATGTCTCCGCGGTGATGTGCTCAACAAGCCATGTGATAAGATGTGTGGATCGGCGGCCCAGACGCAAAGGCAACTGAGATTCGCCACCTGGATTGAGGCAAGTCACTATGCCACCACGAGGACTTAGAGCACATTAGGAATTGGGCATTCCAAATTGGGGAGAAAAGGGTAGAAAAAGAAAAGAAAAAAATGAAGGTTAATTTCACAAAACCAATTTATGAAATCTAGTCAGAATTTCCAAGGCTACAAAAACATATACAACTGCAAAACGTAGTGTGTTATGCTACACCACACTGCTACTTGTTGGGAAAGTAAATTGTTACTGGAAAAGCTAAACAGCTTTGAAAACAGCTGATCTACTGTCACACTACTCAAAAATGTATTAAGTTAACAGCGTCACTACTTTTAGTTTGTCATTCCCCAACACTGTTACAATATATGTCCCCATCTCTCACTCTCTCTTGCGCGAAGTCAAGACGCACCCCTGCGAGTTGAGTGAATGGTTCTGTTGAAACAGATTGCAGGCAGGCGTTCGTTGTGGACCATTGGAGCCGCCCGATCAGAGAGACCTCAAGCTGGGCTGCAGGAAGCAAAGAGAGGCCTTTGAAAAGAGCTCGCTGCATTATTAATAACAGGGCAGATTGCAGGGAGGTGTTCGCTGACGCAGGATTATCTCAAATGCTAGTCTTTAACAATTGACTAATAGTAATGCAACAAAGGTGACACAGATCTGGTTATGGATGTTTGTGTCCTATAGAGTTGAAAGAGATGGTGTGAAAAGAGCTAATTCTGTCGCCATTTAATGCTTCTGATGTATGTTAAAAAGTACCAAAAAGGCACTTTTAATCAAGCAATATTTTTTTTTTCTGAAACAGTTCTTTGTTTCATATGACCTAGTGTTGTTTAGTGTTATACTGTAAGTAGGCCCAGATGGAATCTGCAGACTTTTCAAGCATTTTCTGCACTGATTTTGAGGGAAAATGGGATTTAAACATGGTCAAATGTGCTAAACAGAGCTGAGAGTGTTATAATCTTATTGGTAGCTAAAAGGGACATTTTCCGAATTTTATGACAGGTGTTGCAATTTTGCGTGTGCTGACAGATCCAAATTTTCACAATTTATCAGAAACAGCATACCATCCAGGAGCATATGGCTAACTATAAAATGCAAAAGTCTGGTTCCGGATGTAAAAATACCATTCATTTTTATTTTATTTTTTTCACTGGGGAATTGATTTCTAGTGGTAAAAGACAGACCTACCATGAGCTCTGAGGTTTTTAAGTGATGGTTTATGCTTCTGTTGAAGCCACCAGTCTGTGTTATTTCAACTTCATTTGAAAAAAATAAAAAAATAAAAAATGGCAGAATTTCTGGTGAAGAACTACATTACCCACGATCCTGAAGGGAAACGATCCACCATTCAGAGAATTGCGGCGAACAAAGCATTCCAAAAGAGCTCTGTAGTGACCACCTACTCCCATGACACACTGTGAATAGACCTTATTAACGGGTGTGAGGGATAGGCTTACATCTCTTCAATGGCAAGCACGGTATAAGGTGTAAAAAGCTCCTAGATCACAACTGATTTTACACAACTCATGTTGTCTGGAGTTTTTTGTCTGCTGAATGTTTTTGAACAGATGTTTTTTTCAATGTTTTATCCACGGAATGATCCAAAAACACTTTAAACTGCAGTACAGCCCATACGGTCTATGAGCCAATCGAGTTGGTCTCCCTACACTCTCAAAATACTTTGCATATATCTAAATATTTTGCAATGCAATTAAAAGAAATAGTTTATATACTTACAGTCAACAACTTTATATGAATAGTTTTATATTTGTCCATCGTTTTTGATTCGATTACATTATTCACAACCAGGTCTTGATATTAACACCCGCCCATCCACCAAATGCGGGTGAAAATCAGCAGTGGCAGGTAACTCCATCACCTTTACTAGACAATTTGGCAGGTGGCCGCAGCCAAAGCAAAGTTAACTGTTTTCATCTCACATCCAGCGTTTTATAAGCGATAATTATGCTTCTCATATCGGACATGCGGATCTCAGCGGGGAGAATGAGGCGTGGTTTCGCGCGAACCGCCACATCAGCGTGCTCGAGATAGAGCCAGAGCTCTGGGACAGCGCAGAGTGAAACTCATGTGATTCAGTCGGGTTCTGACATCACGGTGGCCGGGGGAGACTATAAAGCTTATGTGACCCATTTTAATTCTACAAAGAACATTCTAGGAAAAAGCCCTATATGGGGGAAGTCAAAACTATCAAACTGCTGACATTATAAACAGCACTGGTGAAAAGTGTGCCCTGCATCAATATTGATTACAATTTTTTTTATTTTGTTTTATTTTTTTATACATATCATCATTCAAACTAAAATGTTTTTACTGCAATAACACTAACTGGTAACTGGTAGAGATGCATATTAAATCAATAAGGGTGAATCTATATGACTTCATTTTTATTAATAATAATTATTCTGTCATCATTCAGTCACCCTTAGGACTTTCTTCCAAAAAAAAAAAAAGATTCATGTATTTTTCCATTCATGGAAAATGATGCAGTGAAAGTAAATACTGACTGAGTTTATTCTGCCTTACAGCTCCATTGTATTATCCATTTTTATGCCATGTAATGATGTACTGTGAAAGTTGTAGTTAAAGGTTTCTAAACATGTTTAGGCTCTTTGGTTTTCATAACAAATACTATTGCTGATTTTTTAGGAAGAATATCTGTATTCGCCTTACCACAGTAATGTGGAGCCATCCATGGTCTTACCTGTGCCAATGACATTATCATTGCAAATGCCACTGTGAAAAAAAAAAATGGAAGAACAATAGTAAACTTTCATAAAGGCAAGTACATATTAGAATGGTTAAAGTGGTTATAATCTGGACTTCCATGAACCAATGGACAAATTATTGACAAAGTTTCCCTCCTGTTCTGTCCTACTCCAGTTAATTGGTCATGTTTTCCTTCAGATATTCTAAGAGATTACTTAAATCATTAGGTTTGTGTCCTGCTGAACTCATATCATTATTGTTCAAATAAAATGTCCAAAATAAATGCATGCAGTTACAGTCTCCAGTTAGGGACGGGGGATTTTGGCCAGTGAAAATACTGAGTGGCTACTGACTTAGAAACACCACTAGCCACAGTGGCCGGTTAGCTAAAAATGTAATGTTAAGCTCTGTTCACAACGCTTCATGAGATTGTAGTTCATGCCCTCATAGAAGACGTTAAGTACCTTTGTCTTTATGTCTGATTTTCAAATACTTTTTACTTTAAATCAAAGCATGTAATCATTGGATTCACCTCAGAGCTAGTTGGTTTGAATATTATAAAATCCCTATGGAAAAAATGTATGGGAAAAACACATCCTGAACCTAGCTGAAAAAGTGGCCAGGCACTGTTGCACTCTACTTCAGACGTACTATAGTTTAGTTTGGGGTGTAGTAATCCCAATTTTCCATACTATAGCTATGGGACCTACTGTACATTATAGTATGCAAAGTTTGTGATAGTATGCCAATCACATATTCTCTTATATTAAGCTTAATTCATCTCTGTTTCTTATATTAATAAACAACTTGCCACAATATCCTTGTGCATGTACATTTCTTTATCTAGTTTAAATTCACTGTGATATACGGCTTCTCTTTTTTATCCCTGTGGCATTCCATGTTTCTCAAAGTGATATTTTGTTCTTTTATTGCTAGTTTTTCTCTTTCTGTATTTTTCTGCCTGTCTCTCTATCTCTCTAGCTCTCTCTCTTTCTTTTCTTTCTCTGGATAAACTGGGTCAATGAGCGGGTTCATAAATCATTGTGAAGAGTATGTTAGTCACAGGCAAACCCTGCTTTGAATAAATTTGCCAAAGCGATGAAATAGCTGGTCGGGCTTGTACACAAGCCATGTGACAAGCCTCACCTGGGGCGAACAGGCATTCAGGAAAATGTTAATTGGCTGCCTGTATCTTTTCTCGGTTGCAGAGGTTTGTGTGTATTATAAGTCTGGGGGCAACAAGCTTGTTGAACATTGGGCTATTAATTGAGCATGGGAGTGTGAACAGGTCAGAAAGTGTGTGTGTATGTATGTTTGTGTTAGTCTGCTAATAGTCTGCGCTAATTACAGTGAGGGATCATGCATGTGCTTTAAGTCTCAACAAAAAGTGCTTTTGCGTTCACTTGTAACCTTTAAGACTATGCAAATTGGGGACCGGGGAAACAGATGTCAGGCTGGTTAGTTAAAAGGCCACCAGTGTGGGATTGGTTGGCATGTTTGAAAAGGTTCTTTTGATATGCTCCAGTGTGCCACTTTAGCAATTAAGAGCATTGTTAAGCAATATTTTGAAGTGGTAAGATTAAGTAATTAGTGGGAAAATTATGCTTTCTTGTGGAAAGCGTCTGCAATACGCCTTTAGCTGTTTGACCATGTGTCCAGCATCAGTAAAATGTAAGACAATGAATCTGATTGGACAAGTGGGTCAAGATTTTAGCTTGTTAGTTTGGGCAGTGAGCCCCTGCTGGTAGATGCTGTAACTACACCATTAAGCAGGCAATAAGCCTGTTTCACCATTGACGGCCATTCAAAGTAGTCATGTATTTAGCAAGCAACACATAAATTATAAAATACAGTATATTATAGTGGATGTTTTACAAGTACTTTTTTTTATTTTTTTAGGGCTGTTAACAGTGTGAAATAGACTTGTTTTTCCCTGTATGTCGCCTCTGACATCACAGCTTGTGTCCTGGCCTGGAGCAAGGATTTTTAATATACAGCTGGGCATGGGACTGTGCTTTTTCTTGTGGTGTCATCAGCCAATTAGTGTTGTTATGATGTCATTTCCCTGCAGCTCCAGTGTACTTTGTTCACTACTTTTGAAATGAATGTCAATGATAACTAATGGCTTTCTCCAGGAATATAAGAACTCTTTAGATTGAATGCTCACAATTAGAGCAGGAACAGTCTGTCTGGCTTTAAATGTCTTCTCAGAGAACATTACATAAAACGGGTACAAACGACAGACAACTGAGAGAGTGAGAGAGAGAGAGAGAGAGTGTGTGTGTGTGTGTGTGTGTGTGTGTGTGTGTGTGTGTGTGTGAGTAAATTAATCAAACACACTCACATACACTCGTTCTCTCCTGCTTGATTGTAAATGTCAGTGTCAGTGTCCTCTGACCCTCGCTAACTCAGTGTTATCCCAGGATATGAGCCATGGAAGCTGCAGGTTCTAGGGGTTGGTGATTAAGTTGAAAGCGGACGGGTGTCAGGATGTATCCGAAGCCCACAGGGAATTTTCGCCTCTGATAAGCAAAAGGGAAGGAGAGGTTCAGGCAGAGAGGAGGAGGTTGGATGGATCTCTAGCCTATGATAAAGGAGAAAGGAATAAAATCCCTGATTGAATGTGTCAACGTTGTATATCTGAAATGCTGGAGTCAGCTGCAACACCATAAAGAGCAACCTGCTTATCTGCAGCATGTTAGGTTACACATACACACACACACACACACACACACACACACAGACACACACACACACACACACACTGTCTGCAATGAGAAGGAGCAATGCAGATTTTGGGCTTATCTTACTGTCATATCTTGGTGTGTGTGTATGTGTGACTAATCACTCTGCTCAGTGGCTAGATGATATTAAACGATTTTTCATTGTACGTCGAGGTGAATCTCACGAAACCTGACAAAAACATAGTCAGCTCATATTTCACCACAAAATCAAAAGAAAGCAATCAGAAATGAAGACACTTGAGGACCATTTGGATTTTTTGCATTGTGACATAATTTTCATGACAATAAAGCACATTGACACATTCTTATCCTCTTCATATTGTAATTTTTTTAAAATACGAATATGTATATATATATATATATATATATATATATATATATATATATATATATATATATATATATATATATATATATATATATATATATATATATATATATATACACACACATACACTATGTCAAAAGTTTGTCAAAAACACCGGTCAAAAGTTTTGAAACACTTGACTGAAATGTTTCTCATGATCTTAAAAATCTTTTGATCTGAAGGTGTACGCTTAAATGTTTGAAATTAGTTTTGTAGACAAAAATATAATTGTGCCACCATATAAATTTATTTCATTATATATATATATATGTGTGTGTGTGTGTGTGTGTGTGTGTATGTGTGTGTGTGTGTGTGTGTGTGTGTATGTGTGTACGTGTGTATGCTTGATTTATATTTAAATATGTACAGTATATCATTTATGTAAATATACATTTATATATTTCATATTTAAATATTTAATATACTGTATTTACACATAATGGTAGTATTAGTTGTACTGCCCTAAATTCTGATTTTTATTATTATTATTATTATTATTATTAATAATAATAATAACAATATATACAATGTTGCTTGCTGTAATTAGAATCTAATGAGAATCACCTTTGAGAATAAGTTACAAAACAACTCAACAATATAATATCAACATTATTATATTATCCACAGATTATGCAGATTGCAGCAATGAGAATTTGGAGGGTAAATGTGCTTAATTGTCATGAAAATAAGATCACAAAGAAAAAAAAAAAAAAATTCTAAAAATATATATATTTTCAAGGCATAATATAATTTATTTATTTTTTGTTTGGGTGGTGAAATGGGACCTGGACATGTTTTTGTAATATTTTATTTGTATTTGTTTTTATTATTATTATTATTATTATTTTAAATTGTATTATTATTATTTATTCATTTATGTATGTAGTTACTTCCCATTTATATCAGAATAGCTCAAAATAGCAGATAGCTCTTAACAGAAATCTGCACTGCTGCTCTAATGCTTTAATGTAAAATGTAATAGATTTACTTAGAAGTCCATTGTGATCAGATGGCCATCCTGGATTAGCAGGAAGGATTTAGTCCTTTTTTTTTTTTTGTAAACAAATGGTTCTGCTTTGTTCAGTTTCTTTTGTTGGATCTAGTCAGGTCTTGTGCTTGATCTGAATGAGATTGCAGAAATGTAAATGTAAAAAAAGTACAGATCTTCTGTTTTTCTCAGATTTTTCAGACTTTGATTTGTGTTCGTGTCAGTATGACCATTTGTGCGAAATGAGATTTAATCTGTTCCTGAATTTTGCGTGTGCTTGTACATTTGCTTGTGTTTGCGTGTTTAACGTTGATTCGGTCTCGTCTCTATGACCCTAAACTACTTAAAACTCCATTACATGATTGCCTGCCATCAAAAAAAAAAAAACCCGAAGCTATGTTGAATCGTTCCGATCAGTCATTTAAATCCAATCAAAGTCCAACCTATTGACTCTAATCCTTTCATTTGCATTCCCAAACCCCAGCAGACATGTCCATGTACCTGTCCTGCAGCTATCCTTCACCTGCTAGAGGTTCCTCAGTGGTTCCTCGTTGTACATCTGACCATGGGGTTGATTCCCAAGAGGTTGCTGCATTCTGACAGCTTAGACTGGGATTGGATCCGATGACCCCTAAAGACCCCCATGAACCCCCAATGTCCAGCTCCGAGCTGCCTCCATCGTAATTTCTTAACGTTCAGTGCTCTACATAGACAATATACCCCTCACCCTGCGAATCTGCCACCGTTGTCTGCTGTAACCCTGAAACAAAGTCCCCTGGAACCCCCACCGAGGCCTGCAATCCATCATATGTGTGTGTGTGTGTGTGTGTGTGTGTGTGTGTATGTGCTCGTGTAAGAGCTCAAATTTTGCTCCACCCTCAACTGAGTACAGAGGAAATTGATTCTGCTCTCTGTTTAAGGGAACAATCTGTTATTTTCTCAAGAAAAAAGTGCAGGTGCCGAGTGCTGATGGTGCAACTCTTTCTCGCACACAAAAACAGTATGTTGGTATCGTGTGCGTGTGTGTGTGTGATTGGGTGTCATCATCAGAGAATGCTTCCTGTTCCTCTGATGGATGATGTGTTTTTGAACTCTGTTGATCTACAGCACACACACACACACACACACATGCAACTCAATCAAGCTGGCCACTGAAAGGTACCTTGCCAGAAATATGACATCAGCTGTCCCCAGAAAAGCTGGTGTGAAACTGCCGTTTAGATAGGTCTGTAATACCTTCCGAAAGCATTTTGTTAACACTTTCATTCATTTCAATGGCAGTTGCTTGGCTGGCACATAAACCCCTGGAATTATGCAACCTGGTTGTGTCATGTTTGGACATGGGCACTCGTTTTTAGAGCCGATCCCCTGAGCAGTAAATGCCATGTGACTGATCACTCTGGAGCCACAGGAAAATGATATCCTGTCAACGCTGATTGGCTAATTGCACCAAAAGAACATGTATAATCTTAAAGGGATAGTACATCCAACATCCAGATGTGTATGACTTTCTTTCTTCTCCCGAACACAAACTAAGATTTTTAGTAGAATATCTTAGCTCTGTAGCTCCATACAATGCAAGTGAATAGTGATCAGGACTTTGAAGCTTCAAAAAGGAGATAAAGTCAGTATAAACATAATCCATCAGACTCCAGTGGTTTAATCAATGTCTTCTGAAGTGATCCAGTTGGTTTTGGGTTAGAACAGACCAAAATGTAACTCCTTTTTCATTGTACATCTTGACAGCAGTCTCCTTGGCGATCATAATTTCAAGCTTGATCACACTTCCTAGCGCCATCTAGTGTTCTGCGCATGCACCAAGCACTAGGAAGTGTAATCGAGCTTAAAATCATGATCACCAAGGAGACCACAAATGTCAAGATTGACATTTTGGTCTGTTCTCACCCCAAACTGATTGGATCACTTCAGAAGACATTGATTATACCACTGGCAACATATGGATTAATTTTATGCTGCCAATATATGCTTTTAGGAGCTTGAAAGTTTTGGACCCCTTTCACTTGCATTGTATGGACCTACAGAGCTGAGATATTCTACTAAAAATCTTTTTTTGAGTTCAGCAGAAGAAAGTGAGTGAGGGTGAGTAAATGATAAGATAATTTTCATTGACATACTAGATAGTGACGTCAAAGACCAGGAACAAGTAGTCAGTTTCACACTTTTAAGAATCCAAAAAATCCATCACTGACTAAACAACTCAATAATATAATGAAATATTTTGTCAAAAGATGGCTACTTTTGAACCTTTTTGAAAATATTAGGTGGGTCCTCACACGTATTGCTGTAGTTCCGAGATGAAATGTCCACTGAGTGGTGCTAAAAGCGAGTTTTATTTTCTCCCAAATAGATGAGGATTTAAACGTTTATGCTCGATCAAGTTTTAAATCAACAAAACCGATCTCCCTACACTAATCTTTAAACCTAAATCTAGCCTATAGTGTCATAACAAAACTAGTATGATATGAAAAACGCAATTGCTGAAGCAACCACATCATTCATTGGTGCTTCTGTGATACTTTTGACTCACGTGTCAACTCGCATGCTCTTCAGGACTCGTCCCCCAGCCTTTTGCATCGCTAGGGCAACACTCTTATCAGTTGGGCCACTGCACAATTTAATACCGCCTGAACAAGCTTGGAATTTTAGTTGGTTATGTAATGTATACATTAAAATGTATCGCCTTACAAGTCATGCGCTGTAGTAAAAGTGTTTGGATGTCATAAGATAGCATTGTGTTACGATAGGAACAGGGCAAAAAGTGTTTATGAACTGATAATCTGCCCTTTTAATCGTGATTTGTGTGAAAGTGAATAAAGGTTGTTGTTTTAGCGCCTCTAGTGTTCATTTCACCAGGAAACTGCTGCCGTACGTACAACAAGCCATGTACAAATCATTCAGCAAAAATGTTGGTATGGTAACGTGATTCTGTAAGATCAGGTTGGCTACTTTTAAATGTTCCTCAATAGAGAAAGATGCTTTTTGGAAGCAGAATGGTGTAGTTACAGCATCTACCAGCAGGGGCAAACCCTTTGGTTGTAACAATGCAACACCCTCACTGTGTGCCGCTTTCCATTCTCTCAAATCTACTTCCCGTGCTGGACTTATAGTGCGTCTGCTGCTGTTGTGACCGTGTGGTGTTATCTGTGCGGATATTGAAATTGACTCTTGTTACTCTGGGAGTGCGAGTCTTACTGCCGCCCCGGACAGCTGCGTAGGAGGGGGGGTAATCTAAGCTTCCTGTGCCACAGTGTGTGTGTGCAGGGTGGGGGGGGTGGGGGGTTGAAATCTGAGCTCTCTCCATCCCTCGTCTCCTTCCTGCTGGTGTTTAAAATTGATAGGAAGTGTGGGGTCCTTTACAAGGGTTGATAGTGTATGAGTATGATCTAAAGAACAGCTGGAGGTGGCCGCTGGTTGTTCTGTCTGCACTGTAGCCCTGGGATCAATGTGAATGAGAAAATTTGTCAGTAGTGAAGACCTCTGCCCTTTATATTTACTGCTTCATCAATTGTGTTTTGTGTTAATTGCCTGGTATTTGCATGTAAACTTATATGATGATATAACTTATACATAATGATATATTATCTGAACAGTAGTCTTATTAACATAGACAAATTTGCTTCTCAAGTAAATGTAGCTTGTTTTAAGAATGTTTAGTTATTTTTATTTGACAAACATACTTAAGAAATTTCGTTTTTTCAGTGTATAGTGTCAGGTCAATGTTTCTGCATCACAACTGTGTGAATATTGAGTTTATTTAGACAAATATTGTAGTGATCTCTAATTAATATGCTTAGACTTGTAAACTCACACTTACTATTGAGAGAGCTAGACAAACAGATGGACTGATAGACATGTTCACACACACACACACACACACACACACACAAACACACACTTTTAAACTTGAGAATAAGAGACAGAGGGACACATGGATTGGCTTGGTATATGTCACACACACATACACACAAACACATTGTAGTGTGGCTAAAGGCCAAGTGCATAGAAATCAGAACAGCTCCATTCAAATGCAAAGCAGAGTCTTATCTACTGACTGTTCTTCGCTGCTCTACACTATTAAGGGCAAAACTATTATTTGGAGGTGTGTGTACCGTAAGTCTGTGAATCTGTGTGTGCGCATACCTTTACTTATAGGTGAGACTGGGGCTGGTTGTTGCACGGGGGCATGTTGTCAAATATTTATTTGGGCAGGTTGACACATGTGTTTTAAATTAGTGGATCTCAACCAGGGGGTCGGGACCCACTAGGGGGCCTCAGCACACTTCCAGGGGGACCTCAAGATCTCTTAAAATTATTTAAAATATGATAGATTATTAGATTTTTTTATATAATTATTATAATACAGTGTACTGAAAATGCTAAAAATTGAATAACTCCCTTCAACAACTTGCGTTTTATGAAGAATATACAGTTCTAGACATTTCTGGAATCACAAATTTTAAGGAAATATATTATAATAGATATATCTTATAATATAAATATCTAATATCTTACATGGGGGGCCTTCGAATATTTTCTCCGACAGTGGGAGGCCTTGGAGTCAAAAAAGTTGAGAACCATTGTTTTAAATTACATACATTTATAAAATGTATAAATTACAATGTTTGTTGGCCAAAACAATGTTTTGAAATTGTTGTACATTACCTTTTCCATTTTTGTTGTTGTTCATGAATCGTTTTGAGCCTCATAATTGTTTTACTTTTTATATTTTTTTTTTGAAAGGCCTAAAATAGACTATTTAATGCAGGTTTAGATTAAAAATGAGACATAGATTTTGTTTTGGTGGTTGTGATTCGGGGATGATGGGGGACTGTCCAAAACTTTGAAATCATGATAGTGCCTAGATACTGCAATGGCAAAATTCACAATGAAAAAGGAGTTACATTTTGGTTACATTCAAAACTGATTGGATCGTTTAAAAAGACATGTCCATTAAAAAGACCATTCATTTGTATTGCATGGACCTACAGAGCTGAGATATTCTTCTACAAATCTTCATTTGTGTTCTGCCTAGGAAAGAAAGTAATTTGTTGGGTGAACTATTCATTTAATGGTCAGTTCCTTTGTGACTCCTTATAGTGTGACAACATGCCCTGCTGTTGGGGCAAGTTCAGTGATCAGTGTGTGTTCAGTGATTTGTATCTTTTGTCCTGGGCAAAAACTTTTAAAATGTTCAAAGCAATTTTGCTGCCAAGACTTTAAGGTATGTGGCTATGCAGAAATTAACTTTCAAAATAAACCTACCCTGAGAAACACTCACTGGAGTAAAATGTGTGACAACTAGCCCCAGTCTCCCCCATATGTTTACATGTGTTTGCACTCATAGCATTCATAAATGTGTATTTCAATGTTAAGATCTACTTTCTTTTTTTTTACTGAGGTCTTCCCTTGAGATTTTTCATTGCAGGTTTTCCTCATGGTTTTTCACTGGTGTACTTTCCCCTGCAGCGTCTGAGCTCTAAACACAAAAGCTGAACCTTTATGAGAATAATCAGTCACATTTTTCATGGTGCTAACCTGATCAAAGTATCTAATATTCAGCCGTTGCCGCCCAGAGGACTGGCCATGGAGGGGGGCCACATTTCATTCGTTATGTCCTACTGTATAGTGCCTGACAGTCCCAGAGATGCTGTCTAAAATGAAAACTGCTAAATTGTCCTGATCAATCACTTTAATTTGTCTGCCACACTGTTATCCAGGGTTAAATACATTCATTTGACACAGAGTTGTGGCATTGTTGGGTTTTGAGATCAGAACAGTGTTTCATTCTGGTTCGTGTGTGTGTGTGTGTGTGTGGGGGGGGGGGGGGGGGGGGGTGTCTAATATCAGATTACTGACTTACACAGGAAATGAAAGGAGATAACAGTGAGTGATCACCTTGTGAGTGTATTTTTTGTGGATATTTAGCCCTTTTACTGTAGATAGCCTATATTTGCATTTATGTGTGCATGACAAGTTGTTGCGTTTGACTTGTTGGATCTTAAAAACACATTAATGGTCACTTGCTCCAGACAGTTCCATTGTATATGTCTTAAATGGATGGTTCACCCAAAAATGAAAATTCTTCATTTACTCACCCTCATGTTGTTCCAAACCTGTATGACTTTTTATTTTATTTTATGGATATTAGGCAGAATTTTAGGGACTGATAGCCTCAGTCGCAATTCACTTCCATTGCATTTTTTTCCCCCATACAATGAAAGTGAATGGTGACTAAGGCTGTCAGTCCCTAACATTCTGCCTAACAACTCTTTTTGTGTTCCATGGGAAAAATAAAGTCATATGGTTTTGGAACAATATGTGGGTGAGTAAATAAGGTCTTCCATTTAAATTTCTGGGTGCACTATCCCTTTAAGGCAAGGTAAAATGATGGAGTGGAGGTGCATGAATTATGCATTTCTTGAAGACTATGACAAATGAACAGTGTCAAATCCTCATCTACATAAATCTTCATAGTATTTAAAAACTAGCTGTATATTTACACAGAGAATACAGTTCACATTATTTAGATTTGTGTTTGCATATGTTGCACAGTCAGTCCCCGATGTCTAATGTGCAGGTGACCTAAATGAGAGATGGGTAAAAAATAACCCCCATAATGCACCGCTCCAGCATCACTGCATGGGAGCTGTATAATTGCTCCATGTGCTGCAACCCAGCACGTTAAAAGCACACTTCAAAATCTTGCTTGCTTTGTTCTCCCTTGTCCTTTTATTTTTGGAGATCCCAGCAGTGTTTCTACCAAGAGACAAATAAATTACATCTCGACACATACTGAATATTGATTTGGCTTTTTATAACAGCACCGAAGTGTTGACAAATAAGCATTGCAGGAAAGCATGCAGCACTCTAGCAATCTAGAAAAGCAGTCTGCAATCAGGGTGACAATTACACACATTTAGACACTGTAATTCAATGGGAATTTCTCACACATGCAAACATACAGACCCTGTAATTCCGGCAGAGACATATTGTATGGACTAAGAAAACATATAGATCCTATAATTCTGCTAGAGATTCACACACATACACAACGTATAGCTGCTGGGCTAGTTTGACGGCAACTGCACAAACATACACACCGTAATTCAGCTTTAGACTTGCATACTCATTTTATCTAGGATCTATGCAAAGCAAATTGTAAACATTAAGCAAAAGGAAATTCACAGCATGCCACATTCTAATAATAAAAGTCACAGTGTTCTCCCAGCAGGCGAATAACAAAGAATGACAAGTCTTCGTTCTTAATGTCCAACCCAATACAATAGTTTAGGCCTTTAGTACTGTAAAACCTCATCGAACGACCTCACACCATTAAGAGTCTCTCAACCGGATGAGAGAAATGAGTATAGGCTGATAATGATTTCCTGTAACTGAGCCTCTAATCCCAAACACAGTACTTATCTCTGAGGTGTAAAGCATGTGCTGTGTGGTAAGCCGGTTTCAGATTGGCTCCTCTCTGAATGGACAGTCATTGAGGGGTCTCAGAGTCCAGTGTGCCAGGGTGATAGCGGGCCCTCTCCAACGGAGGAGCAGATAGCGGGTCGTTCTCTGGAAATGTCCCCAATGAGCTTTTGATGGACCTGGAATTGAACTCTTTTGCTAATAGACTGGAAGGACAGTGCAGGTCTGTTTGTGGGTGATACAGTGGAATTCAAGTTTCTTAAATATCAGGTTCTTTTTTTACCCAGTTTTTCTCAATTTTCACTACAAAAACACTGTTGATTATAGATTTGGAAACGACAAAAGGGGGAACAAAGGCTTTCGATGGGCAGATTTATCGGCTGATACCAATTCAAATAGTTATACAGTACATTATGATTAATAATTTATTGATGGCAAATAAGATGTTTTTCTCTTTTTCACTTTTCTCACTTTTTACTACAAAAAGGCTGTTGATTATAGATTGAAAAAGGGGTAACAAATACTTTCTGCAGGCAGAGTTATTAGCCGATATGATACCATTTTTTATATTGTTATATATACAAATTTACTGATGAGAAATAAAAAAAAAAAAAAAAATTCACTTATATGTTTAATTTTCTCACTTTTCACTACAAAAAGGCTGTTAATTTTAGATTGTGGAACTAACAAAAGGAGGAACTTATACTTTTGCCGTGCAAAGTTATCGGCCGATACCGATAATCTCAAAATGGCTAAATATCAGGACACAAATTAAGTTGGATAACATTAGCCCTGATATCTTTGGCTTCTAATATTGGGTTAATCAACGGATACTGATAATATTAATAAAAATGCATATCACTTATATTAGCTGATACCAATATAGTCACCAATTTATTGTTACATCCTTAACTAAAACCTTATATATATACTGCATATGGCAGTTTGTTATGTGCTAATCACCTAAACCTTCCTCTCACATTTTCTCTTCTTGAATGCCCTCTTTTTTGTCACCTCTCCCTCCCTTTCCTCCTCTTTTTATTGCCATGTTGCTAACGGTCCACAGATGATAACCATTCCTCCTCAATCTCCGAACCCTCCCCCTCTAGGCACACACAAATCAGATAGTCGAGATGTGGCAGGCAGCTAATGAAATTAGCCCCACGTTGCCATACACTTTAATAAGTCACTTGACTGGATTAAGGATGTGATTGGAGGGGAATGTTGGAAGTTACAGTGAATCTCCAACTCACCCGACGGTGCCAACCAGGGTGTTGATTATCATAAATATCCCCAGTCCACACACACACACAGTGACACCTCAGGCAAAATCCACACTCAGACATCCCCCTTTTCCTCTCCACACTCTTCCTTCCATGGCCAGATGCTTTCGGAAGCCCTGGCAGCAGTTCCGAGGAAACGTGAGGAGGGGGCGGTGCCAGCCTTGTGCTGTCATTAACTTTTCTTGACTGGCAGCCGTCAGGCTGGCTGAGCCCCGCCCCCCTGCTGAGAAGCAGTCTCCACCTCCCTTCCCTCCATCATTCTCTCCTGTCACTGCCCCATCCCAGAGTGGGAGCGATTCTTTGGGTCTCAGCTGCTCGGAAAGATGATATTCCAGACACCCGTGGTTTGGGTGAATCTACTTGGATCAGGGAAAGTGAAGATAGCCAGCTTGAAGTGACAGACGTTGGACCGGGGTGGAACCTGATCCCACGCAGCCTTTCCACAGAAACCTCACCCTAGGCAGAAAGTGCCTGATAAGTGTAAGCAATCCACAAATAACTCAACATCACAGGCGGATTGCTGATTCGAAAGTATTTGATAATCATGGAGCATTTTAATTTATTTTTCCAGTGAGATTGCGCTTGATAAATTTGTTCCTCCTTTTGTTCCTATCACAGTAATATACAATAAGTAAGCCATTCGTAGGTTGATTGCCCAGAAAAGTGCATCACGTGGTGCTACCAAATCATTCCTCTGTTTGTTTGAGCATCTCAACCAGCCCTAAGTCTGACACAGCAACATTGGCTCAACCAAAACTGTGAACTATCTGTTTCAATCTGAGACAGGTAGAATGTTAGGAAAAAAGTTTGTTGACATTGGTGATGCAGAAATTGCACACACATTTTTCTTTAGTTTTAGACTCCAACTTGACTTGCTTCTTGCAGAACAGATGACTGCTGAGGGAACGATTCAGAGTGAGGATGGGGTGGGGCTTAGTAAAGGGTAGCCAGTCAGCTGAGAGTATCAGTTAGGACAGATAAGTGCACACTGATATTACTGAAACTGACAGCTGTGGTGCCTGTTTCCAGTCGGAAGAGAGAGAAGGCTGCATGGCTTAACAAGGTTTTTTTTTTTTTTTTTTTTTTTTGCCCAGCCAGGCCAGTAGTTCAGAATTTTAATTGTCCTTCCATTTTCATTGGCCCCCAAAAATGATGACTTTTTATTTATGTTTATTTTTTTTGTTTTAATTTATTTTTGGTATAAAAAAAATAAAATAAAAAATAATAATAATAATAATAATAATAATAATAATAATAATTATTATTATTATTATTATTATTATTATTATTATTATTATTTTAAGTAGTACTAATAGTACATAATGTAATTTTTTCATTATTTAAATTATTATTAAAAATAATTGGATGTATTTTCAATTAAAAAACAAATAATTTATTGTGCTTATAATTTACAATATTAGTAGTAAAGTTTGTAGATTGTAACACAGTAGGGACAGCTATAAACATAACAAACACTTTTACTGGAAAATAATAGCATACAGTGCATAACATTACTGATTTGATCATTTTGAATCCATTCTAATTGATGCTTCTAAATCACATGTCATTCATGCAATTTCAACCAGCTAGCTAGCTTGCCTGATTGGGCGAGTTCTATCAACTGTCTCGAAGCTTTCTCAAACTGACCCTGGACCATCCTTGCCTTTAACACCTGGAGCTGTTGGCTGTGTGGGTGACTATATTCGTGTGTTTTTGCAAGAGGTAGCGGTGTGCTTGTTGTCGTTGACACCAGTGCATCTTTACTTCCGGTAGCGGGCGTCTTTAATTTGTTTATGAATGCAGTCAGCAACATTGTGCCCTGACAGCTCGCAACTTGGTGCCCGCCACAATCCGCCTCACACCTCCTCTTCTCTCTGTCTCTCCGTCTGCACTTTTCTTTATTTTCACAATCCCACCCCCCCCACCGTGTTTGTCTAGTCGCACATAAACAGACCTAAGAGCTTATGACAGCTGGAAATGGACTTGTGGCTCACTCTGACCCCCTCTCTAGAGTCTGGGACAAGAACCCCACACACACATAAACACCATGCCCCGCCACACCAAGTCTCCAATCCGCGTGGGGCCAGAAGGGGTCAATGGATTTGCCAGGTCGCTGTGGCAACTCTTGAAAGGCTCAAATGTCAGCGACTTGGCCGGCCATGACATCGCTGTCAAACGTCTCCCCCCTTCTCAGGGTGGGTAATTGCGAGAGAACTGGGGATGCAGGGGTCCTGGAGCCGTTAGCATTCAGTCCGGTCCGGTTTTGTCAGGAACACACAGGCATACTGTCACTTTATGTGTAATTGGGGCAGGTCAACACCCTAGAGGCATGAGGGGTCATGCTTGCCCTTTTCATTTCTACTGGCCATCTCTCTCTCTCTCTCTCTCTCTCTCGTTTTGTGTTTTTTAGTCCATGTCATTTAGATTTAAGGCTATTTATATGCTATCATCTCCCTAAAAGTTGACAAAACTAACTTTTAGCAGATTTATAATTTAAAATCTTTATCATGTCTTGCACTCAGTGGCATATACAGTGTTTTTTCCAATAAAATGCTCTATAGAATGAGAACGTCCCTCCCACTAATACCACCTGACTAACATTAGCAAGCAAATATTTTTAAGGGACAGCCCTTTGGAAATGTCTTCCTTTAAACTGAAATGTGCATTTGTATGCCATAGTAGTATCTGTGCTTTTTCTTGTAGATATTTGTGTATGTAGTTTACAATTACTCTGCAAGTGTCTTTTTATGTGCACATGTAAAGTATAAGCATCTTACTGTGTAGGCTATGTAGTGTGTTATGCAGTCGTGTGTGTTAATTATTGGTGTATTTTAACCTTTAGTGTGTTTTATTATGTGCATGTTTCCACATTTGCAATTCCATTAAGTTACATTTGTGTGTGTGTGTGTGTGTGTGTGTGTGTGTGTGTGTGTGTGTGTGTGTGTGTGTGTGTGTGTGTGTGTGTGTGTGTGTGTGTGATTAACAGTGTCAAATGGGTTTGTTGGGTTGCTTGAAATAAAGGAGCTTATTCTGACTGGCTACGAAGCCAGAACTAATACCTGCATATGTATTTTGCATCTGCATAAGCAAATGTGCTCACACACACACACACACACACACACACACACACACACACACAACACACACACACACATATTCTGCTGAATGGCAACAAAATCAGCTCCTGCTGGGATCTGAGCTCCTAAATTGGCGTCATTGAACAGATAACATTTAAAAAAAAAAAAAAAAAAAAAAAAAGTGATCTGATTTACAGTTTTTGTGTGGCGGTTAAACGTGTGAAAACATCCCATAGACTTACACTAAAGAAGTGACCTGAGCCATGTCTAGGGGCCAGAATATCATAGAGCCTTATTTGGATGGGCTTTTTTATTTTGGGCCATTAAGCAACCACCTAGCAACCACCCAGAACACCCTAGCAACTGCATTACAATGTCCTGGCAACCACCTACAACATCCTAACATCATGGCGGTGAGTTTTGCAGAAGGCAAACACCACTGGCATTTTCTTCAGAAAATATTTAAATCTAGTATGGTAATTCCAATTCTAAGGGGAGAATATTTAAAAGGAAAGCTGAGGTTGAAATTATCATCTCTAAATCTACATTACTGACACTTTGAAAGCCGTAAAGACTGAATGATGCATTTAATATATCTTTGTTTGTGTGATTGCACTACCTGTCCATTAATATCATCAAGTGTGCTGAAAATGTATTTTCATGATTCTCATAATTGTGTTGTGCAGAGTAGAAACACTTCCACATCCTTTCGACAGGCTATCACATTGCTCTCTCTCCGCTCTCAGTACCACTCCATCACTGTAGTTTATTTTACTACGCCCCAGGCAATTGTGTGTGTGTGTGTGTGTGTGTGTGTGTGTGTGTTTGTGTGGTATTGTTGAACAGTGCTGGTTCCTCAAAGTGGGATATAGCTTCATTGTGACCTACATACGTTTACTGCAATATTCAGTTGAGTTCATTTGGTTGATGTGTGTTTTGAGGTTAAACACACAAAACACACACAGTCCCAAAACAAATCTTTTTTTGATTAGACTCTGGGGAAGCCAGTTGTTGCTTGTATGGCAGTTGAAAAGGTCCTGAATAGACAGAAACTTGAACAGGTGTTGTTAATTGCTGTACCTCTGTGTGTGTGTGTGTGTGTGTGTGTGTGTGTGTGTGTGTGTGTGTGTGTGTGTGTGTGTGTGTGTGTGTGTGTGTGTGTGTGTGTGTGTGTGTGATTTGGGTATAATGAACTGCAGTGGCTTAAAAAGGGATAGTTCTTTCGAAAATGGAAATTCTGTCATTTACTCCCCCTCATCTCGTTCCAAACCCTTATTTTTGTATGTGGAACACAAACAAAGATATTTTGCAGAATGTCAAAGCTGTTTTTTTCCTTACAAACAGTTTATATGCTTTATAATCAATGTTATAATCAAGCTATAGCAGGTTTTTGTGTAGTCAAGCTACAGTTTTCATTCTTTAGTCCAAGTATTCATGATGCAGTGCATAATCGAATACTTGAAGGAACACTTTCAAAGCATGCACACAATGATGTGGCCAATTGTGGTCCAATTAACATAAAACATGCTTGACAAAGCCAAGTGTCAATTGCATTACCTTAGAAAAAATGCACAATTTCAGTCATATTAGAATGTTTAAAATGACATTTTAAAAATATTATTTATTGTTTAACTGAAATCGAACTTTTAAAGTGCATGTAAACGTACTGAGTGATAGTGAATGGGGACTGTGGCAGTCAAGCTAAAAAATTAAAAGAAAAGGACCATAAAAGTAGTCAATTGGATTTGTGTGCTATGTTTCAAGTCCCAGAATTTTATACGATAGCTTTGTGTGAGGAAAAGACCAAAATGTAAATTGTTATTCACTGAAAATCTTCCGCTCTGCTTTAGCTCTAAAATCGTATTCCCACTTCATTCAATTCCAGCATGGCATGTCAAAATACTTTACACCAGCTTTGATGGCAATGGCAAAATTAAACAATGACAGTTTGATGTCTTTGATGTTAAACCCGGAGTGACATGCCTTTGGTACTTCTGTGGTGTTTTTATGTAATGTTTTGAGCTTGACAGCTCCCGTTCCCGTTTATTTTAGTTGTACGGAAAAGAGCAACTTCTGCAAAATTTCCATTGAATAAATTAAATATAGGTTTGGAACATAAATTATGTAAATGATAACAGCATTTTCAGTTTTGAGTGAACTATCCCTTTAAAACCATATTTTGGAAGCTAACTGCTGTTTCTAGCATTGGTCTATTCTCCCCCAACCCCCCCCCCCCCCCCCCCCGTGTGTGTGTGTGTGTGTGTGTATGTAGAGTTATCCTGCAGCAAGCTTTGTCTGCTCTTTGTCTCACTTCTCATATTCTCTTTATGTCTACACACACACACACACACAGGACTGCAGTGAGGCATCAGGTGGATAGACTCTGTCTCTGTCTGTCTAAAGAGTTTGTCTCCCACTGTGTGTGTGTGTGTATTTGAATGGTGCGTAACAGCAATTTGAAACCATCTATACTGACGCCACAATCACAGACAAACAGAAATGGCTATTCATCCTGTCTTCTATTCATCTTTCTCATCCCTCTGTTTGTCTCTGGTCCTGTCGCATGACTCCGTCTGTCTCAGTGTCTCCAGGTATTTTGCATGTAGTGATTACAGCCTCTTCTGGCTTCTGTGTGTTTGGTTGCAGTGTTATCACAAGTCTCAGACATTTAATATACAAGCCCAATTCCGAAAAATTTGGGACAGTATGAAAAATGCTAATAAAAACAAAAATGAGTAATTTGTAAATTATAATCACCCTTTGCTATATCGCAAGCTCTACAACTACACATTACATGATGTTTTACCCTGTGACTTTCATTGTCATCTGCACTTGAAATCCGGGCAGTATGTGGTTTGAAGTTGTCCTGCTGGAAAATGCAGGGACATCCCTGGAAAAGACAGTGCTGGATGGCAGTATATGTTGCTCTAAAATTTGTATATATCTGTCTGCATTCATGGTGTTCTCACAGATGTGCGAGTTACCCATGCCATGGGCACTGACACACCCCTGGCACATACAGACACTGGCTTTTGGACCTGACACTAATAACAGCTTGGATGGTCCTTTTCCTCTTTGGCCCGGATAACACGACGACTGTGTTTTTCAAAAACTTTTTGAAATGTGGACTCTTCGGACCAAAAAACTCAGTTCCACTGTTCTACTTTCCATCTAAGATGAGACCGAGCCCAGAGAAGTCAGCAGCGGTTCTGGACAGTGTTGATGTAGGGCTTCTGCTTTGCATAGTAAAGTCTTAACTTGCATCTGTGGATGCAGCGGCTTGTGGTGTTGACTAACAAAGGTTTACTAAAGTTATCCCAAGCCCAGGTTCATGATATCCATTACAGATGAATGCCGTTTGTGAAGTCTGAGTGAAGTCTGAGGGATCAGAGATCACGCGCATTCAGAAGTGGTTTTCGTCTTGCCCTTTACGCACCGAGATTTGACCAGACTCCTTGAATCTTTTAACTATATTGTGCACTGTAGAGGGTGAAATGCCCAAAATCCTTCCAATTTGTCTTTGGGGAACATTGTTCTCAAAGTGCTGGATTATTTGCTGAAGCATCTGTTGGCAAATGGACAAGTCTTGTATGATCCTTGCTCTTGAAGGACTAGGCTGTTTTGGAGGCTCCTTATACAGTACTATGACACAATCTCCGGTTTCACATCGCCTTATGTCAACTCATCAAATTGTTATTAGTCTTAAATTGCCCCTGTCTCAAATTTTGGAGCATGTTGCAATCATCTGATTTTAAATTACTGTAAAAAAAAAAAAAAAAGAAATACACAAGGTAAAACATCATATTATCTGTAGTTGTGGTGCTTTCAATATAGCAAAGGGTGAATATAGTTTACAAATCACTCCTTTTTGTTTTAATAGCATTTTTCATACTGTCCCAACTTTTTCGTAATTGGGGCTGTATAAATTTCAACACTTGAGTGCTCTCAGCTCTGTTTAAATCCTTTTGTTTACTGTGGACTTTTGTTGGTGTATGTGTGACTTAATAGCTCTCTTAGAAACCTAGAGAGCTGCCTATTTAGACAGTATTTTAAGCCATCATAGATGCACTACAGATGTGAAGACTGTTCCAAAAAATATAGGCAGAATGATTATGCTGCCTTCTAATATACCTTCTTTTGGCCAAATTATAAAGCAGCATCACATGTGTACATGCATATGGAGAAGGCAACGCCAAAGTGCATTACGGTGAAAATACATTCAAGATATTTCTATCAGAAAGACTCGGAACAGCATAGCATGAAGGGAATAACAATTTATTGATGAACATAAAATAATAATGAAGAAAATTTTTGGTTAACCGTCAAATCCTGCCGGGGAAGACGGCAGGGGCGAGGAGCATACTCCCAAAAAATACTTCTAAAACTAGGACCCCGAAAAGAGAGGTAAAATAAATTAAGGAATACCGACAAGGTCTTCAATTTGGCAGGAAACGATCTGCAAAAGATAAGAGAGCCATTAGAACATAGTAGAGATGGGGTTGGGGGAGCATCATGTGCTATATCCTAGGATAACGATGCTATGAAGAAAATGAGGGAGGGGAGCATTGTTTGTGATTATTTATTTTTTGGATTTTTCTCCCTAAGTTTGCATGCCCAATTCCCAATGCACGCTAAGTCCTCATGGTGGTGTAGTGACTCGCCTCAATCCGGGTGGCGGAGGACGAATCTCAGTTGCATCTGCATCTGAGACCATCAGTCCGTGCATCTTATCACGTGGCTTGTTGCGCATTACCGTGGCGATGTAGCGCATGTGGAGGCTCATGCTATTCTCCGTGGCATCCACTCACAACTCACCATGCTCCCCACAGAGAGCGAGAACCACATTATAGCGACCACAAGGAGGTTTACCCAATGTGACTCTACCCACCCTAGCAACCGGGCCAAATAGTTGCTTAGGAAGCCTGACTGGAGTCACTCAGCACGCCCTGGATTCGAACTTGTGACTCCAGGTGTGGTAGTCTGTGTCTTTACTTGCTGAGCTACCCAGGCTACCCCCATTTTTGATGATTGATGCTTTAGGGCCCTGACTCGGGCAAGCATTTGTTTGTGCAATACCCCTGACAAGAGTAACCAAAGCTTATGATGTATATGAGCCCTGAATTGGGCGACATGGTTGTGCAATACCCTTGACAAGAGTAACCATGTATATGACACATGAAAGTAAGGGGGGCATTGGTTGTGCAATACCCTTGAAAGCAGGTGCGTAGATGCCTTAATAATAAAAACAAGCAGAACAACCCCCCAATACTTATACCATTTGACATCGTCAAAGGCATCAGCTATTGGTGATCACTCTGACCATCGCCGATTCCCGAGATCATCATCTGTCGGCACAACCCTAATGTGCATTTCACTTTATAAATTAACAAAATTATCAGACAGTCTCCTTGCTGGTTTTTCCGACACATTCAGAATCATTACCACTTTTGTGCTGCGGCTTGCTTCGTGTGTGCTCTTGTAAAATTTACATTTTAAAGGCTCATTATTACGGTGTAGTTTTTCTCTGTAATGCAGAACAGTGTTAGCAATGTTACTTATAACGTTCTTTCTCAGCCCTGGAACTCAAACCATTTTCTGATGCCCTCCAAAATATATATATTTAAGTAATTAAATTAATATCATAAACATGCAACAACTAGTCGACTAATGGCTTAAACTTACACCTACTAGTCGACTAGGAAAATCTTCAGTTGGGGGCAGCCCTAATTGTTGTGCAATACCCTTGAAAATGATAACAATGCTTGGAGGAATATGAGGAAGGGGTTGCATAGTTTGTTTTTTTTTTGTTCTACCACCACCAAATTTGTAAGAAAATGGTACCTTTGATGCTTTGCATGATATGAGCTGAGGTTGGTTGATTGAATGCAGGTTGGGACGTATGTAAGTCTTGTATGATGAAAAAGACCATCGTCCCAGTGTCTTAATGGAAGATTCAGGAAGTCCTCGTAAAGCAGCTGCTGTAGTGGCTCCTATCCTGAAGGAATGGACGGAATACGCTCGTGGGGAGAGACCGCCGCGTATTAGCGTGTCGGAAAGATGAGATGTGAACCAGTGGCGTGTCATGGGTCCCCCGAAGAATTAATAAATAAGGGGGAGGCAGCTGAAATGTGAGGCTGTGACTTAAGATAATTTATCATCGGGACGTATGGGCGGAAGGAATTATCAGGAATTTAAGATATTGATATGGAGCGACCATGATCTAAGCTATCGGTTTTTGAATGTTTAAGAAATATATATATATATATATATATATATATATATATATATATATATATATATATATATATATATATATATTTTTTAAATATCAGAAAAGGTTAATTGTCATGAAGGCAGTAAAACTAGAAAATATGACGTGCATTCCCCACACCTCAAAGCCATAAAATGCCAAGAGCAAAAAAACTGCTTCTAAAAGAATGTCATAAAATTTAGAAAAACAACCTGCCCTGAGAGTGGAAATAAGGATGTGTAGAATGTCTAAAGTGATAGGAAGCCGTTTATTGGGAATGGTACTGGAAATTGTATCTGATCTCTTAGAAATAGCTGGATGGAAAAGAGAAAAGACTGGGCAATTCGGATGAATGACATCTAGCGTGAAACTGAATGCCCGCCACCATTTTATTAATTTCAATAATCGGACATTAAAACAGAAAGCAATGAAACTAACACTGGGAATAACAGGGTCTTGTGAGAGTTACAAAATGAAGAATATTGAGACCAAACGGATTCGTAAGCTTTGAGCGTAGATGGGGCAATACCGTGCCTTATTAAATCTTTAGCGGAATCTAGCAGGAGCAAAAGGGTTTAAACATACAGTGTAGAACTGTGAGAGAACAGGAATAGAGAAGCAGAGAATTGGAGAGGGTGCGTACGGACAGACGCTTAAAATATTGGAAGGATCCAGATAAGCCTGCTGACAGGGAATTAAATGTGGGGACTACTTCTACACTCAGTTGAGAGCCAGACAAAGAATTAATTTTTATTTGTATTTTGTATTTTCACATGATGCCGAAATGGGCCAGTCAGTGGGGTGAGTGGGAATAATTTTGGAGTATCTTGATGTTTGCTTTGGTGAGGAGGGCGCCATGCCTAGCCTTGAATGGGATTAAAGTATGTGAAGCGAAAGATGTGATGTTTTAAGTCGAAGCTCTGATAAAGCCCGTAAAACCAGTAACACAACGCATGGTCTATGACATGTAAAGCTTCATTCGACTGAATATTCGGTATCTGCTTTGCAAGAATGCTAATCCGGCACGGTTTATCAAGAGAGAACAAATCTTACTTACCTGCTGCTAAACGGAAGCTGCCCTGACCGCAAAAATGTTAACAGTGAAAAAATCGGAGAGCAAAATGCATTGTAACTTAAAAAAAAAAAAAAAAAAAAAAGTTTTGGCAAACATAGTTGTAGAAATAATGTAGAAAGCATTATGAGGAAGTTTGTCTTACCATCCGATATGGAAAATTAAATGTAGCGGAATTGAAATAATGAGCTTTGAAATTTTGAACCTGTGAAAAACTAATCCGGCACAAGTTTATCCAATGAGTAAACAAACCTTACTTACCTGCTACATATAAAACCTCAAAATTAATTATTATATGATTACTATTACTAAAACCAAGTTACCATAAGGATACTACAGTAATCCTGTAGTAACCCATGGTTAATTGTTTCAGAACCTTAGTTACTGCCAAAAGAAAAAAAAACATGTTTACTACAGTCATGGTTACTATGGTAATAGAATATTACTACAGTAAATCCATGGTAAGTTTTGTAATGGTATCATTTATTAACAAGGATTAAAGATCGTTATCAATGTTTTAACAAATCTGAATTTAAATAAACCTGTAAAAATTGTCAGACAAGCCCATTATAATACATGTCACGTCTAGGTTTGCCATTACTTAGTGTGAATAACTCCAGATGCTGTTTTCCTGTCATTACCTCAGGAAAGCACTGCTCCCTCTTTGAACAAGCACTGTGACTGAAAGTATGAGCACTGTCTGACTGCTAGTGTATTTTAGCATTTCTGCACATCAAGATGAGCAGAAGAAAAATAGTTCTGATGCCATGCAACTATAGCTAAAATAAATATTTTATTTCCACTTAGAAGATTATGAGATGCATTAATATTCATGTTATCTAAATAATAACATCACTAGTTAATAATAATAATAATAAAAAAATATTATATTAGTTATATATTAAAAATATATATCTCTATTTTTTGTGTGAGCATCGATATTCTTGATACCACATCAGTATTGAAGTATCGATACTTTAGTATCGATCTGCCAATCCCTACTGTGGATGTGAATCACACCCCTGTTTGACTGATCATAAAGGCAGCCACATGCATTGCGCTGGTAATGAAATGAGCTGTTGAAGAACGGAAATGTAATGAGTGGAGCCTGCCGCTAGGTGTCAGAGGCATGCAGCAACAAGTGGTGCTTCCATATTTGGAGAATGCGGAAGTAGACGTAAGGAGTAAAAAACTCTTTGTGATTTATGTGCGATAGGAGCGACCAACAAAACGATGCATCATCTTAACTGAATGAAGTAATAGACCCCATACGATATGTACTTGTGCATCACGACATGCATGAATAACAGATCTTCATTCCCCGATAGGGGTACACTCAGGCATGCAACACAGTGACTGAATCATGAATTGTGAACCTTAACTCAGTTACCCGCCATAGCACGGCCGTCACGCTGTGAAACGCGTGATAGCCAACCATGAACTATGAGAGCCGTATGCTCTATAGAAATGAAATATTGCCACTTGGCATTGGCAACATACATTGGCTGCAGAAAGCCCAAGACCTTTAAACCATCCTCTAAATATGAATTGATGAATATGATAGAGAACTTAGAGTATTTCTGATGGGGATCAGCTGCCCATTGATGCGATGCTTTTTACGGCCTTCCAGCACAAGATCGTGCATTCCAGTTGCAGTAGATGCGGTGGCTCGACTGAGGGAGGTCTCCTATAAGACTAAGATCTGGATGAAGATAAGGAGCAGTGATTAAATCCATATTAGCTTGTCAGGGAGCAAAGCTGGCTCGACGTTGGACATAGTAATTTGTAGAAAGAATTGCCATGTAGACATCTGAAGGCAGCTGAGTGGTTGGCTGTCGGCGGACCTTTAAAGCAAGAGGTGAACAGTGATTGGTTAAAGGAAATTATGAATGAACCAATGACGTGTACCACGCGAGTCTCCCTGACAGAACTACCGCTTAGGCTTTCATTTCTGTGCTTATTTATTAGGATGCTGCCTTTGGCCAAAAGTGTTTTTGCTACGTTTACGCCTCAATGAAACAGCATTCTCCTCCATTGAAAATGGAGACTTTTGAAAACACTCTCTTCATAACCACATAATTTGGAAAACAATGGAGTTAGGAAACTAACAATAGTTTTCAACCTAAAACAGATTAGTGTGGACGTGGCCTTAGAAAGCAGTTGCTTATATAGGCAGTAGACAGCAAGGTAGCTCACTACGTAGGTTTTGGTACTGAGACTTTTTTTCTGGTGACCTGAGAAACGTTACTTTGTGTGTCTGTCGCTCAGCTCTTTAAAAAGACAGGGCTATTTCCTTTCTGCTCAACAAAGCATACACACACACACACACACACACACACACACACACACACACACACACACAGACTCCTAAAAGTCTCATTAAGACTGATTACAAAATGAATGCTTTCATCACCAGACTGTGAGGTACTGAAAACTGTTTTTTCCTCCAACTCTTCAAAAGCATAGAATTCCCCACCAGCCTCTCTCTCTTGTTACCATGTATCTGTGTTTAAGGAATATTCATGCTGGAGCTGCAAATGATTCTACTTCTAAGGAAACTAATATGCAGGACATACACCCATTTTGTTTACTTTGATGGAGCAAGGCAAATAATTAGGGCTATTATCGCTGTATCTCGTTGTATTCTGCTGATATAGGTCTTACTCAACACAAAACATGAAAACAAAGGTTAGACTTGATGCAATTTCCTAGAAGTTCAGACATATTTTCGACAAGAACCTGCCAAGATAATTTGCATTAAGCATGTGAAATATTTAAAGACAACTTCAAATTCATTTGACTTCTATAATTTGATGTATTTCAGAATAGTCAGTGGGAAATGCTGTAGGGGCTTGGTATTATTCATCCAATTTTGATTGATATTTTGATAGTAGGCTTTTATGTTATTGGTTAAAAGTACTTTTTCCTATCCACATGACTTTGAATATGTCAGCAGACAAAATAATAATATTTGAAACAAATTCAGAGGGGGGAGTTATTATGAATCAAATCAACAATTTTTTCTTTAGGAATCATGCACAACAAGATCTGTGACATGGATAAAAAATATATATATATGGTCAATTTTTACCTCCAAAATGCATGTTGGCGTAATAAAAAATTGGCATAATCTTCCACCGTTGGAATTACTTTTCTTTTTGTTGACGTCACAAATCCCTTCTGTTCTGGTATGTAACGCCGACTTTTCATGATCCAATAAATTTCCCAAAGGATAGGATCAAGTCCTGCTGTTTCACAAGGAAATGCATACAGTACGGCAATACACCCTGTTCAGATATCAAACCATTTTAGTGGTCTTAAGCTTCTAGATATCGACGTAACAATTTCAATGCTCGTTTTCCGAATCGCCTCGAATGATTTTCTCTTTGTACAGGAGGTTCCCTGCGTTTCTCTAAGCCCTTGTTTCTATATCTTGTCCTGTGCTGTTAACAGGTTAACCACCGGTGTTTATCCTGTTGAAATTATTCGATATAAATCGCAGAAACGACGTCAAGGAGGAAGAAAAGGAATAACAAACATTAGAGGAGTGCGGAGGGGGAGTATTAGGGTGATTTTAGGAGAGCATCCCCCAGGACAATAAATCCCTTTCTCCCAAATCCCATTGTTAAGAAAGCATGAAACCGGATTCCTGTAACAAGGCGTTTGATCTGAGGAGGCATGCCCCACAGGACTCAATTAGAGGTACAACAGGCCTGCTCTTTCTACCTTTCCTTTTCTCTACTCCCTGTGCTTTCTCCTCGCCATTGCCTCTACCTGCTGTGATGTAGCACCACAGCTGGGGTCTGGGAAGCAGAACATGGTCTCGCACACATACTGCCTAATAAATGGCACCGCTAGTCAGTTAACCATAATCATGGACAAAGGGCGAGGGAGTTGTGTCTGTTTGTGTTTTTGTGCTATGTGTGTGATTTTATTAAGGATAAACCACACCCATTTTACACAGATGAATTGATTTTTTATGTTTATGTGCATGAGTTTTAGATTTGCATCGTGTACTACCATCAATTTGGTACTTACCAGGTCCTAATCACATGCAGTGCAAGTTCTCAATACTTAAACAGATGTTAAGTAAAGTTTTCTAGAAGTTTAGAAACATTTTGTCAGAAGAACCTGTCGAGATCATCTGCATTTTGCATGTGGAACGTGATTTTAGGATTGATTAGGACAAAAACGAATGGAAAAGCCTTTATCGCTTGTTGCTTTATTGTGCTGCATATGATTAGGACAGTGTTACACTTGTCTCTGTGTGAATCAGTGATTTTAGCCGTCTCTTTATATATCATCTCTGTATATCATAGACATATCCTCATTCCCCTACAGTCATAATTTGATGAATTTATCATCCGTCCCTGAATTTGGTTCCACCCTGCCAGTGTGCCTGGGGACAATCATTTGTGTGAGGCATTGGCAGGAAATTATGCTTTGATTCGACTGGTTTTGCAGTATTAGATGCTTAATCTCATATATTACATATAAATATTCATGTGAACAGTATGCAAGAGCTCTTAATTTCAATTTAGTCTCAAAAGGACTGCTAAAACTGATTTGGCTTCGTGGTGACTTTAATGTTAACTGTCAAGGAATCATGGGGTTATTGGTTTAAAAATCAAACTAAATATTAACTTTTATTAGTGAAAATATTATGTTGGCCTACATAACTTTTTTTTTGTTTGTTTTCCCAAAATCTTTAACTATTATACTTTTTTTCCCTCCAAATTTACAAAGTGCCCTTTTGAAAGCTGACCTTACTATACTTTTGGTAACAATATTGCTAAAATATGTATCCAGAAGTTAGCTAAATGAAACACTGCAAAACATTTTATTATTATTATTATTATTATTATTTATTTAGTCTTTTTAATAAAAAAATTAATTATGTTATTTCTTTGTTTTAAGTTTTTAAATTATAATATATATATATATATATATATATATATATACATTTTAAGGGTGTTTAGATATCTTTACTGGAAATCAAGTATTCTAATGAAAAAAAAATTCTATTGATTGAGCCTTTTGTGGACGTCCTCAAAAGTATAAATTGTTCATAAAGAAATTAAATAATTCTATATTTGCTTTTAAAAATGCCAGATGTTAATGGTGAGGTTTTAGGTTCAGTTTAGTCTATAGTAATTATAATTAGCTTAATTAAAGCACAATAGAAGTCAATGGGAAGCCGTCATTTAGATAGCTAGGTATATGTGTATGATTGTCAAATAAAACCCAAACTTAACCTTATGCTACTTATTGTCCTCGACCAGCAAAAGTCAATTAGAGGCTCATTAAAGAAAGGAATTAGTTTTTATAGATTTGATAGGAGAGGTATGTGTGTAACGCTCGCAATCTAACAGTGGGGAGGGCCATGTGTTGTTCCTGAGGGAAATGAGCAGATCTCTCCAGCAGACCAGCACATAATGGATTCTGTTTAGTCTTGATAATGTCTGATAATTAGTTAATCAAAGGCAGCTCCTACCCACGCGTGTTAGCTGCTTTTACATTAGAGGCTTTGTGCGGAAAAACAGGTCAGCGAGCGACTGCTTATGAAAGACAATGGCAAGCCAGCGACTGCCACTCTTGTTCCCTTACGCTTTTCGTATGAATTACTTTCAATTTCTCGGTTAACTACGTATAAAAAGCCTCTTTGTTGGTCTTGGTGAAGGATAATTTTCATCAAACGCATTTAGCGTGTTTTCACATCAGGATCGGTTTCAAACATGCCGTTTTAAAGTTTGATCTGAGTTTCTCAACGTGTTTACATGGCATTTGAACGTAATTGTGTTTACGGTTAAATGGCCAATGAGAAAACAGTGGCCATTGACAAACTGTCCCGCTCCCCCTGGTGTCTGCCATCGTTCTGTGAGTAATATGCTGTTTTCTCCGCAATCATTTAGTAAACCTTCATTAGCAGGGCCATCAGTTATTTGAAGCTGACAGGGAGAGGACACACTACGTGTCGAGGAAAAGTCAGTTGACTACAGAGTCTTTAAACATACACCTCGTACTACCTTAGGCTCCTATATGTTTTAGTAATGAATGATAAAATGTTCAGGATACATAATAATTGTGTTTGTTTCACTGTATAAATGTTCACGAAAACTGCCGCACCATATTTTAAATATGCTTTTCCATGGCAGTCTATTATTGTGATATCATATTTCAGATTTACCCTATGATAAACTGCACGTAAAGACAAAACAAACTTTGATTGTTTGCTTTACAATTTCTGCCTAAGTGGGCGGATCTTGGCTAGAATAAGTAGAAATATGGACCAGACCTAATGCTGCAAGTTATAAGTCTGGCTAGGCGAGGCTACAAAGCTTTGGACCTCAGTAATTTGAGTTTTAAATTAACATTAGACTTGAATGGTAGAAGCAGAGTTGACCTTCACATTCTGTGTCCTTTCATGATTACTGTACGTGCAGAGTAAGCGTCCATGATCCTTGGTTATGATTAGAGCACTGTGAAGATTAAAAGTGCCAGATATTGGATCTTTACATGATGGATGAGTGGATCAATTAAACAATATGAAGTGTATTCTGCTGGTGACATGCTCATTAGAGACATGCTGAAAGCAGCAGGGAGGAATGGAGGTGTGCAGGTATATTTATTTTCCTTCTCATCATTCTCTCGCCATCCTTCGCTTCAGGTCACTTTGGTGACTGAAAGAGGATAAATAACAGAGAAATCGATGAGGACACAGATTTATGTACTTGTTAATGAGGGAATTTAGGCATTGCCGCCTTGCAATGACAAGTTTCATGTATATATGAATAGTATATAGCTCGAAATTATAAAAAAAAAAAAAAAAAACAGTTGTGTAATTGTGTATGTTAGCTTAAATTGATCTTGTACAGTGGTATAAGTTTTAACCCTATTTTTTTTACAATTCTCACAATGCTCTTCTCTGTGTAAATGTTTACACTAGACTAGATCTCTTTGTTCTTGTCTTCTATTTTCATTCATTAAATTTTTTTATTTATTTTTTTTTATCATGGATGCAAAACAATGAGGAAAACCACACAAAAAACGATTTTAACTTATCTCAGATCCATTAGTTTCTAAACTCTGAAGTGCCCTCTATTCTTGGCCGGGCGAGTCTGGTTTAAGTGTACATGTGTCCAGACATGAGAACGCTATCATTGTGCTCTTGTACCTGAAAACATCAAAGACAAGAAAATGTGTACACGATATGTACATAAACCGAAAGCTCCAACCACAAACATTATTAAGTAACACTTTGAAATGTGTGCACAGCTGACTTTGTACCAGTTTTCAAGCTTTCCAGTTGCCATTGTGAATCATAGTTTTGTCTTAATTCATTGGCCGTTTGAGATGCCAAACTCGCCTAATGGTTCAAATACAGAGACACAAATTGATTCCAGCACACAATTAACATGAAGCTCTGCCTATTAACTCCTACATATTAATGAATTAGCATAGAGCTCCGCCTATTAACCCTACATATACATAAATTAGCAAGTGCATATTAATACCGTCTCACATGGGTTGGTTTACAAAGCATTTAAAGTCTTTGGAAATGCATCAGATGGGCGCGTGCTGGTTCTCGGGAATGTAGACACATTGAATACGTCTGGCACTACGTTCAGCGCCATGCCAATCATGCCAGTGGAAACCCCTCCTCCCCATGTGATTAAGTGTGTCTGTGTGTAAAACGGAAGGGAGGGTTCCCCATTTACAGATGGGCAGCACAGATGGACAAGTGGCATTGCGGGCCAAGCTGGATGGCACCTCTTCTGAATGCAGATGCCACTGCAACTAGAGAATGCAGAGATGAGTTTGGTGTTCAAAAGGGTGAAAGGACATTCAGTGGAAATATTATGGGGAAATTATGGGGACGTTTAAGGAGCAGATGTTAGTGTCTCAGCGTTTGACATCTGGGCTTTTATGTGGATTTTGAAGGCCAATGTAATCACACTGGAGAGGTTGTTTTGAGAGCACAGATGTGTGTCCAGCTATGGTGCACGTATGTGTGTTAAGAGCAAACACAGTGAACGCACACATTTTCAGCGGCTTTTCCCATTCATTTTCATCATAGGGATTTCTACAAAAAAGTACCCCAAAAGTGGCCCATTTTGGATACCAAAAAAATCCCCCCCAAAATGTGCTGTTTATATACGTGCAGCAGGATCTGATTTGTGCCAGGTGTTTGTAAAAAAAAAAAAAAAAAAAAGGAAGTATGGTAACATTGTAAATGCGGCCAGTGAGCTTTCTAAGACTTTAACGCCTGAACTTCACAATCGGAATTTTGAGACCCGAATTTCAAAACCTAAAATTTTACACCATTCGAACATTTAAACCCTGAATGTAACGATGCAAATTTCAAAGAGGTGAATTCACTCAAAATGTTTAAAAATATATAAGATTCACAGTGAAATTTTTCAGTAACATCAGGTTATGTCAATTCCTGGTGGAACAATTTTGACACATTTCACTCAGCCGGAACAAGATGGAAGAGAGGTCTACATCAAAAGAAGGATTTTTGCTACTTAATTAAAATGAAGTAAAGCAGCACAATTCTAGAACATTTTGTTAGAACTTCATTTCATTGCGTTTTATCCATTCATATATGTAAAATGAATGTTTACTTAATCCATTTGAGTTGGGACTAAATTAATTCTTGGTGTGATGTGGTTATAGCATTGATAAAACTGGGCAGGGAATTTCCATTTCCCAGCATGCTTTACATGGGACTCAATAGGGAAAGTAACAATGTTATGTGTTTTTGTGCAAGATGAATATAAAGGGTGATACTTGTTAGTGTTTGATGTTTTACCAGTTTCTGTTATGTTGGAGTTTTGGGGGTAAACATTATGGTGAAGAGTGGAGCTTGAGCTAACAATGAGGACAGGAAGATGGTGCACATGAAATCGATTGCACCTTTCATTGAGCAAATGCTGTGCTTACCATAGCATAGTTACTAAACTACACTATATAGTGCCTCTGACCAGCATGTATTTAACATGATAACATTCACTTTCACTAGTAAGTACATAAAGAAATAAAATACAATTTATTTGAGTTACATTTACATGTCTAATTTTGTTGGGTTTTCCAAATTCAACTAGGTTCTTTCTATACAAAGTGTTTTTGTTGAGAATGCAAAGTAGTTTTAAGCAAACCACTGTGTAACCACTGTCCATGATTGAAGCAAGTTTAGCCAAACAGCTATTTTTTGAGTGTAAGGTGTAATCTGTTTCATCATTGTCCTTCTTTCTCTCCTTCCTCTTCCTCTCTTTCAAATTACCTGTTTTTATTTCTATATTCTATCTGTCCAAGCAACTGTAGTCTATCAGGTGGAAAATTGTGATAGTCTATCAGGTGGGAAATTGTGTTTTCACCAGATGTGTTTGCATATAATCTAAATAAACATAGCAAATAACAGCGATCTGAGCCACCCCATGTGTGTCACTTAGATCTCCATCATTCACTTCCATTTTAGGCCATTATTTCTACAAAACACTGTCCTTATCAGGAAAAATGGCAGAATAATCCTAAATCAAGTCCCACACTAGCTATCATCCTGTCCCCATCCCCCAAACTGTCTCTTGCTCTGTCCTCCCTTTTATTCTCTTAACATTTACCATCATCCCCCTCTATTTTTCCCTCCAATTTGATTTTTATGGAGCGACCGAGACCATGGCAGCTGGCGAATCATTCCTTTATTATTAGATCTCGTAAAACAAGAAGAGAAAAATTTAATAAAAGCAAACACTTTCTTCCTGGTCACAGTTCTGCAGTTTCAGATTTAATTGTAAATACGTACGGTTCATTTTAGAGGTGTGTAGTAGTCAGTGTTTCCTATAGAATTCTGTATCTTTAGCTATACATTGTCATATAAACATTAAGTCTTGTGAGTCAAATGCTATTTCAAAAACCGCTCTGACAAATTCAACAAGTAATACCTTAGATTGATTCAAAGTTGTGAGTCTTTTTGAGTGATTTATTAAATGAACCAGTTCGTAAGAGTCATTTCTTTTAGGTTTGAACTACTCTAGTGACACTACATTTGTTGATGCGTTGCCAGCGAAGACAATGCAATAGACAGATATGTTTCCTATTTATTGTCTTTGGATGTACTGAATACAGTATATAATAGCTCATCAAACCGATAACTTGTAGTCGTTTTCATTGATTTGTTAAAAGAACCTGGTCATAAAAACCATTCGTTAGCGAATCGGACTACACTGGTCATGCTGGATGGACATTTGTGTTTGCGTTGCTTTAACAGAAAGATGTGTTGTATATTTATTGTGTTTTTTTGTTGTTGTTTTTTTTTTATCTCATCGTATTAAATGCAAACGTATTCCTGGGGCAAAATGTAATTTCTCATATTATTATGTAATTCAACAGCAGTAAATAGCGCTGCAAGAAACACTGGCGGTTGTGTAGCTTTAGTTAGTTTGCATATAGAGGTTCAAAATCTTGGCTTGGGGACCCCCAAATGTTATTTTTTATTTATTTATTTATTTTACACCTGTTAAGAATGACTATGACGGCTATTTTCAATCAACATCAGTATAACAGTACTACTGTCAAGCTGCCATTGAACGTGATGAGAAATAGAGAGTCAAAATGAAGCCATATAAGGTATTTGAAGCAGATCAGAGTATCTGTGTATTTACTAAGAGACCCATAACCATTACTGCACACACCCCGCCAAATGCCCACCCTGCTGAGTCTGTGCAACAACTACATAGCGCATGGATGAGAAGAGCTCTACCCCACCATCCGCCCCACAAAACCCCTTAGATGCAGAGGGACCCACTCTCCCTCATTAAAAAAACAACAGCCATTAATAGTGGATGAGTGATGAAGATGGGGTAGAAGAGAAATTTTAGTGAAAGGGCTTTCAACTCCATCATTGAGCATGCGTGTCGGTCTCTCAAAACTCAGTTTTGCGCTTTTTCATAAACGCACACAGACATAATGTAACTCTAACCTGGTCAACGTGAAATCAAAATGGACAGTTTTACCTTCTTAATGCCCGTTTCTAGTCTTATTGCACATAAATGTGTGCACATAAATGATTCATTCAAAAAAGATTTTTTTTGTCTTTGTAATCTTTTATGAAAATGTAAAGATTTGCTCTGCCTCTGAAACAACTTTCAACCAAACACGCCATTCTCATATGTTGACCTGTAGGGTTAGAGCTGACATTCTGTTTATTCTGGAAATAATGAACTCTTAATTCCTCCAGTCAATGCAATAGTCTGCATCAGCTCCTAAGAGACTCTCTCTTCAATTTCAACTTAGTCTGTGAAAATTTTAGTGGCAGAACACTATAGATAATCAATGTTCTCATTGGCAGATTGACTCTAATATTCTCCTGTCAGTGATGCACCAAAAACTAATGATCCCACAATGCAACACTTTCACCACTTGATATGCACATTTTTGTTTTACCTGGATTTAGTGCAGATTTTATACATCGGGGTTTTAAATGTTTCAAAATCCTAAAACATGTTTATTTCTAGGTCTACCTGAAATAAATTGTCCCAGACCTTTGTACCCCACTATATCCTTGTATTAATTAGTATATTTGTCTTTTTTTCATTAAAACAAGATAAATTTACCTGCAAAATAAAATCTCATATTATATAAAGACTTGTTTTCATAAAATGTATCTTGAATATAAATGTATTTCATCTTGTTCCATTGGCGTATTTTCTTCTTTTTTAATCATAAATATTTTTTCCAAGTGCCATTGTTTTTTTTTGTTTTGTTTTTTTTCAGCCTAAGGAGTTGTTCTGTCTGATCTGAGAGATGAATTCCTAAATAACTGCTTAGAAATGTGCATGTTTGTGGATGCATTTTCTAGGCATGCATTTGCGTTAGTATAATGGCATTATTTAGTTTGATTTGGAGCTCCAGGGGCAGTAGGGGTAGACAGCATTGCTGTAGCCCTGTAGCAGTGCTCTGTCTGTGGGGACAGCACTGGGCTACGGGCCCTGTTTCTGTGTGGTGTTCTGGGACTCATAGAAGGGTAGTGGATGCATAATGAATGTTCTGGTCCACAGGCTCTGTGCACAGCATAATTAGCCTCATCAAAGGCTGGAACCCTAAGCAACAAAGCATCTTCTTGCACACTGAGTCTTAACTAAAACAAAGCCACCATTAGTCACCTACTCAACATAAGACATGCCCATTCCATTAGTTCCATAAGTTTGTCACCTGGTATTGTGTTGTTTGTAAAAATTATTTCTAAAATTGCTTATCTAAATTGTATTTCTTTGTTAGAGAAATAGGAAAAATAAAGAGTAACCATAAATGTGTGCTTTCAAATTGCTGGAGCTCACCAAGTTGCTGTACTGTTGGTTGGGAATCATGTAAGAACAACTGTATAATTGTATCATGAAGCAGACTTTGTCGCATCATAATGGTTGATGTCGCTCAGGTCACCTCAAATAGGCAACTCTGATTAAAAATAAATGAATTCTGGTCACTTTGTTGCTGCAAATTGTTGTCATTGTGAACACCCCTTAATGGCCTATGAAAATATAGTGAGAAGACAAGTTGGACAAAAAAGAAGAGTATAAGAGAGAGAGAGAGAGTAAAGTGTTTTTCTACTGTTCATCTGTGCACCAGTTAGAAAATTTGCTATTGACTAGAGACAGGGTCCTCAAATGCAAGACCACGAATATTTTTCTCTCCCCCATCTCTCACCTACCTAACAACAATGTCTTGAAGAAAAGGTCAAGGTTACACAAGAGCACCTGAGTGATTTGCTCCTCACTGAAATTGCACACATTGTATGTGTGGTTGTGAAAGCTGTGTGCATAACAGGGCCATAACCACATTAGACATTGAATAGGATGGTTTCCCTCCAATATTTGTGGTTGTCCATTATGTTTTTAATGGTCGTTTCTTAAATTATTACAATTGATCTTCCCCAATCTCAAAAATGTGGTTACTGTTTTAATGTAAAATACTCGCCTTGCCCCATTTCAGACCAAAGCACAGAGACAAATGGCAAAAGTCAGTATAATATTCCAGGATACAAATATCTCTTTTCCTTGTATAGTATACGTGATTGGGATTTAAAGGATGTGTCTATTTGTTTTTGCCAATGATTCATTAGTTTTAAAGCTTGCACAAGCTCTACATCTTTTAACCCCTTTATTTATTGTATTCTGTCTTTCTTTGCTAAGTGTGAGACAGTGGTTGCTCATTAGATCTTCTGTGGGTTAATGCTGAAAAGGTTCAGGTATGGATCGGCTGTGTCCTCAATTGAAAGCCCTAGGGCTCTGGACCATGTGCTGCGTGACACCAGTAACTCCCAGAGGGTGGACTGCACCACCGCTGCCCTGGCCTTCCTGTCAGAAGCTGCAACCATCTCACATGCACACAGGCATACATACGTGCTCACCTTAGCAAATATCCGCCCTGAGAGCATGTATGGCACAAAGACATCCATTCGATATTTGCGCTTTTAGCTGAAAGATATTATTTGTGCCATGTTTTCTCATCAGAATACTGTGCATCACTAAAATATTCCCTTTCAGATGTTAGAACAGCATTCAGCAGATGTTTTCAAGATGTGTATGATTTGGAATATATCTTAAGTCTTAAGTTATGATCTGAAATTACTATAGTTACTAACAGAAAAGATTCTAGAGTTAGAGTGTTTATCATATGTTTGGAAGACATTACGGAAGAAAAAAGAGTTGTGAACTGCTAATTATGTTGACTTCAACATAGAATGCAATGTTTTTCAGATTATGAGCTCTTTCACAGATGCTTCAGCAATGTATGTATACACTCACTGACCACTTTATTAGGTATACCTACTTATTCATGCAATTATCTAATCAGCCAATCATGTGGCAGATGTGCAGTGCATAAAATCAAGCAGATACAGGTCAGGAGCTTCAGTTAATGTTCACTTCAACCATCAGAATGGGGAAAAAAATTTGATCTCAGTGATTTCTTCAAACCTTGAGGTGGATGGGTTAAAGCACAGTAGAAGAGCACATCGGGTTCCACTTCTGTCGGAGAAAGTTTTCCAAATCTCTCTTCTTATTGACAAATTTATCCAGATCTGACAAGAGCCCTTTAAGGGATAGTTCGCCCAGAAATGAAAATTCTCTCATCATTTACTCACCCTCATGCCATCACAGATGTATATGACTTTTTCATCTGCTGAACACAAATGAAGATTTTTTTGAAGAATTTCTTAGCTCTTTTGGTCCATACAATGCAAGTCAGTCATACATATCTGGGATGGCATGAGTGTGAGTAAATGAGGAGTAAATTTTAATTTTTGAGTGAACAATCCTTTAAAGTGATAGCTCAGCCATAATTTAATATTCTGTCATCATTTCCCTACCCTCATGTTGTTCCAAACCCTTGTGACCTGTATTCTGTGGAACACAAAACATGTTAGACAGAATGTTAGGGACTGACATTCTCAGTCACAATTCACTTTCAAAATATGGAGAAAAATAAATAAATAAATACACATATTCACTGAAATTAAATGGTGACTCAGGCTAACATTCTGTCTAAAATATCCTTATTGTGTTGCATGGAAGAGAGAAAGTCTTACTGGTTTAGAACAGCATCATGGTGAATGATGACAGCATTCCCATGAAATAATAATAATAATAATTCTGTAATACATGTTAAATGTGTATTATGGAATGGAATATAGGAGAGGTGACGTCCATTATGTCATTTGTGAAAGTAGCGAGTTACTCGCTACTTGAGTACTCTTTTAATTGGATACTTTCTTACTCTTACTCAAGTAATTATTTATGTTAGTACTTCTACTTGAGTAATATATTTTTTTAAAGTAATTGTACTTTTACTTGAGCACTGCTTTTGGCTGCTCTACCCACCTCTCTGCTGCTCACTACAATTGTACAGGGTGGATATCTGTGTTACCCTAGCCTTTCTGTCAGCTCGAACAAGTCTAGCCATTCTCCATTGACCTCTCTCATCAACAAGACATTTCTGTCCACAGAACTGCTGCTCACTCGATGTTTTTGGCACCATTCTGAGTAAACTCTAGACGTTGTGTGTGAAAATCCCAGGAGATCAGCAGTTACAGAAATACTCAAACCAGCCCATCTGGCACCAAAAATGATGCCATGGTTGAAATCACTGAGATCACATTATTCCCCATTCTGATGGTTGATGTGAACATTTACTGAAGCTCCTGACCCGTATCTGCATGATTTTATGCATTGCACTGCAGCCACTCGATTGGCTGATTAGATAATTGCATTAATAAGCAGGTGTACAGGTTTTCCTAATAAAGGGGTCGGTGAGTGTACATTTCTTTAGCAAAAGCATTAGAAATGTAGTTCTAATAAATATCTAATGATTGACATAATGGGTACCCTATGTTTGATACCTTGACAAAATTAATTATTTTCTATTTTCTTTGTGCATTTATGTTTGGCTATGCATTATGCCCAAATATAGACTCCATCTTTGTTTCCTTAGGGGTTAAATACTGTAGTTTATCGTGTGTGAGAGATTCTGTTTGACTGAAGTCGCTATTGACAGCAGCACATAGCTGATAAGGGAAGCTTAGCTGCTAATTACTGTGCTGCAATGTCTGTTCCAGTCAATGAAGACATCCTTCTGCCTCTCTCTCTGGACTGGACCCTCTGTTTTTTGAGGAATTGTAGATTAGCCAGCACTCTTCGTCTGACTCTCTCTCTCCCTCTTCGCTCAGTCATCAGCTCATTAAATGCAAATGTGCTAATTTATTTGTAAGGATGGCAGGCTTTAGCATCTCTCCAGTGTGTTGTGTTTGGTTATCTGAACTACAGTGTCTCTCCTCTCGCTAATCTCCAAACATTAGATTACTCTCTTTTTTTTTTTTCTTTTTTTTTTGGACAGGAGTGACTGTAAAAACACTTGCATTGTTCTCTCTGAGAACCAACCTGAGCCTCACAGCTAAGCATATTAGCGTGTTAGCAGGCATTTTGGTGTGACTAGGTTAGCATGGTTAGGTTGAAGTCATGGGAGCAGTGCGTTGTTGTTGAACTGGACAGGTTATTCATGGTCATTAGCTGGTCTGTTTAGGTGGTTGATCAACTTGCATACCAGCCAATGGGGTCAAGGTCTACTAGGACAGGTAGATCATCTTGGCCTAATATAGTCAACAACAAACAAGCTACCATGTTCCAGAAAGCAGATATAACATTTATTTGTAATTATTATTTTTTTTTTTTTTTTTCAGCAAGGAAATCTCCTTAACATGGAGCTCATGTTTAGCTCATCAGAGACAACAAAAATACTTCTCAACCTGTATTGCATTATCTACTGGCCTTGTACAATTAACATAATCTGCAGGTGCAATAAACTGCAGTTAAAGGGTAGTTTAGCTCAGACTGCTGTTGGGGAGCTTACAACTGGAAATGTTGTGTTTCTATGGGACTTTTACCAGCTTAAACTTAGAACACATTTTTAAAAAGCAGGGGGGAGAGAGAAAGAGAATGCTGTGATCAGCAGTATGGCATAGCAATAAGTGAAAGGAAAGTAGAGCACAGTGCAGAAATTGCTTATAGATTTATTTTTGTCAAAATTGGAAATGGCCTCTGTGTGTCTTTTCCCTTCAAGTTTGACACCCTCTGCATTTTTAGTGTCATGCCTAAATCCATAGACCATATGTGTGTGTGGAATTGTGTGCTACTTTTGGCTGAATGTGTTAAATAGAGGGTAAATGACAGTGCACACACACACCCTTATGTTTGACACCGACAGGGATAAATGTCACTCGTGACAATGTGTGTATCGTGCCAGAGAGATGCCCTTTTCGGTGACGTCCCCTTACGACACCTCAGGCACACTCGGGTCTCAATATGGTGTCAAGTGCTGGGACCTGCACATCTTTATGCATGTTCACACCTTGGTACACACAGATCTGCAGGCAGGTGGAGCTCAGGGATCCCAGGGCAGAGAAGTGCTGATGGAGTAGGATGTGGTTTCTGGATCATTGTGTCATCAGAGATGCCTAGTATGATGCCAGCCTCTCTTCCTGTGCCATTTAGCCTCTACGGCTCCCCCTCTATACCCCTGCATTGGTGTATATCATTGTTTTGAAGTGATAGCTCACCCAAAAATGTTGCATCAATTTGGAGTTTACTATCCCTTTAAGCCTAAACAATCTATTGCTTTGGAATAGTTTTACGTTCATTTAAATATTTTGTGTTCATTTGGGTGTATAGTCAAAATCATTTTACATATACTGTACATTATCACTGCCTTTGGCTTATTCCGAACCTGTTCTTTTGTTTATTGCATATTATTCGTCATGTTTTGTAAATAAACAGTTCTTAAATAATGATGCCATATAACACATTAATATGGGCCTTTATCCATAATAAAAGGTGCAATCCATATTGCAAATGGCCACAGCAAACACTTAATTAATCTTAATTGCCTGCCAGTCGGAGCAGCTTGCGGAGTAAACGTCATTACTTTAAACTACTTCACCCTGCGAAATTGCACACACTTGATTTTTTTCTCATCCATTCTCCATGCTTGACGTGATGAAATGCAAGCCCCCCCACCCCTTTAGCCTGCTATCTGTCTGCTTCTAATCCACTCTAATTCCACTGCACGGAGGGCCAGAAAAATCTTCCGCAACAAGCTGCCAAACAGATTCAGATGTTTGCGGGGAGGCTATTTGCCATTGTGGTCCAAGCGGAAGAGATGTGGGTGTGAAGGGGGTTGAGAAATGGTTGCTCCTCCGTCCTTATCACTGTGTTGCACACCTGCAGTCCTTGTGTTGCAGCACTCCTAATTGCTTACCTCCTTCAACCTCACTCCTCCAGGCCTCCTTCCAATATCTGCCCACGCCTCACTTTCCTGGATAAATGTCTCCCTTGTCTATTAATGCCACTGAAGGCATTTTTGGTGAGATTTATTGGTCTTAACATGTGGCTTACAGGCTAGGGTACAAAGAATTAGCCGTACCCCTTTTGTAGATGCCATGTTTTGCTGCCCCTGTCTAGGATAAAGAGACCATTATCTTAAGGTGCAACATTCTAATGACTACAACTGAACTAGTTTACTACTCATCACTCTACTGCAACACACAAACCAATAGAAAAGGCTGATTTAGTCCTCAACGTTACATGTTGACCAATGAAATAGGCCTTTCAAACCAAAGAAGAATTTAATAAGGTCTCATTCTCAGTCAGTGAGACAGTCAGGTAGATGAGAAGATAGACAGCATACAGGTAGCTAGGTAGACGGTTTTTTGGCTAGGGTCATAGTGAAGTTAGTTGACTAAAAGCAGTTAGCTGGTATGCATTCCATAATGAACATCCACCGATGGATCTTCTGGCCATCAAACATGATCTTATTCCTGACATGCACACGACTATGACGATAAGCTTACATAGGGGTTAATGAATAGCATTTCGAGAGGATTTCATAGAATGGCAGACAGATACATTTTATTAAATTCACCCTCAAAACATCTGCTAAGTCGTAATGACACGTGTGATATTTTCCTTTCAGACAGAACATAGACCCATTATTGGTCCCTTAACTACTTATGGTTGCATCAGTCAGGCTAGTCATTGAGAGGTAATTTGGAAACACTTTAGGGCCTGAAGATGGATAGTTGTCAAGATCTCTCTCCTGTCTGAAAGTGCCGTAATAGTCCTGTCTCTCTGTCTGGCAGTCGGTGGGAGGCTCCTGTAATGTGCAGGGTCCATCCCTGTTGTGCATTGAAGAGCACTTATTCTCCTTATAATGGGACATGTGGGCAAAGACTGTTTTCACTCCGGCTGAGGGAGAAGGGAGAGGTAGGCATATGGTGGACTTTTTGGAATGTTTATTTGTCTCAGCAAGGGAAAATGGCTCCCTACTTTCTCTTTTCTCACTCTTTTGCCACTTCTTTCTCTCACAAAAGCGCTCATCTTTTTTCCAAAGAATATTACTGTGAGAAGAAAGAACAAGAGTGTCTTCAAAGAGAGTTCCTACCTATGTGTGACTGACCAGGCCCAACCGAGAACATTAAGCACGAGATGCAGCGAGTGACCGCGGCATATGCGTCTACAGATTGTAAGTGTATACTGCTATTTTAGGCGCTTGGCCTAAGATAATGTACCACTCCCAGCGACACAGCTGGGGAGGGTGAACCAGCAGAAACAACAGCAGTAGTAGTAGCAGTTGGAGTGGGTTCGCCCCGATCCAGCCCTTGGGGTCAGGAGGGGTCTAAGATCCGCCAGTTGGCAGAGGCCTCCATGGTGATGAATGTTCGGGAACTCATTGGGTGACACCCAATTTCTCATCATTAATCCAGGCCATTATAAGGCCGTTTCCACTGCCATTGATCCTACAGTTGCCTCCATCCCTACCCTCACGAATGTCCCACAGCTGACGCAGCCCCTCGGGGAGAAGATAGTGTATAGGGGGTGGTCCAGGTCATCGGTTATCAAGGAAGGAGGACGGAGATCAAGCCCCTGGCACTGTGTCAGCAGCAGCCGGAAGGTGCAGGAGAGTGGCAGATGTTGTGAGGGAAGTATCTCCAGTTTGCATACAGATTTGGGTTTGCTGACAGTAGAAGCAAACGCCAGTGGTGTGTAGTTCTATCCAGATGTCACCAGAATGTAAAGGTCACTCTTTATGCTTGGGTGATTGCAAGGGAAAGCTCAATGATATTGTGTTAAATGACAGAAAATTAATTTGTATGTTTAGTCATGATTGTAAAGACAAGATACTCTATCCACATCAAGAGCAGTTATGAAGCGTATGTACTTCCTTCCTTCCTTCCTTTCTTAATTCTTTCCTTACTTATGACCCCTTTACGACCTTGCTTACTACAAATTTTGTGGCTGTCAACTGTAAAATTGCTGATCATCAGGGCCTACTAAGGAAGTGACAGATTCCAGAAAGGTGTAAGAAGGAAACAGAAGGAACCTCCACCCCCCAAGGATCTGTCTGCTACTCAACAGTATCTCTTGATTGGGATAGCTCTTACCTCAAGCCCAGCTTCCCTGATGACAGTACAGGCCAGATGGAAGGTTTCCTTTGCCCTGCAGGGGACAGACTGTATTTAGCAGGCTAACTGTTGCTTTTCTCTGCCGAAGTGCTCTTTTTGCTAAAGATTCTCCTCAGCTAAATAAGGAATCCTTTAATAGTGAGCGATTTCTGTAGAATCTCTCACATCTAATTAAAAAAATAATAATTAAATGGTGTTTAATATGTGTTTTATCCTTTTTAACAATAATATATAGGTGTTAAGTCAAAATAAAGTGATACTGAACCTGTGTGTCTACTTGTCCAGCTGTGAAGCAGGAATGGACTCTTTGTACAGGTGTTTTTTTTGGAAGGGAATGCCTGTTTGTTTGTGTGTGTGTGTGTGTGTGTGTGTGTATGTATGTGTGTGTGTGTGTGTGTGTGTGTGTGTGTGGGTCAGCTCGATGGTGTAATTACTTGGATCAGTGAGCATGATAGTGGGGCCATGCTCTCCTGTCAGTAGTAGGTCATGGCCGGCAGCTGGGGAGCTAATACTGCTATCAACAGCTGTGTAATCACAATCCTGTTGTCCAGCCAGACTGGGCTCACTCACCTGGTAACACACAGCATACGCTATCCTTTGGACTTCAACTCCTATGATCCTTTGCTATATTTGCAGGTGCACACTGAATAGACAGAGCCTTGAGCTCTAATTATAGTCCTGCATATGAATTGGTCAACTGTTGTAGAGACATTTGTTGGAAGCCTGACTTTTTAAGACCTGGAGAGGTCATGCCGTTTTTCCAAGAAAATAATGCAGAGCAGAGGGGATTTGATAAGCGTTCATTTTTAGGAATGTATTATCCGACTTGTAATTTAACTGATTCCACTGACGCTATTATTTATTGGTCTATTTACACATTCATCAGATGGAGGACTTTACCTGTAGCATTGTGCCGTGCTATTCTTTTCAGTGTCTATTGAATTTGTGTTGTGTTATACATTTAAAAAAAACAACAAAAAAAAACAATGCAAAATACTGTTTTCATGATCGATCATAGCTACCAGATGGTATTTCCAAATACTCGGGTACTCATGCCCATACATAGTCATTTTACTCCTCTCTACTAGTCATTCTAATTACTCTGAAGCATATTCAAACTTTCCAGTTTCAAAGCCCAGGTATTTGCTGAAAAACCAGCTACAAAACTACAGTGGCTGGGGATGTATTATCTGGAGTTATTGCTGTAATGGCTGATCCCATCTTCAATTGTTGGCGAGAGGCATCGGTCACGGTGGAACTGGTGGGCTGTGTGGTCTCGGGAAAGATGAAGACATTAAGGGGAGGTGTTGCTTTATTACTTCACTGTTTCCCTAATGGAAGAAAAAAATTAAATTAGCTTCTAATTTGCACTGATGTCTCTGGTGGCAGGAAGTAGCATGTCATGTCAGTTTCTATTAGAAGAAGCTCTGTCACTTTTTTTCCTGCAATATTTTCTTCTGACTGAACAGAGAAAGCACATGCTGCGATTGACCTTTTATGAACATGGCATCCTGTTTGGAAAATTAAATATATTGATGGCATTCTAACTGACATGATGTAATTAAGAAATAAAATTGATGTTCTATTCATCGTGTTCGTGTAATATTTACATCTTTTATTTAATAATTTAGATTTTGACAGCAGATTTAATTTTTTACGCCTATTCAAGACAACTGTCTCTTTGATGTCAAACCACAAAAAGCTCATGTTTTTCATCAACAAATCCCATTATTTCATTAATTAACTGTCGGCGGGTGTCTTACCATGCTGAATGCGATGACTGACACTTTTAACTACAAAGAGTATGGTAAAGAAAATTGCACCTCTGTTTAATAAGATTAACCACGTTTCCTCTAAAGAATGTCCCACATTAATCCCTTCTATAAAAGCTAGGGCTGAATAATTAATTGAAATAAAATCTAAATTGCGATATGACGTGGTGCGATTATCAAACTGTAAGGGCTGTGATTTTATTAAATTAATCAATAGTCTGCATGCCTTGTGCAGCGCTGTTACACATACTCAAAGCACTCACAAGGCTTTGTGTGTTATATTTACAGAGTTCTAGATTCACTAATTGCACATTTGTGTAGTTCCAAATATGCTCGGCCGCTAAAAGTTACTATCCAAATCTAAAGTAACCTCATAACACCAGGTTTTTGTGGACAGAAGAGTGGGTGAGAGCATTTCTCTGCATCACAAGGCCATTGCCATCTCAACTACAAACAGAAAAGTCTTCTTTCAGTGTTTCGACAAATAATAGCTTCCGGCAAAATAAAGGCTCAGGGGGTTTAACCGAACCGTATAGCGATTTTGCATGCAAGTTAAGAAGCTATTACATAAATATGGTACTGCTTTATGACAATATTAATAATAATAATAATTATTATAATTATGTTAATGTTAATTAGGTTAATATAATGTTAATATTAAACACAAATATATTTCTGTAAAAATGTCAACTTAAAAATGACTTATTATTGGGCTCCAAAAAATAATGATATAAAGTGGGCTAAGACCCTATCACAAAACTGACAAAAACAGGTACACTGTGAACAGATACAGTGTGAAGATTTTGTTTTGTTGTTGTTTTTGTCCTCTATGTTTCAATGTATTTTTTTTACAATTATTTAATGTTAGGTTTGGTTTGGTTGAGACTACTCAAGTGTGAACATCCTTACTTGAAGAGTATTTCTGATTGATTTCCATTTACCCCCGATTAAGTGTCAGACATCTGGAATATTGCCTTGCATATCAGGCGCGTGTCATCTGTTTTGCATTCAAGAGCTTTAACGGCGGTCTTTCCTCCTCCACGCTATCAGAATAACTTCAGTCGCTTGCGATAGGAATGTGAGCCCTCTGCCTGCCTTTGACAGATGAATAGAAATCAAGCTGCATTGTTATATAGGCGGTTGTGATTGTTTTCCCTCCTTGGTAATAGGGGTCTTTCGTGTTCAGCTGTGGGAATCTGCCTTTGTGTGTGTTTCTCGAGTGTAGGGGAGAGTATGGTAAGATGTGTCAGGTGTTGTGTTGCACCATTAATCTAGCAAACTGTTCATATGTTTTGTCACGTGACCATATGTATAGAAAGAACAAATATAGAATAGACTAGGCCACATATATAAAGCCAGTCGTACACTGCTATTTGAGATTGAGAGATACACGTTACAGAAAATGAGAAACACTTTTTTTTTTTTTTTTCAAAATTTCCTACATGGCTTGTAAAAAAAAAAAAAAAAAAGATTGTCAAACTTTTCCAGGCCGTTAAATATGTAACATACATGTTGGTATATTTCCAATATATAAAACAATGTAATTTTATTTGCTAAAGATTAGCCATGTATTATTAAATGTAGTGTTTTTTTTTTTTTGTACAAAATGGTAGCTGTGGGGTAAACTGTGTCAGATGCTTCGATATAAACTATGCCAGTGAATCAGTCAATAGTGGTAGTGAGCTTTGCATCTAAATACATTACTAAATACTATTATAAACTATTATTATTAAACTATAATATCACTCTTTCAAATGCTATTACCAAGGTTGACTTCACTCACATACTGTATTCTGAATATTAAACCTTTTCCTGGTTGGCTTATGAAAATGTCAATAATATACAGCAAAATAAGACTATGAATGGAAAATGTGATATTTTTATTTAAAATGTAAATCATTAATGTAACTTACCCCTTGACATGAAACAGTTTACCCCTAATATGGAGCAAGTTATGTCACTGGACCACTTTTTTCTTTTCAAGTCATATTTTTATGGTTCCTTGTTATAGATTTTCTTTTCCTCCAGTTGGTAGCAGACATCCTGGAATATAATTAGAAGTATTAGTTTTAGTATTATAGTTATATTATTATTATTATTAAAGTTGTATTATTATTATTATTATTAATAATAATAATAATAATAATAATAATAATACTATTTTACTTAATCTCTTTTCTCCTTGCATAGGAGACAACTTAAGAAAAAGTGGCACATCTTACCCCACTCTCCCCTTGTATTTCTGTTTGTCTGTCTGAAATGTGTATTTCTCTTTCTCTGTGTACGTGTGAATTCTGTGTGTGTTCCCCTCTCTGTGTGTGTTTTTTCTCTCGGGTCGCCGGGCTGCCCCGAGTTATGTTGCTGTCAGTCTGGAGCTGTAAGCCAAGCATTAAGACGGAGCAAGAGACAGAGAAAAGCATGAAAAATACATGGTAATCATGCCGCCACACTGAGCACAAATGCCTAATTGGGAAAGAGGCCCTTTTCCCCTGTTTGTGGTGCTGTAGCAGTCTGCAGGCTCCAGGGCTCCGGTTCCTTAGAGAGATGCCACGCTGCAACTCTTATAATCCTTTACTTAATCTTATTTATTGAGACACAGCTTTTTGGGTATGGGTTTCACAATAATGTGTTCAGAAAAACCCTAAAAAAAAAAAAAAAAAAAAAAAAGCAAAAGCAAGCAATGAGAAAATGACAAATGAAAACGGAAAACAAAAAAGCTAAACAAAGCAGCAAATGTTTGTCTTTGGCTGTGGGTGTTGTGTCTGGTTCACATTTTGTCTTCGTAAACATTCTGGTTTGTTGTGTCTGTATTTAGTGGGCGGGGTGTGGTGGAATGATGCATATACTGTGCGATGGTAAAAATATGTCATCCGGTAGTGATTTTGCTTTACCGTTTATAATATGGCAGATATATTTGCAGGCTCAAAATATACTTCAGTATTTACAGGCACACTAGCGTAAAAAACTAATAAGATACCTGCATTTGTATACTGCAAGTTAGTGTCTACAAAGACATTTTTAAGGGTATTAACCCCTGAAGGGAAACCCTGTAGTCCAGGATCGCATAACAGTCGTATAGCACATGTGTCGAACATCTTTGTTTGGGGGCACGGTCAAATGGAGTATATTTTGAAAGGCTAGAGCATTCCACTGCACGCTTATGCTAGCATATGTGTGAAAACTAAAGTATACTTTGGGCTTAAGTGGGCAGGACTTTTATAGATTATTTGCACATGAGCATGGCACATAAACATGGATTACTGTGAAAATATCGATTGGGACATGTCCAAAGCAAATCAAGTTTGGAAATTAAGTTATTGAAGAGCGTAACTTGAGTTATTTTTTTAACAACTGCCGAGCAACAATGCAACTTGCTGCATTAATATAGAATTTAATTAATCACAGATGTATGTAGAATGTGGCTGATCCAGTCAGGATGTACAGAATTTAGAGTCTGATCTATCCATTTTATAATACATGTTTAGTGTTTGTAGTATATATATTTACAGATGACAGACTTACCTTTTTAAATTTGTTATGAATGCACTGCAGAATTAAATAATAATAAAGTATTTTTGTTTTATTTTCTGGCAAAAATATCTTAAAAAAACCTTTAAAAAAAAAGAAAAAAAAATTACAAGTAGAATGGCAAACATTATTATGTCTTGTTTTCAGAAATAAATGAGGTAAGAAAAATAAACTTACTGCATTGGAATATACAGTATATACAGTATATACAATATATACAATATATACACTACCGGTCAAAAGTTTTGAAACACGACTGAAATGTTTCTCATGATCTTAAAAATCTTTTGATCTGAAGGCGTATGCTTAAATGTTTGAAATTAGTTTTATAGACAAAAATATAATTGTACCACCATATTAATTTATTTCATTATAAATCTAAAATGTAATTAAAAATAAAAAAGTTTTTGAAATTGATGACTTGGACCAAATAATAAAGAAAAGCAGCCAATAAGTGCCCAACATAGATGGGAAACTATTTAAAAAGCATCCCAGGGTGATATCTCAAGAAGTTGGTTTAGAAAATGTCAAGAGTACATGTCTGCAAATTCTAGGCAAAGGGTGACTACTTTGGAGATGCTAAAATATAACACAGTTTTGATTTATTTTGGATTTTGTTTAGTCACAACATAATTCCCATATTTCCATTTCTATTATTCCATAGTTTTGATGACTTTACTATTATTCTAAAATGTGAAGAAAAAAAAATATAATAAAGAATGAGTGTTTCAAAACTTTTGACCGGTAGTGTGTGTATATATATATATATATATATATATATATATATATATATATATATATATATATATTAGGGATGTGCCCAAAGCCGTATACCCTATTCGGAAAGGCACAAATAATGACTTCGAAACGAATAACGGATTCATCCAAATGATAGGCTATAAAAAAATATTCGTTTAACTGATTATTTAAGAAGCTCAAGGATAAAGCAACATTTTAAATAAACATATCCAAAATTACAATGAATTTATAAATATGTGCAGCCAATATTTCTAAAGCGTAAACCTTACGAATGGAAATGTGCTAGGTGTGATTTCAGATCGGATTGGCGCGATCTCGGTCTCTGTTAATTGTGTGCGTCTCGAGCTTGTCAACTGCAACATTTACTAAGATACGACATCATATACACTTTCCACTTCTTGAAATGTCTGTGTTAATGTATCACATGATTCACACGTGATTCCATATATTCATTTAAAGCCTAATATATTATATATAGGGTTGTGCAAATATACAGTATATATATATATATATATATATATATATATATATATATATATATATATATATATATAATTTTTCTTTTTTTTATATATACGTTACTAAACTTTGATAGATTTTGTTAGATTTATCTGAAAATAAAACAAGAGAAAATAACTTTTACAGTGTAATCATATCTTTTAAAGAAGTACCTTTCATTTGTACATTATTTAATTAACTGGTTTATACAAAAATAGGCATTACCATATGGTTTTAAAAATTCAAACCATTTAATTGTTGAATTTCCAGTAAGGATATGGGAGCTGTATTGTGATATACTGTATATGTATTGTCACTGTGATATAAAATTACTCATACTGCGGACACCTTGCTGTGGGTGCTGCAGAATTGGGTGCCTGTATTTACCCCAAAATGGAGAGTAATGGTGTTTGGATTTACAGTGAAATTTGAAGCTGTTTCGCATGTTGAATTTGGCCTCTGGCACTGATGCGATGAATGTAAAATTGAATGAAGGACATGCTATTTACCCTCCTCTTCCACCTTCTACCGTTCATTCTCTCATCCATGAAACCCAGCCAGGTCTAAACAGCTGTCCCTACACTGCCTGATTATAAAACAATGCCTTATCAGAAGTGCAATATCCATCCATAAATCAATTAGAAGCTGGGTGCGGATCTGCCAGGCTGCATGTAAAACGTACCGACTGCTGACAAACACACACACATACGTGTCCACAGCAGCCCCCTCTGAGAACAGCCGAATTAATAACAGTAAGTGGATAAAACCCCGGGTCACACCAGCATCTAAATGCAATTCATGTGTGCGGATTAAAGTGCAGTCGGACAGGGCTGACTGAACCGATTGCGCTCTCCCATGATTCCGCTTGATTCACATGCTAATGCCAAGCGAAAAAACAAGCCGTAATTGGCACAGGGAGAAAACAGTGTTTGAAACCTAAAGCATTCTATGTGAATGTGGCTGGCTTTGCATGATACAAAGAAAACACGAATTTGGCATACATGCAATTTTAGATTTGGGCATGATAACAGCCATAATGTTAGTTTCAGAATGTTAGTTTTAATGACGGTGAGTAAATGTAGACAGAAATGTTTTGGTGAACTATTCCTTTAACTTGACAATTGTTTTGTTTTAAATGTGGTTAGTTCTTTGCTGTAGTCAAAGAGCTGTCCTCTGTTTGTCCTGGAGAAGACAGGCAGGTCATGGCACCTGATTAAGTGTGCTTGTGGTCTTCGAGACCTTGGGATCCTGTGGTCTTCCAAGGTTTTATGTTAAGCTTTATTCCACGTCATAAATCCCGTTGAAGGATGGCTCTGAGTTTCAGACAAGCTTTTTCATCTCCTCTAACCTTCTATTGCTCTTGTTTTTTTTATTTTTTTTTTTATCATTTTCCAATTAAGACGTGGTTTTCCCAAGGTAATTGGTATGCTTTGCTTTTCAAACCATTGTCTTTCAAACCATCAGTTTTTGAGGATTCTAGCTGTCCCCCTTTCTTATTTTCCTCTTCCTTTCCCCTTCAAATGGCTGTCTTCGTGTTTTCGCCACTAGTGGCTGTTGTCGCCAGCTCTCCAGGGAGCTGATGGCCCTCAGGATCTCCACAGGAAAGAGAGAAGAGGTTGTTACTGTAATTTTCTCAGGCAATGTCAACAAAGGGCAGAGAGTAAGGTTGGGGGTGGATAAAGCAGCATTTCCATTTCGTGCCATTATGTGATTTCGTGAAGGTGTCCAAAAGCTGACAAATGCTGCCTTCAGAGGTAGAAAGACAACAAGTCACATCCGAATCGAATGATTGTGTTACATCCAAAGATGGTTTACAACAAAGATGGCTTGATCTGGTTGGTTATCGAAGGCAGCCTTGAAAAAATATTGAAACATTTAAAACAAAATTCATTTGCCAGTGGGGTAGCATAAACCTGACTATTTTTATTTTTTATTTATGTATTCAAATTATAATGCTTAATATTTTATTAATGCTTTTTTTTTTATTTGCTTCTCAAGTCAAAATGCATTTGGATTCGCCACAACAATGAATACGTAAAGAAAATGTATTATATTATCATAATGCTTGTTTATATTTATGTTATGTTTGGTTGTTTTGGGTGGTTACTAGCATGTTACAAGGGTGTCGCTAGGTGGTTGCATAGGCATTAATTAATGGTTGCTTGATAGTTGCTTAATGGGCCAGATCAAAAGAAATTCCCAAGTCTCTGATATCTTGATTCCTAGACATTTGTGGGGTACTTTTTAGTTGAAGTCTATTTGATTTTTTGCTCTCTTTTTGTCTGTTGGCCAGACATTTATATTCTAATATAAAAAACTTCTAGAATATAAACCATGATTATGCATTTGTTCAAATAGATACAGTGTATAAGTATTTCAATTATCAGCGTTTACCAGTCAAAATAAAGGGTTTACTATATAGCTACTGTAAAATAATAGTTCCACCACTGACATAAAGGTGGTACTCTTTCCGGATGGGATGCTACTATAAAGGCGTGTGTTCAGGGTAAAAAAAAAGATCTTATGCACATGTTTAAAATGAAGAGGGAGGTGTACTGTATATTTCTATCAGGAAGACTTGCAGACTTGAGTGAAATTCAAGATGACATTTATTTGATAAATATAAGACAGAAAATGTAATGTCTCTCTGGTGTAAGCCCCGTCTGGTGGTCCGAAGAAGTTGTACTCGGAACCGTCATATCCTGCCGGAGATAGGAGGCAGGGGCGAGGAGCCTACTCCCGTGCAGGACGGGACTCAACTGGTGGTGGTGGTGGGGTGGTGGTGGTTGCCGTGTTAGCACACTGAAACAGCAATGTGATAGATTATTAGCAGACTTCTAAAGCAATGGCTTACATGTGATTGGCTAGGAGTGCGATGATATACAGCTGTTAGTCTTCCTGCTAGAACTACGCTGCGCTTACTTTTACTGTAGTCTACCGGGTCTTTTTTTTTTTTTTTTTTTTTTTTTTTAGAACAGAAGAGTTGTTAGGAATTTTCTCACAAATCAGAAGGGTAAAGGAGGGTTATATATTTTTTTCTGGAAAACAAGACAGAAATACTGAATAAGAATATGATCTTTTGTGTTGTGGTGGACAGAAGGCCATCTACTCTGATGGACAGGAAGACAATGCCAGGGATGACTTTAAAACAGTTCAGCCTCTCACCCCTGTTTGTCACCCCATTTGACATGCAGTTTTGGGGGCCGGGTGTGGAGACGGGTGAATGATATGATTTCAAAGAGATGGGGGTCAGCTAATCCAGTGGCCCAGCATGCCAGCACTCTCTCACGCACAACTGCCTTTCAATAAATAAAAAATAGAGAATGTGTTTCACAAATGTAATATTAACCTCACCATCTCCAGAGATAGAGACATACGGTTTGGTTCATGAGCAGGTCCCTGGATGGAGTGGAAGACACACTGTGCCAATGGAAACACACGCACTCAGTGTTTGAAGATTAGACCACAGCGTTCCTTGAAGGATGTAAATCTCTAGAGAGGTAGGAGGAGGGAATTGGAACACCAAAAGCATCCTGTTTGAACCCAACGACTGCCTATTGCATCTCATTCCTGTAGCAATTACGAGTTCCAATGCGTTTTTGCAACCCACCATCTACTACAATCGCATAGGTCGTGTTCTGAGGAAGGAGGCTGAAGGGTCTGTGATGCAGCCTTCACCTGAAGTTGACAGGCCACACTTGCAAGCCTGTCTCCTGCAACGCTGCTCAACCAACCGCGACCCCCTCTCACACCTCTCTGCTTTTTTAGGAGATAGCCAATTGGTCACAGTTCCTAGAAGAAAGAAACTGACCTCTGTAACTGAATTTCATTATTCTATTTTTCAATAAGCCAGAACTGTTCTTGTCCAGTGACCTCCAGAGTGAAGCCATAAAAACATTTCTTCTGTCTTCTGGCCAGAAGTCAGAAATGTTAATTTACAAAATGTGAGAGATAAAATACTTTGGCATTCTCTGAAATAATATTAATTGAGACCTTAAAAAAAAAGAAAGAAAGAGAGAGAGATAGAGAGACAGAGAGAGAGAGAGCGAGAGAGAGAAGGAAATAAAGAGCCAATCGAAAGAATAAAAAGAAAACCGCTCCAGTCTTTATCTTCAACTTTCATTACTAGGTGGTTAATGGAACGATGGCTTGGAGGGAATGTTAATTACTAATTCTCTAGTTAGAGAAGCTATTTGCTCATTGTTTGTGTGTGTGTGTGTGTGTGTGTGTGTGTGTTTTCTTTTTTCTTCTCCATTTCAAAACTGCGATTCAGTCCTGCCGGTGTAAACCTTTGTCACGTTAGCTTTCTTATCCTTTATGACTTCTTGCTTATCAAACCAAATAAGTGACACACAGCTGTCACATCCCGCATTTAATTTTACCGTTATATTCTGATGGCTTAGATTTAAAGAGAAGGCAAATGAATCACAATAACAGTGATAGCGAAACTACATGTAGTTTTAGCTTGTTTTTAAGTTGAGATACAAATTAAATAGCTTTAAATTGATTCCTTCGTAGGTTAATCATGTCTAGGTGTCGTGAGGAGGATGTTCTAGCACACTCAGAGGCATGGAGACAGGATTTCATCAGAGGTGGGATTTGTATTTGTTTCCCAAATAAGGCCAAAGGAAACTATTTACAAAATAGAAAACAATATGACATGAGAGTATAAAATAAATAAATAAAACAAGATGAAATTAAAAACAACAATATTCTGAACTGACATCTGTCTTGCCATCAATAGTTTTTACCTCACATGACTGAGGGAGAGCAGTATACAGACATCTGCATTCAACCACATCTCTTGAGCAACTCTCCTGAGCAACTGAACTGCCTATGTTAAATAGGTACATTTCCCTCCACACTGATTGGACCAAACCATTTACATAAGCACTGCCATAAACTTTTAAACAACATAGAATGGTTCTTCTAAATCATTCAGCTTAATTATAACATAATCATAGCATAAATCATATTTAAAGCAAATTTATCCTACTTCTGGGTAACACAGACAATGGTTGGTACATATAAAGTACTCATTCGGGGCATTCCCGTAGGGAGACCGGAACACTCAAACACAGAACAAAGACCACGGTAAGATAAGCACTAAATCCTCAACATACTTAATGCAAAATAAACTGAACATTGAAACAAAGACAGTGTGTGGTGTGGTTATTTTGGGGTGATGAGATGATGATTTAGTAGATGAATGCAGTGGAAATGGAATTCATTTTGGGAGATGTGTTTGTATTGTTTCCACTCGTGGCAGCACAATCTATTTAATTGGTGCACACAACCAAACTAATGCATGTATCTACGCGAGTGTGTGTGAGCATGAATGTATGCAAGGATGGAACGATGAGCACATGTGGGATGTAATGATAAACAGAGAGTGCAGACATTTTTAAATTGAGAATCAATACATTTACAAACACATAGTCCATTGGCAGCATTGGCTGCTGTGACAGAGCCTAACCTGTCCCGTCACAGATTCCCATTGCCAACATCCTCTTCTATAGTGTTTTGTTCATTCTTTACATGCATGTACAGTATGTACTGTTTGTGTATGTATGCTGTGTGTATATTAAAACCTGTATATATACAGTATATATATTTACACTGCATAAATGCATAAATACTAGCACACACACACACACACACACACACACTAATAACATTTTGACCCACAATTCTCAAAGTATGTTTAGTAATCTTTTATAGACTATGAAATGTAAATCTCTTGTTCTTATGTTTTTCTCTAGTGTAATCTCAAAGTCTTTTCTTTGTCTAGACGTATCTGTGTTCTCCCCTCTCTCTCTCTCTCTGTCTCTCTCTCTTTCTCTCTCTCTCTCTCTCCCTCTCTCTTTCTCTCTCCCTCTCTCTTTTCACATCCATTTTCTTCAATCACTTCTTAAATAATAACCAGAAAACATAGCCTCTTCATTTATTTACACTGCAATTGTACAGATTGTGTGTGTTACAGCGAATGAAATAAAAAGTCAGCAAAACTGACTACACCCTAATTGCATCTGGCCCAGGAATAGATGTGACATGTTCCCCAATTGTTCACATTCCAAATGCAAGCACTGCAGAATTGAAAAGCAGCTTCAAAGCTTCCACACCAGAGATCAAAGACTCCACTCTTTGCTGACTAACTAATTCGCCGTTGGCTGTGCAGATATTTAAAATCTATTTTATTGAAACAATAATCTAAATAAATAAATAGATAGTCATTAAATCCACACAAACATAAAAACGTAAAATTAAACATTTACGTTTAAGCATTTGGCATATGATTTTTCAACTTGCATACCTTGAACCCATAACCTTGCCATTGTTGGTGCAATGGTTTACCAGTTGAGCTACAGAAATGAATCGGAAATGCTAAAATGAAATTGTGTTTGAGAGCCATAGATTGGGTTCATTGCGTTAGGTTCAAGCTCCGATATTCTCCGCCTTGTTCCTGACCTTTATCTTTAGTTGATCACCTTATTTCTACATGTATGTGTTATAAATGTGTTATACACGCCAAAGGCATTTAATCTACAGAGAGGTGCTTTGCCATTTCAAATGTCCTTTATGAATCCAATGTAATTTCAAAGATGTGTGTGGGTTGTGTAGAAACTACTTTCACTAGACAAATGATAAAGCAGTTCTTTTCGGCAGGAATCGGTTTTCAGTGCCAGGGCTCTAATGGTTGATCGTGCTTGAATATGCAATCTCTCTCTCTCTCTCTCTCTCTCTCTCTCTCTCTCTCTCTTTCATTCTCGTCTCTCATCTCTTCCCCTTCATTCAACTTCAGACAGATGTTTTATGCCTCGCTGACATTCCTACAGCAAAAAGCCCAAACAACGAGTTATTCAAGGTCAAAAGAGAACAAGAGAGACCATTCAAAGAAAACTACAAACTTTGCTTTTAACAATTCTCTAATGACTCAGACTGAAACAAACTGAATCTCTGGTCTAAAATCATTTTCTCACAGTGCAACAGTGACTGCCCAAAAGTATTTTTTTTCCATTTATTTTCTTCATAGAGATTTCAAATAAATCTTCAATAAAGAGTTAGTTTTTAAGCATCTAAGTAGGAAAAACAAATCGAATCAATTAAAAAGACAAAGAAACACAACAGGTAAAGAACTCTGCATTCCATTTAGCATTGTGAATGACGTAATCGAATCAGAAATGATGGTATAATGTAAAACTATTGACTTATAGCCATTAATTATAAGTATAAAAGCAATATATTCTAAGTTTTTGCAAAATATTGAAGTATATAAAAAATTAAGGAGTGTGTTGGGAGGCCAACTTGCTAAATTACAGTCATTTTTATCTTTTACAGAAGCATATATCATTGCTTAACAACCACTGAGCAACCTCTGATGTCTGTCTAGAAAGGTTTATAAAGGTTAATCAATCTCTACAAAGAACATAGATGGGATTTTTACTTTGAGAACCCAACTGTTGCAGTCTGTTTAATCCATTCCAGACTTTTCCACATTTATACTCTACCTGATGCTGATCCATTTGGATTTAGCGCTACAGTATATATCAGCCTGAGCTTTTGTCTTTAATCAGCAAACAACTTCTAAATCCCTCTTAAAGTCTTGGGAATTCCTCCGGCTTAGCTCGATTAAAGAAGATAATACCAATAATGGCTGCCAACCCTGTAATCATTAATAAAGGCTCATATGTTTGTCCAATACAATAACTGTCAGTGATCGATTGGCTGAGAGGCTGTTGCTTGCTGGTTCCTCTCATTTTGTTTTTAATCTTGGGCTAAATTTCAGATTTATTTTTTTCTTTGAAATCCCCTGCTATCATAAAAAGCACCCTGGCTTTTCATTTATTCATTTGTTCCACTCATCCATCCATCCGTACCTGTCTTCATTTTTCATACTCCTGTCCTTCACTCGTTTGAAGCAGGTCAGTGAGGGAATAGAGGAAGGTCAAAGCATTTCTCTCTTATTCCCTCATCTGATGCACCTTGTCCTTCATATCCATTCTTGTCGTTGGCTGAGCTGCCGATATTGATTAAATGGATAGGAAAGGGTTACTAAAGAGAGAGTGGAGGCTGTTTTCGAGAGCCTGGGCTAATATGCAGATGATGTCATTAACAAAGCACCGCTGCGCTCCAGGGCCATCGAGTTTCTGTCCAAGCCTGTTAGTTTGAGACATCGTGCTGACAGCTTCTGTCCAGAGTCCGCGTGGGGCCCAGCACTGGACCGTTAGGCTTTCAGCACCCTGCCTGAGATGTGTGTATGTGTGTGTTTGTGGTGTCATTAATAGGCTATTCTTCCATAAATACACACATGTGTACACTCTATGAGGTGATAACACAGTTAAGCCACTGTTGAAAAAGTTCTTGACACATAGTTGACCTTAGAATAATACTGAATGCTTTGTCATGGTGGGTTTTCAGCAGGCTTGTTGGCAGGGGTTTGTTCTATAGTGCTGAGTATTAAGAGCTTGTTTTTCGAAGAAGGATCGTTCCTAGAAAGCCGAGAGCATGTGTCTTCCGGTGCAAATCCATTGTGTTTAATAGCAACGAGGCAGTATGCAGCATGATAATACACTGAGGTTATATGCATTATATAGGGGAGACTGGGCTAATTGTCACACGGTAAAGCTGTCAAGGACTATATCTCAGTAACAAGATTTGGAGTCAAAAGTACAATTACACAAATGTCTGTGTCTGGCATAGGTTTTGTATGTTGGTTTCAAACTCCTAGTTCAAAACCCTCTAAAATGTGAATTTACGTCATATTTTTGTTAAAGCTCTTGGGTAAACAAGTGAACATAATCAAACCACACTGGCATACATTCAGGCAAGGGTCAACTAGGCAAACTTTTACTGAAAAGTTTAAATGTGGTCTTAGGACAAAGAACTTTTCTCATCAAAGTCAGGTTAGGGCTTGTTGTCAAATTTTTATTGGGGCAGGTTGTCACATGGGTTTAAAATATCATAACTGTATACAGTTTATTAATTACAATACTGTATGTGTTGGCCAAGACAATGTTTTGATATTTTTGTGTGTTATATTCTATGTTTTTTGTTCTTTCATGAATTGTTTTGTGCCTAATAATTGTTTTACTTTTTAAATTCATCTGAAAATCTTATAATAGGCTTTTTAATGCAGGTGTAGATTTGAAGAGAGATGTATATTTTGTTTTGATGGTTGTGATTGGGGGTTGATGGGGGGATGCGTTTTCTCAATGTTCTCGTGAAACTTATGCAACTAGTTTAATAGCAGCTTTCATTGTGACAACTTACCGTATATGTATACCCCATATAGTGAGACATCATACCCTGCTATTGAGGCATGTTGTTACAAAAGGTCAACATGTGTTCAATGAGCTGTATCTTTTTTTCCTGGGCAATAACAGATACATGTTTTACAAGTGTTTTTCTAGACAAGACTTTAAGGTATGTGGCTATGCAGAAATTATCTTTCAAAAATAAACCTACCCTGAGAAATATTGACTGGAGTGAAAAATGTGACAACTAGCCCCAGTTTCCCCTATATATTAAAATTATTTTATATATTTTGTAGAATGATATATATATATCATAAGTTATCAGGGAAGATATTTTGATCATGTTGGCATATGAACACAACACATTCACAAACAACACACTAATAAATAACACAAACTACCTATTGGTATACCAGGTATACCTATTCCATAGCATTGATCATGGCACAAACATTCACACATACACTGCCAAATCAGCACCTGATAAGGTTTCAGCAGGCATTTTAAGAAGCCCATGTAGACATGGATTTGCATGCATAAGAGCACCTGCTCGATTCAGCACTGAACAGCTCCTCATACATTTACATTAACCATCTCTCTCCCCATGCCTCTAGTGATGTAACTTTAAATCAGTGCGCTAAGCCCTCTTGTTGAGGAGCATGTTGGCATTTAGTGCTCGATCTAGATCAGTTCCTAGCCCTGCTGAGCAAACCGTATCAGACTGTGTTCACTGAATTCTAACTGTTTACACGGATGTGGCTGAGATGCTATTTAGGCCCCACACTACAGCTCCTCTAAAGAGACAATTAACACAAAAATGAAAATTCGGTCATTATTTACTCACCCTTGTGTCGTTACAAACCCTTATGACTTTTTTTTTATTCTTCAGTGGAACACAGCAGTAGACGTTAGGCAGAATGTTAGTCTCATTCAACATTCACGTTTATTACATTTCCTTTTTCCTGCAATGAATGTGGTGACTGAAGCTAACATTCTGCCTAACATCTCATGTTGTCTTCCAGTTGAAAGTCATACAGGTTTGAACAACATGAGGGTGAGTAAATGATGACAGAATGAAACATTTTGGTGAACTATACCTTTAAATCTGTGTAGTGTGACCAAACAAAACTGAACAACTGTTAACATTTCAACTGTTAATGCAGTGAAATGTGGGTTTGTGTCACTTTGTGAATGCTGTGTTTTCTAATTGCTGTCTTTCTCTCTTTTTTATTTTTTTTCCCTCACACTGTTGCTGCCCACCTCATTCCAATATGGTGCTTACAGGTGAGTAGTCTGATTTCTTTTAGGCCTTTAAATATATTTATTAAAGTGCTTGCAAGACAGCACTGTTTTGGAATTACTTATACCTTCCCTGTATTTACATCATTGAAATATGTGCATACTGAATCGTCTTTTTCCTTGCATCTGTTTACCAATCTATAATACATATTACTCTCTCTCTCTCTCTCTCTCTCTCTCTCTCTCTCTCTCTCTCTCTCTCTCTATCTATCTATCTATATTTGAGTTACAACTTTTCTGACTATAAATTTACCTAAAACTTCATAACTATTATTTTGTTGTCTTGCAAGCACTGGCATTTCCTTCAGGAAATGCAAATCTATTTTATCCCCAGTCGTACATGCTGAGAATCGTTTGTCTCTCTCAATTAAATTGGCAGGCTTTATCAAATCGAGCAGAACTTTGCCTTCCAGAAATATATTCTTGTTCCTTCTTCATTTACACACACACACACACACACACACACACACACACACACACACACACACACACACACACACATCCCCTAGTAGCAGAAAAACACACATGTACTGTAGCCTCCATTGTGTTTGCAAACATAAGCATTGTGATGGCTGATCGTCATTCTGGCATTTCACGGCCATGTGTTGCTGTAGACGATTCTGACAGCGTGAACCAACTGCACGCTGTTTGTTAGGAGAGCTCTTCCTGCCCCAGTCCACCCACACAAGGTGGGTTAATTAGGGACAAATTCTTACCCAAGACATATCCAGGAGAGCATATGTGTGCAGCCCCTGCGGGACGCATGTGTGTATGTTGCATGTGTACGTCGATGTGTTTGTGTGTGAGAGAGTGACAAGGACATTTACATGCTTTAATGATGAGGATGGAACGGATGCTGTCAGCCCACCTAATGAGTGTGTGTGTGTGTGTTTAGCCCAGGGGCAAATGGGGGGTTGAGTCCTACGTGATCCTTAGGCTGGCATCTGTCTGTCCCTGCACACACACACACACACACACACACACACACACACCATTATGGATTCAGCACAAGGCTAACAGCACAATCCTTTCGCCCGCATGCCACCACACATCCCATAATGATCACACACCACCACTGTCTGTCTGCCTGTCTCCCAAGGACTGATTTTAAATAAACACACATTCCAGGCAGTTTATTTTATAAGACCTATTATATATGCTGTATTGTTATAATGCCATTATAATTAGGCCTGCATGGAATCTGTTTTTTACCTTTTCTGCACTGATGATATGGGGAAATTGATTCCATGGAATGGATTTAAAAGTCAAGTGTGTAGATTAATTTTTGTACCTCTAGTGGAATTGCAAAAATAATGATTGTTTTCTTGAACACTCCACCCACCTACAATTGGTCAGACTAACAGATAGAGGCGAGTCGGGATGCTTAAACTAACAAAGCAATGTTTTGGAAGTGCCACAGTGTTTACTGTTTAATTTTTGGAGGAAAATTAACCTGTAAATGGATTACTTATAGTTGACTTAGCATATTAAGAATAGGAGAAGTATTTTAAAATTAAAAGTACACACATCATCTTTAAACATACTGTAATAAAATGTATTAAATGGAGCTGAGACTGCTATACACTTATTGGTACCTGCAAGTATGATCAAATTAGACAAAATGTTCCATAAACGAACAGTGGAGGCATGGGGAATATGTAAAACCATTTACAGTTACTTTACAGAGTGGCTGCATCAAAATTGAAATTTTGTTCTACATGCATCAACCATGTTGTGTTGAACCTGTTCCGTCGGCTTGTTGAGACGCCCCTTAATGTGTTTGTATTCTCTTCGCACCGTATCGGTGAGTAATTGTTTGTGTTTAGCTGTAGGGGGTTTTCTGTCTGTCTGGCTGTATGTCTGTCAGACAGCTCGGGGTATAAAGGAGTGGTGAAGTCATAGATGAGCAGTAATGGCCTCCCTGATGACCAGTCCATTCTCACTGGAGTCAAAATCAGCACACATTGTAGGCAAAGATCTTAATTTCAGTGTCCTAAACTTGTGTGTACGAAACTGTTAATATTGCAACTTTGTTCACACATAGCATCAATTCAGAACTTTTCTGTCAAAGTTACAACTCTTTACACCGGTAAATTGCTGGAGCTTATTTTGCAGACATTTTGACAACAGCTCCTGTTTACACATGACCTTTAAACGAAGAAAAAAAAAAAAAACACTTCAATTTGAACCAAGACCTGTATGTGTGAAAGTGGCTGTTAGTTATTCCTTTTTAAACTTTTTTTTTTTTTTTACAAGCAAATACCATCTTCAAGATTTTGAAACTTGGCCCTCACAAGTGTAGAGAAACGTACACTCACACACACACACATACACACACACATGGATAGGTACATCCTGTGTTGTGTGAATGAAAGCCCTTCTAAAAGCACTAGATTGGTAGCTCTTATGGCAGACAGCGGTATTGATTGCACTGTGAGTGCTGTCCATTGAGTTAAACTGAGTCTTAGCGTGCTGTGCGTAGGTTAAGACTGCTCAATATGGTCCGATCATTAGTAGATCTATCAGTGTCCTAAAGGACATGAAGACTGTAGCATGCTAGGACAGAGAGGGGGCCCCGCTGATGCCCCTTTGCCCTGGGGCCATGTCCCTAAGGTCAGAGGTCAAGCCACTAGCCTGTCGTAATGCACTTTCTATCATCTATATGCATTAGTGCAGGGGATTGGTCAGATTCAAATCATTTTGTTCTATCTATACTGGTGTATCTTGCTGGAGTGTTAAAGGGCCTGTCTGTGATTAGGGTCATTTAACATGTCTTGCAGTGTGTATTCACACACACACATACACACACACACACTCCATCATGGGCACCCTCAGCAGTATGTCACCCTATAGCGGCTGTGTTCCGGCCCCTGGTTCCCCCGCCACATCAAGGGCCCACATCAGAGCTCAGATCTCCACAGAGCTGTTCTTTCTCTCATTCCATCATCCTCTGCTTCTCCTGCCTTAATTATAGCACTCCACTTCACCAGGCTGTCATTTATGAAGCCCAAAACACTGTAATTAAGTGCTGTTTTTTACAGTACCTCATAAATAATCCCAGCCCGTCTGTAGCTCCACGCTCTTTACAGACCTCTGCTCTAGTGTACGCCAGCGATTGTGGACGTATCTCCCAAAATAATCCAGCCACACTTATTTTAGTCCCCAGCTAAAAAGGGACACATTTGTCACGCTTTTCTCTGCTCCCTGCTGATTGGACAGATCTCCGTGTAAGAATAGGGATGCTTGGAAATGTCCAAACGTTGTTGTTGTTGTTGTTTTTTTCTTTTCTTAGCTGTCATGAAGAAATATTTCCAGTCATGGTGTACATGTTCTGTTTCCTATTCTCAGTATGTTGAACAGTGACACAATTAATTACTCTAGACAACACCACACACGCAAGGAAAATATTACCATATGGCCAAAGTGAACGTAGATTTAGACAAGATTTTAGACAAGATTTTGCTGTCTTTTTCTGCATATCGCTGCCCCCTTCCGCATATCGCAGCATCATTTTGTGGCGCGTTCTGCATAACGCGGCAGCCCCATTTCGTGGCCGGCCCACCGGGAAAAGTCCCGGTTCTCCCAATGGCCAGTCTGCCACTGATCAAAGTAATCCACATGACTCCAGTCGATTAAGTTTATCGATAAGTTTGTGTGAAATTCAAATCACTAATTCAAACGTTTTTAACTTTAAATTGCCACTTCTGCCACTCTCTGTAGCTGTTTGAATTGACCCAACTCTCGCGTGAAGTACGTTCCTCAGAGCGGAACTTCTGTATTCTCGTGTGAACTCGCCAACATGATGATGTCACGCGACAGCGACGTGAGGTATTGAGTGCTTACAGGAAGCAATTTTTGAAAATTAATAAAGTTTTATTTAGCGATTATTTTTTTCACACAAATGTATCGATTCACTTCAGAAGACATTACTTGATCGGCTGGAGTCGTGTGGATTACTTTGATGCTGACTAAGTGTGCTTTTTGGACCATCAAAAATTGGTGTCCATTCACTTGCATTGGATGAAGCTAAAAACCTGGGATACTTTCCTAAAAATCTTACATTCTGTTCTGATTAATAAAGAAGGTTATATACACCTTGAATGGCCTGAGGGTGAGTAAATTATCAGCAAATGTTCATTTTTGGGTGAACTATTCCTTTAACTTACAGTTTAACTTACGCACTGTCACCATTTATAATGCATTGCCACTTGTGACTTATTGCTTTATTATGGAATGTATCAGATCAGTAGTTCAATACAAATATGAATATAAATGAAAATATATCAAGTGTTACTATTTGTTATTTTGTTTGATTTGTGTTTTAAGGCATGTGTGTGTTTGTTGTGTGTGCATGAGCTCAGATAAGAATCTGAATGTAAATGAATGTCGTTGAGTGTGTATTTGTGTGGTCAGATACACACAGTAGCTCAAACACTCTTTAATCTAGTTTTCTTTGCTTTGAGACAAGCCGCTACCTGCTGGAATCCAAAAAACATACTGTAAAGTCAATTTGCTTTTAATTTTTAGCCTTAAAATCAGAATCAGTATCAGAATGAGCTTTATTGCCAAGTGTTTTCACGTACAAAAGGAATTTTTTTTTTTTTTTTTTTTTTTGGTGATAGAAGAAACAAGTGTGCACGCAACATTGCAGTGAGACACAGAATATAAAACAAGATAAGAGTATAAATAGACATACAAATAATAGGACATATAACAGAATGACTGATGTACATGTGCAAGTGGTAATGTATGTGCAAGGTAGGGGTATGTACAGTTATTGAATTAAATATGTGAATTTACATATGCACATGAGATATGTATTTACATTATTGCACTATGGGGGAGTCCTGAGGCAGTTTAATTGTTCATGAGGAAAATGGCCTGAGGGTAAAAACGGTTCTTGTGCCTGGATGTCCTGGCGCTCAGTGCTCTGCAGCGCCGGCCAGAGGGCAACAGTTCAAAGAGGGAGTGGGCAGGGTGTGTGGGGTCCAGAGTGATTTCTACCTGCATGTTTCCTCACTCTGGAGATGTTCAGGTTTGGAGGGTGGGCAGGGGGGCACCGATAATCCTCTCAGCAGTCCTGACATGTTGTAGTTTCCTTCTGTCTGATTTGGTGGATGAACTAAACCAGACAGTTATAGATGTACACAGGACAGACTCAGTGATGTCATGTAGAACTGTGTCAGCAGCTCCTGTGGAAGGTTGAACTTCCTCAGCTGGCGAAGGAAGTACAACTTCTGCTTCACCTCTGTTTCACTTCAGGACCACTTCAGGTCCCAAGAACCTGAATGACTCCACTGCTGCCACAGTGCTGTCAGGATGGGGGGGGGGGCTTTCTCCTGAAGTCCACTATCATCTCCGCTGTTTTGAGTGTGTTCAGCTCAAGGTTGTTGTGTCCGCACCAGACAGCCAGCTGATCAATTTCCCATCTGTATACAGACTCGTCACCGTTGCGGATGAGACAGATGACCGTGGTGTCATCTGCAGACTTCAGGAACTTGAGAGTGGGGTCTTTTGCAGTGCAGTCCTTTGTGTACAGGGAGAAGAGCAGTGGAGAGAGAACGCATCCCTGAGGAGCACCAGTGCTAATAGTGAGGGGGAAAAAAAAGTATTTCATGTCATTGAAATCATTTACATACTATTTTAAAATATCACCCAGTACTCACATTTTTTTTTTTTTTCTATTTTTAAAATGCAACCCAGTAGTACAGTTAAAACCAAGTAAGTGTGATGCTGATTGTGATTCCTAATCAATTTGTTTAAAACCATGCATCGAACATTAGATTCTCAAGAGTTACACATCGCTGTCTCTTGCCCCAGTGTCCGATTGTAGAATATCTGTACTCGTCTCGTGTGTGAGTTATCAATGACATGTCACAGACAAAAGGAGGGAAAATAAATGTTTTTATTTCTCTTTATGTGGCGGTGAAAAGATAACAAAAGCAGGGGAACACAGTGAAGTTCCAAAATAAGGGCGAACTTTAGCTCCAAAAGGCAAAAGAGGGACAGAGAGGCGGAGAAAAGAAATAAAGAGGGGAACAGGCCTTGTTTCTTGAAACCCTCACAGGCTATTGTTCATCTGTCTGGAACATAGAGGTGTGGTGAACACACACAAAACACAGATGCTCACACACCTTAAAGAACCCTTTCCCAGCCTTTTTCTGATTGCCTTCAGTTTAGACCACCCAGACAGTCCTTCAGCCCCATTTACCCCAAATACAGAGAGAGAGAGTTGGAAAGATATTGGAATAATGTCAGATGCATACCTCACTCGCTTTCTCTCTCTCATGCAATGAGAGTTTAGTTAACATTATCTGCACATCCCTGAGCAGCAGGGGAATTTAGGGAAATCTAGTTTGCTCTAATGTTCAGGCTTCAATCTAATCCGGCAAAGCACAACATCTGTCTCACTGCATGTGCACTTGTGTCTATATGTGCGTGGGTAGTTGACATATAACATGTCCATGAGCTTTTCTTTTTATCAGCATTAAGATTTTAGGTTGAAATTATTATGAACGTTTAACCGGAAATGTGTAGTTTTGGCGATATAACTTTTATGGCATTATGACTTTTTTCAACATTTTTTAATAAGCTTTTAGACTTAAATCAGGGCCGTGCCACCATAAACACTGAGGCAGATATGCCCTTCCAATATTTAAATTAGTGGGAGTCCAATGTGAGTTCTATGGCAGTTTATTGAAATATTACATTTGCCCCCCTCCAGTATTGAATATTGGGCTATAGTTTTGCCTCCAATGGCTCATTTCAAATGACTAATGGCCATGCAGTGTGACATATGAATTTTTAAAGGTCCACAAATCTCATTTAGTCTCATAATTTATAAGAGGCCATAAAAGCTTCACACATAATTATAAAATAATTCACAAAATGCTACGCTTTTGATGTTAATTAGCATGTCACAACACAGGACATGTCAACTTTTCCAAAGTATTTAATGGCAACAACCAACATTTGCGTTCATGCCTTTTTCAGCCACACTTGCTCTTTGGTGTTTTTTGGTGTGTTAGGAGTGTCATTGTGCAGTAAATAAATGGCACTCCAGAGGGCTACAGCAGAGCTCTTGAGATGGACCTCAGAGACATTAGCCCACCCCTCACCAAGCTGTTCTGCCTAATGACAATATGCTTACCAGCTCTTTGCCACACCAGAGAGCCTGAAAGAAACTGTGTGTGTACTATGCTTTTTTTAGGGTATTACGCTATAAATGTGGTTTATTATGACATTTTTTGTGTCCCCATAATTCAAATTGCTTAAAAAACATACTAAACTATGTTTGTTTTGTTTTTTAATGTAAAACAAAACAAAAAAAAAAAAAGTTTTTGTGGGGGTTAGGTTTGGGAGTAGGGTTAGGGTTAGGGGATAGAATCTATAGTTTGTACAGTATAAAAATCATTATGTCTATGGAGATTCCTCATAAGGATAGCCGCACCAACGTGTGTGTGTGTGTGTGTGTGTGTGTGTGTGTGTGTGTGTGTAGTGTGTGTGTGTGTGTGTGTGTGTGTGAGTTGTTGCTCTGTTGCTCTGTTGGTCGTTTGCATGTGCTGACATGTGCTCTTCAAAGAGGAGGAGGAGGCGGGGTCACTGTGAGATGATTACTGAAAAATCTAAAAGCTTTAGTTGCTCTGAGCTTAACCCAGCCCCCACACACACACACACACACACACACACTGAGACCATGCTGACCCACAAAAAACATCACAGATTGATATTATGTGAAATAATTACATGAGGGATGATAAATGACATTAAGTGATTTAGTTATGCAAGCTGTCACCAGCACAATTAATTTCCACGTGATTATGGGTAATCATATTAGAAAGAGTAATCTTTCTAAAGAAATTAACATAGATAGATAGCTGGATGGATGGATGGATCACGGATGGATCCACGGATGGTTGGATCAATGGATGGATGGATCCATAGATGGATGGATGGATAGATAAACAGACAGACAGATAGGCATGGGCAGATAGACAAAGATGGATAGACAGCCAGACATTCTGATTTACAGATGCTGTAATGTTTATTATAATCATTATATCTGAAATTAATTTAAACCTTTAAAATTTGTATTTTCATCATTTATGTACCAAGTTATGGTTTGGTTCCGTGATCATAAATTTGTGCATACAGAGTTTAATTTAAGTGTAATTAAGGCGGCTGAACATGATGGGCTGGGATTGTAGTGAGATGCGTTATTAGAGGGAAAGTAGGGTGATTTATTTCCAGAGGAGAAAGCTGTCATGTCAACTCCACTCCCTCAGCCACTGGAAGTGCCCAGCGGACCAATTAGACCCGAGAGATGGAGAGAACTAGAGAAAGAGAGAGGCTGTCATATACCTTAGACACTAGCTCTCTCTATTTTTACATTTCTCATCTCCTTTTCCACTTAGAAGCCATCACAATAGCAGCCACTTTTGTCAGAAATGCATAATTTATATTTCACAACAATATGTACCAAAATAATGTTGTTTTAGCTATAAATGTATGCTTAATATAACTTGATAGATATTAATCAAGTCAAAATTTGTCTGACTGAACTTGGTCCATATCCTCTCACAGTTGGTTTCATACCATTGTCCCACGCTCATGCATGTCTCTCTCCATATGGCCGGTGTCACGCACAGGTAATTAGTGCTAATTATTATTCTGTGTGTGCTACACTAATTAAAAGGCCTGTTGTGTGGGGCTTCTCTGTTCCTCTATTCAGTCTCTGGTCTCTTGGCCTCTCACCTCAGGGGACCGACTCGCCATTCAGGTCTTTGTACTGTTGAAAACATACTCAACCTGGGTGGGGCAGTGTGTGTGTGCGGTTTTTGTTGTTACATCTCTCTTTTGTATTCGAAACTCCCATTCACAAAGACAGCAATGAGGCCCAGAATCTCACTGCTTAACGATAAGCAAGATGTTTTTAGCGACTCTAAAACATTTAACTTCTAGCATTTTCTGAAATGAGAAATTTTCAGAAACACTGTTTACACTGATTTAATCTGATGCGACATTAACAGGGTCAGAAATTGTTGTTGCTGTTTACTTTATCGTCCACTGATGTGGAAATTTTCCTTTGGCATCTCATCACAATACAAAAACACACAAGATCTACAGGAGACCCAGTTAAAAGTTATACATTAATTTTTTTATTTTTTTTAAATGCTCTAGTATTAAGTAGAGGTAACAACTGCTATAGTCCTTAATATTATATTATAGCCCTAGTTATTCCATAAAATATGAGTTGATGTTGATTTCATTCTTAGGGTAAGATGTTTTGGACACTAGAGTAAATTGTTCGGTATTTAGACAATTTAAAAAAATTACCTAGTCTACGATTTAAAACAATGGATCTTTGTAGTATGATTTTCAAAAAGACTTGAAATGTTTCCATGCATGCTTTCCATGCCAAAAAAATCAGACTTGTACACCTCTATATTCTCAACAGCAATGAGCAAACATCCACTTGAACACACAAGTGATGCAATATGCTAAACGTCCCCCCTTGATAGACCACACAACCTAGCAGAATCATCCCTCTTCTCGTTTCTCCTCAATGCAGATTGCTCACATCCATTCTCTCTGTCTGGGCCCTGTGTTCTGACCCTGGCCCGACAGCCCTAATGGATCCAGACGGGCAGCTGGAGTCTAGCGGATTAGCCTAGAGACAATTAACAACCTCTGTACTGTTTACAGAGTGCGAAGAGCCCTCCTCATCTGCCTCTCGCTCGGCAAAGCATGTGCATATTTAACCATGATGCAACAGACAGGCTCTCGGCATCCTCTTGTAGCCAGCAGCGTACCTTCAGAAGTGGGTACCATTAGCAACCGGTGTCAGGGTGAGAGCTGGTGAGAGGAGGGGCGGATGGTATGGGATGGGTGTCCCGCAGGAGTACGAAGACCACCACAGGGGTAAAGGAAGGTCGCACCGAGGGAACTTCATATGGAGGATTGTCAAACAAAGCAATTAGATTAGAGGCAGAGGAGAACTTTAATGTCAGACCTCAGATATTGGCCAGCAAGGCTTCTGTGTCTAACTTAGAAATGTCAAATGTGATTAGTAGGTTATTACGCTTCTTAGAAGGGGGAAGAGGCATTCTCGGTCTCTCTCTTGGTCTCTCTCTCTCTCTTTGGCTTGGCTGTCAGTATTTCATAATAAATCTCTCAATGTAATCAGATTCGACCCCACCATATGTGTCGCACTCTAATTTGTCTAGACACAGTTTGTTAAAGATGCTCACTCGTAGAATAAGAGAGAACCAATGTGACAGAGAAGGAGAAATACAGCATGTAATGTCCTAAAATAAATTAATTTCCAATTGAAGTGGGTATGATTTAGAAGATTCCATTGGTCCGTGTGTAGGGTTTTTTAAATAAAGGGTGACTTGTGGGTTTACGTAAGTTAACCAGACTTTTATTGTTTGCTTACTATTAGTGTGATGATTGTTCTTGATAAATGTATGATTGAAGTTTACATTACTAGTAGTCAGAGCCATACTTTATGCCGGTAAGTCTGGCTCCACTCACTACTACTAGGGTTGCCAACTTTTTGCCAAGCGAATAAGGGACAGTACCGGGACCCCCTCAAGGTTTCCCTGTCTGCCCGGCTGGGAGAGGAATATTCCCCTCTACAGTAAAGACGGGACAAGAGACATCCCTACTAACAACACCTTCACAAGGCCTTAAAATACAGACTACATAAGCAGCTCACTAGGTTTTGAACTGATACACTGTTTACTGGTAGAACGATGAAAATGTGTGCACCCTGACCGCAAGAAATTGTGTAAATCCAGCAAATTCATAACTGGTCATTTATATATCATTGACTAAAATAATGTAATATAAAGGTCTATATTTAACTATTTAAAAAGTCTATAAACTATAAAGAATGTTTATCCTCTCTCTAAGTAATGCAGTTTGCGTTAACGATACTCCAAAAAAAAAAAAAAAAAAAAAAAAAAAAAGGACAGCTGATATAAATGATCCCATGATTATGTTCTTAACCCTAAACCTCAGTTTGGGGCTATTTTACCAATGAATCCCACCTCCCACCTTTTCTCTGTTTCTCCTGCCTCATCCCTTCTTCCATTTTCTTCCACCACCCCTCTTGGCATAATATGGGCACATCTATCATCATTCAACCATTGGTCTAACTGTTGCTGGCATGCATAATGCAATGAGAGCTGGATTCCATTGCACCTGCTGCCTCCTCTTCCTCTACTGCTCCGTCTCTTCAGTGTCTACCCTTCCTGGAACAGGGGAGGGATTGATACCCCCTTCTCTCATCCAGCCCTCTCTCTCTCTTTATCCCTCCATTGTGGGCCTTGCAGTGCCTGCAGATTTGAGTGCCAGGCTTCGGGTGTGAGATAAATGGTGGATGGGGCGTAATTCTCTAATCAGAGGCAATGGCTGGGAGGCTGATTAACCTATCAGCTGCTGACCTCGTGATCTGTTCCTCGCTCAGACGGGCCAGGGCTCTTCAAGCTCCCTCTGGAGTGGGAAGGGATTGTGGGTCGTTGCCTCAAGCCAGGATAAAAGATGGATCTTGATCATTCTGTCTGGATCTGTAGGAGTGTGTTAATCATTTGTTCTCGCTCTTTCGGTTAGTTGTTTGTTTGTGTTGCAGCATTTTCTTGCTCTCCTTTGTCTGTGGTCATCTTTAGATTTTTCTTTTTTCCATCATGCTGTCATTTATTTCTCTTCCTGTTTCATGTTTCTTTTTTTTTGTCTGCTTTTTCAGTCATCATTTCTTTCCTTCCTTCCTTCATTTCCATCCTTCCTCCCTACATTGCTTCCTTCCGACTGTCCATCTGTCTTTCTTTCTTTCTTTTTTCTTTTGTCCTTAATTTCCATCTGTCCTTCTTTCCTTCCTTTCCTTCCTTCCGTTCTTCAATTCCCTTCTGTCTTCCTTCCGTATTTCATTTCCCACCCTCCTTTCTTTCTTTCTTTCTTTCTTTCTTTCTTTCTTTCTCACACTCCCTCCCTTCATCCTTCCACCCAAACCTTTCAACCTCCACCCCTCTCTTTCTCCTTCTCTCTCCCAAATCCTGTGCAGATAAGCACCAGGCGCTCCCTCCTGCCGTTGGCCGACAGACGCCCAGTGTGTGCCAGTGATCTTGCCAGGCTCTTATGAGGGTGGCATTGTCTGTGACTTATACCCACGCCAGGCTGCATAGCTCAGGGTAATTACCTGTCATTTGGCACACAGAGAGACGCCAGAGATGAGCCTCTTTGTCTCCTCCTGTCAGTCCAACTTGCTTGGTTGGGGGGCCTCATTTTGGTCATAAACGTGGCCTAGTGAGCCTTGGTGCTTATGTAAGCAACGCGGGTACAAATCCGGCTTGCAACATTCCCTGATTTGGTTGTGTACTTGCTTGATTTCAAATTTACAGTTTTTCTACACCCTTAAAATTATGCATAACTTTGCAATATGTTTTATATATATTGTGTGTATTGTGAGCCACTTTTACCTTGAAAGGGACGAATCAAAAATGATCATCCATCCATAGTTTTTGAAGAACTTCAATGGTGCGTTAAGTGTCGGTACAGCTAAGCGCTTTATTCTGAACCCAATAGGTTCTGGATCATATCTTACAACAAACCTTTTAATTGAGACAGATTAAAACCGTTGTCTTGATAGAATGACTTCTGTTGCGGTGAACAAGTTTCAGAGAGCACAGCTGAGTGAGAGAAAGAAAACAAAAGAAGAGAAAAGCGAAATACAAGAGCTACACAAAAAAACGAAAGAGAGAAAAGGGGAGGTGGAATGATAACGCTTTCGCTGGCAGGCTGCCATGTCGAGCATTTGGGCAGGATTGTGAAGAATAGCAAAATACTTTTCGTCTCCTCTGTGTAAGTATTTATTGCCTCTGCCAAGATCTTTAACCAGAAAGTAGTGAAATCTCCCCCTTACTAGCAGGAGGTAACAGGGCTGATTGTTATTGTGCCACATCGCAGGAGTATTTGCTGTTTTCAAGAGCACTATAAACTTGTTTTTTTAAAGTGTATCTTTAAATGTTTAAATGATGTTGGGAGCTTGGAAAGTTGTATCTAGTCACAGATCATGGTATTTTCAGGTTGTGTGACACATGAGTAGGTTAGGTGCAAGTTAGTGGTGTGAGAAGTTGGAGTAGGTCACAAACCGTAGCGTTATGATACCATGTAACAACAGTAAATCTTCTAGAGCATAACGGTGTACAAGTTCTTGTTGACCATAGCGTAGGGTCATGTTTCTGCTGATCTGTTGACATGGCACGTCCAGTTTATAGCTCATTTCTAGCAATAAAATTGGTCTGTAAGCACAAAGTAGACAGACCAATGCTACATTTGCAAGAACGGAGTATATGCTTTTTTCCCCCTGCCTCAAGCTAGCAGGCATCCACTGGGCCAAGCTGAAGCCAGGGTTTGGATTTGATGAGCTGCCCAAGTTTGACAATTGCTCGCTTTTTTGCCAGAAGTCCTGTCAGTTTGTGAACATAAAATAGTTAAAACACACTAAAGGTGGAGACAGAATAGGACAGAAATCTAAATTAAAATCTGACTAAAATCTATACTGCATTTCTATATGTTTCTGATACATAGCAGAGTCAGATCTGACTTCACAGGCTTATGGCAGAAATCCAGAGTTAGCTGCACATGTCAGTTTCTACTTTGCATTTAAAACAAAGCCTGTTCTCCCATAATTATCCTTTCCCTTGTTGATTACATGAGGAGAAAATCCTCCACTGCACACTCTTAAAGGGATAGTTCAGCAGAACTTGAACACCAGACATCATTTACTCACCCTCATGTTGTTCCAAACCTGTATGGTGTTTAATTTTGGTGTGAACTATCCCTTATAACACCAAAGAGTCCATATAGAACCTTGAAGGGTTTTAGAGGATCTTTTTTGTAGGTTTGCTGGGATATGACGCAAACTAAAGGCTATTGGCTCTTTATAGACAATATTTCGAGCTACTTCAAAATGTCCCACCCCAGCTTCCTGTTACAATAGGAAAGTGCCTTTGTTAAACTATTTTATGGGGTCTTTAAATTTGCCTTTAGCACAGTCGACTTGTGTGATCTTTGTTATGTAGACTATTGAGTAAAACCAGACACACTTCTCCACTCTAGCCTCTTAGAGTTAGAGGATTTTTCCAGAAATCAAGAAAAATGGATGTCGCTGCTCCTCAAGATGCCAATATTGGCGTGAGGAAAGACTCCCTGTCATGGAATGTGTGAATCGTTGTGTCTGGTGTGTTTACATGAAAAACTGATCTCCTGCGGTCCTCAGAGAGGCTGAAGTGAGTGGGTCCTCAGCTCGCCTGAGCAGTGGGGAGCATTTATCTGTTATTAGAACAGATTGGATGAAATAATCCTCAGCCGTAAGCTGCAACAAGATTCTCGGTCAACTCCCCTGGGGTGGAGAGAGCCGCCTCGCATGAGTCACTCTAATATGCTTTTAAACGCTCCCACACACACATGCAAATAGAAGATATGCACTTTGCACGCATTTTTTAAAATGCCACTACATTTACCCAAAGACATTCATGCTTTTACAACAAAAATACACTCGTACATCATTACAACATCTGTGTACAATGTGTTGACTTTCAAAATAGTCAACACTATTTTTTTTTAAATTATTATTTAGTTTTTATTTCTATTTGATTTCAATATTTCATTCACTCTGTGACTGTTATAGTTTCATTTTTTTCTTTAAATTCAGTTTATATTAAAGCACATGTCCACACTAATATGGTTTTGTTTGAAAATGCATTGATTTTGCTAAGTTTACGCATCTCATCCTCACTAGCATGCCGTTTTCCTTCAACAAAAATGGACTGTCAAACAAAACATTATCGCATACTTTGGAAAATGATGCCGTTTTGAACTGAAAATTGAGTTTTCAAACGAAAACATATTGTGTGGATGTTGCCTTACACCCTGTCTACACCGGATGTGAGCGTTGCGTCAAAAGCAATAGAATCCCGATATAATTAATTATGCTGTCTACACTGGAAGTGTCCGTTGCGGTGTGTTTGTTGCGGCGTGTCCGTTGTGGCGCATCCATCGCTCCGACAGTAAACTGGTGTCCCGTTACATTTTGCACTGCACACGCTGGTGCTACTACTGCCAAAAACACAAATAAACGGTTTACAACGTTCGTGTCGACGCGTCTAGTGTAAACAGCCTCAATCCATTGCATTGTGTTAACGGATGCTTCCTGTGTAGACAAGGTATTAGTTTTAGTTTTCAGTGTATGTGAGGGCTGCCAAAATGCATTAAATGATATCATTTGAATATGTTTAACAGTGTTTCTCAGGACTAGTGTTATCACTATCTCGTGGCATTTTTTATGTTTAAGGAACTTGGGTTGTAAAGGTTTAAAATGTTATAATATAATGCATATAAAAAACAGATTTTTATTATATTATTATATATATATATATATATATATATATATATATATATATATATATATATATATATATATATATATATATATATGTTTTCTTTTTTTTTTTTTTTTTTGTTAGATTGGGAGTCATAAAAATTATTTTAATTTAGTCTTTGCAATTAGTAGTTTTCATTTTTCTTTTCTTCATAATGACACTAACATACACACACACACACACACACACACACACACACACAATACTTATATAGATGCACATATGCCAGCAAAGCAATGGCACATGCATCACCCCCCACCACCCCCCACCCCCCAGACCCCCAGACCGACACACACACACACACACACACACACACACTCACCCCACTATAACACACACCACCTGCTAGGGTACACACACATAATGTATTCCTTTCTCCAGTGGCTCATTTGGGATTAGGTAAATGGTCTTTAATGGAGGAAATATACACTTTTATAGCCCTTTTTATTTACACTGGAAAAGCACAAAGCATCTGGAGTGTGTTTACGTTCGGGATAATTTTTTTTTTTCCTCTAGACAGGGAAATAGTCACCTCAAAACAATAAGCGAGCAATGTTGAAATTTATTAAGACTTCACAAACATACTTAAACAGTTAGACCAAACTAAATACATTTTTTTGCAATAAAGCATTTACAAAAATTTACCATGGTTACAAAGCATCTGCCAAAATACCATACCTGCTATTATGTTACTACTCTAACTACTGTACAACTGTAACTTTAATTACCACTAAACTAAACTGGAAAACTCTACTGAAAAAAAGACAACTGTTGTTGCTAAATTCTGTTTGTTTTCAGTTGCTAAAATGAAACTAGTATACTATATTATAGCTGCAGGGTCGAAAAATTTCTACTTGCCACCAAAAGTGGCAAACATTACCTAGATAGATAGTCTTAATGCATTCCCATGACGCCTTTCCAGCTTTTACCAAGTTTTAAAGAGTCAGACTCAACTCTGCTATACAACTCTCTTGTCCCTTGTCTTTGCTACTTCCTGTGTGGTTTCTCAAAGTCTCCTTTGCTCTATGAGGTACAGATGTGAGGTTCAAATACACCCATTACCAACATGCCCAGCTGGATACCAGCCGGAAAGAATGGGGAGGAGAGGGGATGGTTGGTATTTAGGTGGAGCAGGCCAATGGGCCCTGTAATTGTACCCTATCCCGACTTCTGCCAGGACCTGAGCTCTGGGATCTAAACGAGACTCTCTTGAAGGTCTGTGGAGGAAAGAGACACAGCAAAGGCTTATGAGTAATTGCAGGGTTGCTGGAGCCTTGCTGTCATGCCATGCGGCGAAAGGAGTTTTATCACCATGGAAGCGCAATTCCCATGAACCCTGTCCATAAGAAAGTGTTCATTTCACAGCCAAGTTTTGACCTGGGAATCCTTCCTAAACATAAACACAAATTCAGCACGACTTTTTGGAAAAGTAATCTTAGTTCACCCCAAAATGTCATTATTTACTCATTCTCATTTCTTTCCAATCATGTATGTGGTTATTTTGGCTGTGGAATACAGAAGGAGAAAGTTTGAAGATATTTCACCCAGCTCTTTTCCATACAACAAAAGTCGTGATTCACTCATAATTGCTTTCAGATTCAAAAAAATGAAAAAAATAAAAAAAATTATAAATAAAAAAAATAATTAACACCATTTGCAACCCCAAATACTTCTGTAATTTTTTTATTTTTTTTACTGAGAGAAACAAGATATTCCCTGGGATATTCAGCGAGAAACAAAATAGGGAGGTACATGATTTTATCCATCAAATTGATCAGATTTGGAAAATCGGGCATTACATACCAGAATAAAGGGGAGGGATTAAAAAGTAAGAGGGACTGGTAACATCAGCTGAAAAGGAGAGTTGTTTCAGAGGCAGAGCAATTTATAAAATGTTAATAAAAGATTTTATTTTTTATTATTTTTTTTATAATGAATTGTGCACAATATGGCCAGGAACGTGCAATGAGAAAGTAAATAGGCTCAATTTTAATTTCATGTTTACTTTCCATGTAAACTAAAGTAACACTGAACTGTCTTAATGAAACTAAATATCTATGTAATCTGTGAAATCTGACGTGAGTGATGTGTCCTATAGTGAGGAAATATTCTAAAAGAGGAAGAAGGAATGGTAAGAGGTAGATATGGGAACATCAGTATTACTCATCTTAAATTCCTTCTCTAGTCAATGGTTTAACCCATAAAAACTCATCTTTGTTAATCAAAATTACATATTTAAAAGTTTTTTTGTTTTTGTTTTTTTTTCATGAAAATAATCCCTTCATGCCTTAAAATGGCTTAGATATAACTCTACACCTTTGCCTCATTGAGGATACGCAGATCTATGAATATGCAAATTAGTCCCCGCCTCCATTGCCACTCACCCCTGCACCGCTCGCCTGCAGCACGGGCTCGCTGTGTCCCCAGGATAAATTGGTGGAACCGCGTTGGGCTTCAATATAATTTTAATGGCAAAACCCATCTGTTTTTTGGGTAACATTTTTGAAACAGTTCTCGGAAATTGATTACTGCAAACCTGCGTTTTCTCTGGAAGTTTTGCTTAGATATTACGATTTTTCCAAATTAACTGCACCCATTTATCTCTGATTTTCAGATCCTTTGGTAATACATGAAGGCTCACCATTTGTCCTTTCGCAACTTCTTGCATATAAAAAACACCATATGGACATGCAAACAAGGTTAAAAACTTGATTTTCTCTGGAGGGGGTCTTTAAGTGTTGTATTCTGCCACACACAGGTCAAAAGTCAAAACAGGTCATCAGTTTTAGGGCTAACAGCTGTGCAGTGACTTGCAGTGGTAATTCTGTGTTCCTCCCAGTTCACACACAAATGAATGCTTTCCAAGGGTCTGTCTGAATGATTGTTGATAAGTGCAGTTTGAAAGCCTCAATTCTTTAAGAGTTGTACAGCATGGCAACACTAAAGAATCAATAAGTGGCCCTGAACTTCATTTCAGTGCTTTGTTTCTGTTTAAACCATCCAATGCCATTTCATTTAGTTTTAGATGCATAAGATTTGCATGCACTTGTCTTGAATGTAAAGAGGCAAATCCACAGATTTTTACATTTGCTGAAGGAAATGTGAGTGGGTGCTTGTCATTGCAAGCATGTCACCACCACAATGCAAGGGTGTTTTGGATAGTTGCCAGGGCGTTACAATGTATTTGCATTTTCCTTCCTTCACTGTAAGTCTATGGGAATTTTCCACCCATTTTAGCCATACTTTTCAAGGTATCATTCATGTCCGTAACACAAACATTAGCGAGCACCACTAATTAGACAAATTACAGCTGGCGTTTCCTCCATAATATGCAAGCTGTAAGACAGCCAAGAGAAATAAGACATGTTCTCACCTCTGCAGATGTCTTTCTTTCTCTCTCTTTCTCTCTATCTCACTCTCTTTTTCTCTCTCTCTTTGTATTTAAAGAGATAAAAACTAAAAATGAAAATTATCATTCTTATATCGTTCCAAACTTGTATGCCTTCCATAGAACAAAAAGGAAGATGTTAGGCTGAAATGTTAGCGACTGATAACCTCAGTAACTATTCACTTTCAATGTATGGAAAAAGAAAAAAGATGCAATTAAAGTGAATTAAGGCTGTTACATTAGCAACAACCACTGTAAAGTCTTTAACCAGTTAATGTATTGCTGCAGAATGTAAGTCGTCCGAAATGATTTTTATTTACGAGATTAGTGCACATATAGCCACCACAATGTCGTTATGTCTTTAAGCCCCTAGTTGGGAGCATGCCAGTTATTGTTGGGTAAAACATATCGATTTTTCATTTAATCACGATCTTCATTTGAACGATCCTGATATCTTTTACTTTTACTTTAAAGTTTATTCCAGTTTTGGTTGTGTTGATTATTATATCTGTTAAATACATAGCAACTGAACTGCATAGTTTGGGCCCTGTTATTTTTTATTATTATTATTATTATTATTATTATTATTATTTTCATAATAGTTCTGTACAAGGAACCTTTTATTTACAGCATTAGCTGAGAGAGATTTTCTTTCATATGCAAGCAAAATAGACATTATAATTCAAATATACCTAAATTAATCAGAATCTAATCTAATCATACCAAAAATGGAATTGAATCAAGAGCTTGTGAATCAGAATTGAATCAAATCGGGAAATTTGTATCGATACCTAGTTTCAATTAAATAATCATGAAACTCACAAGTAGGAACTTCCCAGTAGGACTTGAAGGCAGCATTTATTCTTGTTCACTGCATATTTACTTTACTAATGATCACACATACACACACCTGTGTCTCACAACACAGACCATCTGAGGTTTTTCATCCATTGAAAAAGAGCTCAAAGAGCTAGACAAGAAACTGCAGAGTCTGGGGAAAACACCCATTATATAAGGAGAAGCCGGAAGGAACACGACGTCCAGCAAAGAGGAGACAACAAAGAGTGTAGTGCATTACTCTGTTTAAAACTAATGCACCATGAGGTTGAGATTTAGACTTCCAGTCCTCAGGGGCCCCTGGCCAGGAACCACAGCCAGGCTAGGCTGTTCCCCCACATCGGCGTACAGTCCTGGCCTGAAATTGGCATCTGCATATTGAATTATTACCAACTCCGTTCCAAAATAAACACCCAATCCCAGCCGGAGCATGGTCAAAGCCTGCTGAATTGTACTGTGTTGCCAAGGAGATGGAAATAATCAACAAGGAAATGGAACAGAGCGATGCTGATTACATCACATAGAATTAGAGCACTTCAAAGGGGTCACTCGATGTTCAAGTTAAAATAAATGAGGGTTTGTAAATTGTTTTGTATTTGAATGTGCTGTTCCCATGTGTTTCAGCACCAGTCCACTGTGCACGATTTCCACCACCCCCACATAAATGTGTTTTATGTCACCGATTTGGCTTCAGAGTTTAATATTTCAAGTAATATTTCTGCAGTTGAAGTGAATTTTGTGTAGACTGCCAATCGGCCGGCTGACGTGTGCTGCATGTATGATTAGCTCTTCTCATGAGCTGTGTCTTTTCAAATCTTTCTGGCCTGGTGCCGCGGTCAGCCTGTCCTCGTTTGTCAAATATGGCTGCTTCATTTGAGTTCAGCTCCAGATTTAAATAACTTTTTTCAGTAACTGTTGGAGTGAACTTTTGATATTCTTGATTGTAGGGTAGGGAATCAAGAATGGTTCTTGAACATCTATATTTTTAGCCGATACGGATAAAATGTTTCAGCAGCTGTGCTGTACCACAAAACAATCTACAACATCATGGCAAAATAAATTATGTGTTAGCTGATTCGTGAGGTTGGATTTTGAATTAAATGTGATGACAAAGAAAGACTGGGAGCTGCAAAATAATATAGTCAATAAATAGACAACATATATTTCTGTTGTGTTGTCCTTGCCAGTTGGGTGCGATAACATTCTTACAGCACGATCGGTGTAGTACAGTTTATAAAATAATGACTCTAAAGAGAAGTTATTTATTTTATTTTTTTTAATGAATCAGTCAAGACGACTCTTAATTCAGTCTCAGAATCATGAGTTATTGGTTGTCTTTCTGTGCCATCTTTCTCTCATTATGTTCTTTTTTGCCGTGCTAACAACACTATCCGTTCCTGAGCGATTTTGTCTGCTCCAATGTCCTGCTTATATGTGACTGATGCCATGTGCTAGCCCAAACAAAACAACTACATACTGACAACAGATACATCCACTTGCAGCGAAGTGCAATTTTGTAGTCTTCAGGACGACTGCTTTAAATGGAGAGATCATATTGTTCCTTGTGGGCAGGTCGTTCCTGTCCTGTTTGTTGACTACTTATCAGATCTTAATGTGTTTTAATGTATCTTAAAGTATTTGATACATTTGCATTTGCAAGTGTAGAACCCTCTACTGTCCTAGGTGTGTCTACCCTTTGGATTATTGACGCTAGAAACCGGATTCGTTTAATTGTGTCTCTCGACGAGATCTTATGATCTGTGACCCTTGATTCCTACAACTGCTACTTACAAAATGCAACTTTGATCTCTGCAAAGTACTTTACACCAATTACAGATTCTTATCTGTACTATTTAAGTGACCACACTACATAGAATATACTTTGAATTTATAAAAAATAAAAAAAAAAACAGAAGGAATTAACAAAGATAACTACACTAAATATGGATAAAATCTGTTCACCCAACTTCTGAATAAACTGGTATTTTGAAATACAGTGCTTGATTGACTCTTTTGTTCACAACAACAGACACTTCAAGGGTTAACCTTTTAAACTTCCATCGAAATAGGGTTTCCAATGAATCACTCTTTAAATTAACCTTCACTTCTTTTACATAAGGTACAAATTTGTCTTCACTTAGTGTAACAATATACCAGTGTAATTCTGTATCTTTGAATGCTTAGTATAGATATAAAGCAAGTAAACAAACTTCAGTTTCAATCAGAAATACAAACTGTAACCCTGTAATAATATACTCAATTAATCACAAAGTATTAAACCATGTTATCGCTCAACAATTGAAAAACCAACTTATTGTGGGCCCACCACATGCACACACACACACCACACAAACCCCCCGTTGCAGGCCTGAAACGTCGCTTGTGTGCGTTGAGGCCGAGTGAAACGCAAAATGGCCGCTTCGCTCTATAAGAGCACAGTGAGCTTGGCCAGAGTTAAAGTTTCCCGTCACCCGTCAGATCCATCCACGTGAAGCTGTCATCAGTTAGCAAACTCTGTGATTCTCCCGCAATGCCAGAGGAACTCCTAACCACTCTGCAATTAGGAGCGCTATCTGGATTCCTCCTCAGCGGCTCTGTCACTGACGATCAATGCAATAACAGTTCACGGCAATCGTTTAGATCACCTTTGATCCTCTCAAATTCGCAGATGTAAGTGATGAACTTGATTAAAGTTTCTCACCGGTAACATGAATAGTCCAATTCACTGCAATGACGATCACAGTTCTTCTGAATCGCGTCGTGTTGACTTCGTCGTGTTGTCGTGTTGACTTTACAACAGAATACTATGCAGCTTAACACTCAATCAATACATTTCTGACGATATTTAACACAAATAAACCAGTGTGTTATCTGTTATCATGCCGACAACATACACCATTCATTTTACCCCCTCCTCTTCTTCTCGTTACCTCTTACCCTCTCTTGACTGACATAAGCACAGGCCAATCACAGGTGCCATAACTGACATGAGGTGGGATTAAGCTGTTTTTTTTTAAACTATAACGTTAAACCAAACACAACTTATTGACATGAACATGCCTGAACATGTACATTTTTGTTTAACAATGAAAACTCTTATGTCACAAAGCAACACATTTCTGCATATACCCCATATATATAAAGCATAATCCTGAAGAAATTAACCCAGGGTTACACAAGTAAAACAAGTAATGTGCAATTTGTTGTACGGCCTTTAATTTATGTTAATTTAAATATTAAAAATATTTATATTACAGTATTTATTTTACTATAATACAGTAAAAAAATACTGTATTACAGTAATGAGAATCTAATTAGAATCACCATTGAGAATTATGAAAATTACAAAAAACAATCTTAAAAGTGAAAATCGATAAGCATTACAGTAATTGTTTATTTGACAGTGATTGGCTGCTATAGACCTCCCTTAGCAAATTCTGAATCTCTTGTTCTATTACAACAACAACTTTCAAAAATTGACTTCAAAGAGGTACTTTTAGTTGTTGATTTTAATTGGGACTGATTATCTCCTGTTTCGGATCATTTTAAACCTTTTTGTGATATTTTTAATTTAACAGCTGATTGATAGTCCTACTCGATTAAATCTTAAATGTTCTGATAAATCAACACTATTAGATCTCATTTTGACTAATGCACCTCACAAATATACTGATATAGGAGTATTTTCTAATGATGTGAGTGATCACTGTGTCATAGTTGCTGTGAGGAATACCAAGCGCCATAAGAATAGACCCCAATTTCTTCTTGCACGAAACAGAAAACACTTTATTGAACAAGCTTTTCACCATGATCTGTATCATTTTGACTGGAGTCAAATTACCTTAATAAATTATGTTGAATTAGCTTGGAACTTTTTTCATAGTAGTTTCATGTATTTGGTTGATAAACACACGCCGCTTCGTAAAATAAGAGTTAAGGCTCGAAGTAACCCCTGGTTTACATCTGAGTTGGCTAGGCTTCTGCAGGATAGGAATGTGGCCTGGACCAGGGCCAGGGGTACCAAGGCAGAAACGGATTGGCTTCATTTTAGAAAACTGAGAAATCTCTGTACTTCCAAGATTAAAAAGGCTAAATTAGATTTTTATCTTTCAGAAACATCTCAGAATTTAGATAACCCAGTCAAATTCTGGAAAATTATTTAATCGCTGTCTTTAATTGAGAATAATGTGGAGATTACTAAAATTATTACTAAAAGTAATCATATGACTACAGAGAAGTCTGTCATTTTGGATAGTTTAAATGAGCACTTTATATCCTCAATTCTTTATTTGATTCTCAATTAAGTAACCATACGTTTATTAGCTCTAAACAGTATTACCATGTGATATTACTTGTAAGTTATCTACGCAACCATTTGAATTTACTCAGTTTTCTGTATTTGAAGTTCATTAAGCTTTCAAATCAAATCAAATCAAATCACATTTATTGTCACACAGCCATATACACAAGTGCAATGGTGTGTGAAATTCTTGGGTGCAGTTCCGATCAATATAGCAGTCGTGACAGTGATGAGACATATACCAATTTACAATAACATCAAATTAACACAACACAATTTAAAGTCTAATATACACATAATTACACACAACACAATATACAAATAATAACATACAGTGTACAGTATACAATACGCACAATATAGATACACATTATTCAATAAAAATAAAAAAAAAGTATATATAGTAGTATATATAGAATGTACAGTAGGTTGTATTGTACTGTATTGACATTCAGGCTGTCGGTTGATAGTAAGTTGTTAAGAGAGAATATATATAAAAATAATATAATTTATGACAGTCCGGTGTGAGATATAAGAGTAAGAGTAATAAAGTGCAGTGCTGATGTATTTTGATCATGGAAGATCAACAGTTCAAAAGTCTGATTGCTTGGGGGAAGAAGTTATCATGGAGTCAGCTGGTGCAGGTCCTGATGCTGCGATATCGCCTGCCTGATGGTAGCAGTGAGAACAGCCCATGGCTCAGGTGGCTGGAGTCTCTGATGATCCTCCGAGCTTTTTTCACACACCGCCTTGTATATATGTCCTGGAGGGAGGGAAGCTCACCTCCGATGATGTGTCTGGCAGTTCGCGCCTCCCTTTGCAGTGCTTTGTGGTTGTGGGCTGTGCTATTGCCGTACCAGGCGGAGATGCAGCCAGTCAGGATGCTCTCTACAGTGCAGGTGTAGAACCGTGTGAGGATGTGGCGGTTCATTCCAAACTTCCTCAGCCGTCTCAGGAAGAAGAGGCACTGATGAGCCTTCTTCACAACGACTTCAGTGTGGATGGACCATGTGAGTTCCTCAGTGATGTGGACACCCAGGTACTTGAAGCTGGGACTGTGTTCTCTGTCTTTCCTTCTGAAGTCCACCACAAGCTCCTTTGTCTTACTGACGATGAGGGAGAGGTTGTGCTCCTGACACCAGTGTGTCAGAGTGTGCACCTCCTCTCTGTAGGCTGTTTCATCATTGTCAGTGATCAGACCTACCACCGTTGTATCATCAGCGAACTTAATGATGGCACTGGAGCTATGTGTTGCCACACAGTCATGTGTGTACAGGGAATACAGGAGTGGGCTGAGAACACAGCCCTGTGGGGCTCCAGTGTTGAGGGTCAGTGATGAGGAGATGTTACTGCCTATTCTAACCACCTGGCGTCTGCTTGACAGGAAATCCAGGATCCAGCTGCACAGCGAGCTGTTTAAGCCCAGAGCCCGGAGTTTCTCATCTAGCTTGGAGGGCACTATGGTGTTGAATGCTGAGCTGTAGTCTACAAACAGCATTCTCACATAAGTGTTCTTTTTTCCAGGTGGGAGAGAGCAGTGTGTAGTGTAGATGCAATGGCATCATCAGTGGAGCGGTTGTTGCGGTAAGCAAACTGCAATGGGTCAAGAGAGAGAGGCAGCACAGAGCAGATGTTATCTCTGATTAGTCTCTCAAAGCATTTGCTGATGGTGGGGGTCAGAGCAACAGGACGCCAGTCATTTAAGCAAGTTATTTTTGATTGCTTTGGAACAGGCACAATGGTGGATGTTTTAAAGCATGTGGGGACTACAGACAAAGAGAGGGAAAGGTTGAAAATATCTGTAAAAACACCAGCCAGCTGGTTCGCGCATGCTCTGAAGACGCGGCCCGGAATTCTGTCTGGGCCCGCGGCTTTGCGGATATTCACCCGTCGGAAGGATCGGGTTACATCCGCTACAGAGACGGAGAGTGAACTAACCTCTGTAGCTTCGGCCGCGAGAACTCTCTCTCCACGAGGGCGGTGTTATTTCCCTCAAAACGAGCATAAAAAGTATTTAGCTCATTTAGAGTGGTGGTGGCGTAGTGGACTAAAGCACTGAACTGGTAAGCAAAAGGTTGTTGGGTCAATTCCCACAGCCACCACAATTTTGTCCTTGAGCAAGGCACTTAACTCCAGGTTGCTCCAGGGGTACTATCCCTGTAATAAGGGCACTGTAAGTCGCTTTGGATAAAAGCGTCTGCCAAATGCATAAATGTAAATGTAAGTCCTTGATGATGTTAATTCCCTGCCACATGCTTCTAGAGTTGGTGGTGTTAAACTGTCCTTCAGTCTTGTTCCTGTACTGGCATTTTGCTGTTCTGATAGTTTTTCGGAGGGCATAACTGGCTTGTTTATGCTCCTTCGCGTTCCCGGAATTGAAAGTGGAGGTCCGCACATTAAGTGCTGCTCGAACATCGCTATTTATCCATGGCTTCTGGTTCAGATAGATCCATATTGTTCTGGTCGGAACGACGTCCTCCATGCACTTTTTGATGAAACACATTACGCTATCAGCGTAAACCTCGATGTCGTCATCAGAGGCGGACTGGAACATCTCCCAGTCTGTGTGATCAAAACAGTTCTGTAGCGTAGAGTCTGATTGGTCCGACCAACACTGGATCGTTCTGAGGGTGGGTGCTTCCTGTTTCAGTTTCTGCCTGTAAGCGGGCAGAAGCAGAATGGAAGAGTGGTCCAATTTGCCAAATGGTGGGCAGGGGAGGGATTTGTAGCCATCCCGGAAGGGGGAGTAGCAATGGTCCAAAACCCGGTCCCCTCGTGTGTTGAAACTAATGTGCTGGTGGTATTTTGGTGCGACTGATTTGAAATTGGCTTTATTAAAGTCCCCGGTCACAATGAACGCGACTTCAGGGTGCGCGGTTTCCTGCTCACTTATTCTCCCATACAGTTCCTTGAGTGCCCGGTCTGTGTCGGCTTGTGGCGGGATGAACACAGCAGTGATAATGAACGCTGTGAATTCCCTCGGTAGCCAGAATGGTCGACACAGAAGCATGAGAAATTCCAGATCAGGAGAGCAGAAAGACTTGATAGAATGTACGTTCCTCTGATCACACCAGGATTTGTTGATCATAAAACATACACCACCACCTCTGCTTTTACCTGAGAGGTATTTCGCTCTGTCCGCTCGGTGCACGGAGAACCCCACGGGTTCAATGGCTGAGTCTGGAATCTCCGCAGACATCCAAGTTTCTGTTAGGCAGATAATGCAGCAGTCCCTCGTCTCTCATTGGAAAGAGATCCGCGCTTTCAGCTCTCAGAGCTTGTTATCCAGAGACTGAAAATTTGCCAGTAGAATAGTGGGTAGCGGGTGTCGATTTGCACGGCGTCTTACTCTGATGAGAATGCCGGCTCTGTTTCCCCTTTTCCTCCTGCGTTTCCGCGTCCAGACTGCCCAAACAAAGGGCTCTGCTTGCGTGTTTGTAAACAGCGGGTCGGCATTGATGAATTTGAAGTCCGGTTTACGGTGTGAAATTGCTGAACCAACGTCCAAAAGTTTTTGTCTGTCATAGACAATAAGGCAGACAACATCCAAGACAAAAAACATAAGAATTGTGAACAAAACAAACAAAACACTGCCATGTTGTGTCGGAGCTCGCAACGCAGCAGCCATACTCAGCACCATCTTGAGTCCTTTCCGCTTTGAGTCAAATGGATCTTAATAAGCCTGCAGGGCCTGACAAGCTAGAACCATTATACTTAAAGCTAGCAGCTGATTTCATTGCTGAACCACTGATATATTTATTTATTTAATGTTTATAGATTTATTTAATCTTACCATTGTACACAATGAAATTCCAAAGATTTGTAAATCTGCTTTAGTTTTTCCACTCTTGAAAGGGGAGGATTCATCACAACTGAATAACTATAGGCCAATATCTAAATTATGTGTCTTATCTAAACTTCTGGAAAAATGTGTAAATGAACAATATTTTTTATTTTTTTTTATTTTTTTTGGAAGTGAATAATATTCTTTTCCCATTTCAGTCTGGTTTTAGAAAGCAACATAGGATGGTCACCACTGCTATTAAAGTGTTTAGTGATATTATAAATGCTATGGATTGTAAACAAACTTGCTCAGCTTTTTTTCTTGATCTATCAAAGGCTTTTGACACAGTTGTCACAACATCCTTTTAAAGAGGCTGTACATTATTGTTTTTTTCTGATAAAACTTTTCGATGGTTTGCCAATTTTCTTTCTGCTCGAATTTTATGTGTGCAGTTAGAGGGTTCTATCTCATCTTTCCTGCCTGTTTCTAAAGGAGTTCCACAGGTATCAGTCCTAGGACCAATTCTATTTTCTTTATACATAAATTACATTTCTGATAATATTCTTAATGCTAGGTATCATCTTTATGCAGATGATACCACTATTTACTGTTGTGCATCATCGGTTATACAAGCTCTTCAATATTTACAGTCAGCTTTTGACATTGTACAGTCTTGTTTGTGCGAACTTAAATTGGTTTTAATTTCAGATAAAACTAAATTAATGCTTTTTTCAAATTCCAAAGCCTTACCTTTAAATCTTCCAAAGGTATACAAATTGAACATGTTGTCAATTATAAGTATTTGGGTATTTTATTTGATAGCCAATTATCTTTCAAGTTTCATATTGATAATTTAATTTCTAAACGTAAACTTAAACTAGGGTTTTACTTTAGAAATATAACTTTATTCTCTTTTAGTGTTAGAAAATACTTGGTGTCTGCAACTTTCCTACCATTATTGGATTATGGAGATCTGCTTTATATGAATGCTCCAGTACAACATAAAAAAAAAAAAGGTGACATTGTTTTTCACAGTGCCTTACGTTTTATTACTGGTTGTAGTTATTAAACACACAATTGCATTCTATATGATAAGGCTGAGTTGCCACCTCTGGATACACAGAGAAGTTTTAACTGGTATTGTTTTATCTAGAAGTCCATTTGTGGTTTAACTCCTTATTTTTCTCTCAGCTCATCCAATACAAATGTGTGCTATAATCTTCATTCAAATGACCTGTTATATTTTAATGTTCTTCGGGGTCCGGACAGAGCTTGGTAAAAAAAAAAAAAAAAAAATTAAGTATAATGCTCCTACTGCTTGGAATGATTTACAAAACATTTTAAAGTTGTCTATGCTCCAATTATTAAATGAATTAAAGGTACTTTTAAAAAATATGGTGTTTTATCCTCTTGTGAACTTGTTGTGATTCCTGATTCTTTCTATATTGTACTGTTGTTGTTGTTATTGTAAATTGTCCTTTATGTTACTTGTTGCTGCTCTCTTGGCTAGGTCACAAACCCATAGTGCTGCTAAAAATAGGCTTTGTTTTCTTTATGCAAATTATATTTTCTACGTCTTTTGTTTTTCATTTTTCGGTTTAATGTAAAGATCATATGCGACCCAAATCTGTTTTGTCTGTATTAGAATGTCTCTAAAAAATTTGTATGTACCTTTTACACTGATAAGCCAAAACATTATGACCACCTGCCTAATATGCATGCCACTAAAACAGCGGCGACCCCGCCAAGGCATGGACTTGACCCCTGAAGGTGTCCTGTGGTATCTGGTACCAAGACATTAGCAGCAGATCCTTCAAGTCCTGTAAGTTGCGAGGTGGAGCCACCATGGATTGGACTTGTTGTTACTTTGTTTTAATGAAGGATGTGTTACTACTGTATGTGGGTGTTCTCTGAATCAGTGTTGTACTTTGATAATTTGGAATTCAGGATAAAATTCCAAGCATGTCAAGCAAACACACTCATGCTTTTATGACCTCTATTCTCATGTTGTGCTTTAGCCTAGAGGCTGATGCCTCCCCAGAAGAATATGGTTTGTTTTTCTTTGCTGGAGAAATGGAATAATAATAAAGATCTGTAAGACACCCACCAGGCAAAGAGAAACACAGAGAGATGGTCAAGAGAAAATGTATTTCTCCAAAAACGGTTAAGTATAATCATTGAATCTAAGAAATAACATAAATTGAAGAATGGGAATTATGTAGAGGATAAAAAGTTAAATCAAAAATCTTATATTTTATATTAGGTCTAATATTAATATTTTATGTTATATTAGACTCATTGTCCATATACACAGTAAATAAAGCCTTGTTATTCCCCTTCAAATCATATAAATAAAAAACTATTGAAAAATATTACTATAATACCATCTAAACCACCAAAAAAAATAGCTATTTTTTAGATCAAAAGTTTCTAAGATCTTGAGAAATATTTTAATCAAATACGTTGAAACTTTTGACTGATAATGTATATATATATATATATATATATATGGAATAATTGACTCCGGCCCGTTGAAAAATAATGCACACCCGTGGTGGTAATGCGGTCACGACGCACAGCGGAGACCGTGACTGTTACACCTCGGGTGTGCATTATTTTTAAACAATTCAATGGGCCGGAGTCAATTATTCCGCTTATACCACGGTTATCACACCTTAAGACATTGTTCAAGGTTTTATCTCAAGACATTTTCGGCCCTAAAAACGCTCTTATGAGAGGAACTACTTTCTTTCACCACGGATTCAGCATTTTGCTTTGAAACAGTCCGAGCCTTTGTTGCTAGTTCGAAAACGTCCCTTTAGAACTCTCAACGGAGGATTGAGAGACTTGCGCTGCTTTACTCGAGGACTTACTGGAGTAACAAGTTTGTGCGTGTGTGTGAGTTTGTGTTTGAGGGATCGAAAGAGAGAATCTTCTGGGATTACCTTTTTTGTTGCAGCTTGTCAGAAGTAACATCGCTTCAAAATCGGCAAGATGTAAGTTTAAGCACTTCTCAGCTGCAGTGCGTCGCCATATTTCCGTTGTAAACCTTAACAACTTTTTTCAACCCTACTGAGATGCAGGAGTGCACTGACAGGAGTGCTCTGTTTTTCTCTCGTGGGTAAGTGTGTGCGTAATGCGTATAATGGGTGTCCATGAGTGTGGGAGTGTGTGTGTGAGAGGAGGAGGGGGGACGAGGGTGTTTTCCACAGATGTTTAAGATAATATAGAAACTGTTGTATTGATCAAGTGTATCTTGCTCTGATACAGCTCATGCCTCTATTGCTAGTTTGAAAACGTCACTTTAGAACTAGCAATGGAGGATACACTGATTTTCGGCATTGGAGTAACAAGGTAGTGCATGTGCGTGTGTGTGTGTGTGTGAGAGAGAGAAAGAGAGAAACTGAGAGAGATTGCGATTTCTAAACTGCGTGTGTTTAAAGTGGCTTTTGTCAGGAATAACATCACTTCATATTGCTAAAGTGTAAGTTTAAGTAACAGCAGCAGCGAGTGTCGCCATTCTTGTATTTGGCTTTTCTATTGCTAATCAACTGTTTACAATCGCAGTGAGTCGAGGGGAGCGCTGACTTTGCTACCAAGAGAGTTTGTGTGAGAGTGAAATAGGAGGTAGCACGGTGCTGAGGCTGATTAGGGTGAAATACATTGAAACATTAAAAGTTATTTCGGATAATAAAAACTGCACTGATCAAGTCGCTGGGATGCAGCTCTATTTGTTGGTCGCAACTTGAGTCTCAATGTGTGTGTGCATGCATGCACGTGCGTATGTGTGTGTGTGTGTGTGTGTGTGTGTGTGTGTGTGTGTGAGCATGTGTAAGTGTGGGGGAGACAAGGGAGCGCGAGGGCTCTTTTTAATCGAAAGTGAAATAAATGTAGGATATTTTAGACATTGTTTGACATTCTTAACTGATTTACTGTAACCAGTGTCTTTGTTTTAATTTTGCTGTGGTAGCCTGTATGGCTCTTTGAAATAACTGAAATAATTTGGCAAATTGATAACCGTTATGCGGTCAAGACCTGGAACTACTTCATAGCCATGCGTTTACTTGAAAAATGATTGCACTCATAATTGCACACCTGTGAATAAATCAGAATCCGTGGTGTGTGTGTATATATATATATATATATATATATATATATATATATATATATATATATATATATATATGTGTGTGTGTGTGTGTGTATGCATATCTATGTATGTGTATTTAATATATGCATGTATTGAAATCAAATCTAATCTTTTTCTTCTTCTTCTTCTTCTTCTTCTTCTTCTTCTTCTTCTTCCTGGGTCTCTGTTAACACCTGTGTGTGTGATCTGATGTTGTCTTCCTGTCTACATCCAAAGGTGAGTATTGTACCTAAAACACACACACTACCACAAGCCAAAAGCAGTATTTCCTTTACCTTGCATTTATTCTGACCATTGTATTAAAGCAGTTTATTCTATACAGTAGTTCTTTCAGTTCATATTAACAAAGTGTCATAGTCACTTATTTTTGATAAACTGACTTATAAGGAAAGTAAACCACACTTAAATCATTAAAATCTCTTTTTCACATAGATTAGCATCTCATAGTCTGAGCTTCGGTTGGTTTTAGCCTTAATGGGATTACAGTGGATTTTGAATTGATTTTCTGTAAATATTAACATATTAACTCTTGTAATCCTTATAAAATGTCAAGCTCACACATCCTTTAAGCAACAGATGGCTCTTGAAATTAAAACAACAATATCTCCACTTTTTCTCTCTGATGGTTAGTGGACATTTCAATTAAAATAATGTGTGACCACGAAACTAAACAGAGAGACATAGAGAGGGATAAACAAGCAGGTACGCTCTTGTCCAAAGCTCTTAAAAGGATATACTAAATGTGTTCAAGCTTTCTGAAAAATGCCCACTCCGAGTATGTGAAGTTAATATTTGTTCGGAGAGGCCCGGTGTGTATGTTTAAGGCCTGCTGGTATGACTAAAGACTGGAGAGAGGTGGAAGGAATGGATAAAGGACGAGAGTGTGTCTAATTTGCTTAAATGGACCTGTCTCAGGTTAAAAGGAACAGGGTGAATGACAAGGTTTCAGAGGTCTTGGTAAGAGGAAATATAGTAGATGAAGGTTTCATTTGACACTGTGACCCAAACATATGTTTTTACGCACACGAACATACAGTATTTAGACCAAACAAGCACTTTGGTGAGCTTTACATTGGCTTTTATTGGCTGATTTTAGCCAGGGATTCTTGAGTTGCATTAACTGTTCTTTGACGATCGTTACTGTGCGTAACATTGCTATATTGCTTTGAATCTCACTGAGCTTTCAGTTTGACCTGCTGTCAGACAAATGTCTCGGTGGGAAAGGACTGTGAACAGCCTCTAATTTATGGCCTTGTAAAGATGACAGTGATGGATTCTCTCCGTGAGCCCGTTCACATCATTGATGTGACAGAAGGATAATTTGACTGAATATCAATTAATTTAGTTGAAGGGATGTTTTACTCACACTCATGTCATTCTAAACTCATATGGCCTGTTTTGCCTCAGTCACCATTCACTCTCACTGTATACAGAAAGATGCAGAAAGAAGGTCTAAAAGGTTTGGAACAACATGATGACAGAATTTTCATTTTTAACTCATTTCTGAAGTCACATGGACTTTGTATGAGCTCTTTTTTCTCGGTTAGAGCCTCTTAGTAACTAAACCACATAATTTTGAGTTCAAGTCCTCTTCTCTTGTCCTCTCTCTTGCTCTCGACAAACTGTCCTCCTAACTCAGACTTATCTGTCTACAGGGTCGTTGCTATGAGATACCAGGGATGATTGAGACACACTCTTTAGCATTTATTCAGCAGTTTGATAGCAGTTGCTGAGGGCCCTCTTTGTTCTCACACACACACACACACACACACACACACACCTGTAATGCATTACTAAGTAATTAATAACTGTAATATTTTTGTACTGCAAAAAGTAAAGTAAGGGATTACTCTTAATTTTTCAGCAATTTAATTACAGTTACTTCTGGTGTAATTGCGTTAAATACTGTATGGACTATAGAACAATTCTATATAAAACAATTGTGAATTTAAAATCGAAATTTAACGTCTAATGTTAAAATATATGTTTTCTAATGTAACACTGACCCCGTAAATTCATTGGCCAGTTCATGAATAATTTATTTGATTTTATATGATTTATTTGAAAGAATTAAAAGAACAGTTTCATGTCTATACTTGTATTTTTCATCTGGTCGAGGTTGATGAGGGTTTTAGAAAGTAATTAGTAAAAAGTAATGCAATTACTTTTCAGACAGAGTAATTAGTACAGTAATCTAATTACACAGCAGAAGATGTAATTACTAGTTAGTAATTAATTACTTTTTTAGAGTAACTTACAAAACACTGACACACACACACATTCACAAACATTCACACACACTTATCTACAGTTGGAAGTGCGGGCAGAGGGTCTGTATTCACTGATACACAAAGACCGTTCAGTCTGAAAATCTCTGTCCATATGAAGTATGTTTGCAAGTGTGTGTGTGTGTGTGTGTGTGTGTATTTTCTTCTAAGACCAACTGTGATTTATGTCCCTTCTCAGAATTAAGTTTGAGTGACCAAGTGGGTCACACTAGCATTTTACTACTTAAATTGTTAATTTAGAAGCAAGAAGAGTATCTGCAAGTAAAGCCAAGGACAAAGAACTCCTCAGATTGAAATAATGTACATATAATTAGCCCTTAATATATTTAAGTCACACTTAAAAATGTATGAATGTGATTGCATTTGATAACAAAATATCAAACCAAGTGGCCTCTACAAACAAATGATGTTAGAGCTTTTTTCACAACTTCACTGTTCTGACCCAAGTACGTTTAACCTGTTTGTCTTACGATGTAAATAAAGGCCCAGGTATACTTCGTTTTTCTGCTTTCCAGATCGGATCCGCCCAGTTGACCACGTTGCTTTTCGAAGTATACTCTTTTGACCGCAAGCGAATATGAACGCATTTGACACATGTGCACTACGACTGTTTTGTGATGCTCTTTTAGTACAGTCAATGGCATGGGCCAACTCTGCACACAAATGAGGACTGTCCGTCGAGAAAATCTGGGCTGCACGCGGACAGTCCATGCAGACTGTTCTGATCACGGAATTTGTGTCATGCATACTGTGCGTGGAGTGAAAAGCAATGCGGACAACCAGAGTATACTTTGGAACTTTAGTTCACACAGGTGTCCAAGTACAGTAACCACATGTTTCAGCAACATTTAACGACCTGAAAGGGTCTAAAAACGGCATTTCAGGCAACTTTACGAAAGGAACACACCCCCATTTCATTTGAAGGGTTGTGTTGTTGTGACAGTGTACAGCATTTCAGCCCAAAAGTTGTACAACTTTTTAAATGTTTTATGTGTGCCTGTATGTAAGTAGTGCTTAAATGTTTGAGCATTTTTTAATTTTTTTTAATGATAATTCAAAGTGTTAAATCTCATGCGTGACTGGCAGAACCCTGTTTAAAAGCAGAGTGCTATTATTGTCTGCCAGGTCATTCCATGTTTGTTTGCACGTATGGTTTGCATGCTTTCTGACTTTTTAGGGCACTTTGAAGAGCACACTAAGCTCATAATATACACCCTGAATATTGTTAAATTACTGAACGTGTTTGGAATTGAAATTTACGCTGATATGCTCTCCTCTATTTTTTGGATGTGAACTTTGGGCACTGTATATTATCTCCCTCTCTCTCTCTCTCTCTATCTCTCTCTCTCTCTTTCTCTCTCTCTCTCTCTCTGTTTCTTTCTTTTTTGAGCTTGTGTAGGACATGAGGCCAGTGGAAGTACAATATATTCCCAATGGCTCGTCTAAAAAGCACAACATTGTTAAAAAGGCCACTTTTCCCAATGGTGACTCCCAGTTAGCCAACAACAGTATGTATGTTTGTGTTAAGGGGATATTTCAACCACGTTAGCCTCAATCACCATTGTATGAAAAAAAAAAAAAAAAGATGCAATGAAAGTGCATCCTAAACCAGCATGAATTTGCTTGTGCAACACATTTATGTACCATTACAATGTTGTACTGCTGTCAGCATTTGCTTTCAACTATCAAGATTAGAGATATCTACTTATGAACAATCAGACTCCATGCTGTGACTATTTATGAGATGTCCAGCTCATTTGATCTTCTACAGGTTTGCTTTTCTGTTTGATACAGTGTGGCAACATGCCGTGCTAGTCATAAATAATCTGCCTCATGGCAAGAGAAGGTAATTGTTCATCATAATATTCTGGGCCACGACAGATTCACTGTTAAGTTTGCTGGCTGTGAAAACAGCAGTAACCAGCGAGTGAGTGAGAGAAAGGTGAGTAAATGAAGAGGAAAATCCTTCCACAAGGCGTTTGGCTGAGCATCAAGATGTGTCTTTCACACGCCGGGCGAGCTTTCAAACACATCACCTTAATGGAACCATTTCTGTTTTCCATTTGATTCTTGTTAAGAACTTTTGTGTGTGACAGCACGTTAACAAATGAACTTGCTCAAAAATAAATACAAACCCCACTTCCTTTCCTTGCTCACTCAAAATCCAGCAGCGAACTCTCTAAGACTTTGTTGACTTTTCCCCTGCCGAACTTTAATAGAAACATGCACACACATTCTTTGTCTAATGCTTTTTAAATGCCTTTTTTTACGATGAACGTCACACCATTTAAACGTGTTATTGTTGTTAAAGGAAATAATTGGGAAAAAACCTAAACAAAATTATTCTAAAATATATTTCCACTACTCAAAAAGTAATTAATATATACAGTATATATACAGTACTGTGCAAAATTTTAGGCACTTGTGAAAAATGTTGCATAGTGAGGATATCTTCAAAAATAATGACATAAATAGTTTTCATTTATCAATTATTGTCATACAAAGTCCAGTAAACATAACAAATCTAAATCAATATTCGGTGTGACCACCTTTGCCTTTAAAACAGCACCAATTCTTCTAGGTACACCTGGACACAGTTTTTCTTGATTGTTGGCAGATAGGATCTTCCAAGCTTCTTGAAGAATTCACCACAGTTCTTCTATCTATTTAGGCTGTCTCAATTGCTTCTGTCTCTTTATGTAATCTCAGACTAACTCGATGTTCAGTGGGGGCTTTGTGGAGGCCATGACATCTGTTGCAGGGTTCCCTGTTCTTCTATTCTAATCTTATCCATTTGTCATGTTTGGGAGTCTAACATTTATATTTCCTATTGACACACTAAAACTGAATATATAAATAACCATCTTAAGACAAATGCTTTTGTGAAACATCTTATGTGCCTAAGACTTTTGCACAGTACTGTATGTATATCTATCTATCTATCTATCTATCTATATATATATTAGCATGAATTAAATTGTTTTTGATACACAGTATATCAAAGGCTAATCTTTACAACCTGACATTTGTAAACATGATTATTCAATTATACGAGAAATTGTTTGAGTAAATTATATCTTTTATATCTATTATTATGGCAGCCCTAAAATACATTAAATAAAAAGCTATAATAAAAACGAAGTTAACTGAAAAACTGCACTGAAACTAGAAAACACTATAAAAAAAAATAAATAAATAAATAAAAAAAATCATACATAGCCATAGAGAGAGAGAGAGAAAAAAAAGAACTAAAACAGAGCCAAATTGAAAATTAAATAGTAATAAAAAAAATATGTTTATTTAAATGTATTTGCTTTTTACAATGACGGCTACACCTCGTTTAAAAAAATAAATAAAAATAAATAATAATAATAAATAAATAAATAAATAATAACTTTCATTTACTGAAATAAAATGAACATCATTGGAAACAGGAAACTAAACCAAGATAAAATGCATTTTCATGACATTAAACTAACTAAAAAAAAAAAATAATAAAAATAAAAAATACCACAAATTTATTTGTGTTTGGTACACAATATATAATAAACTTTACAACCCACCTTCATTAAACACGACAATGCCTTCTAGATAATAGAAATAACACAAGACACTAAGCATATTTAAATTATATATGTTATATATGTTGTAATTGCATCCCTAAAATACTAAAACACTAAATAAAACTAAATTTACTGCAAATCACAAACTAAACTTAAATTAGAAAACACTGAAGAAAAAAAAGTCATAGAGTGAAAACTAACTAAACCAAATTGAAAATAAAATAGAAATAAAAACTAAATTAAAATATAAAAAAGTACAATAACCCTGCCTTTAATGAGAGCGAGCCAACCAATTACAGCGCTGAGCCGTCAAGCGGCGAATACCTGATGGCGTTTGTGTTAGAGAGCGCTGTTATTGTTCATTAGGTGAAGGAGCATAGCTTCTACGCTAATGAGAAATGTGCTGCAGCTGAGCTGCAGAGTGTACCAACAGAACCACAATTCAATTAATTAGAACATATTGCCTAATAATGTGTGGAGAGGCCTGAATAATACTAATGTGCCCTCCCCGTTTCTCCTTCTCTGTCTCTCTTGTTCTCGCTCTCCGGTGTGCTTTGTTTGATTTGGGGGTTGGTGCACAGGGTTTTAAGAGAGTGTGCTGTGTATTTTGGCAGATGGAGGGACTTACAGAAAGAAGAGAGTGCCAAAACAGACTGCAGCGAATAGAAAAGACTTGTGACTTTTTTAAAATTTATTTTTTAAATTTCTCTCTGCTGTAGCTGTTTGTCTAAATCAGTGTAGAACAGTGGTGTCGAACTCATTTGAGATTTGAGAATATTATTAATTTATCACATTGATATTATAAATGGTGTAGATAAATGGACTCATAAACATGCAAGATGACAGAATCATCAGGTGTGAAACAGGAGTGATCGCTCTCCAGGTAATGGCTCCACACGTATCCTCTCATGAAAGCCACCATGTCACAGCTCTCCAAACATTAATTAGGTCACTCTCAGAAGACATGAACTGGTGGCTTTTCCTGGGGACACAGCACTTTGCATGGCAGCCACATGTGTTGTAAACACACACACAGGAAGCAACAATGTCACATTGAAATATCACACTCCTATATTTCCTCTTTAGTTTTATCCAGTCTTTATACAGTCACTAAGATTATTTTCCAAAACCTAGTGAGGTGTCTTGCTGTCATAGGCAGCTGCCTTCAAAGACTGAAATGGAACCTCATAAGTGGCAGTTTTGGATCCATCTTGAATGGATTTTCGCACTGAGTCAAAAGAAGTTAGCTTAGAATGCAGCATTCGTATGCGTAGCTTTTTAAACACCCTTTATGTTGGGAATGTGCCTATAATGCCTTGCAATGCTGCCTGCGTTGGCAGCTCAATAAGTTTTGGAGCCTAAGATTCTTTTTTAGAATATCTGGGTGAGCCTCTCATAGATTTGCTGGGTTAGGGTTTCATTTAAGTGCCATCTTTTTGGCGTAAACATAATTTTTTGCATGTCTAATGAGCCAGAAATGTTCTGTCATGGAACATATCTATACAGAAACATTTTTAGGATTTAACTTCAAAACTAGGCTCCAAAATAAAGCTTCCCCACTACAAGACTCAAGATGTAGACAGATTTTGGTGTCCACACTTGCAGAAAACCTTACCATTTCTCAGTTTGTGTTTGTGTTAGAGACACACACACACACACACTCATGAAAAAGCCTAGTCTTTTTCAGATTGAATCAAACAGGCAGACAGGCTCATTTATGAAATAAATGGAGAGGTGATTCACTTCCCCTGGAGACAACAGTATTTAGCACCATCACCTGGGGCCGAGAGAGATAAAGAGCAAATAAGAGTGGGAGAGAGAGAGAGAGAGACTATCTTGGCCCAATTGGACCCACCTAAACTCTGCAATCCTTCATTCTGACGTCTGGTATTTTAGGTGTTGTAGGGGTGGGTCAAGTTGGTGGCTGGTTGTGGGGCAGTTTGGCCCACACTTCCCATCATGATGGATAGAAGATGTTTACATGACTCTCCCTGTGGCAGCTACTAGAGCAAAATGAATTAGACTGATTAAAGATGAGTGTGGAAAGAGGCATTAAAGAAGAGAAAGAAACAGAGAAACATATGGATGGATGGATGAATAGACAGATAGATGGACAGACAAATTGGGAGATGGATGGGTGGATGGATGGACCGACAAACTAATGGGGAGAAAAATGCATGGACGGATGGATGGACGGCCAGCCGAACAGATGAACGGATGGATAGATGGCTGTATAGACAGATGGGGAGAAGGATGGATGGATGGAGGAATGGATTGATGGATAGATGGATGGATAGACAGATGGGGAGAAAATGGATGGATGGATGGATGGATGGATGAACGAATGGATGGATTGATGGATGGAGAGAATACTTAATGGATGGAAGGATGGACGGACATATGGACAACCAAACAAACAAACAGAGATATGGATGGATGGATAGACGAATGGGGCGAAAAATGGATATACCTTGTAAAAAAAGACAGAAACGATAGCTCTAAGCGACAAAACACAAACAAAACACTTGGTTTTTGAAGTAAAAGGCATCTTCAAAGTGTCAGTTTGAAGTTTTTTGTCCTGTCACAGCGGGTGTTATGCTGGATTAGGTCCAGCCTGGCAATTCAGATGAATAAGTGTCTTTTTCTCAATCTAGATCATCTTCAGCATCCCCTCACGGCAGCGTTAGATACACCATCTTACTGCTGTTTGATACAGAGTCCTTTGTGTCGCCTGCTTTATTTCACCCAGGTTTTCAAAGCAAACAGAGGGATTGCTTGAGCTCAGAGTGCAATCAATAAAAGTAGAGAAAGAAAACAAAAAAGGACAAAAGTACAGTTTTGTTGTCCACAGGTTTATTGGCTAATTAGAGGCAAGGTAGACACATGAAATTAATAATATACACTCAGACCTAATTAATAATATTTTGCTTTGTTGATTTTTTGGTTTGTGCTATTAAAATATTGCACATCTTTATAATTTGAATGCACATGTTCATAGTGCACACTCAGACACATACAAAAGAATAATATTTCTCTCTCTGTCTGTTGCCAAGGTAGCAAATGACAGGGTTGGCAGCAGAGGATTTCATGCCCCCCCCCCAAATGTTAAGCCCCCCCTTTATTTCGGCCAATCAGATGGTGCTATCACTTATTGAAATAACCTTAAATAAAAACATCTACAGCCTGGATTAAGTAGAGTGTATTCTAAAGGTAATGGATCACAGTTGAAATCAGTCTGCTGCAATAAAAAAAATAAATAAATAAATAAAATAATAATAATAATTTCAACCTCCCATTCTCTTAAAATAATAAATTTCCACAGTCATTGAAATGCTAAAGATGTAAAACTGTTGAATAATTCCACCTCTAATGTGTTGTCCTGATGCCTAGGCCCTGGCTCTGGGATATGGTGCAAAAGTAAACCCGCTCTCTGATTAAATATTCACCCAGCTTCTCGATCAATCTCTCCTTAGCCATTTCTATGGGCCAAAGAGCACAACACCGGCCTGCGTTGCCCTCTTAAATCCTTCCAGGGATTATGCTCCCAAACCATATTTTTCCTTTCAGTTTTTTTTCTTACTTTTTTCTCATTTAACACATGCAGAACCAGGATGTATAATGTTGAGAGGTGGACAAAAAAAGGGCCAGACTCGCTCATTTCTGTAGCAGTGCCTCTTAATTTCATCTTAAACTGTTCATTTTGTACTGTTTCTGGGTGGCTATGTACGTATTTAGGGATATAAAATGTTTTGTGAAATGTATTTTCTTCCACTCAAGCCTAAATTAGTAAAGCATTTAAAAAAAAAAAAAAAAAAATTTAAACTAGGGCTGTCAATTTAATGTGTTAATTCAGTGCCATTAATTAAAATATAAAAAAAATAACACGTTAAAACAATTAATGCAATTAATCATGTCCCTGGACTGTAATAAGGAATAGTCCTACCATCTGAGCAATTCAAGCTTGAAGTATCAACTGTTTTCTCCAGGGGGCCGTAAGCAAAACTCCAGCTGTATAGGCAATGCTTAGCTTATACAGAGAACAAAGCACACTTACTGAGAGCAGACAGCACAAGATGAGCATGACACATTCTTGCTTTCACACACAGCTTGATGGAGTGCAAATCTGAATGCAGGGATCTCAAGACGTCTTTCAAACTACGTTAAAAAACTGTATATTTATGATGCGACGCAAACAAAGTGAGAGGCTCCAAAAGCACCTGTCTCCTCAGAAAAGCCCTTATAATAAGTCTCGGACTGATTGACGAATTCAATTAGAAAATGGATTGCTGTGAACTGTAGGCCAATGATAGGAAATAAACAATATATTGGATTCTAAAGGCAATTTTTGTTTTTTCTTATCAATGTTTTACTTGTCTGCCACAATAATAACAACAGTAATGTAATGCATTTTAAATTATCTGAATTACAATACTCTGATCAGCCACAACATTTAAACCACCTGGCTAATATTGTGTAGGTCCCCTTCATGCCAAAAAACAGCACCAATCCGCATCTCAAAATGGCATTCTGAGATGCTATACTTCTCACCACAATTGTACAGAGTGGTTATCCGAGTTACCGTAGACTTTGTCAGTTCGAACCAGTCTGGCAATTCTCTGTTGACCTCTCATCAACAAGGCATTTCCATCCGCAGAACTGCCCCTCACTGGATGTGTTTTTTTTGTTTTGTTTTGTTTTGGCACCATTCTGAGTAAATCCTAGAGACTGTTGTGAGTTAAAATCCCAGGAGATCAGCAGTTACAGAAATACTCAAACCAGCCTGTCTGGCACCATCAATCATCCACGCGATTATCTAATCAGCCAATCGTGTGGTAGCAGTGCAGTGCATAAAATCAATCAGATACTGGTCAGGAGCTTCAGTTAATGTTCACATCAACCATCAGAATGGGGAAAAATGTGATCTCAGTGATTTGGAGCGTGGCATGGTTGTTGGTGCAAGATGGGCTGGTTTGAGTATTTCTGTAACTGTTGATCTCCTGGGATTTTCATGCACAACAGTCTCTAGAATTTACTCAGAATGATGCCAAAAACAAAAAAAACATCCAGTGAGTGGCAGTTCTGAAGATGGAAACGCCTTGTTGATGAAAGAGGTCATCATAGGATGGCCAGACTGATTCAAACTGAAAAAGTCTACGGTAACTTTGATAACCGCTCTGTACAATTATGGTGAGAAGAATAGCATCTCAGAAAGCTATTCTGAGATGTGGGTTGGTGCTGTTTTGGCAGTTTTTGTATATATATATATATATATATATATATATATATATATATATATATATATATATATATATATATATACTTGTGGCCAAAAGTTTGGAATAATGTACAAATTTGCTCTTATCGAAAGAAATTGGTACTTTTATTCACCAAAGTGGCATACAACACAATGTATAGTCAGGACATTAATAGCTTGAAAACAATGTGTGTTAAACTACTTAAAAGAGTTATCAAAAAATCCTCCATGTGCAGCAATGACAGCTTTGCAGATCCTTGGCATTCTAGCTGTCAGTTTGTCCAGATACTCAGGTGACATTTCACCCCACGCTTCCTGTAGCACTTGCCATAGATGTGGCTGTCTTGTCGGGCACTTCTCACGCACCTGCAGTCTAGCTGATCCCACAAAATCTCAATGGGTTAAGATCCATAACACTCTTTTCAGAATCAGAAACAGAATCAGTTTTATTGCCAGGTATGCATACATATACAAGGAATTTGTCTTGGTGACAGGAGCTTCCAGTGCACAACAATACAATACAGCAACAAGACAGATATTTAAAAATAATTAAAAAATAAATAAAAATAGAATAAAATAAAAACTGAATAGAAAATAAAGTATATATACAATACACAATAAGACATTTTGTTTTTCTGTTTCAAAAGTGGCTTTTTCTTTGCAATTCTTCCCATAAGGCCTGCACCCCTGAGTCTTCTCTTTACTGTTGTACATGAAACTGGTGTTGAGCGAGTAGAATTCAATGAAGCTGTCAGCTGAGGACATGTGAGGCGTTTATTTCTCAAACTAGAGACTCTGATGTACTTATCCTCTTGTTTAGTTGTACATCTGGCCTTCCACATCTCTTTCTGTCCTTGTTAGAGCCAGTTGTCCTTTGTCTTTGAAGACTGTAGTACGTACCTTTGTATGAAATCTTCAGTTATTTTGCAATTTCAAGCAATGTATAGCCTTCATTCCTCAAAACAATGATTGACTGATGAGTTTCTAGAGAAAGCTGTTTCTTTTTTGCCATTTTTGACCTAATATTGACCTTAAGACATGCCAGTCTATTGCATACTGTGGCAACTCAAAAACAAACACAAAGACAATGTTAAGCTTCATTTAACGAACCAAATAGCTTTCAGCAGTGTTTGATATAATGGAAAGTGATTTTCTAGTACCAACTTAGCAATTTAGCATGATTACTCAAGGATAAGATGTAAAATATGACTTTTTTCAAATAGTGATGGAGCTTTTTTTTTACATCAGTAATGTCCTGACTATACTTTGTGATCGGTTGAATGCCACTTTGGTGAATTAAAATTTTCCTTCCGAAACAGCAAAATCTGCACATTATTCCAAACTTTTGGCCACTGGTGTGTGTGTATATATATATATATATATTCTGTATGTATATTATTTATAATTATTTAATCATTATATATTGAATTTGTCTGTGAGATTTTAGGTTGAGAGGTCATGTATTGTAGATATTTAAATATACCATTAATTGCAATTAATTTGATTAATTAATTGGCATACCATGTAATTAATTATATTAAAAAAATTGTAATTGATTGACAGCCCTAATTAAAACACGATTATCCAAACATTTTTAAGGTATATCATGGGGTATAATTGGGAGACCACTTGTAAAAATGCTTCTATGTAGCATTGTTCTAATTCAATGCACAGTTTTTCACTACAAACTATATTACCAGCATAGCAATTTGAGTGAAAAGATTCACATGAATATTCTATAATTTCTTACTATTTGGTATGTCTCCCTTTTGCTTTAATGTTAACATGCACTCGAGCTGACATGGACTCCAAAGGTTTTTGCAAAACCTGATAATCCATGTTATTCCAGCATGATTTACGAGTGTTTCAAAGAGCATCTTTAACATGGTCAATGTCAATGTGGTCTCAAACTTTTGGACCATGTCAATATACACAAGCAATTCCATACCCTTTTGCGATTCCAATGTTTGTTTGTTTTTTCTCTGTAAGGCAAACAGAATCAACACATGTCTGTGAGATTTTAGGTTGAGAGGTCATCGTCCTCATTGATGTAGATTCTCGCTAATGACTGTTTGCGTTTCTCTAACACCGCTGAGACACCCGGGCGTCTAATCACCGTCCGGCTCATTTGAAGCTCCTCAGCGTCTCCTTGTTATGTCTCTGTTTGCATCCATGTCCCTCTCCTGCTGCTGTAATGTTCTTCTGCATGAGCACTAAAGCTTTAAGTGCTGCTAATTGACAGCCATTAGCTTTGACTTCCGTCTCTTTTGTGTCTTTGGCTTTCTTGTCTCTATGAAGACAGGACAGTCTGTACTGATAAGTAGATGTGGTTGAGATAGCAACCTTGTCACTTCTGCTGCCTGATGGCATGACCTTTGACCTTTAGGTCAGGATGGATTGACTTTGCTCTCAGTCCATCTTAAGAGGGGGGGAGGGACATGTCATCATTTAGGATGCGTCCACCCCTGTAACCCGACCAATGTCCTCGGGCTACACAAGCAATATGGAGGTGATTTCTACTATTTGTCTTCATCTGTGTATAGTAGAGGGGAGTTTTGTCCGGGTAAATGCCAGGCTGACTTTTTTTTAACCTGATGGCCTCTCAGTCACCCCTTATAAAAACATTTCACCTCTCGTTTTATCCCAGCTATTTAGAGGCACCCCTTTTGGCTGTAGTTCTAGTATCATCAGACATTGTAATATGGCATCATGTTATGTGACATTAGAGGTAGTTCTAATAGAGAATCAGATGAACTTCTGTGACATTCTATGATGACATCAGATGCAGTTCTGTGATATCATCAGATGTAGTTTAATGACATCAAAGGTAGTTCTAGTAAACCATCAGGCATTATTCTATGACATCATCACTGCATGTTTTATGACATCAGAGGTAGTTCTAACAGATAATTGGATATAGTTCTATGACATCATCTGATGTAGTTCATGTAATATGTAAAATTAAAAATGTGAGAAAACTGTCCTGAAAACCTGAGTACAGTGTGAAGCTCATTGTCAGAACTCTGAGGGCTAGTATATTTCACATCAGTTCAAGGTCATGAAATAACAGAGAGGGGCCCTGTTAATGGGCCTGTCAACACTTCAGACTAGTGTGTGTGTCTGTGGAAGAATCTTAGTGTTTATGTTCAGCTACTTTTGTCCTCTTTTGAGAGTGTGTGTGTTGTATTATTACAGGCCAGGCCTGGTTCTCCTATCAGTCAGTCAGCAGTATGGCTGTCAGTGAAACAGTAGAGTAAGTGTATCGTCCTGCAGTGTAAGTCTGTTGGCACATTCACCCAACCTCTGCCCTATTTCAGAAAGCCAGAAACATACAGAGGCCCCAAAAAGTACACTTGGACAATTAAGTCAGACTTAAATTACTTTAATGTTTTTGCACCAGTTCTTGCTGCAGTTGGTTAAAAGTCATTGCAAAAATTAAAAAAAGTTAGTCTGAGAAAAGCTCTAGCATCATTTGTTTACAGATACAACTTGATTTGATATTTTGTATCTTATGCAATCATATTCATACATTTTAAATTGTCTAAAAGTGTCCAGATACTTTTTGGGGATACTGTATTTCACTCAAATACACAAATGCAGATGCAAATGATTGGCTACACACCATCAAAACACACTGACCTACAAAACACGCACACACACACACACACACACGCACAAAATAAAAACTGGCTGTAGTTTGACCCACAGTGCAATGACATTCCAAACACATGCCCACATGCAAATAAAAGTAAATCTGTTTGCCTCTGTGCTTTCATCTGATTGTGTTATTTGGCCTGAGTTCAGACTGTTTAGTGTTGTGGGTTCCAGTAAACTATTGATTACAAGGCCTCTCAAAATAATGGCTTGGCACTTCCCTGTGGTTTGTTCGTTTAAAGTGAGCCACAATTGATTTCAAAGTATTAGTGGCATTAGTCATAGGGATGATTAAGTTATTGGTCAGCATTCTGTACACTGACTATGTATTGTGGCATATTTAAAAACAAAATGAATTCAAAATTGGCCCTATTTACTTTAATTAATGTTTCTAATCTTATTGTGCGTTGGGCGAGGAAAAATAAAATTAACCAATAAGATTGTAGCTTACTTTTTAAGCTAGCTTACTATCGCATCAAATCCCCATAGATAAAATCAAGTCTTGCCCTACATTATTTCCAGCTAAATAGTGGTTTTACTCAAAAATGCATCTCATTACAGAGGCTCAATGCATTGTGAATGTCATTTCATGTTGTTTTTAAGAGCAATCAAATTGTTGACAGCATTCGACTAGAAGAAATTTAAAATTAATCTTAAATGTATAAACAGTATGCAGTGTCTGTATTAATTTTACTCAGTGTATCCCCTATATGTGGAGATTCGTACAAATGGCAATATATGGTTTAATGTGGGGACAAAACGTCAATACAGGACTATTTCATCTAATTATGTATGTGTTCATATGTGTGTGCGAACGTGTTCGTAGGGAGGTCGGGTTTTGAGGCCCAAGGGATCTTTATGTGCAGACAGTATGCTGCAGGGCCGTCTATAGCACTCCACTGTGCCATCTCACTCAACACAGACCTTATTGCAAGGATTATCCAGCATGACATGGCAGGCGGTCTCTGATCAACTGCTTCTTCAAAACCGCACTTATACACACGTTTGTTTTTCTATCATGGTGAAGACCGTTCCATTGACTTCTTTTGTTTTTATTGTGACAAAATAATATTTTATATCCCTAAACCTGACCTTCACAGAAACATTTCTGCATTTATACATTTAAACACAAAAAAAAAAAAAAAAAAAAATATATATATATATATATATATATATATATATATATATAGTCGTAATGTAAATATAGCAGAAAACATTAAGTACTTTCTACATTGAATAAGTTCGTTCAAGCGTGAAGTTGAAAAGATTAAGTAAATTCTGCGTTTGTACTCAATTTAAACGTAAAAATTAATGCTCTAGCTTATAAGTAAATATTATTTTAGATTTGTTGTTATCTTTATCATGTGTCATAATATATTAATCCTGAAGTAGAAAACCTTGTCATATTTATTTGCTTATTTGAGTAAATGTCAGAGGTAAATAAACAAAGTAAAATTTACTTTGTTGGTGTTTTCAGGGCTTGAATAATTAATAAGCTTGCATGGTTCCACTGTTTGCAAGTTTATTGACACCGTTTTTATTGTTAATCTTGTTGTAACACTTGGTTACTTCTTGTTCTGTGAAGTCCAAAGTTCATTTTCTACTCAAAATTACTCGTTAATGATAATATATATATATATATATATATATATATATATATATATATATATATATATATACAGTATATATATATCAGTTGATAGTTACTGTCATCGTGTTATGTGTACCAAGTGTTGAGGTCTGCGTGCGCAGCTATGAAACTTGTTCTTATTGCCTGTGATCATGATGAAGTCGGGAAGTCGACATGCTGTTTCCAAAAGTTCCGTTACCCTAGGATCGGCAACAGTATGCCGACTCACTGAAATGCCCTATCTCCCATCGGACATATTTGGAACGGTTCAACAACAATTACTTTCCCTTGTGGCTCGACTCAGCTGCATGGGAGACCACAGTTCAATCAAATGAGGAAGTAATCACGTTTTTATAAACAATCACAAGCATGATAAAGAGGTTGCATTTTTGTCTCTGATATCGCATTTTGTCTCTACTGATGGTTATGGTTAGATTTGGGTTTTGATTGGGGGGTAGATTAAATAAAATAAGCATTTCTCTTCACTGTTTTTCACCCTGTTCAGCTGAAAACAATTCTTTTTACAACTGGCTTCTGGCAACCTCTCTTGGATATAAATGGATGTCACATTGTTTATATGCTCTGAAATACTTACCACTTTAGCCTCTGGAGGCAGTGTTTTCAAATTCAGACAGCATATACCGATTTCGGCTAATGAAAAATCGGCGCACACACTTGACCCCCGACCGGGCTATGTGCCCAAGGTTCCCACCACTCCTTTTAGGGACCAGGTGGTGAACCTGCAAGCGCTGCCCCAGGAGGAGGCAGACCCAGCCCTGTCGTTGCTGTGTCCGGTGCGTGCTTTACGCATCTATTTGGATCGCACACAGAGCTTTAGAATCTCTGAGCAGCTCTTTGTCTGCTTTGGTGCACAGCGGAAAGGAAGCGCTGTCTCCAAGCAGAGGATCGCCCACTGGCTCATTCACGCCATAACTATGGCATGTCTCGCCCAAAACATGCCACCCCCGGTAGGGCTACGAGCCCATTCTACCCGTGGTGTAGCGGCTTCTTGGGCCCTGGCCAGAGGTGCCTCTCTAACAGACATTTGCAGAGCAGCGGGCTGGGCAACACCCAACACCTTTGCAAGGTTCTACAACCTCCGGGTGGAACCGGTTTCATCCCAGGTAGTGGCACGCAACACAAGCGGATAAGCCCGGGATAGCCGGCCGGGTGCATCACTTGCACATAGCGCCTTCCACCTCCTTTTGAGCTGAAGACGTGCGCTGTTAATTCCCAGTAGTGTTCACAAAAGTTGTTCCCTGGTTGACTTCCTCCGAGCCCTGTGGCAGTCGAGTTTTCAGAGAGACTCGCTGCCGGCCCAGTACACGCGCTAACTAAGAGCCCGGTTCTGGGGTAGGTGCTCCGCATGTGGCGGTTCCCTGTAAGGCTAACCCCATGCGATCTATATCTTCCGCTAGTTCGTTTCCCTACTGGCAAACTGCGTCTTCCTTGGGCAGAGCCCCTCAGTCTCCATGTTGTAGTAACTCCTCCCCCATTGGGCAGGATCTACCTTGAAGGCTCTCCACATGGTTGGAAAGACCATGTGATGTATTCTTCCACTTAAATACCCCCCCCTCTCTTGGGGCGAGGTGTGGTCTCCGCGGTGTCCTCCCCTTGGGAGGGACACCCCCCGACTAGACCAGGCGGCCCAGTCAGATAATCCCCCTTCTTTTTTAGGGAGTGGAAAAAGAGAAGGGGAAAGAGGCCACGACTGCGTTAAGCCTGTCTCTATCTCTGGGTAGTCGACTTGTCCCCAAAAAGGGCCGTTCGACACTCATAACTGTGTTGGGGGAGGTTACGTGTCGACCTGGTGCGCTGGCTATGAGGCACACAGCAAGTCTGCCCACCACACACCGCCAGTTCACGTAACACAGTTCAGCCTTGTGGCGTTTTGTATAGGGACCTCTAGTGTCACTACATCGACACCAACGTCGAGTGAGTGACAGATAGGGAACGTCATGGTTACTGGTGTAAACTCCGTTCCCTGATGGAGGGAACGAGACGTTGGTCCCTCCTGCCACAACGCTGAACTACCCGCTGAAATGGCCGGACCTTATATCGGCTCCTCAGCGTAAAACCTGAATGAGTGGTTGCATATCAGCTCCTTTTATACCCGTATGTTTGGGGGAGTGGCATGCAAATACCACTCGCCAATTTTCATTGGCCTTTTATCAAAGACCAGAGGTGTCTCGGGCTCCCAAGAGTGACCCCTAGTGTCACTACATCGACACCAACGTCTCGTTCCCTCCATCAGGGAACGGAGGTTACACCAGTAACCATGATGTTATCGAGCGCAGCATCGGAGAGCGGGCTCATCCACTCTGACGTGGACACCTCGGCTGGGCTCCCTCCTTCAGGTGTGGTCGCCCAGTCTCAGGCTGACGTGGAGATGACGGACATGCTTTCCCGGGCAGCCACGAGCGTCGGGCTAGAGTGGAACCCTCTGCTCTCCCCTGAACCCATGTGGCTCGATGATTGGTTCCTGGGCCCAGAGCGCCGCTCACGGCCGCACCCCGCCCGGTCCCTTTCTTCCTGGAGGTGCATGAGGAGCTAACAAGATCATGGGGGGCACCTTTTACTGCCCGATCCTGATCTTTCAGCTCCCCCGCTCTCACTACCCTCGATGGTGGGGTGGCCAAAGGGTATTCGGTGATCCCCCAGGTGGATAAGGTGCTCGCAGTGCACATGTGCCCGCAGAGCGCCATCACCTGGCACGGGCACCAGAAGCTCCCGTCCAGGGCCTGTAGATTTACATTGTCCCTGATGGCTAAGGCCTACGGTGCCACTGGACAAGCCACCTCTGCCCTGCACGCCATGTCTCTCCTGCAAGTTCACCAAGCCCAGGCACTAAAAGAGCTGCATGAGGGTAGTTCTGACCCGGGATTGATGCAGGAACTGCGCTCAGCGACCGACCTCACTCTCCGGGTGACGAAGGTCACGGCGTGGTCTCTCTGGCAGGCGATGTCCACCCTTGTGGTCCAGGAGTGCCACCTTTGGCTCAATCTGGTTGAGATGAGAGAGGCCGACAAGGCACGGTTCCTTGACGACCCCATCTCCCAGGTTGGCCTATTCGGCGACACCGTCGAGGACTTTGCCCAGCAGTTCTCGGCAGTGAAGCAGCAGACAGAGGCCATTCAACACATCCTGCCCCAGCGTGGCTCAAGACCCCGCACCCTGTCTGATCATCACCAAGGGCATCCTCCTGCAGCAACAGCACCGGCTCCGCCGCAGCATGCCCCTGCGGCCCGGCCCCGGCGTGGAGCCCACCGCAGGAAGCAGACGCCACCCATCTCACGGCCGGCTGCCAAGAACCTTAGGAAGGCTTTGAAGCGCCCCTGAGATGGGTGACCCAGGGACGAGGAGATCCGCTTCTACGGAGCTGGTAGACAGACCACACATCCCCCAGTGGAGGGCCGGGAGAATCTTTTGTTTCATTTTTCGCCGCATGCCCAAGAGGCTGCGGTACCCAAAACTCCAACAAAAGAGTGGTTTCCTTGTTCTCTGGGTCACATGTCAGGTGTGCACGGCCGTCGTCACGACCTCCGTCCACCGTCCCATTTCGGCAGGTTTGGCGCTCCAGCGGCGGACCCCCTGCCCCAGTTCATCTAGTTGAGGCGTTTTATATAGGGACCACTAGTTTCACTACATCGACACAACGGGAGGGAACGAGACATTGTGTCCCTCTTGCCACAACACTGAACTACCCGCTGAAATGGCCGGGACCTTGTCTCGGCTCCTCGGCACAAAACCTGAATGAGTGGTTGCAAACCAGCTCCTTTTATACCGTATGTCCGGGGGAGTAGCATGCAAATTCCGCTCGCCAATTCCCATTGGCCTTTTTTCAAAAAGCAGAGGTGTTTGGGGCTCCCAAGAGTGACCCCTAGTGTCACTACATCGACACAACGTCTCGTTCCCTCCATCAGGGAACGGAGGTTACGAAAGTAACCAGGATGTTTCAGTGCTGGATCATGATTATGTTGTTAATGCCAGCTTTTTCATATGAACAGTAAAATGACTCAAAATCCCTCTCATAGGCAAGAAAGAGATGTTTATGATGATCTCTCTCTCTCTCTCTCTCTCTCTCTCTCTTCACTCAAAAACATTAGAGATTACTATCTTCAGCTCCCCTGCCACCCTGCTTAAACATTTAAAAGCTTTTCCCTCTCCTTTACTGTCTGTTTGTTTATATATTTATGTTTTACTGCTGACCTTTATTTTCGCAGAGAGCAGCATCGCACAAGGACTCAAATCAGAAAAAGTAACCTGCGATATTGAATGGCATCCAAATAATAACAAAAAAGGTGCCACTATCCAAACTCAGAAATGCATTAGATCAATAAAATATAGTTTGGATTATATTCCTTAATAAATGGCTGCTCTCCTCTGCCTTTGTAATCGCTCTTTGACATGAAGAGGAAGGAGGCAATTGATGCTAAATGAGCCAAGCAAAACAAGTCCAGATTGAAAGGGAGATTTGCTGTCTTTGAGTTCCCCATCATCTGAAGTATGATCTGTTCCAAAACCTAGTGAGCTGCTACATAAACAGCATACTTGGCATCATCCAAACTAAGATACCTAATTTTGGAGACATCTAAGATGAGACAGTGACTTGTTGGTTGATTTCCCTGAAAAGTGTAAACACTGTGACTCTGTGACACTATCAAAACATTTCTTTTGTTTTAGTTTGTTTGCATCCCGACCAGCCAGCCACAGCAACATTGGCTCAACCAATTGTGTAGTTTGGGACGGGACAACCTATTTTACCAACAAATGGCAGGCAAACCTGTTTGAAAACAATTTCTTTGCAATTCTGGTGCAGATATTGGTGCAGAAATGACACTTTAGCTTTGACATGAGAAATGACAGAGCTGAAATACTCTTTTATCATAATCTTTGTGAGCCTCTGACTTTCATTATTGGCATTTTTAATGGATGATTTGGCGAAAATTTTATTTTATTTCCTGGGTTTAAAAGTTTGCTGACTGATCCATTGCTGAAAGTACCATTAAGTTGTCACCTGCCAAATATGATCCAATTATGAGTGAAGCTCATCACCGGGTTAGCATTCATTAGACAGAGCTCCTCTAGTGCTTCCTGTAACTGAGCAATAGAAAAAGCCCTTTCCTGGATGTTGTTTCATTTTCCTGATTGAGATTTATTATAGTATACTATACTATAATATACAATACTATACTTTTCCCATTCTATTCTATTCCATGCCATACCATACTACACTTTACTATACCATACTATACTATACTATACTTTTTTCCATTCTATTCCATTCTATATCATACTATACCATTCTATTTCTATTCTGTACTCTACTATACAATACTATATTATATTACACTATACCATACCATGCCATGCCATACCACACTACACTACTCATTTATATTCTATTCTATATAGCGCAACAGAGCCCTCCTACTTATTCAGTCATCTGGGTTCCGAAAGTATTTTTCACATACATTTTTTTCCATAGACTTTTCATAAAGTCCTTCATAAATGATTTTTAAGTCATGAACCAAACTTACTTACCTTCTTTCATGAGGGCACGAATTACAATCCCATGAAGCATTGCGAATTATGGCATTGAATATAAAATGATGTAAATATATTAAACTATTGATTTTAGATTATAAGTATTGAAACAATGTATTTTAAGTTTATTTCAAAATATTCCGATATGTACAAATAGATAAGTAGTTTAAGGGTAAAGAGACACCGGCTCAATTAAGCCATTCATGCATCATGGGCGGTCGCTCCGAGGCACGTTTAGTGGGTTTGGTTGACTGCAGTTTTATGATTGATTAAGCTTTCTCTGCTGGACCATGGGTGATGCAGTTGTTTACTATTAACTCCACTATTCTAAACAATGATGTTGAAATAAGCAGACGAATGGCTTCAACGGAAGCAAATACTATCGATGAACAAACTTGGAGCTCAAGGTAGGTCTGTCTGTAAAGGTTTATAATTTATCGTTTAAATTCAATTCATCTATGGGAAAAGTAAATGGGATATTTACTTCCCAAACCAGACTGTTGCTCTTTATTCCATACCATACTAGACTGTACAATAATACACTATACTATACCATCCTACTGTATACGATACTATACCATACCATACTATAATATGCAACATGTATATTCCTGCAGTTCCCGAGTGATCAGTCACATGGCATTTACGATTTGCGTCACAGTTTACCACATGAAAACATGTGCTGAGCATTAATGGATATCTGGAATTTATTGAGCTCCATCAAGATCTGCTTTCACCCCCTCCTATCAAGTATTTAAGTGACTTAATACCTCTGAATCCTGTTTGATTTTATTAGGGTTGGTGAGGAGGGTTTTATATCATACATAATGGAAGGCAGTGAAAACGAGAGAGACAGCAGGGAAGATTAGAAGGTGCTCTAATTGTGGTGTGCCTTACACTGGGCCAGAGATGGAACATGGGATCGATCGGGAAGGAAAAGTAAGAGAGGAGGAATAATCATGAGATGGAAAAAGGAGAGGAAGAGGTGGAGAGATGCAGGCTCATTACAGAAGGAATGATGTATTGATCGTGTCTGACAGGCCGGCACAGAATGCATCGACCATTTGCAGGTGTTTGTGTGTGTGTCTTTGGCAAAGAGATGGTTGTGTTGGAGAATACGCTACAGGTCACAAGTGTTTCCACAACAACCGGGCATAATATGTAGACAATGTAGACAAGAAATTAAAAAAGGAAACAGGTGGGAAGTGACACTTGTAGCAAACTTGTAGCACTTGTAGTTTTTGGACATGGTACCAAGGCAATACTGTGGTATTCTTTGTACCTTGGAGTGCCATGTAAATACCATTATATATGAATTTGATAATGATCCAGAACTATAGTGTACTGTATATTCATACAGTATGCCATGGTACCACAACAGTACTGTTTTTCTTAGGCTGTAATTGTAATGTAAGTATTTATTAGTATTGTGTATTTACAATACTGTGCAAAAGTCTTAGTCAGATAAGATGTTTCACAAAAGCATTTGTCTTAAGATGGTTATTTATATCTTCAGCTTTAGTGTGTCAATAGGAAATATAAATGTTAGACTCCCAAACATGACAAATGGAAAAGATTAGAATAGAAGAACAGGGAGCCCTGCAACAGATGTCATGGTCCCCACAAAACCCCCCACTAAACATCGTGTCAGTCTGAGATTACATAAAAAGATAGAAGCAATTGAGACAGTCTAAATAGATAAAAGAACTGTGGCGAATTCTCCAAAAAGCTTGGAACATCCTATCTGCCTACAACCAAGAAAAACTGTGTCCAGGTGTACCTAGGAGAATGGGTGCTGTTTTAAAGGCAAAGGTGGTCACACCAAATATTGATTTAGCTTTTTTAAGTTTACTAGACTTTGTATGACATTAAGTGATAAATGAAAACTATTTATGTCATTATTTTTGAAGACATCCTCACTATGCAACATTTTTTTTTTACAAGTGCCTAACACTTTTTCACAGTACTGTATATATTTGAAAAGTCCAGTCTCACACCCCTCCCCTGCTCTGATCTTCACTTCACACACACACCAACACCTCTTGGAACCCCCCTCCTCCCCCTTCCTGCCACTCAACCTGCACTTATTGTCTGCGAGGAGGATATGTGCCGGGTATTCTGGAAACAAAAGACCAGGAAAGCTTCAGGTCCAGACGGTGTCTCACCTGCCTGTCTAAAGTCTGCACTGACCAACTGGCCCCCATCTTCACACAGATCTTCAATAGATCACTGGAGCAGTGTGGAGTTCCCTGCTGCTTCAAATGCTCCACCATCATTCCGGTCCCCCCATAAAAAACAAATCACAGGACTTAATGACTACAGACCTGTCGCTTTCACATCTGTGGTCATGAAGTCATTTGAGAGACTGGTTTTGGCCTACCTGAAAGACATCACTGGATCCCTGCTAGACCCCCTTCAGTTTGCTAACCGAGCAAACAAGTCTGAGGATGAGTTGCTGTCAACATGGGACTGCATTATATCCTGCAACACCACGACAGACCTGGGACTATGCAAGGATCCTATTTGTGGACTTCACTTCAGCCTTCAATACCATCATGCCTGATCTTCTCTCAACCAAACTGACCCAGCTCTTTGAGCCAACCACAATCTGTCAGTGGATCAAGAGCTTTTTGACAGATAGTCAGCAGCTTGTGAGACTGGAGAAAATCACATCCAGGACTCTCACTGTTAGCACTGTTGCTCATCAGGGATGCATTCTCTCTCCACTGCTCTTCTGCCTGTACACAAATGACTGCACTGCAAATGACCCCTCTGTCAAGCTCCTGAAGTTTGCAGACGACACCACGGTCAGTGGCCTCATCCGCGATAGTGATGAGTCTGCATACAGACAGGAGTTTGAACAGCTGGCTGTCTGGTGCAGTCACAACAACCTTGAGCTGAACACACTCAAAACAGTGGAGATGATAGTGGACCTCAAGAGAAATCCCCCTGCACCCCCCACCCCCCCACCACCATCCTGAATAGCACTATATATATATATATATATATATATATATATATATATATATATATATATATATATGTTATAATACATTTAAAAAACTAAAAATATATTATATTCTGTATAGGGATAAAGAGAGAGAGAGAGCTATTACATAAAAATCTGCAGTTCAACAGAAAGTTGAATCACATTCGGCAAGCCTTATACTAATTTATGAATGCCCCTAATTTGAGTGGTTTTATAGGAAAGGACAGCACACTTCAGAAGCACAAAGAGTGTGTGTAGGAGGTACAAGGCAAGAGTTATCATCTATTACAACCAATTCACTGCTTAGATCTTAGCACTTCCTTTCAAAAAACACACACATACACATCCTCTGTCTAGCTCCTGTGGCCACACGCTGCCTGCTCCCCTGGCTAATTGATTGCCTTGTATTAATTGAAGGCAGGCCTGAGTGGGCTGTGTTAATGGAAGGTGAATCATGTTGGCCTGACAATAAATTGCAGACCTGCTGCAGAGATATCTGGCAAAAGAGGCCGTGGCATTGACTGAGGGGAGGTGTATGTGTCTTTGGTCACATACACACTGCAGCTAAACATTGGTGTCAACCCTTTTCTGAGTGCTTAATCTAATTTTGTACCATGGTTATAATAGTTTTGAACTATAATATTTAAACTTACTGGTATCATTTAAGTTTGTTTTAAACCATTACATTTCTCAGGGCCATTTAGCATTTTCACATTTTGGCTTTTTTTTCATGTTTAACGAAGGTGATACTTTGAAACACCTGAAACTTTGCAGTGCTTATGTAGCCTTTGTGAATGAGGCTTCCGATTTGAGGTAGAGCTGATGGAATATTCTGTTTCAGCAGGAATTAAGTTTTTTCTGCCCGTATAATCTTAGAATGAGACTAGATTGATGGAGAGATGTCCATATAAATGAGACAGAGCAAGGTAATGTTAATGCACAGGACATATTCCATTTCAGAAGCTTTGGAATCTGCCTGCAAAAACTCTCTTAGTGTAATCCAGCTCTATGTTCGGATCGATGTCTGTCTCTCATGTCCAGCACCACAGCATGGCATCCTATTTGCATTTATCCTAGGTAATTGCCCGCATTAATCACACCCGCGTTTACAAAATGTCCTCAGCCATGAACTGATTATGGTAATCTCCGTGCGTTTGAAACCCCCAAAAGCTTCCTTTAACCACAAATTCTCTCGGACGACTTGAGCGACTTCATTCAGAATCAGAATTCAAAGCTGGAATTAGATGGTGTAATGGCTGGGTGTTTTGAAGGGTGGGGTAAAACGGGATCCTCAGAGTGATCGACATCTCTGGGTACCTCTTTACCGTGCCATGCTCAGCTTAATGTGGAGCCTCTTCTGGGACTGTATTGATGTAAAACATGTCACAAATTACCTTCCTCCATTGCCGCCCCTGCCTAGAATACTAAAGGGTCATCTGTCAGGGAGGCATCACACTCGGGTCACAGGTTTCTGGGACTCCCTTTCATCTCCTTCACTCACTCCCCCACCAGCTCTGAAATGTCACCTCTATCCTTTCCAAGACCGGACCCGTTTTTTAGACCATGAATTATTCAGCGGAAGAACTGGGGCTTTGTTCGGGTCAGCGGCTACAAAAAGAGACTGGGCTCTGAAAACATAAGACCTCTATTTTGCCTCTGTTCGATCTAAATCGAGACTGAATAATAATAATAGCCATCTTTGGAGATTGATTAAACTTGTTTCATCGCTTCATTGGCGCCGCGCTACGGAAGCGAGTTACTTTTTTTACAGTCCTGTTAAATTTCTGGTCCCATTTCTGGTAGGGAGCCCATGCAGAGATGGAGTTAGGGCCATGAAAAATAATCATGGGTGGGTCTCCAAGTTTAACAGGTGTTGGTTCCACTTCTACTCCAGTCAAATGGTTGTTATGAAAAATCAAACTTGATATCCCCTTTTTCTCAGAGTGCAGTCATTCAAGACATTAGACAGGCTTGCAAATGCAAGAAAGTGGTTTTGGGAAATGGCATTGTGGAAAAAATTATTTTTCAACACAGTTGATCTCGACTTCCACCCTTCACTGCCACTCAGTGTTCGATTCTCCCCTCAGGAACAAACTAGCTGCTTTTATAAATTTCTTGTTTTGCAGAAGGTGATTTTAGTTCTGACATAAAAAAAAAATAAAAAACTGCATTGCTTTTCAGAACATTTTCAGACAATGAGGTAGATGAGAGTGTGTTTCATGTATTCACAAACAATAGCATCCGTACAGCATACAGGTTTGAAACAACATGAGGATTTGTACATGACAGAATTACAATTTTGTGGGGAACTGTCCTTTTAAACTGGAAGCTGTGTTTTGAAGCTGGTTTCTATCTGGTCCAAGGAGGTTTTTAGCTGGTCATTAGCTGGTCAACCAGCTACTGTACCATGTTCCACAAACTAGCTTGAACATCTTAAGTTGGTAGGTGGTTTATTGCTAGTCCAAGATGGGCTACGAGCTTGGACCAGCTAGAAACCAGCTAAAATGTTCTAATATACAAACAACTACCAACTAAAACTAGTTATTTTCTGAAAATGTAATGAATAGCAATGCAGCAGTAAGTAGCAGTTTCTGATGCAACTCTGTTTGATGTCTGGTTTAGTTTAGGTGAACCCAGTGGTGAACGTTACGCACTCATTGTAGAGGTGTGCATTTGAGGCCTGGAGCTCGACAGCCTCATCCTGACACTGATATCTGCCTTCAAATGCTGGGTATGTGAAAATAGCTGCACCCTCTTCTTTTCAAATCTTTCTGTAGCTCTTTTTCAGAGGGATAGAAGTGAGGCAAGAGCCATGTTCGCTTCTGCAGAGAGATGAAGAGATACGACGCGGAGAGAAGGAGCAATTGCCACTCATCCGCCCCTCTGCTCTTTCATGTTTCCATCAGAAACCGAGACATTTGAAACGGAAGGAATGTGAGTCGGTTTTCCGACATCCGCAGTCTCCCGTCTCGGGATATGTCTGACTGATGCATTAAAAAATGTGAGCTGCTGACATTCTGCTGCCTTTGAATAAAGCTTATTAAAAAGGAAAATGTTTTCTCTACGTGATTAAGCAGTGTAGAGTTGCTGTGCCAATGCTTTCTGAGATTCCCAGCATGGAGTGATGAATTTGCCATGACTGCTCTGTGAGAGGCCCTCTTAACGGCAAAAACAAAGGTTTCAGAAATGAGAAGTCAGGGGTGGAACGGTGGCTGTTTTTTTATCAGCCTTCTGCTCTGCCAGGACACTTGGTTCTCGCTCTGATGCACCATGTTGAGGGTTATCTGGATATCTGTGAGCAGCAGATAACACACTGACACTAATTAGGTTCTTCCACGGTCTGCAGTCCAGCAATGGAGATTTTATTACCCTGGAGAACCAGGAGCTGGTCGCTCACCGCATGTGCACAATTCTGCCTCTTTTCTAACTTGAATGTGGGGTTGTATCTCTTACATTTCTTTCCCACTGGCCTTCTCAAACCTTCATAAAAGTCTTGGAGATCGGCCAGAACAATCGTGCGGTTGTTCTTCTGCATTTCCATAAAATTATCTTTTCTACATTGCCCTGCCAAACGTCACCCCAATGGCCCCCTTTCTGGAGTTATAACGGGCAGTTATATTATGCTGGCCTTGCAATGACCTGGAAGCAATCAGACAACAAGGGTCATGCTTTGACCTTTGACTTCATATTCAGTATGTTTTTAGGCCTTTGCCAGAATTGGGTTTCAAGCAAGATATCTAGCTCACAAAGGTCTGTGTTTTCAATTTTAGTGTACTACCACACCGACACATTTCAGAATACTATATTTACATTTATATTGGTCGTTAACCGATATAGGTTTTGCAATGGCTGATGCTTTTATCTATATATACAGGGTGGCCAGTGGCTGATACAATGCATAGACAATAAAATTTAATTATGGCAAATGACATGTACAAATTGCTAAAATATGAAAGAATATATACTTTTCACAATATCTTCTCGAATTTCACAGAAAATGTGTTATCCATTGACTAGGCTGTTGGTAGATTTTGGAACTGACACAAAGGGGAAGTAACACTTCTGTTAAATGTATAGTTCACCCAAAAATGAAAATGTTCTGTAAGAATTAGCCTGTAAGACTGTCTATCTTCCACTGAATACAAAAAGAGGCATATTAGGAAGAATATGCACTCTTCGATTTTCTTGCCAAACGCTCCAGCTCCCTAGCTTATCTGTGATTGTTTACTCTGTCAGCAGCAGTCATGGAGGTCATTAGCACTGGAGGAGAATGAGATGATGATGATGAAAAGTAACAATGCTAAATAGAATAAATAACGATAGTGCAGTCTGTAGGTCTCGCTGTGGCCACCGTAACCACTAAGTATAAAGTACATTCGTTTACTCGTCTCTGTTCACAGATTCTGAGATACACTGAATTTTACTCCAAACCATTCTGAATCTTCATCGCATTTCAGACTCAAGCAGAAGTCTGGGTTTATTGAATTATCACTAACAGTGGGTAAATTAGTATTGACTGGTGTGTTTTTTAGTGGCTAATGTTAGTAGCGTTCTATAGTAGGTCACTAACTGTATTGGTTCTGCCATTTAATTAGAATGTGGATTTCATAAAGAGGAGAAAATAAGTGTTTCGACTCGTGCATGGCATAGCAGGGGCTCTCAGTGGATGGTTGCTGAAAATTTGTTGAACTGTACAGATGAACTGACTCATATCCCTGCTTGTGTCCAGTGTTGGTACACTATGGAAAAATCTGACTATATCAGACTAAAACATTGAGTCCTGTTTTTCCATCTCCAGAAATCTGTCATCTCCAGCCACACAAGTCAATTAAATCACATGGGATAAGAAAGCATTATATTTACTCACCCACATGTCATTTCAAACCCATATGCTGTTTTTTTTTTTCCCATGAAACACAAAAGGAGAAATTTTGAAAAATCTTTACTCAGCTTTTTCCATACAACAAGTTTATAGTGACCACATCTGTCAAGCTCAAAAACTGACCATAAAAATAGTCCATATGACTAGTGTGCTGTATTCCAAGTCATCTAAAGCCATAAGACAGCTTTGTGTGAGGACAAAAGCTAAATTGAAGTTGTTTTTCATGTTCATACTTCTAATATACCATATGGTACATGGCATAAGGGATGATTTTCGTTGAATAACGACTTAAATTTCCCTCTTTATCTCACTCAAAACTATTGTATGGCTTCAGAACACTTTGAAAATAGTGATTTGGACTGCTCTTAATGTGTCCATTTTGAAGCAAGCTTAAGACCAAAGAAATAGCAAGTACTAATGTAGCAAGTCTACTATATACAGTAAAAACCGTAATCCTTTTACCATGAGAGGAACGCTTGCAAACCTCTGGAAAGTAGCGTGCTGCATTTGCATGACAATATAGCTGGACGTACCTGCAGGCAAATGCATTGCGGAACCATAGGGCTGCTGTTTCTCATCTAAACTGAATTCCACCGTTCTGTCAGATCTGACTGATGGGACGAGATCCACTGCTTTATACAAAGATCAGGCCTCGTTGTGAAAGTGTTAGATGTTTCGTTGCCACTGCATTGCAGCAGCCAACCAGTTACAGCGCAGACAAACACAATTACCTCCTGTAGCCTATGATGCAATTAACAGCAAGAGTGTTGTCTTTCTGAGTGTGGCTTTTTGTCGTCATGCACTGTTTTGCTCTGTATTGTTAAGCAATTCAGGTCTACATTAATTTGTAAAGAGAGCGTGCGAATTCTCTCTAGGAAATGAGAGAAATAGCTAAACACAGAATGAAACATTTTTTATGGATGCAGCAGATGTGGTTTGATGTGCAGGTGTGTGTGATGCTCAGATATCTGCAGGTCTACACAACCTAGGCTGTGTTCTCACATATGACATTCATTCTTGCAACTAGACTTTGTTCTTTTGTTGGAAATAAAACCAGTACTCCTCATTTATTTTGGTTGAGTATGTATAGAATGAGATGGGTCACCTGTATACTTATTATTGGGAGAAAATGTAACACTGAACAGTGTAGCCTGCCTTATAGTTAAAGGAGCCAATAACCTTTTTGACATTGTATGTCAGTTTTCATCGAGATGCTCATTAGCTGGGCCAGTCTGAAAAATGTATTGCTGATTTTAAAATATGTTATTTGCTTGTAATCTTGACCAACCATTTTAGAGATACAGTTGAAGTCAAAAGTTTACACACACTTAGGTTGAAGTCATTAAACCAAATTTTTTAACCACTCCACAGATTTCATATTAGCACACTATAGTTTTGGCAAGTCATTTAGGACACCTACTTTGTGCATGACACAAGTAATTTTTCCACCAATTGTTTACATACAGATTGTTTCATTTTTAATAGACTATATTACGATTCCAGTTATATATTGGAGCAACATCTCAAGACATCAGCCAGGAAGTTAAAGCTTGGTCGCAAATGGGTCTTCCAAATGTGCAATGACCCCAAGCATACTTCCAATATTTTGGCAAAATTGCTTAAGGACAACAAAGTCAAGGTATTGGAGTGGCTATCACAAAGCCCTGACCTCAATCCGATAGACAGTTTGTGGGCAGAACTGAAAATGTGTGTGCGAGCAAGGAGGCCTACAAACCTGACTCAGTTACACCAGTTCTGTCTGGAGGAATGGGCAACTTATTCCAGCAATATTCCAGCAACTTATTGTGAGAAGCTTGAGGAAGGCTACCCAAAAAGTTTGACCAAAGTTAAACAATTTAAAGGCAATGCTACCAAATACTAACAAATTGTACGTAAACTTCTGACCCACTGGGAATGTGCTGAAAAAAATAAAAGCTGAAATAAATAATTCTCTCTACTATTATTCTGATATTTCACATTCTTAAAATAAAGTAGTGATCCTAACTGACCTAAGACAGGGAATGTTTTCTAGGATATATATATATATATATATATATATATATATATATATATATATATATATATATTCACTGCTGTTCAAAAGTTTGAGGTCACTTGACTGAAATGTTTCTCATGATCTTAAAAACCTTTTGATCTGAAGGCGTATTCTTAAACGTTTAAAATGAGTTTTGTAGACAAAAATATAATTTTGCCAACATATTAACTGATTTCATTACAAAACTAAAATTGTATTTAAAAAAAAAAAAAAAAAAAAAAAAACATTTTTTGAAATGGATGACTTTGACCAAATAATAAAGAAAAGCAGCCAATAATTGCCAGGCGTAGATGGGAACTCCTTCAGTACTGTTTAAAAGCATCCCAGGGTGATACCTCAAGAAGTTGGTTGAGAAAATGGCAAGAGTACATTTCTGCAAATTCTAGGCAAAGAGTGACTACTTTGAAGATGCTAAAATATAACATAGTTTTTATTTATTTTGGATTTGTATAGTCATAAAATAATTACCAGTTCCATTTCTGTTATTAGATAGTTTAGATGACTTTTCTATTATTCTAAAATGTGAAAAAATGAAAAATAAAAATAAAAAATAATAAAGAATAAGTAAGTGACCCTAAACTTTTGACCGGTAGTGTGTATATATATATATATATATATATATATATATATATATATATATATATATATATATATATATATACACTGATCAGCCACAACATTAAAGCCACCTGCCTAATATTGTGTAGGTCACTCTCGTGCCACCAAAACAGCGCCAACCAGTATCTCAGAATAGCATACGAGATGCTATTCTTCTCACCACAGTTGTACAGAGCGGTTATCTGAGTTACCTTAGGCATTTCCATCCGCAGTGCTGATGCTCACTGGATGTTTTTTTGTTTTTGGCACCATTCGGAGTAAATTCTAGAGACTGTTGTGCATGAAAATCAGCAGTTACTGAAATACTCAAACCAGCTCATCTGGCACCAACAATAATGACACGGTCCAAATCACTGAGATCACGTTTTTCCCCATTCTTATGGTTGATGTGAAAGTTAACTGAAGCTCCTGACCCATATCTGCATGATTTTATGCACTGCAGCCACATGATTGGCTGATTAGATAATCGCATGGATGATTGTTGGTGCCACATGGGCTGGTTTGAGTATTTCTGTTATCTAAAATAACTGCTGATCTCCTGGGATTTTCACACACAACAGTCTCTAGAATATACTCAGAATGGTTCCAAAATTGAAAAAAATCCAGTGAGGGGCAATTCTGTGGATGGAAACTCCTTGTTGATGAGAAAGGTCAACAGAGAATGGCCAGACTGGTTCAAACTGATAACCGCTCTGTACAACTGTGGTGAGAAGAATAGCATCTCAGAACAGCATGTTGGCGCTATTTTGGCGGCACGAGGGGGACCTACACAATATTAGGCAGGTGGTTTTAATGTTGTGGCTGATTGGTGTGTATATATATATATAAGCAATATCACACGAGCAAGATTGTGTTATGGCCCTACATCAGCATGATTCGACTGCAGGCCGAGTGCCACACTCAATCACAGCAGTGCTGATTTAGGGCCATATAGCGTGTGAGTGTGATATTGCTTATATACAACAGTTCAATGAACAAGTAATTTTGTAAATTTAGGAAAAACTGAGTACAGTCATAAAATATGCATTTTTGTATGGAACTACTTTCTTATGCCACGGATCAGAATCTGCCGTTTCTGGTTCAAAACAAATGATGCATCCAAGCCTCTCAAAAACATCACTTTAGAACTACCAGTATCATGGTTTGGGCTGTTTCTAACATGTTATTGAAGAAACAAGGGTGTGTGTGTGTGTGTGTGTGTGTGTGTGTGTGTGTGTGTGTGTGTGAGAGAGAGAGTGAGAGAGAGAGAGCGTTAAGGAGCGTGTGCGATCACCTGTTGATGATGCTGTAGTCTGTTAGTCAGCTTTCTGAAGGTGAAATTAATCCAATTTTCTCGGTGGAAAAATAGCCATTCAAGTGGGTGTTTTACTCCCTATTTCACGGTAGCTGGTGCGCAAGAGTCATTCAATATAGAATCCGCAATCTCTTCCACCATTTTGAACAGTATTTCCTCTCCAATGTGGAAACACCAGTAAGAGGTAAGCACCTTGAGTTTGTGTAATTAATCTGTCTGTTGTGTCTCTCAGCTGTGATGAGCTTTAATGCTGAAGTTGTTAGTTTAAAGCCATTTAAAGCTATTTCCTAGCTTTAGTAGTTTAGTAGTAATACGAGCAATCACAGAGTGCTGTTGAATGTAAACACTGACTACTGACGCTGACACACTTCACATCACCAACTGGCTCAAATTACACACAAAAATGGTCTTTTGCCTCCATCTGCTGGCTAAAATATGTAATGTCACAAAATTAAATGTAAAGAGACAGATAGCTCTTAACCCATCTGCACAGCTCTTACACTTTAGTTTAGAACGGCACAAACACAAGCGGAGTGATACACACAGTGAAGCATCTGAGTTCTGATGGTGAGACCATCAGTTCTCATGGAACTTCTCTTGTCCAATCAGATTCGAGGAATGGAACTAACTGTTCAGATATTGTGTTATAGTAGGCCTATTCTGTTTTTCACTATATACTGTAAATAAAACATCAAGAGAAAAAACATTCCAGCAGGAAATTCTAAAAAAAAAAAAAAAGAAAAAAGATAACTTAGAAACCTAACTAAGAAAGTGAATCAGATTAATACTAAAAGTTGTATTGAACAATAACAGTGAAGTTTGTTATAGATGCAGTTATTTAAACTTATGACTTTTCAAATAGAAGATTTTCTTCTCCAAATTAATAAAATTAACTTTTCTTTTTCTCCGAACTCACACTTCACACACTTAATTCGTCAATGATTTTATTTCTTTAATCTTACCATTTCACCAAAATTACATATATGTTTTTTTTGTTTGTTTTTTGTACCGCAACCTCTAAAAGCATCTAAAAACACAGTCCTCCTGCACGAGACACTGTAAAAACATAGAGACCTGGTGCATCTTCCATCTAGCGCAAGTTTACACAGGAAAACGATTGCAGTACAGCATTCAAACACAAAATGTGTTCGGTGTGAAGAGCCCCTAAGATAACTTACAACCTCACGTGGGCCACTGAAAATTTCAAACTGGCCAGATTTGGCCTATGGTCCACCAGTTCAATAGGCCTGCTCAACAATGTCACATAAAACCAAGTTAAGTATAATTGGTGGTTTAATATATTGGTCAGATTGGCCCTAGATATCTGAATGGATGTTTTTGGCCAGATTAAGCTACGTTATGCACCATATTTAATAACGATAGCCAGAACTTTGGTTTGTGGGACTAACAGTCTTTGTCTGTTGCTGGTCAGTAAGAATAATTGCCTGTACTCTGTACTGATGAGTACCGGTCCACTTTGAGCACTGGTTGGAAATGACACAAAACAAGTAATGCTGCTCTATCATTGATGTTGGAACAGTGTTCTTCTGTTTTTCATTTCAAATCAGTGTGTGTGTGTGTGTGTGTTTGATGAGCTGTGCCTAATGTTTCAGAAATGCTGAATTTGCAAACTTACCAATTTATTTCAAGTGTTTAGTTGTACAGGGTACACTTACACACTCTCTGTTTTCCTTTTTCTCTTTTAGTTTGGTTCATTTAATTTGAAGCTCCATTAATTTTATCCTGTGTTATAACACACACACACACACCAAATGACTGCAGAAAGATGTGCACAATTTTCATGTATCACATTTCCCCATCGAACTCACTTTTTCATCCACACACACACATTTCTTTCCATCTATTCATGGCACAGACTGCTGTAAAGGTCATCAGCATGTCCAGTGTAATTTTCACTCTTCCTCTCCTGTTAAGATCCATGAAACCATCAATAAATCATTTTTAAGAGCTGAGAGCTGACTTAGATTTAACAACTGACCCCTGTTATCTCTCTCTCTCTCTCTCTCTCTCATTCACAAACACCAGTGTAACTGGTCAGTACAAAGGATATTTTGTTTTAATACTTATATATATGTAACAGTCTGCAAATAAAATATTAAATAAAAAGATAGATAGATAGATAGATAGATAGATAGATAGATAGATAGATAGATAGATAGATAGATATTTGTGTAGTGTTGCAAAGGAAAATATAAAAGCACACAAAAATACAAAGCAAATGTCTAATGTCAATGCGAGTTTATCAGAAACACACACTCACACACATTTCCGCTCACTTAGAAGCATAGCGCAGGTTCTTTACTGCTGCGTCTCCAGCAGAGAGTTTAATTAAAGGAGGGAGATTGTTGATATCAGACACCTTTTCACAAACCACCTTCCAGTTCAATTAACCGCAGCGAAGCATTAGAGATAGAAGACGGCAATCAGCACAAATGGCAGATATTCCCCATTCCACCATTATGTCTTTGTGTGTGCACATGTGTTGCAAGTAAGTGAAAGTGTTCTTTATCGAACACCAGCACTAGGCCTCCTCGCAAAGCTCCACCATGGGGCTCATGTTACATTTTTAAGGTCATGTCTGCAATGTAATTGGTCCAGAACCCAGAAAAACACACATTAATGGTTCATAAAGCATTTCAGCACTAAATTTGACTATGGGAATATAACAGAGTAATGAAATATCCTCTTTAGATGTTTCATTGTATGTTGACATTTTATTTTTCAGTCTCATTTGATGGAAAATCTTAATGGATATATATATATATATATATATATATATATATATATATATATTGTACGTAAATCAGAATTGTATAAGTGTGTCTCCTGCTGGTAGTGCATTAAAATGTTGTGTGTGTGTGTGTGTGTGTGTGTGTGTGTGTGTGTGTGTGTGTGTGTGTGTGTGTGTGTGTGTGTGTGTGTGTGTGTGTGTTCATGTGTTTTCACACTGCAGCTGGCTAATGTCACACCCAGCAGATCTTGCGTCACCATGCATTGCTTCTGCTTGAATGAATCCCACCAAAATACATTGCATGAAAGCAAAGTGTCCGTGTTTGTTTCAGAAGCACAACATAGATCTTACACTGGCTAACAGTTTTTTAGCTATCTGATTAATTTTCTTTTTATTTATCTTACACCATGGTCTAACCAGACGAGACACAGCAAAGGGCCAAGCAATAAAAGCTATCTCTTCCGTATAAATCTAAAGTGATCCGTCACAAGACATTCTGTCGAAGGGTTGCCGATTGTCCGGAATTAGACCGGATGTCATATATTTTGCCCAAACTCAAGAAGTTCCGTACGGGACACCTATTGTCCTGTATTCCAGTGGCCAAATGCTCAAAGTGGGACCCCTGTCCCATATTGAAGTATTTAAAATGCTCAAGCGTCTCATATTCGCAAAGCAAAAAGTTGACAACTCTGTTTTGTTGGTCACTTGGTTTATATTCTGTGGCATTAGGCTGCCCTTCCCTCCCCTCATGAAATCGCATTGGTTCAAAATCCTGTTCCACAAAACTTTATATTAAACAGCAATTATAAAACGGATAGTTCTGACTCTAAATTCTGAGGGCAAGGGCTGGTAAAATCACTCTGGACTCCACTCACCCAGCCCACTACCTTTTTGAACTGTTGCCATCTGGCCGATGCTACAGAGCACTAAGCACCAGAACCGTCAGGCACAAGAACAGTTTTTTCCCTCAGGCTATACATATCATGAACAGTTAAAACTATACTATTATTACGTGCAATGCACAGCCTAGTCAGTTATATTATTTAACATATCCTAACTCTTCTGCATTACATTCCCTTGCACTGTATATAACAGATTTGTATTTGTACATACTTTATATATATATATATATATATATATATATATATATATATATATATATATATATATATATATATATATATATTTGTCTTATTGTGTATTTCTATATATACACTTATATTTATATTAGCTTTTATTTTTTTTTTTTTTTTTTTATCTCTGTCTTGTTGTTGTGTTGTTTGTGCATTAGAATCTTCTGCCACCAAGAAAAATTCCTTGTATGTGGAAGCATACTTGGCAATAAAGCTCTTTCTGATTCTGAGTGGATGAGTTGTGTTTGAAGCCATTGTAAAATGCTAAATATCATTAAATGATAAATGCACACCTGTGACTGCACATTCTGTATTAATTATCCAAGTTGCTGCACATTAAAATTACACATTTAAATATTTATTTAATATTAATGTATTTTGTAATAGTGCTGTTGCCAGCTATTTATAAAAGCAATAAGCCACTTGCATTACAGTGATTTTACCATGGTTAAGGGGTGTTAGTAGGCACAACGCTAAGGAAAGTCCCTTTACTTGTCGTTAGTAACTTATCGTATCATGTCTAGTTAGGACACAGTGTTATGCTTCTCTTTGTCTTTCTGACTTTCATATCATCTAGTGCCTCCAACTACATGCTGTGCTTTTAGGTATGGTGAGAACATTTAAAAGAAAAAAAAAGATTTCAAGCCATTTCCTGTCTAAACCCCACTCATCTGAAGTGACACACTCTCCGCTAAGACCATGCAGGCAGAGGAAAAATCCGAAAGGCAGCTGTGCTAAAATTACCTCTGACCCACAAAAATATATAAATTTATAAACTGATCACAGCTTTGAATCTACGAAAGAGTTCCCTCAAAGGGCCATCGTGACGTTCCACATCTTGACAAACTAATTAAAGAGCAGGAGAAAGAATCAAGCAGAGAGGTGGAAACTAAAAAAGGAGATCTCAGGAAAGCCATCAGCAGGTTTTCCTCTGCCACATAAAAATAGACCAAAAGAAAAGAACACCACCATCTTTAATCAGCCCTTGGAGATCTTTGATATCTCTGAAATTAGGAGCAACCTTCAGGTTGTTGCTCTCTTTCCTTTGGAAGTCTTGTGTAAACACAAACCGTATAGAATGATAAGATGTGCACTACAGAGGACAGAGGTTTGGCTTTTGATCAAGCTTTTGATGGAGCAGGTTTCTCACCGCGCCGCCGAGTCTTCAAAACTCAGGAGTCGTTCATTACGGTGGATCAGGCTCACCGTTCGGTTGCTGGAACGTTCTCCAGAACATGTGTGCAGTTTTTGAAGTGGCTGACGATCAGTGATGTGTGTGGATCCTGCAAACACCAGCAGAATTTCCAGATCCAGGCTGATTTATGCCTGTTTAGCTGAAGGACAAGCATAGAGGTTCACCAACAAAACTTAGCTGGTGAACTATTTAATTTAGTCTAATGTAGGCCAATTTAGCATGGTTGAACAAGGTAGTCTTGCCAGTTAAGCTAGTTTAAAAGGTTGAAACATGAAACACCCTTCACAAACCATTTTACTTCCATAATCTGACATATTTCAGAGTATTCAAAACAGAATATTCAAAGTGACGGAGCTGGTTGTACAAGTTAGTCTTGTTAGTAAAGCTTGTTAAAACACAACTTACATATGCTGGTCTTTTAGCAGGGTTGTATAGGCCTAGAATGCTTCCTTTTGGGCTTAAGATTTGAAAAGCAGGAGAAGCAGATATACAGTATAATAGACATTAGCAACTATTGAGGGTGGAAAGGCTAGTAATGTTTTACAGGTAGCACGTTTTGTAGCATGCAGCACTGTTGTGGGTTCTTCATGTTCTAATGAACCGAATTGTGATGCTCGTCAGTAAATGTAGGCTAACTCTGAGGAAATATATTTCAAGATCTTGGGTTTTACACACACATTTCATGGTATTAGTGCCCACAAAGACTCCACAGCTAGTCAGAATATCATTCAAAGCAACTCTTTCACACAAGAAGACAGACACAGTTGGCATCTCTGACTGACCCAGAAGTGCCTCCCTAAATGATTTTGGGAGGAAATGCGTCTTTTGTGATGAAGGGGTGTTTAATTACTAAGTCACTGAAAATTAGCCGCACAGTGCCTGTTTTTATTATGCAAATGAGGGTGGTTTATAGTAACAATTAAGTGATTAGAAAGTCGCCATTCTCTCTTTTTCTGTCATTTTCTCCTCATCCCTCTCTTCTTTTATCCGTCTTCCTCGTTTTTGTCTTTGCTTTTCAGCAACATCACAGTAATGAAGCTATTACTCCAACGAGCGAATTTTAATGAGTTTTTAGCTAACATTTTAATGAGCTATACATTGCCATAAAGCACAGGATTAGGCTAAATTGAATTTGCAAAGTGCACATAGAGGACATGGGAGCGAGCAGAGAGGTTCATTATGAGACAATTATATTGTTTAGAGATGAGCTTGTGTTCCAAAGCCAAGGGTCCTGTTGGAGGCGTTAGCATGGTGTGGAAGTCATTAGCGGGTCGGCTAGCTGCGATCTTGTCAGGCCAACGACTGAGTTTGGCCTTTGAGGGTGAAATTTTTAGTGTTTGGTCATCAGGAGTGTGCACACAGATGTTGTTGTTTTCATGATGGGAACCTTCCTTTCACTGTTACATTCTCAAATGTATCATAGCTAAGCTAATAAGCTAATTATAATGACTACATCCTAACCCTTAACTTTTAACATTTTTGCATGCAAGTAGGACATTATTTAGTCATTTTTTGAAGCTGATTTACTCAAGGTCAACACAGTTGTATGTTTTTCATGTTTTACTATCCTTAAAAAGTTTTATTTCCTGTGTTGACATATTTCCTATTGAAATAGGAAGTTAAGGCAGGTCTTATCGAATGGGTTGTCCCCTTTTTAAGTACCCAATAGACTTTAGTTTACATCACAGCTGTGAACCATGATTTGCTGTTTGATATTTTTATTCAGAGCCAGGTGGTATAAGGGGAAGGGGCATTCTCATTCTAGATAGCTTTTCATTGAACAAAAATGTGGATACACCTCTAAGTGCAAGATGAGTTATCAATATTTTTGGTAATTGTTTTAAAGAAATTTTAGATGTGTGTCTGCTTAAAAGGATAGTTCACCCAAAAATGAAAATTCTCTCATCATTTACTCACCCTCATGCCATCCCAGATGTGCATGACTTTCTTTCTTCTGCAGAACACAAATTATATTTCAGCTCTGTAGGTCCTTACAATGCAAGTGAATGGGTGCCAAAATGTTGATGCTCCAAAAAGCACATTGTGGTTACATCTATATCTTCAGAAGTGATATGGTGTGGGTGTTGGTGAGAAACAGATCAATATTTAAGTCAATTATTGCTAGAAATTCTTCTCCCTGCCCAGTAGGGGGCAAATGCATAAAGAATGTGAATCACCAAAAACACAAGAAGAAGAATGTGAAAGTGAAGTTAAAGTGGAGATTGACTGAGCAGGGAGGAGAATTTATTTTAAAAAAAAATTACTAATAATGCTAATAATGTGTTTCTCACCCACACCTATCATATCGCTTCAGAAGATATAGATTTACCACTGGAGTCTTACGAATTACTTTTATGCTGACATATGTGATTTTTGGAGCTTCAAAATATTGGCTTCAAAAAAAGCTAACCGACATGGACTAAAAGCCACAAAATTTCAATTTTAATCCCTTTAAGAGAAGAAAACTTAACACACACACTCACACTTTGTGTCACTACTTGGAGACGGACTACAGAAAAACATGTTTTTACATGACCAGAGAGTCAGAAGCTCTGGGTCTGAGATTCTATGTGTACAGTATATTACGAGTGGGAAGTGTGTGTGTGTGTGTGTGTGTGTGTGTATGTGTGTGTGTGTGTCTGTCTGTGTGTGTGTGGTTGTGTGTGTGTGCCTTCAGGGATAGAGGCAGCAATGGTTGCGCAGCTGCCAGTGCTTGCATTCAGACCATAGGGAGCAGGAGGATGGAGATGATGATAATGAAGGCAAGAAATGTATCTTTATATGTGCGTGTGTGTGACTTGAGGGCTTTATTTGCAGTGTGAGATTGTGTAGATGGGGTTGACAGGGGTCGCTGGGGCTCTAACTCATAAGAGAACTGATATACCCTACAAACAAATGGATCGCCTTTCTTACCCACTATGGAGTGTGTGGCACATTTTCACATTATTCTTGCCTGATACACACGGCAGTGCTGGGGGGGGGGTGGGGGGGTTGGGGTTATTTATCTCAAAGTGACATACTTACACTCTTTCATGTGAGAGCCACATCACAAACGGCATCAAATGGCAAACGCTTTCAAGAGACGCTCAAACTAAATGCTATCACTGCTTACAGCATGCTGGGAAAACACTCATCTATTTGCAATCTCTCTCATTTTTCTGTAACCCCCATCTCACACACAAGCTCGGTAAGTTGTTGTAATGTGCAGTTGGAGAGTGATATTGCTCTAGGCCAGTGCTGTGCTGTAATACCACAGTTGACCTTTGCTGCCTCTGGTACAGACACAAGCTCCAGCACCATAGTGCATGATGGGTGAAAATAAACAGATTCATATGCACAAATTAGCATATAAAGCACTCAGACATTTCTTCTGCAGGTCTGTTTGTGGAAACTTGAATAGTTATCTTTATAACGGTTTGTTCCTGTGCAATTTATATGGAACTTTTTGATGAAATTGTAAGTCTACACTGTAAAACCTATGTAGTTGACTTAAAAATATTTTATTATATATATATATATATATATATATATATATATATATATATATATACACACTTCCGGTCAAAAGTTTTGAAACACTTGACTGAAATGTTTCTCATGATCTTAAAAATCTTTTGATCTGAAGGCGTATGCTTAAATGTTTGAAATTAGTTTTGTAGACAAAAATATAATTGTGCTACCATATTAATTTATTTCATTATAAAACTAAAATGTAATTAAAAAAAAAAAAAAAAAAAAAAAAAAAACGTTTTTGAAATTGATGACTTGGACCAAATAATAAAGAAAAGCAGTCAATAAGTGCCCAACATAGATGGGAACTCCTTCAATACTGTTTAAAAAGCATCCCAGGGTGATACCTCAAGAAGTTGGTTGAGAAAATGTCAAGAGTACATGTCCGCAAATACTAGGCAAAGGGTGACTACTTTGGAGATGCTAAAATATAACACAATTTTGATTTATTTTGGATTTTGTTTAGTCACAACATAATTCTCATAGTTCCATTTATGTTATTCCATAGTTTTGATGACTTTACTATTATTCTAAAATGTGAAGAAAGAAAAATATAATAAAGAATGAGTGTTTCAAAACCTTTGACTGGTAGTGTGTGTGTATGTATATATATATATATATATATATATATATATATATATATATATATATATATATATATATATATATATATAATTATGCCGTATTGTTATGTATTATTATAATTTATAATATTATATTATTATTAATTTATATTTTCAAAAAACTATAGTAAATAAACAATGTTTTTAAAGAATTATATAATTATATTGTATTGTAATTAATTGTAATTAATGTTCATAAGATTTATATATATATATATATATATATATATATATATATATATATATATATATATATATATATATATATATATATATATATATATATATATATATATATATATATATTTTTTATAATTTACAACCTTACAACATTTGAATAGTTGTAAATCAAAATATTTATAATATTGTAAATTATATATATATATATCAAGCAAAGAGGCACTGAGTTTGAAGGTAGGCCTTAAAATACATCCACAGGTACACCTCCAATCAGAAGCTGATTGGCTAATTGTCTAAAGGCTTGACATAGTTTTCTGGAATTTTCCAAACTTCTTAAAGGCACAGTTAACTTAGTGTATGTAAACTTCTGACCCACTGGAATTGTGATATAGTCAGTTAAAAGTGAAACAATCTGTCTGTGGACAATTGTTGGATACATTACTCATGTCATGCACAAAGCAGATGTCCTAAACGACTTGCCAAAACTATAGTTTTCTAATATTAAATCTGTCGAGTGGTTAAAGAATGAGTTTTAATGACTTACAACCTAAGTGTATGTAAACTTCTGACTTCAACTGTGTGTGTATATATATATATATATATATATATATATATATATATATATATACTATAATGCCAACAATTAATGCTTTTTAATTAATTAATGTAATTATACAATACCACTAGGACATATTATTACTTCTCATAACTCTTATAAGATATACTGTATAATTGTAGTAGTTGAATGCGGACCACATATACCATCTTGTTGCTAGGTTTCGCTGCTTTTCAGATGACTAAAGTACCAAACACAATGCAACAAAAGATAATCGAGAAATAACCCGGAACTCCGATATCGGGACTGTGTAATTGCCTTTGGCGTTCACTGTATCTGACTACACCGAGCACATCTGAGGAACAAAGTAGCATCTCTCCTTTTTTATAATTCTGCTGGCTTCCCTTCATTATAAAATCTACTCACTGCAAACCATCGACTTGACTCCAATTCTGAAATCTCACCAAAAAGCTGCAAAGTTTCCAATTTAGCCCACAACGCCTGTTCCCCATCTCCACCTCTAATCCTCCTGGAGGAAGTGCAGGAGAGATGGAGCGGGTGGCGGAGGAATATTCTGTAGATAAGCTGCTCCTTTAGCCTGCAGCCTTACAGGCACATTTTGCTCTTACTAGCATGCGGGGGAGGAAGAGGAGAAATAAATAAATATTAATGATACGAGATTGCAGAGGCTCATCTCTCCCAGAAAGAGACAGAATGAGAGACATAAGTAAGTTTAAAGTTGAGGCTTTTGGAGGGATAACATTTTAATTATGCATATTGAATGTCTTTACATGCCCTGAGGCCAGAGAAAGTCATGAGGTTTAGAAATTTGACACACACACCTCTTAGACTTATTTTCCAGTGTTATTATTTCACTGTTTTACTTTGTTGTACTTAAAAATGCTGTATTATCTTACAAAAATGTGAAAGTATAGTTCCTCTAAAATTTTCATTCTGTCGTTAAATACTCACCCTTGTGTCGTTCCAAACCCATATGACTTTCCTTCTTCCATGACACACAAAATGAAATGTTCGGCAGAATGTTAGGGACTGCAGCCTCAGTCACAGTTCACTTAAATTGCATCTTTCATCCATACAATGAAAGTAAATGGTGACTGCAGCTCTGTCAAGTTAAAAATACTTCAATTTTTGACACAAAGCACAGCAAAATCAATGTCAGCTTCAAACATTTTAACCAATCAGATTAATCTGAGGGTGTGAGAATCATGTTTACTGTACATATACAAATTTATACTGAGTGTTTATGTTAGCAATGATTTATGAGAGTTGATATAGTTTATTAGCATAATCATAGGTAATATTGTAAATATATAGATTCGGTGCAATTAATTAATATACAGTTCAACTGATGTGCAGTCGCAGGTGTGTTTACTGTATTTCGGCTATTTTAGAGCGGCTTAGAATGTCAGATTTCAGAATCAGAACAATCTGTTTTATTCTTTTTATTAAGTTACTTTAAAGTCTCAACTGTACCTACTGGGTAAATTGTTATCTATTAACACAAGATTTGTTGACGAATTCCTCCTTTTATCTCACTCAGTTCAATGCTACAGTATAATTACTGTTATTAAGTTATTTATCAATGCTGTAGTGTTAAGACGTGAAGATGTTGTGTACAAATGTGTTGATTAATCCATTGTATTTATTTATTGCTGATAATGAGGTGACCTTATATATGTTTTATGGTATTGGGTTCATCGCTACATTAGTCATGGCTGGAGGCTTAGTAGTGAAGATGAAAGGGTGAGCATGGGTGATTAGTTGGCACAGATTTACACGCCCACCCACCGACTGTGTATTTGTGTGTGTTCGTCTACCAAATGTGTATGAGTGACAGAAAGCTGGAGGGCATAAAATCTCTCTCTTTCTATCTCTCTCTGTTTGTTCTCCTTTCTCGATAAAGAACACCATTAAGTCTAATTAAGTTTTGCTTTTTAGCCACCCCATCAAATAACTCTCACACACACACACACACACACACAGTGTGATGTATGCCGTCTATCATTACCGTGACCTTAAAATACTTAACGTAACTTTCAAACAGGTGTCTTTCCACTCCCCTATTAGATGTGAGTGAACATTCGAAAGCTGTTGAAGCGTGTTAGCAGTTTAGAGGACTTAATGAAATGACATCTGTTTCAGCACAAAAGAACATTTATTTGTGCCCCAGGGATTGTAAGCATGACTAAATTTGCAAATGGTTAAAGAACTAATGAATGTACGAGTAGCTAATTTTCTCTCTCACTATTTTTCTCTCCCTTTTGCTATTTCTCTCACAGTGTTACGAGATGATTTCAGACAGAACCCTACAGACGTGGTGGTGGCTGCTGGAGAACCAGCCATTTTGGAGTGCGTCCCCCCTCGTGGACACCCGGAACCCACCATCTACTGGAAGAAAGACAAAGTTAGGATTGATGAGAAGGATGACAGGATCAAGGTAAGAACCGGATATATGTGCTTTTCCTGCCTGGTCATGTGATCGTATTGTGTTTATTAAAACACAAGACATGTCAAAAAAATGTGCCATGACAGAAATGTGTTTTTCAGTCTAGTTCTAAATGTTTCAAACTAAACTAGAAAAAGAAGGTCATATTTCCCTCTAAGACAAAGTGGGAAATTTGACTTCACAAAGCCTTGCCTGAAAGTTGAAAAAG